>NW_024543084.1:7322500-8805000 GCF_018167655.1 Microtus oregoni | reverse complement strand
GCAGCCTATAGAAGACAGCTTCAGGCAATCTATTGCCTTACCTGCTGCTAGGAACACGGGCCCTATAGAGCTAATGTAGGGTGGTTATGGAGGACAAGCCTGTATGTGTATGTGTTCAAAAAACTACAGGAAAAGATGAACCAATCTACTTTAATTTTAATTTGTACTTTGGGTGTTAGGCAGGGAACGGATGGGGGCTAGGCACAGACACATGGGGGGTAAGAAGGTACCCTAACTGTCTATCCAGTGGCCACACAGGCATGAATGCTATGGGTCAGAGCTCAGAAGAGGGACATCAGTTGCAACTCTTAGGCAGGCGGTAGACACCTGCAGAGTAGATGAGCTGCTGGTCGCGGACCTTCTTCTGCAGGTAGCCCTGGAGTTCCTGCAGGTCAATCTCAGCCAGAGCAGGGCCAGTCATGACAAACATTCGGAGCATGCTATAGATGCGCTCCAGAGAGAGGCTCTCTAGGTTGGTCAACATGGCCTGGATGTACGTCCAGAAGAGCTAGGAACAGAAGCCAGAGATGGTCAGACAGTCACCTTCTTGGCCCACCCCCAGCCCACTATGAAAGTGGCCAACGCACCAGCAATTCCTCTTCCTTCTGGTCAGCCTGGGACGCCATGCCAGAGTCGCTCTCATCATCACTGTCAATCAGCACCATGTTGTCCCTGTCCTGAGGCCGCTCCTCCTCAATAACAGAGAAAGTGCCTGGAGGCTCCTCCCGCAGCACACCCTGCTGAAGCCACACTGACATGCGCCTCCGCAACAGTGCCACAGGCATCTTTACCACCTTGCTCAGCTCCTCCAGGGTCCAGCTGGCTGTGTGCAGAATCACAGGAAAGCAGGATACACTGGAGCTTTACCTTCTCCAATGCAGTTAACCAGCTGGGCCCCCAGAGGGATGAGAATTGTCCAGCTTGACTCATGGGTAAAAGGAATGGTTGCTACCCCTAAATCCTGCCCTCCTGGGAAGGGGAGGATAGGGGACGATGATGGGACACAGGGACAGTGTATCACCTCACTGCTCATTAGACAAGAAGTGCCTAGTGGTCCCAAGGTAGTGTGCTCAGGCAGACCAGATGGGGTTCTAGGGACTCACCTTGGTCCTGGAAATACAGCAAGATCACTGCCTGCACTGGGGTCACTGCAACAGACAGGGTACGGTCAGCCAGCTCCACATCCATTGTCACCAAGCCCAGGGTGTGCTTCCAACTGAGGGTCCGCATAGCCTGGGCAGGAATCAGTAAGATTAATCCAGTGGGTTCCAGCCAGGTCCAGATGAACAAGGCACAGGCTCCTATGGCATGCTGTCTGGCAAGGAATGGCTCCTGCACCAATGGCCTGTACCAATGCCATCCCTGGCAGGCAGTAGCAAGTGTGGGAGACCTGGTTCCAGTGCCCAGCTCCCGAGCAACCACAATATAATAATGGGTACTGCTGGTAAATTGTGTCCCTCTCATGTCTGCTCCCTCAGTACCTCGGAATGTGAGCTATTTGCAAACAGAGTTGATACAGATGTAATTAGTTAAGAGGGGATACTAAGCCAGGTGGTGGTGGCGCACGCCTTTAATCCCAGCACTTGGGAAGCAGAGAGAGGCGGATCTCTGTAAGTTCGAGGCCAGCCAGTTTGAAGTCTACAGAGGGAGTTCCAGGATAAACTCCAAAGCTACAGAGAAACTCTGTCTCAAAAACCAAAACAAAAAACAAAAGAGAGAGAGAAGGACAAGGCTAAAACACAGGCACAGAAGGTAGTAGAGATGAGGCATAGAGTATATACCAAAAGTTGGGAAAGCAAGGAGTGCTTTCTTATAGGTGTCAGAATGAGCAGTTTTGCCAACACCCTCACACTGGACTTCTACTTTCCAGAACTAAAACAACATACTTCTGTTGTTTAAAACTACCCAGTCCCTAACACTCTGTTATAGTAGTCATAAAAAATGAATATTCTGCCGGGCGGTGGTGGCGCACGCCTTTAATCCCAGCACTCGGGAGGCAGAGCAGGCGGATCTCTGTGAGTTCGAGACCAGCCTGGTCTACAAGAGCTAGTTCCAGGACAGGCTCCAAAACCACAGAGAAACCCTGTCTCAAAAAACCAAAAAAAAAAAAAAAAAAAAAAAAAAAAAAAGAATATTCTGCCAGGTGGTGGTGGTGCATGCTTTTAATCCCAGCACTTGGGAGGCAGAAGCTAGCCTGAGTTTGAGGCTAGCCTGTTGTACAGAGCTAGTTCCAGAAAGAAAAAAAAAATTCTGCTTTTAGGGAGGAATACTATTACAAAAATAAATAGCTGGAATATTGAAGTGGCTTTGGGATTGCACAACAGGAAGTGCATGGACGCTGGAGCCTAGATTTGTTGGAGACAACTGATACAATACCGAAGGTAAGGATGATGCTGGTGATGGTTCGGGAACAAGGGCTGCTGTCATCCTAGAAGATGCACATACCATGGAAAACACCACAGGGAACAACACTGATATAGACATGTGGGCACTGAGGACCTTCTGATGAGAGCTCAGATGGAAACAGGGAACACAGTACTAGACCCTGAGGGAAAACAGCTGTCAGAAAACTACCAGATTGTAGCTAGTCATTTGCTAGTCTGTTGTGACTTGTAGATCCAACTGATTATTTCAGCAGAAACCAGTAACACATGGGATATCCAGGAAGCTACCCCTCCCCCTCACTTTCGAGACAGGGCTTCTCTGTGGCTTTGGAGCCTGTCCTGGAACTAGCTCTTGTAGTCCAGGCTGGCCTCGAACTCACAGAGACCTGCCTGCCTCTGCCTCCAGAGTGCTGGGATTAAAGACATGCGCCACCACAGCCCGGCCTGTGCCTCCTGTTTTTTTAGCTGGAGCCTTACTATAATGCCCTAGTTGTCTTGAAACTTGCTATGTAGAACAGACTAGCCTCAACCAGTAGTGTTGCTGTTGTGTCTGCTTCCCAAGAGCGGGGTGACAGGCATGCACCACCACACCTGGCTCAGGATCAGCCTACTGCTGAGAAATTGTTTGAGTTTGGTGACAGCCCTCTGTCCTCTTGGCTTCCAAGTCCACATGTCAGTATGGACTTTGGTGTTGTCTCTTGTCACTTTCATTCAAACTGTTAGCATCATTGCTGGTGCAAAACTCAAAACCCTTGTTGGATTCCCATGGAGTCTGCAGTGTCCAAGCCATCAGTGACAGAGCACTGAGTCAAAGAGCTGTTATCAAACTCAATTTCTCGCCGGACGGTGGTGGCGCACGCCTTTAATCCCAGCAGAAAGGAGGCAGAGGCAGGTTGATATCTGTGAGTTCGAAGCCAGAGTGGTCTACAGAGCGAGTTCCAGGAGAGCTAGGGTTACACAGAGAAACCCTGTCTTGAAAAACAAAATAAAGCAAAAGAAACATTTACCTGGATCAGCCAGGGCTACTGAAAACTGCAACAGGCAGGAAGCAACTTTTTTGTCCTAGAGCATTCTGGGGAAGTACAACCCAATATTAACACATTTCTAACCTAGTAAACCCTGTAATTTCCAGTTTTTTATTAAAGTGGTGCCCAGGACACTGATTCTGCTGTTCTGGTGGCCAAGTGATGCTCTGAGTCCCTCTGGGACCTCTGCAGCTCTTAAGGGAGAGACATCAATAAACCCAATTCAAGGCTAGAAAAGGAGGCGGTATCAGTGGCTTCCCCTGGTTACAGCCAGTTTAACTTCCCAGCACTGGTTCGACAGGCGTGACCTGCAAAATGGTCACAAAACATGGGCTATACAGTCAGCCATCCACAGACCCAGCAAGATCTCCTTAGCACAGCCCTGTTTACCAGAGCTCCCAGTGCCCAGCAAAAATGAGATAAAGGACACTGGAGTACAGCTACTCTAACAAGATGTGGCTAAGCCATGTCTGGGAACCAGGGTGAAAACCCAGCAAAAGCAACAGGTATTTCATACTATCAAAGTAGTCAGAGAGATGGTAGAAGACATTGAGTACACAGGACTGGCCACTCAACCAGGAAGTGGGTTAGGGATTAGGGGTTAGGGTTAGGGTCAGGGCACTCAGACACTGTAACTAGATACATCACCGCGGAACAGGCCACAGCAGGCCACACGGTTGACCAGTAAACACTTTCACCTGGTGTCAGTAAAGGTCACAAACACTATACCTAGACATTTCTAGAAACCGAGACAGGGTTGAGAGCAGCAAGGCTCTCATCTCATAGCTATTGGCACAAACATTCCTCTTCTATAATTTCCCCAATCAGGGCCCTCCATCTTGGTTCCACTTTGTTGCCCCCTGAAGGAAGCAGGTTTTAAGTTCTCAGGACTCATCCAGAGCACAGATCCTGAGCCTGAAGCAGAACAGGCTTCCTCCTGACTGCAGGTAGAAACACATCTAGACTCAGGACTTCCCCATCACAAACCAAGATGCTGCAGGTGTTCCCAAGCCAGACGGCCACCTAGTTTCTCCTAGCCTGACCCCTACAGGGGACTATATGCTCCTTCATAGGGTGCTTGCCACCTGGATGCCTGCACCCTCTCAGCACCTCTGGGTCAGAGCATTCATCAGGTTGTATTCTATGGCCTACAGAAGGCATCGTCACCTGTGGAGTGTGTCACACTCTTGCCTTCCCTGCCATAACTGACCACAAGCTCAGGAAAAAGGATCCTTGGACTTGGCCATACCACCCACTGTTAAGGGTCTGATACACAGAGATACAAACTAGCAAGAGGCCTACTGGCTGTACCTTCAGTTTCTCATACTTCTTGCAGTAAACGTCTAGGGCAGCCCTGATGTCTTCAGGGACCTCCAGCTTCTCATCTTTGAAGGGAGGCCAAAATTCACTGGACAATATGACGGCATAGACCCCAAATGGCGGTTGTTCTTCTATAGGCCGCTTCTCGTCCTCCTCACGGATATTGGCATTGATGCGGCGGGAATCTGCCATGTCCTAAGAAGGGGCATCTCATCAATGTCCTGAGCTGAATGGAGGGAGTGGGAAACAACTGGCTGGGGAGTCGTGGACACTTACCTTGAGCATGACCTCACAGAAATGCATGGGGGCCTCACCAAAGCGCAGCTTCAACAGCTCCACATTACGGATCTCCCTGGAAGGACAAGTTTCTGGGAGGGACTGCAGTGTGCCTCCATTTCAACTGGTACCCTAAGCAGCCTTCCCAGGACACCCATCCTGCCTAGGACACCCTGGGCTGGAGGAAAGGCAGGAAGCACTAGGGCCAGAGTTCGGTCACCTTGGCCAATAAGGGCAGTAAATAGTCAAGTGTTTTCCTCCAAACACTGAATGAAGGCTTTAGGCCTCAGCGCCCCCTGGAGGTCAACCAGCCCCTTGCCTTACCTCTCAGGGCTGAAACTGAACTGGTGGAGGAGGCGATCTGCAAGTAGTGAGCGGTACTCATTGATAAAGAGGTCCTTACTGCCATAGATGCTGACCAGGAGGCTAATGATGTCTGAAGAGCGTCGCTTGGAACTCGACTTTCCTGCACAGCATTGGGGAGAGGGGCATACCACTGGAACCTTGACAAGGACAGTGACACCTCAGAGTTCACGGCCTGGAGGGCTTGCTCTCAATGTCCTGGGCAGCTGGGAGTAATATGTCTCCTAGTAGACCCAGGGTTGGTTCCTAGGGCACCTGTTCTACCCACAGTGCCTCATATCTCACAAGCACCTCCTGGATCCTTAATCAGCCATAAGGAAAAGGAATACAATAAAGGTCCTTGGGTTTTCCTTTTACTGAAGATGTATAGAGTTCATGCTAAGACCTAAGCAAGACAAAGAATACACAGCCTTTGAAAACCCAGCAGACTGTAGCCAAGCAAGAGATGGGACTCAGCCAGAGGTGCCACCTTAATACACTAGAGGACAAAAATCACAGACAGAAGTGGGGTACAAACTTCCCATAAATCTGTTCTTTCACGTATGTCCCACAAGGGCACCAACTATAGTTAACTGGAGTGGCTAGACAGTGAAGAAGAGATAGTGAACAAGCTGGTGTTAAGCAAGGCCCTGACCTCTCATCTCAAGCTTGAGACAATGCTGATTCTGATACAGCTAGGCATGGGTAGCAACATATATGACAGAACCCAACAGACCTCCAAAGAAACTAGCAGAGGGCCAAGGTGAGGCCAATAGGTAAACTGACCTGGATCAGCATCTACAGGGTCAGGCACCCAATCCTCGGGCTCGCCAGAATCATCCTCACTGTCCTGGCCGGTCTCCAGGCTGGCTGGGTCGGTCTTAGATAGCTCAACAGCCAAGTCTCCAGTCCCATCCGAGTCCCCTGTCAACCCAGCCACAATCTGCCGTACTGTGTCCTCTCGTGTCCTAACCGAATTGAATGTTGCTGTCACCAACAATATACAAAGGCATCATGACACCTGGTATAACCCATCCTAGTGTGCCCAGTGCTAACTGGCATGTACTAAAGACAGGCCCATCTGGCTTCATAGAAAAAAACAAAAAACTAAAGCAGCACTACTCTGAAAAAAAGCAGGGGCTAAGACAGTGAGATGAGTTCAATGACTAGGAAGAGAAAACCAGAGCCAAAGCAGGCACCTAACACTTCTCATCTGGTACCTGGTTCACTAATCCCTAAACCTAGAAACTCTGCTGCCTGAGAGCTTTCTGGCCAGCTTTGCCAGGGAATCCACCAGAGAGGTCACAGAGGCTCTGAAGGTCGAAGCTGTACAGATACCAAGCCCCACCCCCCTTATTTTTGGTATTTCAAGGCAGGGTTTCTATGTTGCTTTGGAGCCAGTCCTAGAACTAGCTCTGTAGACCAGGCTGGTCGGTCATGAACTCACACAGATCCGCCTGCCTCTGCCTCCCAAATGCTGTGATTGAAGGTGTGCGCCAACGCCACCCGGCCTCCAAATCTCTTCTTTAATCTGTCAGATTGGATCAACAAGGCTAGGCCCTAAACAAGCTTCTCTCTATGTCAGGGTCAGAGAAGTAGACCCTGATACACATACACACACACAAACACACAAGTTTCTCTCTCTGCGGGATCAGGGAAGTAGGCCCTGACACTGACACACACACCACACCTCGACAATGTGTGGTAGAAAAGACCCAGCACTAGTGAAAGGAAAAGAGGCCCCTACCCTGAGCCAATCCATGTCTACGGCATGTCAGGACCAGAGCTCAGCAGGAGTGACCCAAGTGCTAGTGGCACTCACCTCAGGTAGCGACGGATTGGCTCACAAGCCACCTCTAGGATGACCATAGAAGGATCTAGCACACGTAACGCCTTGATGGCAGAAATGTAGAGAGTGATGATGTCACATGTGTTGACACCTACAAGGGGATTAGGGGATAGAAATCATACAGCAGCCTGGACAGCGGCCTCCTGAATGCCAAAACTTGAGTAGGCAACTAACCACACTGGCTGGGTGATCTGAAGGTCACCATGTGACCCTCATCCAAGGAGACTGCAGATTACCTTCTTGCCCCTACCTGATTCAACTGATTTATAATCACAGTCTCCAGAATTTTCCAAGGAGCAGTCTGCTATGGGTTTGATTCTAGAATGGCCCCAACAGGCTCATGGTTTTTGTTTTTCGAGATAGGGTTTCTCTGAGTAGCCCTGGCTGTCCTGGAACTCACTCTGTAGTCCTGCCTGCCTCTGCCTCCCGAGTGCTGGGATTAAAGGATGTGCTGCCACCTCCAAGCTAGGCTCATATTTTGAAGGCTTGATTACCAATTCGTGGTGCGATTTTACCAAACCATGTGTGGTAGCACATGCCTTTGATCCCAGCAACTGGGAGACAGAGACAGGCAGATCTTTGTGAGTTCAAGGCAGTCTAATCAAATAAAGAGACCATGTCTCAAAAAAACAAGAACAAAACAAAAACAAAAAAAGAGCCTTTAGTAGTCAGGGTTGAACCAGTGGAAACACATTACTTCCTGAAGTCTTGGAGTTTCTTGTCTGTGGCTTGCCATCATACCTTTCCCATTATGATAAACTGTAACCTTCTGAGACCAAGAGAAGAAATCCTTCTGCCCTGAAGTTGATTCTGTCATGCATTTGGTCACAGAAATACAAAAATAATACACAAACCACTTATAACCTTTAGATCAAGTCAGACAGGCTGACTTCCTCCAAAGATGGATAAAGCTCAGGGTTAACCCAGCTCTCCCAAAGACTTCAAAAACTGCTTCTTAAGCTGGGTGGTGGTGATGCATGCCTTTAATCCCAGCACTCGGGAGGCAGAGACGAGTGGATCTCTGTGAGTTTGAGGCCAGCCTGGTCTACAGATTGAGTTCCAGGAAGACTCCAAAGCTACAAAGAAACCCTGCCTCAAAATAAATAAATAAATAAATAAATATAAAAATAAAAATAAATTGCTTTCATTCTTAACCTGTTCCTTTCTCAAGAACTTCATGTGAGCCCTGAGAGCTACTTGAATGGCCAGTCCACAGTGGCTACATATGGTACCTGGGTGAAGGAGTCGAGTCTCTAAGGCCACCTTGAGGGACACAAGCAGCTGCTGCCTCTGATCTGTCCTCTCCAAGCAGTATTTAAGGTCCTCAATGGCTGGCCGAGAGTCTGGGAAGTCTGAAAGAGAACCATGCCACAGGAATAGGTAAGAAAAAAGGCATAATAAACACTAAAAGAGGTATTATATGTAGTATATAATATATGCATTACAAATATAGGGTTTATATATACAGATACATATGTATATATAGTATATGTACGGTATAAGTGTGTATGCGTGTGTATATATATAGACAGAGAGAGATGGGGGGAGAACAAGATACACAATCTGGCAGAGGCTCAGACAGGAGTCACCCATCAGGTATAAAATGTTGTAATTTTCAATGTAACCTTCACTAGAGGCCAATCTGACCAGAGATGACTGTTTCATCTGACCAGAGGCACAGTTGACTGCCTCACTAACTCTCAAAGACTTTGATACCCACAGCTGCCTTAACTCACACAACACAGCCATCCCTCCTGTGGTGTACAATAGAAGACAGCGGGGGGCTGGAGAGGTGGCCTCAGAAGTTAAGAGTACTGGCTGCTCTTCCAAAGGTCCTGAGTTCAATTCCCAGCAACCACATGGTAGCTCACAACCATCTATATATTGAGCTCTGGTGCCCTCTTCTGGCCTGCAGGCAGAAAAGTGTATACATAATAAATAAGTCTTTAAAAAACAAAACAAAACAAAAGGAGACAACTGAACCGTCCATGCTGTACTAGCTGTGAAATTTAAATTTCAGTCTCTTGGGAAAAGAAAAACAATTTTGTCAAATGACTCCTGCAATTAATGAGGACTGCCTTCAAACTCTTTTTACTTAGAATTTTTATATGTATGAGCATTTGCTTGTAAGGCTAAGGAATGTTATCTGTCTGTGTGCTCCATGTGCCTGGCAGCAGTGAAGGGCAGAAGAGGGTTTCAGACCCCCTGATGCTGGTAACCGAACCTGTGACAGTAACAAATCCTAACTGATGAGCCCTATCCTCCTCACTTTCTACAAGCTGACACTGCATCAACATGACAGACTGACACATAGGGGCCAGTCCCAAGCAGGAGCCAAAATGAAAGAAACAGGAGTGGATATCCAGGAAGTGCTGCTCTAGACTCTGAGCCATGTCAGGAGGTCTAGCTCTGTTCAGCGCACCACCCTGCCAACAGCTGAAGGAAAAGCATAGGCAATCACTGCAGGGTCAGAGGCAGGACCAACCTCGGATGATGCTGAAAAGCTCCTCAATGCGCAGGCTGGCATAGATACGGTAGAAGAATCTCTGCACATGGCAGCGCCAACGACGCAGTGTGTTCCCAGCTTCTGGAGAACACGGCCTGCTGGGGTTGTCCTGAAGGAAAACTTTGCCAAGCCAACCAACCACTCTCTCGATCCACTGTGGAAGACCAGTGTGTGTGAGGTGTAATGACATTAAAAGCGCCAGCCTGACCCAGTAACCACACACTTTTGGCGGTATCCTAAAGGAGCCTCCACCATGTCTGGAAGCCAAAAGCACCAAACCTACACTCCACTGTCCAGGGCTCAATGTGGTCGCTCCAAGAGTTTCCAAGCTTATGACTCTAGGCTATCACTGTGGGAACACCCACTCTGACCAGGCCCCATTACGGCTAATATGCATCCACAGGGGATAGACATTTGAAAAATGGGAGATTGGGAGTGAAGCAGAAACAGGGTGGACAGCTTCATGGGGCTGAACCTAGCTTTTTCACAATGCTGTGAAGCCCATAGCAAAATTACACACCATATACCCCAATAGTATCGGCAACCAGAGGCCTCCACTGGGACACCCTACCTCTATGCTAGGGTACAGGTACTAGGTTGTAGGTTAATCCAGGAGGAACTGTTAAGCGAGCACATATTTTGTACGGCAGTGGAAAGAGGAGGGTCTGGCTGGCCTATCTTGCCATACTTGCCTGGGGAAACCTCTTGGAGCCACCTCTGGCCCAGGATTCTTCTTCTAGCCACAGGACCTATTTAGTACCTTGTCTAGAATTGGCCTCTACCCAGCACCACAATAACCTCAACCGTCACTACTCCTGGTCAACCTGCCTACTGCTAGATATGTCTGTGGAAAATCCACTTTTGCCTTGACAGGACACAGCCCAGGAAGAAGAGTCTCACCTTATGGAACTCTCGCAGAAAGGAGCGCTCATACTCTCCTCGGCAGCGGTCTTCCATCCTTTCCCGGGTCACCTGATGCAGGGTGGTGGTTACGGCCTCAGCGCTGACCCGCTCCAGCAGACTGAGCCTATGCCTGGAGGAGATCCCTGCTCATGGAGAACCCATAACACACATCTGTCCCTTCCCTACAAGGGTTCTTCCCTAAGGGATACACAGGACATACACCCCATACCTAGGTCCAGGACCGAGTGTAAACTTGTTACACAGTAATCCCTGGCTATGCTGGGCAGTGGTGGCACACACCTTTAATCCCAGCACTTGGAAGGCAGAGACAGGCAGATCTCTGAGACAAAGTGAGTTCCAGAACAGCCTGGACTGTTACACAGAGAAACCCTGTCTCAAATAATAAATAAAAACAGGTACAGACGGAAAGACGTCACCAGTCAGTTTACCAGCTCTACATAGAGGTCTACTGAATTCAGGACAAATGGGCATCCAGAGAAACAGAAGCATGGCCAAGGAGGAGGTACTCACAGGACCTGGCTGAGCTGGTGGAACTGCTCCAGTGCCTGTCGGCACCAGCACTGCTGTTTGTCACTGCCGCAGCCTGCGCACAGAGGGCTCTGCAGGAGTCGGTAGTACCTGCGGCGGGCATACCGGCTGTCTAGTTCACCCTCAAGCTCGGGGTCTGTGCCCCCTTCTCCTTTTCTCTTGCTCTGCATATAGACTCTCAGGAAACGGCTATAGAGGCGCTGGACCATCTCCTGGAATGTCCTGGGGGTGGAAAAGAACAGGACTCCCCGTAACATGATGTGAACTTTTTCCCGAAGCCCCTGAGCTCCAGAGCCCATCAGCAAGCCCAGACGAGTCCATTTCTCTAGGAGTTCTAGGCTGTGCAGGTAGGGATCCAAGCGGCTTTCCAGCAGACCGAAGGCATCCAGGAGCAGCTGGAGGCATTGCGGTTCATCGACGGAGTTTTCGCGCTGGGCGATGGCATTCCAGAACTCCGGAGCAATGTTGCCCTGCAGGTCGTTCTGCAGCACCTCCACGAACCACTCCTCCAGGACAGAGTGCAAACCGTGGCCCCTCAGAACCTCCACCGCTGCACGGAGCTCTTCCTCCTTTGGTGGAACTCCACCGCTGGTCCGGGAAGATGCCTGGAGCACGGAAAACCGTGAGGGGGGTGGGGAGGTGGGAGTAAAAAAAAAGGGGGAGGGGGTGAAAAAAATCAGCAGCCAAAGGCTGCTAGAGGAACCAAACGAATCAGATAGCTGAGGAAGGAGGCAAACCCATCACAGGATGCTCGCACGGAGCTGTGAGGCCCCAACTCCCTAAATCATGCAGAGTCGCGACCCGACAGGCCCGCCAACCTTTCCCAGGCCTCACCAGCCCCAGCGCGGCCGGCGGCACCAGACCAGTGCTCACGGTATTCCAAGCAACCAAGAGCTCCTGTCCAGGCCTAGAGTCGCAGTCATCGGCGGTGGCAATTGCCACCGCCTCCGCCGCCGTCACCGCCACAGCCTCGGCCTCCATCAGCGTCCACAAAACAGACCCGCCCAACGCGGCGCACGGTGATGACACCAGCGCGGGACTGGCGCGCCGCCGTGACGTTCGCGGGTCCGCGCGCCGCGGAGACAGTGCGCAGGCGCGGGATTGGCGGTGCCGGGCGGCGGTTGAGGCTTCCAGGCGCGGCGCCGACCATGACCCAACAGGGCGCGGCGCTGCAGAACTACAACAACGAGCTGGTCAAGTGTGAGCAGCGGGCGCGGGAGGCCGCGGGCTGCGGGCGGGGATCCGGCCGACCCACCCGGGAGGCCGCGCGGACGCGCTTCACGAGCCCCGCTCTGCGGCCTTGCCCCGTGGCATGCCGGCAGGTCGGGCTCCGAAGCTCACGAGCCCGCAGCCCACGGCTCTTGTCTTCCCGCCCCCTCTAGGCATCGAGGAGCTGTGTCAGAAGCGAGAGGAGCTGTGCCGGCAGATCCAGCAGGAGGAGGACGAAAAGCAGCGGCTGCAGAATGAGGTGAGGCAGCTAACGGAGAAGCTGGCCCGCGTCAACGAGAACCTGGCGCGCAAGATCGCCTCTCGCAATGAGTTTGACCGGACCATCGCCGAGACCGAGGCCGCCTACCTCAAGGTGGGGCTTTCAGCTGTGCGCTGTCAGTACGGCCGGACGGTGGAGCCGTCTGTGGGATCCGAGGGAGTAAGCAGCGGTGTATGGGAAAGAGTACATAGTGTGGGCCAGAACAACTTGGTTTTGCAGTAAGGGAGGAGGGCTTGGGTGGGTGATTAACCCACACACACACACACACTCCTGTGGCCGGTTGGTTTCTGCACAGGCCAGATTAAGATTCCCATACTCCAGCGAGAGAGGCTGAAGCGGTGGGATTTTCCTACCAGAGAAGTTAACAATTCTTTTATTTCCCTGACCCCAGATCCTGGAGAGCTCCCAGACTCTGCTGAGTGTCCTCAAAAGGGAAGCTGGGAACCTGACTAAAGCCACAGCCTCAGACCAGAAGAGTAGTGGAGGCAAGGACAGCTGACGAGTGCCCGTCTCAGCCGTGGCCTATGGCTGCCCAGTCCCCGACGTGTCTGTCCTAAAGCATCTCTGTTCTTCGTGACCTCAGATGCCTTCCCAAGATCTCAGGTGCCCAGAGGGACAACTTCCGACCTCCACCTGCCTTGGGTGACGAGAAAAGCCCTAGGACAGGAAAACTCCAACGGGAAAGGAGTTCCCAGCTCTGTGTCATGGGAACCCTGAGCTCCTGGTTAGCTCCTTGAGGGGCCTCTCTCTGAAGCCCCTGTACTTCCTTGGGCTGCCAGGAAGGTCCTGGTCCTAGTCCAAGTACTGTGGGAGCCCCTCACTTTGTCTCCTCAGCCACTAGGGGCCCAGGCCAGGCATGCTGAGGAAAGATTCTTGGCTCCAGAACTGAAACCTTAGGGTCGATCCCCATGGCCTCTGACGTTTCAATAAAGGTTGTTTTGCAAAGGTCTGTGGCATCGTCTGCCAGCTACCATGCATCCTGTTGGTAGGAAGGCCTGCAGTTTTCCCTGACTGTCCTATCTTCAAAACACAGAACTGAGGCCAGCCCTAGCCCCTAACTCTCCTTATAAAGGTGCTAGTCTCTTCCCTGAGGCCAGCACACAAACCACTTTCCTGTGGGGGCTTTGCTATATCATGGTGGTCAGTACAGAACCTGGCTCAAAGACAGCTGGCAACACTATATTGTTAGGAATGCTCTTAAGACGAGCCTCTCCGCCTATGCAAATAATTCCAGTTAGACCAAATTAGACTTAATAAAAAATGCCCACGTTTAATAAATGCGGCACTCCAGGGTGGCCAGGAACGAGGTGGCAAGGGGGGGGGGAGCAAGCAAGAGAGATCGGGCGGGGGGGGGGGGGGGGAGAGCACACACAGAACCCGAAAACCATGTGTCCCTTTTGGCAGCAGCCTAAATAACCTGTGAGAGTGGTCCTGACCCTCCCTGGGGAGGGGGGCAGAGCTTGGTGGGCCTTTCCAGAGGTGGAGTCCAGACCAAGGCAACTCCCAGAGGGAGGGGGCTTGAGATGGAGTTTTCTGCTCCATTGGCACCCCAAGGATGAATGCTGGGGGCTGGGGTGATGCTTCCAGTCATCCCAGACTCCTTGAATAGGGGGGCATCAAAGGGCTGGAGTCTCACTTTCCAATATATATACCAGCTGTTTTGGTTCTAGGTCTCAGCATGGACTGGGGTTCTTCATCTTGTCCATTCCTCAAAGTTCTGTTTGGTCCAATATATTGCTGCTGCTGCCAGGACCCAGCTCCCAACCACAGGTGTTGCTTACTCCTATTTTCAGGAGCCCTATGGCCCAGCTCTTGACCACAACTTCTCGGGCAAGTTTGGAAGTATTTGTTGACCAAGAAGATCCAGAAGAAAGATTTGATAGTCTACACCTATAATCCCAGCACTGAGGAAGAAGGGGGCCTTAAGTTCCAGGCTGTTCTAGGCTGCATAGTAAACTGTAGGCCAGCTCGGGGTACAATGTGAGGCCCTTTTTTTAAACAAAAAGTGTCCATAAAACTGGGCTTATTCTCTGAGGAAAACATACATACACTCCATCTGAGCCAAGTCAAGCATTATATCTGCCCTTAGGTGACAGGAAGCCATTTGCTCATGTCTGTAGATAGCCCTACATCTTCACGGCTGCCTAGGCCTCTGAGAACACAGCTTCCAAGCGGGCAGCTCTGCATCTCCCTAAACTCTTGGGAGTTCTCTGTTGCTACAGCCTTGTTACAGTCTCATAGGGCAGGAGGCATCCAAATCAAACATGAGAAAAGATTTCCCAAGTTCCACTTAGCCCCATTCCAGTAGTGTAGCTACATTCCTAGGCTCCTGGCCCCATGGTGAATCCTGTCATCTACAACACTCACCTTCCTCCCACCTGGCATCTAGATCCCTGGGACATGGAGTTCCAGACCCCACAGGGTAGGTCCACTTCCCACTGCACTAACTTTGAGGGAGAAAGTAGCAGGTTTAGTGTGGGGAGAGAACAAGAGCAAGACCTCAAGATATAAGAACACCAGACTAAGGCCACCTTTTGCTTCTTTGCACAGGTACCCAAGTTAGGCCTTCACCTTATTCTCAGACTGAGGACTGTGTAAAAAAGGCAAAAGCAGCCTTGTTACAGTGTTGTTTATTGAGTCCAATATCAGAAAGAAAAAAATACCCTATCATCTATCATGAAGGGTGCCACCATAGTAGAATCATGGACTAAGGGCAGGAGCTTGGGGTTCATTCAACAAAGAACAAATAGCTAGGACAGCCTCTCACTCCTGACAGTGGCCCCTCCCCAGAAGGTAGGAGCCAAGAGGCAGGACAGACAGCACTCTGGTGCAAGGTCTGTTCAGGCTCCCTACCTCATCACAGATGAGATGTTATGGACAGATGTCAGCCTGTCCCATAGGCAATTCCCACCTGTTCTTCCTTGGCACCCCCAAAGGGGAGTGAGATTCAGACCTGAACCTAAAGGTAGAAGGCGACAGGGAGAGAGGAAGGCCCAAAGAGCCAGATGGAAGGGATACAGAATAAAGTTAGGGCTCCTGGGCATTGACTGGCTTCCAGAATCACCACACCTGGGGCTAAGTCTTAGCCATCCTGGCAGTTCCAGGGGTCAGAAATAGAGGGCTGGCTCGCTGCGGAAGTCCGAGAGATCATTCTGACTGGCTGGTGTGAGCTGAAAGAATAGAATATAGCCACTAAGCCTTTCCAGGCATCAACCCCTTCCCCAGTAGGCTAGCCCGTGAGGGTCTGGGTGTTCACCCCTCTCTCCACCTGGCTTACCATGACCTCCTTCGGTGGGAGTTCCACCTCACTTGGAGCCTGCACCAGTGTCTGTTCCTGCCACTTGCTGAAGGCCATGGAATGCTTGGGAGTGTAGCTGGACAGGCCTGTGAGCCAAAGAGAATAGGTATGGATACCTGGAAAATGTGGCCCAGGTTCCACTTACAGCCTGCCCATCCCAACGGGCGGTGATTACCTGAGCTGCCATCTGGTAGTCGGGGGCTCTCAGGTCCCACACTGCTTACAAATGTGGCCCGGGGCAGAAAGAGGGAAAAGGACTTCTCTGAGTCAAGCCCCACTTCCTCCTCTTCACCATCTTCCTCTTCCTCTTCCTCCTCCTCCTCCTCTTCTTGGGCCAGGGAGCTCTCAGAAGGGTATTCAAATGTTGTGTGCAGGCTCTTGTCATTGAAGGAGATCTTCATCTAGGAGTAAAAGCCACGTCGGCAGGGGCCCTTCCACCCAGCTAAGCAGAGGCATTAACAGGGAGAAAAGACCCTTCTACCAAGAGATATAGACCCTACCTATCCCATCCTCTGCTTGCAGCAGCTCCTAAGACTAATTCCACGTTCTGGGTATCTGAGCACCAACCATCACACTGCAGGAGCCTGCTTAAGAGGCTGATACCCAGGAAGTTGGTGCTAGGTACCATCATGCATTTTTCAGGCTAGTGGGGAGTCCCACTTCCATAGAGTTTAGGATACCAGCAATACCATCAATGACCGCCCCTACTGTGTATACCTCAGTGACTCCAGAATTTCATATTCAAGCAAATTTTCGCTTCTGTCCCAGTGGCCTGGTTCTGAAGGACAGAAAGCTGTGGGCATCCTCTGTCACGATCCTCCTGCATGCTGAGAGTATCCCTGTCCCCGCGATTCAGTTATGATTGCTGAGGTTCCCTAGCCCTCAGCTGCGCTCAGCCTAGTGGGCTGGGAATGAACATGAGCACTCATGTGCAGCAGATGGGGCAGTCTTGCCGGGCTCGAAATATTAAACTCCCAGGCACAGGACACCGACAGCCAGCTCAGGTTCCCCCTCTTCCCCTGGAAGGAGCCAGAGGCCCAGCAGGATGGAAGAGTAGCCTAGCAGGAGGGTTGAGCCTGTCCTGAGGCGGCAAAGTGACCCTGGCACAGGCCACAATGCACAAGGGCCCACAAAAGCAGGAGGCCTGAACAAGCCGGCATCCTGCCTCCTGTCCCTCTCAACCAACGGCCACACTTGCCCACATGGCCATTAATACCCCTGAGCCCTCTCTGCCCATCGGGAGATTTTCCCCCCCCGCCCCAGGACCAGGGCCTGCTCAGAGAGATCTGTTCTCGCAGGTCCTCCCTACTTTGGCCATCTGCACACATGAACAGGAGCTGGAGAGACTCCCCTGGGTCAGGAGATGTCTACTCCTGTCATAATGAAGGCACGCTGTACCCTGCTCTGGCCTCAGAGGCCTACCTAATCCTTGAAGACTAGATTGAACTGGAGACAGATAAGGTAGACATTGTCACCTGGCCTTCCTGACTAGCCTTCTGAGACAGGTACCCTAGTAGGAGCCCAAGACAGTAGAGGGCCTTCTAAATCTAAGTGGCCCCCGGATGGAGCCCTTGAGTCCCATCCCCCCTACTACTGAGAAAACAGGACCAGCTGCCAGGGCCCAGCTGGATTAGCACACCCTCATTAGTCTGCATGACCAGTTCCCAGCAGGGAGGCTGAGGGGATAGATCCATGTGGGTATAGTGCCTGGCACGGCCTGGCCAGGCTGGGGGTGGGGAAGTGGCTCGTAAGCCTGCCAGTCTCAGCTGCCCCCCCCCCCCAGGTCACTTACTATCTCCCTTGTCTCCTCTGCCAGACCAGTGTTCATAGGCCTCCTCCCTTCCAGCAGAGGTCAGTGGGTCACATGGTGACTCATGCTTATGACCCCTGCCAGGGTGGAGCTGCCAGGGCAGGCGGGGGAGGTACAGACAGGGATTGTCACTGTATATACCTGGTCATCAGTATCTGGGGGACTTTACCCAGCACACCTCATACAGCAGGCAGGTGATGGAACCTCTGGGCCTTCACGGGGGCCTTTAGTGGCTGAACCTCCCAGCTTTTACAGGGCCCTTTTGTTCTCCTTCAACCCGCCCTACCCATACACACCCAGCTTGGGTTACCAAATGGTGTCCACCCTGGGACTCAAAGCAGGGAAACTGCTCCACTGGCCCGGCTGAAGGTGATGTTTAGCCAGACCCTGCCCCCACTCCCTTGCACACACTGTCTGGCTCCCATCCCCCATTGGCCCCCAGCCAAAGTTCCCAAGGGTGACAGGACAATAGATCAGAGCCACCCAACTGGGATATCCACACCTGCTTCCTCCTGAGGGCAGACCCTGCACCAGTGAGATTTCATAAATAAGGGTCCATTTTCTAGGGGGTCACCCATGAGAAGACTTGGGGGAGAGAAACTGCTCATAAAGAAAGGCAGGTGAGAAGACACTCGGGCCAACGGGGGGAGCCAGTTGCAGACTGAGGGGAGCCGATGCTGCTGGAACCAGCCCAAAGGACAGACGCACCTTCAAATGGGAGCCAGGCTGAGGGCCACAACTGAGCCACAGAAAGTTGGGGTGAAGTTTACACCTACCGGGAACGGGGGAGCCTGAGCCCTGAGGACACTAACATGCTTGGGTGTGGCACAGGAACCAGAGGTGGGAAAGAGGAAGAAGCAGCCAACCAGGTAGGAGCCACTGGTGCTCCCAATCTGGGAGGAAGGGGTAAAAGGATACCCCTCTTGCCGAGAAAACACTGGGGGGCTAGGAGGGAAGAGAGGTGCAGAGAGGGACTCTCTTTCCCAATAGATAACCAAAATGGAATGTTTCTGCCAAGCTGCCTCACAAGGACACTGGTCAATAAAGTCAGCCCTCACTCCCCAGAGCAGGGCTGAATCCCTGTGAAGTCACAATATGCTCTCCAAGTAGGCTACCCCACACCATACCCTGCTGCCTAGAAGGCCCAGTGAAGAGCAACCCCTCAGCTATACGCTGGAAAACCACGGGCATTGCCTTGGGGTAACCCAGTCATGGGGGAGGGGAACCAAAGTGTGCAGAGGCCCCAAAATCCTCTGGGCCCACCTACTCCAACCAAGAGGAAGCCCAAGTCTGGGCCAGGACAATGACTTGAGCTGCAAAACAAACACTCTGGGTTTCTCTAGGGGCTGCAGGTAGGAGGAATGTCAAGGAAAGGACAAAGTCCAAGAAGGCCTCACCCTGCACCCTGCTCTGAAGGTTGGGCAGCTTTGGGCCCTGCCCCCTCCCACAGGCATTCTGTCTTGCTGGGCAGGGCAGCTGGTGCATGCACAGGCAGGATAGCACAACCAGCAGGTTGTGCTGCTACAGAAGGCCCTGCCCAGGCCACTTGGCCGTAATGAGCATCGTCCATCTGGACCCCCAACTCCCTCAGACTGGCCCAGACAGCCAAGCTGCTGGCCAGGGTCCTACCCCCAACAGTATTTGGGCCTTGCCCTGCTTTTGTTTTTGAGATCTACATGAACATCACACCTGCTCTTCTCACTTTAACCAACCAGGAATGACTCCCACAGTTGCCTTCAGACAGGGCAGGCAGGGTAGCCAGGCTTAGTATCAGCCTTTCAGTCTCAAGAGGAAGCCACGTTCATGGTGGAGGAGTATCCCCGGATAAAAGGTTCTAGAAACAGGAATCTGAACTCAGCTCCTGTCCCATGAGCTCCATGGCTTCATGAACCTCCTAAGCTTCAGCTTCCTCCTCAACATAAGGGGTGCTTTTCATCACTTCTTTGTCAAGTACGGGGAGGGGCCACCTCAGAGATAGCAAGGTCAGGGTCACAGGGAAGGAAGGAGTAGAAAGACGGGGAAGGGGCCTGGGTCAATATGGCCCAAGAACTCAGGGTAAAGAACAGACGAGAGTGGAAGAGATGTGGGCTCACGTGGTAAAAACTGTTACAGCTCTGAGTGTCCTCACCAGAATCCCCCAAGAGTGATCACTGTAGATTCCTGACCCAGCAGATTAATTGGCAAGGAAGATGATGCCAAGGCCAATGGTGTCAGGAAGCAGAAAGGGAGGGGAAAAATAAAAAGAGTGAGGAGGTGTGGCTCGTCACAAAGGATCCCCATGGAAACCGAGGCTGGAGGTGGCGAACCCGGGCAGCCTAGCTTCTAGCTGTTCTGGAGCAGAAACTGTGGGTGCCATCTTGGCAGAAGGGAAAGGTGCACCTCCCTTTACCAGCTGACCGAAAGTCACGTGTCTTGGAATTTGCCCTAGGGGACAAACACAGACCCTGGAACAATCAGGAAGAATCTGAGGAACGCTTTCCTTGTACCCAGAGGGTTCCAAGCCACTAGCCAGAGATAGACAGGAAATAAGGCTCTGGCCAATTCTGAGCCTCTAGGGGATTGTTCCTTGAGTCTCTCTGCTCAAGGCCCTCTTGACCGAATCTGGCAGGAAGCACCGGAGCTCAGTCCGTGCTTACAGAGGCAAAGGCCTGCCAAGCTCTAGCTCCTGTACTTTCCAGGGTTCTGCGAACCTCCAATTGGCTCCACACAGCTATGTGTTCAGGCTGAGCTCAGAGTGAGGAGGGTCTGCCCTAGCTTCTCATTTACATTCTCATATCCAGGCTCTGGATATCTGTACAAGCCAGGTTCCATAAGCATATGCCAGGCTTATCAAATCAAAGACCAAGTGAGAGCCAACAGGCCAGGCTATTTCCTGAAGGTAGACCTGCAATTAGTTGGGACTAACCATTCCAAAGGGTTGCAGGGGCTCCGCGCTGCCTGGCCAGCTCTTCCTTCCAAACCTCGGGGGTAAACAGCAGGCTGACCAACCCCAGCCTTAAACCATCATAGCTCCACAAGGGCCCAGAACCTGGCACAACCACACAGCCCAAGTCTGTCATCTATCCAGAAACCGACCATGCCAGCAGCCCTCTCCCTAACATTTACCTTTTTTCTGGAAGAGCCAGCCTTGATGAGGCAGGACTTCTGCAGGGCCAGGTAACCACCGATCACTTCAATCTCATGTACAGTGGGGTAGCGTTTCTTAAGGGTGTTCTCCAGGGCAGGGTGGGGTCCCAAGAGGCTGTCAGTGTCCTGTTCCTCAGCCTCCTGCTGCTGGGACTGCCCATTGGCCTTACTGAAGTGTGGCTCCTGAAGGGTCTCTGGCTTCCTCTTGGGCACCACTATGAAAGTGTTGCTGCCTCGGTTTGGGAGCTCTGCGGTGTGCCCAGGCCTGGCAAGGTGCAGGTGGTACTGGGGGGACCCACCAACTGCTGAGGAGGGCAGTTGGGCTTCTTGGGAGGGCTCCTCTTCTGAGTCTACTTCATCAATGAAGGTGACTGGAAGTCCTGGCCGCCCAGGCTCCTGGCCATTCTTGGCCAAGCCAGGAACCAAGCCCTCAGTCGGCTCTGCTTCAACAGTGGTTGGTAGGAATGGAGGTGGTGAGGATGACTGCTGCCACCTAACAGACCTGTCTGTGACAGCAGTGGCTGTCCGGGGGCAGCCCTCTTCCCTAGCTGCCCACTGCATCTCAGCAGTCAAGGTACTCCTCTCTAGGACAGGCGCACCATCCACTGTAGACACCGGCTGGGCTTTGAGACCCTGGCTCTGAGAGGCCCAGCCTACCTCCCGGTTTGGCTCCTCTGACTGCCTCCCCTCCGAAGGATGGTTCCCAAGGGCCTTGCGCTTGGGGATCAACACGAAGGAGTTGCGGGAGTTAACACGGAGGTTGGCCAGGGCCCTGGCCTGAAGGTCCCCGATTGGGATAGTTTCCACATCTGGCTTGGGGGCTGGCCTTATTTCGAAGGAGTCATTGGCGCTGGTGGCAGAGGAGACCCACCGGCGCTGGTTGGGAGTGGCACTGGTTGGGCTGGGCGCCGGCAAGGCAGGGGGCCCAACCGGAGTGGCACTTGGGGTCCCAGGGCTTGGGGGTGAGTGGAGGGAAGGTTCCCCTGACTCCACCTTTGGCTTCCACTTGCCCGGAACAGGAGGAGAGCCCGACAACCCATTGACAGGGCCGGCCGGGAACTTCTGGGTCACGGGTCCATTAGAAAGCGAGTGATTGACCGCACCGCGGGGCAGGCCCCGGGGGTGGACAGTGAAGGAGTTGCTGCCCGTCTTCCGTAGGAAGTCGCTGCGCCGGGCCCCAGGACCCGCGGTACCATCGGGGTGCGCGGGCTCGCAACAGGCGGAGCGCTGACTGGCGCGCGGGGCAACGGGAACAGGCGAAACAGGGAGTGCGGGCTGGCTGGGACGCACCGATGGGGCAGAAGCCAACGACCGATTGGTGGGAGCGCGCGTGGCAGTAGATGGAGGCGCCACGGGAAGCTGCGGAAGCCCAGAGTGGGAGCGCTCCGGGCTCCCGCGGCTGCGGGGGGAGGCCGGCGAGTCGAACTTCTCCAGCAGTCGGCTGACACGGCCCGGCTGAGGCGCCTCCTGAGGCGCCTCGTACACCACTACCTCGGCAGCGCGGATGCCCGCAGCGGGCGGCACGGCGGGCGGGAAGCCAGGAGTTGACTCGATGATGAGGATGTTGTCGGCTCGGATGGTACGCACGCCCGGCACGCGACGGTACAGCTCCAGCAGCTGCTGCGCCGGCCGTGCCCCTCGCCGCCGCTCCGATTCAAGTCTCATGAAGGGGTTCTCGCTCAGAGGACCCAGACTCTCCGCCAGAACCAGCTTCTCGTTCTGTCCCTCCGGCGCCGCTCCGGGTCCCGGGCCTCCACTCAGGGCGGCCAGTTTAGCTCGCCTCCGCTCAAGGATCTCCCGCTTCCAGGCGGGCATCGCGGTGCGCGACCCCGGGCCCGGCCGCCCTAGGCCGGCCATGCTTGCGGACGCAGCCGCGGACGGGACTGCACAGGCTGCAGCTCGCCGGACAGACTCTCAGCTACCTGCCTCAGTACCGCGCCGTGCCACGCCCCCCTTGGTAGCCGCCAATTGGGCAAGTGCGCTCTGACCCAAGGGCAGACTTGCCCGCCAATGGGAGAGTTATATGGCCCAATTGATTGGAGGACACTCACTTACACCCTCCCCCTAAGGCGTCCTTATTGGACTGCGACCGGCACCGGCCAATCGCTATTGGTAAAGATCAGTGGGCACGCTCCCCGGCGAGGCACGGCTCAATGGCAGCCCCTCACTTCCGCCTCTGCGCTCTGGACGCGGCACCTGTGGGCCACAATTAGGACTGGTTTTGGCACGGCACCTAGCAGACCCTTGCGACCTAGATGACCTTGGTACAGTTCCGACTTCCTCGACACCCAGGCAACCACTGTTTTCTTGGGAAAGAGCCGTGCGCAAGAGCCGGAGGTCCTTGCTCCCGTGGACAGTATACAAGCGCACGGGGCTTTCCACCTTTGGGCCCAGGCCCTGCTCCAATCAGGAGTCCTTGAACCTCCGCGGACAGACAGGCGAGGGCCCCTTCAGGACCTAGAAATCCTGCGTCTTAGATCCACTCAGGCATAAGAAAATTATTTTTTCGAGAATCTCGGTTTTGTAGATCCCAGAGCTGTTGATTAGACCTATGTATGTGAGCCTCTGGAACAGTTTGCCATTTCTGGCCCTGCGCACCAAGGAAGCAGCCTCTTTTCTACACACGAACAGGTTACACATGCAAGCAGAGCGACACACACTTAGGCAGTTCTGTCACACAAAAGAGCACAAAAACTAGGGCAAAGGTAGTCCCAGTTCTGTTGAACTCCCTCCAAGAGTGGGAAGGGGGCCAGTGACTGGGTCACAACCTCACAGCCGAGGCTGGGCGATGGTGGTGCACGCCTTTAATCCCAGCACTCGGGAGGCAGAGGCAGGTGGATCTCTGTGAGTTCGAGACCAGCCTGGTCTACAAAGCTAGTTCCAGGACAGGCTCCAAAGCCACAGAGAAACCCTGTCTCGAAAAAAAAAACAAACAAACAAAAAACAAAACAAAAAAAACCTCACAAGCCGGGCGGTGGTGGCGCACGCCTTTAATCCCAGCACTTGGGAGGCAGAGGCAGGTGGATCTCTGTGAGTTCGAGACCAGCCTGGTCTACAAAAGCTAGTTCCAGGACAGGCTCCAAAACCACAGAGAAACCCTGTCTCGAAAAACCAAAAAAAAACAAACAAACAAACAAAAAAAAAAAACCTCACAGCCGACAAGTCTTTAGGAAGTTTCTTTGGGCAGAACTGCATATTACCCAATCTTTACCCCCTTTCCAGTGTACACAGTAAGGCAACTGCCTGGAGGCATTAGAAAATTGGGGAACCGGGTGGTGGTATCCCAGCACTTGGGAATCAGAGGCAGGCGGAGTTCGAGGCCAGCCTGGTCTACGAAGCAAGTTCCAGGATAGTTACACAGAGAAAACCTGTCTTGAAAAAAATAAAATAAGCTGGGCGGTGGTGGCGCAAACCTTTAATCCCAGCACTTGGGAGGTAGATGCAGGCGGATTTCTGTGAGTTCGAGGCCAGCCTGGTCTACAAGAGCTAGTTCCGGGACAGGCTACAGAGACCCTGTCTCAAAAAAAACAAAAAAAAAAAAAGAAAAGAAAAAGAAAAAACGAAAGAAAAGAAAATGAAAAAACGAAAGAAAAGAAAAAGAAAATAAATAAAAAAAGAAAAATAAAGAAAATTGGGGACCAAGTCTGTGTTTCCTTTATCTGCCCTACAGACAACAGCCAGCTCTGTTTCATGGACTGTGGGTCTCTGCAAAAACAGTGGATTCTGCCTAGGGACATGTGCCTTTGCTGGCTTCTGGGTGCGTGGCAGTCTACAATCTGGCACCACCTTAACACTGACTTACCTGCCTGCCCATTCCATTAAACAGGAGATTATAAACTGAATTCCAGCTATCCGGAAGCCTTTCCCAAATCACTTTTTATTTTTCTCTTGATAGCATCAGAGATTGAACCTAGAGCCTTTTGGATGCTGGGCAAGCACTCTACTACTGAGCTATGGCCCCTCAAATCACTGCTCCAACGGAAGCTTCTAACACAGCTTCTTATTAAGCTCTGAGCCATCTCTCCAGCCCCATACTCAAAGCTTCTTTACTCAGATTTCCCAGTTCCAAATCACCAAAACAAAACAGGAACACAAAACAAAATCTAAAAAGTATTAAAGGAAAACTACTCCAAAGTTCAGCTTGTATCTTGCTTTGACAAAAGCCATCCCTATCCTGGGTTGGACACGTTTTCTTCCAACTGGGGCAAATCAGCCAGGCTAAAGTAGCCATGCCCAGACAGAGGAGGGCCAAGCTGCCCTACTGGAGCACAGATCAGCATCCCTGTTCTGCCAAGGGCCACATGCAGTTATTAGCCTAGTGACTCTGTCACCAGGAGACATGGCAATGTCTCAAGAAACTTTTGGTTATTACAGACAAAGGCTGCTCCTGACATCAAGTGAGCAAAGTCTGGCACACTACAAACATCCTACATCTTCAGGACAGTCTCTGCAGCCACAATAAAAACTGACAGGGGCTGGTGAGAGAACCTATACAGCTGCAACTCATTCCTGGAGCTTGAATGCCCTCTTCTGGCCTCCACGGACATTGCACACTTGGTGCACACCATATATAAAAATCCTTTTTTTTTTTTTTTTTTTTTTTTTTTTTTTTTTTCCGAGACAAGGTTTCTCTGTAGCTTTGGTGCCTGTCCTGGAACTAGCTCTTGTAGACCAGGCTGGCCTCGAACTCACAGAGATCCACCTGCCTCTGCCTCCCGAGTGTTGGGATTAAAGGTGTGCGCCACCACCGCCCAGCAAATCCTTTTCTTAAATGATTATTATTATTATTATTATTTTTAAATATTTATTTATTTATTATGTATACAATGTTCTGTCTGTGTATATGCCTGCAGGCCAGAAGAGGGCACCAGACCTCATTTCAGATGGTTGTGAGCCACCATGTGGTTGCTGGGAATTGAACTCAGGACCTTTGGAAGAGCAGGCAATGCTCTTAACCGCTGAGCCATCTCTCCAGCCCTTATTATTATTTTTTTGCAAGAATGATCTAGCCGGGCGGTAGTGGTGCACGCCTTTATCCCCAGCACTTGGGAGGCAGAGGCAGGTGGATCTCTTTGAGTTAAAGACCAGCCTGGTCTATAAAAGGAGTTCCAGGAGAGCCAAGGCTACACACCCTGATGTTTTGTTTGTTTGATTTAAAAAAGTTCCAGCTCTGCTGAAGAAGCTGTGCTCTCCAGGTCACATTAGATCTGTCAACTATTAACTTTTGTTGATGCTCTTCTAGACTCCACTCCCCTCTTCTCTCAGGCTGCTGCATCTCACAGCCCAGGTCAGCTTCCAACTACACTGCCGGTGATGACATTGTAGTTTTGATCCTCCTCCCTCCACCGCACCCAATTGGGGATTACAGGTAAACACTCTTAACAATGAAGCTATAGCCCCAAGTCCCTTTTCTCCCCTTTCTTTCTGTTTTACAGCCACTTCAGGAAACACTGCGACATCCTGTTTTAAATCCTTTAAAAATGTAAAACTTAGAGCTTAAGATGGCTCAGCAGGTAGAGGTGCTTGCAAGCGGGCCAGACTACCTGAGTGTGTTCTGATATCACAAGGCTAACAAATCACCTGCATGAGTGGTGTGGCGCAGGTGCACCTACATACACACACAAAGAGATTTAAAATGTAAAAACCATAATGTAGCTCAGTTGGTAGGATGCTTGCCTAAACCAGGTGTGATGGTGCATGCCTTTAATGCTAGCCTTTGGGCGAGAGAGGCCAGCCTCTGTGATTTTGAGGTATGGTGTACAGAGTAAGTTCCAGGCCAGTCAGGGTTACGAAGTTCCTATTTCAGTAGTAATAGTACTACTAATAATATAATGCTTGTCTAGTATACATGATGCCCTAGGTTTGATTCCCAGAATCACATAAAACTGGAAGTTAAGCCAGGTGGTAGTGCCACACACCTTTAATCCCAGCACTTGGGAGGCAGAGACAGGTGGATCTCTTTGAGTTCAAGGCCAGCTAAGTCTACAAGGTGAGTTCAAGGACAGGCTCCAATGTTACAGAGAAACCCTGTCTGGAAAAAAAAAAAAGAAACAAAAACTAAACAAACAAACAACATAAAACCAAACAAAAAAGCAAGTTTGAAGCAAGTGTTGGCTACATAACACCCTATTTAGAAAAAAAAAGTAAAAAACGATTCTGACTCTCAGATCTGGGCCACTAAAAAAAACAAAACAGACCTCAGACCATCATTTTTCAACTTTATAGGGTGTCATCAGAGCTCACCAGTGGCATGTACACTAACACGGAGTCAAGGGCTCTGTTTTGGCGCTCAAGGAAGTACAGCCTGTTGTTTTCAGCTGGGACAGTAGTGGTGCAAGTTACCCATCTTCTAAAATAAGAAACAAGAACTTTCAAAAAATATTTAGTCTAACACCCATTGTGCTCTACCATACGTTCCGGGGCACCAACCACCTCAGCCCTGTGAGCCGCTGTCCACACGGCAAGGAACATCTTCATGTTCACCTACTCAAACATTGAGATGTCGTCTATATTGTTGATTTCAACAAACATTCTTTCCATCTCAGCAAACGGTCTCATTTGGCACACGACTGACATAAAATCAAAGACCTTGGGTCAATAAACTCAAGTTGTTCACAAGCTCTTATGTAAAGTACCCATTGCCATGAGCACGGGAGAACCTGTTCCTGTCTTTGGTCCTTCAGAGAGGTTTGTCTAGCTCAGGTGTACTAATGATGCCTGCCACCAGGTGGTGGGGATCGCTGTGAAACTGCAATCTGTTGGGCCAGGAAAGCAATACCTTGAGACCAAGAGTTTTTTCTCAGACTGCAGATAATCCTATTCATGCCCTTTTGCAATAGTTTGATGTCTCTGTGTGGGATGAAATGAAGAAAGGACTATTCTTTCCCTGGACAGGAAAGAGTGACGCAAGCTCTCTCACACTATCGATCGATGGTTTAACAAGTCTGGCCTGGACCAATGGAGGGGCAAGCGTTGAGGTCAGTGGTCAGTGCTGCTGAGTGAACAAGCTGATTTAGAAAGGGGTACATCACCATGGGAAATACTCAGAGTCTATCAGGATATTTTACTTATACACAGTTTCCAAATGTCAGAAAAGTTCAGTATTATCTGACAACTCATAGCATGAATAACAGGAAATAGATTTTACTAATCAAGCTTCACTTTTAAGTTTAGCTGAGGAAACAATCTTAGATATAGAGAAAACTGGACAGTACGCTGGGCACAAGCAGACACTGATTTCTGACCAAAGCTCCTCCAGTGTGACGCCAAGTAGGGTCTGAACTGGGAGATCCAGCACTCCAGCTGGGCGGTGCTCCGTTTCCAGCCCGTGCACGAGGCTAGTTGACGCGACAAGCCCGGATCATGAGCAGCTGCAGGAGAATGAAGACCGGAGACGTGATCAGGCCGAACCAGAGCTCTCGAGTTTGCTCCACTAGCTTCTGGCACAGCAGCATCTCAAAGACAAACTTGAGGCTAAGGACTGTGAGAACCCAGAAGAGGCGCAGTACAGCCAGCCGCTTCTCCCCGTCTTGGAAGAGGCGTACCGACACGATAGTGGTGAAGTAGGTGCTGAGCCCGTCGGCGGCGAAAAAGGGCACAAATACGTTCCACCAGGAGAGGCTCGGGGCCAAGCCGTCCACTCGCAGTGCCAAAAGCACGGAGAACACCAACAGAGCCAGGAGGTGCACAAAGATCTCAAAGGTGGCGAAGCCCAGCCATTGTACCAGCTCCCGCAGCGAGAATAACATCGCGCCTATTTAATACCGGCCGCAGTCCGGCCGACGGCGCCCCACACCGGGCCGTGCCCGCTTCGTCCGCGGGCCTGGCTACCGCCTGCTGCCGCCTCTGCACACACGAGGCAGCAAGCGGCCGAGCCCGGCCTGGACCCCGGCTCCGGCGCTCCCCGCTTCTCCAGACCCCTAATCTGGACCCGGAAAGGGATGCTAGCGAACGCCGCCCCCGGTCCAGACGCTATCCCCGCCCACCCACACCCCACCCACCTCGCGGTGGCTCAGCCTAAGGGCGTCATTTCCTGTTGACAACGGAAGGGGGAAGTGAGTGGGGTGTACGGTTCTGGCCCGTGTGTGTGGTAATGCAGGTTCCGCAGCTACTTGTGCTTTTCGGCAGTCAGACTGGCACAGCCCAGGATGAGGCGGAGAGACTGGGCCGCGAGGCCCGGCGCCGGCGGCTAGGTTGCCGCGTGCAGGCGCTGGACTCGTATGCGGTGGTGAGGCTCGGGTGATTCGGCAGAGACCCTCCACCGGACCCCGCGTCCTCGAAAGGAGGGCGTTTGAGTGCGGCCCTTCGGCCCTAGGCGGATTTAGGGGAAAGGGAGGCTTGGCACGAGGCTGAGACCTGAGAAGGAGAAGGCCTGGTGGCCACTGGGAATAATTCTCCAAGCACTTGACTCTGTTACCCTAGATGAATGGGCGCGGGTGGAGGGCGGTGCAGGGAGGATACTGATGAGGGCTGTCAGAGACCTTACACGTACCCGTGTCTTGTCCTTGAGGCGGATCTCATTAGGGAGCCCCTGGTGATATTTGTTTGTGCGACCACAGGCCAAGGAGACCCTCCTGACAACATGAAGGTAAGGCTGGCCTCATGTGTGCCCTCACCCCGTTTTCATTGCTGTGAGAGTCCCCAAGGTACATAGGAAACAGTCGCCCTTTAGTGCTTGATGTATATGAGAGGTAGCTTTGAGAGGTAGTCTTTGAACGGGTCTGGGGAGAGAAATAGCTCTTAATAGCCACTTGATAGCCTTGATCTCTATTTTTAGCCATTTTGTTTGTTTTCCCAGGCCCACTAGGAGGGTCTTGGCATAAGAATCACAAAGCCCCTACCTCCTCCAGGACTGCCATCTAGCATGGTCAGACAGGAGGGGTTCCCCTTTCCCAAAGGTCAAGCGATAGTCTTGAGAAGAGTAGCAGCCATCAAGGGTGAATTGAAGTAGAATCAAAACCAGTCTGGAGAGCAGTCCCTAGGCCAGGGGTGATTATTAAGAAGAGCAGTATATGTAGGACAGAGACTAATCTCAAGCACTAGAGATGCTGAAGTAGAAGGGTCAGGAGTTCAAGGCTGCCCACACCTACATGACAAGTGTCTCAAAAGTTCAAAAAAGTAGGGCCGGAGAGATGGCTCAGAGGTTAAGAGCACTGGCTGCTCTTTTAGAGGTCCCGAGTTCAATTCCCAGCACCCACATGATGGCCCTCAGCCATCTGTAATAAGATCTGAAGCTTTCTTATGGCATGTGCGTATATAATAAATAAATAAACTTAAAAAAAAAAAGTTCAAAAAGTATCAGCCACATATGCCGGCATTCAGAGTAATCTCAGCATTCCAGAGGTTGAAGCTAAACGACCTAGCCTTGCACTGGCCTCAAGCAAAACCACTCCTTAAAAAATAAAGAAATTAATTTTATAAAAAAAAACAGGCCGGGCGATGGTGGCGCACGCCTTTAATCCCAGCACTTGGGAGGCAGAGGCAGGCGGATTTCTGTGAGTTCGAGACCAGCCTGGCCTACAGAGCTAGTTCCAGGACAGGCTCCAAAGCCACAGAGAAACCCTGTCTCGAAAAACCAAAAAAACAAACAAAAAAAAAAAAAAAAAAAGCTAAGAAAGTGCCAAGGAGATGAGGGAACTGAGATCTCCCTCAGGTTTGAGGTGTTGTGGTCTATGGACAGATAAGGTGCCCAGCATCCCCCACATAAGGGCAGGAATCAATGGTGTCTGACTCAGTCACAGCAGCAACTGGAGACCTTTGAAGACCCAGAGCCCAAAACCACATGCAGGGGCACGGGTCCTCAGTGACTGCTGAACACAATGGCCTTGGCCTCTCTTCCTTGATCTTCTTTAAAACACATCGTAATTATAGGAAAAGACCCAGTGACTGTGTCTCTGCCTGTCCCCTGCTGGTGAAACTCTCAGTGGGGTGGGCCTGTCCTGAGGCTTTTCCAGCAGCTTCCAAGTACAAATAGGTCACATTCACACAGAGAGGAAAGGAAGGAATGGTCGCTGGAATGAGATGTGAGTGATGACAGGCACATAATGGAAGGGTGAGACAGCAGCCACGCTTAGGAAGGGGCCTGCTGAGAACAGAGGGGCACTCCCAGAGTGGGCTAGACTACCTGATGACCAACAGGACAGAGGACAACAATAGGTGGCACTGGTGGCTCAGAAGCGGCCACTAAACTGGAAAGGTGAATATAAACCCAGAGTTTGAGGGTATGAATCAGTGGGTTGACACCTTCAGAGGGTCAGGCCACGTCTCATCTCCCTTTTACACCCAGAAGACTTCAGTCAGAACTGCAGACCCATCCCTTCAGCAGTGGACTGGCTGGCCCACCACTACAGTAGAAGGGGAAGTGAGTTCACCCCTTAGGTGGGAATAGGAAGAGTAGTTTTATTGAGAATACTGTAAGAGGACACCAGGCCGACCTAGTAACTAGATTACCATGGGGCATGGAGCTACAGGTGACCATTTTTGAGAAATACTTACACGGTGAGGATAAGTTTTCTTTACGTGCAGGTTCCTGGTCTGTAATTGGCATGTTGCTAAGGAGAGATTGGCCAGTGTACACTTCTGGACTCTAATGGTCTTCCTTCCGCACCATCCTCTCCCTGCTGGGGCCTCAGACAGACAGACAGACAGACAGAAAACCGGCCTAAGGTAGGGTCCTAACATGGTTTCCTGTGGCTACAGAACTTTTGGAGGTTCATTTTCCGGAAGAGCCTGCTGTCCACCTCTCTCTGTCAGATGGACTTCGCTGTCCTAGGCCTCGGGGACTCCTCATATGCCAAGTGAGTAGGGGTGGACATGCTGGCCAGATAGGGATAGTTCTCAAGATCATGCAAGAAATGAGACAGGCAACTGAGCCCCAGGTGCCTATCCACGGTAGATCATGTGTCCCTGCACTGTGTTAGCTGACCAACCTTATCCACATATTCTGTAATCCTTGAAGGACTTGGCACAGGGGAGACCACAGTTGGGGTAGGAAAAGGGTGGCAGAGTACCACCATGGAGTCGCGGGTACAGGGAGGCTCAGACCAGCCAGCATTCCGTTCCAACACACGATGACGTTCAACCACACCTGATCTGCCCCTGTTCCACACGGGTTCAAAACACACTGAAGTATCGACAATTTGAAAAGAGCACCGAGGGGGACGGCTTACCTTCAAGTGGCTTGTTAGGCAGGAAGGCGGCTCATGGGTTTCTCTTCTAGGCATGTTGTGGACAGCTGTGTCCGTTAACCAGCAGTGCTGTTCGCATCGTTCATTCTGTGGGGTGGTGATGAGGGATTTCTCCTCAGAGGTGCACCTAGATATCTAAAAGCTAGGACAGCAGCACTTTGAACACTTTCTGCATTCACAGGGCCTAGTATCATCCAGCATTGAGGGCAACTCAATCACCATAAACTGTTCTGTACATGACAGGGTTCTTAATTTAGATTTAAGTCAGGTGGTGGTGGCGCAGGCCTTTAATCCCAGCACTTGGGAGGCAGAGGCAGGCTGGTCTCTGAGATTAAAAGAACAGAAATGGAAGCTGGGCATAATGGCTCACTCACCTGGAATCCCAGCACTCAGGCTGAGAGGATTGCCACAATCTCTAGGCCAGCCTGGGCTACAATGTGGAACCCAATCTCACTAAACCAAAAATTAGAAAATAGGAAGATGGGTGGCAACATGGCCTTGCTCTGCTAGAGATTGTGCTCACTTGCAGTGTATGGATGCACAGACCACGTGGGAGGAGACTGTGCTCACTTGGAGTGTGTGGATGCACAGACCACGTGGGAGGGAGTCCAGCTGTGGATGTGGTCCCCAAATGGACAAGCTGGTGCAGGGACCAGTGTGCACTTTACAGACCAAAGGAAATCCTATTACAGGAAAACATGGTTAACTGCCCCTCCCGCGATCTCCAGTGGTAACTGGAGCCCTGACCAATGGGAGTACAGGGCCTTAGTCACTTCAGAAAAGGGTTGATAAGATGAGACTGTCCTCCACATGGCACCTTCTTGAGATCAGGGACCTAGCATTTGCTGTCCTTGTTGCTCCAACCTCATCCCCTGTATACTGAAGCCCCCTCCCTCCTAGGATGAGGCCAGTGTGCACTGCTGAGGGAGTAACGCTTGAGGGAAGCCTGCACTATTTACTCTGCCCAGGAGGTCAGCTGAACTACCTCCCTCACTGTTGGTTATCCCCGTCCGCCTTGCTGTCTCCACAGGTTCAACTTTGTGGCCAAGAAGCTCCATCGTAGGCTGCTGCAGCTAGGAGCCAGTGCCCTCCTGCCCCCATGTCTGGGTGATGACCAGCATGAGCTGGGGTAAGTGGTGGTTGCAGTGGCCTTCTTTGGCCGCTCCATCTTGGCTCTGGCCAGCAGAGGCCAATGCCTGTGCTTTCTCCTAGGCCCGATGCTGCCATTGACCCCTGGCTGGGAGACCTTTGGAAGAAGATAATGGGACTGTACCCAGTGCCTCTTGACTTTCCTGAGATCCCTCTTGGAGTCCCGTGAGTCTGAACCTTGGGGAGTGAGTGCCAAGGGACTTTGAGCTGGTTAGCAAAAAAAAAATCCTCAAGGTATGGTTGAGTGGTCCTGCACACCTGATATTTCTTTCCACTTTCCCCCACAGCTTGCCCTCCAAGTTCATCTTCCAGTTTGTCCAGGAGGTTCCCAGCGTAGGGACTGAGGGGCTAAAGCTAGCTAGCTCAGACCCTCAGAGACCCCCATCAGAGTTACAGCCCTTTCTGGCACCTGTGATAACCAACCAGAGGGTCACTGGCCCCCACCATTTCCAGGATGTTCGGCTGATTGAGTTTGACATTACAGACTCAAGTATCAGGTGAGGGGCAAAAGCCCTCAGGCAGTTTGGCAGGGTGCCCATGTAATGTTGGGAAGCTGATGTGGTCAGGGAAAGGCAGTGGGTAGAGATTCAGAAGGGTCAAACAAAGCCACGGGCTAGGTGGCCCAGTGGCTCGAAAATCTCTACATGACATTCCCTTTCTTCCTCTTCAGTCTCCTTAGTCCCTCCATCCTCCCCCACATCCTCCCCTACTTCCTCCCCTTCCCCTCAGCCCCTTGGTCCTTCCCACATCATCCCCGCATATCTGGTGGCTTTTCCATGTAGTTATGCTGCTGGCGATGTCGTATCAATTATGCCCTCTAACTCGGAGACCCACACCCAGCAGTTCTGCCGGTTGCTGGGCTTGGACCCCAAGCAGTTTTTCCTGCTTACGCCACGGGAACCAGGTGAGTATGGCAGATGCACCACCTCTTGAGGCCAAGGCACTACCTGATGTCCCTGCCCACCAAGTCTCCATGCCATTCCTGCAGGCGTCCCTCACCCACCAGGGCTGCCTCAGCCCTGCACAGTGTTGCATCTTGTCTCACGGTATTTGGACATCGCCAGCGTGCCCCGCCGTTCCTTCTTTGAGCTCTTGGCTTGTCTTTCTCCACATGGGCTGGAGCGGGAGAAGCTGCTAGAATTCAGCTCTGCCAGAGGTCAGGAAGAGCTCTGGGAGTACTGTAATCGGCCCCGCAGGACCATCTTGGAGGTGGGCTTGTGGGCAGTGGTGGGTATGGGCTCTCAGCCCTGGCATGCCACCGCCATTCTAAACCTTCCTCTGTCCAGGTGCTGTGTGACTTTCCACACACGGCAGCTGCCATTCCTCCAGACTACCTTTTGGACCTTATCCCTCGGATCCGCCCACGGGCCTTCTCCATTGCCTCTTCCCTGCTGGTGAGGGACTCAGTGGACTGGCCGTGGGAAAGCTGGGACGGGGCAGGGTGTTTGTAGATGGGTGTTTGCCTTCTGAACAGGGACAGTTTCTCTACCAGAGCCTGCCCCTGGTGGGGTTGGTAGCAGACAGGAATGGTTTAGCAGGGCAGGGTCTTCCCTATGCCCCCTAGGCTCATCCCGGGAGGCTACAGATCCTTGTGGCTGTCGTACAGTACCAGACTCGCCTCAAGGAACCCCGCCGTGGCCTCTGCTCCTCCTGGCTAGCATCCCTGAATCCTGAGCAAGGTGATCTCTATTTCTGGGGGTGGGAGAGACCGCAGCCTCAAGCTCCTACCTTCCCTGTACCTCCTGCTACAGGGGCTCAAGCCCCACCACTGAGCACCTCAACCTTTTGTTTTGACCTCCTTCATGCCTTCTCCCTCCTGCAACAGGACCTGTCCAGGTGCCTCTGTGGGTGCGGCCTGGGAGCCTCGTGTTCCCAGAGACACCAGACACACCCATTATCATGGTAGGGCCTGGAACTGGTGTGGCGCCCTTTCGAGCAGCCATTCAAGAGCGAGTGGCCCACAGCCAAACTGGTGAGTATAGGAGTCCCAGGGCAGTGTGACCACTGAGACGGGTCTGGCTGAGTCCCTGTATCCAGACAGGGGGGCCACCCTATGTACCCCAGGAAACTTCTTGTTCTTTGGCTGCCGCAAACGGGACCAGGACTTCTACTGGCAGACTGAGTGGCAAGAGCTAGAGAAGAAAGGCTGCCTGACCCTGGTTACGGCCTTCTCCCGGGAGCAGGTGAGTATACTCAAGTTAGGTGGGGCAGGAGTGGGGATGGCTGGGACTCAGCCTGTGACACCTGCAGGAGCAAAAGGTGTACGTGCAGCATCGGCTCCGAGAGCTGGGGCCCCTTGTCTGGGAGCTGCTGGATCGCCACGGTGCCCACTTCTACCTAGCAGGGTGAGCCAACTTGGGGGTGTAGAGGAACGGACCAGCCTTCAGAGGTGGGGAGTGGGGGTTGGGGCCACAGGATCACTGAGCTTTCTGAGCCTACCCCTCCAGCAATGCTAAGTATATGCCTGCGGACGTTGCGGAAGCCCTGACATCCATTTTTCAAGAAGAAGGACAACTCTCCAGCGCAGATGCGGCTGCCTACCTTGCCAGGCTCCAGCAGACACTGCGTTTCCAGACTGAGACCTGGGCCTGAGGAGCCACTTGCTAGCTCACCTCCACACCAACAGCTCCACTGGAGAGCCTCCTGGAGTCTAGAGGGCCCATTATCACCTCCTGTCCTCTGATCCCAGAACACTTGTGAGACCATGGTGTAGCTTCTTGACTCCAGCTGACTAGCAGGGCACTCCCTGAATCCAGCCAAATTCGGTGGAACCCCGTGTCCCATCCACACTTCCCCCAACCCCAGTGCAATGTACACTCCTGGTTTCCTCTCTGTCCCCATCACTGTGCCCCAGATCTGCATTATGGTCCATACCACAGGGGCTGCTAAGGCCTCCAGGAGGCAGGGAGTCCTGTGAGGGCTGCACTGCCCCTCTGCCCTGGTGCTATTTCCATTCACCCACAGCACCTGTGGGACTCGGGCTCAGGTGAGAGGCCCCAGGGGCTGATTCTCTTGAGCACTGAGAATGAGCAAGTCAGTCTGTCTCAGGCCCTTAACACCTTGAGTAAACTGCCTGGGTAGCTACTCACCTCTGTGTTTTTGTGTCTCCTAGATTTGGGGGTGGTGGGTGGGATTGGATTATCTGCATTTGCTAATGGTAGCCAAAGACTCTTTCAGTGTGAGGCTGCGTGCATGTATGTCCTTGTCAGGTACCTATGCTAGGATCACACTGCACTCGGATGTCTGATGTCTAAGTTCCTGTTGGTCTCCCCTTTGTACTTAGAAGGCAGGTCTTGGCTCTGTCTGATCTTAAACCTTAACAGTTCAGCTAAGTTCATGCCCTTCTTTGATGGCCAGGGAGTTATTGGAAAGTCCCAGCCCAGTGCTGGAACACACTATCTAGAAGAATGAGCAGGTGGAAGGGGTGTGATAGGAGTTGGCCCGCCCATGGGCAGGGCCTCTACCCCTGGAAAGAGAAACCCTGTTGGAGGAGTCAGACAGGTCCGAGGGCAGCTGGGAGCTAAGGAACCTCTGTTTTGTCCGACAACTGCTGGAACAGAGACCAGCCTGGCCAACACCACTCTTAAGCCTGAAATACCAGGAGCTGACGACGCTGCGGGGACCCAAGTGAAGTTTACTTCCGGTAGGGTCAGCAAGCCCAAAGGTGTATCTGGAGGTCAGTGCCCTGGTAATTGAGACCAAGCTCTGTCTGGCTCCTGAGGGCCACACTAACCTTTACATCTCCAACAATCCCTGCTGTCACCCTGGAGTCCCAATCTTCCCATCCTGCTTTCTGTTCTGGTGGTTCTACCCTGGGGCCTAATGACACCAGCTCTACACCCGCCAGTTCACCTTGTACTCCTTTGAGTCCTGAGCTCCTGGACCCACTGCACCAGCTACCAGCAGATGAAGAGGATAATCTCGGCTCCCCCCAGGATGCCAGGGCTCCAGACAGTAAGCCTGAACTGGAGGCCCTGTCAACTGTGGAGGAGCAGGAAGAGTGTGAGGGACAGGTAGAGGAGGAATGCCCCATCTGCACTGAGCCTTACGGGTCTGATGAGCAGCACCAGGCCTTGCTGAACTGTGGTCACAGCCTGTGTGTGGGCTGCCTGCACCAGCTGTTAGGCATAACCCCCAGAGCTGACCTGGGCCGTGTGTGCTGCCCACTGTGTCGTCAGAAGACACCCATGCTAGAGTGGGAGATCTGTCAGCTGCAGGAGGAACTGCTTCAAGCTGATGGACCCCAGCGCCCGGTGCCCATTGCATCCACCACACCCCTACGCCCTGGCCCTGGGCCCTGGGGATCCTTGGAGCACCGCTACCGCCTGCGTTTTCTGGCTGGGCCCGTGGGAGGCCGGAGCTGCCTCCCCTTCCTTCCCTGCCCTCCCAGCCTAAGTACCTGGCTGTGGACACTGCGGGAACGTGGCCCCTGTGCCCGTCGCCTATCACTGCTGAGCCTGATGGCATTAGAACTGCTGGGGCTGGTGCTCATCTTCATGCCGCTCATGTTGCTAGGAGTGTTCTTCATGCTCCTAGACCGCTCCAGCCACTGAGCAGAGCCCAGGGTGTTGGCCAAGCTTTGAAGCCCATGTTTGGATTCTTGTCATTAGCAAAGACTTGCTATCACAATCCCAAGACCAGGCCTGCTCAAGAGCCTAGGTCAGCCAGAGTGCTTACACACCCCTGCAGCCCAGATACTGGCTAAAGCCAAGGACACTAAGCCAAGGACAGCCTCTGAAGGAGATTGGCCTAACAGGAAGGGCTGTGACCAGAGCCCCATGTGCTTATGGACAAACACTTGACTGGCCAGAGGCAATGGCTGGATCCTAACACCGACTCCTGAGGTCCAGCTGGTGAGGGTGGGCGCAAACGTGAATAGAGGTCCAGCAGAATTCTGTTGCTAGGAGAAGGCAAGGGCTGCAGGGACCCTCTGCCCTGTCCACACAGGTTGGTGTGTGCCCCTGAAGGCCACAGTAGCTAGCAGGAGGGGCCAGCACTGCACAAACCCATCCTTCAAAAGCTCCTCACCCAACCTAAGATGCCCTCACCAGACAGGGTATCCCAGAGCAGCTGGGATCAATACTGGTTTTGTACTGCAAGGGCCAAGGTTCAATCCAGACCCCCAGCAAATGCCCAAGGTCCAGCTCTGTTTGTAATTGACTATACAATTCATGTCACTGGACTAGGAGCCCTCATTTCAGCAATGAAGACAAATGTAAGCCCACCTCCTGGCTTATTGGTGACACAGTGTAAGGTGGGCTGTCTCTGTCTATACCCAGCCTAAGAGTGGCTCTCAATAAACAGCTGCTGATAGGCTGGAGAGATGGCTCAGCGGTTAAGAGCATTGTCTGCTCTTCCAAAGGTACTGAGTTCAATTCCCAGCAACCTCATGGTGGCTCACAACCATCTATAATGAGGTCTGGTGCCCTCTTCTGGCCTTCAGGCATACATGCAGAAAGAATATTGTATACACAATAAATAAATATTAAATAAAAATAAATAAGCAGCTGCTATTGATACCATTGTACCACAGCTATCCTCATTATTCCATCTCTGCCATCCAGGCAGCTCTCATACTCTTCAGAGGTACCTAATCCAGTCACAGGCAGACAGAGATTAGCTCATGCTGTCCAAAGGCCATTTCTACATATCCTTGGCCAGAGGCGTAGGAGAGACCCAGCCAATCACCTTACTTGTAGGGCAGGGTCCCCCGAGGATATTTTTTACTTATAAAGATTGCAGGTGTGCTCCCGGCTGCCCCTTCTGCTTTCCTGTTCTCCGCTGGAACCTCTGGTTCTGTAAGTCTATTTCCCAATTAAAGCTATATATATTTATTACAATTTCTATCTGCATTCATTTACGCCGATACACAGAGGAAAGGTACTTTTTGGAGGGTGGGGTGGATATCTCACTGTGAAACCAATGCCGACCTCAATCCTGCCCTGGCTTCCAGAGTGCTGGATTACCAGTGAGCATCCACACACAGCTGAAGGTTCTGCCTGCCTAGCTGGGCCACAGCCCCACATGCCACACTCTAGCAGACCTCTGCACCAATAGGTCCCAGGCCTCCCGAGCAGCAGACTTGGCCCAGCTTGGCCTTCAACAAGTAGAGCAGGCCAACCCTGAATGAAGATGGGTCGCCTTCTGGCAGTTCCTAATTAGACTGGGCTATGGCCCTGGGAACCTACTCAAGGCCCAGGCCCGGGCCTAGCCCACAGGAGTAAGCTTCAATCAGTGAACCAGTGCAAACTTTGGCAAAGAGTTTTAATGGCAAAGTTGGCTGCAGCGACAATGCCACGCAGGGTAGGGCCAGAAGCCACAGTGGGCAAGAAAGGGTCAGCGGGAAACAGGACAGGGCCAGTTCCCTGAAGAAGCGGCGAGCAAGGGCCTGCAGGCAGTCGTGGGCAGGTGGACACTACATGATGGAACAGGCTGATAGTGGGTTCCGCACATGGCAGGTGCATGCAGCCCCACAGTACTGCCGGAAGGTCTGGTAGCAGCTGCCTTCGGATTCACCCCCCCACTGGCCACCGGATGGGGCCGTCAGGGCTTCAGGTGGCAAGCGGCTCAGGATGGATGTATTGACAGCCAGTGCGGCCAGGCCATAGTCAGTGAAGAGCACAGTCTCACGGTGGCAGGTGGGACACGAGATAAACTTGTACTTAGGGCAAGACTCGTAAAGAATCTGCAGGCACTGCTCACACACAGAGTGCAGGCAAGACAGCACGCGGGGCCGCCGCTGAGTGACGTTGTATGTGTGCCCACAGGTGGGGCATTCCAGGGGCTCACCTGCTATCACTGGCCCGGATGATGAAGGTGCAGAGGCTGTTGGGCCAGGTCGAATCACATATTGATTTACAATGACCTCATCCACTGGTGCCACCCGGGGGAAGCCCAATTCAGAACTGCCCTTGCGGGGCCGCCTTGGCAAGGGTGGAGTGTGGGGTGCTCCTTCCAAGGTAGGCATGTCCCCCCCACATGCCTGGTTGACAATGATCTCTGTGTCTGAGGGCCAAGCACGCTTGGGTGCCAGAGTGGGAGTGGGCCTGGGTGCAGGTGGGAAGCAGGGGGTGGTCGCCGGGAGCTCAGGGAACTTTTCAGGGTGGACAATCTTCATGGCCTCCATTTTGAGGATGACATGGGGGCCTTTCAGGCAGGACATGAGGAGGCCCGGCCATCCACTGCCCACCTCGGGCCCAGGGTCAGCTGGCATCCGGCTCTCTACAGTCAGACCGGACGTTGGCACAGGTGGGGGCGTTGGGTGGGGCCGTGGGGGAAGAGAAGGGGCTGCATCCTGGTCCTGCCAGGCCTGGTGAGGCCCCCGGTTACTCCGTGGACTGCAAGGGGCAGCGGGTGACAGGTTGGGGGGCAGGGCCCCCCCCAGTGGCCACAATGGCTTATCTGGTTCAGTCCGAAGAGGAGGAGGAAGAGGAGGGGGAGGGGGAAGCAGGCGGGGGCAAGGGGGTACAGGAGGCTGTCTTGGGCTGTGGGGTTCACGCAGGGGCTCACCCAGGGTCTCTGTCTGCTGAGGCTGGCAAGGGGGCGTGGAGGGGCCTCCTCCTGCAGCAGAGGTCAGCAGTCCCTGGGCCGGGACATCTGGGCAGGCAGGGGCTAGGTGGGCCCCATGGCTCCAGGACAGGGCGCCCAGGGAAGGCAGCTAGCCTGATCCCTGGCTGCCGGAGGACCTGGGCTGCAGGCTCCGCGGCAACAGCAATGGAGAGGCCTGCACCAGGCCCGAGCTGCGGGTGAGAGACAGCGTGAGGGCAGCAAGGGGCCAACCTCACTTTCGCCCTCACCCCCACCCTGCACAAAGGACAGGGTGCCCGACCTCTGACCCTGACCTTATCCGTGGGATCCAAGTCTTCACGGAATTCTGAACCCAACCCCCTCCCCAGTATGCCCTCCGAGGCCAGATTCACTGTCCGGAGGACTGACCCTATAAGAGAAGGAAGGAATGATGCATCTGACCCCCGCCCCTCCCCCCGCTCACCTGCCCCAGCCTGGCGTTCCCCGGCTGCGCCGCCGCAGCAGCAGAGGTTGTCTCAAAGGCAGGCCTGGATGCGGCGCTCGCACCTTGGCTCTCTGGCTCTAGCGGCTCCGATAGCTCCCGCGGCTCCAGCAGCGACTTCGGGCGATGGCGGGCGAAGGCGGCACCCAGGGGCGCGAGCGCTGGTGCTGGACGCAAGGCTCGGCGCGGCGGCGGCGACAGCGGCGACGACGGCAGCGGCAGGTGCGTGCGGAGCGTGGCGCGTTCTGCGGCGGAGGCGCGGGGACCGCAGTGCGCGCGGCGCCCGCCCGCGCCCGCAGCGCCACCCCCCGTCTGGGGACCCGCGCGGGGTCCACGGGGCGGGGCCAGTCTCCTAGCCGCCCCTCGATCCACTCCTGGCCTGGCGTCTGCTCCCAGGGTCAACCTCCCAGCTAGCTACAGGCGGGTCGGGATCCCCGTGTCGCCAACATTCCCTTTTTTCCCCCTTGGCTGCCCCTCCGCCTTTTGTAAGGGAAACCTTTGCTTTTTAGTTCCTTACATTTTGAGCCTCACAATGCCCGAGCAGGGGTCCCAGCGTTCCACCAGTGTCTCGTCTACCTTTCGAGCTTTGAAGGGGCAGGGTCCTTTCACGCCAAACCCCGACACACCCCTTGTGTGAACGCCGGGAGTTTTCCAACTCACTGACGTATCCACACTGCACCCAGGGCTCATCAACTCAAAGACAGCGATATGACAGCAGAAGGGATAAGAGGTTAAACGGATACCAGAGGAGTGGGCAGAGGGGAGCTGGGGCAGGCACGAAGAGGATCGGCGGGTGTCCTGACCGGAAGTGGGGAGTTGGAAATACCTGGACAAGCTGGCAGTCCACGTGTTGGGTGGAGGGCCCACTGAACACACTCACCTGCCTAGGGTGGAGTAGCCCTTTCTTGTGTCGCATCAGGTCAGCACGCGCTTCTGTGTTGTGTACTAAACTGACCCCACCCATCAGAGGCCCCATTCCTTTCCTCTTCCTCCTCCTACCTGGTCCTCTTCTACCTGGACTACACCTTTGCCTCAGGGGAGCCCTCCGTAAGGAAAGGGCAAAGGACACGCTGGTGACCAGGATGTCTACGTGTTCAGAGTGCCATTGTCTACCATCTCATGGCCACCAGGCATACCCATACCTGCCCGTGACCAACACTGAGTCCTGTGCCTGACCCTGGACAACCCAGATTTTGTTCAGGCCACAGACCCTCTCTGTACAATCAAGACGAAGAGAACAATGTTCCTGGTGAGCCAAAGCTGGGCCAGACTTTACAGCTCTATGGAACCAAGGGTGCACATCAGGGCTCCTTCAGCAAGGCCAGGTGAGAGGAGGGGTCAGGTGCGGGGGTATGGAGGGGAGGCGTCTCATGGGAATCCTGGCATCACGCTGGGGTAACTCAGGTAGCGGTGGCTAGAGAAAGGAATGAGCTCTTTCCAGCCACCCTTCCCAGGAGGGCTCTGCTCACTAGCCCACCCACTTGGCCCTCGTGCAAGGCCACCTATGGCCCCACCCTTTGTCCAGAGTCCCGCCCCGTGAAATGAAGCCACGCCCCATAAGAGAATAAGCCCATCCCTCCTCTCTCCCCTCCTAGCCGCCGTTCTGAGCGGAGCAAGCCAAGGATCCATCCAAACCGGGTCTTTTGGGAAACCCTGGAGCGCGAAGGCTTCTGGGGAATTAAGTTTCCACTGGGCACCTCGACCGGGTTTACGCATGCTCGCGGCTAGGGGCGGAGTCTCCGGGGGCGGTGGGCAAGGTTAAAGGTTCCCACGTTGAGAGCGCTGCTTTCTACCTCTTAAGCTTGTTTCCCCCCAGACCCATTTCCTTCTACTTGCTAAGTTGCTCAACCCACCTGACTGGCTCTGCACTCACTTACCCTGGCTTGTAGTCCGTGTCCTACTCGCTCTCTCCTTCCTGGTGTTTTCCCGAATGGGGTCCGAGCCCTTCCCGCTACAGCTGTAGCGTAGACCCAGAGTTGCCCACCGGTTGGCTCACAAGCTTTCCACTATTGTTTCACCCCCAGCCCCACCGTCTTTTTTTCGTGTCCTCTATGGCCAAGGAGGTAAATCTGCAAAAGTAGAAGGGTACCAGGGCCAAGCATGGGTGCGGGGGGGACAGAAAACTCTGGGGAGCTTTCTCCCCAACTCACCAGCACAGGGAAACTGCAATTTCAGAAACGAGCTGAAATGTTGCTTGTGTCCATGTCACCAATTTAAGATAAGTAAAGTATCTACAAAGTTGTGTCAAACTTTTTTTTTATTAGAAAAGTGGACAATCCTCCAAGCCGTCTCAAGGCATCCCAGTGACTACTGGGTATGGGCAGTAGGTGACAAGCAGGAATTCTGGACAGTGGCTGTAGAAATGTGAGCAATGGCTGGGTGGCCCCAGAATCTGAAGACCTGCCCCCACTTCCTCTCTGGGGCCATGACCCAAGGAGGTAGGACATGCTCAGATGAATGGTGATTGAGTCACCCTGGATTGGCAAATGCCCCTTAGAGCCCAAACCTTGGCCTCCACCCATCTGGGAATGAGGGGTGACTGGCTGCTGTGCTCTAGTTGCTAAGGCCTCCTGGGATCCTGGGAACCCCATCTTTGAGCTCCGCCCCAAAGCCCCACCCCTCTCTAGGAGGGAAAAGGCACCTGCTGGTAGCTCTACTCACAGGCACTGGGACCAGGAGCTGGAGAACAGAAAGACAGACTGCTGCTGCTTGCTGCAGGTGAGTCCTCGCCCAGGAGCTGACCTGTACTTAGAGGTACCCCCTGGACAGACACTGCTCTCCCTTAGACCAGCTCACCAGCATCTCCTAGCTTTTTATCCCCATTCCCAGCTGCATCCAGGAGCATCTGTTGGACACTGGTGGAGGGTGGCAACTGGGTACTTGGGCCTACCTCCAAAGTCACGTAGGCCTTGCATAGATCCTGATGTGCCCACATCTGCATGCAGATGCTAATTGATAAGGCTCGTCACAAGGCAGATTCTTCCGGAATGGGTGTCTTCTTGGGCTATAGGCGCTCAAGCAGGTTTTCTCCTCCCTAAGTCCATGTGTGTGTCTCTGCTCACCCCTGCAGCCTGGGCCATGGACCCCCATGAGATGGTTGTGAAGAATCCATACACCCACATCAGCATCCCTCGGGCTCACCTGCGGTCTGACCTGGGGCAGCAGTTAGAGGAGGTTCCTTCTTCATCTTCCTCCGCTGAGATTCAACCTCTACCCTCAGGAACCTGTGCCCCAGAGCCAGCGGGCCTCTCGAAAACGACTGAAGCCCCAGAGCCAAAGGGTGTCAAGGGCATCAAAGGTACAACTCCTGAGCAGAGCCAACAGACCTACAACCACCGCAACCCCTACAACAGCGGTGGGCAGCGTCCCTCAGGACTGACGTATGCTGGTCTGCCGCCTGTGGGGCGTGGCGATGACATTGCCCACCACTGCTGCTGCCTGCCTTGCTGCTCTTGCTGCCACTGCCCACGATTCTGCCGTTGTCACAGCTGTTGCTGTGTTGTCTCCTAGCCTGACTATCCAACCTCCAGGGCTGGGGGGCCCGGGCCTCTGCTCAGTGCCAAAGTGGTGCTGGACATCAGGAGCAGCCATTGTCATGGGCATCTGGGGAGCGGTCCACCAGGAAGGCCCAGCAAGTGCCCTCTGGGATACGGTCCCAGCCACTAGCCATGTTGGCAGCAATAGGAACACCCTTCACTTCTTGCAAGACTTTGGCAATAAAGCAGGGTGAGCATTGTGCTAGTGACTTTTTTTTTTTTAAAGCCAGGGGTCTGTTTGGGAGAGGGTGCCCTCAACATGCACAAATACAATCTCCCTGGTAGATTCCCAGACTCTATGGGACCTTCCAGAACTGGATGCCTCATGACATCCATAATTTAGGGCCCTAGCAGGTCTCAGTCCACCCAGGGGCTCGTAGATGGTAATATGTCTACTGCCCTGGGCCAGTTCCTCGTTCTCCTTAGGGCTAAAGCTGAGATAGTAAACAAGATTAATCCTGAGTCACAAGGTAGGAGGGTACCATACTTGCCACTGTGGGGGACCCCAAGAAAATACTCTGGGGGAGGATCAGATTGGAGGGCTGTTAGTGGGTGGGGCTGACGTTAGCAGGTTTCAGGGAGTGGGAGCTCGGATCCAGGGCCCAGAACCCAGCCCTGCCCAATGTGAGTCACCTCCCGCCCTTGGCCAGGGCATGTTTCTGGTTTCCCACAAAAGACAATCCCTACTATCCAGGCTTTGCTGTTTAACCTATTTCAAGTGATGTGTACCAGGCCTTGAAGATGAGGCATGGCAGGGCTGAAGGGAGTGTTCTCCTCTTACCTGTCCAAGCAGTGTGAGATGCCTGCTGGGGGCCATGTTTGAGATGCCAGGGTAGGGAGTGTGCAAGGAGGCCAGCTCTGGGCAGCCTGGTGTTTCCGGGGCAGGGCAGAGCCGCAATGCCACGTGAAGAGGGAGAAGAGCTGGCCTCACAGGCCTCACAAGACAAACAAGTCCTCCTGAAGTCGGCCCTTCCCTGATGCAGAGGCAGGTCATGTAAGAGGGCAGGCCAGATGTGTTGTGTGTAGAGGTCTCCAGGAATGGGCAGATAGGTCATTGCCCTGACTCCTCTCTGAGCTCCTAGTCCCCTGTTCCAGTGAGGGCCAACACAGGAACCTGTTTGACCAGTCTTAAAGGCAGATTGCCAAGCGGGTGGGTAAAAGTGAGTAAAGGAGGCTTTTTCCCCCCCTAGCAACCCTGTGTGCACTCTTAGGGGTCCTAGCAACCCTGTGTGCAGAATTAGGGGTCTCCCTAATTCTGTACTGTCTCCTCTCCAGTCCTCATCACAGGGATCCCACTTCCCTGAACTGTCTCCCTGGACTATTGTAGAGGCTGAGGGTCGGGTAGGCGGTCAACTGGGAGATGCTTAGCATGGGTGTGGGGTGGTGGGGGCTTCTGGGATGATGGTTGTGTGAGGGAGATCATCACACCTCAGGCCTGATGGGCGGGCTACTTCCGGTGACATCACAGGATAGACTTAGTCACTGAGAAGTGACCAAATTAGCAAGAAGATGCACCCTACCATGGAGCTGATGGGGGGCGGGGGTAGGTTCCCTGGGAGGTGATGTGAGCGGAGGCCAAAGTGGAAAACATTACCAAGGGGTGATCAGATGAGACCTGGGAGAAGGGTTCAAGAATGGGGAGGCCATAAACTGGAGACACCTAGAGTGGAGAAAGACAAAGCCAGGTCTCTGGGAGTTACAGGGGGGGGAGTGGTCTGGGCAGGTTCATCCTTCAGGGGGCTGGCTCACCTTATCTCCTGCCCAGTGCAGGGAGCAGGGAGCAGCAGATCCTGTTGCAGGTGCTTTGTGGCTGAAAGGGGAGCCCACTCTCACTTGACGCAGCCACCACCTGCCTCCTGCTCACTTGCCTATGTGGCCAGTAATGCGAGCCCAGGGAGGGAGCCATGAAGTGTCCCAGGTCCCCATCCCCTTCTGCAATCCTCTAGCTGGGAATATCTTTCTGGTGGAGTGGATGCAGGTAAGAGAAGCCAGGGGTTCGGAAAGACAAGGGGTGGGTCTCAACAGTGGGATAGGATGCTGTTTCAGCCAATGGCCACAGCAACAAGAGACAGGCCCAGGCTTGGTGTTAGCCCAAAGGCATCATCTTCTCTCCAGGTGTGTAGGGACTTATCGTCCCATGTCACTGTCCTCCGTTTTCTGGGGGCCAGCATGGACCAAAACATCACATAGGTGGGCAGAGGTGAACTGTAGCTTGTGCGGTTGCCCTGTTAGTTCCCTCATACTCTCCCTAGGATGCTGCAGCCTGAAGGCCCCCGAGCCTTGGAGGAAGGGGCAGCCCTGACGGCCCCACGGAATGACTGCATCGTCTGCTACTCTGCCTATGACCTCTCAATACACTTGCCTCGCCGCCTCTACTGCGGCCACACCTTCTGCCAGGCATGTATGCGGCGGCTGGACACGCCAGCCCATGAGCAGCACTGGATCCCCTGCCCACAGTGCCGTCAAAGTACCCCTATGCCCCGTGGAGGGGTGACCATGTTGGACCTGGACTTAGCTGCCTTTTTGGCAGTCAAAGCTGAACGGAAACCATCAAGAATAGAACCCAGGTCCTCGGTCCCCCTCAAAGTCGGCACTACTGTCACTCAGCAGCCGGCTGGACTCTACCCCACCTTGGGCCCCCAACCCCACTTTCCTCAGCCTGGATGCTGCTGCTGGGGCTGGGGAAGACTGTGCTGGTATCCCCTGGGGAACCCTGAGGTCTAAACTCTGGCTATCTCCACCTGCACAAAGAAAACTGCTAGCGGCTTCCCTGCCGCGGAGCCACAGACCATACACAGCGCAGACCGAACAGCGTGCGAGCAGGGCCTCCTCCTTATAGTCCTACATGACGCAACAGAGTGGTGTCACCCTGACCAGGGACATCTCAAGCCATAGCCTAAGGTCAGAATCAGTGACCATGGTTCCACAATAGGCTGGTGACATTCCATTTAACTAGTCTATAGGGGATTTCCATACCCCAAACTAGCCTGCGACTTTGTTTGGCTAGCCAACATTCTGCTGTCTTTGTCACCTGTAAACCCAGGACCTAGCACGGAAAATGGCTCCTAAGAGTCTATGGGGATGAGTGCAGGGTCTGGACTGGGCCAGGCTATGGTTGTCCATGAGTGGCTGGCCTCAGAGCAGGCCTTCCTCTCTGTAAACATTCAGTGGTATGAGCCAGGAGGGAGGGCAGGTTACCTCTTCTATTCCTGGAGTCTATGTGTTTTATCTCTTCAACTGTGGTCACCAGGCTCCTGCCATGAGCCAGGTTCTTGTCTGAGAGGATCTGCTACAGCCCAAAGCTTCCTCTTTGACAGGCATCAAAGAAGGCTGCCATAGACAGCCAGCTCTCACAAGGGGTCTAGCCTGAGGTCTCACAGCTCATCATCCTAGTTTAAGACTCCCAGCCTCTTCCTACCTCTGGTGACTATAATAACACAGACCTGAGCCCGGCAGTGGTGGCGCATGTCTTTAATCCCAGCACTCGGAAGGCAGAGACACGTGGATCTCCGTGAGTTTGAGGCCAGCCTGGTCTACAAGAGCTAGTTCCAGGACAGGCCCCAAAGCTACAGAGAAACCCTGTCTCGAAAAACAAAACAACAAAAACAAAACAAAAAACAAAACTCCAGACCTTCTGTAGGTGCTAGAGGTTACAGATTACTGACAATGACAACCCCCAGGCCAAAGCAGTAACACTCCATCCCTCTAGGAAGGAGCTGTATTCAGGAGCCCCTGGGAGGGGCCTCCTAGGATGGGGAGGAAAGGGAATTTGCTGAATAGACATTGAGAAGACTTAATCCCTGGGCAAAGTCCCTCAGGTGCCCAGGGACAACGCTGGGCAGTAAGCAGAGCAGGGTGCTGGAGCTTGCAGGGCCCCTAAGGAAATAGCTTGCAGGGAATGGCCCAGTCCCCATCCCGGGGCTGGAGACGGACTGACCCACAAGACTGACCGGGACATTTCACATGCACATGGGCACAGAACAACACTCATCTGGGAAAAGATATTCAGATAGGGTTCAGGTGATGAGCACTGTAGGATGGGGAAGGCTTTACCGTCTCCCGTCCATCTTTGCAGGTAGAGACCAATGTCCCGCCCCCCCCCCCATCCCCACCGGCCTCCACTGAAAGCCCTTCTGGATCTAGCCCTACCCTTAACCTCAGATTTGAATCTGCTGACCTGAAGGCCTGGGTCTTCTCAGGCCACCTGAGGAAATCCGTTTTCCACACCCACCTGGTGCAAAGGGCTTCCCTTTTGTCTCTATCAGGTGCACAGACGATCATGATAAGGTTTGCAGAACACAGAGGAACAGAGAAAGAGGAGGGCAACATTCTCCTGGGGTCCTTAGGCAGTCTTAGCTAGAATAAGCATGTCCTGCCTGGGTGCTGTAGAGTGTCCATTAAATGTATCCGATGCCTACTGGTGGCTGCCTGCCGTGTCTAGCTCTATTATGCTCCTGGCCAACTGTTGCCCATCCCTCGGAGAAGTGCCACCCCAAGAGAGTTGGGCTGGGGGCCCAGCACTCCTAGCCGTAGGATGACAAGGGTCTGAATAAGGCCTCGGGGCCAGGCAGGGTCTCCCCTTGGGGGCCCCAGCTCCTGGGTAAACATTAATGGGGCTCCACACACAGCAGGTCATGTGCGCACTGGGCAGATCTTTGACCTGCAACTGCTCCCGCTGAGCCTCCTCCCTGCTGGTGCCCCTCACCACACATGCAGGTAGGAGCTCCCAGAGCTAGACCAAGCTAATGGACACTGGACGAGAGCTGAGTGACCACCAGCCAGGTTCAGGGTTTGGGCACCATTTTGAAACCCTTAGGACCTTAGAGCAAGTGAGAAGAGCCTAGGACCAGGCCAAAGGGAGGGCACACAAAAGACCCCTGGGCCTGGGCCCAAGCACTGGGGGAGGGGTCAGGGTAGACTAGGAGGATGCAAAGAATTCCAGACCCAGAGGCGCATGGGGCCAGAACAGATAGAAGGGATCTGGTATGGGCAGGGGGTTCCGAAGCCCTGCTCCTAAGTTGAGGGTGGGGTGGGGCGGGGCTCTTATCAAGCAAAGACGTCACCTGTTTGGTATCAAATACCAAAGTCTAAGCTGGGACCATCTGGAGTGTCCTCATTGACACTTGATAGGAGAAATCCCAGGGTTCTCGAGCTACCGGCTACTTCCAGGTAGTGCCCGAGAACCCTGTGCCCTCAGTCAACTGCCAAACCTTCTTTCAGCCAAGACTATTAAGGGAGCCTGGGATCCCGTGGCTCCTGTCTCCAGCCCCCTGAAGCTAAACTGAGCTCGCCTGACAGTCACCTGAGGTCACGGTAGCCATCTGTCTGTGGTCAGAGGGAAGGGAGAGCCACCAAGACTTGCAAGGCACGGGGCTGCGGCTGAAGGTTCAGGTCAGGGGCCTGACGTTAGACTGCTGGGTGGGATAGAGGAGGAGTAGGAGGAATCACCAGCCCTTACCTGCTTTGCCCTTAGCAAATCCAGGACTGGGCCTGGGTCTCTTTGCTTGAAATCGATGCCGAATTCCCTCGCTGGTGGCCAGTTCCCCAACCCCACTTTGGATGCCATTGACCTGGTGGACCGGAATCTGAGAAATGCAGGTATCAGGCGCCCCTTGAACAGCTACACTAAGCAAAATGAGGGTTCTCTAGCTGCCCACTTGAAGAGTTCTTGGGTCTCCTCACACCCCTGGCCTGAGCCACACTCACTGAAACTCTTCCCTTCCCTGCTTCTGGACCTCATCCATGGCCCCTTGTGCCCCAGCCCCTTCCACCTCTGGTTTCCTTTGGTCCTCCTCCTTGGAGAGGGGTTCTACAAACAGCCCTGTCTGACTTGACCCCTGCAGGGACCTCCAGTTCTATCCCAGGCTTGGAGGAGGGAGGAACAGACCCCTGGGCCTTCCCTCAGCAGAAGAACACTGACAAACTGAAAGGTAGGTTTGTAGATGATGAGGCAGAGCGCAGGCAGGCCCCTGGCTCTCCGTTTCTTAGCAGAGTATAGGCTGGGTCTTGGTGGAATACACCTCATAGAAACCCACCTTCATCTGCTTAAGATGGGGTGAAAACTCCCCTCCCAGCCTCAGGTCTTCCTTTTATTCCCTGCTGATGGCTTCAGTTCTGGGACTCCCCCTCCAAGGTCATGGGTTTATTCACAAGGCAAAGGAACAAGGGAGGACAAAGGAGGGGGACATAGTCTCTGCCCTGGTGAGCACCAGAGGAGGACACGGGTTCCCGCCCAATGAGACAGAAGGGAGATCCTGTGTTCTGTCTGAGAGGTGACAGGAAATATGGCCCCTCTTCACAGGGAACAAAATGTGTGTGGGGTAGGGCGGTGCTGTAGCTGGGGAGTAGCCAGCTGGTCAAATAAGCTCTCTCTGGTGTCTCTAGAGGTCAGCACGGCCAGCAGGCTTCACGGGGTGGTCGTCGGCTTCCTCAAGGCGTGTGGACTCCTGGGAAACCTCTACTTCTTCATCTGCTCTCTGGACATCCTCGGCTCCGCCTTCCAGCTGCTAGGCAGTGAGTGACCAGGCAGGAGGCCAAAGTGGGGATGGGGAAGGGGACTGGACGGCAGCCCTCAGCAGCCTCAGCGCATCTCTCTGTGGGGATTAGGCAGAATGGCCGGAGACATTTTCAAGGACAATGTGGTGCTGTCCAACCCCGTGGCTGGCTTGGTCATCGGTGTGCTGGTCACAGTCCTCGTACAGAGTTCCAGTACATCTTCTTCTGTCGTGGTTAGCATGGTGGCCTCTAAGTGTGAGTACACCTCCCTTTTCCCAGGGCAGTGGTGGGTGGGTTGGCGAACAGGCAGGGCTGCTGAAATGGCACCCCTACAGTGCTGACTGTCCAGATGTCTGTGCCTATCATCATGGGCGTCAACGTGGGCACTTCCATCACCAGCACCCTGGTCTCGATGGCGCAGTCAGGGGACCGGGAGGAGTTCCAGAGGTGAGTCAGGGCCGAAGGGCCAGGCTGGGTCTGTTTTGGCCTCAGTAGAGGCTGCTCAGACAGCCAGCCTACCCTGTGTGACTGCAGGGCTTTCAGCGGCTCGGCTGTGCATGGCATCTTCAACTGGCTCACAGTGTTGGTATTGCTGCCACTGGAGAGCGCCACGGCAGCATTAGAGAGGCTGAGTGGACTGGCCCTGGGTGCTGCTAGCCTCCAGCCAGGGAGGCAGGCCCCCGATATCCTCAAGGCACTGACGCAGCCTTTCACACACCTCATCATCCAGGTGAGGACAGATGTACCATAGGAAGGTACCTGCGCCTGGCTGATGAGGAGCAGGAGGCAGAAGCCCTGTCCTGGAAGGGGACAAGAAGAGGGTGTAGGCTTGGAATAGGCTGAGGAGAGGAGTGCCAGATGCATAATCATGCCCCCTCTGTCTACCAGCTGGATACCGGCATGATTACCAGCAGTGCTATGGGCAACACCACTAACGGCAGCCTGATTAAACAATGGTGTGACGTCCAGGGGAAACCACCGGTGAGGTGCCTCTGACCCCATCCCTCCCTCGTTTGATCTCGGACCTGCCAAATCATCCTGCCCGCTTGATCTTGAACCTTTTAACCTCTGTCTACCTGCTGTGAGCCCGACCTGAGTCCTCCCCTTCCCTCAGCCCCAAGGGAGCAACGAGGACTGCGGTGGCTTCCACCCCTGCAGGGAGAATAGCACAGTGGCTCCAGAGAACCGAGTGCCCTGTGAGTACCTGCGCCGGTCCCACCCCCTGCCCTGCTCTGACTCCCTCCCACTCATCACCCCGCCCCGCCACAGGCCATCACCTGTTTGTGGGCACGGGGCTCACGGATCTGGCCGTGGGCTTCATCCTGCTGGCGGGCTCTCTGCTGGTGCTCTGTACCTGTCTGGTCCTCATCGTTAAGCTGCTCAACTCTGTGCTGCAGGGCCGCATCGCCCAGGCTGTGAAAACGGTCATCAATGCGGGTAGGTGAGGTGTGTGGAGGCCCTGGACCTGGGATGGAGGGTAAGGCGTGGAGTTAAGAATGACCCAACAGCCTTCCACCCTACACGCCTACAGATTTCCCCTTCCCCTTTGGCTGGCTCAGCGGCTACTTGGCCGTCCTTGTTGGTGCAGGCTTAACCTTCTTGCTGCAAAGCAGCAGTGTCTTCACGGCCGCCATCGTGCCCCTCATGGGTAAGCCAAAGCGGGCGATGGGCGGTGGGGGAGCCAGGCTGGAGCCCCTAGTGACCCTGCATTTCTCCAGGGGTTGGGATAATCAACCTGGAACGGGCCTACCCCCTCTTCGTGGGCTCCAACATTGGCACCACCACCACAGCCCTGCTGGCGGCCCTGGCCAGCCCCGCAGACATGCTGCTCTTCGCAGTCCAGGTACTGCCCACCATCGTTTCTCTGTTCCCAGCAGGACAAAGGCTGGTGACAGCCCCAGCTCTCCTTGGGCTCCTCAGGCTCCAACCACAGCCCTGCAGCCCCAGATCCAGGGGGACACTGTGGGCACCTCGCAGCCCTACCCTGGTTCTGGTTCTTCCTTTCCAGGACGACTTTCCTGCAATAACCTGTGGTCATCCCCTGCTCTTTGTCCCTCTATCTTTGTATCTCTATCTGTCCCCAGCTTCCCTTGAAGGATCACTGCTCCTCTGCTGCCTCCATCCTGGACTCCTCACTGTGTTCTCTGGGATATTCAAGAGTGGTCCTCTGGTCCACACTTCCAATATGACTCTTCCCAAATTCCTGTTCCTCCGTGTACCGAGGTCACTAGCTAAGGAATGTGGTGTCTTCCCAGAGCCCATCCTGGGGATGCCTGCTCACCTGGGCGCCTTTGCTAATCCTTCATGTCACCTAAGCTGAGACATGTTTCTGCCTCTAAGTTGTTTCCCCTACCCCAAATCTCGCAGCTCCGTGCCTCACTCTTAGGCCTGTTTGAGCTCTGATTCTCTAAATCGCCTAATCTTTGGTCCACTGCTCTGGCTCTAACTTCCCTCTGCCTAGGGCAGGATCAGGTTCTGAAATCTTGGCTGGCACTAGCTGCTGCTCCTGGGAAAAACCCGAACCTTGCCCTCCCTGCTTGCCACCTGCATCTTTACCTCTGTATCGTCTTTGCCACTCAGATACTCCTGACCCTGAACCATCCTCTCCCAGGCCTCTGAATTGTGCTCACTCACAGAAAGGCCGTGTGTTGCATTCCCTGTCCACCCTACCTCGCTTCGTCTCTGACAGCAGAGGGATATGTTACCACACACTTGTGCAGGCATAGGCCCCTGTCTCCTAAAATGTGGGGGAGGGTTGTAGGGTGAACATGAGTTTGCTCTGGCTGGATCCTGCCATACTAAGTGGCCTCTCTGAACCACTCAGAGGACACCACAGAGAAGCTTCAGACTTGAGCAGAGCAGGGGAAGGCATGATTTCTTTTTGTTTGATTGTTTTGTTTTGTGTGTGTGTGTGTGTTGTGTGGTCCTGTCCTGTCCTGGAACTCTCTGTAAACCAGGCTGGCCTCAAATTCACAGAGATCTGCCTACCTACCTCTGCCTCCCAAGTGCTGGGATTAAAGGCGTGCGCCACCACCACCTGGCAAGTCATCATTTTTAAAAAGGCCCAGGTGACCCACATCATCTGGTCCAAGCTCCTCACCCCTTTTTGCCCTTCCTGCTTACCAGGTTGCTCTCATCCACTTCTTCTTCAACCTGGCTGGCATACTGCTGTGGTACCTGGTGCCTGTCCTGAGACTACCCATTCCACTGGCCAAGAGCTTTGGTGACCTGACTGCCCAGTACCGCTGGGTAGCCATTGTCTACCTACTGTTCACTTTCCTGCTGCTGCCCCTGGCAGCCTTTGGACTTTCCCTGGCAGGGGGCTCAGTGCTGGCTGCAGTGGGAGGCCCTCTGGTGGGGCTGGTGCTCCTTATCGTACTGATTAATGTCCTGCAAAAACACCGGCCATCTTGGCTGCCTCCCTGTCTTCGATCTTGGGCCTGGCTGCCTCTCTGGCTCCATTCTCTGGAGCCTTGGGACCGCCTGGTGACTAGGTGTTGCTCCTGCAGTGCTTGCAGCAACTCCAGAATGACCAGCAAAGTGGCTCACTGCTATGAGAATCCAGAGGTCATAGCTTCCCAACAGTTGTGAAAAGTTGGGGCCGTAGACCATCTCCCCAGCTCCACCAACTTCAGGGCACTGGAGGCTGGAGAGACTGCCTGCCGGTCTTCCTGGGGAAGAGGGGAAGGGCTCCACGTGGACTTCCTAGACTGCTGCGTGCCATTCTTTGCAAATAAACGGCGCTGTTACCAAGGAGTGTCGACCTTCTCTCCCAGATAAGGCAGCCTAAGGACGTACCTATCTCAGGGTGGACAAGCAGCGCCATGTTGCCCCTAGCGGAGACTCGGGATTAAGGTTCCCCTGAGGCCGCTGCTTGTTTATTTCTGTGGTGGTTGGTGGCAGCCGGTTTACAGGCCTTCGGGCTGAGGGGGAATGTCTGGGAAGGCTGGGCTGGGCAGAGAGCCCAGAGGGGGACCTGAGATCTGCCAGGCGATGGGTAGAGGGAGCTGCTATTGAGTAAATGACTGTTACCGAGTTGTTCAAGAGGATAGGTTTGCGTCCGGCCGACAAGCTCGGTCAGGCATGGTCTCCTTAGCCACCAGGGGGCACCCTTCCTCCTGCCAGGATCCTAAACAGCACCCTACCTCTGCCACCTTGGTGCCCAGACTTGTCCAGGAAACCTGCTAGGACTTGCTCATCTAGGTGAAAGGATATAAGGGCTAGACACCATTTTCTTCACCTGAGCGCCTAAGAAAGGCCCTGGGAGAGGATGGTGAGGGCTCCTTCCCCCGTCTGTGCCTCCTATGGGCGGTTTGGTTTTCTAACAGGAAAGCTTGTCCTACAGCCAAAAGGTAACTGGATACCAGAGAAAAGGCAGAGGCCTCTTACCATTTCCTGCAGCTTGAGGCTGCTCACCCCCGCCCGCCACACACGGTACCACCAAAAAAACCACCCAAAACTCAGGCGCTAGGTTATAGCCATCAGACTCACAAAAGAGCTGACCCTGGGCTGGACAGGGATACCTTCCGGGTCTGTCCATTACTGCTTTCGGGCTTGTCCAGCCTTTTGATATTGAGACACGAGATTGTCATCGGCAAAGCTCATGATACGGAACTGTGCGAGTGAGTTACAACAAAGAAAAACCCTCGAGTCTTAAGCAAGCCCCCCAGGTTGAACTGTCTCCTGTGTAGCTACCGTTGCCCACATGTGGCCCACAGAACATACCTGTGTGAATTTTCTTGGCCCAAACCCTTTCCCAGCACCCCTCCCCCACACCTCCAGGTTTGCATAGCCAGACACTGTGGGTCATTGGCTATGGCATGGCCTTCAGGGAGATAAAACCTGGAGAGCCCCTAAGGTCCTATTCTCTCTCTCCTTTTTTTTTTTTTTACATTTATTTAGATTTACATATTTTATATGTGTGTTTTTGTTGTTTTGGTTTGGGGGCTGTATGTATGGATGTATGTGCACTGCTTGAGCCTATTGCCACTGGAGGTTAGAAGGTGCCGGATCGCCTGGATGGATGGATAGATGGATGGTTGTAAACCACCATGTAGGTACTGAGATAAAAACCTGAGCCCTCTGCAAGAGCAACAAACACTCTTAACTGCTGAACCATCTGTCCAGCCCCCTTTGTATTTTCTGATTCCCTTCGATCCTCCACACATACTGTGGGTGTCTCTGTGGTCCTTTCTGTCTCTCAGAACAGCCCAGGCCCCCTTTACCCATAGCCTTTATTGTCACCCAAGTTCTGTACCACCCCCTACCCCAGCTCCTAGGCTTCCTACAACTGGAAGTCACTCTGTCAACCAAGAGGATTGACTGCCTGCTCTGCGAGCCAAGGACTTGCAGAGATGAACTCCAGCAAAGACAGAGCGAGGTCTGTGCACTGCTCCCTTGCTTCCCCCACCCCTGTGATAGACTGATTGATTGCAGGGTGCTTTCACCCAGCCTCCCGGTGTTCTCTGATGTTCCCTGCTTCCCTGGAAGACCCACTGAGGGAGTCAGTGAGGCCTAGTCCACAGGGGAAGCACCTTGGCACCTCTCCTTCCGGGGTGAGGAAAGGCCTTCCACAAAAGCTGACCACAGGGTCCTTTCAGGCCGCAAAGACTGTCTGCCTGCCGCTCCTGCCTGACAGTAATGCACCCTCCCACTGGGACCATGGCCACCAGTAAACAGAGCCTTCCTTGTGCAGCCTCCAACAGCTGCAGGCTGGGGAGGGAGGGCAGGCACCCAATGCTCCCACAGAACATTCTGCTTGCTTCCCTGCTCTTCTGGCCGGCTCAGTGTACATCCTCTCGGGCTATAGGCTCCAGGTGTTCTTGTCCTACGGGGTCTTCTTTCTCACCAGCCCAAGGGCACTCTTGGTTCATGGTGAAAATCTCCAGCATCTTCCCTTAGCAGCTGTGGGCAGCCACTGTCCTTGCTGGACTTACGCTCAAGAGCCATGGTCTTTTGCTCAGTTATTCATACCTATTGCCCAACTGGGGACCCAAACATCTCCAAGAGAAGCCCTGGCAGCTCTTTGTGTTAAAACTCAGAACTTCTGCTTCTTTCATGGATATGAATGCTCTGACTTTGAAATTCTAGTGGTTACGTCTGCTGCTTGGCAGCCAAGCTATTCTGCAAGGATGAGTCAACTCAGAAGATACTCCGGGCATTGTGATAACTCTGAGCATGCCCCAAAATGACTTGGTACACCTCACACACTGTGGGGGTCCACAGATGGGAGCTTGTCCCACCTTGACTAAGGTCAAAGCTTGAGTTTATTTTTGCTCTTTCAAAGTTGTTGACAACAGGTGTGGCTACAAACAAGAGATCCTGACTTAGGGTGTGGTTAATTAGTATATTGGGTAGAGAGAAGGACCACTACACCTGGACCAACGGTTGGAGAACTCGGCTATTCCTTATATCGTGTTAATGAAGTCTATTGGCTCTGCCCCCTCCTCTTTTGGGTACATGTAGAAAATAACTGTGGTGGTCCAGTGTTCTTTCTGCCTTTTATTTCTCTCATATCTCTGTTCCTTTTGCTTAATATTTTTTTCTTTTTCTTTTCTTTCTTTCTTTTTTTTTTTTTTGGTTTTTCAAGATAGGGTTTCTCTGTAGCTTTGGAGCCTGTCCTGGAACTAGCTCCTGTAGACCAAACTGACCTTGAACTCCCAGAGGTCTGCCAGCCTCTCTGCCTCCCCAAGAGCTGAGATTAAAGGCCTGCACTACCACTGCCTGGCTCTAGAACTAGACCAGGCTGGCCTCGAACTCACAGAGATCCGACTGCCTCTGCCTCTGCCTCCTGAGTGCTGAGATCAAAGGTGTGCATCACCACTGTCTGACTCTGGAAATAGCTCTCATAGACCAGGCTGGCCTCAAACTCAGAGATCTGACTGCCTTTGCCTCTCCCATGCTGGGATTAAAGGCGTGCACCACTACTGTCTGGGGCTTAATAATTCTAATACCAATGCTCCTACCCTGGCATGTGATCAACAGAACCCATGTCCCCCTTTCTGAACTACCCTTTTGGAGAGGAGACAGGACAGTCGGGTCTTTACTAGAGACTAGCATACTGGTTAGAATGGTAAATATGACCAATAAGATATAGGATTCTGCTTGTCCTGGTGATTTTTCCCTGTGACATTGTTGGTTATAGGGATTGCCTAACACACTTAGTTTTGAAGGTCGTTCATACCAAAAGCTAGACCTACAGAAGCCTGGTTGCTGGACTGGGATAGAGCCCATAGTTGTAACATTCCTTTAAAAAAAAAAAAAAAGTTACAAAGCCAGTCATGGGAAGGCCTGTGAATTCTTGCCTTCTGGAGGCTAAGGCAGAATTTCTTTGAGTTGTATTCCAGGTTACAGTTTAAAAGACCCCGCCTTGTATAAATGACAGCACAGAGAACAACTGAACTAGTCTGCTCAATGGGCAGAAAGATTTATTGGGGATCAAACTGCCAAGGCCATTGTGGGTGAGGGGGAAAAGAGCAAATGGCAGGAAAGAATTGATTCACAACTACCGCCCATGACACAGTTGATTTTGGGGGAGAAGGTGAAGGGAGGTAGTTCCTCGTGAACCAAAAACACCTTAAGAGATCTACTTTTCTTTTAGGCTTGTTTACCTGGCCAAGTCCTTCTGTTTAGGAAAATGTCAGCACTGCCATTTTGAGGGTAGGGGATGCTTCAAACCTGACACATCAGGAAGAAAAAAACTTACTGAAATATATAAATGTATTGTTCTCTAAGCGATTCATTACAGGGCAGGAACTTAATTTTACTTCTGTCCGTTTGTTTGTTTGTTTTTCCCTCTCATAAGAGTCATGGCCAGGCCAGGCATGCCTGGCCCTGCAGTCTCCATGTAGCTGTGCGTGCACTTGGAGCGAGGGCTCCAAGGAGACAGGCTCCAGGCCAACTGGTTTCCACAACACGGAGCGGAGCCGAAGGGGCGGAGGGAGGGCTCTCCCGGGAACAAACAGACCCCGCGCCTGCCCAGTGCGTCCGGGAGGACCCAGCGCCTCCACCGGATCCTATTACTGTTGCTGTTTCACGGCTGCAATCCGCCTCATCTTCAAAGTCCCAAAGTTGGACCGCAATGTGTCCCGGACCGCAATGCCTTGGGCCCTTTCTCTCCCCAGTAGCAGCACCCGGATTCTCAAACCAAACCGAGCCCACAAAACTCTAAAGAGACGCCCCCGCCCTCTCGGGCGGAAGCTTGCTTTCCACGTCCCGCCCGCGCGCTGCACTGCGGCGGTTACCAGGACGCCAACCCAGCGCAGCCAATAGTGTCAGGCTTTCGGCGTGCTCCCAGGAGGCAGCCAATGGGACTGCAAATCAATCATTTGAAACACCCAATGAATTGAGCACTGCGGCGCCAGGGCGGGGATTGTGATAGGGAGAACCCTAGTCAGGACTGACCAATAACGAGCGTATATCGTTGGGAAGGCGGGCCCTAGACCTCTCGATTGACGGAAAAATAACCAATCATACAAGGGTGCTTCTTGGCCTCGTTCTGGGAGCCCAATCCTAGGCTGGCGAAGGCGGGCTATGAGGGGTATATAAGTGCTGGTAGAGCGTCGGTTGTAGCACTCTGTGCGCCTGCTCCTCCTTGTTTGTTCGTGCTCTGCAGTCGCTCCGCAGTCGCCGCCGCCATGAGGGAGATCGTGCACCTGCAGGCTGGGCAGTGCGGCAACCAGATTGGCGCCAAGGTAGGCGGCTAGGGTTCTGCGGGGACGACCGCCTGCGGTACGGTCAGCCGGGGAAGATGGCGGAAGCGGCGGCACCCTCACTGCCTCCTGGTTACCGGCGTACTCCGGGCCGGGACGTGGAGCTGGTGGGTGGGGGCGGTGGGGGCGGACCGTGCGCGGCCCTAGGGACCCGTCGCCCGGGCACTTTGGAGACGGGGGTGGGGTGGAGTGGGGGGAAGGGCCTGCCGCACCCATCCGGGGCGGGGCTGCCTTGGAGCGCACCGGCCGCCGTGACTCAGCTAACGCCCGAGTCCCTTGCAGTTCTGGGAGGTGATCAGCGACGAGCATGGCATTGATCCCACCGGCACGTACCACGGAGATAGCGACCTCCAGCTGGAGCGTATCAACGTGTACTACAACGAGGCCACCGGTAAGACTTCTGCCCCGTCCGTCCTCCCGATCACTCCTCCGGTTTGACCACGCTTGACGATCCCCTGTCCCACCAGGTGGCAAGTATGTGCCCCGAGCCGTGCTCGTGGACTTGGAGCCCGGCACCATGGACTCAGTGCGTTCCGGGCCCTTCGGGCAGATCTTCAGACCTGATAACTTCGTCTTCGGTGAGTGCGGCGGGGGGTATGGGCGGAGCTTGCTAACCCTGTCGCTCAAAGGTCAAGGGGCTGACCTAAAAGTCTCTGCTGACTAGCTGCCCAGGTGTAACTGACCTAAAAGTCTCTGCTGACTAGCTGCCTAGGTGTAACACTTTCCTGCTTTCTGAGTTACTCAATCCCTTGGTCGAAAGCAGCTTTGGGAGAAAGGTCTGTCTGCCAGTAGGCTAGTTGCTGGTAGAGTGTGAGCAAAGCTGACCTGGTGGGGGGGGGGGGGGGGGGGGGGCCTTGAAGATTGGCAGAGCTGCCCGGGAGAGTGTTTACTGTCTTACTGTCCTACCTCTGGTTTTCGCCCTCTTTATTTATTTTTTTACGCGGTAGGTTGCTGTGGTGTCACTTTATTTTAGAGGTGACAATCTCACACTGTTTGGCTTCTTGGGCACATACCTAGTTAGTGACCAGTTGTTTTCTTTTGCAGGTCAGAGTGGGGCTGGGAACAACTGGGCCAAGGGGCACTACACAGAAGGCGCAGAGCTGGTTGACTCGGTGTTGGACGTTGTGAGAAAGGAAGCCGAGAGCTGTGATTGCCTGCAGGGCTTCCAGCTGACCCACTCCCTGGGCGGGGGGACTGGTTCTGGGATGGGTACCCTCCTTATCAGCAAGATCCGGGAGGAGTACCCGGACAGAATCATGAACACCTTCAGTGTGGTCCCTTCCCCCAAGGTGTCGGACACAGTGGTTGAGCCTTACAATGCCACCCTTTCAGTGCACCAGCTCGTTGAAAACACTGATGAGACCTATTGCATTGATAACGAAGCACTCTATGACATCTGTTTCAGAACCCTAAAGCTGACCACACCTACTTATGGTGACCTGAACCATCTAGTGTCCGCCACCATGAGTGGGGTCACCACATGCCTGCGATTCCCTGGCCAGCTAAATGCTGACCTACGGAAGCTGGCTGTAAATATGGTGCCCTTCCCTCGCCTGCACTTCTTCATGCCTGGCTTTGCCCCCTTGACCAGCCGGGGCAGCCAGCAGTACCGGGCCCTGACAGTTCCTGAGCTCACTCAGCAGATGTTCGATGCCAAGAACATGATGGCCGCCTGTGATCCCCGCCATGGGCGCTACTTGACGGTGGCTGCCGTCTTCAGGGGCCGCATGTCTATGAAGGAGGTGGACGAACAGATGCTTAACGTCCAGAACAAGAACAGCAGCTACTTTGTTGAGTGGATCCCCAACAACGTGAAAACAGCTGTCTGCGACATTCCACCTCGGGGTCTAAAAATGTCCGCCACCTTCATCGGCAACAGCACTGCCATCCAGGAGCTGTTCAAACGCATCTCCGAGCAGTTCACAGCCATGTTCCGACGCAAGGCCTTTCTGCACTGGTACACGGGTGAGGGCATGGATGAGATGGAGTTCACCGAGGCGGAGAGCAACATGAACGACCTGGTATCTGAGTACCAGCAGTACCAGGACGCCACAGCTGAGGAGGAGGGCGAGTTTGAGGAGGAGGCTGAGGAGGAGGTGGCCTAGAGCTGTGGGAAGCAGCTACAGCATGGGAGCAGTGTGAACTCTTTATTCATTCACATCTGTCTGCTAGCCATGTCCACTGTGCATTTGCTGTCCTGACATCATTTGTACAGATACCACCATTAAAGAAATTCATAGTGTGTGGCTTCGCCTCTCCAGTTCCTTCTGATAGGCTTTTCGGGTGCTGTTACCAAAAGTCAGTGCGTAGTTGTCCTGCATGGCTGCAAGGGAAAAAAGTCCAGCGCGGTGGAGAGAGGTCAGTACAGGCTCTGAACAGCGGCTTCTCTACATCTTGTGGTTACCCTCTTAAATAGGCACAGAGGGACCTTATTGGCCTTGGGGGTTTTAACGGGAAGGGCCGGTGGGCACCAGACTGACTGGGTTGTTAATCCAAGACAAAACTAGGACTCTGGTCAGTAGGCCAACAGCTGATTATCAGCAAATGTGGCAGGTGACACAGGACCCCCAGCCGTCTGACCCTGTCATAGGTTCGGTGTCCTTCTGAAGTGGGTATTGGGTCTCGGGCTGGGAATGTACTCACATGGGATGAAGCCCATGTAGAAAGGAATCAGGCCTTGGTTCCGGTAGATGGTGCTGTTTGGCCAGTGGCTCCTGGGCAGCCTTTCACCCAGAGCACAGACTGGGTGTCTGAACGTAAACTGGAGGAAATGGATACGAGCTGACAGGTCCTGTCTCCCACACTGGTGACCCATCTGACTGACCACCCAAACCCCCCTTACCAGGTAGGGAATCAGATCTTGTTAGGATGTGATCAGGCCCCAAGCCTCAACAAAGGGCCTTAAGGATAACACCTGGGAATGGATGCTTACCGGTGGGAGTGGAAGCAGAACTTAGCTGAGCCACCTCAGGTAGACCCATGTTTTCCTACCTGGTTCTTGTCAAACTCATCCATAGCTTGTGTGACTCCATCACGATAATTCATCCCCATCACCCAGGCAAACCGGGGGACAAAGCCAGCATAGCCTGGAGATGGGTGGATGTCAGGGTTCTTCCCTGGCTGCCTTCCGGGCATAATCTACATTCTTCCAGGTGTGCCAGACTGAACATTAGCTGTTGCACCCTTCCATCCATCCCTAAAGGTTGATTGCTGACTCTTGGGGCCAAACTTAGCTCCACGCTGGAGCAGCTAGGCTGGGTCAAGGTAAAAAGTGAGACCAAACTCTGTTCTCAGGGTGGGAAGGAGCCCAGGGGGAAAACCCTGTTATTCTCACCTTCTCCTCTGGCCCCTTGGAACCTCACAGGGAAGAGCTCAGGCACCCAGCACATACCTGAGATGGCCTTGCGTTGGATTAGGTTGGGGTGGTCCAGCTGGGGTAGTCGCTGGTACCTGCCCACATCTAGTGTCTCCTGCGGGGGATGTGGAGGCAGGTACTCATCCCTCCTGCAGTGGTAAAGCTGGAACAGGGAAGTGCAAATTACACAGTTTGTACCCCAGTGTGTGTTGGAGACAGAGGACCCATGCCAGGGTGTCTCCACTTACCTGGTACCTCCCTGGGCTCTCCTGAATAGGTGCCGCGTCCTTCCAGGCCTCTTCCCCATACGCCAACAATAGACCTGGATGTCCCAGTTCTCTAGCTTCCGCCTTTCTGCCTGGAGGGAATGGTGGGTAGGGAGGATAGGGCATGAAGTCTGCAGGCAGTGAAACTTGTCTGGATATGTTCTCTACCTGTGGTGGCCCCTGGGTGTCCACCTCCTGGCGTGGGGGCTGGCCCAGGATCTCAAAGTTCTTGTAGGGTTTCAGACCTGTGCAAACAGGGCAGCTTTTGAGCCATATAGGAAGGAGGGTGGAGCCCCAGTAGAGGCAGGGCTGGATGGGGCCCCACCCTGGACCTGAAGCTCACTGGTATAGTGGGGGATGTAAGGCGTTGTCAGGTCCCTGCAGGGAATCCACGGTGGCTTAGATTTACTGAAGTCCTCGATGAACTTGGGCTTGGACATAGGTGACAGAACAGAGCAGGGGCTCTTCTGTACGCTGGGATCCGTGAGCAACTGTGCCGTGGTGCGGCCATAGGTGTTCCCCACCTGGTAGCGCAGTTGAGGATAGAAACCAGCATAGCTGTGGAGAGAAGTAGGGGAGGTGCCACTCCTGGTCTCCTGATCTCTGCTCACTTAGATGAAGGTAATGGAAGCAGCCTAGGGCTCCGGGCAGTCAAGTCTGACCAGGCGCCAGGTCTGCACTTCCATCACTGCTATCTGATTGTTATTCACAGTGAACCCGTACACCCAGCAAGTCTCTCATGTGTATATGTGCTTTGCCTGCGTGTATGTCTGTGGACCACGTGTGTGTCTAGTGCCCGTGGAAGTCAGAAGAGGGTGGTGGATGCCCTGGAACTGGAGTTACGAGTTGTTGTGAAGCTACCATGTGGATGCTGAGAACTGAACCTCAGTTCTCTGCGAGACCAGTAAGTGCTCTTAACCATAGAGCCATCTCTCCAGCCTGGCGCCCAGCCATTCTCAACAATCTCCCTCACCCCATTGATGCTTCCAACAGTGATCAGTGTTGAAAGGCAATATAGGTCCTTCAGTTTTTTTTCCCTATTTTATGTCCCATGTTGCACTTGGGTCTGGGCAGGTATGCACACACACTTTCTTTGGAGGTTTTTATTATTTATTTTGCAGTGCTGGAGATCAGATCCAGGACTTTGCATATGCATGCCAGGCACCCTCCTCTGGGCAATACCTTGTCTGTTTTTGTTTTTAACTGGACTACTCTTACTCCATCTCTAAATCACCTCTTCCTACGGAGAGGAAGTCCAGCATTTGCTCATCCAGTCGCTGCCAGATTGGCCTTGAAAGACAAACTGGCCACCTACTACTGCATTCAGGTTGAGGCCACAGGGAAAGGGCAAGGCCTAGGCCTTCATCTGTGCCTTCATCTGCAGCTCCACCTCAGAGTTTTCTCGTCCTAGAGCTCTTCAGCCCTGGTGGTCTCGATTCCACTCGTTGGTAACCCTGGTTTTGGGTCTCTTCAGCATTGGTCCTCAGCCTCCTAGAGTCCAGGCTAAACCCCAGCCCTACTGCTCAGCCCTCTTCCCCAGCCCCCGCCCCTCTCTGTAGAGCTCCCAGCTCTTACCCAGGGATGTAGTGGGGTTCTGGAGTGAAGAGGTTGTGTTTCTGAGTAGCTGTCATTTTGCTTTGACTCCGCCCTTGCTGGTTCAGGCCTTTCTGTGTCCACCTCTTCCCTGAAAAGAGACCTGTTGCCTGGTAACCATTGTGAAGGGGCCAGCATTATGGACCCAGCCATCTGTTAACCCTGTGTGTGCTCCCAATCTCACAGCATCTCTGGTTCAAAGACCAGGTAGGAAGCAAGGCAGGGCATCCTAGAAGGAAGCCCACTCACCCAGAGCTCAGGGGCTAGAATCGGAAGGGGGTGGACCAGATTGGGAAGGGGTGGGCCAAGACCCACTGACAGGCAGTCCTTGCTTCATGGTGGTGCTCTTTACCCTAGTCCTTCTCCACTGATGAAGTCAGCACTGAGTCAGGCTTCCCAGATGACAGCTGTGTGGACTCTCCAATAGGCTTGTTCCCCTGTAGTAAGACATTAATTTCTATACTTAACAAATCCTTGTTCGGCTGGAGAGATGATGGCTCAGTAGTTAAGAGCACTGGCTGCTCTTTCAGAGGACCCTGATTCAATTCCCGTGGCTGCTCACACACACCGGTCTATAACTCCAGTTCCAGGGTTTCTGACACCCTCTCCTAGATATACATACAGGCAAAAACACCAATGAACATAAACAAAAAATTAAAAAAAAAACCTTTCTTCGATTCTTGTGAGATGGCTCAGAGGTAAAGAATGCTCGTCATGCGGCTGGTAGACAGAGTTTAACCCTAGGAACTCAGCAAGGGAGAGAACCTGCTCCCAAAAGTTGTCCTCTGACTTCCACTAATACACTTTAGCAAATAAAGCCCTATTTAATAACAAAAACCCTTTTTTGCATACATGTGCAGCCCTGTCCAGATGTGTGCAGGTGCAAGGCCCAAGGTTGTTTTCTAGCATTCCTGACCACCGCCAAACTTGTCTTCTAAGGCAGGCTCTCTCTGGGGTCTGAGGCTGACTGATGAAGCTAGGCTGGCCAGTGCCTCCCTGGCCCTTGCTTCACAAAGCGATGTTTTAATCGTGTGTGCACACATGTGCTATGGCACTTCCGTGGAGGTCTGAGGACAACTTTGGGGCGTTGGTTATCTCTTCCATGTGGGTTCTGGGGTGTAAATTCAGATTGTCAGGCTTGGGTGGCAAGTGCCTTTATCCACTGACCCATCTGAGTAGCCCAAGCATGCCACCAAGACAAGCTCGTTCTGTGTGAGCTGGTGGTCCAAACCGAAGCCCAAAAAGCATGCGTGGAAAACAGACTGAGCTATGTTCCCAGTCCGAAGAAAGAGCTTTATAACCATACAAGTGAATATAACATAGAGGGGGAAAATTAGCAGCTTCTACTCCATGTCAAATCTGCATACACAATGATAGAAGGAGACTAAAGCTTGCAATAGCTGTTAGACAGATAAGTGCACAAAAGAGACTTGTGAAGGGCTAGAGAGATGGCTCAGAGATTAAGACCACTCTCTCAGAAGACCCTAGTTTGATTTCCAGGACTCATATCAGGCATATCATGACTCTAGCTACAGGGGAATCCAACACCTCTGGCCTCTGTCGGCATATGCACTCAAGGGCACATACCTACACACACACACACACACACACACACAGAATTAAAAATACTAAAGATAGCTTGGGCAGTAGTGGCACATGCCTTCAATCCCAGCATTCAAGAGGCAGAAGCAGACAGATTAGAGTTTCAGGACAGTCAGAGCTACACAGAAAAGTCTTGTCTAAAAAAACCAAAAATAACCTGGGCAGTGGTGGCGCACGCCTTTAATTCCAGCACTCGGGAGGCAGAGGCAGGTGGATCTCTGTGAGTTCAGGCCTAGCCTGGTCTACAAAGTGAGCTTCAGGACAGCCAGGGCTGTTACACTGAAAAACCCTGTCTTGGAAAACCAAACCAAACAAAAACAAAAACCTCAATAAATTAAATTCAGGTAATTGCTTCACAGTCTCATTGAAAAAAAATCTCTTAAAAAATCTTATGAAATAAAACATTAAAAATTAGCCCCCACATTAAAATGCAAATGTAAACACAAATGTTTGACAACAAAACAAACTCATAGCCTCTAAACTCAAAAGTTGTACGGAATCAAGTTAATGCTGACATATGCTGGTAACGGAGGTTTCTAATGTGGGTCTCTGAGGTACACCTTCTGGAGCACAATTTGCTTACAGAGCACGTCTAAACAAGACACTGCTCCCCCCACCCCAATGAGTGCTCTGAAACTCATAGCCAAAGGTCCGTGGTGGTTGTGGCGGGGACCAGAGGTGTCTTAGCAGCTGAGAGCACTTGTTGATCTTGTAGAAGATCCGGGTTCAGTTCCCAACACCCACATGGTAGTAACTCTACTTCTAGGCAAATCTGATGCCCTTTACAGACCTCCACATCACCAGGCTTGCATGTGGCACACATACATACATATGAAATCAAGAAAAGATACCTTTGACACCATCACAGCTACATCTGTTTTCTTGCTTGCTTGCTACATAGCCCCAAGCTATGAGTTTGTAGCCACACACTTGCTGCAGCCTCCCAAGGGCTGGGATTACAGGTGTAGGCCACCATGCCCAGCTCCTCAGCAGTATGAGTGTGTATTCTAGAGGCCAGAAGCTGATGTTGGGATTCTTTCTCAACTGCTCCACACCTTCATTTGTCTTTGTTTCTTTCTTTTTTTTTTGTTTTTGTTTTTTGAGACAGGGTTTCTCTGTGGCTTTGGAGCCTGTCCTGGAACTAGCTCTTGTAGACCAGGCTGGCCTCGAACTCACAGAGATCCACCTGTCTCTGCTTCCCGAGTGCTGGGATTAAAGGTGTTTCGTTTTGTTTTGTTTTTGAGATATAGCTTGTCTCACAGATGAACTCCAGGCATCCTCCTCCTCTATCTGCCTGGTGCCGGTGTTGCAGAGGCACACACCTGGATTTTATGTGGACACTGGGCATGCAGCTTAGGGTCTTATGATGGCACAGAAGGTGCTTTACTTACTGAGCCATCTATATCCCCACAGCAGAATTTATTGCCGGGAGAAACTGGAGTCACCTAACTGGCAACAAATCCCTATACACCAGGTACCTTAACACCATCAACTGTGTTCTCAACAGACACTGCACAAGGCAGGAGAAGGCTCCCTTTGTCCAAATGAAACTCGTTTCCTCACGTCTCCATCCAGTCAGGGCCAGTACTAAAGGGAGCGTCCAGGAAGGGCCTCTCCAGAAAGGCCCGGTCCTGATAGAAGAGGGCTGGGGGAGGCTTTGTGGATAAGGTATGTATTGTCTGAGCTCTGCCTACGAAGAGCTGGGACCAAGGTCAGGGCCGGGACAGTCAGACCAGTCAAAGTCAGAGGCCACTCTGCAAGGGCCTTAGTGCCCAGACGGGTCATTGCTCCTTCAGGCTCAGTAATCCTTTGTGTATATATATATATCATCCTGGCACAACCCAGTTTGTCTAATACATTCTGGCCTTCTGGCTGCCATACCTGCAGGCAGAGGCAGAAGACAAGCGCTTATAACTAGCCTTGAGTGAACTGGCCTGATCCTGAAGCCAGGCCTGAGTTACTCAGCTTTGTTTCCCCGGGCCAGGATTTGCTCCAGGGGCAGCAGCTCTTCCTCTTCCTCCTGACTGTCTTTCTCCTATTAGCTGGTCCTCACTCACACACCTAGCCATGCTACAGGACTTGGCATGGTACTCACAGGCCCTGCCCCCTGGTCACCTAGCATGGGGCCCCAGACCCCCCCAGAAGTACTGCTAGAGCAGACGAGCTCCCAGGAGAGGGAAAAAGGGCTGGGAGACAGGTTAGAGCCCGTCTGGACCAAAGCTGACCTGGGTGACGGTCTCAGCAGGTAGTGAGAGGGGCAGAGGGTGGAGGCCCTGTAGGGGAGCCCCTCCTGATCTGGACTATGTTCCTTTCCTAGGGAGCTCCCAGCAACAGAGGGGAGGGGCATACCCAACAGTGAGGTCACAGAGCCCAGCAGTGCCCTCTAGCAAGAGAACCCCAAGACTCAGAATGAATTTTGACCAGAAGGCTGTGAAATTCCTGGCAAATTTTTACATCAATGGAGGCAAACACTGGACCCGGGGGCCCCTGAGTCAGCAACCTCTTCATCCCACGCAGTAATTTCAGAGGGTGGTGGGGAAGCGGGGACTAGGGTGGAAAGGCCACTAAGAAAGGTGGACAGTGGCTGTTGGCTTCCTTGCAGGCAGGAGGCTGCTGTTCTATGGTGGGACCAGGAGCTTGAGGCAGCCTGGGATGAGATGTGGCCCCCAAAGACGAAGAGGGCCCCAAGTGGCTTCAGAATGGCTGCCCCCAAAGAGCCCTCAGCTTTCTGCACAGGGACCCTGAAGGAGCTGTGTGAGTGAGATTCTCAGCTACCTCACTCCCGTCCCAGGCCAGTATGGGGAGGGATAAGAGGAAAGCAACTTTTGGGGAAGAAATGGGTCTAGAGTTTGCTTTTCGTACCAGTCCTGGAACGACGCCCTCCGATCCTGACTGACCTGGATGTCCCTGGTCCCACCGCGTATGAGGTGCCCAGTGCGTCTCTGCGGGAGTCCTCTCCACATCCCCATTACAGCATGGGCCGCAAGTACCCTGGCCGAGGTGCATGTTCCCACAACCCTGCCTATACCTGGGGAATGGGGGCCTCCTGCCCCGAAGACCTCCCCACCAACTATCCACCCCACTGCAGAGGGTGGTGGCCGCAGGGCATGGCAGACCTTGTGGTTCCAAAGTGAAAGCCCTTTCCTGCAGAAGACCGACTTCGACCAAGAGCGAAAGGTAGACGCTGTGTAGGGCCAGGTAGAGGAAGGGTGGGAGAAGATGGTTAGGGGACGCCTTGTGGAAGATGGGGGTGTTGCAGGTGAGGAGGAGGCGAGGAAAGGAGGGGTCAGGGGGCTTGTGAGAAAGGCTTGAGGGAGGAGCTACGTGGCTGGGCCTGGTGATGGGCTGACCCTGAGGATCAAACACAAAAACACAGGTCAGGCCTGGAGGATAGGGTAAAGCTGAGCAAGGAGGCTGCAGCCCCAGGTCGCTTTCTGACTCCTCACAGTGGCCATCACCCGCCGAGTACAGGCCTCTGAGCCAGCCTGCCTTCCCGGCCTTCAGCTTTGGACGCCGACGCCACTCCGCTGTCAAGATACCAGAGAGTCATTTACGTCCAGGGATGCTTCGAGCCCGAGGTCCCTCTACGTATGTTCCACTCTTGACTCCCTCACAGCCCTCTGGCGAGAAGCGACCCAGCCCTAACACCTATAACATCCTTCCTGGGTTCCGTATGCAGAGCACACATTCGCCTGCCTTCTCCATGAGTCGCTCCCCAGCGTTTGTCTCCTGGGCCAGCTCCTGTAAGGAGGCCTAGGAAAAGAGGCTTGGTCTGCCTGAGGGTGGAGTGGGGCTTGGGGCGCATGGGGATGGTGCGGTGGTAAGGACTAGGGTCAGCTCGCTTTCTCTGCAGCCCGAACCCCAGGTCCGGCTGCATACTACGTGGAAGACTGCTACAATTCCCGCTTCCCGTCTCCGCCTGGAGTAGTCATCCAAGGAGTGCGCAGACCCAAGCGGCACGACACAGGCCCCTTCTGCACACTGTAGGCCCAACGGGTATAGATTGCAAAGCTGACCTTCCTTGAGGTTTTCCTAGGCTTCCTTTGGAATTCTGTCTGCAGCCTGTTCTTCTGATCTCTTCTGGCTTACACTGTGCAACAAGAAGAGTCTTCTGAGAACTCCCCTCCCCCCACTATACTGAGATGCAAATGATTCTTCTGAATTGTGATCTCTGGTCTGCCTGGTTGCCCATCCTTTGCCCAATGAGCTGTTTTGAATATGTGGCTTCCTGCGTATTTCTGGCTTTCCTGATATCCCTGGCTTTCTCTGCTCCTGCATGGTGCCCTTTTCTTCAGGATTGAAATGGCAGCCTGGGAACTAACCCTAAGTGTCCTGACCTAGGACAGAATAGAAAAAGGATCCTGTGACAACATGGGACAACCTGATCCAGATATGTCACCGAAGGTCTAGTATCTTCCTGAGGTCAGGCTGCTTGCGGAGCTGAGGAACTAGTTAGTGGGTTAGGGTGGTAGGTCAGAACCTGGACCTTTGCCATCTTCACACAGGTGTAGCCTTGACCAGCCCACTAGGCAGGACCAAGGGAATCAGCTCACCAGACACTGGCCCTAGTTCCCTGGACCTTGACATGAAGATTTAGCTGGCCTTTGTAACCTGTGTTCTGAGAACCTACCCACCCCCTCCAGGAGCCACACCTTCCAGCTAGCGACAGCAGTTTTTCCTGGGCCCTTGCCATACTTTCTCACACGGGCACAGGCCTTGCTTAAAGACTTGACTTTTTGTTGTTGTTGTTGTTTTTGTTTTTCGAGACAGGGTTTCTCTGTGGCTTTAGAGCCTGTCCTCGAACTAGCTCTGTAGACCAGGCAGGTCTCGAACTCACAGAGATCCGCCTGCCTCTGCCTCCCGAGTGCTGGGATTAAAGGTGTGCACCACCACCATTACCACCTGGCCAAGACTTGACATTTTTTACTTTATGTATATGGGTGTTTTACTTGCCTGTGTGCCTAGTGGCCAGAAGAAGACGACATTAGAGCCCTTGGAACTGGTGTTACAGATAGCTATGAACAGCCCTGTAGGTGCTAGAACTGAGCTCAGGTCCCCTGCCAGAGCAGCAAGTGCTGAGCCACCTCTCCAACTCTCAGAGCCGACTTTTCTTTCTTTCTTCCTCTCCTCCCTCAGACAGGGCCGGGGCTCTCACTATTGTAGCCTTGACTGTCTTGGAAGTCACTATGCAAACCAGACTAACCTTGAACTCAGAGATCTACCTGCTTCTACCCCTCCCGAGTTCTAGGATTAAAGATGAGCATCATTGCTGAGCGAAGCACCACAGTCAGTTAATCCCAGAAGTCAGGAGGCGGAGGCAGGGGGATCTGAGTTCAAGGCCACCTGGTCTAAATAGTGACCTGTCTTTTTTTTTTTTTTTCTTTTTCTTTTTCGAGACAGGGTTTCTCTGTGGCTTTGGAGCCTGTCCTGGAACTAGCTCTGTAGACCAGGCTGGTCTCGAACTCACAGAGATCCACCTGCCTCTGCCTCCCGAGTGCTGGGATTAAAGGCATGTGCCACCATCGCCCGGCTAGTGACCCTGTCTTAAGGGGAGAAAAAAGGACACCACCAAACCCAAACCAGAACTCACTTAAAAAGTGAGTTTATTGGGGGCTGGAGAGATGGCTCAGTGGTTAAGAGTATTGCCTGTTCTTCCAAAGGTCCTGAGTTCAATTCCCAGCAACCACATGGTGGCTCACAACCATCTGTAAAGAGGTCTGGTGCCCTCTTCTGGCCTGCAGACATGCACACAGACAGAATATTGTATGCATAATAAATAAATTAATAAAAAAAAGTGAGTTTATGCCAGGGTTTGGTGGCACATGCCTTTAATCCCAGCACTCGGGAGGCAGAGGCAGACAGATCTTTGTGAGTTCGAGGCCAGCCTGATCTACAGAGCTAGTTCCAGGACAGGCTCCGAAGCTACAGAGAACCCTGTCTCGAAAAAACAAAACAAACAAACAAACAAACAAAAAAAGTGAGCTCATTTTATGTGTATGAATGCTTTGATGTTTTATCTGCATGTATGTCTGTATACCACATGTATGTCTGGTGCTGGTGGAGGTCAGAAAAGGAACCAGAGTTATGGATAGTTATGGACCACCAGGTGAGTGCTGGGAACCAAACCCAGACTTCTTTACAACAGTAACAAGTGTTCCTCCATGTAGGCCCATATTTCTATATGGTATGGCAGCCAGGCTCTCAAGCCATAGTTGGCACCTGAGGTAGCCTTCCAGACAGGCTGCCACTACCCTAACAAAGGGTCAGGATGTTGTTCTGCTCCTTTGTAATTTGGAGGATGCCTGGGATAGAGATGCTAATTCAGGCCTATTACAGAGCAGGAGGATAGGAAGATGTGACAAAACTGGCATAGAAAGGTGTGGTCAAAGGTGTAGACACAACTAAAGCCATTCACCTGGTTACCTAGGAAACAATGCTAATAAATTTCCTCCTCAGTTTATGTTTTGGAATAAAGGCTGTTTAAAAAATAAACAGAAAAAAATTTCAGGAAACTCAGGATTTCATGAGGGATCCCTGAGAATCTCCCTCCCGATAAAGCCATGTGAGTTGTGTCTTTATTCCCGCGCCTCCATGCCGGTCCAGAGAGAGAGAGTTTATGTTGGGGCTGGCACTGGCCCCCAACACCTCCAGAGTTTGTTTGTTAGCGTGTACAATTGCATTCACATGGAAGTCAGAGAACTAGAACACCTCCAGCTTCAGACATGGCAACGAGCACACTGACCGAGCTGTGATACCATCCTCTGAGAGCTCGCTCTTGCAGTTCCTGCCCCAGCTGCTGCCTTGGTGTCAGCATCACCCACTTCTGCAGAGTGGAAGCCTTGGACCAAGAGTCTAAGTACACCGTATGTGTATCTTCTGACTGCATCAGATGCTGGCAGAACCAAAATATCCTGGGCAATTAGGGCGATGGGACCTTTACTACGGAGCCCCATGGGGAGCCGCTCAGCTGGCAAAAACAGTGGCAGAAGTGTGCAGTCCTGGCCTTAGGAACTCAGCCTCAGAGGGAAGAGGAGCTCTGTTTATAGCCACATCACCAGGCATCCTAATGCCAGACACTGAACAGGAGTTATCATTTGTTGCTGAGGGCCCCACAAGCCTTCCTAGGGCTTCCTAGAGGAGGCAGTAAAAGAAGCGGCTTCCAATGATAGGCAAGAATGTGTGTGTGTGTGTGTGTGTATGGGGGGGGGGGCGCAGCAGGGAGGGAATTTGCAGCAGAGTAAACCTCAGCAGCAAAGGCATATGAAAAAGAGAGGTGAAGTATTTGAAGGTGTGTTCAGGAGGTTGGTAGGAGAAAGGGTGAGAGCTGGAACAGCGGGGGAGGCTGCAGAGAGAGAAATGCTGAGAGCCCTCCAGCCAAGGCAGCTTCTTTTACTGCCAAGGACACATGACGCTGCGCAACCTGGAATCTAGCTCAAACCTCAATCTTCAGCACACCCAGAGCTCTTGGAAAGCACTTCTGGTGACACTAGAGGCATATATTCAAATTTTAGTCCAAAAGAAGGCAATGGTGGGAACTTTGTGAAGATCACATTCTATGCCTTACACCTGTGGGCACAAGAAGACAAATTAGCAGCAAAAGAGTGCTATATAGTCATATAAAAATGTACTTGAGTCAGATTTGAAATTCATAAGGTCCAGAAGTCTGCTACTACTCCACCCTTCTCTGCTGGCTCAGAGTATGGGTTCTGGTTTCCGGAGAGCGGACGAGGTGAAAGGCGGAAGATTTCGTGGCCCCGGCGGCGGCTGCTAGAGTGGCCAAGGCCTCTCGAGGGGTGGTTGCGTCATCTCGACACCTCCCCCTTGCGCATTGTCTCTTAAGGTGTAGCGAGTCGCTGCCCGGAACCTGAGCGTGGCGGCGGCGTTTTCGCGGGACCTATTGGCTGCTGGACCGCAGCGAAGGGCGGAAGTGGGAGGTGTGGGCCGGTGTAAGCGGCTCTGCTGGGGCGATCTGGCCACGCTGGAGGCTGCGGGCGAGCGGGGTTCGGGGGGTCCCCGTGGTGGCACCGTGGAGAGGGCTTCTGGCGCTCCTTCAGCGTCCTCGACGGCCTCAGGGGAACGCGGCGGGGATGGGGTGCACAGCCGGGCGGCAGCTGGAGCCTCAGCCATGTTCGCGGGGCTCCAGGACCTGGGCGTGGCCAATGGCGAGGACCTGAAAGAGACCCTGACCAACTGCACAGAACCGCTCAAAGCCATTGAGCAATTTCAGGTGGGCAGGAGGGAGCCGGGCCTCTGGGGAAGCCGGTCATAATTGTACGGTCTCCCGACGCTTGGAGGGAGGCACTGGAGGACCTGAGCTAGGAACCCATTGATTAACCGAGTTGTTGTTGTTGTTGTTGTTTTTCCATTTTCGCGGTTATCACCGCGGACCTGTGTACTCAGAGCATCCATGGTGTCCGTGCTGACTTAACTGCGGCCAAGCAAAATGCATACGCGTTGACCCTCTGCTTTTCCAGACAGAGAATGGCGTGCTGCTGCCATCCCTGCAGTCGGCCCTGCCCTTCTTGGACCTACACGGGACACCGCGGCTGGAGTTCCATCAGTCAGTGTTTGATGAGCTACGCGACAAACTGCTGGAACGAGTGTCAGCTATCGCCTCTGAGGGAAAGGCAGAGGAGAGGTGGGTCTCTACCGGGAAGCGTTTATCTTTGTGGGTAGCATTTACACCCCCCCCCCATGACTGCACAGTCATGCTTGTAGATACGACCTGAAATATGTTTGAGGAGATGTCTCTGTAGGTCCTGCATGTGGAGACCTGCATTTTCAGCTGTACAAATCTGCCCAGGTACAAGAAGCTGGAAGACCTTCTGGAAAAGAGCTTTTCTCTGGTCAAGATGCCATCCCTACAACCAGTGGTGATGTGTGTTATGAAGCACTTGCCCAAGGTGAGAGCTGTGGAGCCAGCCCTCCCAGGGTAGGTCAGAGAGCCTGTGCTAACATACTACTGCTTGGCTAGCCTGCCCCATGCCCTTGGTTGGTTGAGGTAAGACTGGCGGCTTGGTGCAGGCAGTTGCTTAGCTCCTGGAAAGTTTTATGAACTGGCCCTCCAGCAAGCTCTGAGCACCTTCTTCTATGTATCACAGACTTCCTCTGCATGAGTCAAGTGGAAACACATTTATCCCTTGAGTTGGAGGGTGGGTCTTTCCTGGGAGAGGGCCATAGGGATTCTGAATGTCTGAGTTCACCTGCCAAGACTTGGCGGTCCGTCACAGGTGCCTTTGTTGGTGTGGCTGGGCTCAGCAGGTTCTGTGGGCAGCTGAGCCCTCTTGGCCTATCCTGAGGGAGACTTGGGGACACAGGCACCACTTGCAGGGAGCTGTGGTGTTTGCTGTGTAGGTTCCTGAGAAGAAGCTGAAGCTGGTGATGGCTGACAAGGAATTATACCGAGCGTGTGCGGTGGAAGTGAAGAGGCAGATCTGGCAAGACAACCAAGCACTGTTTGGTGATGAAGTCTCACCACTGCTGAAGCAGTATATCCTGGAGAAAGAGAGTGCGCTCTTCAGCACAGAGCTCTCTGTCCTACACAACTTCTTCAGCCCTTCCCCTAAGACCAGGCGCCAGGGAGAGGTGAGAAAGTCAGCCTGAAGCTGATAACTCCTAGGGGTATGTGGCCAGCCCCTTCCCTCTTTCCTGTGAGTGTGTAGGTTAGTGTGTTTCTACAAGCATGTTTCTTCTGGTGGTCGACCACAGACAGCACTGATTTCTGACTGTCAGAGGATTTGCTTGACTGGCCTTGTCTTGGGCTGATTTTTTAAAAGTTCCATTTATATATATATATAAATGTGTGTATATATGTGTGTGTGTGTGTGTATGTATATATATATATACACACACACATACATACACAAATGGAAAAATGTACAGAGGAGCAGAAAAGTATGCAGGGAAGGCATGGGAAGGTGGCTTTCTAGGTAAGATTATTTGCATGAAGACCTGAGTTTGAATCTCTAACACTCACAAAGAAGTTCAATGTGGCCACAGGTTCCTGTGACCCTGGTGCTGGAAGGGACGAGGCAGAGACAGGAGAAATCACTGGGGCTTGCTGACCTACCAGTGTAGGCAGAAACAAATAAGATCTGTTGAGCTGCAAGCTCAGTGAGGGATTCTGTCTTAAGTGTAAAAGGTGGAGATGGTAGAACAGGTTTTTGCAAGTGTGGGCTCAGGTGTATACACTTTCCAGTTGTCTAGCTGCCCAGTGGTATGCTGGCTTCTTCTATGGTTCCCCTGGCTCTCCAATCCCCTGACCCTCTTGACTCTCCTCCTTTGCTGTGTGGGGCCACACCAGGTCTGATTTAGCCCAGCCACCTGTGTTGATTTGATTATTCTCTTCTGCAAGTTTCCTCTCCCTTCCTGCATTTCCTTCCTGCTTTGTTGGAGTGCATTACTCTTGCTGTAGGCTTCCAGGGCTGACACATCAGACTTTGTTTGGACTTGTAGGCCAAGTGGCTGGTTTGGAATTGCAGTCCTCAATACCAAAGACCTTTCGTGACAGTCTGTGTTGTTAGTTTCTGCAGATGAGTCTGATCCGTGGCCCTTTGATGCTGGCCTGTTTTTCCCCTTGGAAACTTTGTAGACTTTTCTAAGTGCTCTGTGATTTTATAGCACTGGCAGTATCAGGCTAGTGGGTTATCCTTTCAGTCTTGGCTGTAGGACAGCTGTCTTGCCTATGAACAGGTGGTCCCCAGCTGGTCATGTGTGAAGCAGGCATACTCTATGACAGGGCTGTATTGTCCCAGTGGTCTGTACTTAGTGAGTGAGGGAACCTTGGGCCATCCACATGGCTCGAGTGATGTCAACAGTGAAGATTTTGTTCCAGAGATAAAGATCCAGGTCAGTCCAAGAGTTCTTGGCAAGGGTCTTGGAGAGTGAACTACCAGACCAGCCTCTGGCTCTTGCCACCCTCGTTTCCTCCCACTGACCTTATTACTTGCTGAGTCTAGCCTGATGCCTTTGAACTTGCTGTGATAACTCCATCCTGGGCTAATCCCAAATGTTCCCTTGTACCATAGGCCTGAGACCATGGCCAGTTAGCAACGGAGCGAAACTTCTTTATGTTGGCTGAAGCCTTTATATTGAGCAGGACGGTGCGGTTTGCCTTTGCTGGGTAGAGGTAGGGTAGGTGACACCTGCCCAGGTAGAAGGCACTGTGTCCCTGCATGGCCTTTGCCTAGAGTGCAAGGTGAAGCTGCCTGTTAGTGTTTGTGGTTTGACACCAGGCGCCTGGCCCTTGTTCTGTGGCCCTGGTGCCAGTGTTGGGACAAGGATGGTCACAGCCATAAGCTTAGGAAGAAGATAGGGAAGCAGAGAGCCCATTGTGGCCTCATAGACCTTAACTTAGGCAGTGGCAGTATAGCCTGAGCTTCCTGTGTTGGACCCCTATCTTTAGATGGGCTCTCGGCACTGCTTCTAGGATGAGCTACCTGCCCCTTTTCCTGACAGGCAGGTGCTTGAAGTCACAGTAGATCACAGACCAAGGTATCACTGGGATGGATGTGGAACTACCACCTTGGGTAGCAGAAATTGGTCCCCTGGAATACAGTGCCAGATCCACCTGCCTCTGCCTCCTGAGTGCTGAGATTAAAGGTGTGCGTCGCCTTTCCCTGTCCTAGGGTGGGGATTTTGGACTCCACTTTGCCTGTCTTGCTCCTAGGTGGTCCAGAAGCTGACGCAGATGGTAGGGAAGAATGTGAAGCTGTATGACATGGTGCTGCAGTTTCTGCGCACACTGTTCCTGCGGACCAGGAATGTGCACTACTGCACACTACGAGCTGAGCTGCTCATGTCCCTGCATGACTTGGACGTCAGTGACATCTGCACTGTGGATCCCTGCCATAAGGTAGTGCTGTGTGCCCGTCTGTGCACGTCTCCTGTGTCCTCCTCCTCTGAATTCATTATCTAGGAGTGACCTGCTGACTGCATCGAAGCTTGCTTCTCAGACTGCCAGCTTCTGTACCCCAGCACTGCTGGGGTGAGCAGGTCCTGCAGAGACCTGGCTGTTCAGCTGCCTCTTTTTTTTTTCCCCCCTGAGACAGGGTTTCTCTGTAGCTTTAGAGCCTGTCCTTGAACTCATAGAGATCTGCCTGTCTCTGCCTCACAAGTGCTGGGATTAAAGGTGTGCGCCACCACTGCCTGGCTTCAGCTGCCTCTCTTGCTGGTCCTCCAGCCTCCACTTGATAGCTGTAAGTGGCGAGCTCTATGGCCTTCTTTCTATTGGGCTCCTGGCTTCTTCTGCCCCAGAGCCCTCAGGGCTTATTGCTGGCCAGCACCAAGGTAATCTAGGAGTGGGGTTCTCTGTACTTCGCTCCATCCCCCACCAAGAGCACAGGGCATCTGAGACCACCTCCTGCATTCTGTGTGGTGTTGCTTATTGCTAAGCCCTGAGCACCACCACAAAACTGCCATAACATGTCTGCCCAAGTTGCCAGCCCTGGGAAAACAGACAGGCCTCCTCTATGTGCTGTCCTGATTCCTGCTGCTTTGGGGCCTGAGGAGGCCTCCTGCTCCCTGTAGGCCCCTGGCATCTCAGCCCATGCCATGTTTCCTCTGGACACTGGGGAATGAGTACTGTGTTTCTCTTTCTCTGTTAACACCTAGTGGTTGAGTGACAACGTAATGGTGGTCTTGACTAGACCCCTGCTGCCCAGCCTTCCGCATACCCCACTTCTACTAATTGCCATTTTCTCTGTCCTCTCCAGGGACCCCTTTCTATCCTGGGCTTGGCCTAGGATGGGGTCATGGGCCTTGGCTTGTGTTTATCTTTGCTCTGACCTTGCAATTTCCACAGCCACTTGGGCTATGGCAGAGTTGAACTGAGAGGTGAGAGGCTGGGTGTACCAAGATTGTATACTTTCTTCCTTTAGTTCACTTGGTGCCTGGATGCCTGTATCCGCGAGCGGTTTGTGGACAGCAAAAGAGCCCGGGAGCTGCAGGGATTTCTTGATGGTGTGAAGAAGGGGCAGGAACAAGTTTTGGGGTGAGAGGCCTAGCCTTGGGATGCCTAAACAGGCATCTAGTGTGGGTTGCTGTTTACTGTTGGTAGTTGGGACCCATTCCAGTCTGTTTTGCGATGGACATGCTGGGTACCAGGCCTATTGCTAACATGGTAACTCATTACTTGGAATGAGTCTCAGTAGCAAAAGGATCCATACCTGGGAGGCATGGGGTTTGGGGCCTGCCCTTCCCAGGGGAGCCAACTTAGAGAGCTTAGGCAGGAGGGCACTGCTGCCTGTGACAAGTGAGTGTGTGCTGTCAGGGCTGAGGGCTGGATTAGACACTCCAACCTGATTTCCAGCATGCTCTGCCTGGCATGAAGATACTGCTGTCCAGCCCTGCCTCATTTCTTTATTATATTCTTCCACTAAACCTAGAGTCTGAGCCGGGCGGTGGTGGCGCACGCCTTTAATCCCAGCACTTGGGAGGCAGAGGCAGGCGGATCTCTGTGAGTTCGAGACCAGCCTGGTCTACAAGAGCTAGTTCCAGGACAGGCTCCAAAACCACAGAGAAACCCTGTCTCGAAAAACCAAAAAAAAAAAAAAAAAAAACAAAAAAAAAAACGAACAAATAAACAAAACAAAACAACAACAACAACAATAAACCTAGAGTCTGAGCTGAGGTTTTGGGTTTTCTTTTCTTTCTTTTTTTCTTTTTTTTATTTATTTATTATGTATACAATATTCTGTCTGTGTGTATGCCTGCAGGCCAGAAGAGGGCACCAGACCCCATTACAGATGGCTGTGAGCCACCATGTGGTTGCTGGGAATTGAACTCAGGACCTTTGGAAGAGCAGGCAGTGCTCTTAACCTCTGAGCCATCTCTCCAGCTCTCAGTCAGGGTTTTTGAAACAAAGTATGAATTTAGTTTTTTGGGGGGGAAGGGTAATTTTTTTTTTTTTTACTCTATAGTTTAAGAAGATCTTTGAGTAAATTGTGGATAAATTATGAATTCAATAGAGAGAGGCTCCCTCCCTGGGGTCAGTCCCCAAGCATTTGCCTCCCAGGGACTTTGGCTGTCCCTTCAGTAGGTCTGACACTACAGCTGTTAAAAACAGAATAACCAGGTTTTTCAATTCATACCAAGGTCTGATTCCTTCCAGAGATTTGTCCATGATCCTGTGCGACCCCTTTGCCATCAACACACTGTCCTTGAGCACCATCAGGCACTTGCAGGAGCTGGTTAGCCAGGAGACACTGCCCAGGGTGAGCATAGGCATGGCTGGTGGCTGTGCAGAGGGCATACTGTCCACTTGGGATATTGGGTTTCGCTCAATGGGTGCCTTATGATTACTCTCCTAAGGTCCTTTCCCTGGAAAGCAGAGGCCCTGCTTTCTTCAGTGAGAGCAGAGAATGGCACAGTTCCTGTGAGCTCTGGCTGAGGTCTCTGTCTTCTTACAGGATAGCCCCGACCTCCTTCTCCTACTTAGGCTGCTGGCGCTGGGCCAAGGTGCCTGGGACTTAATAGACAGCCAGGTCTTCAAGGAGCCCAAGATGGTATGGGGTCTATAGTTTCCTTTTTTTTTTTTTTTTTAAACAAATTGTGGGGAGTAGCAGGGTGGGGCCCTTTGGCAGCAAAACTCTACTCCTAGAGTCTATCGGTGAACATCCATTAAAGATGTTTGGGTGTCTTGATAGACCGGCCGCAGGGTGGTAACTATTCCTTGGGGACTGGGACCCAGAAGGGGTTTTACAGGTTCAGCCATGATCATGCCAGATGAAAGGTTCAAGAACATAGCAATGGACATGCGTCTCAGGAAACAGGAAGGAGGGATTCTAGGGACCAGTGGGCAAGAAAGCTGGATTTGAGGAAAGTGTATTGGGTGGGTAAGGGCAAGGTGTGCACTGGGCATTGTGGGTTAGGGTGTATGCTGAGAGCAGCCAGATCAGTGGGCCCTTAGTGGGCTCAGACACTCCTTCTGCCAGGAGGCAGAGCTCATCACCAAGTTCCTGCCGATGCTCATGTCCTTCGTGGTGGATGACTACACTTTCAACGTAGATCAGAAGCTTCCGGCTGAGGAGAAAGCCCCAGTCACGTACCCCAACACGCTTCCTGAAAGTTTCACCAAGTAGGACTCCAGGGCAGTGCTTGGGGGAGGCCGGAGAGAGGGGCTGCAGGTGAAGGCTCTGCTCGGTGGGCTGATCAGAGGCCATGGCTTCTTGCACGCAGGTTTCTGCAGGAGCAGCGCATGGCTTGTGAGGTGGGGCTGTACTACGTCCTGCACATCACCAAGCAGAGAAACAAGAATGCACTCCTGCGCCTGCTGCCTGGACTTGGTGAGTCCTGGTGGCTATACTCGCCTGCCACCTTGACCTGACCTCTGCCAGGGCCTTCACCTCCAACTTCCATAGCTTGGTCTATGTCAGTGGGCACTCTTGTGTGTGTGTTTGGAGGCAGGACTTAGCTGTTTCAGAGGTGCCTGTGGGTCTTGTTACTTCCTGCAGAAGGGATTCCTAGCTTTAAAGCCAGGCACACTTAATTTCAGCACTTCAGAGGCAGAGTTCGGCAGACATCTATGAGTTCAAGGCTAACCTGGTCTACGCGTGTTTTTTTGTTTTGTTTTCTTTCTTTTTTTTTTTTTTCCCATTGAGCCATCTCGCCAGCCCTTCTTTTTAGGTTGTCTAGGACAACCAAGGCTACATAGAGAGACCCTGTCTCAAAACAAAACACCCTTATTTTGTTCTAATTGGTAAAAAACAGAACTCCTTGGGTGTTATCCAAGGGACCTACTTTCCCCTAGCCGCTTGGGGTGTCACACACCAAAAATGGGAGTTCTGAGTGGGCTCTTCAGGGTAAAGCTGTGGTGTGGCTCAGCGATGACAGCACTTATCTGGCGTGCGTAGGTGGATTCTGCTCCCAACAAAACCAAAACAACCGCCTGAAGCTGCAGGGGAGAGTTGTTGGGGAGGGTTGCCACAGTGGCACCCTGTGCTCGCTGGCTCGTCCTTTCTCTGGAGTTTAGAGGATTGTCATAAAGATGGAGGCTCTTTTCTTTTCTCATTTGTTTTGAGGGGAGGGGAGTTTAAGACAAAGTGTCACTATGTAGCCTTGGCTGTCATGGAAGTCACTCTGTAGACCAGACTGGCCTCGAACTCAGAGATCTGCCTGCCTCTGCCTCCCCCCCCTTACCCCTCCAGTGCTGGGTACCACTGCCCGGCTTCTTCTCTAAATATATTGTAAGTCATTGGTGTACCTGTTCCCTGCTTGCTGTGTGCATATTGTTTTATGCAGCTTCCATCTCACGGGATTTTTGTGTCTGGCCTTTAGTTTTCTTTTCAGCAAATTGCCACAGACTTAGAAGCTTGAAACAGCTCAGACTTACTGTCTGTTGTTCTAGAAGCAGGAAATTTGAAGCGGGCTTTGCTGAGCTAAAGTTGTATGGCCAGACTGACTCTCTTTCTATAGTCCGTGCCCTCTCCAGCTTTAGGGGCGTCAGGACATTCTGCTGGCACAGAGTTAGCTTGCTTGTTTAAGACCTTAGGAACACACGGGGTAACTTTGATTTGCCTTGTCCGTGCATTTCAGTCTGTTTTTTCTTCCTGTCGTCTGGTATGGTAACAATAAACTGGCAGTGTGGCTTGTCCCTCCTGGCTGGGGCTTCTCTACTTGGACTGCTCCTGTGGTGCACCATCATGTTTAGGGAATCTGAAGGCTGGAGAGATGGCTCCCATTTGATTCCTAGCATCCAACTGTCTGTAACTCCAGTTCTAGGGGATCCAATGCCCTCTTGTAGTCACACCCATGACATACAAACATACATCAGGCAAACCACCCATACACATAAAATAAAATTAAAAGATCTTGCTTGATCTTACATTTGAATGAGTTCTAATAAAAGTGGAGTCAGTTTCTTGAATTCTGTTTGTCTATCATTCTGCATGTGTAGCTGTGCTGCCCCAGCTCATGTATAGGTCAGAGGATGACTTTGTGGCATCAGCTCTCCCCTTCCACCTTCCTGTAGGTTCCAGGAGATCAGCGCAGGTCTCCAGGCTTGTGTTGTCTTTACCCACCATTTATTTATATTGGTTTTTTGAGACAGGGTCTTTCTGTGTTGTCCTAGCTGACCTGGAACCCATGTAGACCAGGCTGGCCTTAAACTCACAGAGATCCACCTGCCTCTGCCTTCTGTGTCCTGGGATTAAAGGCGTGCACCACCACACCCAGCTTTCTGAGTGCTATATTAAAGTCTTGTGCCACCATGCCTGGCCCCTAGTATGGACTATACCTGATCTTGGCTTTTTCCTCCTGTCTGCTGACTTTACAGATGTACCCTCCTACAGCTATGTTAGGTTCTTTGTATAGCTGTGACCCCAACAAACAACAGAAAAGAGTCTATTTTTTATTTTTATTGATTTTTTTTCTCTTTCTTTCTTTCTTTCTTTTTTTGAGACAGGATCTCAATATTTATCTCTGGGTGTCCTGGAGCTCATACTGGTCTCACAGTCACAGATTGGCCTGTCTCCACCTCCTGAGTGCAGGGACTAAAGGTGTGCTGCACCAAGCCCCAGCTAAGACTTTATTTTTAGTTTATGAGTGTTTTGCCTGAGGGTATATAAATGTACAGGTGTCTGCAGTGCACAGAGTCCAGAGAGGCTTCAGGCTCTGGAGTTAGACTGCTGTGAGCTACCATGTGGGTGATTGAATCTGGGTCCTCTGCAAGAGCGTCAGGACTTCTAACTAGCGAACCATCTCTAGTCCCGGTTTTAGAGGGTTTCAGTTCATGTTGGTGGGGGAGACAAAGAAGAGCGGCTCAGTTCATAGCACAGCAAACCAGGAATCAGGACCAGGTACAACCCTTTTAAATGCCTGCTCTTAGTGACCCACTTCCAGCAGCCAAGCCTCATCTCCAGAAGTTCCTTCAAAATAGCACCATCGGGCTGGAGAGATGGCTCAATTGTTAAGAGCACTGACAGCTCTTTCAGAGGTCCTGAGTTCAATTCCCCCAGCACCCACATAGTAACTCACAACCATCTGTAATGAGATCTGTTGCCCTCTTCTGGCCTGCAGGCATACATGCAGGCAGAACACTGTATATATAATAAATAAATTAATTTAAAAAAAAGAGGAAGAACTTAATTCAGTCTATTACATTTAAAAAAAAATAGCACCATCAGCAGAGATCAAATGTTCAAGCCACGAGCCTGTAGAGATGTCTTGGAGTCAGACCGAAGCACTTGTCTGATCAGTTCAGTAGACATCCCTACCAAAAAAAAAATGATTTTGAGAACTAAGCCTCCTCTGAACAAACCTACTGTAAACTGTGTCCTTGGATGGATGGTGGCTGAGTTCCTGTCTCAGCAGGGTTTTATGGGCTCAGTCAGGAGTTAAGGCCCCTTTGCACTGTGCTTGCTGGCTTGTTATGGGTATTTGAGGTCACGGTTATTTGCAGGTGGGAGAATACAAGCCTCTCAACCTCTTGGTCGTGATCACGCACATGGCCAGGCAGGGCATGAAGTGGCTGAGAGTCATCCAGTCTGCTTTCAGTAGTCCCCCAGAACACCTGAGTCTCCTTAAAGTTCTCTAGCTTTTCCTTAGGTTCAGGTGGTATCAGCTGGGTCTGCCATCAGAACAGCTCCTGCTCCCAACTGTCAGGAATGGTGGTGGACCCCAAGGCTGTCTACACTGTGTCCTTCCTTAGGCAAGGCCCGACTGTGGGATCCTGGCATCTCTTGTCGAGTGGCTGCGGTCTTAATTGAGGAGTCACCAGGAGGGTTTGGCAGAATCCCCTGGGTACTCGAATGCTTCTGCATGTCTGTGGTTGCTTGTCTGTGACCTTTCTCTGTGTGGAGGCCACTTCAGATCAGAGCCCCTGGCTCTTGGGCAAAGCATCTTCCTTTCACCTGCTCTAGCTATGGTCTTGCTTCCCTGCTGAGAGCCACTGACCACTTATCTGCTTCACCTGGTCACCCCTTGGCTCACCCAGAGTCCTGTTCAGAGCTGGGGCAGTAGATAGTCTCTGAGGGCAGAGGCTGAGCCCCCCTGTTGTGTTTACAGTGGAAACCTTTGGTGACCTGGCCTTCAGTGACATCTTTCTCCACCTGCTCACTGGGAGCCTGGCCCTGCTGGCTGATGAATTTGCCCTGGAGGATTTCTGCAGCAGCCTCTTTGATGGCTTCTTCCTCACTGCCTCTCCCAGGTAGGACACCCCACCCATCCCACCAGTTCTTACGTTCCACAGTGTGGGAGGGGAGTTGAGGCTCCATCCTGCTGAAGGACCACAGCTGGGTCTCTGAGCCCTGGACCTGTGCTAGAGTAACTCCTGGGTGTAGCATGGGGTTGACCCAGGGGTCAGTTCTGCTCTGCTGAAGGCACATGGGAACCCCACGTGGGCTGTGCCTTGGAGGGAAGTTCTGGCGCCTCCAGCCCCACTGGTCTTTCCAGGAAGGAAAATGTGCATCGTCATGTGCTGAGGCTTCTCCTGCACTTGCACCCCAGAGTGGCCCCTTCCAAGCTGGAGGCGCTGCAGAAGGCTCTGGAGCCCACAGGCCAGGTAGGTAGCCTCAATTCCCGTTTTTATTTTATTTATTAAAAATGGTTTTTTATTTCTTATTTATTTATTTATTTGTTTGTTTGTTTATTTATTTATTTATTTATATGATTTTATCTTATCCCAAGACAAGGTTTCTCTGTGTAGCTTTGGTGCCTGTCCTGGAACTAGCTCTAGTAGACCAGACTGGCCTTGAACTCACAGAGATCTGCCAGCCTCTGCCACCACCGCCCAGCCTTAGTTCCCGTTTTTATAGAGCCTTGCTTCGTGGATGTGCCTGGCTGGTCCAGCTGTGCATGCATGTCCTTGGTGTTTTCCCTGGTGTTTTTTTTGGGGGGTGGGGTGGGGTGGGGGGAAGACACTTTTTGAGACAGGGTTTCTCTGTAGCTTTGGAGCCTGTCCTGGAACTAGCTTTTGTAGACCAGGCTGGTCTCGAACTCACAGAGATCTGCCTACCTCTGCCTCCCAAACCACAACCGCCTGGATTTACCTTGGCGCTCTATTTATTTATGTATGTATGTATGTACACCATGTGGTTGCTGGGAATTGAACTCAGGACCTTTGGAAGAGCTCTTAACCACTGAACCATCTCTCCAGTCCACCTTGGTGTTCGTTCTTTCTTTTTTTTTTTTGGTTTTTCGAGACAGGGTTTCTCTGTGGTTTTGGAGCCTGTCCTGGAACTAGCTCTTGTAGACCAGGCTGGTCTCGAACTCACAGAGATCCACCTGTCTCTGCCTCACAAGTGCTGGGATTAAAGGCATGCGCCACCACCGCCCGGCCCACCTTGGTGTTCTTAATCTTGCCTATAGGTTCACTCCTCCAAGTAGGCTCAGACTACCTGCCCTATTGCATGCCTTCCTTTTTTTTTTTTTTTTTTTTTTTATGTGCATAAGTGTTTTGCCATGGGTGTCAAGTCTCCTGGAATTGGAGTGCAGATAGTTGTGAGCTGCCATATGGGTGTTGGGAATTGAACCCTGATCCTCTGGAGAGCAGTTAGTGCTCTTAACCTCTGAGCCATTCATCTCTTCAGCCCCCTTGCATGGCTGTCTTAGGGCTTCTGTTGTGGTAAAGAGACTCCATGACCATGGCAACTCTTAAAAGGAAAAATATTTAATTGGGGTGGCTTACATCATTTTCAGAGGTTTTTATTTTTTGTTTTGTTTTCCAAGACAAGGGTTTTCTGTGTAGCAGTCCTGGCTATCCTGGAACTCACTCTGTAGACCAGGCTGACCTCAAACTCACAGAGATCCACCTGCCTCTGCCTCCCGAGTGCTGGGATTAAAGGTGTGCGCCACCACCATCTGGTACATTTTCAGAGGTTTAGTATATTATCATCATGGTGCAATATGGTGGTGTCTGGCAGACGTGGTGCTGGAGAATTAACCAGGTGTCCTACATCTTGACCTGCGGGCATCAGGAGGTAGTCTGTCTCACTGGGTGTGGTTTGAGTATGTGAGCCCTCAAAGCCCACCCCCACGGTGACACACCTACTCCAACAAAGCCACACTTCCTAATAGTGCCACTCCCTCAGGGAGCCATTTTCTTTCAAACCACTACATGTCTGATTTTCGCAGAGTGGGGAGGCCGTGAAGGAGCTCTACTCCCAGCTTGGTGAGAAGTTGGAGCAGTTGGACCATCGGAAACCCAGTCCTACCCAAGCTACAGAGACACCAGCCCTGGAGCTGCCCCTTCCCAATGTGCCTGCTCCAGCTCCACTGTGAGGCTCTCTGGAACTATTTAGTGGCAGTGCCCTATGGAAGGAGGCCCTAGTCAGCTAGGAGTGCAGGGTGAGCTGAGGGCTGTTCCTTGGCAAGATACTCCCTCCTCTGAGCTGCTGTCTGGAGCTGGTCCCAAGAGGTCCTCGGTGGTCTACTCGCACACCAAGGGGGGGGGGCCATAATGGCTTGGTGGGGCTTGGCAGAGATGGATGGTGGTTGGTATTAAGAAAAAGCCAAGCCGGGCGGTGGTGGCGCACGCCTTTAATCCCAGCACTCGGGAGGCAGAGGCAGGCGGATCTCTGTGAGTTCGAGACCAGCCTGGTCTACAAGAGATAGTTCCAGGACAGGCTCCAAAACCACAGAGAAACCCTGTCTCGAAAAACCAAAAAAAAAAAAAAAAAAAAAAAAAAAAGAAAAAGCCAGTTTATTTTCCAAGGGCAATGGCAGAGGCCTGACTGACCTGATATTTAGTCTGGACAAAGCCCAAGGAGAAAGGTGTACTGGGTTTGCCAAAGCAGATTTGCTGGGCCTGATATGTCAAGCACAGGCGTGGTACCCCCAACAGAAGCCAGGTGGGAAGTCTGCATCAGGCAGAGGCCGGAGCCTGCTAGTATCTGTGCACAGTCCCTGCTGATTGAGATCTGTAGCAGAGCCCTTCCCTGCAGCTGCCCACCTCAGTGTACAGACCTTTGTAACAGAAAATAAGTCCTTGCCCAGCTATGTGTTTTGGCCCTTGAGTAGGGGACTGGGTGTACACAGTGAAGTTTCCACTTATGTAAATAAAACACATTTTGATAAACCGTGGTGAGAGGCTTCTGTTTGTCCTGGGGCTGAGGGCAGGCGTGGATGCAACATTCTTTTTTTCCTTGTTTGAGATAGGGTGTCTCTGACTGTTCTGGAACTTACAGATCTAGGCTGGCTTTGAACTCACAGAGATCCACCTGCTTGGGACTAAAGGTGTGTGTGCCACCACACCTAGAGGGTGTAACATTCTTCTGGAAAGTCAGTTCTTTGACTTCTGTGCCTGGCAACCCTGCCCTGAGAGACCTGGTTTAGGGCCCAGCTGCTGGACGATCTCAGCCTCCTAGAGTGCCTTGATCTCTGCCCCAGTCTAGGTGTGCAGTTTTTCACTCCTTTCTAAAGGGGTGATAGAAATCCTTAGGAGGATCAAGCACCAGCCCTAGGTCATGGAGTGATCCTGAACATCAGACTGTACACAGCCATGTGCAGCTTAGTTATCCCTGGGTGGCTAGGAAAAGTCCAGCGGGGACTGGGCATCACTGCTCCCACAGGACATGAGACACCAGATGATGGCTGAACAGGGCAGCTATCTGAGGCATAACGAAAGCTCCTGGCTGTGATGGGGTCAGACAGGTGCAGGTGGCTGCGCGGCGCCCAGTCTATGCCTAGCTTTTCCCAGTTGTGAATGAATGGTATGTTTCCTGGCTGGTTTGTCACCAGGTGGAGGAGGGGACAGGCAGTCACGTATATCCCTGAAGCTGAGCGATGGGGGATGGGATTGTATTAGTTCAGTTTTCTGTTGTAACACTATAGGCTGTATGAGTCATAAAGAGAGTATGTTTATTTTGACTCAAGGACTTGGTTCAAAGTCCAGGGTGCATTTGATGATAGCCATCCTTCCGGCAGAGGCCTGAGGCAAAGGGTACCTCACAGTGATTGTGTATGTGTGTGTGAGAGGGTACCTCACAGTGATTGTGTATGTGTGTGTGAGAGGGTACCTCATAGTGATTGTGTTGTGTGAGAGGGTACCTCATAGTGATTGTGTATGTGTGTGAGAGAGGGTACTTCATAGTGATTGTGTATGTGTTTGTGTGTGTCCAGAGTGCACTTGACGATAGCCATCCTGGCAGACGCCTGAGGCAAAGGGTACCCCATAGCAACAGGGAGAGGGTGTGTGTGTTTAAAGTCATGGGACTGACTGAGGGTGCCAGTCCTATAACCTCATTTGATCCTAACCACCTATCTTGGAGGTACACCACAGCTGATTGAATTTTCAGCGTTCCACCACCTCTGGGAGTCTGGGGAGGGTTCAACACATGACACACACCAGAGCCACATCGCTGTGGGACCACAGGAACACTGCTAAGTTTCCAGCTTAGTAGAGATCATGAGTCATAGATGCAGGCCTTCAGTTGGGAAAAGTGCTGCTGGGTTCTTTCCTTTATTATTAGTTTTTGTTGTTATGTTTTTTGTTTTTTTTTTTCTCTAGGCAAGATTTCTCCACGTAGCCCCGGCTGTCACTCTCTATACCAGGCTGGCCTCGAACTCACAGAGATCCTCTTGCCGCTGCCTCCCAAGTGCTGGGATTAAAGGTGTGCACTGCTTCCACCACCACCTGGCTCATTTGGTTTTTTGAGTCAGGGTCTCTCTATAGCCCAGACTGTCCTGGAACTTGCAGTGTAGACCAGGCTGGCCTCGTACTCAGAACCACCCACCTCTGTTCCCCAAGCACTGAGATGAAAGGTGAGCTCCCCTGGACCCAGCCTGCTCCATTATTTTAAACGTGGGAAAACATGGCTCTGGGGTGATGGGGTGACGGTGATGGTCCAGCGGTAAAATGCTTTTGGTACTGGGGTTTCATGGGGTGTTGTATCCAGATAGCTGTTCCTTACACAGCACAGACATTTCAGAAAGGGCCGGCTGTATTTCCAGACACAAGGGCGTAAGCAGGAAAGGGCGGGGCCATGGACAGAGAAGCTGATAGTGGACTGTGTGCTTGGTAAGGTCATTGGGCAGAGCCTGCTAGAGACTGAGGTTCAGGACAGGCAAGATGGTCAGCGTGGCTAGTGGGGGGCCTGGAGGTGGGGGGGGAAGACATACACCTTTAATCCCAGCACGGAGGAAGGCGATCTCTGAGTTTGAGACCAGCCTGGTCTACAGAGAGAGTTCCAGGATAGCCAGGGCTACACAGAGAAACCCTATCTCAAAAACCCCAACAACAACAACAACAAGAGCTGTGGAGGGGAAGGGGGTCTGGGTTGGGACTGTGAGGTTGGACTTTACAATTGGGTGGGTTGTTACTTTTTTTGTACGTGGGGGTGTTTCGAAACAGGGTTTCTCTGTAGCTTTGGAGCCTGTCCTGGAACTAGCTTTTGTTGCCCAGGCTGGCCTCAAACTCACAGAGATCCTCCTGCCTTTGCCTCCTGGGTGCTGGGATTAAAGGCGTGCGCCACCACCGCTAGGCTTATAATTGGGTTGGACAAGGGAGTGGGCAGTCGGGCTTGCAAATCTTCTGTCTGTGAAGGCCTTACCCTTGCAAAGATCACCCCTGGACATGAGTTAGTAGGTCTTTTCCTCGCCCCAGAATGGGACTCCACCAGGGAGAGTTTGACACATCAGCCTCTTGCAAAAGTGACTGGCCAACGTTAGGCCTACTTGGAGATTACCTTGTCTGTTTCTCTCAGGGCCTGGCCATCTGCCTTAGGGCCCAGTGTCCTTTCTGAGTCAGAAAAGTCTTACAGACAGGAGAGGAGGGGAGGTTTCTAAGAGTCCCTCCTCCAGGGCCTGGGCAGTCAGCCGCCTGCAGGGCTATTTCACGCGGTCTGTGAAGTGCAGATGGGTGTGGATCATGAGTGAGGCTGAATTGTCTAGAGGGGTCTGGACACACACTTGTCCACCCTGGCCACTCTTGGAACTTTGTGAAAGTTCTGGAAAGATCAGGAATTCCAAGCTGGCCAAGGAAACAACCAGAATGGGAGGAGTCTGGGGCCATCCAGGCAGGCAGGCCCCTTCCTACAGAAATGGGCACGAAGGTGGGCAGGGCCACAGGCAAGCAGGTTGCTATGGAAGTCTAGAGTTTCTCTTCCAACTCTTGGTCTAAGGACATTTCTAAATGTGCGCCCCCTCACAAGGGCCCTGAGCCACGAGTGGGATTCTAGCCTTAGTTCCAGAACTCTTTCTCCTGTCTTGTCTTATGAGAGATCCAGCCGAATGGGCAAAGGGGTGGTAGGGAGGTGGTAGGGTAGGGGGAGGAATCCAAGCAGAGAGGAAATGCAGAAAAAGGATTAGGAGGCACCCAGCTGAGCGAATGGCCTGCTTCTACTAGCTCACCGTCAGCTGAGAGCCTCCCTAGGGTCTCTAGGGTCCCTTAGTTTTGCCAGGGCAGACTGAATGCCCAGGAGCCCAGGGGAAGTTATTGGAAGGGCCCCTCCCTCCCTATGTTCCCTGGCAGAGCCACAAGGACAAAGAGAGGATGAACAGCAGATTAGGGGTTCTAGGCCGGTCAGTCAGGCCTCCCCCACCGGCTCCTCCACTCAGCTCACGCTCCGCCTGCCAGCACCCCTGACTCACTTCCTTTGCCTCTCAGCGGAAACCTCCCCAGAGCTTCCTCTGCTTCGGTCCCTGGGGACCTGTAGGAGTCACTGCCCCTTTCAAGCTTGAGCTGGGCCAGGCGAACCCTGACCCACCCACCTCACCTTTTGTGGGGAAGACTAGCATTTCCTGCTTCCTGGCCTTGGAAGGGAGTGACTGAGCTGGGGAGTCTGAGCAGCCGCAGGTAGGGGCTGAGATGGAGAGGTTCAGGCCAGCCTCCTCATTGTCAGGGCTGTAACCTTTCGCCGGCTTTTTTTTTTTCTCTTCATTTTTCTGCTCTGTTGTGTTTATGGGGAGGATGTTGAGGGACCTCAGATTTGAGCACGAATGGGGGTTGGGGGTGGGAGTGGGGTCGAAAGGCTTAGGTTGTGACTGGGGGCAGTGCTAGGGTCCCATTTTCAAAAACATGAAGTTTGCTCTGCACTTTCCTTTCCACCAACTGTCCCTGAGTATGGGGACAGTCTCAGCTCATCGAGATACTGAGTCCTCTGGTCCAAGGGGCCTACTTGGGACCTAGAAGGTCTTTGACAGTCTCATAGGTGTCTGGGGGGTGGTGCAGGGTCCACTTTGACCGGTCTACACGCCTAATCGTTGGCGGTGTGACCACGAATTTTCTGCTTCTTCCTTCTAGAGGGAAGTCAGCAGCCTGATAAAGTATACAACACCCCTACCCCACCCCCTCACTTCCTCAAGGCCTGGGCCTTTTCTGGGAGGACTCAAGAGATTTGCATGCATTGGGGCCCTCCTGCTGAGCAGTGGCTTCCTGGTCACCCGGGCGAGGCGAGACCGGAGGTAGTATCTGGCGGTAAAGTACCTTAAGCGACCCCCAGAGGCTAAGATCAGGGACTCAGGAGATCCTCCCATTTTCCTATTGCAGGGAGGGGACCTGCATGCCCAGTACAGCTCCTACGCCATGGATTGCGGCCAAACTAGCCTAGAGCCCCAGGCCAAGGGCCCATGCGTGATCGCGCCGGTGCGCGCTGTGCTCCGTCTGCGCCGCCGCGTCTGCGTCCTGCGCAAGAGGCGTCTGTTGCAGCTAGGCACCGAACCGGACACTGGGACAGGGGCACTCGGGTCCAGCGGCAGCTCCGGGGCTCTGCGTGCGGACCTAGACCAACCTAAATTCTTCACGTTCGACAGCCTGACAGAGTTGTCTTCCAGGACACCCCGTAAGAAGCGTAGGCGGCGTAGTCGGGTAGTGCTCTACCCCGAAACCTCACGGAAGTACCGACCCCGCACAGAGCGCCAGAGCCGTGCACAGCGTTGTCTGCTGCTGCTTGTAGCCATCGTGGGATTCCAGGTTCTTAACGCCATCGAGAATCTGGACGATAACGCACAACGTTATGACCTCGATGGACTGGAGAAGGCGCTGCGGCGTTCTGTGTTTGGCCAGCCAGCTGCTGTGGGCCGCATCATGGCCCTGCTGCGGGACTACCTGGCTACACACGTTCACAGTCATCCCTTGCTCCTGGCTCTGCATGGGCCCAGTGGTGTAGGCAAGAGTCACGTGGGGCGCCTGCTGGCACGCCACTTCCAGGCAGTGCTGGAGGATGGCGCTTTGGTGCTGCAGTACCATGCACGACATCACTGTCCAGAGCTGCGCCCGGTTCAGGACTGCCGGAAGGAGCTGGCACAGCGTGTGGCGGATGTGGTGGCGCAGGCTGAGGCAGAGGAGAAGACCCCTCTCTTGGTCCTGGATGAGGCTGAACTCTTGCCACCTGGGCTGCTGGATGAGCTGCACGGTCTCCTGCAGCCACAGCGCTCGCACCATTTCCACAACGCTATCTATGTACTCCTAAGTGGCGCTGGTGGTGTAGAGATCACACAGTTCGTGCTGCGGAACGCATCACGTATGTTGCCCCCACACCTCCACAGTGCAGGCAACACTCAGACTGAGGAGGAGTTACACTCCAGTCTCCGGGAGCTCCTGGCCCGGGAACACCCTCTGTGGAATACTGCCGCCATCGTGCCCTTCCTGCTACTAGACAAGCCAGATGTGGTCAACTGCTTCCGAGAGGAGATGGCAGGGGAGGGCTTTTTTCCCGAGCAAGCGCTGGCAGAGCAGCTGGCAGAGCAGCTCAGCTACTACCAAGTCGCTGGACATGAATTCGCCATCACTGGCTGCAAGCAGGTCGTAGCTAAGGTCAACCTCTTGCAGCACAAGCCTGCAAAGGCTGAACCATAGCCAGTGGCCCCAGGTATTTGAACTGTTGAAGAAAACAGGAAGAATGTCAGGTGATTTGTGGCCTTCAAGCTGTTTCACTCCCGAAGCTAGGGAGGTTGAGCTCTGAGCCCCCCACTGCCTCTTCCACCCCTGAGCCTTGAGATTCCCTAGGGTCACCAGGAAAGCAGCCACCTTCCTACCTGTAGTCTGGTGCCCCCTCTTCAGCTCCCACTGTGTCCATCTTGTTCCAGAACATGTGATAGGACCTCCCATAATCTGGGGAAGTGGACGAGTGCACTCGCGGTACAGATTATCTCAGAGGGTGAGTGGCTGTAGCGGGAACCTGGTCTCCACGTTTCTCGCAAACACCCCGTTATCCCTTGAATGCCTCTTTAACTTAGAGGCCCCAAGGCAGGGGATGCTTGTCCAGGCCCTCCTGAGAAGCCAGTGAGTGGATCCAGTGGGACCCCTCAAATGTTGCGGATCTCTGGGCGGTGGTGGTGCACGCCTTTAATCCCAGCACTTGGGAGGCAGAGGCAGGTAGATCTCTGTGAGTTTGAGGTCAGCCTGGTCTACAGAGTGAGTTCCAGGATCGGCTCCAAAGCTACAAATAGAAACCAACCAACCAACCACCAAACAAACAAACAAATAAATAAATAAATAAAACTTTTTAAAAATGTTGTGGATCAAGAACTGGGTTAAAAAAAAAAAAAAGAACTTGGTTGAATGTGGATTAAGTGTTTGCTCCAGAGAGGCATTCAGAATGACCTTGGGATCAGCTACAGGGTTCAGGGTCGTACTCACCAGAAGTCAGAGAGGAGAAATGTCTCCAGGGGGGTGATGTGTCCCCCACCCACCTTGGGGAGACCTGCTGGAAAACCACCCAAGCTCAGGCTTCCCTAGAAAGGGTCAGTAGAGTCTGTCCTAGTGCTGAGGGACTCACTCCTTCCACCTGGCTCCTTCCTGTCACAGCTCTGGAGTGACAGCCCCTGAGTCAAACAATGGCAGCAGTGAAAGTGAACAGGGCCTTGAGGCTTCTGTTTGCCGGAAACACCAGACATGCTTGAGGCCCAGTGGGGTGAGGTGGGGAGCAGCTCAGGCTCTCAGCCGGACCCAGGGGATGGCCAAAGGCATCGAGGCCGGCCTCTGTCTGCCTGTGCCCTTTCCTTGAGAGCGGAACTGTCAGGGTCTCACAGGTACACGTGGGTGAGGTCCCTATAGCCTTCGGTGTCCCAGGTTCAACCCTCTCAACCCCATCACATGCTCAAGAGCTGTGGAATTTTCTTGGTGTGAGGCTCCTTAGAGTTCTGGCAACTTCTGCGCTGCCCCCTGGTGGCTGCACCCAGCTCTTGCCTGTGAAAGCTCATCACTGTGGGTTAGGAAAAGGCTTATCCGAAAGTGGGGCTTGAGGGCACCGTAAGGGATGACACTAGAAGAGGTTAGAGAGGAGGAGCCCCTCCAGGGGTGGTGTATCCTCCCCCACCCTGAGGAGACCTGCTAGGAAACCACCCGAGCTCCGGTTTCCCTAGATCACTAGCCGGCTCCCTGAGCAGGTCCTGCATGTCCCTCATTGCCTCCAGCTGTTCTCTGAGGATCTGTGTGATGCGGGATCGGCAGAAGGACTCTGCAGATGGATGCCCCCGCCTGTGGAGCCCGGCACACAGATCTTACGCCTGGGAGGTGACCAGCACACCCTTCCATCCTTCCAGGGCTTTTGCTCTGAGGTTGGAAGGTTGGGCCAGGGCTATAACGGGATGCAGAGGCAGGGAATCCGAGAGGCTCACTATCCACCTTAGTTCTCCTGCTTAGCCACAGCGAAGGTAGAGGCTCTTGCTCTGCCTCAAGCCTCTGTGTTGATATTTCAAGGTGTGTGTGTGTGTGTGTGTGTGTGTGTGTGTGTGTGACCTGCTGAGTGGGGGAGCTAGCCAGTCCTTGCAGAATGATGCGGGGGTCCTCAGCACTCCCCGAGAAGGTCCCCAGGGTTGTCATCTGAAAAACCACCTAAAGGTGTTTCCTACCCAGCCAAGGCTGCTTGTTTTCGCTCACAACATCTGCAGAGCATCGATTTAGTGAAGATCCAAACCCATGCAGAATTTTTTATTTATTTATAGAACAATATATTTATAAAATAACGGCATCGAGGCCAGTTTCTGGTCTTAGAGGCCTGCACACCCAACACTGAACTGGTTGCATTGTTTTTATGAGTGAACTGCAGCTCACCCTGGCTGTCCTGGAACTCGCTCTGTGGACCAGGCTGGCTTTGAACTCACAGAGATCACCTTCCCCTGTCTCCTGAGTGCTGGGATTAAAGGCCTGTGTCACCACCACCCGGCTCTACTGTCTTCTTTTGGCTTTCTGTTTGCTTCGCCTATGGGTTGAGAAAGGCATACTGCAATCTGTCAAGGGGAAATCCACCAGCTTCTTTCTCTAAAGGCTCTATTTGATAATTCCTGCGTTTGGAGATGGACGTGGTAAGGTTAGTCCCAGCACTTGAGAGGCAGAGGCAGGCAGATCTCTGAGTTCAAGGCCAGCCTGGTCTATAGGTCAAGTTCCAGGACACCCAGGGCTACACTGAGAAACTCTCTCTCCCCCAACATACCCAAAGCAAATGATAATTCTTGTTTTCAGACAGGGTTTCACACTTGTAGCCCAGGCTCACTTTGAACCTGTGAGCCACCTAAATGCTGGGATTCCACCATGCTGGCCAAATGTTTGAGAAATTCCGAAGAGGGAAGTGTGATAGGAAGCTGGGTTTCGTACTGCAGCCAGCAGAACTGTGCAGGAAATCCATAAATAACTAGTGTTAATGTTCTTATTCTTTGGAGCCAGACTGTCTATGAGAACCTAGTTGACCTAGAACTCACACTTCTTCATCTGTTTTCTCTTTTTGTTTTGTTTCTGTGACAGGATCTGGCTGTATAGCCCAGGCTAGCCTTGAACTCTTTGTAGCCCAGGCTGGTCTCTGGCTCTCCATTTGCATCTGTCCTCCCTGACCCACAAGCAGGAAGCAGAGAGAATTAATTAGCTCCCGTGGTGTCAGTCTCAGTCTTTAGAAACCTAAAAACCCTGGTGACACCCCTTCAACAAGGTCACAGCTAATCCTTCCCAAAGAGTTACACCTGCTGGGGATCAGTATTCAAATGTGTGATTCTCTGGGGGCCGTTGGCATTCACAAACCTGTGGAGACAACGGAAGTTGGAGGAGGGAATAGTTTTATTCAACTCTAGGTTTGGGAAAGTGGAGGAAGCATATCCATCGCAAAGTATAAGAACTCCCATTTTCAGCCGGGTAGTAGTGGCGACGCCTTTAATCCCAGCAGAGGCAGGCTGTGAGTTCGAAGCCAACCTGGTCTACAAGAGCTAGTTCCAGGACAGGCTCCAAAGCTACAGAGAAACCCAGTCTCAAAAAAAACAAAAACAAAAACAAACAAACAAACAAACCAAAAAACCATTAAAAAAAAAAAGAAGTCCCATTTTCTAAAACAGAAAGGTCTCTGAGCGTTGGTGGTTGTGCTGGGTGGACAATTCCAGCACTAGGCAAAAGTCTGTCTTCAAAACAAGTTCTTTGACCTCTTGGCCTACAAACCTGGAGGGTGGAAACTTGCCTTATCAGATTTAGGTGTCCTCTCTTTTGTCCTTGGTAACACCTTCTTTTTAGAAGTGTAAACAGGGGGCTGGAGAGGTGGCTCAGCAGTTAAGAGCATTGCCTGTTCTTCCAAAGGTCCTGAGTTCAATTCCCAGCAACCACATGGTGGCTCACAACCATCTTTACAGATGGTCTGGTGCCATCTTCTGGCCTGCAGACATACATGTAGACTGACTGTTGTATACATAATAAATAAATATAAAAAATAAGTGTAAACAATGGTAGTTAAAGGAAAGGGGACACGTCACAACCAGCCTCATGAGACTCTGAAATGACAGGGAAGGTTTTGCTATTAGGTAGTTCCAAGTCACTCCATAATTCTAAGACTTCTAGGCTGTGCCTCGCCTTGAGTTCTGATTTTACAAATCAGAATTTGTCTCCATTTTGAGCACTTCCCTGTGCAGGTAGATGCCCCTACCTGTCCAGCAGTACCCATGAAGCACACACTGATACACACGCCTCTCAAGTACGAAGGTGCCATATGAACACACAGATGTTTTAGTCCCTTATCAGAAAAATGAGGCCCCACATTAGTGAAAACACCGGATTAAGGAACGGCGGCACACATGCAGAAATCACCACAATGACAAGAGCCCCACTTGACCCATCATTTGAACTCCCCGTGGGTCGGGGAACCATCCAGCAAGCAACTCTGAAGTGTCCCTGTGCAGTGCGGTCCCCATTGCTGACTCAGATAGCCATCTGCCTATCATAGATTCAACCTGGCCCTGCATCTTGCCTCCGCAGGTCTGCTCAACCCAGGGCTGGGTTCAAGCGTCACCCTGGGCTTGGTGGTGCCCCCAGCAGCCTCTAACGCTCTTCACCCACTGCCCTCTGACTTAGAGATTCTCTTTGCTTTCTTACCAGCTTTCTGGCTCTTCCTCCAGTAAGACATCTCTGAACTCCCTGAACTCGGATGCAGCCTCTTTTATCCCTTCTGCAGCCGTTCTATAACTTAGTTGTGCCTAGATATAATTACCGTGTGCTGTATAATCTGTGATCTGAGATTAATATTGGTAATTCAGACACGAACAGAAAACCCTGTGTCTGTCAATGGCCAACTATCCAGAGGAATCAGGACTACTTGGCCAACTGCAGCTACAGCAGCTGACCTAGTTTATGAGTTCGTTTTTATCCAATAAACTCTGACACTGTAGAATGCACAAATGTGGCCATCTGTGTTTCTGACACGGCATGCTCGTGACACCAGGCTAGCTATAGACAAAAGGGGCGAAGGTGGAGGTAGCAGGGTTCTGACGAGGTCCATCAAGGGAAGGCTACTTCTTTCTGGTAAAACATTCATAGTTTTGTAAAATCATTTTAAAGGTTTACTATCATTATTTTAAAGTTTTATCTATTTATTTTATGTATATGGGTGTTTTTCCTGGATATATGTCTGGATATATGTCTACATGCATGCCTGGTGCATGGGAATGCCAGAAGGGGGAATCAGATTCTCAGGAACTGGAGTTACAGATAGCTGTGAGCCTCCATGTAGGTGCTAGAAATTGAACTCTGGTTTTCTACAAGAGAAACCAGTGTTCTTAACCAATCAATCATCTCTCCAACCTCCCAGCTCCCTTTTTGTGTGTGTGTGTTGTTTTTTTTTTTTTTTTTTTTTTTTGTCTGTGTAACAGCTCTGGCTGTCCTGGAACTCACTTTGTAGACCAGGCTAGCCTCAAACTCATAGAGATCTTCCTAGCTCTGCCTCTGAGTGCTAGGATTAAAGGCCTGTGCCACGCCCTCCCCAGTCCAACCCCTAATTTTTTAAAAGATGTATTTATTTATTATGTATACAGTGTTCTGTCTGCGTGTTTGACTGCAGGCCAGAAGGGGGTGCCAGATCTCATTAAAGATGGTTGGGAGCCACCATGTGGTTGCTGGGAATTGAACCCAGGTCCTCTGGAAGAGCAGCTAGTGCTCTTAACCTCTGTGCCATCTCTCCAGCTCCAACCCAATCCCTATTTTTTAAAAGATCATTTTAAATTATGCTTATGTAAGTGTTGGTGCCCTCATAGGCCAGAAGAGGATGCTGGATCTCTTAGAGCTGGAACTACAGGCCCTGTGAGTGGCCAGACACAGGTGCTGGGAAAAGAACCAGGGTCCTTTGCAAGAGCAGGGCTTGTTCTTAGCCACAAAGTCATCTCTCTGGCCCTGTAAAATCAGTCTTTATTCTCTTTCTTTTAAAAAATTTTAAAAAGCTGTTTCAGTCGAGTGGTAGTGACGCACGCCTTTAATCCCAGCACTTGAGAGGCAGAGGCAGGTGGATCTCTGTGAGTTTGGGGCCTATAAAGACTACAAAGTGAGTTTCAGGGCAGCCAGGGCTACATTGAGAAACCCTGTTGAAAAAAAAAAGAAAGCAAAAGAACAAAGAAAGAAAGAAAGAAAGAAAGAAAACATGTACTTGACTTATGGTTTCAGAGGTTTAGAGTTTATAATGGTAGCAAGGAGCAGTCAGCACACAAGTGCCAGCCGCCACTCAGCACCCGGGGGTCTTGCCCACATGGCCCCCTGCCAAGGCCCCGGGCTCTAGACTTTCTAACCTCTACTGATAATCATTTCAAGTGTCCTGTAGGCCACTAGAAGTGTGGCCCTTGTGTGCAGGGCTACAACGGTGTTCTGCTAACCAGCTTTGAGGTCTTGGGCCTTGGAATAGCCTTTTTCCCATTTGCTCAAGACAACACAGGCTCTTTGCCTGGAGACGGGGTCACCACTCCAGGCTTGTTTGGGTATCCTAGGGACTGTAGGAGTGGTCCGGGGATCCCAGCTGGGTAGGTGGCCTTGATCTTCCGGGGCTGCTCTCCCACCAAGTGCACCGCCTTTGGATCCATTTGCTTACCTGATCATCCCACAAACGATCAGTCTAACTTCAGCAACACTGCCGAGGCCTGCTGTGCTGTCATACACTAAAGCCATCTTCCATTGCTGTAGCCCAGGCTGCCTAGTCAGTTGGCCTGTTGTCTGGTTCTGGGGTCATCAGTTCCTGAGAACTTGCCCTCTGTCCCATAACCTGCCTCGTCGGTTCCCAGCATCTGGCAGGGCCCCAGATGCTCAGGCCTTTCTGACCTGTGCCATGACAGCTCTTGCTCCTTCGTGACGTAAGCACTTCACTCAACCTTCTCTGCCTGCCTCCTACGGATGGAGGTCGGAGTCCTAGGTAACAAGCGGCTCAGACACAGCCAGCTATCACGGCCTTTCACCTAGCGCTCTTGGCGGGGACCGCACTGCGGGCCGTGGCCACAGGGCGGCAGCATAGTCCCGCAGGCCAGTCGCAACCGTCCCCTCCCCAGCTTCCACCCTTTCCCCCTACCCCTCATTTCGCTCCTGAACTCCTGTACAAAGTCGTCCGACGGAAAGACCGTGGTCATCAGAGGATGGGGAGGTCCCGGCTGGACAAGACGCGTCCGAAATCCAGAGAGCCAGGCTGGTGCCAAAGTCCCTCCTCCCACCCCCATCCCCCAACCCTGTTCCCTCTGGGCCGAAGGGGAACCCCGCCGTCTCGCGTGAGGTGACCGGAGATCTCTGCTTCTGTTTGAACCAGGGTTCTCAGACTCGACTTGGGTTTTATCCAACCTCCTTGTCCCGGGGAGGACGGCAGTGTCACCATTGGTGTCTACTAGCCAGGCACACGTGCGCCGAGCGTCCCCGAGCCACTAAGAGGGGCGTCTGGAGGGCGCAGGCAGGGCCATCTAAGGAGCTGCGGGTCCCAGGCTGTGACCTCGAGCAGACGACAGCTGGTCTCTGCACTCACACCGCGCTCGGCAGTGGGTGCCTGGGCAGCCGGTGCGCCCGAGGGCGCCGCTCCCCGCCGCCTCGCCTGGCGCTCTCGCAGGAACGGCCCCGCTGGCTTTGAATGTAAAGACTCTGCCTTTGTGAGTGCCTGCCCGCCCCACCCGCTGCCGCCCTCATTAGCATAGCAGCTGCTCGCCGAGCGGGGACCAGCTCAGGAGAGGGCAGAGGCCTCGGCAATGAATAGGGCCTCGGCTTTGGTGCAGGCGAGAGAAGAAAGACCGACAGACGGACGCGCAGGGGACTGTCGGAAGGACAGCCAACCAGAAGAATGCGCCGCACGGGGGCGGGGGTGAGGCGGTGGGGGAGGGCGGCCTCCAGGGACCCTAGAGCCCCAGAAGGGTCTGCCAAGACCTCAGAAGGAGCAATTGCTGAGGTTCCCAGACCTTCGACGGCCCCTCCTATGGTCTAAGCCCTTATACTGAGGTCTTGGGCTTTGTTCCCCAGCAGTCCCAGCCAAGAACAAGGCCTCCTTTCCAGTCCTTCAAGGCCTGTGGATGTCGCCTCTTCCCCTCAGGTTTTGTGGGAGCACCCGGAGACAGCTGGCCGAGAAGGTCAAAGGGTGGCTGTCCCTTCATCTGTGGTGCATGCCTCTGCCTCCTCTGTCCTTTTTTGAGATGAGTTCAGGCTTTTGGGGACTGGGGACAGACAAACCCCTTTTCTTTCCCCTTACTGGTCTATATGTCCCAGTTCCTACCTGTGGGTTTGGGCACCACTCATATAAGCTGATGATATTTCTGCATTTCTGGCAGTAAATGTCTTCTATGTAATGAGTCAGATCAGAGATGGATAGGAACCAAGCCCCCTCCTGAGAACAGGAGTGGGCGGGACTTGACTTTACCATTCTGGGTGTCTCCTTCCTGTAGGGTTTCCCAGGGCTTCTGGTGTACAGTTCTCCAGGTCCTCTGAATGCCTCTTGGCCTGCACCCTCACCTAGTGACAAGCACACGCACAGCTCTGAAAGCCAGGGCAGAGGAGGACCTGGGTCACCTGTGGCTTCTTTTCAACTGCCCTAACCTGGACCAGCTTGGGGAGACTTGGCTAGCCAGTTTCACTGCAGTGGGCTCGCTGTTGAACTGAAAGGATCTCCAGCCATTACAGTCCAGAGAAACGGGCACCAGAGACGTGGCAACTTTGAATTGGCCATGTCTAGGGAGCAGAGACTTCTTTGTCTCTGTCATGGGAGCCATGCCCTTCCTCTGAGCCTTCCTGGTCCTTCCTGACCTAAAGACTTGAGCTAAACCCGACCTGGCTCTGTGCAGTACCCACCATACTGTACATTGTTAGCGCTGCACATCACTCAAAGTGCTGCCCAAGGCTCCCTTTAAGGCAAGATGACCAGCTACGTGGTCCTGCATTTTGTGAACTCTTGGGACTTACTAGCTGGGATCCTCTCTGTAGTTCTGGCTCCCCCAGAGGGAAGGCCTATTTTAGAGTGTGTCTGCCTGCCTTTTGGAGTACTGCATCATGAAGGAGCCTTGCATCTTCTGCACCGCCCAGACAACAGTGCCTTCTTTTGAGGATAAGGGCAAAGACAATGGGTTCCACTAGGGCTCCCCCCTTGACCATAAGACAGGGTTGTTTCTCTGTAGCCCTGGCTGGCCTGGAACTCTCTTTGTAGACCAAGTTGACTTCTTCAAACAGAGATCTGCCTGCCTCTGCCTCCCCGGTTTCGGGATTAAAGATCTATGCCACCATACCCGGCATGGCCATCTTTTCTTAGCTTCGTTCCATTCCATGGGCGACACAGTCTGTAACTCCCAATGAAAATTTCAGGGAGTTGCATGTTTGCACAGTGGCAGCCTAGACACCCCTAGAGTGTCTCTTAGGTGGGAGAACTTTAAGGGTGCTACAAAGGCATTGATTCTTGTTGAGCCCCCCCCCCCCCCCATTTTCACATTCTAAGTTAATACTTGGACCAGTCTAAGGAATGTGGAAACTTAAGAGACTTGGCGGGTCAGTTCCTTCTGTCTCCACTGCAGTGGGCAGTTTGCTGAGCTGGAAGAACCACTGGGGAATCCCACATCGGGCCACTGTCCTCCAGGGAAACCGACACCAGCAACGAGAGAGCTCTGGACCTGTCTCATTCCCGTGCAGAACAGCACAGAGCTGAAGGAAGATGTGGCTTCTCCTGGGTGGGAACAATGATTCTAGGGCAGGACTTCCTGAGGAAGAGTATCAGTGTCCCCCTCTGCTCCCTCCTGGGAAGTTTAGTGACCTTACTGTTGCTGGGGAGAAAATGCCAAGCCCTCAAGAGTAGGAACCTGAGAGGTACAGGGAGGGAGGGATTGATGGCTGCCTGGAGTTTGTATCAGCGGAACATCCACTTACATCACGGCCCCTACAGAGCTCCTCTGAGGGCTGCTATTGCTGTCTTGGCCTGTCAGACACCTCCTCCCCGGGTCCCACTCAGGATCCCAGGAGCAGGGTGATCAGGTTCTATGCACTTTCTCAAGTCACATGCGCGGGAACCCTGGCCATGACTCAGAGCTGCTTTCTCCTGACTGACTGTGGGCATGAACTAAAATCTCCGCAGGCCTTTTGCTTGCCCAGGAGGGACTTGAAGCGTTCCCCCAAATCTAAAATGACCCCATCTGTGCAGAAGTTCCTCCAGGACTTCAACGCTCAGGCTGGGTGGGAATCACTAAGAGCCACAAGCAGGTATTTCCCTGGGGAGGTCTCAGCCACTAGGAAATAGTTGAGACAGCAGCTCCAGGAACTCGGGAGGTGGCCAGGCTCCTAGCACCAGGCACAGTCTGGCATCTGGATTCCCATCAGACCCTGCAGTTGACTTGTTAGGATGAGCTCCCATTTTACCCAGCTCTGCCTTTACACCCACAAGCTAAGCATCCATTATCCATTAGTCGAAGATGGCATGCTGTGGCCCCATCTTTATCCGCATAGAGGGTATCCATGACTTGGGCCAAAACTAAGAACCAATATACATATATATATATATTTTAATATAAAAAGACAATGAAAAATTTATTTATAAATTTTTCACGCTGGGCTACAAGTCTATATCGTACGCTCAGGAGTGTGCCACAGACTTCATACAGACAGAAGAGACTAAACCAGGACCCATTTGAAGCTGCAACATAGGCCTAGGAAGTCTTAACATTAATTAACATAATTAAAAAGGCATTTGCATGTAGAAAAAACATACAGAACTCCTTTTGAAGTAATCTGTGCTTGTCTCAGTGTCTGCCAGTGTCACGACATTATCACTATTCTTCCCACACTGGTTCATAAAAGCTGCAGAAGGACCAAAGAATATGACCGGGCGGCACAAAAGGCCTCCGCCCACCTGTGTCCTCAAGTGCTCCCCATTTTTGCACGCAGGGTCAGCAGCACTTCTACGAAGGGGAAACCTCATTTAAATTTGAATAATTCAGCCTCCCTTTTATTTCCCAGGATCAAAACAACAAGGGGTGTGGGGTTGCATAGAAAATTGGAACCACAGAAACCAGGAAGTCTCCTTTCAGGGACAGCAAGTGACGCTCCGGCACCTCCTCCAGTCCCGGTCCTTGGCGCAGCCCCTCCCTCAGGGCAGGATCCACAGATCATAAAGGGGTCCTGGAGCCGGGGCCCGAGAAAGGGCACAGCAGCCCTTCCACTCACTCAGCAATAGCATGAGAGATTCACAGTCTTTACAGGAATTTTATAAAAATATAAATATGGGTACACGACAGCCTTCACAACGCTGGATACAACGCCCTTTAAAATTGGGTTTATAACCAAGATTCAAAAAATACACCTAAAACTTGGCTTAAAATATGTTAACATTTTATATTCTGTCATAAATGTTATGACATTTATTTAATCGTGGCAAATTCATTTACTTTTTTAAAAAAGTGTGCAACCGACTATTAACTATAATAGAAGTCACTAGGAAAGGGTAATATCCTCTCAAAATCCCCACGTTCCAGCCACGCGGGCTTCAAGCTCTCAGTGGAACTTCGCTAAACTAGCGGGTGTGGGGGGGGGATGGTGACCTCTCACGGGAGGGGGAAGGGAGGCAGATCTTGGGTTCCCTAAACTCACTCAGAATCCAGGGAGAGGAACCAAGGAGAGGTGTGGAAGGGCAGGGATTTGGTGGGGGGACGGACTAGCAATGGGAAAACGATAGGGCTAGGCGGTATTTTCAGTGCAACCAAGAAATATGGTAGACTCAAGTTTTTAGTTTTAAGGAAAAAAAAATGCATCTTTCTCCCATAACCACGCACAATATTTCCAAACAAAAAAACTCAGGCGCACAAACTTCACCCACAAATATACACACACGTGATAAATAGTTTAGGACATCAGGAACCGGGAGCGTCTCCTTCCTCGCGCAGATGGTGGATTTGGGTAGTGGCTGCTTGGCGGACGCCAGCGGCGGGAGCCGCACTGCGGGCGGGCGAGTCCCACGGGCGGCGGCGAGAGCGCGAGTCCGCCCGCGCCTTTCACCTTCCGGAGAAAACATTTCAAGCGGAGGATCCGGTATCTCGGGATTCCGAAGTCTCCCGGTGTGAGACTCAAATTTCAAAATGGGCTGGAGCCTTCGCCCCGCCCCCACTCTCGCGGCGGTCGGGGGCCGTGGGAAGGCTCTGGGGCCCCGCGAGGCTCCGAGGACTGCCGAAGGGAGGCGCTCTCTGGCAGAGACCCGAACCCTGGGGGCCACGGACGTGGAAACCTAGCCCGATTTCCACGCGGGCCAGCAAACCTGGCGCACACCGAGGTAGTTGGCGGGAAGGTACAGCAGAGAAGACGCGGGAGAAGGTCAGGGTCTGGGTTCGGGGTGGGTATCACCGGCCGCTGGCTGCGTACTTGGCCTTGGTGATGAGATAGAGCACGATGTCTTGGTGGCCCCCGAAAGCGGCGATGTGCAGCGCGCTCCAGCCGTCACGGTTGGCTAGGCGGATGTCCGCGCCGAACTTGACCAACAGCTTCACCAGCTCCAGGTTGCCATCTATGACTGACTGGTGTAGCGCTGTCTGGCCCTCCGGCCCGAACGAGTTCACGTTGAACTCACAGTTAGTCATGTTCTGCAGCAGAGACTGCAGCTCCTGCGTGTTGCCCTTGCGCACCGCTTCCTGGAAGATGCGCTGCGTCTGCGGCGCCGAGCAGGTGGACAGCTCGGCTTGGCTCATGCTGCCGCAGAGCTAGGGCGGCGGGCCGCGCCCCGGCTCAGCGCGGGCGGCGGCTGCAATGCGGGCCCCGGGCTGTCTCGGGGCGTGTCTCGAGGCACGCCTCGGCGCATGGAGGGCGCTGCGCCCCCGGGCCCCGCACGCCGCTCCTGCGCGCTCCGGGCACTCGGGGCCGAGGGCCGCCCGCGCGGGACCCCTGCTGCATCCAGCCACGCCCAAGCGGGCGGGCGACAGGGCTGGGTGCTGGTTCGCAGGGCCTGGAGCAGGCGGAGGCCACGACGCTTGCAATCGTGGTGCCTTCGGTGTTAGGCTGAGGCTGCGCTCCTCCTGAACTCCACTCGCGTTCCTTTGCAAAGCAGTTCTAATTCGCCCGCCGCTTCCCGGCGTCTTTTACGGGCCTTATATTTGCATAACAATGGACGCTCTTGACGTGCACACTAGGGCACTTTCAATTGGCTCGTGCCCACGTGGGGGCGGGGCGGGGGCGGAGTCGTGCGGCTACCCGTTCTACGACAGGGGGCGCTGGTGTTGGTCAACCCCAGACGGGTGGTCAGGCAACCGACCACAGGGTTTTTCCAGCGCTGCTGCCGCATCCTGGGTCCGCTTGCCCCGGGTGTATAAATTCCCTCGCAGTCTTCCTCTTTCTTCATAGAGCTCGGGAAATGCGAGTTCGTCGCGCAGCCACTCCGGGACCTGGCGTTCACTGATGGCAGTGCCAGGACCCTCTCGGTTGCATAGCCCACCACCACATTGGTCCTTTCTACTCCAGTGTAATTTCCCAGGCAGGTCAGCCCAGGCAGTTCTTGCGTTTGGCCCCATCCACACTGATGAAAGGAACTCCATTCCCCAAGTCACCCCAGTGTAGAGGTTCCATTTTCCTCTCCAGAAGGCTGGGACAGGCGCTCTCTCTCTCTCTCTCTCTCTCTCTCTCTCTCTCTCTCTGTCTGTCTCTCTGTCGTCTCTCTCTCTCTCTCTCTCTCTCTCTCTCTGTGCGCGTGTGCGTGCGCACACGCACACACGCTCGTTATGATGGGCAGTCCGTCACTACTCCTCCAGATGTGTGTTTCTGCTGCTCAGCCCCTGTTGGCATGTGCCTAGGCCTGGCTAGTGAGACCACAGCGCTGCCCCGTAAGGGAGTTCTGAAATGAGTCATCCCCAAACCGTAAGCTCCACGTTTTATTGACCACTCTTAACAACTGACCAGGAGGCAGGAGGTGCTGGCTGGCTGGGGAGGCAAGGCTCCACATTTCCTCATTATGTTTTACAGCTTACAGCTTCGCTGTGGTTGCTGAAAATTAAGGAGGTATGATCTTAAGACTTGACAGAGCAGGAGGCAGGGCACGCCAGGGCTTGATTTCTTCTGAAGCCGAGCTGGGAATTCCAAGCAGGCGGCTGTAGGCCTCAACTGAGGAGACCACCCTGCCAGGCTTCATCTGGGGAAGCTTCTTTTGGTGGATGCTTCTACCCCTGGATCCAGAACTGTCTCGTAATTACCAGGGCATGCCCCCAACCCTGCTTAGTGCTCTGGGAGGAACTATAGCTAACTAAAAGGGAATAGTAGGTAAATGCTCCCTCCCTAGGACTATCCATCCTTGGCCAGTTACCTTCAGGCCTGACCCTGGCTGACTTGTTTAAGGGCCACTCTCTCCTTCTGGTAGCCTGAATCCCTTGTATATGCAGCTTGGAGATCTCTCTAGTCTTCCAGAGGTCCACGGTCTGTTGGATTCTGTCCATTTGGTCCCTATACCCATCTCATGCTTCACTTTCCCAAGACTTCAAGGTTCTCGCTAGGTTCTCGCTGCTGTGCAGGTAGATTGAGGCTCCTCTAGGGATACTGACTGGTCTTGATGCTGGCTGTGTCCTAATCCAGAACAAGGTGGGCATGGAGAAGAGGGAGTTCTGGGAACAGTCAGAAGGGCAGGATCTGCTCCCTGGCTGACCCATGCTTGCATGTGTCTGCATAGGGCTTGGGGGTATTAGACAGGCAGGAGGCAAAGGCCACACCTGGGGGTGAACCCAGCCCTTCCTCTCCCATGAAGGTGAATGGGTCCCCAGATGGGCCCCTACCTAGGTGGGCTCCAGCCTGGTCTGAGGAAGGGCATCCGAGATGCTTGCCCAGTGCAGAGCCTGGGAGAAAAGTCCTGTTGACATCCGCAGCAGGCGGCAGACAAAGGGGCCCTGTGTGAGCTCAGTGTGGGAACGCAAGGCCGCCACCACAGGGGCTGTGAAATCAGCGGCAGCCCTGGTGAGAGCTGGACGGCTCAGCTAGTTCTGGCAGAATAGCGCGGCTGCGGTGGCGGTGGCGGTCCTATCACGATAGAAGCTTATCCTGAGGAACCCCTTCCCCGTGTCTGACTCGAAGGGCAGACAGATGTGCTTGGTCTGCTACCTCTGTGCAGCTTCATGAGGGACTTAGGTGATGGCTACAGAATCCCCTCCTGGCTCATGCTCCCTCACCATTGCTGTGCCCTGGCCCACACCCATGTCTTCCTGTCGCTGCCTCATAGGAGGATGGGCTTGGGGGAAGCCTGTGGGGCCCTTGGTTTCTAGTAAGCGCCGCCCAAGTGTTTGCTGGAGGACACTTCCAAAAGGTGGACATTTGTTCCACGTTATTGATGGGAGGGAGGGGATTCACAAAGAGTCTGAGGGGACCCAGTATTGAGCTCCAGTGTTTGTGATGCTTGCTTGGGATTTAAGGAGACCTCATTCTGGCCATGATGCTGGACCCTGACCCTTCTTCCCTGCATGATCCTAAGAATGTTGGTCCAGGAACATCCTCATCACCCTCTGCTCACTCCTAGAAGGCAAGAGTGGGCAGGGCACCCTTTTCCCTCCAGATGCCCCTCTAGGGTTCTTCCTTCGATGGGTGCTTAGCAATTGGCAGCTGTGAAGGCAAGTGCTGTGAAGGGGATACCACATTCTGGAACCCCTGCTGGGAAAATCTGGGTGGGGTAGTCCAGGCAATCTGAGAGGCCATAAGAGGACAGCACAGACGGGGCAGCTGGCCAAAGCTGGGCCAGGCCTGCAGCCACCTTAAAGGCACTGAGCAGGGGAGGGAGGCCAGTGGGCAGTGGGGGGCGGGGCTTCCAGCTAATTCATTAAAATGTGTTGGGGAGCGTGGGAAAGAGGAGAGTGTTTCTTCCCAGCAGCCCAGACACCTGGTAGAAGAGAGAGGATCGGAATCAAATAACAAACACTCAGCTCCAGCCAGCCGGCAGAGCAGAGGAAGGAGGCCGGGCAGGAACTGCAGCAGACAATCGCTGTGACCAGGGCTCCTGCCCAGGCCACTCAGCATGGTAGGCCAACACTGGGCATCCTAGCTGGCCTGTCAGCACTGTGACTGTCCCCCAGTCCTTGAGGCAATCTGTCCCTGCAGCTGAAGAAGGGACATTGCAACTAGCCCCCTATGGTTGGAGCTTGCTTCCAGTGCCTGAACCTGCATGGAACAAACAGTCTCCTACCCTTTGCCATGGCTAGGGTGGAGGTGCTTCACAACAAGTAAGCCTTGTGGTTAGAGGCAAGAGCAAGTGAAACCCGTGGGGCAGTAATCCTGAGGATGGGCTGAGGGCAGGACCTGGCTTGACCTGATCAAAGCAGATGGTGCTGTCTTTTTCTCCTCCCCTGTCACCTTTGGTCCCGCAGCTGCCCAGGACCCAGATGGGCTGGGAAGCAATCAAGTATCCCTCGGTGCTCACTTGTCATCCCAGAGTGGGGAAGAGTGCAGTCAGGAACTCTTCCCAGGACAGGACAGAGAGCCAGCACTCTCACTTCTAGAGCTAGCACGCCCTTGATACTGTCTGATGCTCAGCCCAGACTCTAGCAGGTTGAGTGGAGGGTCTGGACTGGAGGTGGCCCAGAGGGACATGAGGAATTGCTGCAGTCCCTACCCAGCTCTCCTCATTTATGAAATGTCAGCTAGGTTTCTGGGGGCTGAATGGTTTCTGGGACAGCGGCATGCCCTAGTCCCCAGGTGAGCTGGTCCGAGGAGGGTGAGCAGACATGATTCTCACACCACACACCTCGGTCTGGTCTGTAGTTATTCCCTGTACTAGGCAGAAATAGCACTCGGGACCTTGTTGCCTGGAGGCATCTGCTAGGTTCTTCAGCCAAATCTGAGCTGGTTTCCGCTTGAGGCAGGAAGCAAAAAAGGAAAGGGATGTGAGCAAGGGGGTGGAGGTGGCACATTCTTGGGGAGTGAGAAAGGAGGAGGCAGGCTACCATAACACCAAGTGTGTTGGTTGCAAGCAGGCTGTATGTAGGAGCCTCCACCCTGGTTTTTCTTTTCTTGCTTCCCTTCCTCCCTTCCTTTAGTTCCCGTTTGCCCTCCCACCTCTGGGATCCCTGGCATCAGCATCCTCAGCCCCTCCAGGGTGGGTAGCCGTTGTTGTGTGGACCTCAGCTCCCTCAGAGAGCAGAGAAAGCAGCATCTACTTTTGGGCAGTTGTGACCAGGCTTGGGTCCATGAGATGGGCGAGAGTCCTACCGCATTAGGAGGTAGCCAGATGCCTCCAGCCTCCCACTGGGTCACAGTGGCTGCCTTTCTCTCTCCCTGGAGAGCCACCCTTGCCTGACTCAGAGTGACAGAGACCTTGTGGGTCGCACCTCGACCTTGGGTCTAAGAACCCTGGCCATCTAGAAACCCAACTGTCTTCGGTGTCTCTGGCATCTAGAAGGCATATATGGAGGGGCTCGGGACAGGCAGAGGGGAAAGATTAAGCAGACATCCAAGGCTCCAGCCTGAACTACATAGATCGAACGTTTTTCAGGTTTATTGTTTGGCTGTTTCTGGCTGCCTTGCCCTACTGGTTGGGCTGAGGGCTTGGCTTGGCCCACAGGGGCTGGGGGTGGGGAGCAGGGTGGGATGACTGTCTAGGACCTCATGGAAGTGTGTGAAGATGTGGCCCAGGTGGGAGCCATCGCAGAAGATCTTGCCACATTGCTTCAAACAGTAGAAAATTCTGCAGCCAAGGCTTCCTTAGCATGCCACACAGGACCCCCACAGCTGCAGCCCAGTGTATTGCTCAGTGTGGCAGGAGTGTTGGTCTGTACCTCTGCCTCCATCCAGCTTCAAGAGGGATCATAGATTCAATCCCTTTTCCTCCTCCCTGTTCCCCTCCTCCGCCTCTGGGACCAGGCCTAGGCGGATGGACAGTGCCTGATTTCTCAGCGACTCAGGACATCCACTGCCTGTGCCCAAGGTCTGGCTCCAGCAGCCCCTGTTTCTGCCCACTCTAGTCCCATACTTCCTCTTAAATAGGGACCCTTGGCTCTGCGTTCTCAGTGCCCTTTGACCACTTTCTTAGAGCTTCTAGGCCGTCCTCTTCCAGGACCAAGACACTCCTGTCTTGGGGCGGATCACGACACTAGGGCCCTATGGAGAGCTGGCTGTGTCCTTGGTGGGCAGTCGTGGAACTCACTTGGTTCCCTTGAGTCTTTGCTCCTGATGGCTTTGTGATGACCTGTTAATAAGAGATGATAGGGCATGATGGAACTGTCCTAAGTGTCACAGAGCCACCTGTGCCCACAAGGCCACTGTGAGCTGCAGCTCTGTTCCAGTGCCTGGCTTGTCTCCCACCCCCACCCCGGCACAATGGAGAGGTCAAAGAGCAGAGGCTGAGAAGTCTTGGTGCTTCTGGGTTCCTCCCTCGGGAACTCAAACTTAGGGACGTTCTTAGGGCTCAAAGGTCCCTGGGAAACAAGTCCTGGGCATGAGATCTGGTGATTAGGGATCCAGGGGCCTGAGAACCAGTGGGTGGGGGTGGGGCGGACCTTTTGTAGTGATGAAGAGATAAGCCCACTGCCAAAGAGCCCATTTCGAAATCAGCCAGTACCAGGGCGGGGCCCCCGGGGCCTCAGAAAACGTTGGGGATGGTTTCTGCTGGCCCGCTGTGAACAGAAGGCACGGGGGCCAATGACCAGCCGAGGAAACTCCTGCGGGACTGGGAGCAGCTAAAGGGAGTCTGGGAGCCGATGGGAAGGGCAGCCTCCCTCCGTTGGACCCCTTAATTTCTTTGTCAAACATTTATTTACAGACGGTCCAGATTGACCATAGGTAGGACATGGATGGGTGGAGGAGGGACTTCTTCCTAGAAGTCTAGGAGGTCATGACCTCTCTCTGGTCTTTCTGCCTCCATCCAGCCTGTTGAGCCCCACTTTTACTCCAGCCCTCTGGGGCACCAGCTAATCTGTGTAGTTGGAGTCTCATAAGGAAATGGATGAGGTTTCCGGGTGAGGCCATCTACCCAGGGGCAGCTCAGGAGGACTGCAGCCATTGAACCCTAAGAGGGGAAAACTTCACTCCACCTACCTCCGGGGGCATTAAGGCTGACTTGTGGAGAACGGAGAGCTAACCTAGACAAACTCAACCTGTCCACTGTAGGTGGGACAGACCCTGTGCCCTAAATTTACAGGGAAAGTGACTGGACTGTGTGCCAAGCAACCAGCAGACTGCCAGCCCACAGAGATGGAGGGAATGGTCGGTGTGACCCCAGAGGGGTGCTGAGTGTCTCTGCTTCCTGGTCTGCAGGTTCAACTGCATGGGGAACAGGCTACTAGGCCTCAAGCCTTGCCTTCTGCACCTTCTGTGTGCCATCACCCGGGAAGCTCAGGGTTAGAGGGGGCCCTAGACACTTCCCCAATCCCCTTGAGATTCACCCTAGACCTGCCCCCTCCATCTGCTTCGGAGATCCCCTCACCTGTTCTGCTGAGGTTCTCCTGCTGACCACTGGGCTGTATCTGTTGCTTCCCCAGCTCTTCAGAGATCTTAAGGTCACGTACAGGCCTGGGGTACCAAAAGGGGTGTTGAGTCAGGACTTCCTTGGTATACCCCAGCCCAAGCCCATGGAGTCGTGGGTTTTCTCTAGTCTATGTACTGTCCGGCCCTCAGGAACCCTCCTTGACTTCTGGCCTCTCCTGGGCCATGAGTTGCCTTGTTCATTTCCCAAGGCCTTGTAAACTCTGCTTGGCTCCCCTCTAGACCCAGACCCTTTAGGGAGGAGCCAGGCTCAGGTGTGAGATGAAGGGTCACTGTGACCAGCTGTAGGCTTCCTTGGATCCTCTAGCCTATCTGGGTCTCCATTTTATAACAACATCTGGGATAGTTGCCAAAGCCACAGCATCTGGTGTGGCCCCGAAGCCCATAGTAGGTCAGGAACAAACTCCACTTTGGACTTTCTGGAGTCCTTATTCCTGGACATGCAATGGACTCGTAGGGCATCTGAGTGGTCTGTGAGCGTGAGGGTCCAGGTAGGTCCTGTTAACCTGCGTGCCGCCATTGACCAGGACGAAGAAGTTAGGACTTAATCTCAAGTAACCTGGTCATGACTTCCAGCTGGTGGCTACCTGCACAAATAAAGGAGTTTGGATGTCAGGATAAGCTGGGGTGGGAGTCCTGGGCAGACATGGATGTGCACATGGAAGTCTGCACCTCTGGGTGTCCGAGCCACTGAAAGGAGGTAGGGTCTCCGAGCCACCAAGAAGGTCAGGAGGGAGAAGGTGACTGAGAGCTTGCTCTCCGGTGATCGTGCTGGGCCCCCTCCCCACTTGGGGGCTTTGGGTGAGCCAGGCAGGTGCCCTGGAATAACACAGTTGGAGCTTCAGGGTGTGCCACGTTGGGCGGCACCTGCCTCACCCACACATCCTTTTCCCACGGGCCTTTCGACACCACAAGGTTGCATTACCTGTGGCTTCGCTGCCACTTCAGCTCTGCAGCCCCCGCTGGCCAGGGGCCTGGGCTGGGGCTGGAAAGGAGCTAGGACCTGCCCTTCCTTTGCTCCAGCTCCCCTCTTTCCCACTGTGATGTCCCCTTCCTCATAGAGGGGTACCCCCTGTGTTTCCAGTCCCATCACCCAGCCTGATTTTGGGGATGGCTCTGAGTGCAGGGACTTCCTTGGGGCAGGTGTGCAAGCAGAGAACCGTGCATTTGCCTGAGGCCACCGCCTGGTCTAGCTGGGGAAGGGTGGAGGCACTTGAGTCTCTACCAGGTGCCCAAGGCTACCGCCATAGTGGTCCTGGTCCTGCTCCTCCCCCCGCCCCCGCCCCTCCTTTTGTAGGTGGGGCAACAGAACAGCTCAGCAGGGCTAAGGGCTGCACGTCCTCATGTAGGGTTTCGAGCCCTCCTAGGATCTGGCCCGGTGTGCAGTCTGGGTGAGGCCGCTGCTCATGCTGAGTCACCACCATGCAAACGCCTGGTACTGTCCACAAGGACCTGGCCCCACCTTCGGGAACCATGGGTGCTGGTTTTCCCACGGTCCGTTGCCCGCTCTTGGGCCTTGCTGTCACCCTTGTGGGGCCCAGGGAACCCTGCCCCCGCCTGGGCTGGAAAAGCCAGTTCTGCACCGTTCACAGCACCCGCCCTCCACCTCCAGGCTTGTAGTCTTCGTCCGTCTGAGGGCCAGCCACTGGGGCCATCGTGGCCAAGTGCTCACCAGGACATTAGGAGAGTGACCGTATCTGAAGTATTTAGCCTAATGCTGAGTGATCCTGGCACCCAGGGGCTCGACTTCTCCCTTTGTGCAGAGAGGAGACTTGTAGCAGCTGACTCTCTCAAACTGTTCAAGGCCTTGGACAGGATCTTTATATCGCCTCTCCATTAGTGGGAGGCTGGGTGACTCCAGTTTCGGGGTGTCCCTGGATCTGGGGGTTGGGGGTGCGCTGAAGAAAGGCCAAGGTTCAAACCTAGATCAGCCCAGTTGTGTGCCTGGTTAGCAGGCCAGTCTGACTGCAGGGAAGAACACCTAGAGGGTGTGGGAGGTGGGGACAAGAGGAGCTGGGAAGTCCCTTGCTCGGTCCCAGGGGTCCCTGTGTGCCTGATTCTCGTGTTAGCTGTGAGGTACCAGCAGTGCATTCAGCCCTGACTCAGGGTACTTCTGCCCAGGAGTGCTGCTGGCAAGCCGTGAGCCCCACGGGCAATGCTGCCTTGTTGAACTAGCCACTAGCTGGAGCTGGTGGGCCTGCAGCCAAACATTCGTTTGACTCCGGTCTCGATAAACCTAGGCAGGAATAAGGGAAAGAGCTAATTTAGGTGTGTCCAAGATGGCAACCCAGAGAGGTGCACACCGACCCTCCTCCGGCCTCCAAGGTCCACAAAGAGAGGCCAAAGCACACAGGGCTACCCTGTAGCTCTGTCTGGGCCACCATCTGCCTGCTCCTCCAGCTAAAGCAGAGAGTTGTTGGGTGAGGGCCTGTTCCCAGGGGACTAGGGTCACTGTGTAAGTGGGCCCGCTGTTAGCCACTGTCATAAGGGTGACCATGGCTGAAGGAACCAGAGCTGATCAGCTGTCAGGGTCACAGCAGACGATGTCTTGCATGGCCCCCAGAACACAAATGGCTGGGTGTCCACTTGTCCTTGTGCCTACTTGGTATATAGGCTGTACGGGACCAGCCTTGACAAAAACACCTATTGCCAGGGTAGTGGGTGTGGGGATCAGAAATGTAAGCAAAGAATACGAAGATGCGTTTAAAAATAATAAAACAAGAATATAGAATAGTACTGGGAGGCAGTTTCCAGTGAATACTGAAATTGCCTGTGTTTAACTTTCCATATGCTTGTATACCCCAATACAAAAGGGGAAGAAGGCAAAGGACAGCTCGAATAGTTAATCGCTTTAATAATTTGAGACATCAAGTTATTGGCAATCTGTTGGTTAGGTAGTGAAGCCACCCTAGACCAAGTATCCTGAAGGCAGCCATTCCCTAGGTAACCTCATATTACAAAAGTAGGAGCAGAAGTATGTTTGCATATCCTGACCATCTGTCAGGATGGAATGGATCTCTTTGTCTGAGCCATCATAATGTCAAAGAACCAAGTAACCACGTCTTGAGTCAGGATGTGTGGCTACACTCGTTGTCAACAATCCTGAGCAACCTCCAAACTCTCTGACAATCGGACGAGGTGGAAATCGGCTCACATTTTTGGGTCCCCACAATGGGCCATAAGTTAGGCAGGGTTTGTATGCCTACAGGTGTGCTTGCCCTGTATCCCCCAAAAGTGGACAGATGGCACACGCGTAGGAAGTGCACTCAGGAAAAGGCCTTAGCCAGGGCAATGGGTACAGGAACAGAGCTGGAAAGGCGGCTTCAGTCTGGCCCTGCTCTTTTCCCCCAGAGTCTACCAGGCCTTCCCTAGGCCAAAGGCAGCAGAGTTCAGAGGTGCAGAGGCCATTGGCCTCTCCAACATCCTCCAGCCCCAGGCATTCCCGAGGGTCCACGCCTCCCTGTCATCAAGTCAGAGACTCAGGAAAGAGTGGGACATAAACCCTGGGTCCTTCCAGGATGGGATCCTGTAGAAGCCATGTGCCCTAAGGTGCAGGGTAGCAAGTGGTGGCCTGCCAGGCTGGGAGCCTTTGCTAATGGGAACGGATCCAGGCATCTGTGGGGGTAGGCAGAGGTGACCAGAGCTTGCCTCCCACAGGCAGGCCGCCCCGGCGATTCCCACAGCCTGTTCTCCCTGCCCAGCAGGTACCTGGCACAGCTAAGAGGTCCATGCCCCACCTCCTAGCTGGGGACAAGAGGGATGACCTGATGGCCTGTAAGAGCTTTTTCTTCATGTTTATGTATTGACCCATCAAGGAGATAGGGCGAGGGACCCAGAAATTGGGGAACTTCTTGGGATCTCCTGTCTCTCAACAAGGGGACAGGTGTGCGCAAACTCGGCCAGATCTGTTGCCAACGCCTCCCCAGTCAACCAATAAAATTTCTGGGGCTCTAACTAAGGCCTGCCTTCTATGCCCTTTGTCCATCTGGCTTCACAAAGGGGCTGGGGGAGGTCATTCTGAGGGATACCCTGGCCTGGGCATCCCCGTTCCACAGGCAGGCCCAGACAGAGCCTTGGCCTAGTGGTGCTCTCTCTCCCAACCCCCAGCCAAGAGATACTTGGAACTCAGACACTGGGAACATACTCCAAAGTAACAGGCCATTTCTGCTCATTTCCCACAAACTGAAAAAAGCAACGCATAAAAGAGCAGAGAGGAAGTGAACACATCACACCCCGCTGTCTGGCAGGAAGTCAATCACACATGCAATACCTGGACACACCCACCCTGGCAAGAGATCCCGCTCCTGGGTGAGGGGCACCTCTGCCTTGCTGTCCTCAAGCACTTGCTGCCCCTCAGGTCCCTTCAGCTCCAGGGGCTTTTATTGTAGCTTGCTTGTCCTTCTGACGTGTTTTGAGGGACTTTTTGGACAAATGGCCCAACACCTTGCTAGACAGGGCGGGACAGGGACCAGGAAAAAGCAGTGAGGTGCTAGCCTGTCACGGCCTGGCTCTGCCTCACACCTCGCTTTCCCAGGATGTCCTGGGAACATCTTTTGGGGGCCCTGAACTAACTGCCCCAAATGTGTCCTTTGGGGGGGGGGTCCCCTGCTCTTTTAAAGAGAAATAAATTGCTTGGTGGAGCCACATTTGATAAACACACGAGGGCACAATAAAGGTCTCATTAGCCTGGTACTTTGATAGCACCGCTCTGACTTTCTTTTTTTCTTTTTTGGTTTTTTAAGACAGGGTTTCTCTGTATAGCCCTGGCTGTCCTGGAACTCACGCTGTAGAACAGGCTGGCCTCGAACTCACAGAGATCTTCCTGCCTCTGCCTCCTGAGTGCTGGGATTAAAGGCGTGCGCCACCACTACCCAGTTGTGGCTCTGATCTTCTACTGGTGTCAGGCTAAGTGTTTAGGCAGAAGGGTCTGGGTCCAGGACCCTGGGGACATGGAGAGGAGGTTTACTTATATTTGTGAAAGTTTCGTTTAAAGTCAAATCATAATGTCTTACTGTCCTTATGTGGTGAGCTATGCCCTCTGCTGGGGGTGGGGGCTTGCACTGTTACCGCATGAATATGTTTGGAGCGGGTGAGGATGGCAGGCCTTGGCAGGGGCTTTGCCCTCTGGCCCCTGCCCCGCCCCCTTGCTAAGGAAGGGCAGTTCCCACGGGTATGGCCCCTCCCCCACCTACCCGCTGCCCAGTTCTTTTGTGCACCCGGGACAATGTCTCCACAGACAAGTGGGGGATGGGCGTTGGGGATGCGCCTGGGGACTGTCTTCCTGGTGAGGGTCCCCTCAGGGATCAGGGACAGCTGGGTTCAATCTGTACTCTGGTGCTGTCAGGAAGGGATCGGCGGGAGTATCTCTCAGGAAGGCGGGGTGGATGGGGTGAAGGGGTAAGGATGCTTCAGAATCTCAAAAGCACCCAGTGGTCCAAGGTTGCTCTTCCCCTTCCTCTTGACGCTCAGATGGGAACCGGGGCCTCCAGCATGTGCTAAGCAAGCACTTGACTTCCAACAACACACTCAGTTTGAGCATGTCTGGAAGCGTGCGTGACTGCGGGTGTCTGTTGTCCAGCATCCTACACCCGGAGAGGCCAGCGTCGTAGCTGGACCTCCTGCCTTGACCCTGCACCTGCTGACAGAATTAAAGTTGGCTACAGGCAGGGGTCTCACTGGGCCCCGGTCCTGCTAACCTCACCAGCAAGTCGCCACCTGGGGCCACAGCCAGGCGGGACCCTTTCCTCAGTCTTCTCTGGGTTCTTAGGCCTAAGCCCTGGGAGTCAGGTTCCCATGGAGTCACTGCTGCCCAACAAGCTGTACCATTTGGCTGACAGGTTCCAAATCTGGTAGCCTGTCATTTAATATTGGTTAGTGTGTGAACCTACATTCAGTACACTTCATAGGGCCTTCGTCCCCTCCGTGGATCAAGTTGTAGGGTGGCTAGATGAGACCCCTGGTCTGGACAATGGGTCATATCCCACAGTGGTTCTCAGCTCCCTCCAAGAGCAGACCATTGTCCCTTAAACATGAATTCTAGTAAAGTGTGGAATACTTAAAAAACAAACAAACAAACAAAACAAAATCAAAAAAACAGGGTCTTAGGTAGCCCTGATTGGCCAGCCTTGGTATTTAGTTGAGGATAACCTTTCCGTCTCAGCTAGCATGTTGGGATTACAGGAATGCGCCACTGGGGGGTTGTGCAGTGCTGGGGATTGAACCCAGGGAGGCCTTCCAGCACGTTAGGAAAATACTCCGCCAACTAAGCTACCATCTCCAGCCCTGGGGGAAACTTTGTTTTCAGGAATTCTTATCTAGAAGAAATCTGCATTTGCTAAAACTGGCCTGGCTTCAAGAGCCGTATCCCAGTCAGTGGTCATCTCAAAGGTGGGGACTGGGCCTTTGAGGACTGTGGCTCTCCTGCCCGGGGCCACTCTTGTCAGAGAAATAAAACAGGGTCTGGGCCACACAGGACGTCTCCCCCGAGGGCTGGCAGGGGCTCCCCCCCTCTCCATCCAGCTCACAAACGAAATACCAACACCCCCCCCCCACCTTGAGGCCCCGCCCCAGTCCCTGGAGCGCCATTCTCTCTGGGCTCTGGCCTCCCACAGATCCTCCTCTCCTAACTCCCAAGATCCCAGGGTGCCCTTCTCGCTGGTACAAGGGCTGCTCTCCCCAGGCCCCGGGGTGCCCTTCTCCCCACAGGTCCCGACTCATTTCTCCCCGGTGTTCCCGGGCACCTCCTCCCCCTCCGCCCCCCAGTCACCGCACGGAGCAGGAGGTTCCCAGACGGGGGATGGGCAGCGGCCGTGAGAACGCGCCCGACCGGCCGGCGTGGGAAAGCGGGAGGAGGGGCGCAGGGCGGGCGGGGCGCGCCTGGGAACGGCCCCCGCCCCCGTCACCGCCTTTGAAAGGGCCACTCAGGGCGCCGGCGGGGATTCAAAAGCAAACGGCCGCCACCGCCTTCCCGCCCCAGTTGCACAGGGGTACCTACTGCGGGCTGCAGTGCCTTCCACGGGCTTGGGCATTGCCCACTATGGGTCAGGGGGTGACCCCACACCAGGGCACCACCCACAGCAGGTGGTAGACCATAATCCAAGCCTTGCCCGGTAATAATGTGGGCTGGGGGGTCTCAGGACTTGGGAGTCAGGACCAGGCAGAGATCTACCCATCCCACATGAATGGGCGAGGATTGTGAAGGGGCTCGTGGTGTCAAAGTGGCACAAGCAGGGAGGGCACTGATTCACAGGGGGGCAGAACGACTGCAACCAGTTGGACCACTCCAGGAACCCCCACTGCCCTAGCTGAGCAGGTGTGAGACATAGTGTGGAGATCTTCAGAGAGGGGGACATCTGACCAACCTGTATCCTGAGGTCCTAGAGGGGCTCCCCTGTTCTCCCTAAAGTGGTCCTTGACTTTTCCTGGACAGAACTGGCGTGGGAAGGTTGGTGAGACCCCAGATACACCTGCCAGTAAGCTGTGCTTCCTCAGGGTTGATTCTGGGTCCTGTCAGAATGTGCCCCAGCTCTCCCCAAACCCATTTCTGAATTGCCTGTGGCTTTTCTTCCTATCTCTACCTACCTCACCCCTTTCTTTGCAACCTCAAGGGGTTCTTCCTTCATTTATCAGCAAAAATGGAAGACCAGGTCCACTGTCGTGGTGTCAAAGTGGCATAAGCAGGGGGGCAGAACTCAGCCGCCCTGTGAAGGGCAATGAGCCTTATGCGGTGGACAAGTTCTCTGAGCCTTGGATTTGGGGATCTCAGCAGTTTGGCCACAGTGGGCATGAGGGAAAGGCTCATGTCACCCATGAGGAGGACAGGTCCTCTTGGTCAAGGATTCTGAGAGGCCCCAGGCTCCTTCTTGCCCGGTGTCCGGATTCCTGCCTGAGCGCGGCCTTTAAAAGCCGGTTTTTGACTTGTCTGGCCAATGGTAGCTATTTGGGCACTGATAAGGTCTTCTGCTTGCTACCTACCAAATTTTTCATTTTTTTATTTTTAATTTTATGTGTATGTGTGTTTTGTCTGCAGTGTATATATATGTGCCTGGTGCCCATAGAGGCCAGAAGAAGGCATCAGGTTCCTTGGATTGGAGCCACCATGTGGGTGCTAGGAATGGAACCTGGGTCCTCTGGAAGAACAGCAGTGCTCTTAACCACTGAGCCATCCCTCCTGCCCTGCCACTGAATCTTTCTTTGTGTGTCTGTGTGTGTGTGTAACACAGGATCTCTCTGTATAGCTCTGACTGTCCTGGAACTTGCTCTTTTCACCAGGCTGGTCTTGAACTCAGAGATCCGCCTGCCTCTGCCTCCTGAGTGCTGGGATTAAAGGTGTGTGCCGCTACTCTCGACTTGTTTTGAGACAGAGTCTCTCTCTACGTTGTCCTGGCTGTCCTGGAACTTACTATGTAGATCAGGCTGGCCTCGAACTCACAGAGATCTGCCTACTTCTGTCTCCCAACTGTCCACTTACAGGGAGTCTTTTTCTGTCCCACCAACCAGCTACTGAATCACGACACGGAGACTTATGACTAATTATGAAAGCTCAGTCCATAGCTTAGACTTGTTCTAACTAGCTCTTAGAACTTAAATGAAGTTAATTGAATTAATTTCTATTAATCCATGTGCTACCATGTGACTTGTGACTGTCACCTCTCCTTCTGCATATGTCCCTCTCTTGGCTTCCCCCTGGAGTCCTCTCCCTACTTCTTCCCAGTGTCCTTTGTGCCCCCAAAATCCTGCTTCGCTATTGGCTATTCAGCTTTTTAGTAAACCATTCTGAGCAACACATTGACACAGTGTACTAAAAGATAATTCCATAGCATCAACGGAATCTTAACTCAGCCTGAGAATGGTTTTCAGCTATGTGTAATGGTTCTACTTGGCCATGGGCTAGTCGGGGGAGAAGTCACTCTGGTCTGAGCCAGTGTTTACTCAGAAAGAAGCCGCCTACTTCTGATATTTTTCTGCCTGGGAACTGCTCATGGCGTTGCAGGGGCAGGGCTAAGATGCAGAAAGATCGTCCCACATTGTGAAGGCTGAGGTTTGGGGTGGTGGAGGGCAGGAACACTTGCTTTGGTGTAAAGGGAGAGGGACAGTGGGCCCAACAGTACCAAGAGCCTTCCTGAAATGGCTGGGGTCTGCTCTGAGCTACCAGAAGCCAGGTCTTTGCATGGTAGAGTTCAGGTCCAGTCTCTTGGGGGGCTACCTGGTGAGAATTTTGGCTATTTTCTTGAGGATTTTTTAAAAAATGTGCATTAGCCGGGAGGTGGTGGCGCACGCCTTTAATCCCAGCACTTGGGAGGCAGAGGCAGGTGGATCTCTGGGAGTTCGAGGCCAGCCTGGTCTACAAGAACTAGTTCTGGGATAGGCACCAAAGCTACAGAGAAACCCTGTCTCGAAAAAACCAAATAAAAATAAAAAAATAAAAAATGTGCATTGGTGTTTTGCCATGGGTGTCAGTCCCTTGGAACTGGAATTACAGACCGTTGTGAGCTATCATGTGGGTGCTGGGAATTGAACCCATGTCCTCTGGAAGAGCAGTCAGTGCTCTTAACTGCTGAGTCATCTCCCCAGGTCCAGAATTTCCTCTTCTCTCCTCTCCTCTCTTCTCTTCTCTTCTCTTCTCTTCTCTTCTCTCTCTCTTTCTTTCCTTCCTTCTCTTTCTCTCTGCCCACCCTCCCTCCTCCTCCTCTCTCTCTCTCTCTCTTTCTTTCAAGACATGGCTTCTCTGTCTGTCCTGGAACTCACTCTGTAGACCAGGCTGGCCTTAAACTCAGAGATCTGCCTTTCTCTGCCTCCTGAGTGCTGGGATCAAAGATGCGCACCACCACCGCCTCCCAGCCTGATTCAGGGCTTTTCCAGAAGTGCTGAAGCCTTTGCTCCATTTGGACTCAGAGCCTGGAGGGCCAGGCCAGAAATTAACACTGGTGAAGCCCTGTCTTATCCTCCGTAGGATCCTGCACCTTAGCCTCCCTGAGGCTGTTTCCTGCCCCACAGCCACCTCAGGGACTGCATTAGCTTGGGGGTTGGCGAGGCTTTTAACTTGACTCTGCTTCCTGTGCATTCCAGGAGATCTGTTAGGACAGGAGCAGTCAATAGGGACCTAAGGTTCTCCACAGGGTAGAGCTGGCAGGAGTTTGGGCCTGGGGACGGAGGCTGGGGCATATTCCCTCTGGTACCCTCTATTGAGGATGCCCCTCTTTTTTTTTTTTAAGATTACTTATTTATTATGTGTATTATATGTATATACATGTATTTGCATGTATGCCTGCAGGCCAGAAGAGGGCGCCAGATCTCATTACAGATGGTTGTGAGCCACCATGTGGTTGCTGGGAATTGAACTCAGGACCTCTCTGGAAGAGCAGCCAGTGCTCTTAACCTCTGAGCCATCTCTCCAGCACAAGGATGCCCTCTTGTTTAAAGTGCCTGGACTTGGACCCTTGGAGCCTGTTTCCCTGACTGTGGCTCCTTTCCGCGGTGGGGAAAGCCCTCCGCTGGCTCTGCCTGAAAGCTCCCAGAGGTGGGGGTTCACTGGCCTCTTGGGACACACGTTTCCGATGGCTTGACGTCACTCTTTCAAAATATACCCTCGCAGGGGCCACAGTCCATTCCCTAACCATGGGTCGGGACCAAAGGGACAGTAAAAATAGACATTGAACCCAGCTATCTCAGTGTTTCATGTTTAGGTTTTTTTTTTGTTTTTTTATTTTTTTTTAACCCAAATTTCTTTGATAAAATATTTTCTCATGGTGGACAGTACTGGGAATGTCCCTTGGATAGACATTCCCAATGGACAATCTCAGCCTCTACGCCCGCTCTCCCCAGAGTCCAGCTTCCAAGGCCATAACTTCCCTGGGAGACTCTCTGCCCCCTCTCCCCCCAGCTCCCCGGGACTCCAGGCTGGCGGTCCTCACTTTGTGGTCGATCCTCCTGTCCTACAGGACTGTCACATACAGACACTCCCAGAAGGCAGGCCCTGATGACAACAATGCCTGCAGACCCCAGCTCTGCCATCACTATTCACGTCCTCCTCGAGCCTCCTGCCCCAGCCACGACTTTGCTCTGGGAATATTGCTTGTCAAGAGGGTTTTCCCTCTGGGAACAGCACCAAAATAGCAGAAGAAAGAAAAAGAGAAGATTCAGTTGGTGGAAGCTCTCCAGGGAGGTGGCCAGCTCTCACCAATCCAAGGACTCTTAAGGCTGTGAGTCCGGGTCATGTGGGAAGGGTCCAAGATGGAAGGCATATACCTCCTGGAGCCAGGCTGAGGGTTCTAGGGGATCACCTTAGGCAAGACTTGTGTGTACTGTTCTCCATGGCTGAGACCTTGGGGGGGTCAAAGCAGGGGTCTGCACCCCTTTGGAAAAGGACAACCCCTATCCAGGTCTCTTGCTTCACCTTGAGATGCTTTCCCAGGGTCTTCACTGGCCTTAAGGACAAAGTCTCCCTTGGCCGCTGGGCAGGGTACTGGGGTAGCTGGTGCATGCGAGTGTATGGTGTCCATGGCATTCCAAGTTGCCTGCTCTGGGTCAAGCTCCTAGGCTGGTTGGGAGCTGAGGGGTTCCTAGAGAGGATGTGAATGTGGCCCAAGGCCTGTGCAGGGCTGGGAAGAATGCCCTGGGATACACACTCAACATAGCCTTGTGGCCTAGAGCCCTGCTCCTCCATGCCCTCAGAACCTCTGGGGATTCTAGACCCAGACATTGGCCTGCATACGGGACCTCTGACGGTAGCCGGTACATGAAACCATCTATAGCAGATGCACTTGGGCGAAGCAAGGGCTGCCTGTCCTCTCTGCCCAATATCTCCATGGCTGCTGCTCAGTCATTTTTTCTTACTCGCTGGACCCCTCACGTTGGCCCGTGAGTCCCTGGGTACACCAGTGAATGCTTTCAAAGGCTGTCTTCCACTAGCAAGGGTCCTGCCCTCAGACACAGTCGCTTGAGCCTATTATCCCTCTTCTAGCGTGGCCCCGTTGTGGACTCTGCTCCCTAAACGGGGGCAGCAGCTGCATGAGCTCCTATGGGATGCATGCATGAAGCTGGGGATGGTATCAGGGATGCGGCGGGTGAGAGCCCCAGCTGGGCATTCGGACAAGGACTAAGATAGCCTGGGAGCCTCTTCTCCTTGCTCTGCCTCTCTTGGAAGAATGGCCCCTCCAAGACCCCTGAGAGCTCCTCACCAACGTTCATGTCTGCAGCATCTGAAACCAAAGCCCACAGACTGCTCTCAACCCTGCTTGCTGCTCCATGTCTAGTCTCCATCTGGGACGGCCAGGAACTGCCCCTTCTGGCCGACATATTTGTTGGTCCCTGGTCTGGTTGGAGCATTGCCCCCAGAACCTGTCCTCAAGTTTAAATTTCCTTCTCTGCTCGTATTCTGGGCCTCTACACAATGTCCGTGCCTGTATGCAGAGGTACCTTCTTCAAGTCTGAAGATCTCTGGGCAGATCTAGACACCAAGTTGTTGCCTGCACGCGGCTCAGGATCGAGTAGGGGTTTCCTCCCAGCTACCCAACTTCCTGTTTTCTCAAGAAAAAGCAGCAGCCGAGGTTCTGAAAAGCTCATTAAAATGCCTCCCCAGGCGTCCCGGACATCCTGGGGTCTTTAAAACACTTGCCCGGCAGAGCTCAGACAAAGAGAGGCAGCGGACAGACGTGGTTCCTGTCGCCCCTGGAGCTCCACACTGAAGGAAAAGGCCGGGGGCACACTTCCTCACCGCACCAGAGTGCCACGGAGGAAGCCGCTGTCCCTGTGGGGTAGTGAAGCTCGCAAGTCAGACTGCAACCCTGTGTTTCAGAGGCAGGAGGCCCAGGAGCCAGCCCAAATAGTGCTTCTCTTTCCCAACCCTTTCAACATTGTAGGAGGAGGGCTGCCAAGTGCAGAAACACACAAACCAGGCTCCAGAAGGAGAGGAACCAGTTCTGGCTGGTCCCTCCCCAGCCAGGTGAGCTGGTCTGCCCAAGTCTGGGGAGGTGGGGCTGAGCTGCACCCTGCCCAGCCAGGGAGCTGGGTAAGGACTCTGGTAGTGGTCACCAGAGGGACAGAGAGCGCGCTGTGCCCATGGAAGGCTTCCAAACTCCTCACTGCTCCCAAGGGAGCATTCACATTCAAGAACCTAATTCCAGACCAGCAGGGATCCAGAAGATGTTCCCCGTGGTCCTCCTTCACAGGTGGGAAGAATGCTCCAAGATGCAAACTTCACACAGTGGGGTGTCCTGAGGTCCTCCAGGCCCTGAAAAGACTCTGACCCTGCAAGCCGGCTTCTCCACATTTTCTTGGTTCATCCCAGAAGCCCTTAAAGGGCCATAGTAAATACCCCAAACCAGCTGTCACTGGGGCCACAACCTTGATCACGTTGGCCTAGTTGGGATTCCGTACAAAAACTGGCCCAGGCTGCAGCGACTACCCTGTCTTGTGGAGGTGTCCAGATAGGGATGGAAGATGACCTGTGGCCACTGATCTTTCCCGACCTGCCAGGGTGCTTCCCACCTAGGGGGACCCACCTGGCTGCAGCTGCCGCCACCTGCACAAATGGCTTGTGCGTTGAAAGCCTGAACACGTCTTTGGCTTGCTGTTGGGCCTTGAGGGTGCAGTTTACAGAGGCAGCGACCAGCCCCAACTGGGGTGCAAACATGCAAATACAGGACCAGTGAGTTCTGGGGTACACGTATCCCAGAATCTTCCCTGGCTCCCTCTAAGTCTGCCAGGGATGGGCAATCCCTCACTCACAACAGTCCCACAGGAAGAGTGACTAAGGACTGGGGATAGGAGCATGCTGGCTGGGCTGAGGTCCCCTGGTAGATGGACTTAGACAGGAATAGGGCCCAGCTCTCCGCTGACCGTGTGGCATCCCTGATGTCAGAATGAACCTTCCCTCCCGTCAGGCCATCTGTGAAGCCACTGTGACCAGCAGGGTGAGAGGCTCCACTGCCCCTTCCCACCCACTCACGGCTGTCTCTCATGTCACCCGGTGTCATGCCTTGCTGCCGTCAGACCCTGCGTCCTGGGCCTACAGCCCACCATGTTTTACAGATACACTTAAGCACAATGTGAACATTTTATTTAGGTACAAAGAAAATTAAACTTTAAAAGCACCCTCTAAAATCCCGAAGAAAACAGTGAGAGAAATGGAGAGTACTCTGAGAGGTTAGAAACAATAAATTCTTCACTGAGGGAAGGAAGCTACAGATGAAAATATTTAAAATACCTTTGGGTGAGATGGCTCAGTGGGCAAAGGCATTGGCTGTCCAAGTATGGCTAATTGAATTTCTTCTCTGATACCCGGGTGGAAGGAGAGAACCAACTCCACAAAGTTGTCCTTTGATGTCTCACTGCGGCACAGGACTCTACATACATGCACTGTGTGTGCATGCATGCATGTGCGTGGGTGCGCTGCACACACACACACACACACACACACACTAATGATAAAACAATATCCACAAGTACTGAAGCGATGGCTCAGTGGATAATGGACTTGAGAGAACCCGAGTTTGAATCCCTACAGCTCAGATAAAGCCAGGCTGTGCTTCCCAATGTTCCTGTGCCCAGATGACCAGTGGAGACAGAATTCCCAAATGCTCACCAGCCAGCGAATCTAGCATACTCAACAGTGAACAACAAAGAGACCCTGTCTCAAGGTGGTGGTGAGGATCAACATTCAGGATTATTCTCCGACCTTCATACGCCCGACTGTGGCACAGTACACCCCTTCACACCACACACACCACAAAAAGTTAAAAGAAAAACCAAACCCACAAATATCACAGTGTTGGATCAGTGCTGATGCTGCCATTCTGAAAATTTTGTTTTGTTTGTTTTGAGTCAGGGTTTTCCTGTGTAGCCTTGGCTGTCCTGGAACTTGTTCTGTAGACCAGGCTGTAGAACTACTCATAGAGATCCCTCTGCCTGTCTCTGCCTCCTGAGTGCTGGGGTTAAAGGCATGCACTCCCTCCTCCCCGAAATTCTGAATTTTTTAAAAAGAATTACATTAGTCGGGCGGTGGTGGCACATGCCTTTAATCCCAGTATTTGGCAAACAGAGACAAGCAGATCTCAGTGAGTTTAAGGCCAGCCTGGTATACAAAGTGAGTTCTAGGACAGCCAGGACGGTTACACAGAGAAACCCTGTCTCAAAAAAACCAAAAAGACAAAACCAAAAGACAAAACAAACAAATAAAACCATTTAATTTGTGTGTGTGTGTGTGTGTGTGTGTGTGTGAGAGAGAGAGAGAGAGAGAGAGAGAGAGAGAGAGAGAGAGAGAGAGAGAGCAAATTCATGCACACATACCAAGAACAAGTGTTTGGGGGGTCAAAGGATAACTTGAGAAGTTAGCATCTAACACCATGTAGGTCTGGGGATCAGGCTGTCAAGCTTGCCTGTGAGCATCTTTACCCATTGGGTCATCTTGCTTGATTCCTTTTTCCCCCCTTGATACTAAGGATTCAAATTTATTTCCTTTTCATGCATGTAGCTGCTTTGCCAGCATGTGCACCTCATTCCTACCTGAGGCGGGTGTCGGATCCCCCGGAACTGGAGTTACAGATGGTTGTGAGCTGTCATGTGGGTGCTGAGTGTCACACCCAGGTCCTCTAGAAGAGCAGCAGGTGCTCTTAACTGCTGAACCATCTCTTCAGCCCGAGTATGGCTGGTTTGGCTAATGGTAGGAGTTTGTAGCTAAGAGGAAGAGCATATGAATTAAAATTAAGAATTTTACATAAAAACGCTCAATTTTTTTTTCAAGACAGGGTTTCTCTGTGTAGTAGTCCGGACTGTTCTGGAACTCACTCTGTAGACCAGGCTGTCCTCCAACTCACAGAGATCCACCTGCCTCTGCCTCCCAAGTGCTGGGATTAAAAGCGTGAGCTATCACCACACCACCTGGCTTCAAATCTTAATAGAAAATTGCATTGATGTACACTATCTTTATTTATTTAGGTAGTTTTGGTTTTTTGAGGCAGGGTCTGTCTCACTACGTAGTTCCTTCTGGCCTATAATTCACTATGTAAATCAGTCTGGCCTTGAATTCAGAGATCTACTTGCCTTTGTCTCCTGGGTTTTGGGATTAAAATACTGTGCCACCACACCTGACTTTAAGTTTTTGAAGACAGCCGGGCGGAGGCAGAGGCAGGCGGATCTCTGGGAGTTCGAGGCCAGCCTGGTCTACAAGAGCTAGTTCCGGGACAGGCACCAAAGCTACAGACAAACCCTGTCTCGAAAAACCAAAAAAAAAAAAAAAAAAAAAAAAGTTTCTGAAGACAGGTAGCATGTAGCCTCGGCTGGCCTCAACTTGCTATCTAGCAGAAGATAACCTTGGGTTTCTGACCCTTTTCTTTCTAGTGCTGGGATTCCCAGTGAGCACCACCGTATTTGGTTTGTGTGGCTCTAGGGATCAAACCCAGGGTTTCACACCACGCAAGGCAAGTAAGTGCTCTGCCAAACTGAGCAGTCTCCCCAGCCCTGGACTGCATTCTAAACAAAGAGGTCTCTGCCCACTGCTGAGGCCTGGGAACACCACACATGCTCCTGCAGCTGACCGAACTTCTACCTGCCAGGAAGGAGTGTCTGTCCTGAGATGAAGCAGGGCTTTGGGAAGGAATGGCTGCTTCTGGGTTTTGGAGTCGAAATGCAGAAAACATCTCACTGCACCCAGAAACGAAGATGCTATCAAAAACCACAAGTTCCATGTAAGAGGGCTGCAGAAGCCAGAAGAGAGACCACAGCAGACACAGTATGTGTCAGTGAGGTGCCATGTGCGACCCACGAGGAGGGTGGACATGGGATATCCGTGTTTAGAGCGTTTTTTTTTAAAGATTTATTTATTTATTATGTATACAACATTCCTTCCATGTATGCTTGCAGGCCAGAAGAGGGCGCCAGATCTCATTACAGATGGTTGTGAGCCACCATGTGGTTGCTGGGAATTGAACTCAGGACCTCTGGAAGAGCAGTCAGTGCTCTTAACCTCTGAGCCATCTCTCCAGCCCTAGAAGGGTTTTTTTTTTTTAAGTCTTTGGTGATCTTTAGTGAATATGAGACCAACTCAAGGACGCAGAGTGGAAATTACAAAATGCTTAGAAGGGAACACAGGGGCCCTTGGTGCGCGGCACTTGACAGCACATTCACGGATATGACACGGAGTGAAAGACAGACCAACCACAGCCCATCAAAATCAGAAGCTCCTGTGCATCAAAAGTCACCTTCCAGGGAACGAAGAGGGGCCTGGAGACATGGCCCAGCATGTAGACAGTCATGGGTCAGAACCCCAATATTGCAGCTGGCCCACCCCTGTAATTCTAGCCCTGGTTAAATAGAGTCAGGAGGATTAGAAATTCAAGATCATTCTCAGCTACATACCAAGTTCAAGGCCAGGATCAGCTATATGAGAGACCCTGTGTCATTTCAACCCCCCCCAAACACCCCTCCCCACCACACACACAGAGCTATGTACCTCTTAGTATAGAAGACATTTGCATCGTACATCTGGTCCAGGATTAACATCCTCAACAATTCAAGATTGAAAGAGCAAACTGCCCAGTTTAAAAAAGACAAAGGACTTCAGAGTATATTTGTCCAAGGAAGATATACAAATGGAAAAAAAAATGTCGGGAGGTGGTGGCTCACACCTTTAATCCCACCAGTAGGGAGAAGGAGGCAGCCAGATCTCTGAGTTTGAGGCCAACCCGGTCTACAAATCGAGTTCCAGCATAGCACAGAGAAACCCTGTCTTGAAAAAAAAAAAGACACTCAATATTATTTATCATTAGAGAAATGTAAATCAGCTGCCTGTGGTGGCACACGCCTGTATTGCCAGCACTGGGAAGCTGAGGCAGGAAGATTGATATGAGCTGGAGAGCAGTCTGGGTTACAAAGCAAGAACCTGTCTCAAAATAAACAAAGACTAGTGTTTAAGAAACAGGGAGCAGGTGGTGAGTTCTCCGGGGGAAGTGTGGCCATTTCTCAAGAAGGTGAACAAGTAATTGCTATGGGACCTAGCTATTGCAGGATCCCAGTGTGCCCCAGAAAAGAAGCAGACCAGCCCACAATTTATATTCACAGCGGCAGTACCCACAATCGCCACAAGAGGGAACCAACACAAGTGTCCACCAACAGCAATAAACAGAAAATGGTCTGAATACACAGGGAGTATTATTCAGTCTTAAAAAGGAAGGAGACTTGACACGTACCAGGATGTGGATGAACCGTGGAGACACGCTGGGCGACATCATCACCTCTCCACGTCCACAGGCCCTGCATCTGTAGATTCAACCCAAAGAACACTGAAAGCATTCTTTAAACATTTCAGAAAGCTGCAGAAACCAGAACTTAAATTTGCCCTACATCAAGCCCTTTGAGGAGGGCTGTGGGAGCTGTCCCCATATCCTCTGTGTGGCCTCGCTGGGCCTACGAGGGTAGTAATCCGTATTAAACTTGTAAAGCTCTTTGTCCTACCATGATTTCCTAACGACACAGTATGGTGTGTATGTTCTGTAAGTCATCCAAGGAGGAGATGAAGTGGCAGGTTACCTTTTGCGCAAGGGACTTGAGTGGCTGCCGATTATGGCATCTGCAGGGAGTCTTGGGACCAATCTGTAGTCAAGACTTTCAGGGCAAATGCCACACGGCTTCACTTGCGCAAGGCCCTTGGATAGCCAAATCCATGGCAATAGAGAGAGCAGCAGCAGGTACTAGGGGCTGTGCCCATGACACAGCATTGCCACTGTGTTTCATGACACTGGATCAGATGCCTACAAATGGTAAGAATGGCAATCTTTATTATTTTCATTCTTTATATTTTTATTCTTTTCGAGACAGGGTCTCACAATGGAGCCCTGACTGTCCTGGAACTCACGATGTAGACTAGGCTGGCCTAGAACTCATAGAGAGCGACCTGCCTCTGTCTCTAGAGTGCTAGGACTAAAGGTGTGTGCCACAGTGCCTGGCCGGCAAACTTTACATATGTATATCTTACCATGAAAGTGAAGGAGCAGAAACAGGCACTTTGTGGTGGTGGGAATACGTATTCCAGGTGGCGGAGCACACCTTCAGTCCCAGCACTCAGGAGGCAGAAGCAGGCAGATCTCTGTTCAAAGCCAGCCTGGTCTACACAGTGAGACCTTGCCTCAAAATAGAAAAATACGCTGTATGATGAATAAGAAGCAAAAATAAAGGCAAACTAGGGCCAGAGAGATGGCTGTAAGGAAAAGTACCTGTGTTGCATGCCTGGGACCCACATGGTGGACGGATAGAACTTATTTTCTGCAAGATGTCCTGTTCACCGTGGCACATGCACACAAAATAAATAAAAATGTAAAAGAAGAAAAAACTATGAAAACTGATAAACACAGGGCTACCAAGCAGGAGGGCACAAAGCAGATTAGCCCACAGAGGGGTGGACACAGTGATCCCCTGGGCAACAGTGAAGCCAGGAGAGAGGACGTGGTCAAAGTCTGTCCAGCTAGTCCTCCGAGAGAGTGAGCAGACGGCTCTGAGGGAAACCCAGGCCAGTCAAGGCATGGGGCAGGAGTCTCTCGAGAAGGCACCTGCTGCTTCTTAGAGGAAAGCTACGCCGTAAAGGCCCACATAGCCACCAGCTCTAAATGACACTGAATACATACAATTAGGTTTGGTAATTTCTGATTTACAGGAGTGAGGAAAAGGTACACAGCATTTAAATGTAGAAAATAACATGGTAAGAGGAAAGATGAATTGTCCTCCAATCCCTGTATTGACTTTATTTTAATTATTTGAAACAGGCTAGGGTGTGGTAGTACACACGTCTAATCCCAGCAAAGTCAGGGTGAGTTTGAACTCTATGAGTTCAAGGCCAGCCTGGTCTACATCACGAGTTCTGTGCCATCTAAGGCTACATAGTGAGACCTCTATTGAAAACAAACAGATAAAAAAAAGCACAAATTGAGACACAAACCCCGAATTCCATCAGTTATTACAATGAGTAAGATTTAATTAATATGGTAAAAAAAAAATACCTTCAGACTTGAAGCCTTAAACCAGGCAGTGGTGGCCGGCACCTTTAATCCCAGCACTCAGGACACAGAGACAGGTAGATCCCTGAGAGTTCCTAGGCCAGCCTGGTCTACAGAGTTAGGTCTAGGCTAGCCAGGGCTACACAGAGAAACCCAATATTGAAAAACAAACCAAGGTAATGATAAAAAGAAGCCTTAAGTGCATGAGTAACTATGATGACGATCACAAATTATTAGAACTAACGCGTGACGAAAGAAAAGGCCATCAAAGCTGCTGGAACGCCGCGCAGACAGGGCCGTGGAGGAAACTGATGAACTTCAGTGGTTAGATCAAAGTGAGAGAGAGTCTTCAAACTAAGCTCCAAAGTCGTCTGCTTGGGAATAACCCCAAGAAAGTAGAGGAAGGAAACTATAGGACAAGAATAGAAACCAACGAGGTGGGAACGGGGGCTGAAGCTCAGTGAGAGAGTGCTTGCCTAGTGTGCACAAGGCCTTATGTTCAATTCGCAACCCTGTCAGAAAGGAAATATAAAGGGAAGGATTAACAGAACCCAAAATAGGCCATCTTTTAAGACGGTAAATTGATCCCTCTTTGGAGTTTTTTAAAAAAAAAAAAAAAAAGAAGCAGGGATAGACAGCAGCAAGCAAGACTGCACGAACATGCTGCAGATTGAAGCAGCACCAGCAAGTTTAGTGGCAGCCTGTCCCTGTGGGTGTGACATATGACAGACCTGTTCTAGGAAGGTTACAATTGCCAACAGTGTCTCAAGGTACAGACAGCTGAATACCCGTTCCTGAGAGTCGGCACTAGGCATTAAGTCCACGGCATTTGCAACCACCATGCCTCCCAGGAAATATTCCTTTCTAATCAGAAGTCAGCCATCACCAGCCCTGTAGCCAATAGTGGAGACCTTGGCTGATGTGAGGTCAGGAGAAAAGCAGAAGACAAAAGGAACAGAAGGAAAGAAAACTAACGTGTGCTGGGCAGGTGGTGGCACACACGTTTAATCCCAGTACTCAGGAGGCAGAGGTAAGCAGGTCTCTGTGAGTTCGAGGCCAACCTGGTCTACAAAATGAGTTCCAGGACAGCCAGGGCTGTTACACAGAGAAACCCTGTCTTGAAAAACAAAAGACAACTTTTATAGGTAATACATCTTTGAAGTCTCCTGAAGAACTGGAAGCCAGTTGAGTGAGCTCATGGGCTGCTCACTGAAATGGCTGGATCTGAGGAAGTCACAGAGAGGCAGCGTCTGCTTTGCCTGTCAGCAGAAAATGGAAACAGATGTAGCTTATAACAGCACTCAAAAAAGGAAGTTCTTGGGAGAAAGTCTAAGAAATGGCACGTGATCCTTCAGAGAGGATTACGAAACGTATTTGGGTGGCATCAGAGAAGAGTTTGAAAATTCTCATTGATAACCAAGATGCGGCTTTCCCCTGAGGAGACTTGCTGAGTTGGAGCCAAGAGCTGTGCCCAGGCTCAGCGAGTGTCGGGCAGAGGGGCTCTCTGATCAGATGTACATGTTAGCCAGTGGGGGATTGACGCAGTAAGCTGTGCCAGTGGCTCAAACACTAAGTGTTGAGGGTTCCAAGGCCTCCCCTCGGGTTCAGCATGCATCACTCTTGTGATGAAACTTGGTGCCAAGCAATGCATACCAAAGTGCGGTAACTAAAACCATGCCAGTGAGCCTGGTGTCTTACTTACTGTGAAGAGACACTATGACCACTCTTTTTCCTTTCCCTTTCCTTTCCTTTCCTTTCCTTTCCTTTCCTTTTCTTTTATTTTAGTTTTGGAGCCTGTTCTGGAACTCACTCTGTAGACCAGGCTGGCCTCAAACTCACAGAGATCCACCTGCCTCTGCCTCCCAAGTGCTGGGATTAAAGGTGTGTGCCACCACCACCTGGCTCACAGCAATTCTTGTAAAGAAAGCATTTAACTGGGGTGGCTCACTTACGGTCTCAGAGGTTCAGTCCATTGCCATCATTGTGGGGAGCATGGTGGTGTGCAGGCGGACGTGGTGCTGGAGCTGAGAGTCCTACATCTTGCAGACAACAGGAAGTCGACTGACTGTCACACTGAGGGAAGCTTGAGCAAAAGAGACCTCAAAGCCCGCCCCCACAGTGACACACTTCCTCTGTAAAGGCCTCACCTCCTAATAATGCCATTCCCTTTGGAGGTCATTTTCTTTCAAACCGCCACACCCAGCAAACACAAAGTTTACGATCACCAACTGTGAATTTCATTTCTGTTCAATACCAGCCAGGAATGACTGCAGGAGATAAAGAACTTTCTCTCTTCCTTCCAAACTCACACCCCCTCACCCATGCTGAGGACTGAACCTAGGACCTTTTGCATGAGAGACAAACACTCTATCACTGAGCAATACCTCAGCATGGAAGAGAAATTACTTTGAGGGCTGGGGTTGCAGCTCAGTGGTAAGAGTGTTTGCAAACAGGCGTGAGACCTGGGTTTGAGTCCCAGCACTGCAAAAAGAAAAAAAAATCCTTTTGGTTTATTGAGACAGATCTCATGTAGTTCAGGCTAGCCTTGAATTTGATATTTACTCAAGGCCGACCCTGCACTCCTGATCTTGCCCCTAACTCCCCAGGACTAGAGACTGTATGTGCTACAATACCCAGCTGGAAAAATTACTTTGCGACAGGGTGTCAGGTCCCAGGCTGGCCTCAGATTCAGACTCATTTGTCACCATGCTTGGCTGAGATGACCAGTTCCTTCTCGTGGAGCTAGAGCTAGGATGGCATGGCCAGAGCTCCCAGCACATTCAGGATCCTAAGCCAAGCTCGTGGTTCCCATGACCGAGCCTCTGCCGTTGCATATACTCAAATATCCAGGCTAATTTTTTGATAGCCACTGGGTTTTTTTTTGTTTGTTTTGTTCTTTTTGTTTTGTTTTGTTTTGAGACAGAGTCCCACTGTGTAGCGTAGCTCTAGCTGGCTTGGAATTTGCTCTGTAGATCAGGCTGACCTTAAACTCACAGAGGTTCACTTCTATCTCCAAAGTGCTGGGAGAAAGACAGGCACCACCATGTCCTTCACCCACTGGAGATATTGAGCAATGAAGTTTGAACACTGTTTACACACAACACCACGGCCAACTAGCATCCTCTCTGCCTCTGCAAAAGGCTCTTAGTGCTTTGACGCCTGATTACGGCAGAGAACTGTATGGAAATCTGCGCTCTCTCTGCTTTATCTGTCTGCTGGAAGCTTAGTCTCTAATGGCAATGCTAAAATGCTGGGGAGAGAGAGCCTGGCCTGTGGAATTGGTTAGATCACAGGGAGAACTGTCCATGGGAGAGACTGGCTGGCGTAGTTCTTATGGGACCTGTAAGCTCCGCAAGAGCAGGTTCCTGGGAGAAGAGCGAGCTGCCTAAGTTTTTGCCTCATCTTGCCATGTGATCATCTCTTCTTGTTCTCACTGATGCTGTCTACTAGGCTTGGTGTAGCTAGGGGCATTCACTAGATCAAGCTCTAGGCCTTTGTCCAGAGCCGTGATAGGTACGTGGAGTGATAAAGGGACGAGGTCAGGGGTAAGGAACGTGGGTGTCTACAGAGGCAGAGGTCAACAGGTGCCAGGCTGTGACACAGTGGCTGCTGATGGGAAACTGGCCCTGGGCACCTCCTGGGCACCAGCCTACAGAGCTGAGAGGTAGGCTAGAATTGTGGCATGGTGGGGTTGTCATAGCATCCCAGACACAGACGGGTTGGCACTGTGACATCTGCTATGGCCATTGCTCACAGGCCATCACGGAGAACATCCTCTGTGTCTTCTGGATTGCAGGTGGGAAGCCTCTTCCCGGCCACGGGATCCCCAGCTAGTCCTTCATCAGTTCACGCCCCTGATTGGCATAGCTGGCCACTGTGGATGAACAGGAAGCAGGTGCGGTGCTGGGTGCAGGCATACATCAGAATGACCCTGGACTGCTCACAACGCTCTTGCCTCAGTTTCCCTGCGGTGGTCCTTATTGCTGTCCGGCAAGCTTGACTACATCTACACCAAGTCAGCACAGACTGTGTGAGCCCCTGGAGCACGCTGTCACGTGCCGCGTGGAAGGCCCAGTAGAGACTATGAACCTTCTTGGTGGCCGCAGGCACCTGCCATGAGTCCCAGTCATGAGCCCCCTGTGAAGAGAAAGTCCAGTTCTGTTTTTTGTTAAGGGTATCTCTAGCTTTGCCAGGTGGTGGTGGTGCACACCTTTAATCCCAGCACTCTCGAGGCAGGGGCAGGTGGATCTCTGTGAGTTCTAGGATAGCTTGGTCTACAGAGCGAGTTCCAGGACAGGCTCCAAGGCTACACAGAGAAACCTTGTCTCAAAGAACCCAAACCAAACCAAACCAAGAGTGTCTAGCTTTATGCTCTCCAGAACTCAGAAATACAGGCAACTAAATGATGCTACACAGAGAACCTTGGGTAAGTGCACCAAGTAGGGAAGTATTGAATATCCCAGAGTAGAGTTGGAAGCTCATGCAAGTGGCCAGAGGTTGCCCTGAACCACGGTGGGGACACAAGGTCTGGTGTCAGGAGGGACAGCCACTGCGGCCTCATCTCTGTATGGCCCATTAGAGCCAATGCCGCCTTCCTCCAAGGTTGTGGTCATGGGCAGGATAGGCCCCTGTGATGCTGGCCTTCCCCAGTGTCTGGACTCCTGCCCAGGTCCCCTGTTGGTAAAAGTGGGCAGGCTCTCTTCACAGGACTTGGTGTACCTTCAACAAGCGGAGGCATCGGCAGCTGAGTGACCAGAGACAGCCTTGGTTGCAGTATATAGGGGGAGTCTTCATTAAGGTTGCTGTTGCTGTGATGAAGCATCATGACCAAATTTGGGGAGGAAAGGCTTTATTTGGTTTATACTTCCATATCACTGTTCACCATGAAGGAAGTCAGTACAGGAAGTCAATCAGGACAGGAACCTGGAGGCAGGAGCTGATGCAGAGGCCATGGAGGGGCACTGTTTCCTGACTTGCTCAGCCGGCTTATAGAACCCAGGACCTCCAGCCCTGGGATGCCCCCACCCACAATGGGTAGGGCCCTCCCCCATCAATCAATTATTAAGAAAATGCCTTACAGGCTTGCCTGCCTATAGCCCGTTATTTTTTTAAAGATTTATTTATTTATTATGTATACACTATTCTGCCTACATATATATATATATATATATATATATATGCCAGTAGAGGGCACCAGATCTCATTACAGATGGTTGTGAGCCACATGTGGTTGCTGGGAATTGAACTCAGGACCTCTGGTAGAGCAGTCAGTGCTCTTAACCTCTGGAGCCACTTCTCCAGCCCCCATATAGCCCGTTTTTTTAAATTTTTTAAAAATATTTATTTATTATTATGTATACAATATTCTGTCTGTGTATGTCTGCAGGCCAGAAGAGGGTACCAGACCTCATTACAGATGGTTGTGAGCCACCATGTGGTTGCTGGGAATTGAACTCAGGACCTTTGGAAGAGCAGGCAATGCTCTTAACCACTGAGCCATCTCTCCAGCCCCTATAGCCCGGTTTTATAGAGGTGCTTTTTCAATGGGGTTTCCTCCTCTCAGAGGACTCTAGCCTGTGCCAAGTTGACATAAAATCAGCCAGCGCAGAGGACGAGGAGGTAGGGGGGAAGGGGGTCACAGCTAACCATGCTCCGCCCCTCTGTGCACCTGTATAAACAAGCTGCTCCTCATACAGTGGTCATGAATCCCACTTGGAGAACTGCTGCAGAGAGCTTTGTCCAAGGGCTTGCCCGGTACCTGATGCTCAGGCCTCGTGGCTGCCCAGTCCCATTCACAGAGCTGGCCATCATGTCTCTCTCCCTACCCTGGATCTGTCAAAGCAACTCTGTTGGGGTGAGGTGCTGGCCCTGGGGGCTGACGGCTTGGCACACTATCCTGTGCCACGTCATTCCCGGGCCAGTAAAGCCCCATCCCCATCCCCTGCACTAACAGTCAACACAGAAGGTAATACAAAGGGCACTGAGGATGGCTGTGTGGAAGCCTGTAGTGATAGGAGCAGCGGGCTGCGGCCTGGCTCCCAGCTAGCTTTATCCGAAATAATTACACGGAAACTATTCATTTAAACACTGTCTGGCCCATTATATCTAGCCTCTTCTTGGCTAACTCTCATACCTTGATTAACCCATTTCTATTAATGTGTGTAGCACCACGAGGTGGTGGCTTACCGGGAAGATTCTAACCTGTATCCATCTCGGAGAGGAGAGCTATAGCGTTTGCCTCACTTCCCTTCTTTCCAGCATTCTGTTCTGTCTACTCCACTCACCTATGTTCTGATCTATCAGGCCAAGCAGTTTTTTTATTAATTAACCAATGAAAGTAACAGATAGATAGAAGACACTCCTACATCAGAAGCACAGGACCGCAGCCACTTGCCACCTAGACCCTTCAGGGAAAATACCTGGCCTGCCAGAATGTCTGCTCAGAGCACACTGCCAAGAGAATGCCTCCCATCAGAAGGGGTTGGGATGCTGTGCCAGCAGCGATGCCTCCCTTAAATTCTGTGGACTCTGCTGTCGGGAGTAGCATCTGGGGTCCTCGTGACCCATGGCCAACTTGATGGCAGTCCAGCCAAGGAAGAAGGGCCAAACAAATTAGTCCACAGAAGCCACAGCCAACCTGGTGCAAATCTCCTCTTGAGAAATGATGATTGGGAGGCTTGGCAGGAAGGAGAGGGCCTCAGGGATACTGGATGCTCTCTCACCTGGGCACCAGCAGAAGTTCTACACTGCCCCAATGTGCAGCTCCACACCAGCCAAGGAAGGGTAGACATTGCCCAGTCTCTTCAGGTTTCCCACCATCCCATAGCCTGTTGGGTAGGGGCTGTCTTCGTGAGAAAAGCAGACTGAGATGGATTTTGTACTTCTAACTCTAGAGTCTGCCCAATGTTTCCTAAGTGCATGTAGAGGGGAAGGGGCTGGCGCAGGGGTGTGGGTAGGTGTCTTGGGGACTGTGCTTGCTCACCTGTTTGGTAATAGAGTAATCTAGAGATGTTGGGCCACCATCCTGGAGAAGGCCTGTGCCTTGTTTTCCAAGTGGCTACAAGAGTAAAGCTAGGCAGTGGTGATGCACACCTCCAATCCCAGCACTTGGGAGGCAGAGGCAGGTGGATTTCTGTGACTTTCAAGATAACCAGGGTTAGTACACATAGAAATTCTGTCTTGAAAAATGAAGGAATGAACAAATGAACCAACCAACCAACAAACACACACACAAAAGAGTGAGGGCAGATCCAACAACACATGGCTTTCTCAGAAGGGATGCATGAGGCTGGCCCAGCACAGCAAATGAAGGTCTCTATGCCACATCCACACCCATCATCCTGCAGGGCTATTTGGACAGAGAAAGACAGTCATGATGGCCTGGAGTAGATTTGATCAGCAGGGACTATGAACCAAGAGAGTCAGGGCAGCCCAAGGGATCAAGGCTCTGGAGGATGCAGCCAGAAGGGAGGAGGTGGCTTTCCTGTCTGCAGAGGCATCTCAGGCCCCAGCAGTAGAGCGAGGAGACCTTGGGCACTGTGATGACTAAGACTGTCAGCTTCTCAGGATTAGCATTATTAGGAGACAAAAGCCTGGGTCTATCTGTGGGAGTTTCTAGGCTAGGTTAACTGCTCTGGGAAAGCCTCATCCTGAGCATCATTCCATGGACTGAGGAAGAGGAGAAAGTGAAGCTGAGCACTAGCTCTCATCTCCACCTCCTGACTGTGGCTGCAGTGACCCTTTGACACCCACTCTGGCTGTCATGTCTTCCCTGACCCACTGGACTGCGTCCTCCAACTGTGAGCTAAAGTGGATCTTTGTATTGCTCTTGTCAGATATTTGGTCACAGAAGTAAAAAGACTAGTCCAGGAACCTCGGGCAGGTTGGCGTGATTTGTGCACCAGTGCTTATGAAGTCTTGGTACCTTCTCAGCCTCAGTGGGTCCTTATTCTTGTCACAGACATAGGTGACTGATATGGGATTACCCTCTGTATGCTGTGAATACCATTGGTTAATAAAGAAACTGACTTGGCCTGATAGGGTAGAGTAGAGCTAGGTAGGGAAAACTAAACTGAACGCTGGAAGAAAGGAGGTGGAGTGAGGGAGAAGCCATGTAGCCCCACCAGAGACAGACACTGGAAACTTTACCTGCTAGGCCATAGCCTCGTGGCAATACACAGATTACTAGAAATGGGTTAAATTAAGATATAAGTGTTAGCCAATACGAAGCTAGAGCTAATGGGCCAAGCAGTGTTTTAAAATAATACAGTTTCTGGGGATGGAGAGATGGCTCAGTGGTTAAGAGCACTGGCTGCTCTTCCAGAGGTCCTGAGTTCAATTCCCAGCAACCACATGGTGGCTCACAACCATCTGTAATGAGATATGGAGCCCTCCTCTGGCATGCAGTCATATATGGAGGCAGAATGTTGTATACATAATAAATAAATAAATCTTTAAAAGAATAATATAGTTTCTGTGTGATTACTTTGGGACTGAGCGGCCAGAACAACCAGTTAAGTGGCCAGGAATGAACTAGTGGCATCCTTACTACAAATGGGCACCAACGTGGTATACTAAATCCACATACAACCTGAGAGGGCTTGAAAAGAAATTCTACACACTAAAAACAAAGTTTAGCAGCATTCTCCCACCCCCAATGGGCTTTGCTTTATGGTGGCAGCATGCTGTGGCTCCCTTAAGAGAGGTTTTCCTGATTCAGCGGTAGCAGAAATAAAGCTGTGGCTGTTTTGAAATGCTAGCTCTCTGGGCTATGCTGTCAGTGTGACCATGGTTCTTTCAGGAGACCAAGCACTTGAATGGGGTTTGTGAGCAATGTGCTATGGTTTGTTCTGTGGACCAGCTGTGTGCCTAGAGATGAGGCATTGTGCATGGCTCTGGGATGCAGTGAGCAGCTTCACCATGCCTTTAATCCCAGCACTCAGGAGGCAGAGGCAGGCGGATCTCTGTGAGTTTGAGACCAGCCTGGTCTACAAGAGCTAGTTCCAGGACAGGCACCAAAGCTACAGAGAAACCTTGTCTCAAACAAACAAACAAACAAACAAACAAAAAACATAAAACAAAGTCTTTAAAGAGACAGTACAGACAGTCATAGATTAAAGGAGTAAAGATTACAAAATAAATATTAAAAAGTAATAGAGTAAGAAAAGCCACATAAAGATGGAATATGCAAAGAGAGTCTGGATTATGTATATTATTTCATTTCCTTTGAATTTTTTGACTGTGAAGGAGTTAAGTACAGACAGACATTTCATTGTATGGGCTGATAAGCTAAACCAGCATGTATATTTTAAAGGTATCTTGATTTCAAAATGTGGATCTAAGGATATGTTGCTTTGAAAAAGAGGTTCTTCTTTTGTTTCCACAGAGGATGAGAACCTGTGGATTGTTTCCAGACTAATATGGTTTGATGGACCAAAACCCCCTGAAAGGTTCCTGTGAACACTCCCCAAAAATTACTTCACCCAACTGCTGACTGAGATGAACCAAGCTCATAGGATATATCATGAAAGGCTTGATTAACAGTACCTCTAATCAGCAGGAAATAGTCTAGAGAACTATGCCCATATTTCCAAATATTGTTTATAAATGTTTATTTACATTTAAAGGGGGATATGCTATAGAGATTTGCATTGGTATGGATCTTGGTTTATTGATACAAATTTAAGGTCAATTTTGTTATACTGTGTATATATATTTCTGCTTTTGATTAAAGTTTTGTGTTTGTACAGCTCATTTAAAAATGTAATGTATAATTAAGAAATGTAAGTTAATAGATAATCATCTATAATAGTCAAGCTTGTATTCATGTTAGTTAGATTTTCTAGATATACAGAGATGTATTTCAGGTAGATAGGTATTCTTCAAACCTTTCAAAGACTATAGAATATGGCATTTAAAATGTTTTAATAACTTAGGACTTTTCATGACAATGAGACATGTCTGCTCCTGGCAGCACCAATTACTTCAAGAGGAAGATGGGCATTGAAGAGACCCCTCATGGAGTTTGGTAGCCATTTGGACAAGCAACTGCTATGGCCTGGACTGCTTGATGCAATGCTGTGTGGACTGGACATGAGGACTCACAGAGAAATGACTGCTGAACTTGCCTAAAGGTGAGATGATCCTTCGGGGTTTCTGCTTCATGAAAGAGTCTGCCAGACATTCTACAGGACACAGAAGAAAGTGACTGACAAACTGCTAATATAGGTGGAACTGTATTTGAAATTTCTTGCTTTATGGAAAAGTCTGCTGGACACTATGGGCTTATAGACTGAAGATGGAATCCCCAACAGTATAGAAGAACTTTGGATGACTGTCCAGGCAGCGAGATTTCTCTGTCAATTCTAGAGTTTTGGAAGTTGCTTACAATGCACTTCCAGTTTACTTAAGTAATATTATATCTTTCTGGAGTCTTTGATGGAGTTGAAGAATTGATAGTTATAGTTTTCCTTAGATATGACAAAAGATAAAGTAGATATAAACATTGTAACTGTAATTCTTACTTGATACCTGTTTGTTATATGTAATTTTTCTATGTTGTTAAAGCCTTCCAGCTGGGCGGTGGTGGCATATGCCTTTAATCCCAGCACTCAGGAGGCAGAGGCAGGCGGATCTCCATGAGTTCGAGACCAGCCTGGACTACAAGAGCAGATTGTGCCATTTGTTGTCCTTGCCCGAGAAGAACCTCACCCTGAGGCAAGGTGCTCCCCTTGGAGCCTGAGCTGACTGCCATGGCTGGCAGCTGCTCCTCAGGCAGTTCAGCGGTGATGGGGTCACCGAGAGAGCCACCAGCTGGAGTAGATGCCACTGCAGCCAGGGCTCTGCTTCCCCAGGTCCTGTGGGGATTATCAACAAGGACTTCCACAGGCCCCAGGGGGCTCCGCTGATCTTAGCAGATCTGGCTGAGCCTTGCAGGTTCACACTGATCTCTCCTGCTCGAAGCCCTGAGAGACCAGGTTGCCATGAACACTGCAGCCACCTTTCCCCGAGCCCCTCCACATCTTTAAGTCCCCAACTCTACACCGCTATGTGGCCAGGGATGTCCTTCAGTCCTTACGTCTGAGGCCAGAACCCTTTCTTAGAACGTGGGCTTCCCTGCTTTTCCTCCCTCTACAGGCCTTTGCCCTGTAGACAATATGCCTGACCTTCTTCTCTTCGTCCTGTGACCAGGTGAGCTCTCGAGAGATGCTCAGGCAGCTTGTGGTTAAGACACATAGCAGGCATCAGCCCCAGGGCAGCAGTGACCTGGTCCCGACAGAGCTGAGTTCTCCCAATTTGTCTACTTAATCCAATACCTCGCACCCAGTGCAGGGGCAGAGATGGCTGTGGGCTTGCAGAGCCCCTCAGTATCTGGGAAATCCAGGATGAGGCCACAGTTGAGCATCATGGGTTTTATCAGGGGACACACACTGAACAAATCTTCAAGTCCATGAAGTCCAGGATGCATTGTATGGGGATCCCCAAGAGTTGCAGTCCCTTGCCCTCATGATCTCTGGCCTCCACGGCCTCAGTGTCCCTCAAGGAGATTACGCTGGCCCCTGCAGGGCTGCTGCCCAGATGGCTTCAGTGCCCCCGGCATCCTGAGGTTTCTGTTTCCCCCTGGCCACGGGTTCCCACGTGGACGACAATATGTGGAAACTCCTCCACATTCTTCAGGATGTCCGCTGCCCTTCCGGCCAGCTCGGCCTTGGCACCCAGGGGGGACTCGCCTTCCGGGCCTCACCCGAGGGCTGTGCATTCCACTCCGGTGACTCACTGTGTCCCTCCTCCCTAATGGCTTAGTGCTGACCTGTCTGGATGCCACCCTTTGCCAGGTTGGGGAGGAAGGGCAAGCTTCACTGGCCAGCCACACTCCTGTGCATACCACACCAGGATCTCAAGAATTCCTCCGTCCTCTCAGGATGCTGCATCTGGGGACCAAGCTCAGTTTTGCACCCACCAGACAACTCTGGATCTGGCCCCAGGACCTCAAGCACACCTAAGAATGGACTAAGTTACAACATGAACACATCCACCCAGGACATTGTGCTCTTTGGAGCGTGCATGCACTCATTCCTGTTGTCCCTCCTTTGTACCCTCCACAGCGGTTTCACCCCATCCCTGTAGCTACAGGGGCTCCGCTGGCCTGTGAACAGCTAAGCTCTCTTGCCCAACATGTGCCCCTCACCTTATGCTTATGGAAGCCACATAACATACATATGCATACTAACCAACTAACATACAGCACACATGTGCTAACATACTAACCAACTAACATACAGCACACATGTGCTAACATACTAACCAACTAACATACATCACATGTGTGCTAACATACCAACAAGCTAACATACAGCACACATGCTAACAAACAGGTTACCACCTCCCCCAGGATGACTCTTGGCCTCACAGGAACTGCTTTGAGTCTCTCACATGTGTAATATGTACACGCATGACATCCTGTGTCAGCTCACCTGCATGGGGTTAGCCCAGATCTCCCGAGACATGCTTTTCTGCAGGAGCAAAGAGAAGACTATTACCAGCAACAGCCTTAAAAGCTAGCTGTCGGAGGGACCAGAACAAAGCTGTCCTCGTCACAGGCCTGCGCTGTGGTCTCCTGCATAGAACCATGTCCCTGACACACACTCAGGCCCACCTTGGTAGGCAGCTGACATGTTGACCTTAGAGGTCATCCTGCCTGGTGTGATCCCTCTAGCCCAAAGTCAAAGTGGAGGTCAGGCTCAGCCCAGCAGATGGCAGGGGTGCCGAGGTCAAGCCTGTACCCAGGCCTGCTGTGAATGGTGGCTATGGTTTAGGTAAGGGGCAGCCTCTTCTCAGACAGGCAGCTCCAGCACCTGGTGTGGTTGTGGTGAGGTACCGGCTTTCGGTGGCACTCAGTGGTGGCAGGACTCGGCTGCCCGTGGAGGTCATCACTTAGAGATTACAGATTAGCCCGGTCACTTACACATGTACTTCTGCAAACCTAGGCAATGACACTGGGACACAGCGCAGAAAGAGAGGCAGGGTTCGATTATAACTGGGGACTTAGGGACACCCAGGACAGGGCCCTATGTTCCTGGGGGCAGCAAGGCTATACATTTTCCAGCTTCTACTCTGATCTCTCCCCAAGGTTTTCGCTGTGTCCTGGGCCAATCCCACCAATTCCAGGCCCAGAGTCCTCTGCCCTGACCCCACCTCCCCCAAGCCTACCCCAGCCTTTCCTTCAGTCAGGTCGCGTGTTATGTGTGCAGCTGGGCCCTTCCTCTAGATCATAAGCGGGGGATCTGGGAGCAGCAGCCCCTCTAAGGGCTTTCATGTCTCTTCAGGGCAGGGCCTTCCTGACATTGTGGCGTGACTTCTGCTTCCTGCCTTCTCCCACTAAAACTGGGATTCCTCAAGGCAGAGATTGAGTGCTTTCACTGTGTGTAGATTAGGCCTAGGAGCAAACACCAACCCTGCTGTTTACATAGTGACACTTGCTTCAGCCAGTCTCTGTCTTCAGGGAGAGCACCTGAGGCATTGAGCCACCACTCACCCATTTTACCCCTTGGGTGCGATGGCCCCTGTCCTGTCAGCGTGGTTGGTCTTCAGAGAACCCTCTTCAAGCGTCTGCCCTTGCTCCCAGCCTTGAACAAGAGCAGTCTGTCCTCCACCCCAGACTGCAGGAGGTCACCTGAAGGTGTGGTAGGGATCTCTGCTACTCAGAGAGGAGGCCAGAGGCAAGGCTGTCAGGGAGGGCTTGTGTAATTACCAGGATGGTAGCTCCCTGCAAGGATTTGCCTAGATTTCCTCAGAGAGGCCTCAGGAGTTGCTGTCTCCTCCTCCCCCCAACTCCTCAACTGTGCCAGCTTCCCAGAGTATTCCCAGTGTCTGGGGATGCAAAGACTTTTATTCCTTTGGGTCAGGTACAAACTCCTAGTTGGTGCTCAACAAAAGCTGGTGTCAGCTTCTGGAGGGAGGAAGACAAAGGAAGAAGAAACGCTCACAGGGAGTAGACATCTCTAGCTCTGACTCAGTCTGCTCTGTGGGTGGGGAGAGGCTGGCCTGGCTCAAGAAGCTCAGCCCCCCTGGAAGTGGACAGTGAGGTCTGGGCTTGGGAACAAAGGGCATACAGGACACTCCCTGGTGCCTGGACTCTCAGGGAGTCAGGTGTGGGGGTGTCCCTCCAAACATGGAAACACTGGGGGCCATGCGATATGGTTGCTGCTGCAGGACCTACTGGATGAAGACTTGGGGGTTTAGTCTTTGCAGTTTCCTGGAGGTCATCCTGGGGTACTGCCTGCAGGGAGAGAGCCTATCCATTGCTGATACCAAGTTTCTATGCTTTAAGGTTTTTATTTTCATCGAAGTCACGCCCATGATCAGGAGTTCACAGAGCTCTAGGAAAAATCTTGTGCACCCATCCCCAAGGCCCAGTCTCCCGAAGGTCGCCTTGGAGATAGCCCCACACCTGCATACTCCTAACACAATTACTTGTTCACTTTCGGGATGTTTGGATGGCCCAAAAGTACTAGCTCGAGCATCTCAAGGTAAAGTATTCTGCATCTCCAATGCTGTGCGCACGAAAATCTGACTCACAGCCCAGCCACGCGTTCCCACGGTCCTCAGCACCAATTCTTTCTGACCTGAAGCTTTCCCAGTCCATCAAGAATGGCTCTTCCTCTTACAGGTGAGGCTCCACCTTTCAGGTTATGATAAAACAAAGCTTCTAGAAGTGTCCTAGCTATGATGCCTAAGATGTAACGGGGAGGTGTCTGTCCAAACAGATGTAAATCCTTCTCAAATCAAATTCCAGAAGTGGGGTGGCTACTGATCCAGTAGTGGGGTGGCTACTGATCCAGAAGTGGGGTGGCTGCTGATCTAGAAGTGGGGTGGCTGCTGATCCAGAAATGGGGTGGCTCCTGATCCAGAAGTGGGGTGGCTGCTGATCCAGAAGTGGGGTGGCTCCTGACCAGAAGTGGGGTGGCTGCTGATCCAGAAGTGGGGTGGCCTCTGACCAGAAGTGGGGTGGCTGCTGATCCAGAAGTGGGGTGGCTGCTGACCAGAAGTGGGGTGGCTGCTGATCCAGAAGGTGGGGTGGCTCCTGGACACCGGCTCCAGGTGTGCATCAGGGAGTGAGCCATTCTTATTCGTGACCCCTCAGGTGTGCCCTGCTCTTTTGGAAGTTTGGAAGTCCTCCACATCATGTCAAGTCGGTTTGTGATATCACACCTATACTACCTGTTTGTCAGGCTACTGATCCTCTCCTCAGGGCCTATCTGATGACCCCCCCCCCCCGCCTTCTCCCATGGCCTTTCTCTACTCATTTTCCCCAAGGCTCTCATTATTGAGATATTTGGCTTTCTTGAAAAAAATTTCATAATTAGGAAATCTTTACTTTCTTTCTTTCTGCTGACCTTCTTTTGTACTACTTTTTAGAAGGTATGGTCAAGTTGATTTTTAAGTGTTTCATTGAGTCTTTTGTTTTGTTTTACACCAACAAGAAAGACAGCATCATTCAGAGATTTCCTGTATCTCTGTTTCCTTCTGCTTCTCCAGGCTCCAGTTCAGTGGTCTGTGTTAGCATGTCCAAGGCTGACCTATGACCTCCAGGCAGAGCAGCTGGAACTCTGCACGGCAGTGCATGCAGCAGCAGCAGCAGCAGCAGCAACAGCAGCAGCAACAGCCCCTGCCAGTTTCCTGCTGGTGTGGAAGACGGGGTGGGGGTGGGTTTGTCACCAAGAGTTTCTCAGGGTCAGCCTGGAGCCTGCTATGGTTTGGATAGTGAGTTTTGGCCTCAGGTGGGGCTTGGTCCCTAGGACTGTGTTAGCTGTGACGTGAGGCTACAATGTGTATGCGGCCTCTCTACACGTGGCCCCCTTTCTGCTTCTCTGCTGTGTGGTGGTGTGGACTACAGGGACCCTCAGAGAGGTCGGCTGCTGATGGAGCGTGCACCCTCAGCCTTCACAACGAACTTAACACTTTTTTTCCTTTAAATATTTATTTATTATGTATACAATGTTCTGTCTGTGTATATGCCTGCAGGGCAGAAGAGGGCACCAGATTACAGATGGTTGTGAGCCACCATGTAGTTGCCGGGAATTGAACTCAGAACCTTTGGAAGAGCAGGCAATGCTCTTAACCTCTGAGCCATCTCTCCAGCCCCTTAACACCTTTTTTCTAAGTTCCCAGCATCATCCTGTCCTTAGCTTTGCCAGCTCGCTCTGTCCCCGAGAAGGCTCCTGGGATCTTGCTTTCAGCTTGGCTGTTCAAAAGAACCTGGCTTCTGGCTCCCGAGTCATCCTGGGCTCCATGGCTGTCCTGGCATGTTCCTGCATTTGCAGTTCTTGCTGTTCTCCCGCTTTGGAGTCTCCAGCCCTCTAAAGTCAGTCACTGTCTCCACGTTAGAACAGAGAGGCAATAAATGCTGTTTTCCAACCAGTTATCTATTTATTTATTTAAGTTTTTCAAGACAGGGTTTCTTTGTGCAACAGTTCTGATTGTCCTGGAACTTGCTTTGTAGACCAGGCTGGCCTCAGACTCAGAGATCTGCCTGCCTCTGCCTCCTCCCAAATGCTGGGATTAAAGGTGTGTGCCGTCACCACCTAGTTATTTATTTGTCTTTTTGAGACAATGTTTCTGTAATACAAATTCTAATTGGTCTTAATAATAAAAGCCCAGCATCTGCTATCAGGGGGGTGAAAGCGGAAGGATCAGAGAAGCAGAGCGGCGGCCACTAGAGCTCTTACCTCCGCCATTGCTCAGACCAAAGGGACCATCCTGTCTTCAGACTGCATCCTCAGTCTGCTTCTGAACTCCTGTCTCCTCCTGCCGTATCACTCCTGTCTCCACCTCCCTAGTGCTGAAATCACCTTTGTGTGAGCTCTGTTTCTTTTAGATTGGATCAATTTTGTGTAGCCCAGGATGGCTTGAACTAAAAGAGATCTGTCTGCCTCTGTCTCTTGAGTCCTGGGATTAAAGGCTCTTGACTCAGAAATGGTCTCTTCAGTGGTGCTCTGCCCACAGACAATAATGTTTAAAGGAAGACAAGGAATGATAAACTTTTTCAAGTCACTTACACACAGGAACAAAGTTCAAGAATGTTTCTAACTGGACATGGTAGTGTAAGCCTTTAATCCCAGCACTTAGGAGGCAGCAGATCTCTGTGTGTTCCAGGCCAGCCAGGGCTACACAGTGAGACTCTGTCTTTAAAAACAGAGGGAGGGAGGGAGGAAAGAAAGGAGGGAAATAAAGGTAGTGTCTAGGGAAATAAAATTATCAAGCTGCAGCTGAAGGACTGGGGATCAATCACCTACACAGTGGATCACAGCCTTCTGCCTTCCGAGGACACTGAACACACATGTGTGCATATGTACATCCAGGCACATACACATACTATAAAGTTTAATAAATAAACACTTAAAAAATATCAAGTGCCATAAAGGCAAAATATATGGCGTCGACCGTCCAGTAGTGAAGAAAGGGGAAACTTAGTCCTTGGGAACTGGGCTAGAAATGGTACAATCAAAGCATCATAAGACCACACAGAAATACTATTCAGTCTGTTTCCATCTGAGGATGCTATAAGTCCGTAGGAACTGTATTTTTGTCCTTTTGTTCTTCAGTGTCAGATGTGAAAAGCCTCGTGCTGGCTGGAGGGTGGGAATGATGTGGAATGTCCCACTGTGTATGTGTTGCTTTTATTGATTGATGAATAAAGCTATTTGTGCCAATGGCTTAGCAGAATAAAGCCAGTCAGGATCAGAACAGAGATAGAATAAGTAGGTAGTGTCAGAGAGATGCCATGTAGCTGCCAAAGGAGACAGACGCCAGACGGAACCTTACCCATAGGCCACAGCCTCATGGCAATACACAGATGAATAGAAGGGGGTTAATTCAAGATGTAAGAGCTAGCAAGGAATACAGCTAAGCTGCTATTGGTCAAACAGTATTATAACTGATATTACAGTTGACTATTGAAAACTCAATCAAGTAGTGAGTGATTCCAATTGCAGCTGCTGTACCAGATGTGGTATCCTTAGTTGAGCAGATTAATTCATATATGGTACATGGTATGCAGCTGCTGACCCAGAACATGCTAAATGCCTACTTTTTCTCAGTACCCATCCATAAGGACCACTAGAAGCAATTTGCTTTCGGTTAGCAAGGCCAGCAGTATACCTTTACAGTTTTACCTCAAGGAAAAATTAATTTCCCAGCTTGTGTCATAACTTAGTTAGAAGGGATCTCAATCATCTATGTCTTCCACAAAATATTAAACTGGTGCACTGTATTGATAACAATATGCTGATTGGACCAAGTGAGTAGGAGGTAGCAACCATTTTGAACTCCTTGGTAACTCATGTGCATATCAAACAATGGGAAATAAATTCAACCAAAATTCAAAGGCCTTCTACCTCAGTGAAATTCTTAGGAGTCCAGTGGTGTGGGGCATGCTTGCGCCCAGCCCCATCCCACCACCCAGAAAGAAGCAGTGTTTTGTGGGCCCATTTGGATTCTGGAGACAGCACATTCCCCGCTTGGGTGTGTTACTCCGACCCATCTACCAAGTGACTGGGAAAGCTGCTAGCTTTGTGTGGGGCCTAGAACAGGAGAAGGCCCTTCAGCAGGTCCAAGCTGCTGTGCAGGCTGCTCTTCCCCCTGAACCATATGATCATAAAGAGCTGATGGTACCTGAGGTGCCAGTGGCAGATAGGGATGCTGTTTGGAGCCTATGGGTGAATCATAGTAGAGGTTTTTGGGATTTTGGAGCAAGGCTCTACCTTCATCGACAGACAACTATTCTCCCTTTGAAAGACAGCTCTTGGCCAGAGAACTATGACAGTGAGCCCACGATCGTGGAAGTCACTGCTGTGACCATGTTCCTCCGCATCCTGAAGCTGCTGACCAGATAGGAAGATGGAATGGCCCTTTGAAGAGACAGTGACAGCACCGCCAATTCGGTGACGAGGCCTGGAGGACTGGGGTGGGGATTTGAATCAGCGCCCAGTATATGGTGTGGTTTAGGATCTGTGGGGTGGAAAAGGGAACAGTTAGATCTACTTGTTACCACCCCCAGTGACCAATAGGAAAGGTTTTGCCACTTGTTCCCAAGACCTTGAAAATCTGTTGTCCTAGAAGTTTTGGCTCTAGAGCGGTTAGTGCTCCTGTTAGGAGCCACAACAAGTGTTCCATTGAACCAGAAGCTCAGAGTGCTCCCCAGACACTTCGGGCTTCTGACATCCTTCAACCCACGTGCTGAGGAAGGAATAATAGTTTTAGGAGGGGTGATTGAGCCAGGTTACCTTGAAGTGACTGGATTGCTTCTCCACAGAGGAGGTAAGAAAGTTCATGTGGTTCTCAGCCTGAGTCATGACCCCTTTAAAGGGGGGTCGAATGGCCCTTTCACAGGGGTCGCCTAAGACCTTCAGAAAACACAGATATTTACACTATGATTCATAACAGTAGCAAAATTACAACTATGAAGTAGCAATGAAAATAATTTTATGGTTGGGGTAGTCACTACAACATGAGGAATTATATTCAAGTGTTGCAGTATTAGGAAGGTTGATGACCACTGCTTTAGGGCATCTCTTGGTGCTACTATGCTCTGTGATGACAGTCAATGGGAAACTACAATAACCCAATCTGGGCTGGGTAACAGAGGGCACAGACCCCTGAGAGATGAAGGTGTGGGTCGCTCTTCCAGGAAAAGAGCCAAGACCTGCAGAGGGTGCAGGGAAAACAGAATGGGCAGCAGAGGAAGGTGGTTCTAAGTACCATTGAAGGCCACGTGACCATCGCAGAAACAATGGTTATAGCCGACCTGAGTGTGTCTGTCGTATTTTGTTAAGAATGTGTTTGTAGGGCTGGAGAGATGGCTCAGTGGTTGGGAGCATTGCCTGCTCTTCCAAAGGTCCTGAGTTCAATTCCCAGCATCCACATGGTGGCTCACAACCATCTGTAAGGAGGTCTGGCGCCCTCTTCTGGCCTTCAGGCATACAGACAGAATATTGTATACATAATAAATAAATAAATAAATATTAAAAAAAAGAATGTGTTTGTACTGATATTTGTGCTTGCTTTCTTCAGTTTCTGGTTTGTTTGTGTTTGTTTGTGAGACAGGGTTTCTCTGTGTAGTCTTCGTTAGTATTCAGGCATCTGTACTGGCCTGCCCTTGGGGGCCTGACGGGCTCTGTCCTCAGCTATAGCCACTAAGAACACCACCTGTATGCATTCACTACTTTCCCTTTTAAAAGGGCCCTGCCCACCTCCAATCTTTCTTTCTCTGTCTGTTTCTTTCTCTCTGCTTCTCTGCCTGTGTCTCTGTCTCTGTCTCTCACTGCCTCTCTCTTCTCTTCTGCTGCTCCTGTCCCCAGAGGCCCATCTCCCCACTCCCCTCCCCTCTTTTTACGTTCCGTTTCCCCTGATAAAAACCCCTCCAATGAGAACTCTGTCTCATAGTGTTTTTCTCTCACCAGCAGCTTTTTAAAAATTACAGCTGCCCTGAAACTTGCTCTGTGGACCAGGGTGGCCTCAAACTCAGATCCACCTGTCTCTGCCTCCCAAGTGCTGGGATTAAAGGCGTGCGCCACCATTCCCAGCTTTTGATTCTTTATCATGTGATGTAGCATCAATTAAGAGAATACCAATGGTTCTCACACTTAAGTTTGAGATATTAAAAGAATGCCTTTCAAGGGATGTTTTCACATATTCTAAATTTATAATGTGTTTGCAGCTGCACAAGGGATAGTTCTATCATGTTAGATGTGATTGTGACCGGTTTATTGTCTCCATTTGGAGAGTAGCCATGACATGATTGTGTAGCAAGTTGACAAAGGATGGACTTGTGATGGCTATTTTAGTCTAGTTTGACTAATCTGGCATTAACTAGTCCTCCCATGGATGGACACACCCGTGAGGGATTTTTGCTTAGTTTTAAGAGGGAAGATCCACGGATGATCCAGATGTTTTAGGTGGGAAGACACCTTTGCTGTTGTTTGTCTGTTTGTTTTCGAGACAGGGTTTCTCTGTGTAACAGCCCTGGCTGTTCTGGAACTCGCTCTGTAGACCAGACTGGTCTCGAATTCACGGAGATCTGCCTGCCTCTGCCTCCCGAGTGCTGGGATTAAAGTTGTGTGCCACCACAGTCTGGCCTGGAAGACCCACCTCTAATCTGGGCCACACCTCCTGCGGGAAGCTATATAAGGCTGTTGAGAAGGAAGCTTCAGTCTGCCTGCTTGCTCTCACCTTGCTACCCAGTCCATCTCTTCACTGACATTTCACTGAGATACTGGCCTGTACTGAAGACCAGCTGAGACATTCAAGCTCATGGACTGGACAATGCCTGATTCTTGGACCTTCCATTCATAGTCAGCCATTGTCGGATTAACTGGGCCACAGCCAACAGGTCATTCTAACAAATCCCCTTTCTGTATGTGGAGAGACTCATTCTGTAATCTTCATTATTTTAGGGAACCCTGACTATTTTACATACACTTAATACCTATGTCCTCTGTCGTCCAGTTGTGTGTGGTCGTGTCTTGTCGTAATCTGTAGTTCTGCAATGCTTGTTTCTGTTTTTCATCTTTGGTGAGGTAACTGTTCAAGTCTTTGGTCCAACTTTAAGTCAAGTTGCTTTCTTGTGTTGTAAAAGGTCTTTGTGTATTTTGAGCAATGGTTCTGTATCAACTGTCTTTGGCAAACATTTCAATGTGAATTTGTCTTCTTGTTCTTTGGGTGATTTCTTTAACATGTTAGTTGACCTGTTTACTTATTTTTTGTTCAGTTTTTTTTTCCCCCTAGCATCACTGTGGGTGGAACCTAGGGCCTCATGAAAGCTCGGCACGAGCTATCCCACCGACCTCCAGGTACAGCTCTTTTGTTTAGTATTTTTGCATCCATGTTCATAAAATCCACTGACTTTCTCTGAGTGTTGATGGCTGAGTTTAAGCTGGCTGAATAAAGCAACTTACAATTGTGTCCTTTCAACACTCTTAACATTTACATAAAATTGGTGTGATTTCTCTTTCCAAATATTAGAAAGAATTCTTGCCATCTTAGTCTAGAGTGTTCTTTATCTGTGACAAAATTTTAAAATACACACTCCATTTTTTAACAAATAGGACTGTCCAACAACTATCCCCCCCATAAACCGTCTTTTAAGTATTTGGTCTCTTATGTCTAAACTGTCAAATACATTTTAATAAAGCTGCAAAGGATGCCCACACCACCACTTCAACTCCTGTTGTTCCTTTTCTAACCCCGTGTTGGTAATTTTGGTTTTTATTTTTTTCTTTCTTAACGATCTGTACCTGAATCAATAACTTCTTTGGGAGTCACGGAGGGCAAGAGTGTCTGGTCATCCTTTTTCATTCATCTGGGACACACCAGAAAGAACTTTCCTTTTTTTTTTTTTTGAGCACCCCCATGGCTTCGTGTATTTTTTTTATTTATTTTAATTCATTTATTTCTTTTTATTTCATGTGTGTTAGTGTTTTGCCTGCATGTCTCTGTCAGGGTGTCAGATCCCCCTAGAACTGGAGTTATAGACAATTGTGAACTGCCATGTGGGTGCTGGAAATTGGACCCAGGTCCTCTGCGAGAACAGCCAGTACTTTCAACTGCTGAACCATCTCTCCTGTCCCAGATTCAGGTATTTTAAACATTCAAAGAACCATCACTTTGATATTTCATCTATTCCACAGAGCCTCTGTTTCTTTTACTAGTGAATAGCATTTAGAAACCCAGATCTGGTTGCTAGGCATGCTCATCACCATGGGATGTCCTTACATCTAGGCTTCCAGGGAACAAAGCTAAGAAAAAATGTTAAACTATTAACTTAAACCAATATGAGCAATTAAATCTAATCCCACAGTGTCTCTGCATGCACCCACTTTTCAGAGATGCATCCCCTCTCTCCAAGGAAGCTCTGGGTCCAGCTGATCTGCAGGCTCCTTCACTGGCTTTGTGCTTTCTGTTGGCTTGTTAAATATAGTAAGTTTGCAGGAGCAGCTAATTTTCTGCCCACCTCAGACTGGCTCCAAATGCTGTTTGCTTCACGCGGACCATAACCGCTCTGTCGGTTAGGTGTAGTGCCCCATTCTTAGGATACAGAAACTCAGTAATGACAGTGGCCACACACGAGTCCTAGGGAGGAAGCTCAGGAAGGGTGGTCTAGCTTCCTGCCTTTCAAGTGGGATGCTTCATCGGTGGAGGCAGGTGTCTCACCACTGCTGCCTGATGAAGGACAGCCATGACACTTCAGATCTACATGCTACTCAACCAGGCCAGCAATCAGAGCACAGTGGGTTATTCTCCAGATGCCACAACCCTCAGGGGGCACCTCAGCTCCCTCTCCCACACACACCCTCACACAGGTACTCCCCTGAATCACACAGACACACGTGCATACCAAGCATGTGCACATGTAGAGACATATATAGGCATACACATACACAAAGGAAAGTGCACACCACAAATGGCATGTGCATGTGCTCACATATGTGCACACACTCACACCACACTGACATATGTGCATACTAAACATGTGCCCATGTAGAGACATACACAAAGGAATGTGCACACCACAAATGGCATGTGTGTACGTGCACATAAGTGCACACACTCACACCACACTGACACATGTACATATTCACACATATGAACATATTTACACAGGTCCACAAGCCACAGAGACACAAATGCACACATTTACACTAGACACTCAAATATTACCACCACTAGCACACACAGAGGCATGCATGCTCTCATAACACACAGATACATGCTCACGCTCATATATGCACACATACACAAGATATTTCACATTCTCTCCAACACACACACACACACACACACACACACACACACACACACGACTCCAGGAAATCCACACCCTGTGGGGACCCTGTCAGTTTGTTGAACAACTAGACAGAATTCAAATACTGGGATTTTAATCAGAGGAATGAAGGAAGGAAGAAGCTGCTGGGTAGTGCTAGGGTTACCAGCAGGCCAGCTTCCTCTAGCAGTGCTCTCTGTGCAGTTGGGGGACTGTGTTCTGACTCACACGCATTCCTTGAGGAAGCTGTCTACATTATCTGTGGCGGCCCTGACAGAGATGAGGAACTCAAGATGAGAGCTTCCAGGTGTCTGCTGCCCTCATCTCGAGCTCCTAAGAGACCACTCAGCATCAGCTACTAAGACTTTATGGGATTTACTTGGCAATATACAAGATGTGGAAACCAGGCTGGCACCAGGAATCTATGAGGGCAAGCAGCTTCCTCTGGAGCTCTGGAAAGACAGCTACCTGGTGCTTAATAGTGTTCAGCTTCCTCTGGAGCAGCAGACTGGGTGCTCACCTGCAAGGAACCAAAGTCAAGAGCACAGCCAGTACCACATACCTGCCTCCCACCCTGAGCATAGAAACTGAAGGAGCCTGACCATGGCCGGCACAAGCAGCCCTCAAGCAGAAGCCAAGCAGCATCTTAGACAACGTACAGAGGTCGGTAGTCAACCCTTTCCAGCCCATACTCAGAGTCTGTGATCCTGCACGCGCACATCTGTACATGTGGCCTTGTCCCCAGGCAGGTGTTTCCAAAGCCTTGTCCCTGGTGGCCCCTAGGAGACTCCTCATTCCATAGCCAAGGTTAGAGACTTTGGGTGCCACCAACCGTGCTCCCCAAGCTGGGCAGAGGCAGGAACAAGGCAGCTGTTGTTCTGGCCGCAAAGAGACGTTGTCTTAAGGTCCGGAGAGCATGAACGGCACCTATAGGCTGCTGGAGAAGCCCTGAAGGAGCCTGGGGCTATAGCCTTGGAACACACCAGCCACTGCCCAAGAATGAGCCCTCAACAGACCCCTCCATGGGCTCTGCAGAAGAGTCCTGATTGCTCCCTCCAGCCCACAGACACGTTTGCTAGGCTACTCAGTTCAGATGGGACAGAACAGAGGACCAGTGCTCAGACTGAGCCCCAGCCTTTGGCCGTAGGTCCCACAGATTGGGTACATCCTGCTGGGGGCACTAAGCCCTCCCATAGCCCCACCATAGCCCTCCCATAGCCCTGCCATAGCCCTCCCATAGCCCTGCCATAGCCCTCCCATAGCCCTCCCATAGCCCCACCATAGCCCCACCATAGCCCTGCCATAGCCCTCCCATAGCCCTCCCATAGCCCTGCCATAGCCCTCCCATAGCCCTCCCATAGCCCCACCATAGCCCTCCCATAGCCCTCCATAGTCCTCCCATAGCCCTGCCATAGCCCTGTCATAGCCCTGCCATAGCCCTCCATAGCCCTCCATAGCCCTCCATAGCCCTGCCATAGCCCTCCCATAGCCCTCCATAGCCCTCCCATAGCCCTCCCATAGCCCTTCCATAGCCCTCCCATAGCCCTGCCATAGTCCTGCCATAGCCCTCCCATAGCCCTCCCATAGCCCTCCCATAGCCCTCCCATAGCCCTCCATAGCCTTGCCATAGCCCTCCCATAGCCCTGCCATAGCCCTCCCATAGCCCCGCCATAGCCCTGCCATAGCCCTGCCATAGCCCTCCATAGCCCTCCATAGCCCTGTCATAGCCCTGTCATAGCCCTGTCATAGCCCTGCCATAGCCCTGCCATAGCCCTCCATAGCCCTGTCATAGCCCTGTCATAGCCCTGTCATAGCCCTGTCATAGCCCTGCCATAGCCCTGTCATAGCCCTCCATAGCCCTGCCATAGCCCTGTCATAGCCCTCCATAGCCCTGCCATAGCCCTGTCATAGCCCTCCATAGCCCTCCCATAGCCCTCCATAGCCCTGCCATAGCCCTCCCATAGCCCTCCATAGCCCTCCCATAGCCCTGTCATAGCCCTCCATAGCCCTCCATAGCCCTGCCATAGCCCTGTCATAGCCCTCCATAGCCTTGCCATAGCCCTCCCATAGCCCTGCCATAGCCCTCCCATAGCCCCGCCATAGCCCTGCCATAGCCCTGCCATAGCCCTCCATAGCCCTCCATAGCCCTGTCATAGCCCTGTCATAGCCCTGTCATAGCCCTGCCATAGCCCTGCCATAGCCCTCCATAGCCCTGTCATAGCCCTGTCATAGCCCTGTCATAGCCCTGTCATAGCCCTGCCATAGCCCTGTCATAGCCCTCCATAGCCCTGCCATAGCCCTGTCATAGCCCTCCATAGCCCTGCCATAGCCCTGTCATAGCCCTCCATAGCCCTCCCATAGCCCTCCATAGCCCTGCCATAGCCCTCCCATAGCCCTCCATAGCCCTCCCATAGCCCTGTCATAGCCCTCCATAGCCCTCCATAGCCCTGTCATAGCCCTGTCATAGCCCTCCATAGCCCTGCCATAGCCCTCCCATAGCCCTCCATAGCCCTGCCATAGCCCTGTCATAGCCCTCCATAGCCCTCCCATAGCCCCGCCATAGCCCTGCCATAGCCCTCCCATAGCCCCGCCATAGCCCTCCCATAGCCCTGCCATAGCCCTGCCATAGCCCTGTCATAGCCCTCCATAGCCCTCCATAGCCCCACCATAGCCCTCCCATAGCCCTGCCATAGCCCTCCCATAGCCCTGTCATAGCCCTCCCATAGCCCTGTCATAGCCCTCCATAGCCCTCCATAGCCCCACCATAGCCCTCCCATAGCCCTGCCATAGCCCTCCCATAGCCCTGTCATAGCCCTCCATAGCCCTCCATAGCCCTGCCATAGCCCTCCCATAGCCCCGCCATAGCCCTCCCATAGCCCTGTCATAGCCCTGTCATAGCCCTGTCATAGCCCTGTCATAGCCCTGCCATAGCCCTCCCATAGCCCTCCATAGCCCTGCCATAGCCCTCCCATAGCCCTCCATAGCCCTGCCATAGCCCTCCATAGCCCTGCCATATCCCTCCCATAGCCCTCCCATAGCCCTCCCATAGCCCTCCATAGCCCTGCCATAGCCCTCCCATAGCCCTCCATAGCCCTGCCATAGCCCTCCCATAGCCCTCCCATAGCCCTGCCATAGCCCTCCCATAGCCCTCCATAGCCCTCCATAGCTTTGCCATAGCCCTCCATAGCCCTCCATAGCCCTGTCATAGCCCTGTCATAGCCCTGTCATAGCCCTCCCATAGCCCTCCATAGCCCTGTCATAGCCCTCCCATAGCCCTCCATAGCCCTCCATAGCCTTGCCATAGCCCTCCATAGCCCTCCATAGCCCTCCATAGCCCCGCCGTGTCCTCAGAGCTACTGTGGATTTGTGCTGGTGTGTACAATGTGTGTACAATGACTTTGAAGACTATGTCATTTGTCCCAAGGGCAGGAGTGGCCACAGCTCTGGACTGAGCAGCCCTCCGCCCAGCCCACCTTAGAGTTTCGGCAGCAACACCCCGTTTCCCCACAAGGTTCCTCTGTGTAGCCCTGACTGTCCTGAAACTGGAGCTGTAGACCAGGCTGACCTTGAACTCAGAGATCTGCCTGCCTCTGCCTCCCGAGTGCTGGGACTAAAGGGTTGAGCCACCACTGCCTGGCTAAGGTTCAGGCTCTAGGTGATGTGGAACAAAGCACTAGCTCTGCTGTGGCTGGTTGGGCTTTCCCTACAACAGGGAGGCAGCTCAGTGGCCTCTGCACATTATGCGAAAGCCTCCTGCTCACCCAGTGAGCAGGAACTCCATGACCTCCTCTTAGGCCCTGCCCTCAAGGCGCTCCTGTGCTGGGTCTTGAAGGAAGCCAGAGTTTGGTGCTGACAGAGTCTCCCCAGCCCCCACCAAGCCCCGTTTCTGGAGACCTGGGCTTTCTCCAAGTCTAAACCTAAATGATTTGCATGAGAAAGACGTTTACCTTTTCAGCATCCAGCTCAGGCTGCGGCTTCAACTTCTTGCCTAGCACAATTGCCTGGCAACACTGAGAGAGTGATTACAAGTGTCTGGAGGGGGGCGCAGTGCCTCAGAGGGGGTCTTACCCTATGTGCTGACACTGGCCACCACAGACATAGTCAAGGGTCTTCTTATGTCCAGCAGTTGCTGCTGGGCTGAGGCACTGGGAACCTTGTGTTTCAAAGCAGGAAGCTCACGACACCAACCCAGTCCCTTGGGGTGGAACAGACAACAGGGAGACCTCACCCATCTATCTGATTCCCCAGACTTCTACTTGGGGCTTGCAAAGGTCAGGCAGTTGGGGCAAGAGCCCCACAGTGACCTATGCACAGTTGCGTCATCTCTCCCAGGAGCACCCACAGGCCCAGAAGAGCAGCATAGGCAGTCCTGGGTACATGCCACAGAGGGGCCAGGGTGTACCACATTCCTTGGAGGTTCAGGGGTGTAGGTGCACATCAGCTTCTTGGGGTCTTAGTCCCTCTTAGTCTTAGTCTAAAGAGACTCAGTGTCCCCTACACACACACACACACACACACACACACACACACACACACACACCCCAAGACCAGTCCCTGTTGGGGAGTGAGAGAGTTTGTAAAACACAAAGGCTGTGGTCAGATCTGCCCCAGGCTGTCATGGGTACCTGGGATGACCAAACCAACTGCTTTGGAGATAATGGGCTGTCACAGCCTGGGAAGCATCTGGAGGGGAGTGGGTGTAGCTGTGAGGCGATTTCCCCAAACCTGCTGTGTTGCTGAGACCTTCCCACCACTGGCCAGAGCACACGTTGGCCCTGAGTACCAGCACGTACCGTAGCCTGGGATGCTATTAATAATTTCCATATATCGAGCTCCCATTATGAGCAAAAAATAACCAGCAAGAGCAGCGGCAAAGCTATCTGGCACCCCACCCCCAAGGCTCAGAGAGCCCAAAATAGCGTCCTGGGAAAGGCTTAGCGGCATGTAGCCCAAGGGGTTCGGGCTGGGCTTTCCCTGTGCTCTGACCCAGTGCCTCCATGGCTGGCTCTTGTCCAGGGGGCTTGGCCTCACCAGGCCCCAGGGGCCACAGGGCGTGGGATGGTCTCAGGGCAGGGGGAAGGTATGCATGGTTAAAGGAAGAATTCAGGACATGAGGATGATCTTCAGGACCTGGAGAGGCTAGGGGAGGAGTTAAGGGGTCACTACACCTACAGCTTCACGTGAGGGCCTCTGTATCATCTGGACCACAGATCCTCCAGAAACTGTAGGATCCCAAGGAAATCAGAGATGCCCCATCATGTTCCCATCATGACCTCTCAGAATCCCCTAAAACCCCTTCCCCTATCTCCATGAAGGACAGGGGGAGCCAAGGATTAGGCTGTTCTCTTCCGCTTGTGGGTTCAGGCTCTCTGCCAGTGACTTGGGGAGAGGGGGTTCTGGACGTGAAAGAGAGGGACAGTGGGTGAAGGGTCTGGGGGTGCCCACAACATCTACTGCACTGTTACTGTCCTAGCAACATTCAGGATGATCTGTCTTCTCCAGGCATGGCCCTTAATGGGACCCCAAACCCCTGACTGGGAGGTTGGCCCTAGGGTGGGCTCTGCATCTTAGGTGTGTAGGCTGAAGCCTCATTTGTCACATAGACTGGGACATGTTTGGCCAGCAGCACCCAGGGGGGTTGTTTGAGGTGCCCCGTTATTCTTTCTATATGGGGTCACTGAGAGCGGGAGGACAGCCAGGCTAAGATGGTTTTACGTATGCCAGGCGATATCTCTGCATGCACCTAGGCTGCCCTCTGGTGGCCAGGTGGCCCTGGTGTGTGGCCGGCATTCCTTAGGTCTCAGGCCTCCTTGTCCATCCATAGTGTATATCTGTGGTGGTAGTGAGGCATTTGGGAGGAGGGTTTTTAAAATTAATTTTTATTTTTTTGCAGAGACTAAGACAAGGGAGGAGCCTTTCCAGTCCTATCCAGCTACTGCCAGGTGCCCTTGCTGACTGGGAGTGGGTGGAGGCAGCAGAACCCAGAGCCACCTCCTCCAGGAAGCCCCCTGGCTTCGGCCTAACTTGAGTACCAGGGTTCTTTGTGGCCTATTATTGTGGCTAGACCAGGCTAGCATGGGCCTATGGCCATTTGTGCTGAATCCTCTCTCAAGTCATGCTAGAACAAATGGCTCTTGGTCAGGTGGGTGACTGGGCAGGCCCAGGCAGGCAGGAAGATCGCCTGCCTGTCCAGTGAGAAGGTACGGTAGAAACCGTCAAGGGCTTGATGCTAGTTCCACAGGAGGAAGAGGCTGGGACTAGGCTGGGGACAGATGGAGGTAACAGGACCCTTACCTCTGCTACCCAGAGGGACACTCAGTCAAGAAAACCCAGAGGGGCCAGGATGGTAGCTTCTGGAAGTATCCTGGCTCCCCTGCCCCCGCCCCCCACTCTGAACGGCAGGAGGGCTGGGCAGGTGCCCAGGCTGGCTGAGGCCCAGACTGCATGGCCTAGGACCCCAGTGCCAGCCTAGCCTCCCACCTCTATGCCGGCCCCAAGCCAAATGCTTTTTTTTTTTTTTTTTTTTTGCAAAGCTATCTTTTTACCTTGATAAGCTGTTTTAAAAATGTAAATAAAATAACTCAGCGGACAAAAGCAGGCATTGATTCTGCCCAGAGCCAGCCGCTGCCCTCGACATGAAATATCGCAGCACATTGAGTCGTGAGTCCCCGCTAATCCGGGCAGACAGGCCTGAATGGGGCCCCTTTGGACGGGCGCGGCGGTGGGCAGTGGAGCATGCACCGCCTGCTGGGCGGCCCTGCTCCTGGACAATGGCTTTTCTTCCCCGAAGGGGCCTGTGCGGGACAAGAGCCCCCTTTGTGTGGGATGCCTGTCTTGGAGAGCCAGAGGAGCACATTCAACAGCCCCAGACAGTCTTTGAAAAGCTGGAGTGTAACAGAAGACACCCGAAACACTAGCTTGCCTTCTGCCTCCCTGCACTCTCCCCAGGCACAGCCGCCATTCAGCCTCAAGAATGGCCTCAGGGGGCTCCCAACCCCACATTGTTCCTGGGTGTGTGGCCATCTTGGTTCCTCAGCGCCCTCCACTACTTGTGAGAGGCAGGTGTGACAGGAAATGAAGCCATTGTGGGCCGTGGTGCTGCTGACACACGGACTACCTCCCAGAGCCAACCAAGGTCTCCAAGGCCCAGGTGGCTCCTGGTGCCTAACATCTAAATCACAACTGTAGGAGTGGTGACCCCAGAGCGCGGTCCCTGAAGTGTGCCCATCTTTGAGTCTCCACAGCGACAGCTTGGAAGTGATGATGCCTGCAATGGTGGCCTCCTAAAATGATGACATCACTCAGAACAGCAGGCACACCTGGGCCAGACCCCGCTGGAGGCCCCTTGAGCCACCCCTAAGCTGGGATCTGTACCAGATGCTACCAGAGCCATAGCATCAACCAGAAGCCTCTCTCTGTTTCCATGAGCCTCATGAAACCTGGTCACAGCCTGGACCTCCTGGGCCTGGGCCTCTGAATGTGGAACTTTAGGACTGGTGTCCCTCTCAGAACCTCCTGGGCTCACACCAGAGACAGCAGCACTGACAAAGGTGACCCAGAACCCACAATGCCCACAGTCCACAAGTTCTCCCCCAGAAACTGCTGCCCCAGGGATGACAGGATGGAACACACTGGGTAGTCTCGGCCCTTCAAGTGTTTCTGTCTGGGCTGCCATGCTCGCTCAGGCTCTGCCTCGCACACACAAACAGATGGATTAATCAATTGACCAAAGGGCAAAGGAGAGGAGAGTGGCATGCCAGCTCAGGCAGATAGGTTTGTCCCGTGTCACACGTGCTCCTGATGGGACTGACTGGTAAGGCTGGACCGTCAGAGCGTGTGGGGGAGTGCTAGTAGGCAGCCTCAGAAGGCTCACCCCTGGGTCAGCAATGAGCAGGGGTCGGGTGGTAATCCCGGGAGGTGAGGGATCTACACCTTGATGCCTTCTCTCGGATGAAGTAGTATAAGAGGCTGCTGGGGCCCAGTCCCTGAAACCTCCATCAATGGAGGCCCATAACTCCATTCAGCGCTATAGCGGGGCTACAAACAGCCTCCATCTGGCTTCTGCCGCCTCGTGAACACGTGCCCCAAGAGGTAGAAGATAATCCCAGCCCGTTTCTCTGAAGGCCGCGGGAGGTAGAAGGGTCACTCACGTCTGCCATTCACCTCTTTGAATTTGCCCTCATGGTGGAGATGGTGGGATATGAGAAGGCGAGAGAGCCTGTCTGTGTCCTGCAGCCATGAGATACTGGCCAACGACTCCACCAGCCCGCGGGGAGGCGCGAGGTGGGGGGGGGAGCTCTGGCTGAAGACCTTGACTGCAATTGGGTCAGCGCTGAGCTGTGCGGGGATACCCAAAACCCACGGTCTGGAGGCCATCAGGACGCGGAACTTAGCTGGGGAAAGGCTTGGAGATTGGGGCAGGCCTTGGCTGAGAGATCAGAACCTCTGGCCTGAACCAATAGGGAGAAGGTGATGGGAAGGTGAGAGGTTTGAGACCTGTCTACACAGCTCCCAGGAGGCTGAGGTCAAGCTCCCATCCGCTCTGAGCAATCATGGTGGACTACAGAGGTCTGGTGGACTACATAGGTCTTTTGGTCTGGGCAAGGAGCCCAGAACACGGGGGGGAATGGTACGGGGCACTGACTCCCTTTCTTCCCTGTGCGGCTGTGGGTGTAGCTGTGTCTGCAGCCGGCGCTGCAGCTCATGGGCCACTCAGGCCTCCAGGGAGAGCATGTCCAGCGGCCTGGCTGGAGGGTCATCCAGGGCAGCTAACTCCTGCTGGGCTTCCTCCCGGAGCTGCAGAATCACAAAACCTCATTATCACGTCGTCCACTCCCCAGAGGCCCCTTGCAGCCTTCCCCGCTTGCACAGAGGTTTTAAAAATTAATCTATTCAGAAGGTAACTGTCGCTATTCAGCCACCATCCATGCCTCCCCGTGACTTTTCATGCCGCTGAGATTCCATTCTGCTCCGCTGAGTCCCAAGGCCGTGGGCCCTGGTCATTGTCCACACTAATTATCCCATAAAGGCAGGAGCTTGTTCTAGGCCAGACAAAGGACTGCACTTGTCTAAGGGACAGGGATGGTCACAGACTCATAAATCACCATGCGCCGGCTGGCCGTACCTGGATCAGGAGAGAGCAAAGGAAACATCAGAACCGGAGTTGACGCTGCCTGTCATTGACCTAAGGGCTTCACTGCCGATTCGGGAACAGACTCAGGAGCTGAAACAAGAGTGACTAGGTATCCCCAGGATCCCTGGCTTCCATTTGCATATAAGGACTAACAAGGGCTTAAAGCGGCTGCCAGTGTGGTCCTCTGCAGCAGGGTCTATGCAGCCAGCTGGCATTGTACAGACATCTTGGCTGTACCTTATCGCTGTGGACGTCCACTGCCAAGATTATTCTAAGCCATGACAGCTTCTGGTGGATCATTTCTCAGAACTGCAAGCTATGTGGATGTAGACATATTCACAGACACAGCGCTGTTCTATGCCCCACCAGAAACTCAAGGCAGCTCCACAGGATGTAAGCGGGGGTGTTTCTACAGTGCATGAGAATTTGCTTGTCAGGCCCAGGGAGGATGTCAATGCTTCCAAGATAGGAGCAGCGGTTGTTTGTTCCTCTTGGAGCAGCAGCAGAGGGCATACTGCAGGCCAGCTCTGAGGGCAACTGCAGGGACCTGCATGCTGCAGCCCAGCTCTGAGACCAGCAATATGGACCTGCATGCTGCAGCCTAGCTCTGAGACCAGCAGTATGGACCTGCATGCTGCAGCCTAGCTCTGAGACCAGCAGTATGGACCTGCATGCTGCAGCCCATCTCTGAGACCAGCAGCAGGGACCTGCATGCTGCAGCCCATCTCTGAGACCAGCAGCAGGGACCTGCATGCTATAGCCCAGCTCTGAGACCAGCAACAGGGACCTGCATGCTGCAGCTCATCTCTGAGACCAGCAGCAGGGACCTGCATGCTGCAGCCCAGCTCTCCAGAGCAGGTATGGCTCCACTTTCCAGGATATAGGAACGAGGTGGCAAGGTGAGCAACAACGGGCACCTTTTACTCATGGATAAGGAAAAGTCCAGGAAGGTTTTGTGCTGTGCTGGCCTGTCAGATTGTTCTTGCAACTATACATGCTTAATCCTCTCTGCACATCAACAAATTGGTGCTGAGTGTCCAAAGAACAAAGTCCATGCCTAGGCACTGGGAACATATCTGGTAAAATTTTCACGCCCCAGCTACACCTAGGGGATACTTCCCAGGAGACACAAGCTTTGTGGTCTTACCTATTATAGGTGTAAACTGTTCCTTCCGCTTACTTTAGGCATTTATTTATTTATTTATTTATTTACTCTTATACCACACACTAAAGAAGGAACTGAACCTCCCAGAAGATGGCGAGATAGTTCTGGGATCTAGCAGCACTCAGGGCCCTGTACTGCTGAGCTCTCGGGGTTTTTGTATCCCTACCGCAAGCCGAGCCATGTCCCTATTACAGAGAGCTAGTGGCCCATTGGTAAGTCACTCAGCACACAAAGGAGGGAACCAGCTGGAAGAAGGCCACTCTAGTCCTGGGACAGAAACAGCTTAGCACGGTTCCTGAGACCACAGTGGAGGGGACATGCCTCCTCCCAGCTCGGATGTCCCCTTACTCTGGTCTAATGAGGTACCACAGAGTCCCTGGTGGTTTCCCCAGAGTCCCACTGGCAGTCAAACCTAGGCCACAAACTTGCCCCTGAGCCAATGGTTGCAGGACGGGGCTCCAGGTTGGATGTGAATATCAAAGAGGCATCTTGACTGCTCAGACTCCCAGGCTTCAGGGCCACTCCTTGCCTCTCTCGTTTCTGATCTCTAGTTGCCTCTTAGGACTTGGCAAGGCCTGAAACTCTTGCCTGGGAATGAATTTCTTCATCTGGATTTCTGATGTCGCCTACCTTCACCAAAGACCTTCTCTAAGCATGCTTTGCATACAAGCAGGATCTGGCTGCTCAGGGGCAAGAAGACCTGCCCTACCCACGTCAGCTAGGCTGTCCCTGGCACAGATGTCACACATTCACTACTGGGAAGGTAGTCCCCAGGGCCCACAGTGGGGACAGTGCTTTCAAAGGACACTCCAAGAGCACCCATGAGGCTTTAAGGTTACTTTAAAACTACTGCAATCTTGACTGCAAAACAGACTTCAGGGACTACCCAACAGTGCTTAGCATAGCTGCCGCATGTCAGGAAAGGAACCTGGGCAAGACAACACGAGCGTGGACGATTCTCCAAGGCTGTCTGGAGGGGCTGACTCATGGGTAGTACACACGGAGGAGCACCTAGGACCCTTCAGAGGATACCCAGGAGGGCAGAAGGGAAGCTTGTCTGTCTATCTGTACTCCGGGAATCAAAGGAAACCACACTAAGCATGGATTCCACCGTGGGACATGAAATACCATTTGCACATGGGGTCTCGGAAATCATCTCTAATGATGTATCTGAGAATATTCTCTGTTCTTCTGGTCCCCCGGAATGGTTTCTCTCCACCCACTGGGTCTCACTCACTAGTTTCTGCAGCCACTTATGAAATAACCACTCTGAGATCTAATATAAGTTACTCTTTGGCTTCTTTTGCTCAGGCTTCTTATTAACTAACTCTTACATCTTAAATGAACCCATTTCTATTATTTTATATTTTACCATGAGGCTTGTGGTTTGTTACCTCTTGCTTCTTGGGAGGCTACATGGCATCTGCCTGGCTCCATAGTCTTTCCTCCTCTATCTCTGCTTGGATTTCCCCCCTTGCTCTATCCTGCCCTGTCATAGGCTTCTTTATTAACCAATGGTAATAAAACGTATTCACAGCATACAGAGGGGAACCCCACATCAGTTTTCTATAGCACAATAATAGGTATCTCTGCTGATGCAATAAGTCAGATCAAACCAAGTTGAAAAAGCAAGAGAACAGATATATTTGAACAAAGCAACTCCTAGGTGAATCTTCCAGTCCCAGATATCAGAGCTGGAGAAGTCACGTGACCGAACTAAAGCTGGGAGCTTATATATTCTGCAGGTGAGGGGTGGTGATGTGTCCTCCACAAGCTGGGTTTGTGCCCAAGTATGGTAAAAAGCTGACCACTTTAGGCAGAGTCTTGTATGGCTGGCAACTGCAAAGGAGGAGCTGCTCTAGCCACTAAGGATGCAGAACTGGGCTGCTTGGCACCTTTGTTGGAGATTCTCTGAGAGGGTGGGGTTTGGAGGGAGGAGTGGATCCAGCATGAGTGAGCAGGAGGCTCCAGCTGAACAGTCTCTAGTGCTAATTATTTGTAGAAGCAAAGCACAAAAACGTCCTTAAACCACTGACAAGGACACCCTGGCCTATGCCACCAGTGAAAATGTCAATTGAAAAACAGACCAAGAAGTGTTCAGAGAATATGGGACTACAGGATGTCAACGGAGAATGTGCATAGGAAACAAATGCCTAAAATCACTAAAGTAAAGCTGGGCAGTGGTGGTGCATATCTTTAATCCCAGCACTCGGGAGGCAGAGGCAGGAGGAACTCCTGAGTTTGAGGCCAGCCTGGTCTACAGAGCAAGTTCCAGGACAGCCAGGGCTGTTACACAGAGAAATCCTGTCTTGAAAAACAAAAAAACAAACAAAAAAAAAAACAAACCAAACAAAAAACAAATAAACAAACCAAAAACCCATCTGTAGGCAGAGACTGCTAGTTCATTCCCTGCCACCCAGACCCGAAATAATCACACAGAAACTGCATTAATTACGACACTGTCAATAGCTTAGGCTTATTCTTGGCTAACTCTTGTATCTTAAATTAATCCGTTTTTATTAATATGTGTATCGCCACGTGGTTGTGGCTTACTGGTAAGGTTCCATCCGGCATCTGTCTCCTATGACAGTTACATGGCTTCTCCCAGACTCTGCCTTCTTTTCTCCTCTATCTCTGCTTGGAATTCCCACCTTGCCCTATTCTGTGCTGCAGTAGGCCCAAAGCAGCTTCTTTATTAACCAATGGTATTCACAGCATACAGAGGGGAATCCCACATCACCACAGAGAAACCCTGTCTTGAAAAACCAAAAGCCAAAACCAAACCAAACAAAAAATAAACAAACCAAAATCCCCTCTGTCCCTTCTAATTGTTCTCTGTGTCAACACTCTAAATTAATCTCTATAGTGGCATTTAGCTAACATTTTTTTAAAAAAGATTTATTTACTTTATATACTTTGGGGTTTTGCTTGCATGTCTATCTGTCTAAGGGTGTCAAATCCCCTGGAACTGGAGTTACAGACAGTTGTGAGCTGCCTGTGGTCCTGGGAATTGAACCCTGGTCCTTTGGAAGAACAGCCAGTACCCTTAGCCGTTTGAGCCATCTCTCCAGCCCTAGTTGACATTTCTATGAACAGTGTATGATGGATTCTTCCTCCCTCATCCTAGTTGCTGTTTGTTACTGTTCATTTTACTGATGATAATATTAGGACTGGGGTGGGGTGACTCTCTATGCAGGCCAGGTTTGTATTTTCCAATGGCTAAGGACGTTGAATATTTTTCATGTATTTATTAGCCATTTTATCTCTTCTTTTGAGAACAGTTTTCAATAAATTTGGTCATTTATTGATTTTTTTTGTTTAATTTTTCACTCCTTCCCTATCAGGTGTTTAGTTGCCAAAGATTATTTTTCTATCCTTTACTCTTTATTTTTTCTTTTAGTTATGTGTCTATGTATGCATGTGTATGTGGTTTGAGTATGTGTGTAGGACCTGTGGAGACCAGAAAAGGATATTCAATTCTCTGGATCCAGAGTTAAAGGAGATTGTGGGCCACCTGCCTTGGGTGCTAGGACCTGAACCCTGGTCCTCTGCAAGAGCAGTACGCTTTCTTAACTGTTGAGGCATCTCTCCAGCCTCTTGTTTCCTCCTCTTCTTTTTTTGGTAGTGGTGGTTGAAAAAGTCAGTGGACCCTTATTGCTTCTGGGTGTGGGACCCAGGAGCTCTTGGTCAGACGAGTCCATTTCCTCTTCACCAACACAGGCTTCCGGCTTGGTAGGACAGCACTGCCCTTGCAGACAATGCCATGCACAGATCAGGGCGGTTCTGGTTCTTGCAGATCACGTGTCTGATCTTGCTGAGAGTGGCCCGTGCATTTTTGTTGATGGTGGGCCTCATATAAGAAGAGACTGGTTTTCGCTGACCTCATGACCACCGCATGCCCTTGGCTGTGGGCTCCTCTCCCACGGTCTTCCGGTGAATCAGTCCATTGTAGTGGAAGGAGTTGTGGCCCTTCAGGTAACTGGACTGGCGGTGCTGTAAGTCTGCTTATTCCTCTGGGTCAGGAAACTGGAGCTGTTCGGAATGACGGCCCATTGCAGACATGCCGACATGGCCGAGGCCCCTCTCCCTCAGACATGGCCTAGGTCTCTCCCTATGGCGCCTGGAGATGGAAAGAGGCTTTATTCTTCTTGTTTCCTCTGCTGTGAGGAAGCTTTTTAATCTCATGCAACCTGTTTGTCTATTCTTGGTATTATTTCCCGGGTAGTTTGAGTCCTTTGCAAATGTCCTTTCTTATGATGCTGCCTTGAATGCTTTCTTTTGGTAGTTACAGCTTTTAGTTTCTTACACTAAACTAACCTTGTTTTGAATAAACCTGTGTGATGTGCCTTATCTAGTCTGCCCTCAGGCTATCTCTCCCAGTCGTTCCCCCCCACCCCCTCCAGAGCTGGGCAGCAGGCCCCTTCCCAACTCTGGCTTCCACAGACCTTCCTGGTCTTTTTCCACCAGCATGCTGGTGCTGGCCTGGACCTCACACACTAGAGCCTGCACATTCTGGAGCAGTTCCGCTTCCGTCCTTGTCCTGACTGCCCTAGTGCCTTGCTAAAAGTGCTTTTGACCTCTGGCTTAGTGACCTTGCCCAACCAGCTATTCCTGCTCTCCTTGCTCCTAGACCGCTAGTGGTCATCCATCCTCAAATGTGCTTGCTCTTCAACAGTGACACCACGGATCCTGGACACCTCTCCCCAGGAAGCTGAACAGCTGGCCAGCTTTGTGCGGCCTAAATCTTTGTTCATATGCTGCTAAGAGGACCTGGACCCTGAGGTTGGCTGATGTCAGACACCCTAGGGATCTGTTAAAAACTAAGACCCTTGCAGGAAAGTGGTGGTATACTCCTTTAATCCCATCACTTGGGAGGCAGAGGCAGTCAGATCTCTGTGAGTTTGAGGCCAGCTTAGTCTACAAAGCGAGTTCCAGGACAGCCAGGCTGTTACACAGAGAAACTCTGTCTCAAACAACAACAACAACAAAACAACCAAACACCCCCCCCCCAAAAAAAAACCCACCAAAAAAAAAAAACCCCAAAAACCCAAACCAAACCAACCAACCAACGAAACAAAACAAGTAAAACCCTTCCTTTCCTGACGCCAGCAGCCAACATTCAGGGCTCGGATGTTCTTAGGCGAGGACACCACACCAGGAATCCTATAGTTGGGTGCATGAACTCAACAGCCAACACCACCGTGAATCCCAGTTTCTACTGCTGTCCCCAACCCTGAGGAACACAACACACCTAACCAGACCCCCATGTTTCCAAGTTTCACTGCTTTTGCCCAGCTTCTCCCCAAATTCCAGTTCCTCTTCCTCTTGACTTCCATCAGAATATCCTAACATGCCCTGACACTGTTCCTAAAGATGACCCTGACCATAACCCTGAACCAATCCCCCACTCATTGCCATCAGCATTCAAAACACCCTGACCTTCACCCCAGCGCCCTCCATCTCAGAGAGGAAAGCCAAGGGGTTCTCTGAGCCCAGGCTGTTCTTCTTTCCCTACATGGCAATGTCTCTTAGGAACTCTCCAAAGTCCAGCTTTCCATCTCTCTTATATTGGGGTCCTGGAACCCCATCTGCAGCAGGCTGAGTAAGGCCTCAGCTCTTAGGGTGCTCCTTCTCAAGGGTCTGAACCCACCCAGAGGCCTGGTCACTCTATGTTCATTTCCACTTTGTAAGTGCTCAAGGCACCACACCTCGCAAAACCCAATGCTTCATCAACTGCAAGAATCGTCTGTGTAGCACAGGGCCTGTTTCACCTGACTGGCATCTGCAAGGCAGTCCTGCTTCCTGTCAGGCACCTCTGTTGTTTGGCTTCTCCACGTGCCACCTTCAGTTAGTAGCATATGTTGCTCTATGGTCACTGAAGAGCCTGCTAGCACATATCACTGCTCCGGACAGTAGGCAGCTACTGTTCTACTTACCTGCAGGAAGCTATTACGTTGCATTAAACACGAGTAGTAGTTCTGTGCCAATGACAAGGAACTAAGTCCTTCCAGCACGTGGACAACTGACCACAGAACTGTTATCCACCTCTGAAGGCACACAATCTACTCTGTTGTTCGGTCCAGGTTGATGCTCTCAGGACTTGTGACTGGCTACCAGTAGGGATAGATGTTCTACTCCAACCAACCCAGCACAGACCACTGAGCTATGGCTTGCTTCGGGGCAGGGTGCTTCTGGGGAGGGTGCTTCTGGGGAGGGTGTTTCTGGGGAGGGTGCATCAAGGCAGGGTGCTTCAGGGCAGGGTGCTGCAGGTCAGGGTGCTTCTGGGCAGGGTGCTTCAGGGCAGGGTGCTGCAGGTCAGGGTGCTTCTGGGCAGGGTGCTTCTGGGCAGGGTGCTGCGGGGCGGGGCCCACCCTCCTGTAGCACAACACTCCCGCTCCCCTCTGCTCTCTCCCGTTCTAGACCTCACACAGGCACCAGTAAAGATACAATGCATGGGATCTGTGCCAGAAAGCCAGGCCAACTCAATGATGTGAAGTCCTCAGTGACTTTAGCCCACAATGCAGTAAAGGAGCAAAACCACGGGATGCTCATCAGATGCAGAAAAGCAATTCGTAAAATCCACTTCTGGTGCAGGCAAGATGGTAAAAGGCACTAGCTGCCCAACCTGAGAATTACGTTATAATAAGAGAACCAACTCCTAAAAGTGGTTCTTCTCTCTCTCTCTCTCTCTCTCTCTCTCTCTCTCTCTCTCACACACACACACACACACACACCCCATAACTTAATAAATAAAGTGTAATATAGTTTTAAAAATCCACTTCTGCAAGTTGGGTGGTTGTGGCGCACGCCTTTAATCCCAGCACTCGGGAGGCAGAGGCAGGCGGATCTCTGTGAGTTCAAGGCCAGCCTGGTCTACAAGAGCTAGTTCCAGGACAGCTAGGGCTGTTACACAGAGAAGCCCTGTCTCAAAAACCAAACCAACCAAACAAATGAAATCCACTTTCCCATGAGTTAGGAAATAACCAGAACAGGGCCCTGACCTAAGCTGGGCTGTAGAATGCAAAAATACACCCTACACATGGATTCCATGTAATGTACCTGGCTGGATGAAGTTATGGCCCCAAGCAAGATAAGTGGCAAGAGGAAAAAACAAAAGTCTTCAAACTTGGAAAACCAAAAGATATTCGAGTTACTGACAACAGATTAATTTTATGCAGAAAGCCACGAAGAATCTAAAGGTAAATTAGAACTAATAAGTTTGACACACATGTTTTACACAAGGCCACTATTGAAAACCAATTGCTACCTCACTTAATGGTATGAGAACATAAGATTCCCTGGTGGTGACCTGGTATAAGAAGTTTATGTACAAAATCATAAAACATTATTAAAATGTTAAGTGACCTAACCCAGCAAGAGGACTCAGCAGGTGAAGGCAGTTGCCACCCGGACTGACTACCCGAGTTTGATCCCTGGCACCCACACAGTAGAAGAGACCCGACTCCCCCAAGCTGTCCTCTGTCCTCCACATGTGTGCCATGGCATGCATGTCCACATATATGCACACACAAATGAATAAATAAATATTTAAAAATTGAAAAATTAGAAAGTAAAGGCCACACCATAGTATCTAAAAAAAAGTTCCTAATTTTGGAATTGACAGAGCATACACCATTTCCATGAAAACAACAAAACATATACTTGGTCTACATATACACATTTGAATGCATGCAGGTGTGAGCATCCATGTGTGCATGCGGACACGTGTATGTTCTTGTACTTATGTATGTTGTTAAGTGTGTCTTTTCCCTTTTTGGTTTTGTTTTGAGACAGGGTTTTACTATGTGGACCAGGCTCATCTTGAACTCACAGAGATCCACCTACCTCAGCCTCCCCAGTCCTGGGATTAAAGGTGGGTGCCACCACCACCCAGCTCCTTACCTTTCTAAGGGGTCTTGCCACTTCCCTTTGTACCCTGCCAACCATGGCCAGCCCAACATCTGCCGGAGGAGGCCTTGGCAAACGCTACAGAGACAAGACAGAACTGGCTGTGCCTGTTAACTCCCTAGAGGTCCTGGCATCAAAGCTAAAGCCCCTTACATCCTCTTAACTCCTTTCTGTCACAGACCCTCTGGACTCCTCCCATACGACCTCCCAGTCCATCAGAGCAGCTTCCTTCCCGTGGTCCACTATGCGCCTGGTGAGTGTGGTCCTTTCCGATGCTGAACCCCAGAGGCACTAACAGTCTTGTCTCTCTGGAGGATGTGGTCTGGTGTACTACTAAAGCCCTCACGGTAACCTCCCTCACGATCAGTCTCCCACGTACACACTCTGGGCAGTCACATGATGGTGGAGAGAGCCCCGCCACTCCAAGTGTCTCAGGCCAGGAGGGGGGTCATGCCTATGGGCAGGAACGGGTCTTTACGAGGTCGTGCACCACCAAGACACGGCCAGGGCGAGGGGCGTGCTGACGCACATTGCAAACAATTGCTGCTTCCTGTTCTTATGACATAAAAAAAAAAAAAAAAAACCAGGATGCAGAGAGGCGCTCATCTGAATGAATGAGATAAGCGAGTTCTGTGACATTCCGCAAAGCCACAGAGGGGAGGCTCCGGGGAGCAGCAATGGCAAGCACCCCGCCGTCCCTCCGTCCGCCCCAACCCCGCGGTGGACACCACTTACACACTCCTGGACTGAGAAGCCAGGTGAGCACAGCGCTGACTTCTGGGACCTTCTATCTCTACTGCGGCCTGCTCGCCTGCTCGGAGGGCCCGTGATGGTCTCCAGCCCCACCCCTCCCCATACCAGACCTGGGACAAGGCCATGCCCAAGTTCACAGCTGTTGCTATGAGGACATCCTGAGCCTGCCGGCAGAAGGTCTCACTGGCAAGTCAGGGACAGCAAGACAGATGGCCCCTGGCCAGAGCCTGACCCCTGACCCCAGGCCCTGCTTCACAGGAACACGTGGCGGGGGAGGGGAAGCTACAACCTCGGGAAGCAGACTTACCAAAGTTCCGAACAGACAAATCACAGATTCTTCAGAAATGCCATGTCTAGTGCAGGGACCGTCTAGCACAAGCGCCCAGGGACACTCTCTACATGTTTAGGAGGGGTCCTGGGAGCCATTCAAACCACTGATGTCTCCCAGCTGTCTTCATGTTTATACTAACAAGGCCCTAAGGGCTGCAGGAGAGGCTCTGAGATGGTCCACGGGGGGACAGGGGCGAGGCATGGGGACACTGGTGGCAGTACAGTGGTTGCTACTTTATCCATCAACCGCTGAGGTGACTCAGTCACCTACACTTTGAGGACTTCACAAACCCAGGTAGGGACTCCTGCTGCCAAGTCACCACCCAAAGTCAGCTCCAGTACCATCATACAGTCAGGGTAGGTGGTAGGGACCATGGAACCTGGTGTCTGGGAGGTTGGGCAGTGATTGTTCAGGCACCATCATGGCTGAAGACAGCTGAGCTATACTGGATACCTGACCGCCTCAAAGGCTCCCGTGACACATGGTCTCTCCAGAGCCACCCAGAGCTGGGCTCAGCTCACAGCAACCAGCACAGCAGTCTGAGCCCTCTGCCTCGCAGGGGAAGCTAAGGTGGTGCTCCATCAGGGCTGCTTAATGGGCAAGCAGCAGAAGGGCCCGAGAGGGCAGTGCCATTATCCCCCTGGAGGTCCACAACATCCCCTATGATGCCTGAAACTGCCATCCCTTCCGACAGCTACACTCTGGTGTCACCTTTGTCTCTGGTCCTTAGGTGCTCTGTAGCTTTTTCTTTTTCTTTCTTTTTTTTTAAAATATTTATTTATTCATTTATTATGTATACAGTGCAGGCCAGAAGAGGGCACCAGATCTCATTACAGATGGTTGTGAGCCACCATGTGGTTGCTGGGAATTGAACTCAGGACCTCTGGAAGAGCAGTCAGTGCTCTTAACCTCTGAGCCATCTCTCCAGCCCTAGAAGGGTTTTTTAAAAGTCTTTGGTGATCTTTAGTGAATATGAGACCAACTCAAGGACGCAGAGTGGAAATTACAAAATGCTTAGAAGGGAACACAGGGGCTATCGTCATCTGGCAGCTAGGCTTGGGCAGGAGCTGGGTTAGAGTACATTTGAGAGAGAGGGAGGGCAGCTCCAACACTGGCTTAGGGGCAGTTGGCACCAAAGGAACTCAGGTGTGGGAAGGAAACAAAATTGAGCTCAGCAAGAAGCAGGAGGAGCTACTGGTGAAAGCATGGAGGGAAAGGGGCTGGCCAGGCCCTGATACGTGTCTGCCGGAGGCCATCCTAGCCAGAGGCCTCTCAGCTGAACTAGACACACGGGTAGATCAGGCAGGTTAAGTTCATGTCCTGTACAAGCACATAGCCTGAGGTCCTTGTCTACCTGAAGATGACCTCAGGATAGGTGAGCAGAGAGGTCAGGGAGGCCCTGTGCCTGACATTCTCAGGCCCTGGCTAGAGTCCACAAGAGGGATGGAAGGGTGGCAGATGGACAGGTTAGGAGTCTGGGATGGTGATGTCTTGTCCCTCCGGAGACATTGTCTCACCTCTTCGCTGCTCAAGACCCTGGGACTCCTCTACTTGTTTTGACCTAGCCTCCTGGCCAGAGCCAACTCCCAAGAGACAGTGACCTAGTTTAGAGCCTGCCGTGAAGAAAATTAGGATCAGGTGGTCGCCAGGATGAACGAGGCATTCTGGGAATCCTATAGTCACTACGGCAGATGACAGCAGATAGTAGCTCCTGGCTTGATCATCTCCATGTCCAGACCAGAAGCACAGCCCCAGCACAGGCCTCTGGCCTTCCGGGACCTAGGCCACCCACCAGGGGAGAACAGGGCACAGAACCCTGCAGGAAGAGCCTTGGTGTCAAGGCAGAGTGGGAACAAGGAGACAAACCAGTTTTAGGTTCCCATACTCAGATCTTGGCCAGGCATGTCTTGTTTTTCAGGCATGTCTCCAAGTCCCTTCTCCTCATCCCTCTTGGCAGGATGGATAAAGCCTTTATGTCACGTCAGAGCCATTACAGATAAGGGCTCACGCGGAGAGCAGTACCAGGCGCAGGGAGGGTTCCCTGGCTCCCTCATCCTCAGTTCCTCTGGTCTTGCTCAGACTTTATCTTGCGCGGTCTGCAGGTGGGAAAGTGGGGGATACAGAGGAACTGACAAAGGTCTCTGCCTGGAGGACGGGACTCTCATGAACATGAAGCCAAGGTGCAAATGCCCTTCACGTCCCAGCCGCGACTGTCCTAGCCGTGGTGGTTCTCTTTCTAGAACTGAAGTGGTGACTCTTCAGGAGGCAGCAGGAGGCCCCAGGACAGCTGGTGCTGTGGAGATCCCGCCCCTCAGCTGCTGAGAGCTCCTGGCTCCCAAGGCTTTGCCCACAAGAGTATGCTAACTGTCTTTCTGTCATTTCAGCCTCCAAACTGTGAGGTGGCTGTTGTGGAATATTCCTTTATGCTGTGTGAGGATGTGTCACTGTGACTGATTGGTTTAATAAGAAGCTAAATGGCCAGTCGCTAAGCAGGAGGTCTAGCGGGGACTTCTGGACTGAGAGAGTTCTGGGAGGAAGAAAGGCTGAGTCGGTTGAGGAAGCTGGAGGGGGAATACGGAGTAAAGGTAACTGAGCCCTGTGAGAGAACAAGATTAAAAATATGGGTTAATTTAAGCTTTGAGAACTAGTTAGGAACAAGCCTAAGCTAAGACCGAGCTTTCATAATTAATAAGAAGTCTCTGTGTTGTTTTATGAGCTGGTGGCCTTCCAAAAAAGTCCGACTGCAGGTGATAGGTATGAATCTTAGCTTAGAGGGATTGAAAAGGATGGCCCTTTATCAAATGGCAGGGAACTTGAAAGAATACCATGGTAGACCAAAGAAACCAGTGAGTTCCTTGAATCTGCTGAAGGTGGGCATTGCCCCACCCCCAAGACAGGCACCAGTGCCTCCTTGGAATGCCCCGGGCAGTAGCACAGTGAGAGCTCACATCCCATCTAGAAGAAGCTGAAACTTGTTGCCAAAATTGTCCCTGAGTAGGCCTGTCTACATACAGTGTGTCTGAGGCCCAGGATGACCCCAATTATGAGTCCTGTGCCTCCTAGGTTCACAAGAGCCTAGGCTAACACCACTAAGGAGAGGTCCTCAGGGAGGAGCCTGCATGGTCCCAGGGAGACCTCTGTGTGCAGAAACAAGTCGTTACCATACTGACCCCCACATACCTTTCCTAAGCACACTCGACTGGACTCAGACATCTTAGTAGCATGTGCCTGCAGAGAGAACACCAAGGGGATATTAGCAGCAGAGTCTCCAGCAGCAATGAGCCTCTCAGGAGTGGGCTCTCGCGCAGTGAGGTCTTCAGAAGTGGTGTCTCTAGCAGTGGGGTCTCCTGGGCTCGCCTTGGCAGGGTTGAGGTTGGAGGCACTCAGCTGGAGAAAGGAGGAACTAGGAGAAAAAAGGGCAATAGCGTCCATTTTCTCCCAAGACAGCCTGGGAGTCTGTCTGGCAGCCCTGAGAGGAGGCAGAAGGGTTCTGGAACTTTACAGCACACAAATGCGCAGGGACCTAGCCATGAGCACAGGTGACCAGGGCGGTGACAGGAGAGACCAAGGGACTGCTCCTGCCACAGTGTCTCGAGCCCAGGGAGGGTCCAGGGGCTGAGAGAAGTGGTTACTGCAGCTGACCAGCAACCATTCTGACCTGCCTCCAGCAGCTGTAGCAATGCTGCTGCTCGGGAAGGAAGCCCCTCCGTTAGATGCTAAGCCACTACTGTCACAAGCTGTCACCCTGGACTGCTGACGTGGATTCCTTCAGCTAACTCAGATGGCACCTGACTTAAAAGCTGTGATAACCGCTGATTTGTGGACTTCCCCGTTTCACATGTTTTGGTCAAGGGGACCGCCAAGACTGCAGGAAGCAGAGCTGGACGTAAAAGGGTTCTGGATTTACACTCAGGCATCTAAATTAGCCAAACGCATGGTTATTTCTTGGGTTTCTAGCTTATGTGTTATCGACTGCTTCCTGTACACGGCGAGAATTCACTTGTCATTGTATTGGCTGACTGGAAGTCACAGCCTGGAAGGGCTCTATGAAGACCTGCTGCCGCTCAGCACTCTCTGTGACACAGCACATCCTGGAGCTTGAATCTCAGCTGGGCTGCCCATGCAGCAGGGTCTCTCCATATCTCTGCTCTGGTCAGGTGGTCTCCACACCTTACTGCTGAACACGGGGCTTCGGGCCACCAGTTTCTGGAGAAGAAGCAGTGCAGGACCATGTATCCTGACAGGCTACTCTCAGGGAGGTCATAGATACTGTCCATGCGTGAGGCACCTCCCACGCTGAGTCCCTGAGCAGAAGTCAAGGAGGTGCTCTGTAGGAAGAGCCCACAGGGAGCCCTCATGGGCGTATGACAAAACTTTCAACTCTCCCAGGAGAAGCTATGCATATAGGACAGCCTAGAGTCCGGCTCAGTCAAGGCCTACTTATGAAGCTGTCCAGTCCAAAATTAAGCTTCCCCCCCACCAAATTCTCAGAAGGCTGCTACAGGGCATGGTCCCCTCCAGAATGAAGGTAATGAAGAAAAATGTCAAGTCCTGAGAAGCCATGTCAAGGTGATTTGAAAGAAAATGGCCTCTAAAGGGAGTGGCACTATTTGGAGGTGTGGCCTTGTTGGAGGAAGTGTGTCACCATGGAGGTGGGTTTGGAGGTGTCATATTGGCTCAAGCCACACCCAGTGAGACAGACCATTTCCTGTTCCCTGCCTATTAAGATGTAGTATTCTCAGCTCCAGCACCATGTCTGCCTGCACACCACCATGTTGTACCATGATGATAGAGGACTAAATGAATGTTCAATATACCCCTAGACGAGTCTTCTAGAGTAAGTCAGTGCCTTCCACAGGATGACAGTAGAATTCAGCAGTCTATAAGGTTTAATTAAAGATGATCAATTCAGCCAGGTGTGGTGGTGCACGCCTTTAACCCCAACACTTGGGAGGTAGAGACAGGAGAATCTGTGAGTTTAATGCCAGCCAGATCTACAGAGTGAGTTCCAGGCCATCCAGGATTACACGGCGAGGGGAGGAGAGGTTTGCCGCAGTCTGGCATGGTGTCAAACACTTTTGACCCCAGAGTTCGAGGCCAGCCTAGTCTACAGAGGATAGTCAGGGCTACAAAAAAAACAAAAACAAAAACAAAAACAAAGAAAAACCCTGCCTTGAAAAAGAAAACAAACAAAAAAGGATCAGCTCAAAAAAAAAAAAAACAAAAAACAAACAAACAAACAAAAAAACCGGAGATCCAGAAAGAAGAAGGAAGATTTGTCTTATCACAGGCAGAGAGATCACAGAATGAAGCTCTGACATGAATTAGCAAAGATCTAAGCACAGCTGGACACATGTTTAAAGATGAACAGAAAGCACACTCGAGAAGTCAAAGGAAAATATGGTCTCAATGAGCAAAGAAATAGAAATTATATGGGAATCCCCCTCCCCCCCCAGAAAAAAGTCTTCCCAGGGCCTGGGGCGATGCCTCGGTGAGAACAAAGCCTGCTGTACAATCACGAGGACTCTGGTTTAGGTCCCCAGAAGTCATGTGTGATGTCGTGTTCCTGTAGCCTTAGGGCTGAAGGGGCCAACACAGGCAGAACCAGAACCAGCTAGCCAACAAGTCTGGCCAATCAGAGACTCCAGGTTCAGTGAAGACCCGATCTCAAAACATAAGCTGGAGGGTCATGAGCCAGCCCCGCTTGCCAATAAAGCTCTTGCCGACAAGGCCGTCAACCTGAGCTTGGTCTGTGGGACCCCCAGGGTGGACAAAGAGGAGCCTCAGCAGGGCACTGCCTCTTACTCAGAAACTAATGACCTAAAATACAAGGTCCGGTGTTGAGTGTGGGAGAGCCAGTCTGGCATTGGTAGTCATTCCCATGGCCAGAGCAGAGACATGGAGAAGCTTCCTGCACGTTAGCAGCTCAGCCACAAACCATGCTCCAGGTACGCAGGACAGCTAATACAAGGTGTGGTAGTCTGAGTGTAATTGGCCCCCATAAACTCATAGGGAGTGACCCTGTTAGGGGGTGTTGCTTTGTTGGAGTGGGTGTGGCCTTGCTGAAGGAAGTGTGTCACTGTGGGGGGAGGCTTTGAGGTTTGCTACGCTCAGAATATTGCCCAGTGTCTCAGTTGGCTTCCTATTGCCTACAAGATGTAGGACTTTCAGTTACTTCTCCAGCACAATGTCTGCCTGCCTGCTACCATGTTCCCTGACATGATAATAAACTGACCCTCTGAAACTGTAAGCGAGCCAACCCAATTAAATGCTTTCTTTATAAGAGTTGTTGTGGGGCTGGAGAGATGGCTCAGAGGTTAAGAGCACTGGTTGGTCTTCCAGAGGACCTGAGTTCAATTCCCAGCAACCACATGGTGGCTCACAACCATCTATAATGAGATCTGGTGTTGACATCTTGTGTGCAGGCAGAACACTATGTACATAAAAATAAATAAATTTATTTGTTGTTTGTTTGTATATCTTGTTTGGTTTTTCAAGGCAGGGTTTTTCTACACAGCAGTCCTGCCTGGCTCATACCTTGTGCCTTAGTTAGTGTCTCTATTGCTGTGAAGAGACACAATGACCACAGCAACTCTTTTTTTTTTTTTTAAGACTGACTAATTTATTTAAGCTGGATGGTGGTGGCATATGCCTTCAATCCCAGCACTGGCAGTCAGGAGCAGGTGGATCTCCACAAGTTTGAGGCTAGGCTGATCTACAAATCAAGTTCCAGGACATCTAGGACTGTTACACAGAGAAACCCTGTCTCGAAGGAAAAAAAAAAAGACACAAGATGTCCATTCTCTCTCTCTCTCTCTCTCTCTCTCTCTCTCTCTCTCTCTCTCTCTCTCACACACACACACACACACACACACACACACACACAATACAATAAATATAATAAAAACATTTTAAAAATAAGGTACAGAGAGCACTAGAGGAAAGACACCCAAGGCTGAACACTGGCCTGTAAAGGCATACATGAACACACGAACACATACATCCACATGCACCCATGTGTGTGCTCATGCACACACACACACACACACACACACACACACACACACACCTCCACCAACCATCCCACAAATTAAAAAAATGCATTATCACTGGACAGTGTTGACACATGCCTTGCACTCAGGAGGCAGAGGCAGGTGGATCTCTGTGAGTTCGAGGCCATTCTGGTCCAGAAAGCCAGTTCCAGGACAGCCAGGGCTATACAGAAAAACAAAAGATTCAAAACAAACAAACAAAAAGCAATATCAGTGAAAAGTTCCATAATAGCTCAACATTCAGTTGGAGATGGCAGGAGTTAGTAGATCTGAAGGCGGAGGGACAGACCTAAGGTCTAAGGGGAGAGTGGGAGGAAGATGGATGTCAGGTCCTGTCACCTGTCATCCTTGGTACCGTGATAGCATCACATCTCTCCTGACACAGCCATGCAGTTGCATGCCTCTTACCAACTTTTCCACAGGGTCTCAGGCTCTGCCTACTGAACTCTGGACAACTACTGCCTGGGTCTGCTATGCACATTAAAAATGCATACGCACCCACATACAAAAGATGAAAAAAACCAGCAGAGAACTACAGACTTTTCTTGCAATCAGGGGTGGGACTGGGGACCAGTGTGACTATGTACAGGAGAACCTAATCCAGTGTGGTGACACTTCCCGAGCATCCCAGAGCCAAGGCCATCCTCTGAACTTCCCCTGGGGTCCTCTCAAGGGATCATGTTGGGCAGAGGGGGAGTGGGACATAGCTCCTGGCCTCTTATGGTTTGGGGGACTCTAAAGCCACCCTATAAAACTCACTGCTAATAGTACAGCCCCATATGAATAGCACAGAGTCTTTCTATGCAAAGGCCACGGACAGCCATTAGAAGCTGGTCTCTGGGCCCCTCTGCTGGCCAAGCCCAGCGTCTCCTCCCGGTCTCTCTACAGCAGCAGGATCAGTCTGCTCCTAGTCTCCTAGTTACCGCTGCCTCAGAGCTCCTTCCTGTCTGCACGCCCAGGCAACTCTCTACACCAGGCAGTTCCTGTCCTCAGCTAGCTACGGTGCTAACGTACAACGGAGCACAGAACAACCACCTAGGGCCCAGTCCATCTATCCGTTCTAGCTGCAGCAGAATCTGGCTTCATGGGGTCCATGGTGAACAGTGCCCTGTCCAGTCCCTCTGTTCCTTCTCTATTCCACCCTCAGGGCGGGGCTGGCTCTGTTGGAAGCGGTATCAGGCTAGGAGGCATCACTGGCAGACAAGGTGAGTTCCTCCTGTCCTCCTGCTGGGTCTGGTGTGGAGCATGACCTGGGTCAGAGCCTCCAGCCCTGGCTTTGAGTGGGTTCCCAGGTCCCTCTGCATTCTGACTTGCAGCAGGTATGGACTGGTGGTCTCCGAGTAGGTCTCCAGGTCCCTCAGCCCCTAACACTAGGGTTGCATGTGACTCTGGACTTGCTACATAGCCTGGGAGGCCAGGGGAAGGAAGAGTGACTCAGAGCAAACCTCTCTCTCCTCTTCAGAGAGAAGGTAAAAGCACAGTCCCCAGGGCCCCAGGCTATGCTTTTCAGAGGAATGGGGTTTTAGGCAATGACCTCACACACCTGGCTCCAAACCCAGAAGACCTCATTCCTACCTGGGCAGAGAGACCAGTTTCTTCCCAGGGGACTTCTGGAATCATTAGACTATACAGGGTGACTTCTTGGTGCTCCTCTCTCAAGGTGGGGCAACACTGGGCAACACAGGGTGTCTCCGTATTCCTTACTGCCTCAAAAATAAAAAAAAAAAAAAAGGTGTGGTGGTATATACCTTTAATTCCAGCACTCAGGAGTTAGAGACAGACAAATCTCTATGAATTAGAGGTCAGCCTCGTCTACATAGCAAGTTCTAGGCCAGCCAAGGCTACACAGTAATACCTTGTCCCAAAACCCTGAACAACAACGAAAACAAATAAAACCAACTGGCCTCCAGCTTCTGAAGTTTTTCATTCAAGGTGACAAGGCCAGAGGGCACCCTTTGGCCACATAGCGCTGGTAGGTGTGGCAGGTAGGACTACAGGGGGCAGACGGGTGGGCTCCAGGGGCCCCTGCCGATTTCTGGGTTCAGTTGGGGTAAGAGCAGGGTGATAACCAAAAAGTGGGCCCAGTGAACAGTCCCTACCCCATTTTCCTGCTTACCTAGCCTCCTCTCAACTAGACCACAGAGGTTGGTGTGGGATAGGAGGCAGGGAGGTTGGGTAACACTGGTGTAAGCACCCCCAGGAAGCCCTGTCTCAGTAAGCCCCACAAGGCTCATTACGTTGCTTTCTCTGTACGAGGACAGGATAATAGAGCACACAGATGACATTCTTATGTCGTTCGCACGTAGAAATAATTTGGGTAATTTGGAGTTAAAACAGACTATTAAAATAAATTTTGGAGCTACAAAGATGATTTCTCAGTTAACTGCTTGTCCAGAAGAACTGAGTTTGGTTCCCAGAACCTACACCGAGTAGCTCACTACTGCCTGTAACTTCAACCATGGAATCTGGTGTCCCCTTGTGGCCTCTGTGAGTAACTGCACCTGTGTGTACATACACACATGTATATAAACAATTAAAAAGAAATTAACTCACTTCTCTCTCTCTCCTTTGGTGTATGTCTTAGGGTTTCTATTGCTGTGAGGTGACATTGTGACCATGGCAACTCTTACAAAACATTTAGTTGGGGTGGCTCGCTTATAGTTCAGAGGTTCAGTTCATTATCATCATTGTGGGACATGGGGGTGCAGGCAGAGATAGTGCAACAAGGCCACACCTCCTGTTAGTCCATTCCCTTTGGGGATTATTTTTTAAATTTCTTTTCTTTTCTTTCTTTTTTTTTTCGAGACAGGGTTTCTCTGTAGCTTTGGAGCCTGTGCCTGGAACTAGCTCTTGTAGACTAGGTTGGCCTCAAACTCACAGAGATCTGCCTGCCTCTGCCGCCCGAGTGCTGGGATTAAAGGCGTGTGCCACCACCGCCTGGCTGGTCATTTTATTTCAAATCACCACAGTGTACTATTAGAAAATCCAGAATCACACATGTAGTTCAACTGTTCCTAGTAGATGTGCTAGGTTTGTCCGAGAAATATGGTGTTGAAATTGGCTGTCTCCTACTTAAAGATCTGGTGTTTTTTCTTTATGATCAAATGCATGTGGCCACCAACCCTTTCAATAATACAGAGAAAACTTACAAATTCACTGTATCTTCCAGTTCCAGGGGGACAGAGCTGATACGCAGAGCCTACTAGTAACAGAACCCACCATCCCTCAGATCCCAGAGGCACCAGGGCAGCCAGGAAAAGGTAAATATTGAGACCACCGGCTGGCATAGCTGAGCCTCTGCAGCCAGACTGGCTCAGACCTCCTCTAAGAACAGCACTACTCAAAGCTCTCCCCATTTCTGCATGCATCTCAGAAACTTCCTATAGCTTACTTGTAAACTGAGACTGCGCCTTTATTTCCCACCTGCCCAGACCTGAATAATCACACAGAAACTGTATTAATTACAACACTGCTTGGCTTATTAGCTCAGGCTTCTTATTAACTAACTCTTACATCTTAAATTAACCCATTTCTATTAATCTATATATTAGACTATGGCATGCTGGTAAGGTTCCAGCATCTGTCTCTTTCAGTAGCTACCTGATGTCTCCTTGACTCCGCCTACTCTCTCTCCATATATATCTCTTCCAGCCTGGCTATGTTCTGCCCTGCCATAGGCCAAAGCAGCTTCTTTATTAACCAATGATAATAAAACATATTCATAACATATAGAGGGTAATCCCACATTACTTATTAACATAATTCACAGTAAAGCTTACCTTCTGAAAGTACTTGCTCAGTATACAATTCAATGAAAGAACTTCTCATTGCCTGCTAGGGACCACCCCACACCCATCAATTATTGCCTGAGATTATTGTCCTGCCTGGTCCTGCAGCCATTCCGTCCCAAAGAAACACACAAAGGCCTACATTAATCATAAACTGGCTGGCCTGTTAGCTCAGGCTTCTTATTAACTCTTACATCCTACATTAACCCATAATTCTTGTCTGTGTAGCCATATGGCTTGGTACCCTTCACCAGCAGGGCATTCTCATCTTGCTTCCTCTGCGTCTGGGTGATGACTGCAGACTGAGTCTTTCCCTTTCCCAGAATTCTCCTGTTCTCGTTGACCTGCCCCTACTTTCTGCCTGGTCACCCTGCCTGTACTTCCTGCCTGGCTACTGGCCAACCAGCATTTTATTAAAACAATACAAGTAACAGGGTACAAGACCATTGTCCCACAACACTCATGTACAGAGTGTTTACTAGTTCTATGTGGATACATTTCTATTTACCTGAGGAATCATGAGATTATTTTTCATTCTGGTATTGGTATCATTTTAGGCTTCTACTTGCAGTATACTTTACCACAGCCTCACCCACACTTGTTAATGTCTTTCTGCAGCACACTGCACCCCCATCTGAGCTAAGTGCATTACAATACAGTTTGTGAGCTTCGGAGTTACTAAAAGCTGTGCCTTCCCTAGAGAATCAGAGGATGGGATTTTCACCTGTTGGCCATTGACTGCTGGGTATTTAAGCCTCCATGGTGCCATTAAAGGAGGGCTTTGTACCAGTGATTGGAGGTCCGTGTGTCTGCCTCTGTGTGTGCTTCCTCAATGTGTCTCATGTACACAGAGGAGACACTAGAGGAACCTTTCCACTGCTTGTTTCCATCTCATCTCTAGACCCTACAAGACCAGAGGAGTGGCTAAATGACCTCACCTCCTTGAGCATTCTGTCCTAAAGACAAACTGAGGCTTGGTCTCAGATATGGACTTTTAAAAATAATTTATTTATTTGCATTTCATGCACGTTGGTGTTTTGCCTACATTTATGTCTGTGTGAGGGTGTTGAATCCCCTGGAACAGGAGTTGTATTATAGACAACTATGAGCTGCCATATGGGTGCTGGGAATTGAACCTTGGTCCTCTGGAAGAGCTGCCAGTGCTCTTAACTGCTGAGCCATCTCTCCAGTCCCCAGATATGGCCTTTGGAGGCTGCTTTAGCTGGTCCCTTGGACTCTTCAGCAAAACTCAGTCCCCAGCATAGAGACAAGGGTCTACCTTCCACCTGACTTCTGCAATTCTCACTCCTTCTTCAAGATTCATGAGTGGATTTGAAATCATTCCCAGAGGACCCCTGATGCTCAAATGGCAGCCACACAAGGACTATGGACCCACACAGAGTCAAAGGCCACGTGTCTGTCCAACTGGCATGTCTCTGGACAGGACGTCATCACTACAGCTACTCCACAGGGTCCCTGCCCACTTAAACACAAGCTACCTGGCCTTCATAATCCATGTGAACTGTATGAGGAACTCATCATGCATGCTCAGGAGGAAGTCACTGTGGCTGACCTTTGGGGTTCAGGAGGAAATCCTTGTAGAACTCGGGACAACCATGCAACATAAGAGAGCGGACTGTGTTGGTTATTTTCTAGTGCTGTGCAGACATCATGACAAGGCAAATTATAGGAGAAAGGATTTACTTGGGGCTCACAGTTCTGAGGGTGAGTCCATGACCACCAGGGCAGGAGGACGGTGGCAGGTAGGCAGACATGGCACTAGAGCAGTAGCTGAGCGCTTGAACCGCAAGGGTGAGGCAGAGAGTGAGCGCACTAACTGGGAATGCTGCAGGCTTTTGAAACCTCAGCCCAACCCCCGGTGACACACCTCCTCCAATGAGGCTACACCTCCTGGTCCTTCCCAAACAGTTCCACCAACTGGAGACCAAGCCCTCAAACATTTGGACTATGGGGGTCATTCTCATTCAAACCACCACATTGGCTATGGCCACTCTAGGAAGAATTGTGACCCATGGGAAAGAATATGGGCAGGTGGGAGGGCAGGGATGGAGGTTAAGGTGACCTTCTGAGAAGGGGCACTGAGTAACAAAAGGGAATGGAACCCACATGGGAGTGTGGCAGCCTGCTTAGGGACAATGCAGGACCTGGGGATTGGGCAGAATGGCTGTACCAGAACCTAAAGAAGGCGGGTCAGACCAGGTGGTGTGGTACACACCTTCAATTCCAGCACTCAAGAGGCAGAAACAGACCGATCTCTGTTAATCTGAGGCCAGCCTGATCTACAGAGTGAGTTCCAGGACAGTCAGGGCTACACAGAAACCCTGTCTTGAAAAACAAAACAAAAAAAAAACAAACAAAAAGAAGGAAGAGGAGGAGGAGGAGAAGGGGGAGAAGGAGGAGAGGGAGGAGGAGGAGGGGGAGGAGGCAAGTTATTCCAGACTGCAAGTTTAGGGACGCTCACCCATAGAGGAAGGCCAAGGTACACAAAACCCCAGGAGCTCAGGTTTACAAACTCTGCTAAGAGCCAAGAGTTGGCTGAGACCATCCGCGTGATCTCATTCTGTTCTCATAAAGGCCTTGCCAGGACAGAATTGATCGCTGCTATTGCTACACATAAGGATGAAGGGTATGAAAAGCTCAGTATCTGTCGGGGTCACACAGGAAGAAGAACCAGCTGTATAACTCCGAGCACAGGAGACCAAGAACTAGGCCAGGAAGGTGAATGGGCCCAAGTACAGTGGATCCTAGCTGCTTGGGCTGGGTGCTGTGGTGCTTACTCGTGAGCCAACCTGGGTAAGTCATGGCACCTCAACACCTGGTCACGGAGAAAATCTCAGCAGCTTTGGGTAAGGTGTAGTACCCATGCTGTGGGTGGGCCTCATCCAAGCAGAATGTTTGAAGGTAGACATCAACCTCCATGTGTCCTGCACAGTCCATATTGGGCCGCCCCACCTGTCTATACAAGGGCACAAGCCCTGTCCAACTAGTAGTTTTTTGGATAGCTTTGATCACACAGGGTAAAAGGCACGTGGAAGAAGACCCAGTTCCGGTGGCCATATTCGCAAGGGGGAGGAGCAGCCAGGTCAGCTCCCACTACCTGAGAAAGGTATGCAGGCTGCACTACCAATAGGCCTATGCCAGACTCAGAGGCCCCAACCAGGGGAGTCACATTGCAGCTAGTCCCGCACAGCTTGTAGCTCCTGGAGCCGTCAAGCCCATCTGGTCACTTCTGAAGAACACGTACTGGGCGAGGCCAACGGCGGAGCTCTGTCAAATCCTTGGGCTGCTTATCCTTCAAGCCGCCCACCTGGCCTGAAGTTGTTGATAGGCAGCTCTGCCATGCACCGTCCACACTTGTCCCAAGAGTCTTGGCCCGATCGCTGCAGCGCTTCCGGACGACTTTCTCCTAAACACTCTGCTGACCGGCGTAAAAGATGTAGAGTGCCCAGGGCCCATTGAAGTTCTTTTTTTTTTTTAAATTTATTTATTTATTAAGGATTTCTGCCTCCTCCCCGCAACCGCTTCCCATTTCCCTCCCCCTTCCCCAATCAAGTCCCCCTCCCTCGTCAGCCCAAAGAGCAATCAGGGTTCCCTGACCTGTGGGAAGCCCAAGGACCGCCCACCTCCTTCCAGGTCTAGTTAGGTGAGCATCCAAACTGCCTAGGCTCCCCCAAAGCCAGTACGTGCAGTAGGATCAAAAATCCACTGCGATTGTTCTTGAGTTCTCAGTATTCCTCATTGTCCGCTATGTTCAGCTAGTCCGGATCCATAAATAAAGGACATTGAGCTTATAATTCATGTTCCTAGAGAAGCTAAATAAGAAGGTGAATCCAAAGACAAACACATAGGCATCCTCATGAATATTAACCTTCATCAGGCGATGAAAGGAGACAGAGACAGAGACCCACATGGGAGCACCAGACAGAAATCTCAAGGTCCAAATCAGGAGCAGAAGGAGACGGAGCACGAGCAAGGAACTCAGGACCACGAGGGGTGCACCCACACACTGAGACAATGGGGATGTTCTATCGGGAACTCACCAAGGCCAGCTGGCCTAGGTCTGAAAAAGCATGGGATAAACCCATTGAAGTTCTGAGCTTGGAGTAAGAAAGATGCGGTGCGCCAGGCTTGAGTAATGGGCGCGGTCACATCAGGCGGGAGGCAAGAACTGGGAGGCGGGGTATGTGAGGGGGAGTGTCCATATGGAAATGGGCGTGGTCTTTTGGCGCTGAGTTGGGCCAGGGCGTGGACAGAAAGGCTTGGAGGATGAAGGGGCGTGGCTATGTGGTCGGAGGGAGACCCGGTCCTCAGTGCGATGGATTGAGGTTAGGTGGTTCAAGGCGGGGCCTCGGGGAGGGGCCTGGGGCGGGGGCGGGGCTTCGGGCAGTCGGTCTCAACCACCTCGTGTCTCAACTCCAGGTGTCTTTGTGTGCACTTTATTCGGGTCTCATCAGGTGCTTTTCTCTGCTGTCCTGGCCCCGAGCCCTTGTCCCTGGCCCACGGCCCCCCAACTCCTGTGGGACACCCTCCTCCTGCCCCGCACTCTCCAACTAGAATCACTGACTTCTTTCGCGGCAGAGCAGGTGTCCCCAGCTCCATGAGCTCTCTAGGGGATCAGGTACGGGACTGGCATCAGGGCGTGCTGGCCGTGGCAAGCAAAGACTGGGATCGCGCCCTGTGCCTCTTCTCAGATGTCCAGGAGCCGCGGGCCAAGATGTACTTCAACATGGGCTGCGTGCGACTGATGGCGGGGGATCCCGAGGCTGCGTTGCGGGTAAGTAAGCTTCCTGGGACTGGTGATAGAAACCTATGGGGCATATCCCTGGTGGAGGCCTTTAGGGGAATGCAAATGAAGACATAACTGCGGGCATGAATCCTTATCTCGGAATGGATGCCCTGGAAAAGGACGCCCTTCTCCACCTCACAGACTCCTGGAAGTGGGAGAATTCCTGCCCCTTCACCTTGTCCTTTACCTAGAGATCGTTCCACTAATGCTTCCTCTTAGTGACTGCCTGAAGCAGGCAGGAGGTTTGTGGTTGGGAGAGCCCTCTCTTAGTTGAGGCCAGAATGGAGCACAGGGCACATAGCCACATGTGCCAAATGCATCAGTCCTGTACCAGGCCAGGTCTTCAGGACTGAGTTGGGGGGCGGGGGTGCACCCTAAAGGCAGGCTGGAAGCTGGGCCAGAGTCAGCAGGCTGGGCTCTGTCTGTCCTGTGAAGGCACACGTGTGGGGAAAGTGATTTAGCCGTTGCCTGTGGGGATGGAGGCACACACAGTTGTCTTCCCAGTCCTGAGCACTCCCATGTCTCCCCAAATGCTTCTCAAAGCAAAACTCAGGAATGTACACTGTAAGAGGAGGCAGTCAGGGCATCCGTGTGCTCCTCAAAGTGACAGCTATTCGTGGGTGTGTGATGTAAACCCTCAGCATCCTGCCACTAACCTAGACGTTGTCATTCATACGGCAGTGATTGACCTGGACACCACACAGATGAGAAGCAAAGACACCCAGGCCCCAAGAGTGAGGGTTGGAAGCTTGGGCTGTGCAGAGATGGTCTTTCCTCTTGTTTCTTTCTTGAAATGATTATTGTTTATTTATTTACAAATGTGTGTAAGTTAGGAGTCCACTTGTGAGAGTCAGTTCTCTCCTTCCACCCCGTGGGACCCAGGGATCAAACTCAGGTCTTTAGGCATGGTGGCAAGTGTCTTTACCCGCTGAGCCATCTCGCTAGCCCTCTTCTGTTACTTCTTATATATGCATCTGCCCCTCCGATTACTTCAGAATTGCTTCTTCATTAAAAAGTTATTGCTCAAGCCAGTCATGGTGGCGCCTGCCTCTAATCCCAGCACTCGGGAGGCAGGGGCAGGCAGATCCCTTGAGTTTGAGGCCAGCCTGGTCTATAAAGCAAGATTCAGGACAGGCTCCAAAGCTACACAGGGAAACCCAGGCTCAAGAAACAAAAACAACGGTAACAACAGCAACAAAAACGAACAGCAACAACAAAAATAGAACAAAGAAAAGGTGATTGTTCAGGAGAGGGAATGTAACGATCTGCTACCAGGTGTTCAACAGTGAGTCATGTGTTAGCCTTCCAGTGCTCACCTCCTCACACTGTAGCTAAGGAGGGCTTTGGAATGCTCTGCCCTAGAAGAATGGGCACTGCCTTAAGTCAACAGAACTAATGTGTATAAGCCTAGGCATATCGGTTAGACCCGGAAACTCTAAGAAGCAGGTGGTGCAGCAGCAATAAGGAAAACTAAGGGTGCAGCTCTGATGTGACTGCACTTCACCCTGTCAGTGTGTGACACTTGCAATGGTGGATGCAGCTCCAAGCAGCCACCCCGTTTCCAGGTTGATTGTGGCGCGGGAAAACTTCAAGTCAGATGGAATTCAACAGTCAGTCCACCTGACCAGTTTTGGTATCAGGTAGCTACACCACGTTTAGCTGATGGCTGCTTTCCCTGCTGGGGACAGACATTTACGTGTCTGGTTTAAGGATCTGTGCTGCCTGTATACAGAAGACTTTGCGATTCTGATTCTAATCTATATCTAGTGTAACATTTTGTGTGAACTACCAAAAGAGATGTTCAAAGATTTATTTATTTTATGGATGTGAGTGCTCTGTCTGCATGCACCGGAAGAGGGCATCGGCTTACAGATGATTGTGAGCCACCATGTGATTGCTGGGAATTGAACTCAAGACCTCTGGAAGAGCAGCCCTCTCCAGCCCCTGAAAAGAGATTTTAAAATGCCAAAAGTCTTACACAGTTCTGTCTCCCAGAGACAACTGTTACTGACATTTTGGAGCGTGTTCTTTTAGCTCTGCGCTCACTGTAGACAGAATGGGTTTCTGTACCATAGAGATACATGATCTTCTGAGGTGCTTGGTGAAGCCGAGAAGTCTATGCAACGACACATTTGTGCGGGCTCCAGCTTGGCAGGCACCTACTGCAAGCAGCTCTTGTCCGTTAATACATTTCCACGTGCATTTGTGGGAATGGGTTCTTGGGTCACTGAACGTGCTGTTCCACAAGCATTTTTGTCCCCAGGCATTTGACCAAGCAGTGACCAAGGACCCCTGCATGGCTGTTGGTTTCTTCCAGCGGGGAGTGGCCAATTTCCAGCTGGAGAGGTGAGTGCATGCAGCAGGGTCCCCTGTTCCTCATTGGCTGATTCACAGGCTCAGCTCCTCCCTTGTAGTTACTGAGAGGCCCCTGCTGCTCACAGGTTCCAGGAGGCTGTGTCTGACTTCCAGATGGCCCTGGCACAGCTGAGAGGCAATGCTGCCATTGACTACACTCAACTGGGTCTGTACTTCAAACTGCATGCCTGGGAGGTGAGTGGGCATTCCATGTGTGCAGGGTTGGACACCAAGTAGTGTTGCCGGGCCTTGGAGGTGCTCTGTGGCCCTGGGGTTCTGTGGGGGGGGGGAGTCTAGGGTTCATGGGAGTTCTAAGGTTCTGCCATGGTCCTGGGTTGCACTAGGCATCCTATCTTGTAGTCTGAAGTCCTGGCTGGAGTCCTAGGGTAAAATCTAGAGCATTGCCAGGGGCTGTCACCTTTATGTTGGTGCTACTGTCATCGTCAGCCATGTGGAATGAGGTGCCCTGTCCAGCCAAAGACTTTTGGAGCCCTAAAATCCCCCAGCTCCTTGATTGCCCACGGAGGCCGGAGTGGTCTACTCACGCACTTGGGAGCCAGCCAGAATGGGCTCATGTGGGGAAAAGTGGGACAGAATTGAAGATCATGACAAGGTGACAGACCAGTTTGGGGGAAGGAGAACAGCTCAGCAGCACCTGCAGCTGCACCAGAGGGAAGAGTAGGAACAGAGGACCTAGGGAGAGTGGGTGGGTTTCTCTCCTCATAGCAAAGCTGGTGAAGGGAGGATGGGCTCTCAGCATCGTGAGTCCACGTGTCACTGGGTCTGCAGAATAGCCTTAACTCAGTTTATCCTGCCCATGAGAGTGTTCTGAATGTGGGATTCTGAATGTCCCTGGACAGTCAATGGGAACCCTTAGACACACTCTAGGTTTCGGGGCACAGAGAGCAGTTAATGGGGGGTGGCAGAGTATAGAATTAGAAGGGTGTTAGCCAAGGGAATACTTTGTGAGCCACCATGTGAGAGCTGGGAGTCTAACCTAACTCCTCTGGAAGAGCAGTGAGTACCCTCACCCCTGAGCAATCTCTCCAGCTACCACCCCTCCCCAGCACAGGGGGACACTTTAAAAGAGAGAGCTACTTCTGCTGTTTCAAGCAGAAAAGCTCAAAGCAAAACATGGCCCTCCGAGGACTCAACAGATACCGGGAATGAGCACTTGCATCTTACAACCGAGTCAGCCAGGCAGCAGGTGGCCTGGTCCCTACCCATAGCGCCTATGGCAGCTGAACTCACAGAAGAACCTTCAGCTCCTATGACTGGGGAGTTCAGATGAAGACCATCTGGGGAGCCTGGCCCCTGCTATCACGGCTGCCCTGTTCCTAGGTCCTGTACAACACGGCATCAACACAGTGCCAGGCAGGGCTCTGGACCAAGGCTGCCGATACTCTAGAGGAGGCAATCTCCAAATGGCCAGAGGGCGCCCAAGATATCCTGGACACTGCCCTGGACCAAGTACGGGTAAGAAGGGCAGGTGACAGTCACACTGGTTTGGAGCCAGGTTCTATAGCTTATGCCCTAAAGACAGACTATAGGAGACAGACTATATGGAGAGAGGGAGCTGGGATGCCCCATACTTCTTGTAGTGAGTCACATGATGATAGCCCAAGCATCCCCTCTGCTTTGAGGCTCAGTTATTGCAGCCGTGGCCACCCAGGTTTGCATGCTCCATCCCAGAAACAGGTACCCCTGCAGCTTCGGCAAGTCCCCAAGGGTGAGGTCTTCCAGCCTCCCAGGCAATACCTACAGCATCTGGAGCCCATGGATTTCCTCGGCAAGGCTAAGGTAAAGCACTAGGGTGATTTCCAGCTTGGTACCCAGCTGCCAAAATGGCAGTTGTAGCCCATGTCAAACTCACAGTGTGGTGGTTCCCACAATGTGTTTATGGGGTGTAGGTCAGGCCCCTTGAAAGTCAAACAGGTAAGAGAGTGGGCACACGGCTCCTAGGTTGGGGTTGGGTGTTCATACATAAGGCTGTAGCCCGGGAGGCAGAACTTACCAGAAGTAAGTCAGTTTAAAGGAGAGGGTTCAGGCCTTTTGATGGAAATCCCTATTGGTGCCCCTCCCCACCCCGTACTCTTCTCCCAGATGCTCCCAGCGTCTGTCTGTGCATCTTCATGTATTTCTGTTTCTGCATCTCTGGTACACATATCTGCAAGGGATGTGGTGGCCCGTCTGGACCATATCAGGCCCCCTAAACCACAGACTATGGGGGAATATCCCACCTTCAAATATAAGAGAGGAACTCAAAAGACTAGTCACTTGGATGTCACAAAGAGAGGCCAACTTGGTATTGCATGGATGACCCCTGAGCTGGCCTATGGTTATTTGCAGCAGCCCTTGTGCTGGGCCAACACGGTGTGACCATGTGCAGCTGCCTGAGGTGTACACTGCCTGTGCCTGTCGCCTGAGGTGGACTGAGTACAGGTGGAAAGGACACTACCTGTGCATCCACCAGAGTTCACTTAGATGACTGTTACAAGAAACAAGAATATTTAAAAAGTTGTACTAAAATTAAGTTGCTATTATTAGTACAGGTTTCTCTTGGTCATCTTTTTTTTTTTTTTTTGGTTTTGTTTTGTTTTGTTTTTCAAGACAGGGTTTCTCTGTAGCTTTAGAGCCTGTCCTGGAACTGGCTGTTGTAGACCAGGCTGGCCTCGAACTCCTGAGTGTTGGGGTTAAAGGCGTGCGCCATCACCACTGCCAGGCTTTTTTTTTTTTAAGCTGTAGTGGTCCAGCAGTCTTGAGCTAGGTGTAGGCATCCCACACCCTGCAGATTACAGCTACAGAGGGACCAGGAATTGGGGATCTGGAGGAGCAGCCTCAATGGGGCCCTAACCCAGTTGTATTCCTGCCCCCACCAGGTGGTGACTTCTGTTATTCCTGACAACCGCACCTCAGACGGCTGGCCTCAGAAGGTAGGTGGGTAGGCGTTGAGCAGATCTCTGCCTGGTTTGTAGAACTGTGGGCTGATAAGGAACAAAGCTTAGGCAGGCTGGGTCCAGGGCATGAGTCACTGCTGGGAAAGCCTTGAGAATGAGGGCCCCCTCCTTCTATGGCCTTCAAAGAGCTGGCATCCACCACATTCCCACTCTTCCTGCTCTGACCTGGCAGGGATGGCTGGTCACTTCGGTTCATTCTTCTGTCATGAGCCAGAGCAAGCATAAGCTTCTGGGAGGGCAGGCAGCTCCTTGACAGCCAGGCTAGGGATATGCTCAGTCAGCCATCGTGGCCTGACACCAGGGGATGAGCTAGCAGGGCCAATTCATTGGTACATACTCAAACCCACCACAGGGACCTGACGGGGATTGTCAACAGAAGGATGGAGCCTCTGTTGGACATACAGTGATCACAAGACAGCCTGGGGCAAGACAGGTCAGAAGGCCCAAACAATGCCAACCTCCTTCCTGGCCATTGTAAGTCGTCAGAGCCCCTTGTGCCTGGGTAAGGAGTGGTTAGGCAGAAACCCCTGCTGCCCTAGTGCAGCCCTAAGAGCCTGGTGAGTGGTTTAGTCACCTCCACCTCTTTTCTCTCCAGTATTCAGTTCATCCCAGTCCAGCAGTTCAATGTCCTTTACAGCTGTGCTCAAAATCCTCAGGTCCTTAAACCTGCATCTCCGAGCTCCTGCCCTGGGCTGTAAACCTCACAAGGGCCAAACGTTACTTTTCCATAGTCTCCTTTTAAACCTAGTTCACAGGCCACGTCAATGAGTGCCCAACAGAGGCTAGAGGTTTCCACCTCTGCGCCAACTCGGGATACCCGAGGCTGGGCACCTCCTTAGAGTCTGTCCTGGGTTTCTCAAGGTCCATGGAGAAGCCACCAAACTGGAGTCGGGAATCAGTAGAAGGCCTGGGGAGCAGGCTGAGTCCCCCCCCCCCATTGGCAACCTGTTTGTGGACTCTAGACCTATGGAGACCCAACCCTGTCCCCAGATGTGCCTAGAGTTTGGGACCACCATGCATTTACTTCTAAACTTCCTGCCAACTGCTGGCCAAGCTCCCAGACCACATCTTTAACCGCTGGCGGTGCCAGGATAAAGCCCAAGGAGTTTCTCCCTTGAGTCTAGACCCATCACCTCAAGAACCTCTGTACTTTAGGTCCCAAACCCAGGACCACACTCTTCTGGGGGGGGGGGGGTGCGAGTGTTTATAGTATCCAACAGAGGTAAAGCCACGTCAGGGGAAGTCTAGGAAAAGCCACCACAAAGTGGCTCTTATGGGTGCAGAGCTGATAACTAGAAAGTAGCCAGGTTACCAGCATCAGCGAGAACTGAACACTTCAAAGGGAAGGGGGGAAAGAGGCTGTGGATATATTTATTCTCCTTGACTCATGGCAGAATTAGATCTATGTAAATAAAAAACAAGAACCCATGCTTGGAGCAAAACCCTCCTGAGGACTGATGTGTGAATTGTAGAACTTTGAGGAAAAGGTGACCTCTCTACTGAAACTTGGCAAAATGTTTGGCCTGGACTATACTTTACGCTTAGCCTTAAGATGCTTGTGTGACTTCTTGACATACAAAGTAGGCTCTCAACATCCAGTTAAACACGCTTTTAAGTGGAAGGTGGTAGCCCCACACCCCAACCCGGGCACATCTGTAGACAGGCTCCTCATGTTGATTAAATTCCCTCCCACCTGAAGGAAAGTTGGCAAGCTAAACAATAAAAAACACTGGCAGGCATTCAGATGGTGCAAAAATAAATTTTAGACAATTTATACAAAAACAGTTCTGTATAATGTGAGATGTAACAAAACCAACTAAACAAACTGTGTCAAGACAGCTGCAGGTGGGGTGTGTGAGGGCCAGTTCAGAACAGAACAGAACAGCAGCAACAAAAAGCCCTTTCTCAGCTCAGGACAATGCTCACTTCCTTGTGGCTCAGATCCACCCTTTTCTCCTGCAGCCTAGGGTCCCCTTCCTTACAGCTTTCTGACTCACCTGAGCTGCCCCCTCTGTTGAGGTCCTGCTACCCCTGTCTTCCTTTGCAGGGGTCACAGATGGAGCAAGTTGCCCATCAGTCTTCTGCATCTATGGGTAAGAGGATCCTGAGCAATAGGGGAGGGGGCGCCACCTCAGGAGAGCTGGGACATGGGCACTTGTCCCTTAAAGTTTGGGGCAGAGGACAGCTGCCTGCCAGTCATTCATCACTTCAAAGTATCTTCTTTGTGGAAAGGTGGTCACATGAGCCGTGCTCAAGGCTATAGCTTGATGGCATCCAGAGGGCCTGACCCAGGCCCCCCTGAAGACTCCTCAGAAGCTGGGGTAAGAGCTATCCTCTCCAGTCCCTCCTCACCAGCCACTTGAGGCAAGGGCAGCCCTCGCTCAGATTCTATTTTCCTCCTTGTAGCCCAGTCCCTACTCTGACCCCTTGGGTACAAGGACCACCCTGCCTTCAAAGGCTATGCAACCCTGTTTCTGTCCTCAGGGAGCAGCTACTGAGGACCCTGAATCCCTGGTGACTGTCACTGTACAGTGCCACCTTACTGTGCCCCTGAAGGCCCCAAGAGGTACTGACCTGTCCAGCCTTCGAACACTGCTGGCTCAAGCCCTCCTTCACCAGGCCCAGAGGGGGCAGCTCAGGTGAGTCAGAAAACTGAGGGGAAGGAGACCCTAGGCTGCAGGAGAAAAGGGTGGATCCCAGCTACAAGGAAGTGAGCTGTCCAGAGCTGACAAAGGGGGTTTTTGCTGCTCTTGTTCTGTTCTGAACTGGTCAGTTTTCTGGCCCAGGAAGGGACCAAAGCTAAGGCCTTCTTAGCTCTATGCCTAAGATCCTAGGCAGTCACTGGAAGTAACCCCGAGGTTAACTTCCTTTCCGGGGACACACAGGAACTCCCCTACATACTGTAGCGCACACTCAGGACCCCCTTCGTAGTTACCAGGCCCCACGAGAGAAGTTCTGGACCCCAATCTCCACGGAGGACTCACTGCAGAGTGCATGGAGGAATGTGGCCGTGGGCTCACGAGGGTTGCATCTCCAGTGCCGGGTGAGGCAGGGGGAGAGGCCGTGATGCCCACCAGCCCCAGCAGGTGGAGGGGAAAGCCCCTCTCTTGTGCCACCCCTGCAACCCACCCTTCTGCCACAGGGGGCCTGGGGCCGACCAGTCCTCTACCAGGTAGTGGCTCGGCACAGTTACACAGCCCGAAGGCCTGAGGATTTGGACTTCCGCCAGGGGGACACAGTGGATGTTCTGTGTGAAGGTAGAACAAGACCGGCCTTCCCCAAAGCTGCTGGCTTGTCCAGGCCTGGTGGGGGCTCTGTTCTATAGGGTTGGGTTTTGGCTGTAAGCAGACACAGCATCGGGCATGTCTCCACAGTGGACGAAGCATGGTTGGAGGGACACCGAGACGGCTGTATCGGCATTTTCCCCAAGTGCTTTGTGGTCCCAGCTGGTGCCTGTGTGGAAGCCCGAGCTGTTCCAGGACCCAAGCCAGGAGACCTGCACTAGCAACATTGTGACAAGATCAGTTTTAATTTAAACAAACAAAAAACTTTCCCCCTCATCCCTGTGTGGTCTGCCTTCCAGGGTTGATGATAAAGAGGATCAAACTTTCCCCCTCATCCCTGTGTGGTCTGCCTTCCGGGGTTGATGATAAAGAGGATCCAACCAAAAGTTCTTGGCAGAGGGAAGCTGGGCTGGTCCACAGACCTGGATTCTGACTGTCTGGTCTACTTTGATTATAGCGAGGAAGCAGGGGCTTCTGCTGGGCTGACCACGCTTTCAGAGGTAGCCCTAGTCCTGCTGGGCTAGCCACAGCCTTCGGAGGTATCCCTGTCCCACAGCTGCCCCTTCCCAGAGCCTCCTGTTTCCATCCCTTGGAAGACTACAGACCCCATAGCCAGTGCCACCCTGAGGGCAGAGGGGAGTCAATACTATCAGGAATTGGCCCACTTGGTCTGCTTGAAGGACTAGAGCCCTTAAAGGTCAGGGGTTCATGAGGGCAGGCATCCAGGATGTGCGCCGTGGGTCCTGTGTGCTAAAGGCTTTCTTTCCTGAGGACGGTGGATGGTGGCTCACAAGGCAGACAACACAGACTTTTATGCCGTTGCTGCTGAATCTGAACGCTGTTCCTGCTTTAGATGCGGAACAGCCTGTGATCTATTTCCGCTTGGTTTCCCCTAGTCCTGGGTCCAGAAGAGCTGGACTGCAGCTGCTCCTAGAATGGCCACGAGGGTCAGTACTGCAAACACCACTCCTGCCGTCCAGATGCTGTAGCTCTGCGCCCGCCACTGGGTGGGTGCCTCTGCTGGAATCATGCCCGTGAGGTTCAGCATGTAGCCCAGTGTCCAGCCAATGTCCATGCCACCTGCCTGCGAGACACACGGCTGCTCAGGGCTGCTGGGTGTCTGCCCTAGGCCCCATCCCCTTCTCACCCCGAACCAGACATGCTGAGGTTCTGGGTGCCAGTCACCTGCTTCTGGAACTGGATGTTGGGCCAGGTCTCCTCACTGAATTTGTAGCCCTCCAGCAGCAATACGAGGATGTACAGGCCTGAGGCACAGTAGTCCCGTAGCCAGCGCTCCTGCCCAGGGTAGCTGGCTTCCACCTTGAGTTCCAAAAGCGGATGTAAAAGTGAGTTTCCAATACTTCCTAGGATTTTCCCCTCCCCAGCGATAGTGGGACCACCATACATCCAAACAGTCTCCAGACAGCAGGAAAGTGTTAAATGTTTTTTTAAAAAAGTCCTCTAAGTCCCCATGGAGACCATCCTCCAGCTAGGACTGGGTGGGGTGGCCAACCTCATGACAACCAGAAGCTGATCTCATCAGGGCTCTGGACTTGTTTCTACCCAAAACAAGCCACTCACCCTACCACGGCATTTTCCTCCCCAATCCTGGTACCTAAACATGGCTTTGCCATGAATCTCTGTCCAGGAAAAACCAGTAAGACCCCAGAGGCCCTGCTTGACCATGGTGCGGTATGGAGAGGGTGCTAGGGCCGCATCCAGGGTCAGGTCACCTACCAGTTTCCAGGGTGTTTGACAGAACTTCCAGACTGTGTCATTGACAATGTTCAGCGGCTGCCTGGAGGTGAGGTTCAGGAAGTGGAAAGTATAGTAGAAGTTGGAAAAGGCCTGGGGGGGTGTAGAGAAGGCCGTGTCAGCCTGAGGGAGGCCCAGGACACTTCAGCCAAGTATTTCCCCAGTTTCGGAATCCCTAAGAGCCAGCCGGGGCACCTCAGAAGGATACCTGGGGCCCCAGAAGGAAGCCAGGGCTGGGAGGGAGGGGAACATGCTTACATAGAACTGGCCATATACAGGAGGCTGGTAGACTCCACTGAAAGCACAATCTTGGTCCTTACAGCTGGAGGAATTGAAGAGATTTCGGAGGGCTGCCACACAGTCCCTGGGGTTGCCTGTCCCTTCAACTGTGAGGTTCTGAGTGAAGTTCAGGGAATCTGTAGTATGGACACAGGGCGACTCATACACCGGGGCCAGTGACAATGTGGCCTGGTAGCCGCTATGGTAGCATGGGTGTTGGACCCGGGGTTCTGAGCTGTTCTGCCGAGAGAGGAAACGCCATGAACTCTAGGCTCTGGTACACTCCCCGACTCTACCCCCATGCCATCCCACTTCTCCACCCTTTAAATACCCGTCTAACTTGTGCCAGATCAGCCAGGAGCCTTATCAGGACCTGGTCCCGCCCAAAACAGAGGTAGCTGTGAGTATAGACGCTGTAGTTGGCCCCGTACAGACGGAAGGTAACCTGGCTGCTCTGGTTCAGGATGGGGCCCTGAGGCACGAAGCTGATCTGTGTGGAGGCTCCACCCAGGTCCAGAGCACCAACCAGCATCCTGTCTTCAGGCAGAATCCACTGTCCAGAGGAATACTGACCACAGAAGAGACGCTTAGCTGTGGGCAGCCGCTGGTGCCAGCTGCCGGCAGCCAGCTGCAGGCACTGGTCTCTCAGACCCACCCCTCCCCCTTGGGCTGCCCCTGCACCTTGAGGAGCATCCCCAGGACATAGTTGATAGTGATCCAACCAAAGGCACCTTCATCCTGCCCAGCCAAGATCTCGGCACCCCAAAAATCCACAGGAGACTTGCTTAGTGTCAGGGAGACAGCTGCTAGAATGTCTCTTGCCTGAGAGCTGTTCTTCTGGCTGGGTAGAGGGGATCATGCTGGAGGAAAGCCTCACCCCAACCTCCCTCCACTGCACCTCACCCCAGGGTATTCAAGCCTGGCTTTCAGGAGTGACCCTAACAGATGTAACCTGGTACTACCTCACCTGAGCAGCCTCATTCCTGCTGTGGCCCCCAAGAATGTGGGCGTCTCTTGATGCTGGGTCTGTGGGATCAGTGCCAGCGCCTCCTCCAGGCAGCTCTTCAGGCTTTCCCCAGCCTGTGTTGGGTCAGAGGCGTAGGAAGAGATCCCAGGTCCTGAAACACAGTACCCTAGGAAAAGGCTCCAGATCTGAAGGTTGGGACTCAGGGGTGGCCCCCAAGGACGTCATCACAACCTAGTGCTTGGGACCCGTTAATGTGACCTTTTATGGAAGAAGGAAGGGTTCTCAGGCTTAGTTAAGGATTTTTGAATGGGGCTGGATGGTGCTTGTCTATCATCGTAAGACTCAGGAGGCTGAGGCAGGGGGATAGAGGGTTCAAAGTCAGTCTGGGCTACACAGCAAGATTCTGTCTCAAATAACAACAAAGGAAACCTACAGATAAGGCTAGTGTGTTTGTACAAGTCTCATGACTACTGTCCCTACAGGGAAAGGTAGGAAACCCTGAGTTTCTCCCACTTCGGGGCTTCTAGAGTATGGCTCTGCCACCCCCAGGCCTCAGTCGTTTGACTCTAGAACTGAGAGGAAGCCCAGGAAATGAACTCAGGACCCAGCACTTGGTGGCTTCTGTCATCAATGTGGGCGTGGAACCTAAAAGGGATGCCCCAGGACACCAGAGCCGCAGGACCTGGGGGAGGTGCAGTATCTGAGAGATCCGTGTGTGTATTTCCATCGGACACAGCCCAACCGAGTGACCCTGCTTCTCACTTCACCGCTCCGTTGAGGTGCCTTCCTGAGGACTAGAAACGTAGCTTCCACCGTCAAGAGATCCTCCTGTCATTGCCCGGGAGTCCAAGCAATGACCTACTATGGGACAACCCACTGACCTTCTATCTGGCAAGCCAGGGTCTGACTGACCACTCCAGTGTCCTTCTCCTTGTTTGCTGGCCACTGGTACACAAACAGGGATGTGTGGGAGGAGCCGGCGTCAAACACAATTCCAAACTAAGAACAACACTGGGATCAGACAGGTGTGGAGGCCAACATCCTGGTCACTCAGCCCAACCCTCTCAGCAGGTCCCTGAGCCAAACCTTGGTGTCTGCAGGCAGGAAGACGTTGGTGGCCTTCACCAGGATGAGCAGGAGCATGGTGAGGCCCGAGGCTGCTGCGATCCCCAAGAGGGCTACGAAGACCCGTTCCTTCTGGGAGAGTCCCATGGCAGGAGGGGCAAGCTGCAAGGGTCAGGTGGGTAGCAGTGGACACTCAGACTCTACCTGCTGTCCCAGCCCCAGCCTTCTAGAGGCAGGGTCTTAACACGTCCCAACTTTCCTTAGATCAGCCTCCCTTGGCCAGATTAGTAGCCAGGACAGTCACAGTTAAAAAAAAGGCCAAGAGCAGTGTCCAGAGTCCAGCTGGGCAGGCCCAATATTGTCACAGAGCCTGGGGGCTAGTACACAGCCTGGTGGAGCCGGGACAGTCATTTCTTCTTCTTTTTTTTTTTAAATTTATTTTATCTACATTGGTGTGAGGGTATCAGATTCCCTGGAACTGGAGTTATGTGAACTGCCATGTGGGTGCTGGGAATTGAACCTGGGTTCTTTGGAAGAACAGTCAGTGCTCTTAACCGCTGACCCATCTCTCCAGCCCCCCGGGACAGTCATTTCTGATGCCACTATCAAGAGCTAATGGAGGGCCAGGTGAACCCCCTAAATAAGCCTTGCCTTCCCTCTCCTTCTGGGCCCCTGCTCTCTTGACTCCCCATGAGAAGCCCCAGTTCTGAACTGAACTCAGGCCTTCATGCCAGGGTCTTCTCTCTAGGAGCCTCAAGGCCAGACCCATGCCACTTGGAGTCCAAGGACTAGATGTGGCCCCTTCACAAGGCCAGCTAGCAGTCTGTGCTCTTAACAAAGACATCTGTTTCTTCTGGAAATCCTAAACTTGGGTTTCTCTGATGGGGATCTGAGAGAGTTTAGCTGACCCCAGATGAACCTGGGCAGCTGACCAAGGAATGTTATTATCCTTGGTACCCCAGAGAGCTACACCCTCATCTCCGCTGGAGCCCTTACCCACTCCAACCCACCAATGTGAAGAAAGGTCAACCCCGTTTCATGGCAAGCCTCACAAGGGATGCTGTTGCTCACTGGACTGGTCAAAGCCAGAGTGTTCCCTGAGCCTCCAGCAGTTTGAAAGTCCATGACTTCGTATCCCGTGGCGTATCTCCCAAGAATGAAGACATTCCGGGTGTTTTGTGAGTGACAGACAGAGGACCCCTGGGAACAGGCTAAGTGAAGCACAGGCCCATCTGAAAGAAGGGAGATTGTGGAAAGAACGGACAAAAGACCCAAACAGCACCCAAGTCCAGAGATAAATGGGGCACAGGGAGGAACCAAGAAGACACAGACCCCACCTCAGGGAATGTAGCCCCTGAGGCTAGGTAGTCATAAAAGGAGGATGAGATAGGCTCCCCTCACCCAGGACGGGCAGTCCCCTCTCCTACCAAGCCAGCCCACAGACCAGGACAACCCCTTGGGTCCCTCACCTGAGATGGAAGCCAACCTTCAAGGGTAGTTCTGGAGGAAGTTGTGTTCCTGGGTGCAACTGATCTGCACACCTGTTGCCCTCCACACCCTGTCTCCGCCCACTTGAGCCTGGGGCTGTGGTGGGAGGGGCTGGCCTGCTTTCTGTCTGCTGCTCAGGGTCTGCCGGCTACAGTTTTCTAGTCTGTATCATTAATTCCAAGCTTTCATTTTGCTCCTGGAGAGGAGGAAGGGCAGTGCTCCTAGTGCTCGGAGTGAACTTTGGAACTGTCCCGGGAATGACGGAGAAGGTAGGACTGGGGACCCCCCCTCCCGCCCCATTACCGTGGACCTTGCCCTCTGCCTGCTCACTTGGGCCAGGCCAGAGCAGAGTCAGGGAACAGGTGACGGAGCATCCTGGACTGGAGGCTGCGTGCTACAAACCTGCAAAGGTAAGAGGGCCAGATGAAGCCCTTCTTCTTTAGATCTGTTGAGTTTTTAAAAACATAAGGTACAGGGCCTGGATATAGCTCAGTAGATCCAATTATTTACCTAGCAGACACAAAGCCCTGTGTTTGAGCCCCAGAACACATGAAGCCACATGTGTGCCTGGTGACAATCCTAGTCCTCAGGAGGCAGGAGGATCAGAAGTTTACGGTCATCCTCTGAGTTCAAAGCCAGCTTGGGCAACATGAGCCTTTGTCTGAAAAATAATGAGAACCAATTGGAGCTGGGGAGATGACTCAGTCGGTAAAGGGCTTGCTGTAGAAGCGTGCGGACCTGCGTTCAGAGGCACAGCACACAGATAAAAGTCAGGTGTGGTGGCACATATCCGTGGACGGGGTCGGGGCAGAAGCAGAGGAATCTCCAGTTTAGAGAATTAAATTGGAGTAGGGGCTAACCAGTTGAGCTGAATTAATGAGCTAGCTTCAGGTTCAGTGAGAGACCTAGTCTTAGATAAATGGAGGGGGTGGGGGGTAGGTAGAAAGATAGATGATAGATGGATAGACAGGTAGACAGACAGACAGACAGATAGATAGATGGTGTCCTAGTTAGGACTTCTATTGCTGTGATAAAATGCTGTGACCAAAAGCAGCTTGGGGAGGAAAGGGTTTATTTTGCTTACACTTCCAGGGAAGAGTAGCTCAGCACTGGGGGAGTCAGGGGAGGACTCAAGCAGAACAGGAACCTGATGCAGAGGCCATGGAGAAACGCTGCTTACTGGCTTGCTCTTCCAGGCTTGCTCAGCCTGCCTTCTTATACAACCCAGGATCACCAGCCCAGGGGCAACACTGCCCTCAGTGAGCTGGGCCCTCCCATATCAATCATTAATCAAGAAAATGCTCTAGGAGCTTTCCCACAGGCCAATCTGTTAGGGACACTTTCTGAGTTGAGGTTCTCTCTCCCAAAATGACTCTAACTTGTGTCAAATCGACATAAAAACTAGCCAGGACAATTGGCCTTGCAATCTTGAGAGACACATAACTGTTAAATACCATCCTTTCTTATTCATCCCAATATTTCAGATTAATAATAACACAGTATAAAACACTGCAACTTTTAAAAGTCCCACCGTCTTTAAAAATTCAGTCTTGTGGTCAGATTTTCTTTGGTCCACCAGTTCACAAATGACAACACGGAGATTTATTATTAAATTATAAAACCTTGACATTAGCTTAGGTTTGTTCCTAACCAGTTTTCAGAATTTTAAGTAACCCGTACTTTTAAATCTATGTTCTCCATGAGGTTGGTTACCTCATCTCTATGCTACCGTCCTGCTTCCTCCACATCAGAATGGCAACTCCATCTTTCTTCTCCGAGTCCGCTCTGTCCCCCTTAACCTCTTCCTGCTCAGCTATTGGCCAGCCAGCTCTTTATTAAACCAATCTCAAGGTGCCTTGGCAAAGACACATCTTCACAATGTACACAAACATTCGGCCACATAGTCTCTTTAAAAATATAAAGTCTCTTTTAAAGTCCCAGCCTCTTTAAAATAACCAGTCCCTAAAATGTGCAGTCTCTCTAAAATATATAAAGTCTTGTAAAATAAAAAATAACTACATACTTGCTTACTTGAAGAGAGAAAAGTTAGAGCACAGTCATAGTCAAATGAAATCAAAACCAAAATTCAACAGTTTAAAAAGTGATTAGTCAGATGGTGGTGGTGGTGTGTGCCTTTAATCCCAGTACTCAAGAGGCAGAGACAGGCAGATCTAAGTGAGTTCGAGGCCAGTGTGGTCTAAAGAGCGAGTTCAAGGACAGTCAGGGCTACACAGAGAGACCCATTTCAGAGCTTGCCGCCCAGGACGTAAGGTCTCTCTCTCCAGCCTCTGCAGGATCTGGCTTCCAGCTTCGTTTTCAGGCCTGCCCTCGGCAACATACCCAGCCTGTCTGGTGGGCTCAGATCAGCCCCAGTGCATGGCTACTGCTGGCCTCGGCAGTCACCGTGGTCCTGGCATCTCCAAAAACACTGAGGTCTCTGCAGCTGAGCTGCATCTTCATCAGTAGCCTCTGCTAGGCTCGCGTCTGGGACTCTGACTACCGCATAGTGACAAGCCTCAGCTGCTCCCCGTCTCTTCAGTCCTGGGGCTTTGACTGCCACTGAGGACATACCTTCACCAGTGACCTCCTCTGGTGCCTCTCAGAACTTCAGCCCTGAAACTCAGCACCAAGCCTCAGCGGCTCTCGGACCCCTTCCTGCCTTCAAAGTCAGTTCCACCTGTGTGGCTCTGCAGTTACTAAATTTGGCTGCCAGCAGGAGGTTCAGCCCTAGCCACCTCTCTCCCACAACTGCTGCGTGCTGACCCTGAGGAAACACTTCCCTAAGATTCCGCCTCACTGGTGTTGGTCTCTTCTGTTTCCTTAGGGTTTTGTTTGTTGTTTAATTTTTTGTTTGTTTCGTTGATTTTTTTTTAAAGGTTTCTCTGTGTAGCTCGGTTAAGGTGAAACTCACTCTGTAGACCAAGCTGGCCTTGAACTCACAGAGATCTGCTGCCTCTGCCTCCTGACTTGCTGGGATTAAAGGCCACCATCTCCCAGAACTTTAATGGCTCTTCATTCAAAATGTCACATGAATGACCCTGATAAGGTCTCAGGGGACGTTCTCTAGACTGGAGTCCAGCTGCTGAAGGTGCTGTCAGCAGAGCGGGAAGTTCCCTAGACTGCAGCCCAGCTGCTGAAGGTGGATACCAGCAGTGTCCCCTGACTGGAGCCAACCAGAGAGTCACCGGTACCCTTTATGCCCATAACAATAGATTTGTAATTTTTTGCCTTTAAAACCCTGACTAAGAATGGTGGGGCACTTCCTCTGGTCCCCACTGCGTTGGTGTGCAAGACGAGTCACGATTTGCACTACAGGATTAAACCTTGCTTTTGCATTTTGGTGAGTCTGTGTCTCTGGTAGTCTTCTTGGGGTCTCCATGACCTGGGCACTACACTATGAGCCCTGAGCATGAGTCAGCTTTTCCACCCCAAAGTGCAAATGCTACCACAAACCTCACAAACCACATGATCAAGTCTGTCGATACCTCACTCCTAGTACTACTTTCTCTCTTAGTGAGGGCTTCTTGTTTTATTTTTTTCAGAGACAGGGTTTCTCTGTAGCTTTGGAGCCGGTCCTGGAACTCACTCTGCAGACAAGGCTGGCCTTGAACTCACAGGGATCCACTTGCCTCCCAAGTGCTGGGATTAAAGGTGGGCACCACCACCACCTGGCTGCTTAGTGAGGGCTTCTATTGCTGTGATAAAACACCATGACCAAAAGCAATCTGGGGAGAAAAGAGTCGATTTCACTTATGCTTCCTACTGTCTGTCGTCAAAGGAAGTCAGGGCAGGAGCTCACGCAGGACTGAAACCTGCTGCAAAGCCGTGGAGGAGTGCTGCCTACTAGCTTGCTCCTCGTGGCCTACTCAACCTGCCTCCCACGCCACCCAGGGGTGGTGCTGCCCACAGATTGATCCCTCCCTCATCAATCACCAGTCACAAAAGTGAAGGACAGGCGTGTCCTAGGCCGATCTAGTGGAGACATTCTTCTTTTGATCTAAGTTGTTCCGTTTACCAATAGACTCAGGAGTCAAGTGTTGGGGTGAAAACCTGCTAAATCAGAGAAGTCAAGAAGCAACCAGCAGAAGTTCCTTTTTTGGCCAGAGACCCAGCAAGACAGTATCTCTTCATCTGTCCCAAACAAAAAAGGCCTGAGAATCTCTGAGTACCTCCCTAGTCTTTACTGTGTGTCTCTCTATCCATCTTCCCAGGTCCTCCATACTCTCTATGGCTAACTCTTGTCAACTAGTTGTTGGCTCTGCCCCTGATCCAAGGTTAATTTTGTTAACACAGTCTTGAAGTCGTACAGTGTGACCGAAACAAACAAAAATATCCCCCAATAGGGTGTTTTCTCAATTGAGGTTCCTTCTTCCAAAATGACTCTAGCTTGTATCAAGTTGACATAAAACTAGCCATCATAGACAGACAGACACAGGATAGAAAGCATTAGAGGAAGAGATATCTGGTATCTATTTCTGACTGAAGCATACCCACACATTATACACACAAATACAAACACAAACTACACAGAGATATAGAGTAAAAATGAAACTTAAAAAGGTACAGATTGCCGGGCCATGGTGGTGTACACCTTTAATCCCAGCACTTGGGAGGCAGAGGCAGGCAGATCTCTGGGAGTTCAAGGCCAGCCTGGTCTACACGAGCTAGTTCTACGACAGGCTCTAAAACTACAGGAAACCCTGTCTCGAAAAGCAAACAAACAAAAACAAAAACAAAAAAACGTTGTATAGAGTCTGTTACCACCTCTGCCAGGGTCTCCCACGCTGCCCTCCCCCACCAGTTTGTTTCATGTTTGCTGCACAAGGTCCCTTTCTATGTGCTCCCATTGTGATCCCTGTGAAGAGGAAGTTCAGTTTGCTGTCCTATTGAAGAGGATGGAGGTCTCTACTTTTCTGATTGACTGAAGCTGCCGTCAACATTCTTGCAGAAAGATTCTTGAGCTTCAGCTTCATTTATTCAAGGGCACCCAAAGCCGGGCGTGTTGGCACACACCTTTAGTCCCAGCACTCGGGAGGCAGAAGCAGGCAGATCTCTGAGTCCCAGATCGCTATGGGCTACATAGAGAGATCCTGTCTCAATAATAATAATAACAATAATAATAATAACACCCAGGAAAGGGATACTGGCATGCTTGGCAAAAAAAAAAAAATCTGTTTAATCTGGTGTGAAGTTACTCATCCCAGGAGACCCAGTTTTCAAAACTCCTGTCAGTTTTTCCTTCTGGCCAAGCCGACATAAGGCGTCGGTGTGGATTTTAATTGCGTTTTCCTTGGGACTGAGATGTTGACCATCTTGTTCACAGGCCTACCTACATGTACTTATCACAACCCTTACTTAGAGTCAGCTTAGAGGATCCTGTACAGTCTTGATACTGGCTTCTTTGGACTGACAGTGCATGTTGGAGAAGCCATGGTAGCAGGACCAGAGGCAGCTAATCACGTATCGTAAGTCAAGCCATAGAAGCAGGGGCCAGGCAGGGTGGTTCTTGCCTTTCTGTAGTCCCAGCACTGGGGAGGCACAGAGGCAGACCCGATCTACACACCTAACTCTATCTGGTGAGATCCTGTCTGAGAATGACCACAGTTCCCAGTGCCACCAAGATGAATGAGGAGGCAATGGGGAGGTGGGAAAGGTGGAGGATTGAAGTGGGGTTTTAATTTGGTTTTGCAATTAATATTCTTATTTTTTTATTATTTCTTCTTAAGTTTTCCTTTAGCAGGGGACACTACAAAGTAACGAATGGATACAGAGGGACTGGGAAATGAATGTGGCTGAGGTGCAAGATGTGAAATTCCCAAAGAATCAACAAAAAATTATGTTGGAAAAAAAAAAAAAGAAGAAGAGGAGGGAGCCAGGTGGTGATGGTGCACGCCTTTAAAGCCAGCACTTAGGCGGCATTCACGAGTGGATCTCTGAGAGGTCAAGGCCAGCCTGGCAGAGCGAGTTCCAGGACAGTCAGGGCTATATAAAGAAACCCTGTCTAGAAAAAAAACAAAACAGAAATTCCTCCATTCCCCACCCCCCCAAAAATTGGGCCATTACCTTTACATTTAACCTCACTCTCGTTCTTAGTACGCAGATCTAATTCAGCTATATTATTTGCCAGAATATTATATGAATGGTCCCTAGCCTAGTTCCTAATAGAATCCTGTTCGTCTCTGAAACCTCACAAACCCCTCGGCTGTCCATATTTCTCTTGGCATTCCTATCTTCCCACTTCCCACAATAACCACCCATTATCCTGTACAATAAAAGAACTTCTGGAGGCATCATAATCTGTGACTTCAAACTCTACTACAGAGCTACAGTACTGAAAACAGCCTGGTATTGGCATAAGAACAGACAGGAGGACCAATGGAACCGAATAGAAGACCAGAATATCAATCCACACATCTTCAAACACCTGATCTTTGATAAAGAAGCAAAAAATATCAAATAGAAAAAAGAAAGCATATTTATAAGTGGTGCTGGCATAATTGGATATCAACATGTAGAAGAATGAAAATAGATCCATATCTATCACCATGCACAAAACTCAAGTCCAAATGGATGAAAAACCTCAACATAAAGCCAGCCACACTGAACTTTATAGAAGAGAAAGTGGGAAGTACACTTGAACAGGGAACCACTTCCTAAATATAACCCCAGCAGCACAGACACTGAGAGAAATAATTAATAAATGGGACCTCCTAAAACTGAAAAGCTCCTGTAAAGCAAAGGACACAGTCAACAAGACAAAACAGCAGCCTACAGAATGGGAAAAGATCTTCACTAACCCCACATCAGACAGAGGTCTGATCTCCAAAATATACAAAGAACTCAAGAAATTGGACACCAAAAGATAACATAATCCAATAAAAAAAATGGGGTACAGACCTAAACAGAGAACTCTCAACAGGGGAATCTAAAATGACTGAAAGACACTTAAGGAAATGTTCAACATCCTTAGCCATCAGAGAAATGCAAATCAAAACAACTCTGAGATTTCATCTTACACCTGTAAGAATGGCCAAGATCAAAAACACTGATGATGGGCCGGACGGTGGTGGCGCACGCCTTTAATCCCAGCACTCGGGAGGCAGAGGCAGGCGGATCTCTGTGAGTTCGAGACCAGCCTGGTCTTCAAGAGCTAGTTCCAGGACAGGCTCCAAAGCCACAGAGAAACCCTGTCTCGAAAAACCACAAAAAACAAAAAACAAAAAACAAACAAACAAAAAAAAAAAACACTGATGACAACTTATGTTGGAGAGGTTGTGAGGAAAAGGGAACACTTCTGCATTGCTGGTGGGAATGCAAGCTGGTACAACCCCTTCGGATGTCAGTGTGGCGATTTCTCAGAAAATTAGGAAACAACCTTCCTCAAGACCCAGTAACACCACTTTTGGGTATATATCCAAAGGATGCTCAACCATGCCACAAGGACATGTGCTCAACTATGTTCATAGCAGCTTTGTTTGTCATAGCCAGAACCTGGAAACAACCTAAATGGCCCTCGACCAAAGAATGGATAAGGAAAATGTGGTGCATTTACACAATGGAGTGCTACACAGCAGAAAAAAATAACAACAGCTTGACTTTTGCAGGAAAATGGATGGAGCTAGAAAACATTATTTTGAGTGAGGTAACCCAGACACAGAAAGACAATTACCACATGTATTCACTCATAGGTGGGTTTTAAACATAAAGCAAAGAAAGCCAGCCCTCAAACCACAATCCCAGGGAACTTAGACAACAATGCAGACACAAAGAGAGACTTACATAGATCTAATCTATATGGGAAGTAGAAAGTAGAAAAAGACAAGATCTCCTGAGTAAATTGGGAACATGGGGACCTTGGGGGAGGGTTAAAGGGGAGAGGGGAGAGGCAGGGAGGGGAGCAGAGAAAAATGTAGAGCTCAAATAAATATCAATAAAAAATGTATAAAAAATGACAGGGACCAGAGTCCATATACAGTTAGCCATACCCAGGACTCCATACTCCATGTTGGGTTGGAGGCGGAGTATCCAGATCAGCAGTCTTAGCCAGGACCATAAGGAGAATTATTTCCTGTGGAAGAGGGAAATGAAAAAGACCAATCTTATTTTGTCTAGGCAAAAGTGGTACAATCAATTCTCCAATGTCCTGCTGTTTGTCCACAGTCCAGGCTGAGTCCTGGCAGCAGGTGCTGCCTTGGTGGTCAGTGTCATCATAATCCAGTGGAAATATCGTGGTGTCCCATAATCTTCTTTGGAGACCTTGGGTCAGGGCTGGGATCTCGGAGTCTCTGTCTAATATAATAAGCTTTTTAATCATTATTTTAAATGTCAAATTCTGCATATCTCTGAAGTATTTGAGGGCTGCCTAGAGATACCTGATTAGACAAATTTTGTTTCTAATTACTTGTTTTAAGTTTGACTTCGAAAACATATATAGGGGACTAAATAGGCTTATCCCTATAATTAATTATGTCAGTGCTTTAAGGACGACTGACGATTAACTTGTATTTCCTTACAGTCTATAAGTTAGCAGCTTTCATAAGAGTAGAACTTTACATTCTGTCAGATTTAGCCTTAAAAATAATGCTTTTCAATTGAAGCTAATAAAGAAACCAAATTAGTCATGCTGAGGGTAAAAACAGAACAAGTTTGTATGCAGCTGTTAATGCTGTCTCCTGGGAAGGCAAGGAAAAGGTCCCTGGGCAAAATGGGAGCAGGAGGGAGCCTAGGGGGCTGTCATTGCCCATGGTCAGTTCTAAGGCACTACAGCCATATGTTAATGGAAGGACTTGTGGACATAGAATCTGGGTGTGCCGGCTAGTTTTATGTCAGCTTGTTACAAGCAGGAAAGGAGGGAACCTCAGTAGAAAATAATGGCTCCATAAAATCCAGCTGCAGGCAGGCAAGTCTGTAAGGCGTTTTCTTCATTAGTAATTGATGGGGAAGGGCCTATTGTGGGTAGTCCCATCCCTGAGCTGGTAGACCTGGGTTCTATTAAGAAAACAGGCTAGCCGGGCAGTGGTGGCACACACCTTTAATCCCAACACTTGGGAGGCAGAGGAAGGGGCAGGTAGATCTATATGAGTTTGAGGCCAGCCTGCTCTACAAGAGCTAATTTCAGGACAGCTAGGATTGTTATACAGAGAAACCCTGTCTCAAAAAAAAAAAAAGCAGACTAAGAAAGTCATGAGGAGCAAACCAGTTAGCAACACCCCTCCATGGCCCCTGCATCAGCTCCTGCCTCTAGTTCCTACCCTGTTTGAGTTCCTGTCCTGACTTCCTTCCATGATGAACAGTGATGTGGAAGTTTAAGTCAAATAAACCCTTTCCTCCCCAACTTGCTTTGGTCATGGTGCTTCATCAGAGCAATAGAAACCCTAACTAGTGGCTGGAGAGATGGCTCAGCGGTTAGGAGCACTGGCTGCTCTTCCAGAGATCCTAAATTCAATTCCCAGCAACCAAATAAATGGTGGTTAACCACAACCATCTAGAATGAGATCTGGCGCCCTCTTCTGGCATAAATATTTACATGCAAGATACAGCACTCATAAATAACAAAAAATAAATCAATCTTTAAAAAAAGAAACCCTAACTAAGACACTGGGTCTTCTGTAAGAGCAACAAGTGCTCTAAACCACTGAGCCATCTCTTCAGGCCTTCCTTCTTGCTACCCTATCCTCTAGTTGATAGTATAGGCTCCATCTAACCCGTTTATGGTTTCCTTTCCCACCTGGCACTGATCCTGTAGATAAACCCTCCCAGGGATCCTGCTCTGATCCTGGGAGCTGCAAACCTGTTTAAGCCTGGCCCTTTTCTGACCAGCATCTCTAATGACTCAACAGATTATTTCTTTCAGAGATCCCTGCTTTGATGGTTTAACAGTGTGCAAGCCAGATAGGATTGGTCTGCCGCAAAGCTGGGACCTTAGATCATGGCCAATGCTGTGGACAAGAAAGGCCCTTTAGCTTGAGGACCCAACGGCGGCAACGTTTTCTGTTGCAAAAGGAAGCAGTTAACCAAGTCTTATTAAACCTTTTGTCTGAGTTTCCCTGGGGCCTAGAAATGCTAATGCAATACCAGCTAAATTAACAAGAGATGGATAAAGACTGAATTGTCCTGGGAGCCCTCAGCAGAGTTGACGTCGTAAAAGTCATTATTAAGAACTTAAGTAGTGTGCCAGGCGGTGGTGGCACAGCCTTTAATCTCAGGATTCGCAAGGCAGGCGGATCTCTGTGAGTTCAAGGCCAGCCTGGCCTACAGAATGAGTTCCAGGACAGCCAGGGCTGTTACACAGAGGAACCCAACCTTGAAAGACCAAACAAACAAACAAACAAAAACAACAAAACGAAACAAAACAAAAAACTCAGGTAGTTCAGGTGGAAACGTAGTGCAATGGAAACTCCATGAAATTTATGATAGTAACCCTAGCGAAGACTCCTAGTGATGGGGACCATGGCACCTGGACCAGCTATTTTCTGTAACCAGGCAAGGCTTCAAGTGGAGCGATTGGGACACCAACCTAGCCAAAAAACTTTCAACCTAAAGCGTGTCCTGCCTTCAGAGTATTCGGGAACCAGAGCCTAGCAGAATCATCTATAAAGAGACCAGAGAGACTTCATCCAGCAGCTGATGGGAGCAGATGCAGACTCCCATAGCCAAACCTTAGGTGGAGCGCAGGAAGACCTGCAGAGGAGGAAGGATTGGAGGAGCCAGAGGAGTAGGGACATCAGGAGTACACAGTCCACAGAATCAACTGACCAGGACTCAAGGGGGCTCACAGCGATCAGGGAGCCTGCAGGGGTCTGAACCAGATCCCCTGCATATATGTTATGGCTGAGTGGTTTGGTGTTCTTATGGGATTCCTTGTTTGTTTCTTTGTTTTTGAGTTTTCAAAATAGGGTTTCTCTGTGTAGCCTTGGCTGTCCTGAAACTCACAACGTAGACTGGGCTGGCCTCGAACTCACAGAGATCCGCCTGCCTCTACCTCCCAAGTACTGGTACTAAAGGCATGCACCACCACACCTAGCTACAAGGCCTTCTTTCTTATGGAATTCCTGACAGTGGGAGCGGGACTGTCTCTGACTCTTTTGCCTTCTTGTGGGACCCTTTTTCTCCTACTGTATCACCTCGTCCAGCCTTGATGTGATGGTATGTACCTGGTCTTACTGTAGCATATCATGCTGTGTTTGGTGGATGTCCCTGGAAGGCCTGCTCTTTTTTTGAGGGGAGACAGGGTAGGTATGGATCTGGAGGAAAGGAGAGGTGGGGGAGAGAGGCTTCGGGGAGGGGATGGAGGGGAAAACTGCAGTCAGGTTGTAATATATGAGAGAATTTTTAAAAATGGAAAGAGAAAGAAAAAGAAAGAGAGAGAGAGAGAAAGTAGGATGAGGTAGCCTGGAGATAGGGCTCTGTGCTCTGTGGCAGAGCATTTGCCTGGCAAGTGGGAAGCCCTGTGTTAGCACCACAGAAAGAAGAGTAAAAAAAAAAAATGGAAGGAATGATAAAAGGGGGTGTCGTAGAGCCCCCCAGGGTGGAAAGCTCAGGTCTTTACTGAGACATTTGGTGAATAATATGGGTAGCGACTGGAGAGGCCTCATGAGACCACTTAGGAGAGCGAGAGCGGAGGACTTGAGGTGACAGCTGGAGATGGGCTGGAACGCTTGGCCGCGTGCCCTGTGAGTGGCGGCGTCCCTCCTGTTTGTATCAGGTGGGGGACGTAGCTTCTGACTGGGCTGTCTTCTTACCTTGTACTGAAAACCAGAGAGCGGGTAAACTGCCCTTCAAGTAAAACCCACTGGACTTGCTCTGCAGGCCCAGGGAATTCTTGTGAGCCCACAGCGTGGAGCGGAAGCTGCAAGGGCTGGATGCTCCATCTGATGGCCCTTGGTGGGAGAGTTGCGGGGACTTCATGAAGTGCCCGTGGTGGCCGGCACCAATTATTGGGACCTTGCTCTGGGACTGAGGGAGACTCATGAGTGAAGATCATGGTAGACCCGAATCTGAAGTCAAATGAGCCAAACTTCTTTTTTTTTTAATTTTTTAATTTTTTTAAATATTTATTTATTTATTATGTATACAATATTCTGTCTGTGTGTATGTCTACAGGCCAGAAGAGGGCACCAGACCTCATTACAGATGGTTGTGAGCCACCATGTGGTTGCTGGGAATTGAACTCAGGACCTTTGGAAGAGCAGGCAATGCTCTTAACCACTGAGCCATCTCTCCAGCCCCTGAGCCAAACTTCTTGAGGGTTGTCAGGGGAACCCTGAGGGGACACCCCTGTGCAAAAGGGTTCCACAGAAGAGGGGAAGTATCGGCACAGGGCACTACAGCCTGGTCAAAGGCATGGAGAGCGATTCACACCCAGGACCACCTGGAGTTGTGTGTGTAACTGGGCTCTGTCTGTCCTTAGATGGTGTCCTATTGAGCAGCTCTCCCCTGACCACTGAAAGCTTCTAGGTTTGTGAAAGCTTCTGCTCTTGTGGAAGGTCTAGACAGTGGTTGGCACCTGTGTTGGGCAGTGGCTGCACAGAAGAGCAGCAGACCCTGGACGACTGAATGGATGTTCGTATGGAGCGCGGCACTGTGGAAGTTCTCAGGTCAGTGAGGTGAACACGTCAGAAAACTCCTTTCTTGGTTGACCAAGTAACTGCAGCTGACAAGCATGATGGCTGAAGTCACAAAATAATCCCCCACGAGTTCAGAATTATAAATAATAAAGGGTTATTTATTTAGGGGAGACTTACAGATCACTGTCCTAGATAACAGTCCTCTGCACAAACGGGGACCAGGAACAGAGTCAAGCAGCTGGACGAGCAAGCCGGAAACAAGAGAGCGAGCACATGCTTTACAGCTGCATTTATAGTGTGAGACCACGCCCAAGTGGGCTGGTATCTTAAAGGCTATTGACTGAAGGAGCGGAAGGAGCCCCACAGCACAAGCAGACACTTTCCACACTACTGATGGAACTGGGTTCATGACGTTAGCAGACACAGGGATAGCAACAGGGTAAAGAGGGACATGCTCTTCCCATGCCTCAGATACAAACTGCCAATAGGAACTATCGCATTGGCCAGCAAGGGAAACCAAGGCTGTGAGGGACACACGGCGGCTAGATGGGAGCTGCACACAGCAAGACAGACAGACATTGGTTGCCCTGGTGCTGCAGGTGAATACTGACACGACCAGACACGGGTTCATTGTTTATTAATTCATTTATTTTACATCCTGACTACAGCCTTCCCTCCCTCCTCTCCTCCCTCTCCCCATCTTGTTCAGAAAGGGGCAGGCCTCCCATGGGCATCAGCAAAGCGTGGCATATCAAGCTGCTGTAAGGCCAAGCACCCCGCACCCCCCCCCCCGTATTCAGGCTGGGCAAAGTCATCTAGGAGGAGCAGGTTCCCTAGAGCCAGCCAGAGCACCAGGGAGCCCTGCTGAGGAGGAGGAGAAGGGATTGTGGGAGTCTGTCAGAGGAAAGCCCACAGAAATGGCTAACCTGGCTCATGGGAAATCACAGAGTCTTAGCCAACAACCACGGAGCCTGCACAGGACTGACCTGGGCCCTCTGCATATCTGTGACAGTTGTGTGGCTTGGTCTATTTATGGGACTCCTGGCAATGGGAACAGGGCTATCTTTGGTTTGGTTTTTTGAAAGATAGGGTGTCTTTGTGCAAACCTGGCTGTTCTGGAACTCAATCTGTAGACCAGGCTGGCCTTAGATTCATTGGAATCTGCCTGCTGCCAAGTGCTGGGATTAAAGGTGTGTGCCACCACTGTCCAGCTCAGACCGAGCTTTGTTTACTCAGGGAAATGTATGTGCTCAGGTGCTACAGAAAACACACAGAAGGTACTGCGGGTTAAGATGACCAAACATTGTGTTTTCAGACAAGAGATACTCGGTGTAGTCACGACGCCTGTGATAGGGGACATGGTCCTCAGAGCAGTTGTGTTTGTCCTGGTAGACATGGCCCTGTCCTCTCGCTTTCCTGAGAGACTGGGGACAAGGCAGCAGGCACCGTCTGAGTGCAGTTCTTGCCCAGAGGCGTGCCGCCAGCATGACTGTCCAAGCTTCCTTTCCTCCCCTTGCCATGTCTTTCCTCCTTCTTCCCCGAAATCCTGACCTTGGGAGCACAAGGGAAGGACTGCGGTAAGCCAAGCAGGTGGCTACAGAGTCAGCATCCCACAGGCTGCCTCCCTTGTCTCACCCGGCAAGCTCGCCAGCCCGGGATGCAGCTGTAACACCTGGTAGTGAACATCCTCCACTTGCCCTGAGCTTGTGTAGCCCACCTTATCTGGATGAAGGAAGCCGAGGAGAGGCATCTGCCCAGTGAGTACTGTTGTCACAGCCTGGCCCAGCAGTGGCCTACTGCCCCTTCCAAAGGTGGTTTCTACTTTGACGAAGAGACTAGTAGCTGGCAGTGAAGAAGTGGACAGATCGATAGTGAGGGTGGGGGACCAAAGGCTGCGCCAGTATCTTCAGAGGCACAGGAGCAGGGGACAGCATTGCCTTTGCCCAGTTATGTCAGATGACTGGAAAGATGAGGCTGTTTGCCAAGACCGCTCCAGTTCCTGGAACCGAACAAGATCAAACGAAGCCCGCAAACACGAGAGGCCTTGCCTCGGGAGATATATTTAGTAGGATGATGGGTGTAACTAATTCTCAACTGGATGGTAATTCTACTGATGTCCTGGTATCTTTGGAGCTGTAAATTGCTTTGATTCGAGGATTTTGTGCTCAACAGCCAGGAGTGGCCTAGGATATTAGATGGAGTTTTGCTTTCCATATCTTATTCCTACACAAGCCGTGGACATTAGAATCACTGGCTAAAAACATGGCGTGACAAGTGCAGAACGTCAGAGAAGCTGAACCCGTGGAGGGTCCTGGAGGTCAGTCTCCATCCAGAGAACACGTGACGCTTCTACGCCCTTCCTTGACCTTTGTCGTGCACATCTCTTCTTCTGTATTTTTGTCACATTCTTTGTAATAAACCAGAAAGCCTGAGTTCTGTGAGCCTCTCTAGTGAATTCACAACGCTGAGGATGAGGGACTGGGGAGATGACTCAGTGGATAAGGGAGAGGGACGGGGAGATGACTCAGGGACAAAGGCCTTGCCAACAAGCCTGATGACCTGAGTTCAATCCCTGGATTCCACATGATGGAGAGGAGACTCCTGCCAGCTGTCCTCTGTCACATGCACACCATGGCATGTGCACGTGCACACGAGCGTGCGACACACACACACACACACACACACACACACACGCTCTCTCTTCAGACAGTGGAGGGTTTGGAGAACCTGGGTTTATAGCCAGTTATTCTGAAGTACAGGGAAATATGACTCAGGACACGAAACTAGAATCCAAAGCTGGAGCTGGACGAGGGCAGCCTTGGGGACTTTACCCTCCACTGTAGGTGATGTGACTGTTGTGTGTACCCTTGACAGGCATGAAGGGTTGGCATGTGAAAACACAGGGACAGATGGCATCTGCAAGCAGAGGAGAGACCCCAGGAGAACCAGGCCCTGGGTCCCTGCCATGAGACGTTAGTGGTTTTGTTTTTTAATATTTCATTATTTTATGCAGATGAGGGTTTTGCCTACATGTATGTCTGCATACTACACAAGTCCCTGGTGCCTGTGGAAGTCAGAAGAGGCCATCAAATCCCCTGAGACTGGAGTTACAGAAGGTTGTTAGCTGGTAGGAGAGCACTGGGAATTGAACCTGAAGAAAAGCCAGGGCTCTTAACTCTCCAGTCCTGTCCTCTTCTTCTTTCTTTCCTTGCTGGAACTTCCTAGTATTTTGAGCACTGTTTTACAACCTGTCCCTGCCTGTCTTCTCGTCCTTGGTGGCTGTCTTTCGTGGTTCTTTAGTAGCAGTGTAATTCTGGTTTGTACTATCTTGAATCTTATTTCTGAGGTAGAGTTTCAGCCCTCAGTGGGCTGTGAGCTCAAGATCGGTCCCTTTCCCTAGCCTTTGGGGCACTGTCTCATCTGGCAGCATCAGGTTCCACAGTAGGGACCTGGGGATGGGTCGGATGGGTAATTGGGGTCAGTTTTGACTTCATGCAAGTTGTGCGCAAGCACGCCGGGAAACGGGACAGGGTAGCTGCTGAATGCCATAGAAGTAGGAGATTCTGCAAGGGGAAGAGCTGGCCTGTCTTCCTGTGGGTGGTGGGGCCACCTGCAGAAATAGGTCTTATGCCTTCTCCCTCCCCACCAAGCAAGACACCCAGCAGAGGAAGTGACAGCTCCAAAGCCTCCATTTAAACATTTATTCTCAGTGTGAGCGGCAAAGGAACCACACCTCTGCATGCCCTTAATGCTCTAACCCGGGTGGGATGGCTCCCATGCCCGAGGCTGGTACTCTGCGGGGCACACGGCAGGGCTGCCCAGCCATGTCCATTTGGAGTTGTGTGGCTAAACCTGAACGTGCAGGTCAGAGTGTCCCCACTTTAGAGCACAGGGCCTTCTTAGAACAGCACCACAGGAGGCCCAGAAGGCTGAATGACCTCTGTGCTGTTGTTCCAAAGCCCTTTGGACAATTAGGGAGTATGTGCGTCAAGACAGTAGACAGGAGGCGTCAGCAGCTTGGAACGTTATCTAATCACTTCAAACAGGTAGTATTCAGGGTTCTGGCAGCCAGAGCCATGCTTCCTCTGGAGTGATTAGGACTTTGAATATCTGGGTGGTGGTGCACGCCTTTAGTTCCAGCACTGGGGAGGCAGAGGCAAGCAGCTAGCTCTCTGAGTTCCAGGCCAGCTTGGTCTACAGAGTGAATTCCAGGCCAGCCAAGGTTACACAGAGAAACCATCTCAAAAAACAAAGCAAGAAAAAAACAACAACTGTCTGTCTGTCCTTCCTTTCTTCAAGACACTACCTGGATGACCTCGCAATGCCCTGCTTATGGGCACAGCATGGACATTGGGAGAGTAGCCTCTTCAGAGAAGGTGCCACAGGGAGCCTTCTGGCTGGAGAGTGGCGAGCTTGTCACCTGAGTCTGCACAGCTGTTAGGAGATAACATCGTCTCGGGCTGGTGTCTTACTCATGCCAAGTCAAGGTGACGAGGAGCCCCTCACTACTACTTGTGGTGACTTCCCTCATGGATTTCCTTGTACTGTCTCTTCCGGCCTTGCTCCTTCTTATTGGCCTCTGTATTATTCTACATGGACTTTTTAAGGGGTCTAGAGACAGCTCAGCTCCTGCAGAGGACCTTAGCTCCTATCGCTGTGACACAACACGGGGACCAGAAAGCAGGCTGGGGAGGAGAGGGTTCACTTGGCTTACACTTCCATATTACTATTATCATCAAAGGCAGTCAGGAAAGGAACTCAAACAGGGCAGCAATTGGGAGGCAAGAGCTGGTGCAGAGGCCATGGAGGTGTGCTGCTTTACTGTTTGCTCCCAATGGCTTTGCTCAGCCTGCTTCTCTCTCCTCTCTCTCCTCTCTCTCTCTCTCTCTCTCTCTCTCTCTCTCTCTCTCTCCCTTCCACTCTTCCTCCCTCCTTCCTTCTTTCCTAAGTTGTTTTCAAGATAGGGTTTCTCTGTGTGCCCTTGGCTGTCCTGGAACTCACTCTGTAGACCAGGCTGGCCTCGAACTCAGGGATCCTCCTGCTCCTGCCATTCGAGTACTGGGACTAAAGAGGTATGCCACCACCGCCCGGCTTTCAGCTTTTCTTTTTTTGATTTTACATTCCAGGGGCAGTTTCCTCTCCCTCTCTAGTCCCTACCCCGTCCCCGCTCTGTCTCTGTTTAGGAAAGGGCAGGTCTCCCGTGAGAATCAACAAAACACATGGCGTATCAAGCTGCAGTTAAGACGAAGCACCTCTCCATGCATGAATGCTGGGCGGGGTGACCCAGTATGAGGAGTGGGACCCCCAAAGTCAGTCAGAGTTAGAGACGGCCCCTGCTCCCAGTTAGGAGTCCCACAAGAGGACCGGCACCATGAGAGTAACACAGACGCAGAGTTCAGCCTGCCTTCTTACAGAACACAGGACCACAAGCCCAGGGAGGGCACCACCCACCATGGACAGGGCCCTCCCCCATCATTCGCTAATTAAGAAAATGCCTTCTAGCTAGATCTTATGGAGGCATTCTCTCATTTGAGGCTCCTTCCTTTCAGATGACTCCGGCCTATGTCAAGTTCATGTAAAACTAGCCAGGACAGCACCTACGTTAGGAAACTCAAAATTGCTTGGCACTCTTTTCAAAGGCTTCTGACTTCTATAACTGCCTGCACTCACATGCAGGTACCCACACATACACACAGAGCCATAATTCATGATATTTTTAATTGAAAAAGCTTGTTATATATTAAGGCTAATAAGCTGAACTTGACAGCTACTGGAGAGGCTGGACAGTAGGATTGCAAGTTCAAAGTCAGCCTGTGCTATAGAATAAATGGGTTCAAGGCCAACATGGATCAAAATAAAATTTAAAGGGGGATGGGAATTAGAGTTGTATCTTAGTGGTGGGATGCTATGTATGAGCATGCCTGAAGCCTGAAGTTGAGCCCCTTGGTAGCACACCCTCACAGCCACATCCTGACCAAACCATTCTTGCTGGTGTAGGAGTGAGCACCTTCAATACCAGCACTGTGGGGCGGGGGAGGAGGGTCTTTATGAGTTTGAGGCCAGCCTGATCTACAAAGCCAGTTCCAGATCATCCAGGCTACATAGTGAGACTCTATTTGGGAATTTTAAAAATACATATATTCTTAACACTTTGCATATTTTTTCCAAATATTTCTGCCCGACTGTTTTTGGTGGCTGCCTACTAATGTTGCAGGAGGAAAGCCGGTAGGTAGGTGTTTCAGAAAGGTTCAAGGACACCTTGGATTCCTGTTCCCATGCTCTTGTCTTCCCAAATCCAGTTCAGCCACCTCCTTGCTGTCCTACACTTTCCCCATGTTCAGCCCTGGGTGCTTTCTGGATTTTGTCTCTTTCTGGAGGCTAGAAGCATGAGCATGCTCCGATCACTGCTCTAGCTAACCTTCAGAGCTATGGGCAGACACCTCTGCTACCCAGGCCAGACCCCAGGCTGAGCCTGCAGGGTCTTCAGAGCAAATGTTTGCCTGCTCTAAGGTTAAGGTCAGGAACACAGGATTAAATGTCCCTTCTAAACAGAAGTGTTGGCAGATGGAACCACGGACACTAACCCACTGACCTGTATAGCAGTATTATGTAGATTCCACGTGGCAGTGACTGGAAACACACACCCACACACAGACATGCACACATGCGCACACGGACACATACACACACACTGTTGGATTGCATGTGATCCTGTAAAGGTGCAGACTAATCTAAGCCGACCTTCTCAAACTGTTCATGGTGGCATCCATGCTCTCTTCCTCTTGGTCCTTTCTGGAGTGTGGTGGCAGTCCCCAGCACCTAGCCTCAAGCCTGCCAGCCTTTGTCATGCTGTATACTGCACCCCTACCCCACCTCCAGCCCTTCAACTGCCCAGCTGCTCTGGTCCCTTCCACTGGACAGGTAATGGTCAAGTAGCTAAGTCTGGTTGTAGCCTGGACACTGAGGGAGGCTGGCCCATAACTGAGGCTGTAGTCACTCTCTGGTTTCTCGCTCTGGTCACATGAACGGAGTGACCTGAAAGAAGCTGGGGGCAGCCCTCTCCCATTCCCATGGACGGGACAGGGACTGTTCATCTATAGGGAGAAGATGCTGTCTCCACTTTCTCCCACGCCAGCTGATAGGACGAGCCCTACCGTATTTTCCCATGGGATGTATCTCAAGGGGGATGTTCTGTCCAGGCCCAGGTGTGAGGGAAGCCAAGCAGCAGTGGCTCCGGCTGGCGTGCATGTGGAGCGTGAGTACCAAATGAGAAGACCCACACAGCAGCTGCAGCAGAGGGTCAAGTTTAATGGTCACTCTAAGGGATATCGTACATTGTTCAGAGCCCAATCCTAACTCCCCTTGGTCAGGGACACAGCCAGGTGCCCTCAGACCCCAGGCTCTACAAAAGGGGGGCCTGCCCCCAAGCTCCAACTATGTACAAGAGAGCCCACCCCGCTAGACCCTGGGCAAGACTGTGAAGGGAGTCACGGGAACTTCACACTTCACCAGCTCCTTGACTTCACAGCCTGGGGGACAGACCCAGGCCCCCACTGCAGTGTTGGTGAGGTTCTTGCCTTCCAGGGCCCAGCCCCAGCTGGCCCCCACCAAGCCCCTAAGCCTCTGTGCTGGGATGTGGCTTCCAGATCAAGGCTGGAAAAAGCTGAGCTCAACAGCAGCAGGGGAAATTGGGAGGCAGGAGCTGGGCAACGGGTGGCCACCCAGGCCTCCTCTGAGAAAAGGGAAAGTGAGGCTCCTCCCTCCTACCGCCCAGGCTGTCCCTTGCCAAGATGAGGTCAAAGTAAGCAAGGGGTGACGAGAGGGGTCAAAGCAGACAGATGTGGCCAGTATAGACCGGGCCAGGCTAGGCAGCCAGACAGTGCCGGCCCCACAAAGATGGGCCATCCTGGTGCTGGTGATCAAATACGGCAGGGCTGAGGGGCTGGGGACAGGAGGACCTGAACACACACTGGGCCGGTTGTCTATACTGTAACTAGTAGCAGAGTGCTTAACTAGTTAACTAGTAATGCTGCTTCCCTTCAAATTGTTTCAGGGGGTGTAAAAAAATTGCACTTATTTCTATGAACCCCGTTGAGGGGATTCCCAATGCTGCAGCCTCCAGGCGAGGCGTGACAGGACGATGGCCTTAGTGGCCCACTGGTGCAGCGAGGACCAGACCCTACGAGAACCTGAGCAATGTCTGAGGGTCCCTGAAATAGCTGTGGGCAAGACCAGGGCCACGTGGTGCTAAGGTACAAGAGGTGGCCCAGCCCCAGGTTCCCAGTTCAGAGGAAATGGCCTGGTGGTGCCTGGGCACGACCCATGCTCCTCACAGGACGTCATCAAAGTCCAGCAGTTTGGAGTGCTGGCGGCTCTTCCAGAGGCGGTAAAGCCGGAAGTCAAAGTAGGTCTCAATCATCTGCTTCCCTAGGCAGGAGAGGGAAAAGCCAGGAGGCTCAGGCCTGACCAGGTCCCAGACGGGCCAGACCTACAGCAGCTGTCTACACTCTAGTCAGTCAGCTGGGACAACTCACCTTGGGCAGACAGCTCCAGGGGTGACTCAAAGGTAACCTTGTAAGGAGTCATGAGGGTCCTGAGGTTCTGGAATAGCTTCAAGGAGGGCAAGGTCATGAGTCTGGGGCTAGGGGCAGCAGAACCCACCCTCCTTGCTTAGGACCCTAGGCACGAGAGAGATTTCTGTAGAAGGGCTAAAGCAGGAGGTGGTACCAGGACAAGGAGAAGACCTTGCCCACCTCTCTCACCAGCCTAGAGCCCCTACCTTCTCCCCATTGGGGTTCCCCAGAATGTAGCAGCCCATGATATGGATGACATTCGGCTCTGGGTTGACTTTGCTCATCAGGCGGCTCAACCTCTTCCAGAAGCTGGAGGGAAGGACAGACGGCCTCAGCAGAAGCATGATGGAGGGTGGGAGTTGGAAGGAATACACTTCCCTCCCGCAACCCACGGCCCCCTCCCCTCTCACTGGATCATGTCCTCTTCCTTCTCCACTTTGGCAAAGGTGGCCACCTTGTTCTTGAGCAAATAAAGGTGTCCAGGGCCGCCCTGTAAGAGGTCACGGTCAGGCCTCAGGGGTGCTAGAGCGGCTGCGATGAGACATCCACATACCCAGCCCACAGATGCACAGACACACCCCCATCACGTGAACACATGCAGTGGAAGCTTGGGCTCGCCACCCCTACCATACTGATCTCTTGGTTCTACCTGGCAGAAAATCAGCATCTTCCAGATCTTGGCCCCCTTGTGATAGATGTTCAGCTTCTTCTCTATCTCCTCTGTGGACAGAGGGCCATGAGTACTGCCCCTCCCCATGCAGGGCCACCCTTCCTGCCAGCCACCAGATGAAGTGAGCAAGATACATACCCAGGATGTCCTCAAATGTTGCATGCTCATGGTCCTGAGAACAGACAGGCCACGCATCAGAGCCCTTGCTAGCCCCCCAAGGCACCAATAGCTGGGCCCAGGGTAAGAGGTACACCCAGAACTTGTCTGGATACAGAGTGGGAGGACACTCACGTAGAGGATGGGGATGATGGAGGGGTCATCCCTGCGGATGATGGTAGGGATGTACTCTGCTTTTGGCACCTTGGAGGAGATCAGCTGTGGGGGACAGGGAAAGTCCTATGAGGTGCACCCCATAGTCAAGGAGGGGAGAGCCTAGGGAGGGCCCCCCTGCTCTGCTGTAACCAACGGTAGAACCCTCTGAAACTTCCCCCAGAAAGCAGAGGGCTGAGACCCTAAGGACCTTCACAACTAAGGTGGAGCCTAGAGGTTCCCTCCCCAAGCCAAGGATGCAGTGTGGGCAAGGTGGGGTGGATCAGAGGACAAGGCTGTACTCCACCCAAATGCCATGCGGGTGCATCCAGGGGCAGGCCTCACCATGACCTTGGGTGGCAAGAAGCCCTCAGTTTCACAGGCCATGGCCTCCAGGCCTTTCTCTGTGTCCCAGTCCAGGTCCTCACAAGCCTCATCCAGGGTGCAGTGTGAGCTCTGCAGGTCACTGCCTAGGAGGCAGGAGGAGTCACCAAGACAGCGACATACTACCCATAAAGCCCAACCATGTCCTGGAGGGTCTTTGGGTAGCTGAGAAGGTTATAGTCACAGGCAAACTGCAAGGCTGGGCCACTGACACCAGTGGGAAGCCGCCCCACAGAGGAAGAGTAGAGACATGTGAAGTTGGGACCCAGCACAAATGTCACCTTTGGCTAAATGTGCCCTAAGAGACAGTGGGTACCACCTTACAGATGTCCCAGTTAGCACTGCTTAGCCATTAGTTAACCCCGCCTACGAGATAGGAGATGCTGGGTACTCCCTCTCATAGACAGGTAAACTGAGGCTCAGGGAGCAAAAGCGCAGAAGCCTAGCAGTACTGCATGGGACCCTTGGCAGGGATATGGGCCTAAGAGAACTTCTCAGGGAAACGGGCCAGCCTACAACCGGGCACCTACTGTCTCGGGAGTCGTGGGAAGTGTCGGCTTTCATAGGGGTGGGGTCGCTCCAGGACCGGCTGAAGCTCCGTTCGCGCCGCTCAGCGAACGCTGTAGTGAGAGCAAAACCCCCATTAGCCAGAGGGGGCAAGAACAGAGCAGACTCAGGCCCCAGACTGGGGGCTGAGGAGAGGCAGACACTGACAAGGATGGGGCCTGAGGTCACAGATAGAGGACAGAGACCAACGGTAAGTTTCCAGTATTGTGCTCCTAGTTAGGACACTAGGAGTAGAGTCTGAACTAGAGGACATTAGGGTGGAGACAAAAGGCACACTGTGGACTATCGGCTGCGCTTAGGGCGAAGCCTAGGCTAGGCAGAGTACTGGGTTAGGATACTGGTCAAGTAGGGCCTGGGTGAGACGGAACACTGTTGGGGAAGCAAGACAGAACACCGAGACATGGCTGGACAGGAGCAGAACACCGGGAAAATGGGAAGCCCGAAGGGAAGGCAGAACACGGCAAACGGGTGGTGCAGGTAGGTGTGTGGGGCTAGAACAGACCGAGGGAGGTGGACTGCCAACATGCAAAGCCCCAGCTTGCCACAAAGCCCCAGCCTGCCGAGCACAGCACTGCCCACTTCCCCAGTACCCATCTTACTCTGGGCCTTCACCCGCCGACTGCCAACCATGCGCAGGTGTTTGCGGAAGTTCCTGAAGGAGAAACCACGGGGTGATGAGGGTCCATAGAGGGATGGCTCCTGCCCACCTAGTCCCTGACCACGCTGAGGCTGGACACAGAACAGTCTCCCCGAGGCTTATATAGAAGCCCTGCCTCCTCGTGAGATCCTTCCAGAACTCCAGACCACAGGCATGAGTATCTCTCTTGCCAGTTTTGCTTTTTGCTGAGGCTTCTCATGGTCATCTCCACTGTTGCAGAGACACCCTAATATCCTCTACCTGAACCCACACCCACAAGTTGGTCTGGGGGTTTCAAATTGTCCCTTCCCTACTAGGGAGACAGGTGCTCTCATCCCGCAAATTTTGTGCCCTGCCAAAGACCCCATGTTTGAAACAGTCAGACGGTTTCCCAGGCACACCTCTGAGGGTGGTGGGAGTTGGAGAGGGTGGATTGTGCCATTGGATGAACAGCTCTGGGCTTCAGGGCTAGACAGACATGGACGGGCCAGTTGGCTGCGGTATGACTATCATGTACCCTCAAGTATATCTAGGTCCAGGGGCTGAAATGGCCTCTCCTGCCTGCCACGTCCCCAGAGCAGGGCCAGGCCAGTGGTCGCCACCACCCTTCCCCCATCAGGTCTTCCAGGGCCAGGAGGGCCCTGGCCAGGCCAGTGCAGACCAGAGACAGACCCTGGTGGCGAGTGGCTGGCAGGCCCTACCTCTGGATTACAGACGCGGAATCATTCTCCCGTTTCCGACGCTTCCTCTCCGCGTAGCCCCTGAATACCCTGAGAAACCGCCGCAAGTCAGCACTGCCCTTGGCTGAAGGCAGGAGGGACACAGACGTGGAGACAGAGGTGCAAGCACAGGGCCCAGGGGCCATCCGAGGCCCAGCTCCCAGCAGGCCCTGCCGAGGCCTAAATGTCCACAGGAAGCTGGACTAATGGGAACTCAGTACTATCACTGCCCAGGCCCAGGGTCCCTGACCTGCAGACATCTATCCAAGGGTGGGAGGGTCCCCCAGGACAAAGGTTGTGCCCCTAAGTGCACAATGCATGGCATACTTACGAGATGCTGAAGTCACGGGGTGAAGGGGCGGCAAGAGAAAGAAGACAAAGTGAGTGTGGGTCTCTGGCTCCCTTCAGCCCCCCAGGTCCCCTGAAGGTGGTTTCCTGATGTCTACTGGACTCAAAGCCAGCTGTCAAAGGGCACCAGAGACTGAGTCACTGGCCCATAGCACCAGGTGCTGGGTTCTGGCCAGGCAAGGATGGGGTTTGGCTTTACAGAAGCTTGCCTGTGCCCTGCCCACTTTGCCATAGCAACTGAAGGTAGGGTAGGACCGCTTTGGTGTGGGAACCTTGCTTCTAAGGCATATCTTTGGGAGGACAATTTAGATACATGTCAGATAAAGAGGAAGAGACCTCCAAGAGGTAACTGTCACCTGTCACATGAAGCAGAATGAGGTTGGAGTATGGGGTATACATGAGGACCAGACCTCCCCACCCCCAAACCACTTAGTGCTGGTGTTCAGCTGTAACTCTGTCTGGGTCAGGTCCCCTAGCAAAAATGAAGATAAAAAGAAGATGAGGAAGTAGGTAGGCTGAGCGCAGGGGATGACCCGATGGGATGTTAGTAAGAAAAGAAGCAGAAAACAGTGAAAGTATGGTCAGAGGGAGCAGGATATGGTCAGAGGGAACCTGCTAGGACTCAGAGCCCCAGCTTGGTCCATCAGCACAGTGTGGCATATGCAGCTGCTCACAAGTAGACCCCAGCTGGGCCGGGGGCCGGGAGAGAATTGTCACTATCTCCTAAGCCCTAGACTCTTGCAGTGGACAGTGGACTCACGCTTGCATAGTTGTGGTTGCCGTCTGGAAGCTGAAAAGATTTTCCTTGGGGAACCAGGTACGGATGGGGACATCATCTAGAAGAGAGAGGAGGTTATGGCTAACAAGGACAGGTGTCCCGAAGCCTGATCCCTCCCTATTGGGAGGAGACTCTGGGCCAGTTGGGTCAGCAACAGTAGCAGAGTCAAGGCAATAGGACAGAGTCCTCTCAAGGAAAGCAAAAGCCGGCTTGGGATAGGGGTCTGAGATGTAACTCCTCTTTTTCTTTTGAGAGAGAGAGAGAAGGGAGAAGGAAGGGAGGAGAGGCTAGAGGTGTCAATCCTGCTGGAGCTAGAATTACAGATGGTTGTGAGTGGTCTAATGTGAGTGATAGGAACCAAACCCAGGTTCTATGCAGGAGCAGTTAGTGTTCTTAACCACTGAGCCATCTCTCTGCCCCTGGCTTGAGGCTTTCTCTGTGAAATTTCCCATTAGCTGTTAGGAGAGTGAGGAGTCTCCTCGAACACGGGCATCACCTTTTTGTCTCCCCTGGACATAAGGTAGCCCTTCTCAGCTACTACCTGGTGAGACCTTCTCCTCCTCTTACTAAACTAGAGGTCCTGAGAGTGGAGACTACCCTGCTGAGGGCTGTCCACTTCCCAGGGTTCCCTAGAGTTATCCTCTGAAGTCTAGGCTTGAGGCTGCTGGAATGTTCTAAGGGGACAGTCATGCTTTGTGGGGAAGGGTAGAACACAGCATGCCCTCGGTATTCAAACTCCTCCCTCCAGTTTACCAATACTAATCTCAGGGCTCCAATAACTTCCCCTCCCTTGCAGTTTCTGAAGACAGGCTTATCTTCCATTAAGCCTTGTTCTTTTCCTCTTCAAGAACCTCCCAGGCCCCCTCCTCCAGGAAGTATCCTTGATAAACTCTAATAAATTTGCTTGGGGCCGGGCAGTGGTGGCGCACGCCTGTAATCCCAGCACTCGGGAGGCAGAGGCAGGCGGATCTCTGTGAGTTCGAGACCAGCCTGGTCTACAAAGGGAGTTCCAGGACAGGCTCCAAAGCTACAGAGAAACCCTGTCTCGAAAAACCAAAAAAAAAAATAAAAAAATAAAATAAAAAAATAAATAAATAAATTTGCTTGGGATCTGAGGGAGGCCACAACTCATAGGATTTGGGAAGGAGGGTGAGCCCAACGTGAAGAGATTTCATCCTTCACACCAGCTCGGCAGTGTCTGCTGCTGCTAAAGGCCAGCAGGCTTCCCCCACACTTGCCCAGGTCCAGATAAGGCCTCTCACCAGACACTCGGTCAACGCTATACATCCTCTCCAGCTTCTTGTTGTGGCCAGAAGCCTCAGGTAGAGGTGGCTGTTCCAGCCCAAAGGCCCGAGGGGAGGGACCAGGGACCAGCTGGGCACATCCTGGGCATTCTTTGGAGCCCTGGCGGCTGCCAGCCCAGCTTTGGCAGGGCCTGTTGATGTCCTCCCGGCTGCTGCCTGGGCTGGCACGCAGGGGCTGGCTATGATGGTGAGGGTGCCGCTCCCGCTGCCTCCTCCCCTTTACCACTGCTAGCTCTATGGCTTCAGCTCCAGAGCTGGGCAGCAGGGCTGGCTCTCTAGAGATGGTGTACACGCGGGGCTGGGGGCCCTCTGTAGCCGGCTTCCCGCTGACCACCTCATCAGAGATGCTGCCCTCATAGCGGCCATTGGAGACGAGGGAGAGGCGGCGCTTGTTCTGGGGGGCAGGCTGCATCTCTGGGGACCCGTCGTGGCCGGAGTAGGCGTCAGCCAGCAGGTGGTCTAAGGAAAAGGCACCAGGTGAGCCTTCAGCCTGCTGGTCTACCCTCCCAGCCTCCGCGGGCACACAGAGGGCAACAAACGCTAAGCTTGATGAGGGAGTTCTGGGTGCTAGAGAAGGTTCTGCTAGGTGTCCCTGTTCCTCTTATTTGGGCCTGAAGCCCTTGTGTGAGTGTGAACTGGAGTGACAGACAGGCCTTACTACCTGTGCACCATCATCAGGGGTAAGAACAGACAGGCCAGTCCACCCCCCCCACGAGCCTGCAGATACACCCATTTGCCTGATGCCAACTTCTCCCCTCCCCCCTCCCGACCAGCTGGCCCCCGAGACAGTGGTGCCAGCCCTGGGGGTGCCAAGAGGCCTGTTGCCATGCCAACAACCCAGGCTGGGAGGGCGCCATGGAGATGGGTGATTGGAGCTTCTCCTGGGGTTCTGGGCTCTGGAGGGCAGGGGATGTGAGGAGGAGAAGCAAGCGAGGCGTCTAGGTTGGCTCACACTCACACTCTGCTGGCCCTGGCCCTGGCCCTGGCCCGGGACAGAGGACTCACCCTGCACAGCCCTTTTGTTTCCTGGGCCCCTACCTGCACCGTTGCGGTTCTCAGGGTGACTCTGGGACAGGTACTCTCCAAACGCTCGAGCTGCTCTGCAGGGTAGGCAGAGGGAACACAATCAGTGCACGCTGGCCACCCGCCTTCGACAACGGCAAGACCCTCCCCACCAGACCTCCCCCCACCCTAGCCCTCCACACCAACATGAGAAGAGGTGGGCTCTTTTCCACCCACCACAGAGAACCAGGACATCCTGGCCACGGACCTCCGACCGCTCTCTGTCCGATCTGTCCAGCCTGTGGGCGTCAGGTTGTAAGGCCCGAGGCCCACTCTAGTCGGAACTGGAAAGCTGCAGGGGGCCGGGGCAGCAGCACACAGCACAGCGGAAGCCGGCAGCGGCTACCTGACCTCCGGTCAGCCCGCCGCACTCACCTTACTTTGGCCGCTACCGAGGACATGGCCTCGCTCCTCAGCGCCCTCCTCCTGGAGGCGGCGGCACCCATGGTCACGGTGCCCGCGCATCCCCCGGGCTTCAGAGCGCGCCCCGCGCCCGCCGCCTCTGCCGGGGGAGCCGTACAGCGCCTGAGGTCGCGCTAGGTCTCGGCCTCAGGGTCAGGGTCACACTCAGGCCCGGGCCCCGCATGGCCGCACCCAGCGCCCTGCAAGTCCAGCCACTGTAGGAGAGAGCGGCTGGACCGGGGGCGGTGCTCCGCCTCCTGACTGACGCTAGGCTTGGCACCACCCCCATGATGACAGATACGGGCGTGGCTAAAAGGCGGCTCCTCCCGCAGGCTTTCTTCCTGGGGCGACCCTCCCTGGACTAACGGGTCGGGCCCCTGTATGCCTAGAGGTGAGGAACACTTAAGAAAGCCGAGAGTTCACCTTGTTTTAAGGGAAACCTTAGCTCCATCCAAACCCAGAGCATCCTGCCTGCCCAGCCTACAGTTGCTGCCTGGAGGTTGCAGGACCACCCTGTTGGGACCTTCCTCAGGCCCACTTAGCTCTTTACCATAGCAGCCTTCACACCGGAGTGAAATACCACACAATCAGACCGACCTTTATTAATACACCAATCCCACGCTCCCATGCCTCACAGAGGCTTCAGAGCCCCTCAGTATTGCTTGCTGTGGGAATACAAGGCGAGCCCATGAAGACGAGAGGCCCATGACTCCTCTAACACAGCGTATGTCCACAGAAGAAACCAGATGGATATACCACCCAGCTTGATCTTGTCAGGCAACTGAAGCAGCCTCCAAGGAGTAGGTGCAGCCTCAGTCTAGTGGGCAGACCCAGGGGAGGACTGTGCTGTTCTGTGTTAGTCCAGACAGGAAAGGCATTAGAGTTTTGGCCCCTGCTCATCTTGACCAGGGAGCCAACAGCAGGAATCCTGAGGCTGTTCTGGGGAAGTCAGGCCTGAGGGCACTTGCCATAGTGAAGACTCATCCTCCTGCAAGCAAATCATACATGGTCAAGATATGTCAAGTAGGGGCTGACAGGTCCCAGGCTGCATCATCTGGAGTGGGAAGGAGTGTCCAGCCCAGAATTAGAGACTGGGGGCAGGCCCAGTCTGGGGACCTCAGAGTGGGCCCAACTGAGGCTCACTGGCAGAACAGGGCCCAGCACCTCACCGAGTCAGAGTCCGACTCAATCCCAGTGCTCTGGAAGTCAGCATATGTCTCCTTGGAGATGTCTGGCAGCTCCTCCTCAAACTCTGTCTGATAGTCAGACTCATCTGGAGCAGAAGAAAGGGCTACACTGGTCCCCTCCCCAAGGACAGTGGCTGTGTCCAGCACCACTAAAGCTAAGGCAGAACACAGCCGTAGACCCACTGTCCCTAATTCCACGATAACACAAACACAGTCCTCTATGCAGCCCCAGGGCTGCCAGACCCAACGACACAGCGCACTTGCCTCTGTGCACCTCACCCACCAGCTGTCCCATTTGTCTTTCACAAAACCACGGAGGAAGCTGGTCCTCCTTACCTACCAAGCATGCCCGGGGGCCCGGTCAGGGCTGGATAAGGAATGGCCAGCACAAACTCACCTCAGTGGCTGGGCTCCCACCCTGAGAAGCCCCCAGGGCACCTCTCAAGTTCCTTTTTAAGATGGAACATGCAGCAGGGAATGCAGCAGAACATGTTCTGTTGCAAAACGGGGGTGAGGTGGGGATGGTGGTTGATGACCCCACTGCAGGGCAGTGGTCAGAGCAGTGGCTGTTGGACCTGGCCCTCAGGCTCCCCTGAAGGTCCATAGTGTGGTTAGGATGCTATGTGGAGTGAAGAGGGAGAAGCCTGAGTGGTCAAGGGGACAATCTCATTGCTATGGGAACTCTTGGGCGGACAGATGGTCTCGAGGTCTCAACAAAGGGGAGCAGCAGTGGTTAAGCTTCTTGGTCAGCACAGTTCAAGTGCCAGTGACTTCAAGAGCAAGAGTGAGGGTCCAGAGTAGCCTGTCCCTACCTTTGTGACTCAGGTCTACTTTCTAACTCACCATCCACTGCAGTCACCTTGGCCGGCTCAATCCGTGACACAATCTCAGCGAGGTCGGTGAAGGAGGCACTGGGGCAGGTGAGCACCTGGAAGGAGGCAGAAGGCAGCACGGGGACTCAGACTGCACAGACGGAGTGGACGCAGAGGATGCTGCCAGTGCCCTGGACTCCCATCTGGCTAGACCCTCCATCCTGCTTCTCACCCCACAGTCCTTCCTCTTGCTTGTCCCCTGATGGTCCTGCAGCATCTTCTCCAGTACGCCACTCCGAACCCAGATGTCAAACACCGTCCGCCCATGTTGATACCCGACTTCCTGTGTACATAGGAGGCCCCAACAGGAACTTGAGGGAGCCCCTTCTTGCGCTTTTAGAAAAGAGGCTGAACTGACCCCCAGTCCCTCATCCTTAGCTGCTGACACTCACACAGATCTCGTCAAACTTGCCGAAGTCCAGGGTGCGGTAGTTGTCGATGGGAGGCCTCAGATACTCGCAGTAGTCGCTGTTCTTCACCATCTCCAGCTGCCGGACACAGCACACATAGGCCAGGCGTGTCTGGATCTCTGCCATGTTCAACACCTGCCAAGAATGTTTGAGTCTCCTACCCTGTCCTCCCTCCGAACCCAGACACATGATGGGCTCTGAGCCAAAGTCCTGAAGATGTGACCTAGTGAGCCCCTCATCCTCCACAGTTGGTTCCAGGGTCTGGGAAGTAGTACAAACAAGTGTCCCAGCTGGGCTGGGTTCTGAGCTTGGAAAGTGCTTCTACATCCCTATGGCCAGGGATGGATGGCACAGGGAGGATGAGAACACAAGCCCCAGAGAGGCTATCTAGTCTATCCGGTACCTTGACTTTTGTGGCTAAGGGGTTCCAGCGTTTCCAAAGTAGCCACCATCCAGACAAGGCATCACCGTAGTTGGTGAGGTCCATCTCATCCCGGCTGCCAACATCAATGGCAATCACAACCTTTGCCCCCATGGATCTCGCTACATCCGCTATGGAGAAAAAGGTAGCCTGGTCACCATCCAGGTTAAAGATGCAAAACTTTAACGGGGTAACACTCCTGGAGGAATGGGAAGAACAAATGGGAGGCAGACCCTGCTTTACTAAGCACTAAGAGGTCCACCTGGGGACCATGTGGTCCCTCTCTAGTATTCTTCCCGGGCCTAGCAGGGGATCAAATGTCCCAGCTTGTGTGTAGCCATGTGCACAGAACTCTGTTCTGAGCCCTTCTGAGTATGTAGCCAACAGGTAGCAGGTACGGCCTCACACACAGTACACCCAACACCTGCAGACTGTTAGCTTCCAACTGTGGGCACAGATGGAAATCAATTGCTCCTGGTTTGTCTCCTTGGCCTTTGTTCTGTTGCTGCTGTGCTAACAGGCAGAGCCATATGCTGAGAGCATGCTGTGCGCATGTGCAAGCATGGGCACATGCGCATGAGTTCTCTATGAGCTGATGCCAGCCTGACATTTTCTCTTGGCATACTCCAAGGAAAACGTGTACCACCCCAGCCTTCCTGGTGTGGAGGCGGTTATGGCAGGCAGCCACGGGGCAGAATGACCAAAGAGCTACGTACCAGCATGGGGGGCACTCCCCCACCCTCAGCAGTACCTGGGAGGTTGTTGATGTAACCCCCATCCATCAGCAGGTGTCCATCCTTGGGGTCGCAGAGAGGGGGCATGTAGCCCGACAAGGACATGCTTGCACGGACATACCTCCACAGGGAGCCTGGAGCAGCAAGAAGGTCTGGTGGGAAAGGCGCTAGAGAAGACCCGTTCTCTGCCCTCTGTGTTCCCTGTCTCAGAGCTGTATCTCTGTCGTCTGAAAGCCCACAGATCCAACCTCTGGGGAGAACACTAAGCTTGACAGACCACCACCAGACCTCTCATCCCCAAAGGGCTTTGCCTTGAAAAGAGATGGCACTGAAGTATTCCTCTGTGGTCCCCAAATATCCCACTTTGCCCAACTGAAGAATTCTGTGCCTGAGCACATCCCTAATTCTGCTCCTTTCCCAGAGGCCCTTTTACTCACCTGAGACCCTCGCCCCTGCCTCACTTCACACAGTGTGCCTATGGCAGAGACATCCTCTGCCCCCTATGCAAATGTGGCTGTGACCTTCCTTTGTAAGACCCTCAGGGCCCTCGTGGAGCTGTGTGTCCATGCCCCCATACCTGACTAAGATCCTAGAGCTACTGACCCCACTAAGACGACTCTATGGTGGTTTTGGTTGGAGAAGGCTCTCACCATCTGTGTGAACCCGCATGGCAGAGGCTGTGATGTCGGTGGTGATGGCAAAATAGGGGAGCCACAGGTCCTGTGAGGAGGACAAGGATCAGAGGAACCCTCCTCTCAACTGTTCCCTGCCCCACACTGGCAAGGCCATCTAGGGACAGAGGAACGTGGGGAGAAAGCAGGACGGTGTCAAGTTCACTGAGCATCTAGTGCAAGCCAGGTATGACAGGGACATACCTCAATCTGCCGGTCTCTGAAGATGCTGCTGATGCTGCTATTAAAGCCAGTTCCAGAAAACATAGATGTGATTGGGTAGGTCAGATCTAGTATAGTCTTCACCACTGATGTCATATCCTAGAGACATGGGAGACCTTTAGTGAGGAAATCGTATTTCTGCATCAGAATAGGGGCCAAGAAAACCCCCATGTCCAGCTGCCTGAAGTCTCAGGAGAGCACTCCCTGTGGGCTTGACCCTTAGTGTAGACAAAGAGGCCAGCAGAAGCTCCTGAGGCTTAAAAGCTAAGTGCCTCCCATAGCTCCACACCCCTGACCCTTCCTCATGCAGCTATACACTGAGAGCCCTTCAGGACTCCAGAAGACCTGTGCTCTGGGCATCCAAAGTTTCCTACACAGTAGAGGGAGCGCTTGGCTAGACAGAGCCACCAGCCCTGGACCCTTCCATACGACAGATGAGTGGCACGGAAAACAAGGAATAAGACAGCCTGAGATTCTACCCAAGGTCTGAGCCAGGGAGGCCGCTGGACAAACTCCCTCTTTCATGGCTGGTGGGTGCGTATGCCCATGGCTCCACCCCCATTATGTCCTGTAGTCGTCTCCTGCAGGGCAGCCACTTCAGCAAGGTGGCACAGCTTAGTTCACCCTCAGTGGGGGGACCAGCCCAAAGGGCCCTGATTCTCCCCACTGCTGATCCTTAGCACCAGCTGAGCAGGAGGAGAGAAGGAAAAACACTTCCCACAGGCCCTGGGCTGGGCCTCCCAGTCCATGACTACAATCTAAGGTGTTGTACACCAAGGGGACACATTTTCCTGTGGTAACTGCTCTTAAAGGCCACCCCCAGTGACCGCTGACATAGCACTAAGAACAGGATGTGTCACCAGGCTCTCTTTCCTAATGGCCACGCACTCCATGAGAGACATATTTCTGGACAGAGCCTCAGCTGTGTCCTCAGCTTTGTGGATGCAGCAGGGAGCCCACTCCTCAGCTCTGCACACGGATGACCAATTTTCTCCTCTTTGGAAAAGGAGAGCACAAAATCTTTTGATCCCACGCATGTGGTTTCAGCAGGGTTCCATTTGTTCCACAGGAGCAGCCCAGCCTCGAGAAGGCTATGAGCGGCCTGCTGGCAAGGCAGAGCTAAGGGAACCAGTTCTGCTTCCTTTGATTTTGCTTGACGCTTTGATTCTGATTCTGGTGTCCATTTTTGACAAGGCTGAACTAAGAGCAGAGAAGTGCCGGCTCCTGTGTAGCCTGGAGCCCACACTCAGCCCCTCCTGGTCTGACTCACACCAAGGCAACACTCCCTTCCCCAAAACCATCCAGGGCTAGGTAGGCACCAGGCAACAAGGAATGTCTCCTAGGCATGCTGGAATGATCCATGCTAACCAAACTGAAGCTGCATACCCTGCCTTGCCTTGGCCTCAGAAACCTGAGGCACGGCTGGGGCGTGGGAGACTCTAGGAGTAGTTGGGGGAGGGGATGAATGTAATCAAAATATACTGTATGAAATCCTCCAGCAACTAATTAATAAAAAGGTAAAAACGACACGAAGTTGGGAAGAATACATGTTGAGGAGATTATGGAGGGTTGGAAAGGGTAAGTAGAAAGTAGATATGATAATATTTCATTATATACACATATAAAAGTCTCAAGAATAAAAACATGTTTTTTAAAAAAAAATCTGAGGCCTGTAGTCTCCTGATCTTGACTGACTGTAGTTCCATCTTGCCTCCCTGCCCATTGTAGCCCATGGTTTAGCTGTGCCTCTTGCTTCCTGAGACCCTAGGGTCCACTAGCTCCCCCTTCACTGGCACTGGACCTCCATGTTGTCACCTGATAAACCTACGCGTTAAGACCACCTCCCACACCTGCCTTACGGCCTCCTGCCCCCGCCTACCTCAGGCCACCTCCGGTCACCTACTCCCGGCCTTCTCCCACTACCTGCCCAATCTTTGCCTGCTTTATGCTCTCCACCTGCCACAGAGACCACACTCTGACCTGCGAGCCTTCCTGAGGGTGGAGGGCACCTGCTTACCTCTGCCCATTGCTTAGCACGGATCCGCATCTGGCTGTAGCTCCGCTCCTCAGCAAACAGAGCACTCATAAAAGCCCCAATGGATGTCCCTCCGATCATGTCCACGGGGATGCCACACTCTGCTAGGGCCCTCAGGATACCCACCTGGGCACAGCCTCTTCACCAGCAAGAAGAGAGGGAGAAAATGAGCACCATAGTCAGGCCAGCCCTTGCCCTCCATGCCCTGTGTGCCTCAGAGGCGGGTCACATGCTCAGATTACTCTTCCCTCCTCAGAACCAGAAGTTTACATGACCAAAGACAATGGGGCAAAGAGAGGAGAGGCTCCCAGAGGGTTCTGGATATAATTTAAAATGCCTCTCTCTGGCGGTGCACAGGTGACCGAGGGGCTGAGACAGGAGAGGATGGCTTTACTGAGGAAAGCCAGTGGGTGACTGCTACCATCTACTGCTGAGTCCAACAGAGTGTCACAGAGGCTGAGAAGCTGAACAGACTTTGCCACAGTTGCAGATGGGGAAAACTGGAAATGAGAGCCCTCTAGGAAAAAAAGGGTCCTGGTGAACACCAAGGGCTGCCCCTAGGAATCAAAGTAAAGCAGAAATGAGCCAGCCCCCATGAAGACCAGAATCCAGGTCCCCATTTGTTTTTCAAACCAGGCTGAAGTTATGACCTAAAGCCTCAAAACCAAGCATAACAAGTCATAAAAGAAGAAAAAATCTCATGACTACAAGACAAGATTAAAAACAAACACCACGAATGGACCGAGGACTAGGGTAGGTAGGTATGCACACTTGGGTTGATTCCACTACCGTACACTTTAGAGAAGCCATGAACGGTCTGTGTGGGAGAACACAGTGCTGCGTGTACCGCAGGAATATACTAGTGTGCTTAGTAAAGGAGGCAGACGCGCAGCACACAGCACAGAGGTGTGACTCCGGTTACAGGAGGGGTTCTCTAACAGGCAAACTTATGAACCAGAGGGGGCAGAGCATGGGTGAATGTGCAGTGAATTCAGGATGACGAAACAGCCTAGAAATAGATAGGCCTGACAGCTGTACGGCAGTGAGAACGTATTTCGTTGCACTATAACGGTTAAAATATTCATTTACTGTGCATATATTTAGCACATAAAAAGAATAATATGTAATACCACCAGAAAAAAATTAAATAAGTAGAACTCTTAAAACAAAAGTTGAGCTTGGCATAGTGGTGCAAGCCTTTAATCCCAGCACCTGAGAGACAGAGGCAGGTGGATCTCTGTGCGCTCAAGGCCAGCCTGGTTTACTTTTACTTTAAGTGTGTGGATGTTTTACCTGCATGTGTGTCTGTACAGCCTGTGCATGTAGTGTCTGCAGAGTCCAGATCCCTTGGGACTGGAGTTACAGGCAGTTGTGAGCTGCCATGTGGGTCCGGGGAACTGAACCAGGGAGAATAGACAGTGTTTTTGAACACTGAGCCTTCCCTCCAGCCTTGGTTTACATAGTGAGTTCCAGGACACGGACACAGAGAGACCATTTCCTCAAAAAACAAGTAAACAAAACAACAACAACAGAAACAACAGAGTTGAGAGCTGGGTGTGGTGGTGCACGCCTTTAATCCTAGCACTCTGGAGGCAGAGGCAGGTGGATCTCTGTGAGGTCAAAGCCAGACTAGTCTACATATAGAGTTCCAGGCCAACAGGGTTATATAGTGAGACCGTCTCACAAAAAGAAAAGGAAAAAAATCCCCCCAAAACAAGAGTTGAAGAAATTAAAGACAGGATTGATAACTGACAGAGAATGGGAAACTATAAGCAGGATGAAGTGGAGATTACAGACATGAAACACATAACTGGGATGAAACAACCAACAAATGAGTTTGAAGAAGACTAGACACAGCTGAAGAGCGATGCGGTGTAACTCTCTCTTGCCAGCGGAACTCAGAGATTGCTGTCCTGAAACCAGAGCAGCTGTGACAACCTGCATGACAGAGGCCTTGCACAGCAGGGCCTCCTGCACCTTTCTCCTCTTTCCTTAGCTGTCCTTTCAAAGGCCACACTTTTGCTTTGTTGACACTTTCTAATGTATGCTTTAATTTCAGCTCTTGTCTGTTTTTGAAGACACTGTATCCTGTACTGGCCTCAAATTCACCTTCCTCCTCAGCATCCTGGGCGCACTGTTCCAGAATATAGGCAGGCTGGTCTTTCCACTATGTCAGAATTTACTTTATAAATAACAAGAAACTCACAAGCTACCTTGATTTCATTGGCTGCAACTTATCAAGCAGCCCTGATTTCCCTAGATAGCTGGCTCTCCCAAGCTCTTTTACTGCAGTCTTAATTACGAATTAACTTTCAAACTGCATATTAAATTGTGTGTGTGTGTGTGTGTGTGTGTGTGTGTGAGAGAGAGAGAGAGGGGGGGGAGTTACAAAAGAGCAGAAGAGGGCCTTACTGGCAGTGGAGTCAATGCGGATACAAAGAGTCACTGGAGATGGCGAGTAGTAAGATATTAACTACATAGTTTATGTAGCTGCTGGAGGCCTGGAGAGCAGTAGGGTTGAGGAGAGCCCAGCCTAGTCTACTTGGCAACTCCATTCCAGCAAAAGAAGCAAGGCAGATGGTAGTTTGAGGAATGACACTGAGGTTATCCCCTACGATCCCTGCCGCAATGCACATACACAGAGACAGAAGCACAAAGGCAGGGATGCAGAGAGATAAAGAGAATGACACAAAATTAATACATTCATTCAGAGATGTCACTAAAAGAGAGCCAGAGCCTGAGAGACAACACAGGCATAAAGCAGTGAATGAAGATGAAGGAGGGGGTGCTGGTGGGTTGGGGGGGGGCCGTGTGTGAAGCCCTGGAAAACTTGAACAGAGATGATCTGGTCTGTCTGAACCTGCTAAGAGGATATGAACGCTCTGGCAGTGTCTATTGGTGTCTATTGGTAGGTACACTGATGGTATCAGAAATGGAGGAGAAGCAAACACAATAGTTAGAAGCTCCTTTTTTTTCTTTCTCTCTCTTTTTAAAGACGGTTTCTCTGTGTCAACAGATCTGGCTGTCCTGGAACTCGACTTTTTTTTTTTTTAAAGATTTACTTACTTATTATTATGTGTATAATATTCCTCCTGCCTGTATACCAGATCTCATGACAGATGGTTGTGAGCCACCATGTGGTTGCTGGAACTTGAACTCAGAACCTCTGGAAGAGCAGCCAGTGCTCTTAACCTCTGAGCCATCTCTCCAGCCCACTCCACGCCCCTTTTCTAAGACCAGTGTTGGGGGGCTGGAGAGATGGCTCAGAGGATAAGAGCACTGGCTGCTCTTCCAGAGGGCCTGAGTTCAATTCCCAGCAACCACATGGTGGCTCACAACCATCTGTACTGAGATCTGGCACCCTCCTCTGGCGTGCGGGCAGAATGTTGTATACATAATAAATAAATAAATCTAAAAAAAAAAAAAGACCAGTGTTGAAGAACATTATTTTAAGGTGTGTTACTTTTGTTTATGCTCTGGAACATTTGTTTAATGCTGCAAAGATGTGTTTGATTAAATAAAATTCACCTGTAGTCAAGAGGTTGCGTCAGCAACTAGCTGACAGGAAGTGGTAGGGAGGAGCCAGGTGAGAAGGGTTTTTAAGGAGGGGCGGGGAGCAGCCTGAGGAGCAGAAGTTCACCTCAACCTTTGAATCCTGAGTTCTTCAGAGGGACAGAAATTTAGATAAGTTCCCTTCGTCACACAGCCGTGGCGTAAAAGGCAGCAACAATTTACAAAAGAGGACAACAGACCAATTGACCTCAAACTCACAGAGATCCACCTCCCTCTGCTCCTGAGTGCTGGGATTAAAGAAGGAAATATTCAGAGTCCCATGGATATGATTTACCTCTGAAAGGGCTACGCCCTCACAATGGAACCTCATGAGGATTAGAGAGAGGGGGGGTGGGGGCTGAGGGTACAGAGAGACCAACAGATGTAGGTTATTTGAGAGTTAGGAAGTCAGTGTTCTAAAATTTAAGGAAACATTAGTCAGATAGGACTACTACTTAGGATCACAGAAAAGTCAATGTCCAAACAGACTTTGAAAGTATTTGGCCCCAGAAAGGGAAAGCAGAGGACTGTTCTTTGTGTGCCTTGCAGAACCACTCAGCTTTTAAGTACACCTTGAGCCAAGTGGTAGAGTTTTCAAAAATGCTGTTGGCCTGACATGCAAACCAGGACCAGGTCTGTACCGAACCGTTCTAAGTTTCTATTATCCAGGCCCACAGGAAGGACTAGGGCCTCCCCTACCTGATAATATCACACCCCTCCTCTAGGTCAGTTCCCCCATGATTCAAGATACAATGAGCATGCACTGGGTGGGTGGGTTGGGGGGGTCACTTCACTGTAGACTGAGCAGAGCCAGGACTCAGTTCACAGTGGGTCAGCTCCAGAGCACCCCTCCTCCTGGGGAGATGACACGGCTCCTCCTGCATATCTGGATCACCAACCACTTCATCCTCCCACGATGCCATGGGCCTCCACGTCTTTCAGCTTGGAAGGGTCAGATGACAACTCAGGGCAGGAATTGCATGGGCTAAAACTGCTTTAAAGAACCGCAAGCTTAAAGAACTGAAGGATATTTCTCTAGTCCGTGAGCAGAGCAGGTCATTCCTTCATAGAGAATATATTAAAATGGAAAGAACCTCATGGGGAGCCCACTGGGGAACTGGCAAAGGACAAGAGCAGACAATGTTCAAAGCGGAGACACATGGCTAACCAAACAGATGCTGCTAAGCATAGATAGTCAGACAACACACATATCTTCTTCTACCAAACTGGTAACAGTGAAATCCAAAACATTTAGGTTATAAACACACATGCACCTAGACACTTTGGCACGCGGACCACACTCTTGCCATCCATGGGGACTGAGAGTGCGAGAGTGGTCCAAGGGTCTTTGCATCTGCGGCACCTATGCTCAGTCAGGGTAAGGCCGGTGGGAGTGTGGCACACATTGGGGGGGGGGGTTCACCTTGCTCCACCTCCTCCAAGCACCAAGGCAATGGCATTGCCTGTCAGCACCCGTGCCAGGCGGGAAAAGTCTGAGTGACGGTCTGGTGGTCGTTGGAAAACGCGCGTGTACATCTCAACCTGAAAGGAGCCAAAGGGAGACAGAGGTTTGTGCATTTCTCCAGCTAAAAGTTGGCATGTCCTGATTTGACTCACAGCCTCTCCTTTCCAGGACACAGGACACAGCATTAGCACCCAAGTGCCTGACAGGGTCCAAGCTCACCTGAGAGGTGCTGGCAGAGGACAAACAGACCTAGATGAAGCTTCTAACTGCCTAAGACCACAGAGCCCCTTAGGATGCCCTCACAGGAGTCTCTCCGCTGGCCCTTTATGTAGGGAGTGCTCTTGAGGCATATGGTCCCAGGCAGGAATGCAGTCAACAAGATGCTGCCCATTGAGCTAGGGTGTTGAATGGGCTGTAGCATGTGGATAGCACCAATGCTTCCCACCACCAGTTTTCACACTGAGCTCAAAGAACTAAAGACGGCCCAAGGAAGAGGTGTCCTAGGATTGTATCTGTCTCTGCTCTGAAGGGATAGCACAGTGATCCAGACATAACATCTCTTTAGGGCCTCAGCTAAATGTGAGACTCTCAGCCTTGATCCCTGAGCTCACTGGTTTCCAGGTCTGGACGGCCTCTCTGTGCTTTGTGCTGGGACTTCCTCAACCCGCAAGGTAGCCCAAGAGTTCCAAAGTTATGATCACAGAGTTCAGATCAGAATAGGCAAGCTCGGGCTGGAGAGGTGGCTCAGAAGTTAAGAGCACTGACTGCTCTTCTAGAGGTCCTGAGTTCAATTCCCAGCAACCACATGGTGGCTCACAGCCATCTATAATGAGATCTGGTGCCCTCTTCTGGCATGTAAACATACAAGGAAGGAATGTTGTATATATAATAAATAAATAAATCTTTAAAAAAAAAAAAAAGAATAGGCAAGCTCAATAAGAACCCACAAGCCCTGATGCGCATAAAGGAGGAGAAAGACAGCTCTAGATGTATAACAGGAGGCCAAAGGTAGTGTAGTCAGGGCTAAGTCCTGCTGGGCCAGCCCACCAGGCCTCACCAACTTGGGCAAGCTCCTCTTAGAGAAGACACGGCGTGGGCAGCGGAGGTGCAAGTGGCCAGAGCACCAGCTCCGCATGTTGAGCCACTCCACTGTGCGGGCAGGCCCTGGACCGTCCTCTTTGTGCAACAAGATCAGCTGCTTCTGGGCACGCACAGCTGTGTTCTCCAACATCCGTTCCAGCTAGAGGAGAATAAGGCCTGGTCAGCAAGTCCAGGTAAGCCTGAGGGCTGAAACAGAACAGAACCCAGGACCACCACAGAGCTATCTCCAAGGTCGACACTCAGCACTGCCCTGATAGCTGGCCCCCAGAGAGGACAGTGTGGGATGGTCTAGTTAGTAGCCGGGCTGTAAAGATGGCTACTAACACCCTGACCACATGATCCACTAACTGTGCTGGCTGGCCAACATGGCTACCAGGGGGATGCTGGGAGTATGAGACAAGAGTGCTTCCTCCTGCGTCTCAAACACACTGCTGTGTGACTGTAGGCTGTGACCTTCACAGACGATGCACTTTTTGGGCACCTGCCTTACAGAATAGCACTGCTCGTGCACAATGGGAACAGATATCAGAGGGGCTGACTTTAGCTGCTCCAGAATTAGACAGGTAGGGCACACACTTGAAATGGAAGCTGAGCAGGTAGAGCAGAGAGGAGATGGGCACACTAATTCAAATGACGAGGAATCACCTCATACTGCTTAGTTAAAGGACATGAATGGAGTCAGAGTTCCCACTCCTGAGAAGGACGGGAGCTCTTCAGCCGCACCTGCAGCCATTCACAACCAGGGAAGCAGCTTGGCAGCGTCTAGTAAGTACACACATTTCCTTTGGGGTCAGCAACTTGAAAGTATCAGAGGATAACTCGACCTTGCTTGTTACTATAAAGTAACTGGTAGAGACTGTACGGTGGACACTCACAAACGGAAAACTAAACAGCCATAAAAATGGGTAAAACAGTGGGATCTTTATCAGTCTCGGGTATCAATGAAAAAGTAAATTTATGAGGGAGGTGGTGGCACACGCTTTAATCTTAGCATGTGGAAGGCAGAGGCAGGAGGATCTCTAGGTTCAAGTCCAACCTGGTCTACACAGTGAGTTCCAGGACAGACAGGGCTGCACAAATAAACCTCTTCTTCAAAAATCAAAACAAACAAATAAACACAATTTCAGAATGATATAAAACGGTATTATTTCTATATAATCTTTAGGTGTGAACATAGCAGAGGTCTCTAAAGAGACCAGCAAACATGTGGGTCCTCTCCTGAAAAGTATTTCCGCTAATGGAAAGATAGGCGGGTCTGGGTTGGAAGTCCCTCTGAGCACTCACCTCGCCCACTACTGGCTCTTGCTCTCCCAAACCCACAATGAGGATGCAGTCAGCCTGCCTGATGCAGCGCTGGGTCCAGGGTGTGAGTGTGCTATCTGCTTGATACAGCACAATCCGGTGGATGTCCTCCTGCTGCCCCAGCCAGCTGGAGAGCCGGTACTCATGGATACTGAAAGACATAAGGCAGCACTTCATCTTTTTTTAAAAAAAAATTTAAATTAAAATTTAAAAGAAAAAAAGTTTTTTTGAGACAGGGTCTCACTATATAGCACTGGCTGGCCTGGAACTCCCTATGTAGACTAGGGAGCCTCAAACTCACAGAGACTGGTCAGCCTCTGCCTCCTGAGTGCTGGCACTTCACTTTCTATGAGGGCTCCTAAGGCTTCTCATCTTCATTAGCACCTTTCCCACAGAGCAGCAGTGGGTGCTTGGAACTGGGCAGTTGAGCAGAGGCTGTGGCCATGCCTAGAAATTGGGGGCTTAAGAGAAGGTGAGATGCAGAGCTGCCTGTATGATAAGCAGGACCTGGTTGTCTCCTGGGACCTCTGATGGTACCCAAGCACATATAAAGACTAGCGGGTATAGCTGGACAAGGAACATACTAGAATGTGCAGACACCAAGGCACAGGGTTAATGAGGTCCATCTCAAGACTACGCCAGGGCAGCTAAGAAGGAAGTTCAGGCTGACTAAATTTCTCTACATGGGACCATAAGGGGGTCACCTTATGCGCACCTGTCTAGAGCAGCAGAACCAAGGCGTTGTTTGATGTTGTCACTGGTCAGCAGCAGGACAGGACCTGAGAACAACCACCCATTTCAGAAGTCTGTCCCAGCAGCCGCCTCTAAGGACAAGCAAAGGACAAGCGTGCTTACACCTTGTCCGGAGGTCAGCTCTCTGGGAGGGACTGCTGGCAATGGGGATGCGGCAAGTTTTTAAGCTGCCTCTTCAAATCTGGGTCTCCTGTTGACATCTGAACCAAGTGTTTGCAATCCTGCCATCCCGTGTGTGGACACAAGCTAGGGCTTGGACAGCACGCAGCAGTAAAACTTGAAATCCTGTAACTTCCCAAAGAAACATCTACAGTGGCCTGGATCCAAATCTAGTTCATTCACACACAGATGCCAAGCTTTCCCATCCATGCCTCTCAGATCAGCCAAGGAAGGTCAGAGGTGGCTCAGAGGCGATGCAGAGTGGAGAGCACCGGTCACTCTCGGAAGCTGCCTCAAGAGTACACTGGCTATGGGTAGAAAAGAGCCCAGCAGTGGGAAAGCCAATGATAATATACAAGGAGACCCAAATCATTCTTCTTTAATAGTGGTGTAGCCTGCATAGCCTGGATATATGACTGTGTGAGGGTGTCGGATCCACTAGAACTGGACTTACAGACAGTTGTGAGCTGCCATGAGGTTGACTGGGAATTGAACCTGGGTCCTCTGGAAGAACAGCCAGTGATCTTAACCACTGAGCCATCTCTCCAGCCCTTGAAATCAATTTTAACAAGCCAGCTGTTGTAACTCAGTCTTTAATCCCAGCACTTAGAAAGCAGAGGCAGGTGGATCTCTGTGAGTTCAAGGCTAGCCCGGTCTACATGCTTTCAGTTAGTCTAGGCTAGAGCTATGCAGTTAGACATTGTCTCAAAAAACAAAACAAAACAAAAACCATTCTCAACAAGCTCATCCAAGAGTGTATAATTAAGAGCTAATTAAGGCTGGGTGATGGTGGTGCACCCCTTTTATCCCAGCACTCGGGAGGCAGAGGCAGGCCATCTCTGAGTTTATGGCCAGCCTGGTCAACAGAGTGAATTTCAGGACAGCCAGAGCTACCCAGAGAAACTCTGTCCCAAAAAAATACAAGCAAATGAACAAAAAGACTAATTAGCTAATTCATAAGACACTCCCCCCAACACACACACACCAGGGTCTTAGGCTCCAGCGTCTTGAACTCCTAAATTCAAGCAATTGCCCCAGCTCTGCATTTCAGGTAGCTAGGCCTACAAGCGAACACCACTGCGTCTGCCAACAGTGCCATATTTTAATTAGCAGTAGTCTCCGAGAGGTGCACAGAATAAGGGCATCTTTACAGTTGGGAAGGCAGCCGCAGTGTGCTTATCACAAGTCTCGTTAAATTATGCAAACGGAGCCAGGCATGGTGGCACCTGCCTGCAGAGCGAAGGGGATCTCAGGGAGTTCCAGGCCAGCCTGGTCTATACAGTGAGTTCCAGGTCAGCCTTGTCTCAAAAAAATTAAACAACAACAACAACAACAAAGCCAGTGGAAACTTTTTAAGCAGGCAAATCTGTCCCAGTACGGAGGTGAAAAGCAAGGGCAGCAGGTCCTATATGCGCTTTGAGGCCAGTGTTTCCTCAGCCTGGACAGTAGTATGGGGCACCACCATCTCTACCTCCTCCTGTTAAGAGGCCTTCCTGCATAAGATAGATGGATTCTCGCTACATAAAACATCAAGGTGCTGGTCTGACCCCAGGCTAGATGCACTCACCCTCAGGGTACTTCTCTAAGCGCCCTTACTAGATTTGGGAGCTAGAAAAGAAGCATAGAGCTCCCTAGAGATTGTATTCTAGGCTCTCACAGTCGAGACTTCCAGCATTTTCCCTTAGACAACGCTGATCATGTCTCTGCCAAAGGCTCTGGGTTCTGTGGAGGGAGGCAGGATGCTTCCTCCTGCAGTGCACAAGGTAGGCCAACCTAGTTGAGGGGAGCCTCTGGCCTCATTGGAAGCAGGTATCCCAAAAGTCAGGAGGCTCACCAGAACTACCTGTCTCTACTTTGAGGGGTGTAGCCTAAAGGCCGCATCCAGCCAGGTTGCTATCCCAGGCTTGGATAGCACTGCACCAGGCTGTCTGACAGCTTCGCTTCTAGGTTCCTAGATCCAGAGAAGCTAGAGGAGAGGGGAACACCTTCCACGACAAAAGAAAACTTCTCTGCCTGGATTCTTTACAAGCAATAACACCCTTGGAAATGAAAGGAACGGTCAAAGGCAGCCACCTGACTCAAGGCAAAGGTAGGCACAATGTGGCTTTCCTAAATGAGGGTTCTGGTTCAACTGACAGGACAGTTCTCCCCTTTCTTACTTGTAGTTCTCAAGAATTACCATGGGGTGTGCTGGTTCCTGAGATAGGAAGGGGCAGGTCAAGAGAGCTGGGCTCGGCTCCTGCTCTTAGACACGGGATATTCTCCAACATTTTGACCCAGCAAGTCCTGTCCCTTGGGTATATGCCCAAGGCAGGCTGCTTTCCCGGTTCCTGAGCCCTGGAGACCAGCTGAGAATGAACCACTGCACCTGTTGTTCCTTGCTGCCCACTCAAAGAAACTTGCTCTGGTTGTGCAGCAATTTCCTCCTAGATAAAACCTCCCATCTTAGCGGTGGTGGCACACGCCTTTAATCCCAGCACTCAGGAAACAGAGACAGGCAGATCTCTGTGAGTTCAAAGCTAGCGTGGTCTATAGAGCGAGTGCCAGGACAGGCTCCAAAGCTACAGGAAAACCCTGTCTCATGGGAAAAAAAAATACCTCCTCACACACAGGATATTAAAAGGGGGAGAAACAGTGGGATGTTATAAGGGAAGAGGCAGGATTCCATCCTTGAGGCAAGTTCTATAAGCTAAGGAAGTAAACAACTCACATAAATCTAGGAAGTCACCGAAACTAACCAGATTCAGTAGGCTCTTCCCTCCCCAAGGGAACTGCTGAGAGACACTGTCTCAGACCAGCTGAATGGCCTACAAGAGGCAGATCAGCCAAGTACCTGAAAGAAGCTACCTGAGGAGGACACTCTTCAAGGTGCTAAGCTGCCTATGGTTACGTAGGGAGCTCTAGGTTTTCAGCTTTCATGGTTGTCACCCAGGCTGGGGTGGGCTTTTGGTGATGCCGTTTTCTCTCAGTCATTTCTGCTCCTGTAATTAACCCTTCATCCAGATTCCCTAAAGAAACTGAATAAAACTTACTGGTTCACCGAGTTAGACTTTGGTGGTATCCGTACTTTAGTTTTTTATTGGTTCCCTATCAGGGTCGAGTAGCAAGCTACTTGCTCATGTTTTGTTGCGGAACATTTGCACACTGTGTGAAGATGCGCTGCTGTGATTGGTGTAATAAGAAGTTGAGTGGTCGATAGCTAGGCAGGAGGTATAGGTGGGATTTCCAGGAAGAGAAAGAACTCTGAGAAGAAAGGAGGAGTCGCCAGGGAGATATGGATAGGAAACAGGAGGTGCACGATGGAAGAGAGGTAATGTCACATGGCAGACCTAGATTAATATAAATGGATTAAGTTTTAACATTTAGTTGAGACAAGCCTAAGCTAATGCCCAACCTTTCATAATTGATAGGAAGTCTTCCTGTTGTTATTTGGGAGTTGGCAATTCAAAGATAGTCTGGCAAGAGAGCTTGCTACAATGTTTCCCCAGGAGCAGTGTAACATACATGTGTGCATCTTGCGTGTAATTATTCTCTCTGACCAGATTCAGACCAGCTGATAAGCAGAGCACTGTTTGGTGAAGGCCACCCAAAGACATGATTCATGAAATAAATAGCCAGTAAGGTTTCCTTGCAATATATAAAAATCCCTACTCTGTAACAGGCACTGTTCAGTGAATGAAATGACAAGTCACTGACCAGGAAAAAAAAAATAGTCACAAAAGAAATGTCCTATGGAAAACTTATCTAAAATAGATATAATAGACTCTTAAATTTCAACAATATGAAAACAACCAGGGAGCCTGGAGAGATGGTTGAGTTTGCCAAGTACTTGCCATGCAAGCCCAAGGACCTGCATTCAGATCCCTAGCACTGGCAGGACAGAAACAGGAGACTCCTGGAGCTTGCCAGCTGGCTAGCCTAGCTGAATCAGTGATGCACAGATGAACACAGCACATGAAAAAAGATCCTGCATCACATACCATAAGGGAAACAACAAAGAGATTAGTGGTTTCCACGTCTGTTTGGAAGGGATGAGTAGGCAGAGCAGAGGACCCTTAGGACAACTGATTGAAACCACCTTGAGTGATACTGGAGTAGTGAACACACACACACACACACACACACACACACACACACACACACCCCACATGCCCGCCCCGCTCTGAACCCTGGGCAATGAATGGTGAAGAGGCACAAGCTCCACTCTGATAAGGAATGCTGATAGCAGGGATAGCTGTGCATGGTGAGGGAGCAGGGATGCATGTGAAATCCACACATCTACCCAAGTTTGCTTCACTCCTACAACTCTTCACAAACCAAAGGTCTGTTTCTTTCTTTCTTTGTTTATTTATGGCGTCAAGGTCTTTCTATGTAGAGGTGACTGGCTTAGTACTTACTATGAAGATCAGGCTGGCTTAAATTTGCAGCCATCTTCCTGCCTCTGCCTCCCAAGAGCTGGGATTATAGGTGTGTATCATCTTTAAAAGTGAATCCGCTTCCCCACTAGCCTCCACAGTAAGAAAACTAAAGGCCAATTAGAGAAGGAGAAGAGGAAACCGGGGTGCAGTTGAAAGTGTAATGCTTGTTTAGCATGCGTGACCCCAGCAGTCAATAACACATACAAAAGCAGAAAGAAAAAAGCAAGGAAGAAGAATATATGAACAGACATTTCATCAAGAGAATACATACAGAGAGCGAATCTGTACACAAAATGTTTAGTGCCATAAGCCGACAGAGACAAGCAAATTAAAATTAGTGCGTATGGACCAGGCATGGTGGCACATTCCTTTAACCCCAGCACTCAGGAGGCAAAGGCTGTGGAGCTCTGTGAGTTCAAGGTCAGCCTGGTCTACATAGTAAATTCTTGGCCAGCAAAGGCTACAAAGTAAGACCCTGTTTCAAAAAAAAAAAAAAAAAAAAAAAAAGCTATAAATGAACGACAAAAAAAAAAAAAAAACCCAAGAGTTGAAGAAATTAAAGAGCTTCAGACCAGCCAAGTAAATAAATGAAAAAATAAAATTAAGGCATGCTATCACTATGTCCCTATTAAAATAGTGATGACACAGAATATTGACAAGGCTGTGAAGAAACTGCTGCTGGGAATACAATAATATAGATACTGTGGAGAAAGCCTGGCAGTTACTATTACACTGACACACTCAGACGCCAGAGAAATGAAAAAATTCCATCCATTACACAAACGGTCACAACAGTTTAATTCACAACATTCCCAAGCTGGAAACTATCCAGACACCCTTCAATAACGCGTGGCTAAAGAAACTGAAACATGTCTTGGGTGGTGTGAATGTGCTGTAGCAATAAGAAAGCAAGCCATGTTTGCTTTGGCAGCATATATACTAAAAAATGAATAAAAATAATACAAAGATTAGCATGGCATCTGAAAAAGGAAGATATTCCAATTTGTGAAGGGTTTCATATTTAAAAAAAGAAAGAAAATCTCATGTGGGCACATGCTATGATTTTATGTTTATAAATTTCTCAGAACGACAAGAATCAGAGATTAAGGAGAATTGTTTGGATGTCAGTGAGAAGGGTGTTGATACATTGTGGCAGCTTTAAAATGGAAGCTAGAAGGGTTTCTATGGCAATGAGGATTTTGCAGTGTTGGTATGGGCCTGATGCCCATGTCAAAGGAGGTACAATGTGCATTCACATACCTATATATGCAGGTATACAAACACAAGAACAGCTAACGAGTCTGGAGCTGGCCTTTGAGTAGTCTTAGCATCCTATGTGGTGTTATCATACGAGACAATGGAAAGGGTTAGGGGGCCTTTTCTTACTTCACCATTTCCTGTGATTCCATAATTATCTTGAAATAAAAAAGTTTTCTCCACAGAGCAACTTGACAGTGTACTGGATGCAGTCTAAACAATCTGACCAATGTCACCGAAAATGAACGGAACTTTCTATACACCTACAATATGGACTGCAAAACAAAGACGAAGACTATCAAACAAGCCAAGGATGGTGGCACACATCTTTAACCCCAGCAGTCTGGAAGCAGAAGCAGGCTGATCTCTGTGAGTTCAAGACCAGCCTGGTCTACATAGAGAAATCCAGAACAGCCAGGGCTACACAGTGCGTGAGACTCGGTCTAAAAAAAAAAAAAAAAAAAAAAAACAAAAACAAAAACAACAACAAAAAAAAACCAACAACAACAGCAATAAACCCAATAATTTTTAAACTATATACATCACAACATTAAGCTTTTAAGAATAATTTATAAATAATAGATACTGTGGTATCTTTCAATTTTACAGATCTTTGGTTTGCATTATTTAATGTTTTATATCAGTGGTTCTCAATCTTCCTAATGCTTCGACCCTTTAATACAGTGCTTCATGCTGTGGTGACCCCCCAACCATAAAATTATTTCATCGCTACTTCATAACTGTAATTTTGCTAGTTATGAACTGTAATGTAAATATCAGATATACAAGTTATCTGATGTGCGACCCACAGGTTGAGAACCACTGTTCTATATCATTTAAGTATCCGCAGGGTAGAGGATATGTTTGTGCTGTACTGAAATAGATATCCCAATAGTATCTTGTTTATGATCACTGGACATAGGGACTGCATTCACTTTACAGAGACATTCCTGAAACTTTTACTATAACATACCATGAGTATATATAATCATATCTCACTTCAAAATTACATGAACACTTGTAAATAAAATGTTAAGAAAAGAGGCCTTGACCCTCTGCACATGGGTGACAGTTGTCTAGGTCTATCTGAGGAGCCCCTGGCAGAAGGACCATGATCTATCCCTGGTGCATAAGCTAGCTTGTCGGAGCCCAATCCCTATGGTGGGATGCAATACTCAGTCTTAATGCATTGGGGGTGGGGACTTTGGTCCTGCATCAACTTAATGGGCCAGGCTTTGTTGACTCCCTATGGGAGCCCTTACCCTTGGGAGGAGTGGATGGGGTATACTGTGGGGTAGAGGTTGGGGGCTGGAAAGGGGAGAGGGAGAATTGTGGTTGGAATGTGAAACAAATTTTAAGAAGTCATTAAAGAAGGCTGGAGAAATGGCTCAGTGGTTAAGAGCATTGCCTGCTCTTCCAAAGGTCCTGAGTTCAATTCCCAGCAACCACATGGTGACTCACAACCATCTATAATAAGATCTGGTGCCCTCTTCTGGCCTGCAGGCATACATGCAGGCAGAACACTGTACACATAATAAATAAATAAATCTTTTTAAAAAATCATTAAAGAAAAAAAGAGGCCTCAAGCTGGAGAGTGACCTGTGGCAATGAACACTTGCAAATAAAGGTGAATGGACTAAAGAGTGAACTGTGCTCAACGGGCCACACTGCAGCTTCCACAGCAAGATTATTATCATCATCATTATTATTCCTTCTTCCTTCTTCTTCCTCCCCCTCTTTCTTCCTCCTTCTTCTCCTTGTTTGTTTTTGTTTATTTTGTTTGGCTTTCATTTTTTCTTTTAAATTTAGTTTTGATTCGGGAGGGGGCAGTTTGCAAGGACAGAGGGCAGATGCAAGGGGACAGGAAGCTAAGGACTGGATTGCAAGACGTGAAATCCACAAAAAAATCAATAAAAGTTTTTTTTTAATGTTAAGAAAAACAGAATACCCTACAAACTTGGAAATTCTCAAGAACTCTCCTGAGTTTTAATTTCTTATTCTTAGATTCCAAAATTTTGAGCATATATTTATTGGTTGATCTGCACTTGTGGAGGAGTGGATGCACATGACTGTAGAGGTCAGAGGACAACTTGTGGGAGCTGGTTCTCCCCTTCCACCATGGAGGTACCGGGGATCAAACTTAAGTTGTCAGGCTTGGTGGAAAACATCTTTAACTGCTGAGCCAGCTTGCCAAGCCGAGGCTCTAAAACTTAACAGCTTCTTCCTGATGGACGATCAGCTCTGGGTTTCATTCTACAACTAATATACTCTAGCTGTTGACCCAAGAGTGGTCTCTTCTAACCAACCCCTACCTACCAAAGCTACCTGATCCCATCCAAGCATTTTTCCGTTTTCCATCAGGTCAGCAAGTTCCCCGGACATCTATTCCAACACCCACTCCAGCAAGCAGGGTGCTGGCATATACGTCTAGCAGCCTCAGAACCCAAAACGAGGGTCCTGTGATGGGGGATGCCTATACAAAGGAGTCTCCTAATGTTTCTGGGGCCCTGCATCTCAGGGTTTCTAACACATCATAATACTATTACATTCTCTGTGCCCATGAAGATCTCAGAGCCTGGAATTCCCTTAATGTGGAAGGTTCCCTTAGAGTAGAGCCTCCCCTAGATCGAGTCCACCCAGAGTGTAGAGGGCAGTCCACAGCTCCTGAGGAACCGATAATTTTTACCTTCAGGACCTCTATGTAGCTTACCAATGGCACTGAGGGCATGCTGAAGTTCCAGGGCAAATGCAGTTAGGGGCACATCTTCAGACACAGGCATTGCTGCTACCGTGGACAAATTGCCAGGTGGGTTCCCCAAGTCCCATTTGTTGTTTTCTGTGTAAAGCCCAAGCTGGTGACCTGTAAGCACAGAACCAGGAATCAACTTGGAACGTTAGGCCACCAATTTCCAAAGTCCCAGATGACACAGGGCGCCACCAAGAAGGATCAGAGTCTACTTTCACTCTTGCAATGACTAAAGCAGGCCCTTGGATCAATACCAAATCTAATGTGTCCTAAGTTTTGGCCCTGCATAAATTATCTTGACCCTCCAGAGCTTAGGAATTCAAGGAGCAAGAAAATTTGGAAAACATTTTGTCAGATGAGAGCCCCCGCCCCAATGGTCTCACTATGTAGCCTGGGCTGGCCTCAGCTCTGCCTCTCTTGATGGGGTACATACATGCCTGGAAGGACTCGCGCTCTATAGCTTTTGTATTTTAATCACTTGGGAAACTGGAAACTTAGAAGAGCAACAAACACACCTTTATCATCTCTTAGCCACATGGATTTTCAAAAACTAAAGGAAGCAGAGAATAAATGAGGAAGGTCATTCTGGGGCAGGGGCAGGAGCATCCTAGGGAGACACCAGAAGTGACCCCTGAAGGAGAAATCGAAGCAAGCAGAGATTTCCTAAGACCAGGATATCCAAAGGTCCCACGGTGCCTCACCCAGACACAAAGAGCCTGAACCTCCTCCCAGGGTCCTACTCAGCTGCAGGGGCTAAGGGCCACTCAACTACACAAGTGCAAGACCAAAGACGTTTTTGTTTGCTATCCTGTAGCAGAAGATCCTGGTACAAGTTCTCCTCCAGTACAAAGTTCCCTTGAGTGAGTCCCTCCTGTGTCCACAAAGGTGGCTAAGCACATCTCATGACAGCTGACAGGCAGGCCCCCACTTGATCAGGTTTCCTGTGGCACCGTTGTGCTATGGGCTGCCTGGCCACTGGTAGCCCACCCTCCTCTACAATGTCCCTCCCACCCCTGACCTTTTTTACACTGACACAGACAGACCTATCTTCAGGCCTGGGCCACCTGTCTCCCTTAAGGGTGGTTCCCAAATGCCTGGCATCTTCTCTGCTCCTCACCCTAGGAGCTTCCGGAAACCATCAGATACATAGTCCCAATTGCCTGGACATGTGTCGCACACAGACTGCCTTAGAAGTCCGGTGCAGAGGTACAGGTGGAGCCCCATTTAGTGACTGGTAGGCACAGAGCCAGGAAAGACCCCTGTTTCCAGATGACACAGGTGCAGAATATAAGAGACAGAGTTTAGGAAGGGTTTGCCATTTCAAGCAGACCTAAGAGCACACTCAGGCTGTGACAAGCGGACACAAGTCTGCAATCTTAGGAGGACACATGCATCTCACCTACACATACAACAGATATTATACATATATCCTCCTACATTATACATAAATCACATATACACCATGCATACAATTCACAGATATCTCACACACATCATATATATACCACACACACTACAGCTTGCATACATACCTCTCAGACACCATGTATATACCACACACTTAACTCATTCATGGCTTCATAATTACTATATGTGTACCACACACACATACCTCACATATATATGTCATACACACACACACACACACAAAGATTTTACTGCTGTATTGTTTAAAATAGTTGGGAAGGCCAGAGATAGTGGCGCACACCTTTAATTATAGCACTTGGGAGGCAGAAACAGGAGGATCTCTGTGGGTTTGAGGCCAGCCTGGTCTATATAGTAAACTCCAGGCCAGTCAGATAAAGAATAATATCCTGTCTCAAAAAGCAAAACAGAACAAAAAACACAACAACAACAAAATAAACAAATAAATAAATAAATAATAGAGTTGGGAGAGATGTTTGATAATGGAGAAAACAGCTAAATGAATGACTCTCTTAGCTATCAAAAAATAAAACACGGGGGCTGGAGAGATGGCTCAGTGGTTAAGAGCATTGCCTGCCCTTCCAAAGGTCCTGAGTTCAATTCCCAGCAACCACATGGTGGCTCACAACCATCTATAGTGAGGTCTGGTGCCCTCTTCTGGCCTGCAGAGATACACACAGACAGAATATTGTATACATAATAAATAAATAAATATTTAAAAAAATAAATAAATAAAAAATAAAACACATCTTTAAGCTAGGTGGTACACCTTTAATAATAGCACTCAGGAGGCAGAGGTAGGCGGACCTCTGTGAGTTCCAGGCTAGCCTAGTCTACAGAGCAAATTTCAGGACGGCCAAGACTACACAGAGAAACCCTGTCTCAAAAAATAAAATAACAACAAAAAACTCCACATATTTATATGGTGAGAAAGGTTACTGAATGAAATAGCTATAGTTAATTTATAAAAATATTTCTTTTATTAAATAAACATCTCAAACCTTCCAAAACTAAAGTACCTGCATCTCTAAATAAACAAAAACAATAAACTGACATGGCCTGCTCAGATGACCCAGACTACTGTGGACTGGGCACCGGGTGATCTCTGCTCAACTCCCTCCGTGTTTGTGCCTGATACGACTCCCTGTTCGCAGGCCTCAGCCCCAAGAGGTAGCTTTGGGCCTCTACTACATAGCCTCTTATGGCTTTGGTCACAAGGCCTAAAATGGGCCCTCTTTGGTGCCACACTCTCCAGTACCCTGCCCCTCACTCAAAGTGAACTGATGGTAACAAAGCGGGTGTGGCTCCCGTGGTTCCTCTGATGTCTCCTGCCATTTCCTAGTTACATCCACGTCCTGCCCCTTCCCCTGCTCTCCCAGGCCTATGGAAGGAAGCCTTCTTTATTTATCCTCCTGATCCACTTCCCCTGCCTTCCTGTTCTAGGGGCATAGGTCCCTCTTGAGGAGGACCTGTCTGTCCCAGAGGCCCCACCCAGGAAACTCCTTCCTTGGCCACTTCTGTTCCCCCCCCTTTTTTGTTTTTTGGTTTTTTTTTTTTTTTTTTTTTTTTTTTTTTTCGAGACAGGGTTTCTCTGTAGCTTTGGAGCCTCTTCTGGAACTAACTCTTGCAGAGCAGGCTGACCTTGAACTCATAAAGATCCACCTGCCTCTGCCTCCGGAGTGCTAGGATTAAAGACATGCACCACCATTGCCCGGCTGGCTCTTCTTGAAAGAGTCCTTTCCAAGGAGGCTGCTTCAAAGGAGCCTTACCAGCATGAACAAAAAACAGACTTTCTGTCTAGCAAGCAGAAGATCTGCCCAGCCAGAGGAGGAAGCAGAGAAAGCCACTCTTCAGCTATGCCTGTGCTTGTCAGATCAGAATCCACAGAGGATGGGAACAAAGGACGGCACAGCACTCCAGCAATGGTACTGGCTCACGGAAACACAGGCTGACCAAACTACCAGGGCCTTGACAAATCACAGTCCAGAAAACTGGGGCAGAACTTGAGCTACGAATACAAACACCTTGGCAGCCACAGAAGATTTAAATGGGAATATAATATTCAAAAATACATACTTGTTTTGTTCAATATATTATATATTTAAAAAATTCAGTATACTCCAAATTACCAGGTACACTGAGAACCAAGAATTTTTGTTTGTTTGTTTTTCGAGACAGGGTTTCTCTGTGTAGTCCTGGGTGTCCTGGAACTCACTCTGTAGACCAAACAGGCTGGCATCAAACTCAGAGATCCGCCTTTCTCTGCAACCTGGACCCTCGAATTAAAGGCATTCACTACTCCTAGAGCAAGGAATCTTAATCTGAGTGAGAAAAGTCAGTCAACAGACAAAATAACAGCACAAAGGTTAGAATATTTGCAGGAATAATAAAATATGACCAGTTATAGCCAACAATCAAAATCATGAACATTTCTGAAAAAAAAAAAACCATTAGACCTTAGCAAAACAAAGAAGAGCCAGAACACAAAAACAAATAAAAGGTTCTCTGGGGCCAGAGTGATAGTGACATACACCTGTGCACCAAGCAGAGGGCGCTAGACTAGGACGGAGACCAGAGCAGGAGGATGGCAGATTCTAGGTCAGTCTGGGCTATATAATGAGTCAGAGGCCAGCCTGGCATACACAGCAAGCTCCCGTCTCAAAATAATAATAACAACAAAAAAAATATTTTTAAACCACTTTGTATAGGCCAAGTAGGAGAATGAAGGTGACAGGAAAGAGCAAGTAATATTGAGGACAGACCAAAGTAACAATTCTATTTGAACATCATAGCAACAAAAAGATAAAAAAGTGACCAGTGCCCCAGATACCTCTGGAACAATAACAAAAGGCCCAATATTCGTGACATTTTGTTTTCAGAAGAAAAGAAAGAATACAAGGTTGAAAGAAGATGTGAAGAAAGAAAAGCTAAGAATTTCCCAAATTTGCTAAAAGATATAATCTATAGATTAAAGCAAAATTAACCCCAAAGGCATAAATCCAAAGATTTTCAAATCTCTGAACTGTGAGATGAGAACAATTTAAGGGCAGGGCAGGTGTCATTTATCTCCAACTCCTGAGGCCAGAGTGCTTTGGAGTTCTGGCTTTTTCAGATTTTAGAACATTCCCAGACTACTGGTTTAAACATTCCTCATCTGAAAGTGGCAAATGCTCCAAAATTCACAACTTCTAAATGCTGACATGGCACTTAAAAAGTTCTGGATTTTGTACTGCAGATTTTTTTCAAGGCAAATGTTTGGTTCTCAAGGCATGCAGAAAAAATGGTTAAGTCGTATCTCAAGGGCAGGTGAGATTGCTCACTAGTTAAGAGTACTGGCTACTACTATTCCAGATGACCCAGGTTTGATAACCAGCACTCATATGGTGGCTTACAACTGTTTGTAATTCTAGTTTTAGAGGATCTGACACCTTCTTCTGGCCTCCAAGGGCACTGCAAGAATGTAGTGTACAGATATAAGCAGGCAAAACAGCCAGATGCATAAAAATAAATAAATTGGGCTGGAGAGACGGCTCAGAGGTTAAGAGCATTGGCTGCTCTTCCAGAGGTCCTGAGTTCAATTTCCAGCAACCACATGGTGGTACACAACCATTTAGAATGAGATCTGATGCCCTCTTCTGGCCTGCAGGCATACATGCAAGCAGAATACTGTATACATAATAAATATATAATTTTTTAAAAAAATCTTAAAAAAACAAACAACAAAACCCAAAACACATTAAGAGAAAGTCACAGAATAATGTGACCTAAACGGTGATAAAGCACTCTCATTCCACTTAAAATGAAAAATTATTGCTATTAATGGATTAGGATAAGCATAAAATATTTCTGTATAGAAACCATCCAACAAAAAATGTAGAAATCAGAATTAATAAAAATAGGATGCAGAAAAATGGTTACGTAATCAAAAAGAAGAAGAATATTGGAAGAAAATTTAAAAATAAGAAAGTAAACATCAATCCTAACAGAACAGTTATGTTAGATGTAAGTGGCCTAAATAGTTAAAAGGTAAAGATTGCCAGAAGAGTTGATAATAAACTTGGCCTCACTGTGTCTTCCTTTAAAAGACTTATTTCAAACATAATGGTCAGACAGGCAGAGCAAAGTAAGAAAGAAATCGCGTGTGTTGAATAGTATGGTGTCTCCTAAAATCCACGCCCACTCAGAACTTCAGAATGTAATCTCATAAGGAAACAGAGCCTTCAAGATTGACACAGTTCAGAACTGATCCTGGAGAAGGGTCACAGCTTCCCATTGCTGCGTGCATCCTGCAAGCACAGACAGCTTGCTTAACAAAACCCCTAAAGTATCGGGATGTCACCCAAATGATGAGGCATACTGAGAGCAAAGAGCTAAGCAGCAGCATGCTTACCCACAAATTTGACCTTCCAACACACATTCAGTACTGTACACCAGTCTCAGTCATGTATAAAGATTCTATGTCTATGCAGGGACAGGTCCCAAATGAGCTAGCCTGGGAGAACTAGTAGAAAAAGAAACAAAGATGAGGGCTGAGAGGACAAGAGGTCTGAACAAAAATGTAGACTGGTGACCTAGGCAGGGGAGGAGGAGGTGGAGGCAGGAGAGCGCCATGGGCACAGTGCACACAGAACAGTAAGCGCCAAAGAGCAATGCCAGAGTTCTCAAGTATCTGGGACCAGAGGCTCCCAGATGATGGGCCCTCTTAGAAGAAACAGACACAGTGGGGTGGAGTTCTAGTTCCTGGTACCGTAGTTATTTCACCATCTTTTTATATTTGGCACTTGATAGACAGCGACAATCGCCAACCATACCACTCTTCCAGAGGCTTCACCTCTCTCTCCTTTCCTATCAGCTGACAAAATAGATGGCAGATATATCTCACTTCTTTTCACAGATAGTTGGGTTTCCCTCTGTGCTGCCCATGCTGAGACATATCTTGGCAAAACAAACTGGCACCGTCACAGTTAGTCTAAGCCCTCCTTACTCAGAGCTGCAGCACAGTATCCCACAATGCTCCAGAGGTCTGCCCTGGCTTCTCTGCTTCTTTCCTCGACCCCTGCCAGGGGAAGGGTGGGGCCATCGTTGGGGTGGGAAGAGGTGAGACTCACCTGTCCCAGAGCCCTGCTGGAGGCTGCCTAAAATCTTCTCACCCAAGAGGTGAATCAGTCGGGTTACAACCTTGGGGTAAGGAAAGAGGAAAATCCCAAACCACGTCGTTAGATGTTGAAACACCGAGAACTGAAAAAGTCACAATGAAGTTCAAACAGCATACTGGGCCTGCTTTTTCAAAACTGTCAGTGACTGGAAGCAAACATGGGCTACAGATGACAGGAGCCCATGCACAGTTTTCACGTGCCAGATGAGACAGACTCATCTGAGAGATGGGCCCCTAGACATGCCTGCGGGATTCTCCCTACTACATTAGCCGATGTGTGAAGACAGGACCTGTGCTGCAGAAACGGAGAAGTGAGATGAGCACCGTCACGCAGGCACCCATTGCTCGCTGTCCTTGATTACAGATGCGAGATGACAGATACCTCCTCAGCTCCTGTCCCTGTGGTTTCTCTACCATGAGGGACAGCAATGTGCGTCAAAATAAAATATTTTTCCTTTGAGTTGCTTTTGTCAGGGTTTTTTATCTTATTTTATTTATTTATTTATTTATTTATTGTTTTATCAAGACAGGGTTTCTCTGTAGCTTTGGTGCCTATCTTGGCACTTGCTCTGTAGACCAGGCTGGCCTCGAACTCAGAGATCCGCCTGCCTCTACCTCCCAAGTGCTGACATTAACGTTGTGTGCCACCACCGTCCGGTTTGTCAGGGTATTTTTTATCACAACAAAAGAAAAAGAAATTATCACCAGGAAAAAGGAGCACGATTGTGTGAGGGGGGATATGCAGTGGTGGCTCAGTCCAGGGGTGACGACAGAGATATGGAAACACAAGGGTGCAAAAGTGCACACTCTGGCCGGGCGGTGGTGGCGCACGCCTTTAATCCCAGCACTCGGGAGGCAGAGGCAGGCGGATCTCTGTGAGTTCGAGACCAGCCTGGTCTACAGAGCTAGTTCCAGGACAAGCTTCAAAGCCACAGAGAAACCCTGTCTCGAAAAACAAAAAAAAAAAAAGTGCACACTCTGTGACCTGGAGCCTGCTGCAGGCTCCCACACTCACTCCAGGTAGCAAATGACCCAAGGGACCCATCCATGAGCCCACGCACGGCAAAGACAGTTGACAAGGCCACCTGAGATAGGGTTCGTCTCAGACAGGGCGTCTGCTTTTGTTTGGTATCATTTATGTGGCACTGGCACTACTTCATTATTTGTAGTCTTTGCTTGTTTGTTTGTTTTGTTTGCAAGACAGAGTTTCTCTGTGAAACCTTAGCCAAGAAACCAACCTGAAACTCGCTCTTTAGACCAGGCTGGCACTGAACTCACAGAGATCCGCCTGCCTCCCAAATGCTGGGATTAAAGGAGTACACCGCTTCTGCATGGCTCACAAGGCCCACTTCACAAACTAAATGAATTAGGGATGCTTATTTGCCCCAGGATGGTGGGCTCAGAAACCACAGAAGATGTAATTGAAACTGTCGACATTTTCAGATATGAAACAAAATATAGTCTAAGTAGAGAAGTAAGTGCTGTGGGATAATGCTCTTGTACACTGTAAAGATTCGTCACTTGTATTAGTTTAATAAAACACTGATTGGCAGAAGTACAGGTGGAGCAACCAGACGAGGAGAATTCTGGGAAGAGGAAAGGCAGAGAGTCAGTCACCAGCCAGACACTGAAGAAGTAAGATGAGAATGCCTTACTAAGAAAAGGTACTAAGACACACGGCTAAACACAGACAAGAATTATGGGTTAATTTAAGTTGTAAGAGCTAGTTAATAATAAGTCTGAGATAATAGACCAAACAGTTTATAATTTATATAGATTGTAAATTTATATTAATTATATAAATTTATTCTTTGGGACTAAATGGCTGTGGGACCTGGTGGGACAGTGATGTTTCCAGATGAGGCTATTGTTAATGTATTCTACCATTTACATATGAAGTAGAGAGAAGAGTTTAGGAAATTACCCTGTTCCTTCACCCACCTCAGTAGTATTATTTCATAAACAAGCCCTTGGGAGTACTCACGGAATTCTATTATGAATATCTAAATGTTCTCTAAAGGCTAAGAGCCAAAGCAAACACCTATACTCAGCAAAGCATGAGAGTGTGCACCTCTCATAGCAGCAATGGGAGGCTGAGGTGTGAGAAGCTTAAGTTTGAGGTCTGCCTGGACAAGAGAAGTTCAAGGTCATCCTGAGAACCTAGCAATACCCTGTCTCAAAACTTAAAAAGACCTGGGGATGAAGTTCAGTGCTATAGTGCTTGCTTAGCATATATAAGGCCCTGAGCTTAATTCCAAGTACCACAAACAAATAAATAAAATTTAAAAACAAGCAAATTCTAAGTGAGATGAATTCTGTTGTTGTTGTTGTTTGGTGGGGGGAGACAGAGTTTCACTATTGTAGCCCTTGCTAGCCTGAACTCACAATGTACACCAGACTGGCTTTTAACTCACAGAACTCACACCTGTGACCTTCTGACTTCCAAATACTGGGATTAAAAGTGGACCACCATGCCTGGCCATTCAAGCTAAAATTTTAAAAGGTTATTAATCTGTCAAGTGGCAAAGGTTCAAGATAGGACAATAAGTTCACAAAAAGGCAGCTGTATCTTAAAAAAAAAAAAGAGGAAGCACAAGTTCACACCACTGTGATGTACCCATGAGAACTGTGGTCCAGCAGCTGCCTGTGTTTGCTAGCATCCTAGGCTCAGGAACTACATCACACAGGGCTGGGAAGCCGCACAGCCACTTTGGAGAACTGTGCAGTTCCCAAAACACACATCTATCTTGTGACCTAGCAAGAGAACAAGGGAAATGAATCATCTGTTTACAATAACATTTGTCAAGGATGTGTTCAACAGCCTTTTAAACCCAATAGTGCCAAACTGGAAACCATCCCAACACCATGACAGACAAAGGGACTGAATACACAGTGGGATACTGCTGGACAATGAACAACCATTCACAAAAAGCTGCATTTTGTACTAGTTCATTCATCTACAATTAACAAACAGGCTTGGATTATAACTCAGAGGTAAAGTAAATACTAACATACAATGTACTGGGTCTCATTACCAGTACCACACACATACACACACAAATCAAAAAAAGAAGAGGAGGAGGAGCTGGAAAGGAGGAAGAGGAGGAGGAGAGTTGGGAAGAAAAAAAATAGACACTGGAAAGCAGTTTTAAGACTAAGGATAGTGGGGCGGTGGTGGCGCACACCTTTAAATCCCAGCACTCAGAAGACAGAGGCAGGTGGATCTCTGTGAGTTCGAGACTGGCCTGGGGCTGGAGAGATGGCTCAGTGGTTAAGAGCATTGCCTGCTCTTCCAAAGGTCCTGAGTTCAATTCCCAGCAACCACATGGTGGCTCACAACCATCTGTAATGGGGTCTGGTGCCCTCTTCTGGCCTTCAGGAACTTCTACAAAGAGAGTTCCAGGGACAGAGCAGAGAAATCCTGTCTCAAAAAACAAACAAAGCATCAAAACTATGAGCAGAATGCTGACTGGGAGCACCACCATGGGGCTCTCTGGGTTTTAGGCCAGAGTGTAGGTTTTTCCCTTCTCTCCTGTGGCAACCTTGTCACTCACAGGCAGAGGGGACAACCAGAAAAGGAAGCTGACTAACAGCTCAGAGAAGGGCCTACCAACCATGGTGGATAGCAAAGCTCTCTTTATTTAAGTTGCTATCCTAAGTTACAGATATTGTGTAGCAATTTCCTCCTATATAACACCTTCCATCTTAGAGGAAGCCCCTTAAGACACAGGATATTCTAAAGGGAGGTTATTAATCTATCCTGTAGGGAACCCCTCAGGTTCAGGAAGTAAACTACTTAAAGGCTTCAGCACATTCCTGAAACTTACCACATACGCAAGTTTCCTCTATGTAGAAGCATACATAAGCAGTAAAGTCTGTGAAAGATACTCTCAGACCAGCATAGCTGCCTGAGAGGCTCAGGTTGTCTGGTCCATCTGGGAAAGACGCTGTCCAACATTTCTGAGCTGCCTGTGAATTGTGCAGTGAGCTCCATGCTTCCAGCTATTGTGAGCCATCACCCATGATGGAGCTGTCTTTGGGCCATTTCTGCTCACCATACTCTGAAGTAGCCCCTCACCAAACTCCTGTAAGCAACCCTAACGAAACTCACTGGGTTCATCAAGTTGCTCTCTGGTGGCATTCTTCCTTTAGTCTATGTCAGTTCCATATCTGAGGTAAGTCTGGTTTTTACTCATGTTTCCCCAGGAATAGTGTCATACAACAACAGATAAAAATCCCCTGTCTGAGAGTATGACCTCTTGTGTCACTTTTACAACCTTCCACCCACCTGTTCCACAGTACATCTGTGTGATGTGGGATTCCCCTCTGAATGCTGTGAATATCACTGGTTAATAAAGAAACTGTCTTGGGCCTGTGCAGGGAATAGAGGTAGGTGGTGAAAACTAAATTGAATGCTGAGAGAAAAAAAGGAGGAGTTAAGGAGAAGTCATGTAGCCCCCGCTGGAGACAGATTCTGGATGGAACTTTACCTGGTAAGCCCCAGCCATGTGACGATACACAGATTAATGGAGATGGGTTAGTTTAGGATATGAGTTAGCCAGAAATACGCTAGAGTCATTGGCCAAACAGTGTTTTAAATAATATAGTTTCTGTGTGACTATTTTGGGGCTGAGCGGTCAGGAACAAACAAGTGGATCTCCTTACAACATCTATGTGCACTTGATGAAATCCTACTTGGGCCAGAAATGCAGCTAGAACAGGGACTGTGCACCACCCTTACCTGTGGGTACCTGCGCTTGATGGATGTCAGAGCTCCTGCTGGCAGCTTGGCCAGTTCTGAGTCCCGGACGGCATGCACTGTGGTTGCTCTGGCCTGGTGGGTTAGTGTCTCCACCTAAGGAAGAAGAGCCAAACTCTGAGGTCTCATAAATCAGTCAAGGTTCCAGAAGGCCAGACTGACCAAACCTGAAATACAGGCAAGTGTACGTGCAAGTCAGGTGGATAGAAGTTGTCTCAGAGTGTCTACTGCTGTGATAAAATACAATGACCAGAAGCACCTTTGGGAGGAAAGAACTTATTTCATCTCATACTTCTAGGTAACAGTCTATCACGGAGGGAAATCAAACAGAGCAAGAACCTGGAGGCAAGAACTAAAACAGAGGCCATGGAGAATCGCTGTTTACTGACTTGCTCCTCTGGCTTGCTCATCCCACTTTCTTACACCACCCACAGTGAGTTGGTCCCCACCACCACCAATCAGCAATCAAGAAAATGCCCCATAGTCTAGGGGAGGAATTTTCTCAATTGAGGTTCCCCCTTTTAAAATGACTATAGCTGGGTTAAGGTGACATAAAGGTAGCCAGCACAGCAGCCTAGAGGAACTGTATGGTCAGGAAGCATGAAAAGGAACAAAATGACCTAGCCAAGCCTTTACGCTGCATGAAGCTGGTGGGCTCTCACGTGTGACTGCTGTCCAAATTATGGGATGTTCTAGAAGCCACAAGCACTCCTAGCAACCTCAAGAGTTCTCAGACATGGGTAGCGGCTGTCTCAGGGAACTCTGAACACCCCTCCAGATACAAATGCCTCTAAGGAAGACACTCCCCTCCACTAGGGGGCATCATCAGATGCATCCCTCAGAACCTAAAGGAGTCCTGGATCGTGGACTCCTGGAGCAAGACTCCTTTTCCGCTTCTGACCGTTATGAGAGCTCCCAAGTAGGAGTCTGCATCTAGACTCACAGGCCCCACACAGCATGGCTACCCCTCTGACATGGAAGAGCCACTGCAAGGCAGAGCGCAGTGGGAGGCTGCCAGGTGGGAGCAACACTGGAATGGGGGCTGCACAGAGGAAGTGGCCATTGGCACATGCTTGCCAATACCAAGAGGCTTCCCTAAGACCTGTTATCAAGTAGCAAAAAGCCCCCGAGCTTCCTAAAATAGCAGTCTAAAACTTCTTTACAAGCAGAAAGTGGTCCTGGACGTATAGGAAAGTGGGGTGAGCAAGTCCTGGGAAATCGCGTCAGTAAGCAGCACTCCATGTCCTCTGCCTCACTGACGGCTTGCTATCTGGAAGTATAAGAGAAATATTCCCTTTCCTCCACAAATTGCTTTTGGTCAGGGTGATTTACTATAGCAACAGAAACCGAAGACAAGGGACTACACAGTGAGACCTTGTCTCAAAGGAGAAGCAGGGAAGGGGTGCGAGTGGCTGGGTGATCAGGATATAGTCAGGGTACAAAAAACAGCTAACCAGACTCCAGAAGAAAACAAACTAAAGAATATAGCCTTGTAAGTAATTTTTGTTTGTTTATAAAGTACAGGTACTTTTTAAAAACATCTGTGCTTAGGGCAGAGAGACGGCTCCATGGTTAAGAGTACTAGCTGCAGCATGAGTCTAGGGCAGTCAAAGCTATGTAGTGAAGCCCTGTCTAAAAAAACAAACAAAACAAAACAAGACAAAGGAGCTCTGGCTGCTCTTCCAAATGACCTGAGTTTGATTCCTAGCACCCACAAAATGGCTCACAAACTTGGGAGGCAGAGGCAGGCGGATCTCTGTGAGTTCGAGACCAGCCTGGTCTACAAGAGCTAGTTCCAGGACAGGCTCCAAAACCACAGAGAAACCCTGTCTCGAAAAGAAAAAAAAAGGCTCACAAATATCTATAACTCCAGTTCCAGGGACTCTGATGCCCTCTTTTTTTCCTTTCCTTTTTAAACTCTAGCCCAGGCTGGCCTAGAACTCACAGAGATACACTAACCTTCCGGGATTAAAGGTGTGTGACACCACTGTAAATTTTGATGCCCTCTTCAAGACTCTATGGGCACCAGGCATGCAAACATATCTACAGACAAAACACCATGCACATTAATAAATATATTTGTGCTAATCCATATAGGTTTACTGCTTTAAAAACCTATAATCCAAACACAGGATGCTGAAGCAATAGATTCCTCACAATTAGACCAGCTCAAATCTTATGGTGAGTTCCAAGCCTACCCGGGTTACAGTAAGAAAGTTAAGAAAAACAAACAGCAGAAGTTAGACGTGCAAGCTGGAATTCACTGTCCTATACTGCTCTACAAGCCCAACACCACAACATCCTGGGGCTGATCAGTAGCAGACCAAGACAGAGAAACTTGTCCATGTAGGCAGCATTGGGAAGCTAGGATACGCTGCTAGTTACCCTCAGTCAAGTCCTTCTGGACACTATTCACCATGGCTTCGGCATTGGCTGGGCACAAAGAAGCAACCAGAAACAAGGGACCAGAATCCTGGACCTCCCTGAAGGCTAACCTAGGGCTCTAGACAAGGACAGGCCAGCGGGGGGAGGGGGATGGCTATCTCCTGCAGGTCACTCAAGCTTCCTCCTCTCCAGGCAGGCAGGGTCCAGACTACCATGGAGAGCAAAAAGGGCAGCTGGCACTTACCACACCAACAAGGTCTCCGCGGCCATATTCCCCTGCCAGGCGTTTTTTCCCATCATCCTTCCGGACCACGGAGCGCAGCCGGCCACTGAGAACGATGTATGTGCAGTCAGACTTGTCCCCTTGCCTGCAGAGACACAAAAGTGCTCAGCTCATCAGCCTAAGCTGCTCACAGAACCAGCTTCACTACAGCCAAGTGGACCTCAGGATGCAACAAATTAAAAAAACACAGACTTCTGGGTAATTTTTTGGTTTGTAAAGTACAGTTACTTTCCCAGGCAGGGGTGTCACATGCCTTTAACCCCCGCACTTAGGGACAGAGGCCAGCCTGGTCTACATCTGTACTTTAGCCCCCACACTTAGGGACAGAGGCCAGCCCGGTCTACAGCTGTACTTTCCTAGTTAGCTAAGGCTACATAGTGAGACCCTGTCTCAAATAAGAAAGTAAATAATTTTAAAAATGCAATTAAAATTAAAATATTTGTGCCAACACATGTATTTACCACCACTTCAAACAATTTTAACTTTTTCTTGACTTAAATTTGAAGTGCCAATAAATATTGATAGCTATAATTTAGGTCTGTCTGTGACCTGAGCTAGGGTCACTTATCACAGCAGCACCTTACAAAGCCGCTTCAGACGGCTCTCGGGTCTCGAGAGGATGGTTTGGGTTTATGTGTATGCACATGGGAAGGTGTTTGTGTCTGTGTATATGCACTGAACCCGGGATGACATCAAAGAATGTCACTATGGGTGCCAGAGGAGGGGGAGTGGATGAGGAAACTTACTCTTTTTATTTACAGCCTTCACAGGTATGGAGCCTTGTCTATTAGCAATACCACTATACATCAATGGGTAGACCCAGTGATGGAGACACCTTTGGGCCCCTCTATATACTATTTGTGGGTTCCTTTGTACACTACACATGTGTGAACCTCACCTGTATATGGCACGCCCAGCTTCTACTTCCATCCAGTCTAGAGCGAAGTCAATCTGCCGTACAAAGGAGGACATCCTCTTCACAACTGTGTGTGCCACACCCAGGACGATATCTGGCCGTTTCCTCATGATCCTGTCATGTGATCTCAAGTCATTTCCGTTCCATCAGGTCTCCTCTCACCTCCCAATCTTCAGTTCAGTCCTGCTACACCCACTCCTCACACAGAGTCACCACAACTGAGAGCAGGCAGAACCTTTAACCCCGCCCATCGCACAAGGACTCTTGATGCTTACTTTGAGGGAAAAAGACACTAAGGGCTGAGACAGAATGGTGCCTAAGCAGCCATCTGCTCTTAGCTGCACAGGGACAATGGATTTGGTGGAATAGGAGAAGGCCACCCATAGGACTGTCCACTCTATGAAAGTCCCCTGAACACAGACTGCACATAAGTTCCAGGTTTTGGCAGCAAGATTCCACCCATCACATACTCAAACCCATGAGTATAAGCAACAGCAAATACAATGAGGTATCCCAATGCTAGCAAAGTTGTTTCAAGGGACTTTGAACCTGAAGGGCATGGAGTCTACCGTGGGTAGGTACAGAGTGCTTAGGTTCTGACCCAAGAACACTGTCATCTCTCTGGTGACTGTATGTGGACAGACAGTGGAAGGCAGGGCAACAAGGTTATCATGGCAGCTCCAGGGCTGGGAGGGAAAGAACCAAGGCTGTGGGACTCCAGACCTTGGCCAACTAACAGGAGAGATGGAGTTGCCAGTCTATAAGCAACAGAAAAACAGAGCATTGCCTCAGGTACTACAAAATAGAGGGAATGGAGTCCCTTCACCATCCCAGAGTAGTAAGATAAATACTAGATGATGATAGCTTCAGAGAAGTTAATTGAATATAATTTTATCCCCAAGACTGGATGAAAGTCCCTAGGACATTTGCTGGACCATGTCTGCAGAGTGAGAAATACTTCTATCGGGAGTTTTTTTGCACATACAACCACATACATCTAGACAAGGACATTCAGTATAAGATACATAGAGATACACATGGGTAAAGATATGTAACAAATGTACACATAGACACAAATATGTAAACAGGTCACAAAAACACACATGTATATACATAGACAAAGATATGTACATATGGATACAAATGTGGACATAGACAAGGATATGCAAACACACATATACACAAAAGCTCACAGAGAGCTGGAGAGATGGCTCAGAGGTTAAGAGCACTGGTTGCTGTTCCAGAGGTCATGAGTTCAATTCCCAGCAACCACGATGGCTCACAACCATCCATAATGAGATCTGGTACCCTCTTCAGGCCTGCAGGGTATATACATAATAAATAAATCTTAAAAATAAAACCCAAAAGCTCACAGAGAAACATAAGGACATACAGACACACATAGAGGAACATAGACATGCATACACAGGCAGTACCATATAGACACACTCAAACATGTGGACAAGGACATGTAGTCTCACACACACACACACATCCTACATAGATTTGTAGGATAACAGACAGACACACATGCATGGGAAGGCTATGTCAAGGCCAGAGGAGCAAAGAGAAAGAGAACAAGAATGGGGTCCTGACGACCATATGAGACAATTCCTCTTCACCCTTCTGACTATCCTTGAGCTTTGCCCTGATACCAGAACCACACTCCGATAGAGAAAGCAGCATATGTCAGATAGCACAAGTCAAGAGGTTCTCTGAATGACTGAGCCTGTGTATGGTACGAATGTATGCAGTCACCTAGCTAAAGAGCCAGCTAAGCGCAGCAGTAGGTCTAATCCTGAGAGCCCTCAGGGACAGAGGATCCAGGAGACAGGTAAACAGGAGAGAGAAGGGCATAGAAAGTGCCTCCGCATTTCAGAATGAATCAGAGAAGGGAACAGGTAACTCACTCATAGAAGTGGGCCTTAGAGATGGACAAAAAGCTGCAGTCTCTGTTGGCTTTGATGGTGAACATTAGGGGCTCTCCAGTGAGCACTGCCAGCTGCCCCACCATTTCCCCAGGATGTGTGAGAAACAGGCACGTATCCTCCAAGCTGTCGATCTTCTGTTGGTATACATGCAGCAGCCCCGAGACCACAAACAAAATATTGACATCCTGATAAAAACAGAGAAGGCTGGCTTCAGGAAGATAGATATGATAGTGGCCTAGTAAGCCCCATGGGCCCAAAACCTAGGGAGGATCACTGAGCCCCACAGAGTCACACATGGTACAAGCAGCTGCTTCTTTGCCTATTCTAGGGTAACCTAGTCTTGGGCACATGTTTCCACTGAAAATATTATAGCAGTTCTATAACTTTATTATTTAGTTGAATGGTGTCTATGACTTATTTATCCATTACAGGAAATTTAGTTTTTCAAATCTCAAACACACATCTCTTCCCTCCTTACACACCCTTCTACTGCTCTACATAAATGTCAGCTATTTTCCTACAGAAGCCAAGGTGCGGCTCCATGCTTTGAAGCCTGTCTATAGACTACACCTCTGCTACCTTTAAAGTCACATATTTTGATTCAAAAGTCACAAAAACATGCAGGTCCAAATTCCAACTTTGTATCTATTATGGGACTCTGCAAACCTTCTCACCCCAAGTCTTTAGATTCCACAAAAGGAGCCAGGGTATCAGGAACAACCATGGATAAGCCTGGTGTCAAGGCCCCAAGCTGCCCAGAGACTAAGACAGTCCCCAGAGGCGAGAAGTCTGGTATCGGGACAACTTCACCCATACTCCACCCAGCACTGAGCTGCAGGCCGGGCCAGCTGGATGACCAGCTCTTTAGGATTGAGGTCCTTCACTCACCTGGTCTCCCTGTTTTGACACTACGGTGCCTGCAGGAACATGAAGAAATGTCACCCGGCCATCCAACAGGGATGGGTCCTAAAACAAAACAGATTTCAGGAACTGAAGAGGTACTTACAAGAAGACACAGAAGATGGGACCTGAGAGGAGAGAGCAGAGGCATCATGGGTATGGCTGTATCAAGTGCTTATATCTAAGGACTGTCTACTAACTCGGACAAGGCAGTATGCTGCATAAAAGATAAGAGGAATGCAGCAGAAAATGCAGGGATGCAGACCAGTATGCATGTGACTTACACAGGACAGAGAAGGAATTTAGTTTCAGTAAGAAAAGACAGTTCATTTCATAAAGGTCACTGGCAAAAAGAGAAGACACCAAACTGGGCTGCCCTGTCCACACTCTACAAAAACTAGCCAACTGCCAAGTACAGCAGTATGCACCCAGAATCCCAAACACTCAGGAGACCGAGGCAGAAGAATTACTTCATCTTAGAATTTCGGGTCCAGGGGATGGAGAGTTGGCTCAGCGGTTAAGAACACTGGCTATTGGCTATTCTTCCAGAGGTCCTGAGTTCAATTCCCAGCAACCGTATGGTGGCTCACAACCATCTATAATGAGATCTGGTGCCCTCCTCTGGCCTGCCTGTCTACCAGCCTGGTCTACAAGAGCTAGTTCCAGAACAGGCACCAAAGCTACAGAGAAACCTTGTCTCGAAAACAAAACAAAAAAAGATTTTCATGTCCAGGATGAGAGCTCTCGCTCTTTCCTTTTTTCTTTCCTTCTTGAGTCATGGGCTCATCTTAGATAAATCTAATGAGGGTACCATCTCCTATTCCACCTGCAAAATCTGACTTTCCTACATGCCACATAAGGTCAGGAACAGGCTGGAATTCAACATGACTGGGGAAGCTTGCAGAGATTGAGTCTGTATATATGTGGCCATGATACCTGCAAAGGCCGGGAAAAAAAACCAAGTACTTAAATCCACAGCTCTTGGCAATAATAAAACAAAATAATAACAAAGGTTACTGGCCACCATTAGAAAATATCAGTAAGGGGCTGGAGAGATGGCTCAGTAGTTAAGAGCATTTGTTGCTCTTGCAGAGGATCCAGGATTGGTTCTAAGCACCTACAGGGTGTTTAAATCATCAGAAGCCATCTCTGAACCTTCACTAAACTCGAGGGAAGAAAAGTTAGCTGAGAGAAAAGAAAAGAAGTCATGAGAAAAAAGTCAGAAAGGGAAGGGAAGCAAAGAAAAAAGCTGTGGGGCCATAGCTAGCCCAGCAGGGACCTCTCAGTCACTTACGGAGTTACTGGGCTAACTAGAACGTCAGACACTAGCCAAACAGTCTTGTCTACTGCAGAAAGAAGAGCATCATCTTAGGGCTCCCAAAATGTGAATGCTCCAGTGCCACACAGAACCATAGATGGCCTGAGCAATAGCCAGAAGGGGTTAAGCGCATGTGGTTCCAATGGAAAGACCTCTTACAGAGAACACTACTGAACAAAAAGGAAACTCTAAGACATTTAGCAATACCTAGAGATACCTTTGTGTGTGTGTGTGTGTGATAAATGTGTGTGTTTTCACCCATATGTGTGTATGCGAAGGTCAGAAGTTGGCATCAGGTGTCTCTACAATTCTTCACATTTAAAAATGTTTTTTGCATTTATGTATTTATTTTCGGGGGAGGTATCAACACATAAGTGCCACACTGTACATGTGGAGGGCAGGGGACAACCTGCAGGAGTTGGTTCTCTCTCCTTCCATTATGTGGGTCCCCAGGGATCAAACTCAGGTCGTCAGGCTTGGTGGCAAGTGCCTTTACTCATGAACCACCTTGACATCCCACTTTTTGTTTGCATTTAAAATTTATTTGGGGCTGGAGAGATGGCTCAGTGGTTAAGAGCACTGGCTGCTCTTCCAGAGGACCTGGGTTCAATTCCCAGTATGCACATGGCAGCTCACAATCGTTTGTAACTACAGTTCCAAAAATTCCCAATTTCCTTATACAGACATGTATACAGGCAAAACACCAATGAACATAAATAAAAAAAAATGGAGAGAGGGTTTCTCTAGTTTTGGAGCCTGTCCTGGAACTAGTTCTTGTAGCCCAGGCTGGCCTTGAACTCATAGAGATCCACCTGCCTCCGCCTCCCAAGTGCTGGAATTAAAGGCGTGAGCCACCACTGCCAGGCTAAATAAAAAAAAATTAAGTATTTATTTTTATTTTATGTGTATGGGTGTTCTATCTGCATATAAGTGTACCAGGTGCATGGAGAGCCAACAGAGTTTAGAAGAGGGTGTCAGATACCCTAGAACTGGAGTTACAGAGTTGTGAACCAACTGGGAACTGAAGCCTAAACCTCTGTAAGAGAAGCAAATACTCTTAACTGCTCCAAGACATTGCTCTAATCCCTCCACCTTATTTTTTGCAACTGGGTCTCTAACTAAACAGGGTGCTCCCTGTTTCAGCTAGCAGCTAGGCATACTATTCAGCAAGCCCCCAGAACTTGCTTATTTTTGTCTGTGCCAACACTGCCCTAGGCCTGAGGCTACAGACACACACACAGACACACAGAGACACACACACACACACACACACACACACACACACACACACACACGGAGGGAAGGAGGGAGGGAGGGAAAGAGGGAGGGAAGGAGGGAGGGAAGGAGGGAGGGAGGGAGAGAGCTGCCTACACACTGTGATAGCCACTCCCCCTGGAGTGCTGGGGATATAAACTCTGGTCCTCATACTTGGACAGCAAGCAAGCACTTTGCCCACTGATTCATCTTCCAAGCCCCAAATTAGAAACATCTCAACAATGACAGCAGATTGTCTAAGTGAAAATCATAGAACCATATAAAATGAACAAACTTAGGCCCCCAGCTTGGGAGACATTTGCTGTTCAAGTGCAGGCCACATTAGTCAGAAGAACAGGTACCTACCAGCTCAGTTGGAGACTCCCTGCTCAACCACAGACCACACTGGCCACCAGAACTCCAGACAGGCCACCCACAGACCTCCCCCACTCCCTCCATGCCCTCTCCCCTCCTCATCACCACATCCCAGCCCTCAACTTACGTGGAGACTCCCTGCTCAACCACAGACCACACTGGCCACCAGAACTCCAGGTAGGTCACCCACCCGTGGACCTCCTCTACTCTCTTGGTGTCCTCCATTATCCCCAAGCCTTCCTCCCCTCCTCCTAGCTGTGACCTACCCAAGTTAGGTGGAGACCTCCTGCTCAACCACAAGCCATACAGGCCAGAAGACCACAGAGGAAACAGAAACCAAGGAACGAAACGTCCATCAAAAGAAGACAAACTCAGAGCTGGGCAGCACCTAGATCTATAATCACCCCAAACCCAGAAGCCTAGACACAAGTTTAAGAATAAATAACAACAACCAGGGAAATATGTCACCATCAGGGTCTAGCTATCCTACTACAGCAAGCCCTGAATATTCCAACACAAAAGAAGCACAAGAAAAAGACCTTAGGGGCTGGAGAGATGGCTCAGAGGTTAAGAGCATTGCCTGCTCTTCCAAAGGTCCTGAGTTCAATTCCCAGCAACCACATGGTGGCTCACAACCATCAGTAATGAGGTCTAGTGCCCTCTTCTGGCCTGCAGGCATACACACAGACAGAATATTGTATATATAATAAATAAATAAAATATTAAAAAAAAGAAAAAGACCTTAAAACCAACTTTATGAAGATGATAGAGTTCCTTAAAGAAGAAGTGAAAAAATCCCTTAAAGAAATCAAGGAAGAGACAAACAAAAAAATGGAGGGAATGAATAAATCCCTTAAAAGAAATCCAAGAAAATAAATGAAGGGAACAAATAAACATGTTCAAGACCAGAAAATGGAAATAGAAGCAATTATGAAAACTCAACCTAAGGGAATTTTGGAAATGGAAAAATCTAGGTAAGTGAACAGGAACTACAGATGCAAGCATCACCAACAGAATACAAGAGATGGACGAGAGATCTCAGTTGTTGAAGATATGATAAAAACAGATACATCAGTCAAAGAAAATGTTAAATCTAAAAAATTCCTGACACTAAACACCCTGCAAATCTGGGACACTATGAAAAGGTCAAACCTAAGAATCATAAGAATATAAGAGAAGATTCCCAGCTCAAAGGCCCAGAAAACATTTTGAACAATATCATAGAAGAAAAATTTCATAATCTAAAGAAGGCGACATCTATAAAGGTACAAGAAGCTTACAGAACACCAAATAGTTTGGACCAGAAAAGTAAGTCCTCTCATTACATAATAACCAAACACTAAATATACAGAAGAAAGAAAGAATATTAAAAGCTATAAGAGAAAACTTATTGGAATTAAACCCAACTTCCCAATGGAGACTCTAAAAGCCAGAAGGGCCTGGACAGATGTCCTGCAGACTGTAAGAGACCACAGATGCCAGCACAGACACTATACTCAGCAAAACTTTCAATTACCACAGATGGAGAAAACAAGATATTCCATGACAAAATCAAATTCAAAAGTATCTATCTACAAATCCAGCTCTACAGAAGGTACTAGAAAGAAAACTGCAACCCTAGGAGGCTAATTACACAGGTGCAAACACAGGAAATAAGTAATCTTACACCAGCAAAACCAAAAGGGAAGCACACACACACACCACCACCACCACTACCACCACTACCACCACCACCACCAACAACAAAATGACAGGAATTAACAATCATTGGTCATTGATGGACTTAATTTCCCAATAAGAAGACAGAGACTAACAGAATGGATGCAAAAACAGGATCCATCCTTCTGTTTTATACAAGAAACACACCTCAACATCAAAGATAAATATTACCTCAGAGTAAAGGGTTAAAAAAAAGATTTTTTTTTTCCAAGTAAATGAACCTAAGAAGCAAGCTGGTGTAGCTATTCTAATTCTAACGAAACAGTCTTCAAACCAAAATTAATCAAAAGAAATGGAGAAGGGCACTTATTCATCAAAGGAAAAATCAACCAAGATGATGTTTCAATTCTTTTTTTAATTGTTTTTATTGAGCTATATACTTTTCTCTGCTCCCCTCCCTTCCTCCTCTTCTACCCTCTCCCATGATCCCATGCTTTTTACTCAGGAGAGCTTGTCTTATCCTACTTCCCATGTAGATGAGAGATGTTTCAATTCTTAACATCTATGTCTCAAATGTAAGGGCACCCACATTTGTAAAAGAAACACTACTAAAGCTTAAATCACACACTGATAATGCAAGACTTCAATACCCCACTCTCACCAACGGACAGGCCATCCAGACAGGAACTAAACAGAAAACACTGGAGCCAACAAACATTATGAACTGAATGGACCTAATAGATATCTACAGAACATTTCACTCAAACACAAAATAACATACCTTCTTCTCAGCACCTCATGGAACTTTCTCCAAAATTGGCTATTTGCTAAGCCACAAAGCAAGTCTCAATATATACAAGCAAACTGAAATAACCCCCTGTATCCTATCAGACCACCATGGATTAAAGCTTGATTTCGACAACTACAGAAACAACAGAAAGCCTACAAACTTATGGAAACTGAACAACTCTCTACTTAATTACTGGGTCAAGACAGAAATAAAGAAATTAAAGACTTCCTAGAACTCAATGACAATGAATGCACAATATACCCAAACTTATGGGACACAATGAAAGCAGTGCTGAAGGGAAAGCTCATAGCACTGAGTGACTACATGAAAAATTGGAGAGATCTCATACTAGCAACTTAATACAACACCTGAAACTTCTAGAACAAAAAGAAGTTAAGCAAACCCAAGAGGAGTAGACAGCTGTTTAGGTGATATGTTGGTTCAGCTAAGAATATGGCTCTGGAAGTGGAGTCTCCCCACCACACACACACACACACGAACAAGCGCACACATGCACACGCACACACATGCAAGCACGTGTATGTGCACACACATACACATGCACACTTACACACACACACCATTTCAGACCCAAGCGTGTGTGTCTCACAGTGTTCCACAGGCACTTTTGTAGCACATAAAGTATGGAAGGCATTGACTTCACTAGTGACTAAAGAGAAAGTTACATAAAATTGTCTCTATACCTCCAGAACATTCAAAATTGAAAACTTTAGAGACCGAGGTGTGGTTCAGGAACACAGTTCTTGCCTACCATAAAATATCACACATACACACAGAGTAAAGAGCACAGAGAGAGAGAAAAGGCTTGACACTCTCAACAGCTAGCTGGTAATGATACAAGTGTTGAGTCCGCCCCAGGTTCAGAGGGAGAAAATTAGACATGCTCACGGCCTAGCATCCATGCCCAGGCCCACATCAAAAGTAAGCAAGACACCTCTAGTGACTGGAAACAAATGGGTCACTCTAACCTCTCAAAGCAACCCTGTGCTGGCACTCCCACGTGTCCACCAGTGATGTGGGTGATCCAATGACTAAGATCAATATACTCACAGAATGGGCAGTGATGGCAGGGACTGAATTCCAACTCAGGCCACCATATGAGTGAATCAACATGCTGAACACACAGCAATCATTCTAAAGAGCATACCTAGCAGGAATTACTCTGCTTAGGATCAAGTGAAATCAACCAGGGCATCTAGGAGTATAGCATGACACAGAGAAGGGCCTCTTTTGGGGAGAAGGGGCTGCACCAAGATATCAGAGTGGGTCTGAGAACTGTTCACAGTGGCATCCCATCCATGTGCTGGTATGATAGTTTGAATGAGAATGATTCTAGCCGAATGGTGGCGCACACCTTTAATCCCGGCACTCGGGAGGCAGAGACAGGCGGATTGCTGAGTTCAAAGCCAGTCTGGTGTACAGAGTGAATTCCAGGACAGTCAGACCTACACAGAGAAACCCTGTCTCGAAAAACCTAAAGGACTCTCATATTTGAATACTTGGTCCCCAGTTGGTGAAACTGTTTGTGAAGGATTAAGAGACATAGTCCTGTTGGACTGCTGTGTCACTGGGGGCAGGCTTTGAGGTTTCAAAAGACTCACATCATTCCCAGCTGTGCCTCTCTGCTTCCTGTTTGTGGATCAGGATGCGAACTCTCAGCAGTTGCTCCAGCACCGTGCTTCCCGATGGCTGTCATGCTTCCCACTATGATGGGGACTGGCTCCTGTCCTGAACTGTAAGCCCCAAATAAACTCTTCCTTCTATAAGTTACCTTGGTCATGGTGTTTTACCACAGCAAAGAGAGCTGGTTTTCTGGGTCCTCATTAAAGTGAACACAGGTGTTTTCCTTGCCTCTGTATACAAGGTCTTCAATTTTTTTTTTATTTATTATGTATACAGTGTTCTGCCTGCGTGTATCCCTGCAGGCCAAAGAGGGCACCAGATCTCATTACAGATGGTTGTGAGCCACCATGTGGTTGCTGGGAATTGAACTCGGGACCTCTGGAAGAGCACACAGTGCTCTTAACCACTCAGCCATCTCTCCAGTCCCCGATCATCAAATTTTTTAAAAGCATGAGAGACATTGCAAGGGACATGGCTAAGTCAATAAAACTTGTCTTACAAGCACAAGGACCTGACTCTGGTCAGACGCACTTAGAATCCCCGTCCTGGGGAGGCGGTGACAGGGGGATCCTGGATGTTCACTGGTCAGCCTGATGAGCAGTCTTCACTCAGTAAGAGACCCTGTCTCAAAAGAGGTGGACGTGTTCCTAAGGATAACACCCAAAGTTGTTTCTAGCCTCCACGTGTATGTACCAACACTGTGGTGGTCTGAATAAGAATGGCTCCCATAGGCTCATAGACTTGACTGCTTGGTCATTAGGGAGTGGCACTATTTGACAGGGACTAGGAGGGGTGGCCTTGTTGAAGTGAGTGTGTCACAGGAGAGGGGGACTAGAGGGGTAGGCTTTGGGGTCTCAAATGGTTAAGCCAGGCCCACGGTCTCTGTCTTCCTGTTGCCTACCCATCCAGATGTAGAACTGCCATCTCCCTCTCCAGCTCTGTGTCTGTCTGCGTGCTGCCATCCTTCTGCCCTGACAATAATGGACTAAACCTCTGAATGGAAGCAAGCCCCAATTAAATGCTTTCTTTTCTAAATGTTGCCATGTCCATGACGCCTCTTCACAGCAACAGAACACTGACTAAGACACACGAATATACATATGTGTTCATGCACTTAAAAAAATATGAGGGATACACTGCGCTCTAACACTCAGGAAGCTGTGGCAGGGCCTAGATTTTAAAATAACACTGGGCGGTGGTGCCACACACCTTTAGTCCTAGTACTCAGGAGGCAGAGGCATGCAGATCTCTGAGTTTGAGGCCAGCCTGATCTATAGAGAGTTCCAGGTCAACATGGAGAAAGCCTGTCTCAAAAAACAAACAAAAAACCCCAAACAAAACAAAATAAGCAACAACAAAGAAACAAAATCCACAAAAAAAAACAACAAAGAGGGAAAATTACTAAAAATACGTATGTGAGAATGAAGCTCTGAACGCCCCCCATCCACCTGAAGATGGGGAGCCCCACTACTGGAAGGCCTGGATGAAAAAGAGGACCATAGTGCAGGAAGCATTAGAGGGACGTGCTGCCCAGGGCACAGGAAATGAAGAAGCAGTACTGTGGGATCAGAAGTTGTCACGTCCTCTCTGAGCCCACACACTTACATCTAACTTCATCAGCGTAAGGAGGTCCTTTGTGGCGGCTTTGAAGATGGTGTCTGCCTTCCCTCTGGCCCCAGCCTCATTCCAGGATTTTTCTGAGTAGTGGAAGATGGCGGAGGGGCTCTCTGCAACAACCACGCTTTTCTTCGACTTGAAAAGGACAAAGACACAAGCCATCAGAAGAGGTGCCATGAGGAAAGGATGCAAGTGCATCTCCGTGACCCACTACTGACACTGGTCGTGTCAGACACGGACCACATCCCAAGCACTCACAAGCAGGGGAGTGGGCAAGGCCCCAAAGGGACAATAGGAAGACGCAGGGATATACCTTGCTGGACACAGAGTTCCCAAGTTGCTCATCTGAGTGTGGCCAAACCCTGGCACGGTTGTATGCCATCCCGAGGTCTGAGGTGGCCCCCTCATGGCTTTCTAAAGACAGAAAGAAGACTCAGTTTACTGCCCTCCTGCTAGCCCATATGCACAGGCACACAAAGGGCAGGCTGACTGAACAGCATAAACCTGGTAGGTAAGCTTTAAATCTCTAGACAGCAAGGTTGCATTACTGTCATTTCCACTACAGTATCACTAGTCCATTCTGTATGCTATAGCAGGACATCTCAAGGTGGTACTATAGAAAGCCAAGATGCTCATTTAGTTCATGGTTTCAGAGGTTGGAAGTCCAGGACTGTCTGGCTCCTTATGGTCAGTTTCTAGTAAGGACAATCTTGTTCCATCACAGTAAGTCAAAACAGCAGAAAGAGAAACAGTCACATGCGGAATGAACTAAGCAAATGTAGTGGCCTTGCTTTACTTTTATTTCTTTTGTTTTTTGAGACAGGGTTTCTCTGTGTTACCTTGGCTGTTCTGGAACTTGCTCTGTAGGCCAAGCTGGCCTCAAACTCACAGAGATCCACCTTTCTCTACCTCCCAAGTGCAGGGATTAAAGGCATGCACCACCACCACCCAGCTTGTAGCCTTGCTTTTAAAAAATGTTTTATTATATTTTTATTTATTTATTTTGTGTACATGTTATTTGTGTATATAAGTTTTTAAAATTAATTTTAAAAGAAACAGCTGGGGCTGGAGAAATGGCTCAGCAGTTAAGAGCACTGGCTGCTCTTCCAGAGGTCCTGAGTTCAATTCCCAGCAACCACATGGTGGCTCTCAACCATCTGTGGTAAGATCTGGCTCCCTCTTCTGGCCAGGCAGAACACTGTATACATAATAAATAAATCCTTTTTTAAAAAAAAAGAAAAGAAAAGAAAACAGCCAAGCTGGGCGGTGGTGGCGTGCATCTTTAATCCCAGCACTCGGGAGGCAGAGGCAGGTGGATCTCGGTGAGTTCGAGGCCAGCCTGGTCTACAAGAGCTAGTTCTAGGACAGGCTCCAAAGCTACAGAGAAACCCTGTCTCGAAAAAAAAAAAAAACATAAATAAATAAATATAAAAAGAAACAGCCTTAGGACTGGCAAGATAACTCAGTCAATAAAGTACTGGCCACACAAACACAAGGAACTGATTCATATCCCCCAGTACCCACATTAAAAGTCAGGCATGAAGTCAGAGAGATAGCTCAGTGGTTAGTATCCACATGGCAGCCCACAACCACCAGTAACTCCAGCTCCAGGGAAACCAGCACCTGCTTCTGGCCTCTGTGGCATGCACGTCACTTACATTAATACAGGCAAAACAATCACACACATAAAATAAAAATAAATAGGGACTGAAGAGATGGCTCCACAGTTAAGAACACTTGTTACTCTTGCAGAGAACATGGGTTTGATTCCCAGTACTCACATAGCGTCTCACAACTGGCTGTAATTCCAGTTCTAGGAGACCCAACACCTTCTTCTGACCTCTTCAGGTACCAGAAACACATGTGTTGTGCATATATACATACAGGTAAAACACTCTTACAAATAAAATAAAAAATAAGTATGAAAATTACAAATAATAAATATTTTTTTCTTTTTTTAAAATATTTATTTATTTATTATGTATACAATATTCTGTCTGTGTGTATGTCTACAGGCCAGAAGAGGGCACCAGACCTCATTCCAGATGGTTGTGAGCCACCATGTGGTTGCTGGGAATTGAACTCAGGACCTTTGGAAGAGCAGGCAATGCTCTTAACCACTGAGCCATCTCTCCAGCCCCAAATAATAAATATTTTTAAAGAAATAAAAAGTGCCAGGCATTGGTGGCATAGGCCTTTAATCCCAGCACTTGGCAGGCAGATCTCAGTGAGTTTGAGGCCAGCCTGGTCTACGAATTGAGTTCCAGGAATTGTAGCCAGGGCTACACAGAGAAACCTTGTCTCAAAAGTAAATAAATAGATGATAGATAGATAGATAGATAGATAGATGGATAGGTAGATAGATAGATAGATAGATAGATAAATTAGTTGGGAAATGGGAAGAGAAAGAAAGATCCTTATTGTTCACTCATTAGCCAGATTGGCCAGTCTAGACTACTGGGCAACCCTAGGTCCCAGTGAGAGACTCTCTCTCAAAGAAAGCTATGGCTCCTAAGGAATGATATCAGTGATTGTCCTCTGGTCTTCACAAGTATACACACACACACACAGATACACACAGAGATACACATACAGATACATACACACATGAGAGATACATACATACATACATATGTTCATACATACATATGTATGTTCATACATTCATTCATTCATACATACATAGAGAATGTACAAGCTCAAGCAGGCCTAAATCTGAAGCCAGACTCTAGCAGTGAGGGTCCACTATGTTTCTCTGATGCAGGAAACTGGCTTTCTGGGTGACAGGGGAAGCACTACCTGCAGTGGCTACACATAGTATTCCGATCGGAAAAAAAAATTAAGGTCAAAATCACTGATTTAAAGCAGCTCTAGAAACATGAAAAATGGTTCAGTATTAAGCGCAAGTACCGTGCAGAAGACCAAAGTTCAGTTCCCAGAATCCACACTAGGTGGCTCACAACCCTCCCGTAACTCAAGGTCTAGGGGGATTCGGTCCTCTGACCTCCACAAACACCAGCACTCACATGCACATACCTACACAAATAATTTCTTTTAATGAAAATCAATCTTTAAACTGGCTCTAAGTGATCACTGAGGTTGGCATCAAACTCTTCAGAAACCGTAAGTGATATGGATGTTCAAGTTTACATGACAGCCATTGGAAAGTAGCCCAGGCATGGGAGCCCATGGCCAGATGTCTCAAACCTGCACCACGAGACGGCACACTCTACCCAGAGCAGTCAGCCACAGGACGCTGACAGAACCAGAGAAAGGTGCAGAGAGCCCAAAGAGAAGCCCTCGACACACACTGCATGCCACAAGAGAGCGTGTGCCCCGGTGAAGGGTTGTGGTTAGGACACTACCTAAGTCAGCCATGCAGGAGGCTCACACATGAAACCTAAGCATTTAGGAGGTAGAGGTCGGGGATTATGAATTCAAACCTGAGCAATACAGCAAGGCTCTACTGAGGGAGGGAAGAAAGAGAGGGCTATGCCCTTAATATAATCTTTCTTTTTTTAATATAATCTTTCATATGCTAAAGGAACATAGCTATAAACAGAAGCTTGGGAGCTGGATAAGTGGGTAAAGTACTTGCTATGCAAAGATTAGACCCTAAGTTCAGATCCAAGCACCCATCTAAAAGCCACTGTGATAGCATATTAGGTATAATCCCAGTGTTGGGAGGCAGAGGCAGGCAGATTCCTGGAAACCACTGGTTAGCTCTGGCTACAGAGTGAGATCCCAGCCACATCTCAACAAACAAACAAACAAACAACAAGAACAACAAATAACATATAAAAGCTAATACTTTCGGGATGAAAAACTCACATAGACTCAGAAATATAATACCAATGAAAACAGCATTTTTAAAGAGCCAGAGAATGGGGGCTGGAGAGATGGCAGAGCAGTTAGGAGCACTGATTGTTCTTCCAAAGCACCTGGGTTCAGTTCCCAGCACTCACACGGCAGCTCACAACTGTCCGTAACTCTAATTCCAGGGGAGCCAACACACTTACACAGACATACATGCAGGCAAAACACCAATGCACATAAAATAAAAACAAACAAATAAATAAAAGTCAGAGATTGTTCATGAATGATATTAGGCAGACTATCATACACTGTATATATAATAAATCTTTGAAAAAATATGATTAAAGAGACTGAGGCAAGAAGATCGTGAATTTGATGCCAGCATGTAAGTATGTAGTAAGACCTCATCTCAAAAAAAAAAAAAAAAAAAGAGGTGAGACTTCCACTAGAGCACATAAACAAGGGGGAAAAGCTCCAGGAGCCATGTAGAATACAGTGGCTATCAACCAGGTATGAAAAGGTGAAGTCTAGCAGGGCAATGGTGGCGCACGCCTTTAATCCCAGCACTCGGGAGGCAGAGACATGGTCTACAGAGCTAGTTCCAGGACAGGCTCCAAAGCCACAGAGAAACCCTGTCTCAAAAAAAAAAAAAAAAAAAAAAAAAAAAGGTGAAGTCTGACAGCTTTTAAATGAAACAGAAAGCCAACAAGCTACACAAAAGAAAGAGAGAAAGAGAAACAGGGGGCTAGAGAGATGGCTCAGTGGTTAAGAGTACTGACTGCTCTTCCAGAGGTCCTGAGTTCAATTCCCAGTAATGATCTGGTGGTGGCTCACAACCATCTACAAAAGGATCCGATGCCCTCTTCTGGCATACAAATGTTAAAAATAAATAATTATCATTTAAAAAAACCTTTCCTGCCAGGTGGTGGTGGCACGGAGGTAGGCGGATCTCTGTGAGTTCGAGGCCAACAGGCACCAAAGCTACACAGAGAAACCCTGTCTCAAAAAATAAACAGATAAATAAATAAAGGGAGACAGGGAGGAAGGGAAGCAGTGAACAGGCACCTCTGGGCATTAGGCGGCAAACAAGAGGAGGCTGAAGGGACACAGAGTATGTCAGTTTATGACAGGATCCCCAGCAGAGGTAAGCCTGTCACTAAAGATGGTGTAGGTGGGTCCAGGGCTCAGCAGAGGAGGCATCATGCACAGGTCTGGTAGAAGATAGTGGGCAGAATTCACCATACACACAGCAAGATACCACCAAAGTCTCAGCCCCAGGAAGAGAGTGCCTTGGGCCACAGGCTCTTGTCCAACTATACATGATACCAAGTTCAGGGTGTCTAAGTCAGGACAAGATAACACAGTGGGGAGGAGAGAGCTTGACTCATCTTCCAGACATACAGAACCTATCATTAGAATGAGCTGTTACAAGAGCGGACTTTTACCTTGGGAGGATGAAAGATTAAAGCCTCTTCCTTGGAACTGCCTGAGCTCATCTGAGATCTCTCCATGGATGGAAGGCAGAGGTACGGAGCAGCTCCTCTTCAGCAGAGGCACAGAGACTGCCAGGCGGCCACTGTCATGATCTGGTGGAGACAGGGAAGAGCTACTCCAGTTCCATAAGGTCTAGCGTCTGCTTTAGTTACTACCACAGATGGCTCAAAGAACAGAGTCCCCCAAAACAGCACATGATCAAGGCCTTCCCAAGTACCCTGTGAACTTGCAGATAACTTACCCAGACAGGGCCTTCAGGAAATCTCACTGGTAGCACTTGCCAGCGGAGTGATGCAAGAATGTGAGCCTCAGGTTGGTCCTGCTCCCTTCCCTCCAACCCTGCATCTCTCTTGGCCATCCTTCTCCATGGGCCTCCTGACTACCCCTGCTGCCACCAAGTACTTTGAAGGTAAACCCTAAAGCAGAGAATCTGCCATTTGCCCCTTTTCCATGGCCTTCTTCTTCTGAGATGACCATTAGCACACCTAGGGTGCAACAGGGCTTGAATGTTCTGTCTCAACTTCAAAGGACCCTGACTTTGCCCACCACACAAGACACTGTCTGCTACTGCAGACTCTGATTCCAAAGAGGTTCATAAAACTCAGCCCCGCTGAGTGGCGGTGGTGGAGCACTCCTTTAATCCCAGCACTTGGGAGGTAGAGATCTCAGTGAGTTCGAGGCCAGCCTGGTCTACCGAGAGAGTTCCAGGACAGCCAGCACTATTACACAGAGAAACCATGTCTCAAAAAAAAAAAAAAAAAAAAAAAAATAACAAAACAAAAAAAAACAAAACAAAAAAAACCAAACTCCTCAACCTAACCCCAATCTCTGTGAAGATGCAACACTGGACAGCTGCCTGAACCAAACACCTTCAAGAGGACAGGCCTCAAGGTTCCATCACTCAAGCTAACCAAGTTTCAGAGAGAAAAGCACTACTCGGGAAAAAGACTTAAATGGAACCTATTTTAAAGTACATTTATGGGGAAAACCAGATCAAAACCAGGGATGTGTTTCAAGGTCACAAAGGTCCAAAGCCTCATCTCAGGTAGAATCATATGGGCAGCTTCAGTCTACCTGACACCAGAGGCCATTTCACTTAGTGTCTTGCTCTTTTTTTAGTCCCTTGGAATCTTTCACAGATATGATAAACTATTAAGACGCTGAAGGTCTATCTACTTTCAAAGCAGCGTGTGGGAATACTGTAACGTAGCAATAGATGTTGCTCAAGCATTACTGGCCAGCGTGTTCCCCAACCTAATTTGTTCTTGAGACTGAAAGCAGTTCTCAGGTGCAGGTCTGAAGACAAAGCTGAGAACCTGCTCCCCTGAACAGCATTCCCATGGAGCAAATCTCTCACCAGGGTACCAAAAGACAGAAGGTACGATTCTTGGACACATGCAACAGAGCACGGGAGGTCACCTGAGTGAAGCTAAAAAGACCTGAGGACGGTGAGGTAATACTAGACCATGAAGTCTGGGCATCTATGAGGGGAGGACAGGTGAGGAGATCTGGGATTACATAAACAGACCTGGGGCCTGTGAGGAAACCTGAGGGGGCAGATCAGGAAACACGGAGCCATGGAATAAGACCTAGGGGCAGGTGAAGAGACATGGGGCAAGTGAGGAGACCAGGAGGCATGTGAGGAACCTGAGATAAAGGTGAGCAGACCAGGAGGCACATGAAGAAGCCTGGAAAGTGGAGTGAGAAGGACCTGAGTCGGGGTAGTACCTGAGTTGCAGGGTTCCAGGGACCTTGGGAACCTTTCAAACTGGTCCTCTTGGCCATATGACATCTGTCTCTTGGCCTGTCCAGTTGCCACACTGGCTACTGACAAGAGAGGGATCGCTTGGCTCTCCTACGGAATGAGAAGAACATTAGCTATGCTCCAGGAATCCCCTGGTTCCCTATAAACATGCTATTAGAGAGTGCAACATTTATCAATTATGAGGACAACAGCAGACACTACAGGACCCAGGCAGTTCAGAGAGGATGAGCTTGTTGAGGCTCGGCATGTTCTTCTCTTAGGTTCTGTATACATTCAGAGCATACATACATACAAACTCTTCATACAGCCAAAATAATAGCCTATGTAGTCAACTCTTCACTAATAGATAACATGATAGAATAACATGATAGAATATTCAATTCTTCATTCGTAGGAAAAATCTTGTAACATAAAAGAATAGGGGCTGGAGAGATGGCTCAGTGGTTAAGAGCACTGGCTGCTCTTCCAGAGGTCCCAGCAACCACATGGTGGCTCACAATCATCTGTACTGAGATCTGGCGCCCTCCTCTGGCATGCGGGCATACATCGAGGCAGAATTGAATACATAATAAATAAATAAATCTTTTTTTAAAAAAAAGAATATTCCCTAAATACTGAGTATGACAAACTCTAAAATATAACCAAAGAAATGATAACTCACTGGGCAGTGGTGGCGCACGCCTTTAATTCCAGGACTTGGGAGGCAGAGGAAGGCAGATCTCCGTGAGTTTGAGGCCAGCCTGGTCTACAAGAGCTAGTTTCTAGGACAAGCTCCAAAGCTACAGAGAAACCCTGTCTCAAAAAAAAAAAAAAAAGAAATAAAGAAAGAGAAAAAGAAAAAAGAAATGATAACTCGTGGGTACCAAGCACTTCTTACCAGCTGCCAGGACTTCTGTGGCTGTCACTTGTATGTTTCACAGTGACTTCCTCTGCCCTTGCTTCAGGTACAGGAATAGAACAGTTGCTATCGAGCCCTTCTAAGGTGAGAACCAGTTTTGTCCCATTTCACAGGCTATGATTGGCCAGGTTTTTAACAGTAGGTACAAAAGTGAAGATTCAAGGCCTTGGAACCCTTGGCAATACCCCACACCTTCCAAGTCACAGTCTAGTGTTAGCTCAGTTCAGTGTTATGTCAAGGGCAGGACATAGAGACAAGAACTAGTAAGAGGGACAGGTGGAAAGGAGTGAAGGCCCAGCCCACAGTCTCAGGACCTGGGCACTCAGATTCTGTTCTTAGGGGTACAACAGGACTACTGGCAAGCAACAAAGCAAGCTAACACATCAAAAGCTTGACAAGCCTATACGCCCCAAATCCTGACTGTCTGTCGTAGTCACTCAGCCCACCACCACTGCTCAGAGTGCAGACCCACAACCAGGACTGCTTGCCGACAGCTGCACTGGTTGGCACAGGCAGGGCTGTCCTGGCGAGAGCCTCAGCATCCTGACAGAAGGCAATGTAGGAGGCCTGCACTCACAGGGTTGAAGAGCTCTGTAGTCAGCCCCAGGTAGTTGTGTAGAGCCAGGAAAGTCACCCGCTGCAGCCGGACCATGATGATCTGCAAGACACAGAGGTGGGACGAGTGAGCCTGGGCCCCAGCCGCCCACAGCAACTCCTGCTGACCCACAGTACAGGCCACAGCTCACATTTTCCAGGGCCCAACAAGCCACCACTGTGCAGCAGGGAGCTAACGTGAGGGACAATGTGGGACAGAGAGGAATCAGGCAGTGTTTTCAAACTGTCTGTAAATCTAAAATTACTCTAAAATATTTTGTAAGAAATTTAAATTTTTTCTTTTGGGAAATGGGAGGTCTTAAAGCTTCTGTGGAGTTATTAATATTAATCTGTGTGTGTGTGCACGCATGTGTGTGTGTGTGTGTGTGTAACAAGAGCAAAAGATGTGTGAGCATGCGCATGGAGAGCAGAGGTGTTGCTCCTCAGGCATCAGAGAGGTTTGCTTCCGAGACAGAGTCTCACAGGGACCTGGGACTCACTGATCTGGCTGGGCTGGCCAGACAAGCCTTAGGGGTTCACTTGCCTCCCAGGTCACATGCTCTCGGCTTTTTCACACTGAGTTTTGGGGATCAAATTCAGGTCCTCATGCTTAGAAGGTGAGCACTTTACTGACTAAACTACCTCCTCAGCCCCCACCCTCACCCCCACATTGCATTCTCTATTTTGTGAATGAATATGGGTATGAACATGCCACAGGACACAAGTGACTCACAGGAGTCGGTTCTTTCCGTCCACCACACCAGTCCTGGGGATCAGACTCAAGTAGTCATGCTTGGCAGCAGGGTCCCTTACTTGCTGAGCATCTTGGCAGCCCATTTTGTGTTTTTCTGACGCAGAGTCCTGCTCTGGCAACCCTAGTACAAGCTATATAGCCCAGCTGGCCTTGAACTCAGGTCAATCCTTCTGCCTCATTTTTCTAAGGGTTGGGATTATACCCATGTGCCACTACTCTGTCCAATTTATGCCTATTTTTTTTAAAAAACATTTTTTTAGCCAGGCAATAGTGGTGTATGCCTTTAATCCCAGCACTCGGAAGGCAGAGGAAGACAGATCTCTGAGCTTGAGGCCAACCTGGTCTACAGAGCAAGTTTTAGGACAGCTGGAGCTACATAGAGAAACCCTGTCTTGAAAAATATAATAAAAAGGCTTTTTTTCTATTGAAAAAAATTTTCTCATATAATATATTTTGATCATGTCCTTCCCACCCCTTTTCTGAGACATGGTCTTACTATGTAGCTGTGGCTGGCCTGGAACTTGCCACGTAGAACAGGCTGACCTGAATTTACAGATAACCCCCTGCCTCTGCCTCCCGAGTGCTGGGCTAAGGCACACTACCAAGACAGACCTGGACCACAAAGCACTCCCTAGAATTCACATCTCCAGCAGAAGATCCTGCCAGCAAAGCCAGGGCTACAGGCTCTGAATTCACCCTCAATGCCGAATGAGAAACCGACACAACCAGAAATGGCTCTAACGGGATCCACGCCAGTGCCCAGCTCCGGGGCCTGAGAAGGCCCATGGCAGACAGGAAAGGCACCTAGAAAGAAACTCACCTGCACTACCCTCACCAGAGTTTCTGGGTATTTCTCAAAAATTCCCTGGAAAGCTGCTGCAGGAAGCCAGAGGATGGTGGATGAGACAGCTGCGCGGGCAGAAACGGTTTTGTAGGGTGCAGTGTGGCCCTGCAACAATGACTTGGTTAGTCCCACACAGCAGACCCAGAGAGCTCCTGGGGAATTCCACAGCCCACAGAAGTTTCTGGGGGTCCCGCCTGGCTCCTACTCACACAGCTGCACTCTTCCCAGACATACTGTGGACACTGGCAATTTTGACGTAAACCACAATTTGTCACAGCAAAACATAGCAAAGGCTTGGCTGACGGGAGTTGTGGATAATGCTGTTACATGCTCTTTCCTGAGACTCTCAGGCCAGGTTCTTCAACATCCCACCCTGTCGATAGCCCCTTGCCAAAAAGGCATAACTCAACAACCCATGTGTGTTTTCTGTAAAGGTCACCGAGAGCAGAAATCACCATCATCAAACAGTTACACAACAGTCCTCAAACACTCACTAGGCCTGCCATGCATATTCCTGTATCCCCAGCGAGGGGCTGAGCTGCTTCTAAGACACAGTGACTATAAAGATGCGATAATACACACACAGGGTTCTGTGAGCATATTTCTTGCTGAATATATGGGAGGGGGGTTACTAGGAGACACGGTATCTGCATCCTTAACTCTGTAAAAATCAATCAAAACAAAGAAAAACGTCTACCAGATAAGTAAATCACACCAGATTGTCTTCCACAGTGGCTGTGCCCTTCTGCGTTCCCATCAGCTGTGAGCATGAGCTCCTGCCACTGTCAGAGTCACAGGGCTCAGCAGGTTTGTGAACCCTACCTCCCGCTCCCGTCAGCAGGTCTTCCCTGCCATGATGGAACTCGAACTGTAATCAAGTAAACCCTTCCTCCCTTCAATTGCTTCTTGACATGGCAGTAAGAACAGTCACTAACACACAGCTGTTTGGGGAGGGGTCATCCATGCTCCCATGCTTAAGTCAACACTGGTTCAGCAAGCTACACTTGGGCTTTTTTATTTAGCAGTTTTAATTTTAATAATTTTTAATATTTACTTTGGTCTGTGACTGGTACCCTATCTGAGCTAACTACATGTCTGACCATGAAAAGATCATACAATACTATAATCTCTCTTTTACTGTTGTGATCACACCTTGTGGGTTTTCTCTAGCAGGCTGGTCTTTTAGTTGCTATATTGTAAGATATTAACTGGTTAGGTTCACACCACAGTACACACCTATGAGCAGTAGCTTTAATTCCTTCATTTTCAAAGACTCTGATGTTCCAAAGGCTCTGCTATCAAATGTCACTCTGGAGGTAATCTGGGATTTTATTTTTTTTTTATTAATTTTTTTTTTTTTATTTTCGAGACAGGGTTTCTCTGTAGTTTTTGGTGCCTGTCCTGGAACTAGCTCTTCTAGACCAGGCTGGCCTCGAACTCACAAAGATCCTCCTGCCTCTGCTTCCCAAGTGCTGGGATTAAAGGCATGCGCCACCACCTCCTGGCTTAATCTGGGATTTTAAATGAAGTCTGAATATTAATCTAATTCTCATTGCCTCTGCTATGTTGCTTATGGCTTATTCTGAGTTTAAAGAGGTTCAAGGACAGAATCAGTGGACTTTTTTTTGCTTTCATTCAATACACGATGTTTATCTCTGCTCTCTCAAAGGATATAAATGGTCATAATCCCAATGATTAAGACAGAGGCCTGCTAGGAATGGTAGACATGATAATCTCAGTGCTTGGGAAGTAGAGGCAGACAGATTCAGAACAATACTGTCTCAAAAACACAAAGAACCAGGAGTATCCAGTTTATTCTGTCCTGTCTCCTGCATAGACTCCCCAGGTGACAGCCTGGACCATATACATGCGTGTGTGCGTGTGCATTCACGAGCATACGTGTGAGCACAAGAGCAGTGAGCACGTGGAGGTCAGAGAACAGCATTTGGGTATCGACTCTCTCCTTACACCTTGTTAAGTCAGGATCTGTCTTATTTCTGCTTCTGTGAAGCTTACTCCAAGCTAGCAGGTCTTCGAGCTTGTGGCCTCTGCTCCTGTCTCTGCCTCCGACTGCTGAGATTAAAGGAGTGTGCCATCATGCCTACTGGACCCTGGTTTTAAATGGCATTTTTCTTTTCATAATTAATCCTTGTAATTACCAGTTGAGTCAAGGACTTTTCCAGCAACAAGAATGTCTTGTGCTATCCTGAGTAAATAAATACCCAGCATAAACCCCTGACATGTAGCCACTGGTCCTATCTCAGCCACAGGGCTCAAACCTTCTCATCACCTGCTTTGGAAACAGTGTTTTGGGCACACTGTCACTCACTAATCTACACACTGTTGATAGACAATATAGCCTATAAAGCTAAAATATCTACCTCTGAGCTTCGGGGGGGGAAAGGCTGGCTAGCCTCTGCTCTCCCGCACACCCATGTCAGGAGCCTCCTCAAAGCTGAGCATCCGTCTTCACAGGCAATTCTGCCTTGCTCAAAAGTGAGTGTCTCTTTTCCTCAGGCAAGCAACCTTCCCAACTCAGGCCAAATGGGACACAGCAATACACAGGGGTCCCATCTCTGCCTCTTGGCCACCAAATAAGACAACGCATTCACTGATAGGCAGCAGTGTAGACACATAAGACATCACCGCGTATGCAAGGAATTTGCTGCTTCAGTGACAAGCACGCAGCTAAGGGCTTCATCAGTGGGTCCCACCAAGGAAGACTCTCGTGTGATCCTATACAAAAGCTTGGACTCCAGGTGCTGAATCCACCCAAACAAGGTTCTATTAGCTGCTCTGAGACACAGTAACAGTCCAGAAGAATGGAGCGGTGATAATTAGTCATCACTGTTGACTAGATTTGGAATCACCACAGAAACACATTCCAGGGTATGTCTATAAGAATGCTTCTAGAAAGGTTTGGATGTGGGCAGCACTATGCCAAGACTAAGCTCTCAGATGGTAAGAAGGAGAAAGTGAGCAGTATACCGGTACTCGTCTTTCTGTGTCCCAACTGTGGACACCCCTCTCCTGCCGCCACGCTTTCTCCACCAGGACGGACTGTACTTTTAAACGGTGAACAGAAACAAACCTAAAACCTACCCAAACTGTTTTTCTCAGCTCTTCTTACCATAGCAACTAGAAAAGTAATTAGCCAGGCATGGAGGCACACACTCTTAGTCCCATTTGGTGAAAGACATACGGGCTGGTGTGATGATTCTGTTCACTTCTGTGTGTGAACAAATACAATAAAGAATAAAAAGAGGAAAGCTGGGTGGGGGTGGCACACGCCTTTAATCCCAGCACTCAGGAGGAAGAGATAGACTGATCTCTGTGAATTCGAAGCCAGCCTAGTCTACAGAGGGAGTTACAGGACAGTCTTGAAAAAACATTTTTTAAGGGCTGGAGAGATGGCTCAGAGGTTAAGAGCATTGCCTGCTCTTCTAAAGGTCCTGAGTTCAATTCCCAGCAACCACATGGTGGCTCACAACCATCTGTAATGGGGTCTGGTGCCCTCTTCTGGCCTGCAGACATACACACAGACAATATTGTATACATAATAAATAAATATTAAAAAAAGAAGAAAAACCATTTTTTAAAAAAACGAAGAGTGGAAAATGTCTGGCACAGCAGCACACACTTGTAACCCAGTGTTTGGGGACCACGAGAGGGGACAAAGACTGTGAGGCAAGTCTGGGCTAACACAGCAAGATCCTGAACCAGACAGAAAGACAGACAGACAAAGAAGAAATAGAAAGGCCCACTGAAGCCTACTAAATACATTCTACCTAAAATACAATGTCAAAGTTGTTCCCACAGACGGACACCTCCTTAACTACTGGATGAGAGCTGTTCTCATCCTAGACAACCCCTCTTACTGTGTTACTACAGAGACGCAGCCGTTAACAATAAGCAACTCACTGTCTAGCAAGACAGGAAGAACAGGCCTTGAGGGCAGGCCAGAGATGCTTGGGCTCCTATGGCGGGTGGGGGGTGGGGGGGTGGGTGTGGTACTTACAGTGATCACGTCCAGAATGCTGAGGAGGCTGTGGACACTGTCCCCTGGTAGAACCTCTTTGACCACCACCTCGGTGCCATCCTGCGCTTAGATACAGAACCACAGGTATCAGGACAGGGACTGTCGGTACAGGGCACAGAGGCCAGTCAGCACCCAGGACAGTTGGCACATGAGAGTTCATCTCTGAGCTCAGAGAAAAGCCAAAAGTATGAGATACCATAAGCAGGGCTGGGAAAACGGCTCAACAGTGAATAGCACTGGCTGCTCTTCTAGCGGATCCAGTTTGGTTACCAGCACCCACATCAGGGGGTTCACAATCAGGGCATCTGATGCCCTCTTCTGACCTCTACCCACACACATGTGTAACACATACACACCCATACACAAATGAAAATAAATCTTTTAAAGAAGAGAAGAAGAGATACCACAAGCTTGAAAAATGTTAAGAAACAATAATAGCTGGGCATGATGGTGCACGCCTTTAATCCCAGTACTTGGGAGGCAGAGGCAGGCAGATCTCTGAGTTTGAGGTCTACAGAGTGCGTTCCAGGACTACCAGGGATACACAGAAAAACCCTGTCTTGAAAAACAAAATGAAACAAAACAAAAGGTGGGGGCAGGGAAAACACATCTCAATCAGTAAAGTGCTTGCCTTAAAAGCACAGAGATCTGAGTTAGATCCTCAAAATGCATTTTAAAAATATCTAATTGGATGAGAGGTAGTGGTTCATAACTTTAATCCCAGCACTCAGGAAGTAGACCTCTGGGAACTTCAGGCCAGTCGGTCTGTATAGTGAGTTCCAGGCAAGCCAGTGCTACATGTTGGCTTGAACACATAAATGATAGCTTCAGAGCATCCAAAAAGTTTCAGCAGCATTAAGGAGAAGAAATTAAAAATACTTCTCTTGATGTAATTTAACACAGAGTGAGATCTGAATTCTCTACTTCTCTCTCTCTGTGTCTTCTATCATCCCTGTCTGTAGTGGAATATTCCTTTACACTATATGAAGATGTGTCATTGTGACTGGCTTAATGAAAAGCTAAATTGCCAATAGTCAGAAGGTATAGCCGGGACTTCTCGACAGAAAGAGCTCTGGGAGGAAGAAAGGCCGAGTCATCAGCCAGACACAGAGAGGATACAAGACATGCAGGAGGAGAGGTAAAAGCCATGAGTCATGTGGCTATACACAGATGAATAGAAATGGGTTAATTTAAGTTCTAAGAGCTAGTGGGACAAGCCTAAAATATAGGCAGAGCTATAATCATAATCAATAATAAATCTCTATAATCTGAATTTCCTTGTTGTTGTTGTTTTTTTGCTTTTTTGTTTTTTTGTTTGTTTTGGGGTTTTTTGTTTGTTTGTTTGTTTTTTGGTGAGTTGGTGGCCCAAAGAAAAATCCATCTACAGTTGTTTGAGTCTGAATCTGTGTCTACATGAATATTGTCTTCTGAATTTGTCTGTCCCTGTCTCTGTCCCTCTCTGTATGTGTCTGTTTATCCCTAACAAAGGGCTTTTCTCTTTCTTTTACTGAACAGTACAGAAAGCATCACATGGAGGAGGAGGGATACGTCACAGAAATCTTTAGCAGAGTTTAACAAGGGTTGAAGTCACTGACTCCAACTGGCCCAGACAAGTGAATAAATGCTATCAAGTGATATTCACATGTAGTCTTCAACACCATGGCAGATATTCATTTCATAAGGTTGCTTTCAACCTTTATTTGCAGTTTCCGGAATTACCGAAACATATATACATACAAGCATTATTTGTGAATCAGGGGTAGGAAGAGTACGTAATTTAAGATTACAGCTGTGCATTATCTTAGCTTGTAAAAGTTTATACATGGGAATCCAAGGCAAGGAAGGTTGGTTGCCACATTGTCCTCTTACAGGCAGGCCAAACAGACAGGCTAAGTGCACAAAAGAGAATCAGTACGGTATTAAGTGACCTTAGGGTATATCATTAATTCTGACTGTAAGGGGGCCAGAAAAAGTTCCAGTCTCTTAAAATGTAACATGTATTTTCATAACATTGTATTGTCACAGAGTGAGATTCTGTCGCCACCCAACTTCCCCAAAAATGTCAAGTTTGGCCCAGCAGGATGGCTCAGCAGTTAAAAGTACTGCCCTGCAAGACTGAGAACTTGAGTTTGATCCCTGAAATTCCACAGTAAAAGAAGAAAACAAACCTCCAAAAGTTATTCTCTGACCTTTACATATGCACACCCTGGGCATATTCACACATGCATGCACATGCACACACACACACACACACACACATCTCCTCTCTCTCTCTCTCTCTCTCTCTCTCTCTCTCTCTCTCACACACACACACACACACACACACACACACACACACACAATAAAAATGTTAAATGTCGGGTCTGGTGGTGTGCATCTGTAATCCCAATGTTGGGAAGAGACAGGCAGGACTCTGGGGCTCACTAGCAAGTCAGCCTAGCCTACTTGTTGAGTTCAGACTAGTAATAAACCATGTCTCAAAAAAACAAAGTAACCAGGCATGGTGGTACATGCATTTAATCTAAGCTCTTGGGAGGCAGAGGCAGCCAAATCTCTGTTAGCTTGAGGTCAGCCAGGTATACAGATTGAGTTCTAGGACAGTCAATACTTTTATATAGAGAAACCTTGTCTCAGAAAACAAACAAACAAACAAACAAACAAATAAATAAAGCAGCTGTGTTTGAACACTGCATTTTTACCAAAGAACTAAGGTTTAAAAGTCCTACATTAACTTTTTCACAGAGAATTTTCGAAGCATCCCCTTTCCCACCTGGCCCGACTCACCGCATCTTGGATGCAGACCTCCAGGCGTCCATCCTGAACCACATAGATACTGGTGTCAGGCTCCCCAGGCTGGAATACATGCTCCCCCTCCTGCAGCTGCACAAAGACCATGTGCTTGCAAAGCTCCAGGAACAATGGCTTCTCAAAGTGGCCCAGGACCCTGCAACAAACAGAATATACTACAGAACATGCTCTCAAGGAAGGCAGAGTAAGAAATATAGGCCCCTGTCCCCACCAGCAGCAGGACCAGGACTGGCCTAGACCTCTATAACGCCAGTTCAGCTCATCGGGCATCATAGTCAATAAGAGGTTTTTTTTTTTGGGGGGGGGGGTTCGAGACAGGGTTTCTCTGTAGCTTTGGAGCCTGTCCTGGAACTAGCTCTTGTAGACCAGGCTGGCCTCGAACTCACAGAGATCCACCTGCCTCTGCCTCTCGAGTGCTGGGATTAAAGGCGTGCGCCACCACTGCTAGGCAAGGGACCATTCTTATTCGAACCACCATACAAAATAAAAGTAGAGAGAACTAACTCCACAAAATTGTCCTCTGAAATTCTACACAGGAGCTATGACACATGTGTGCCTGTCCTCACTTATATCACACACACACGTGCACAGATAATAATAATAAATTTCAAAAATTAAAAATAATGTACCTTTTTAAAAAAAATGAAACTGCTAGGTGGTGGTGGTGCATACCTTTAATCCCAGCACTCGGGAGGCAGAGGCAGGCAGATCTCTGTGAGTTCAAGGCCAGCCTGGTCTACAGAGCGAGTTCCAGAACAGGCTCCAAAGCTACAGAGAAACCCTGTCTTTTTTTTTTTTTAATATTTATTTATTTATTATGTATACAGTATTCTGCTTGCATATATGCCTGCAGGCCAGAAGAGGGCATCAGATCTCATTACAGATGGTTGTGAGCAACCATATGGTTGCTGGGAATTGAACTCAGGACCTTTGGAAGAGCAGGCAATGCTCTTAAACGCTGAGCCATCTTGCCAGCCCGAGAAACCCTGTCTTGAAAAACAAAAACAAACAAAAAAATGAAGCAGACATAATAGTACACAGCTATGATCTCAGCATTCGGGAAACTGAGGCATAGGATTGTAAACTGAAGGCCAGCTTAGGCTACATAGTAACATGCTGTCAAGAAAGGCAAGAGAGGGGGCTGGAGAGATGGCTCAGTGGTTAAGAGCATTGCCTGCTCTTCCAAAGGTCCTGAGTTCAATTCCTAGCAACCACATGGTGGCTCACAACCATCTGTAAAGACATCTGGCGCCCTCATCTGGCCTTCAGGCATACAGACAGAATATTGTATACATAATAAATAAATATTTTTTTTTAAAAAAAAAGAAAGGCAAGAGAGAGAGCACGACAGAGAGGAGAGATGGGAAAACCCAGCCTGCCGTTCTTGATCCCTAGACACACTTCTCACACTTGCTCTTGAGTTTGCTGGATTGCTAACTAGCACAGGGAGGAACAGCTAAAAAGGTGAACTGACCGCAAGATTCCACACACATACAGCACCCTGACCCTGCTGACCACTCCTACAACCATGAAGCACAGAAGCCAGCAGTGTCGAGGTGAAAAGGAGACAGGCTTTGCCAACCATCCCTGACTAGAGAAGCTAAATCAAAGACAGCCCAGGACGGAAGGAGACACCTCCAGCAACACAGTCTAGCCAGAACCCTCCTGCTGCCCAGTCACTATCTTACCGAACATTTTTCAGCATGTACAAAACTTCTGACGGCAGATGAGAGTTCTTCACATCAAACTCTGTAAGATCAGCCTCTAGCAGGGAGGGTGGGGGCTCTTTTGGCTGCAAAGTAGGGTATTCTTTCTTAAAGCGTAGAAACCTACAAGGTAGAGACACTTAGGAAAGAATCGAAGAGCCCAAACCCAATACTGTGAGCACTCTGAAGCCCCAAGGAGCTCTGCTTTGGTGTGGCCTGATGTGGGAGAAGCCACAGTTGTGGTTAGGACCTTCGAGGAATTCCCAGTACCTCTTGGCCAAAGAAAGCACTTTGGTTCTCTTCCTGACCCGCTGCCGAGGTGGAGCTGTATTCTCAACCAAGGTATGGGGGAGCGTGGTCACCTGCGGAACCAAGAGAAAGACTGAGTGCTGACCTGGGGACTGGCAAGATCTATGCTCTCAGCCTCAGGGTCTGTCCCCAGGACCTGCCTATGAGTTGCTGCCTTCCTGACCTCAGCTACTAGGAGCTGCTCTCACCAACCCCCACCTGCCTGGCTTCTTGAAGAGGCTGTAGCAGTCAAGGAGGAAGGGATATCATTTGCACGAGGGCACAGCACAGTCCCATACCCCACAGTATGGTCCTCACTTCCCTCAAGTGACCACGTCTTCAGAACTCTGTGGCTCCATGCCTCTGGTAAAACTCCTGAGGTGAGTGGGAGAGAGCAGAAGGGACCAGCTGTGGCAGTTCACCAAAGGCAAAGATTCGGACTAGCCTTCTTATTCCTGGCCACCAATTCCTGAACCTCAGTGCAGGAGGACCATACATTTATGATTCAGAACCCCATATGGAAAAGAGGGCTTTTTACCTTAGGACAAAGAAGGCCATTAGGAAACTGCACTGCTCCACCCGGGTCCCCAGGAGCTAGGTAGAGTCCTTCCTTGGCTCAGCCTTCCAAATCTGGCAGTGACCACTGACCTTGGAGCAAACACATGCCCCCTGTGCCTGTCCGTACTGTACCCAGGGATGTCCCTGGAAAGCAGTTTCCTATCCTATTTCTTGTTAACACAAACCTGAAACTCAGAAAGTACCCTTCTCCTTGGCACTTGCCAAAGCAGTTCAGGTGTTTCAAGCCAGACAGATAGAAACCCATCAGCACCATAACTCCAAGTGAGGGATTTCCAGGTAAAAATGTATTGCTTCCTCTGGGGAAGTAGATAACTAAACTAAGACTTAAAACATCTCCTAAACTTGTACCCAGTGGCAGGAGTCATGGGACCAGAGGAGAGGAGGCAGCTCAGGAGCCTCAGGGCCTGGGAAGCAGCAGGTCCGCATTCCAGAAGAGACACTTGCCCAGTGGCAGCGCACACTCCTTTAATCCCAGCACCCCAGGGCAGAGGCAGGCAGATCTCTAAGTCTAAGGCCAGCCTGCTACATAGTGAGTTCCAAGACAGTCAGTGCTATACAGAGAAACCCTGTCTTGAAAAACAAAAAAATGGGGGGCCTGGAGAAATGGCTCAGTGGTTGAGATCACTGGCTGATCTTTCAGAAGACCCAGGTCCAACTTCCACATGGCAGCTTATAACTACCTATAACTCCAGTTTCAGGGGATCCAACACCTTAATACAGACATACACACAAGCAAAGCACAAATGCACATTAAATAAATATAATAAATAAATTATTTAAAGAGAGAGAGAAAGAGACTCTCACCACCTCCACCTTGTGCAACCCAGGGCTTCCATACAAGTTACCTTCCTCATAATCTTTCGGCCATAAAACATTACTTTGTCTCTCTTCCGGAACCTGTACTGAGGAGTGGGCTCTGCTTGTCCTGTGAGAGGAGGGAAGGGGCATGGTGAGAAGGCAGGGATCTGAATACAGTCTTGAATGGGTAGGCAGTGAACACAATTGAACCAGCACAAGACAGGCCTTGAAGGCGCTGACAAGAAACCATGCTCCCGAATGCCCTATCCCCGGCTGCTGCTCAGACAGCAGGTGTCAGCAGTGACATTGGGGACTCAAATTAGCAGAGTCGGGACTTCTGTCCTTACTGGATCCTAGCTTTGGAAAGAGCAGAAAAAGGTAGGGACAGACTGGGAACCTCAACCTGATCCTTAGGAGGTGACCATATTTCAACAAGGCTTTGAGGGAAGCTCCCAGGAGCTCCAAGTACCTCGTAAGACACAAATGCAGAACCCCACTCCGTCCCACTGCTCAGCCAGAGTCCAAACGAAGATACTTACGCAATCTGCTCACCCTTCTGTACACAAAAAAGATGGCAACGCTAACAAAGGCCAGTGTTATGAGGGCTCCGATTCCAATCCCGACCAGCTACACCGGATGGGAGATAGATAATAGGGTCAGTAGGGCCAAACACAGCCACAGGCCAATCACAGACCAGTCCCTGGGAAGCCCATAGTGATTACCATGGTGAACTGTGAAGACTCCTCCATGAAATGCAGCCCCCAGGAGCTCAGGGTACTCCCCAAACAATAGCCAGCCTGAGGAGAGAACAGACAGGGTACCCAGTTGCTCAGCCTGGGCTTGGTCAGAGAACAAGAGTAAGCTCAGAAGCTAAGGGGAAAGTCAATAGCCCTGAAGATTTTTGAGAAATGGAGCCTACCAGACAACTCGGTGGAGAAGGCATTTACTGCCAAGTCTGATGACCTGAGTTTAATCCAGGAGACCCATATGGTGTCAGGATAGAACAGATTTCCATAAATTGTCCTCTGACCTCCACATTCATGCCATCACATTTGCATAGCTACACATACACACAGAGAGAAATATTATATATATATATACACATATACATATATATGTATATATATATATATATTAATTTTAGAGAAATGATCTTGTCAGGGGTGCCAAGACCCTCTGAGCGCAACTGCAAAAACAGAAAAGCAGCAACATGTCTCCTTTGGCACTGGGATGAGTAGGCAGAGTAGCTATGCTATTGGCAACTGCCATGCATGATAATGTAACAACTTCCAGCTCTCCAGTCCTCAAGAAGAAGGCCTGGGGAGGTCAAAGTCATCTCTTGGAACCCTCTGGATACCAATAGGACCAGGGTTGCAAATTCCAAGATCCATGAGAGCCCATTCAGAATGCTCAGACACTCCTAAGAGTGTGTGAAGTTACTGACACTCACGTTCATTTTGGTCCCAGCTACCTGAAAGGCTGAGTAAGAGGTTCAAGCCCTGCCTAGACAACCAGTGAGACCAAGTTTTAAAAACAAAAAAAAAGATGGAGAACAAAAAGAAACCCCAAGGGAAGATTCATTGGGATTTAGAGATATCTAAAATCAGTTCACATGCCAAAGAAGAAATGGAAGGAAGGTTCTGCCTCTACCCCCCTGCTGTCTACAGGAAGCCACTGCAGGACTTCAGTTATCCAAGGAAGGGAAGGAGGCAGGAGAGCAAGGGCTCAGGATATAAGGGTGAATGAGTGGCCAACAGGGGAAGCTGGTTCATGGTGGGGAGGGTTACATGATTTAGTCCACCACGTTGGAAGCCAATCTATTGGAAAAGGGCTGCTTATTGGTTCCTGGCTGCCCAGCTAGCTTAGACCGAAATAATCACAAAGAAACTGTATTGATCAAATCACTGCTTAGCCCATTAGCTCTAGCTTCTTATTGGCTAGCTCTTGCATTAACTTAACCCATTTCTATTCATCTGTATATCGCCGCCACGTGGCTGTGGCTTACCGGGTAAAGTTCCCAGTGTCTGTCTCTGGCCACTCCATGGCTTCTCTCTGACTCCACCCTTCTTTCTCCCACCATACAGCCTAGCTTTCCCTGTCTAGTTCTGTTCTTCCCTGCCATAGGCTCAAAGCAGTTCTTTACTCATTAACCAATAAAAGCAACACATAGACAGAAGGACCTCCTACACCACTCCCAAATGCTAAAGACAGAAGAAATCTGACCTGCAGCTGTCCCTCGGTCCTCCAGTCCTCACCTACCTCGTCTTCTCGAGCAGCAGTCAGGAACTGAATAGGGCCAGCACCCACCTACTCATCCTTTGCAGCTTCTACCTAACTGCCAAGGACCAAAGCCTAGCTTTAAAAACAAACAACAAACAAGTCTCAGACTCAGCAGTCCCTGCCAAAAGACCCAAGGAGAGCTGAAGGCCACTCAGGAAGGAACCCCAAAGGCATAGGTCTGCCTCAGAACAGAGTAAGTGGGTCACCTAGAAAACAGCCTTGTGATCTTAGTTCAGGAGACAAATAGCTGAGTATTGGTTAAGGGAGGGAAGAACATGTCCCAATAAGTATGGGACTTAGGTAACTGCAACATTGAGTGACTGTCACAGGGTGCATTTACACAAGCACTGTTATCCCACCAAGCAATACAATCTGTGGGATCAATATTGCATGTGCTCTATTGTGCAATGTACAGCCAGTACGCTTTTAGTTTCAAAACTAAGGCACTCAACTTCCCTTCTCCTCTACTCCAGCTCAGCTCTCAAGACTGGGGTGTACAAAAGCACCCAACCGCACCTTCTACTTTCCTCTGAGCTTGCCTTATCCAAGGAAAAACACTTGCCTGCATACACAGTCTACCACAGTGTACCACCTCAGCCAGTCTAGCTTTTACGGTTATTCTAATGGGTCCACTATTCTGGTTTAAAAATGGAGGTGTGGGGTATAGTGGCACACACCTTTAGTCCCAGCACTTGGGAGGCAGAGGCAGGACAATCTCTGTGAGTTCAAGGCCAGTCTGGTCTATACAGAGAGTACTAGAGATGTGTAGATCAACCCTGTCTCAAAACAAAACAACCACCAAAATACTACTTCTAATAAAGGCCTTTGGGACATGTTGACTTGAGAAAAAGACCTCAGATACCAAAGTTCTGTAAGAAAGCAGGAAGTAACAACTGCTACTTTAAGGGAAGAAAATAAGGCTTCAGTAATGACTTAACAGCCAGGTTCCATTGTCCAGCCTGTCAGTAACAAGTGTCAAAGCTCTGATAGTGAAACACATTAAGTCACCATTCCCACATTTTCTTGGTCTTCTAGGAGCTTCTGTAGAAACCTGAGGCAAAGGATTCTTCTGTCCTCTGGAAATGTTCCCACCCACGCCTGGTCTACCTACCTTAAGGCAGACACCTTCGTCTTTCTGCATGACTGAAAGAAAGCAGGGCAATGTGGAGGGCGAAAAGGAGACAGGCTGAGACCAAGCTGCTCTCCCTGAACCTTTGCAGCAGGACAGCTGTGGTTCCAGCCTTGCCAGCTCCTTTCCAAGTCAAACGCTCTTATTGGAAGGGACTCGAGAACTCTGTGCTCCAAAACAAGTTGTTTTCCAGAAGCGTCGGCTCTCTGTGTGCTTCCGTCTCCTGTAAACAGCTCTCACGTGGTCTAAGGGGAACCCATAACTGTGGCTCGGGGTGGGAATGAGAGTGGCGGGGGGTGGGGGAAGGCAGAGAATTGAGCGACAGTCAGGGATCAAGCAACCACCCAGAAAGGGACAGCGGCTGGAGTGGGGGAGGAGAGCAGAAGTGTAAGTTGGCAGACAGTTCAGGGAGGGGAGGTGGGAGAGCTTGAGACTGGCGGTACAGATAAGAGAGTGGTTCAGGAACGCGGAGAACAACAAGCTCATTGGAGGGAGACTAGGAGGGGGTGACCGACTGGAGGGTGAGCCTCACCCGGGAGCCTTGATATCGCCAAGAGGAGAGACGAGGGATGGGGCGTGGAGGCTTTACAGCTCAAGAAAGATCTGGGCCAACAGGGGTCACAGCCCAAAAGGGGTCTCTCATTAGGAGGGGTGAGGGACGGGAAGGTGGTTATAGCCTAGGAGTGATCATGGGAGCCTTGACAGCGAGGGAGGGAAAAGGAGGGCATGATATCCAGGAGAAGCGTGAAGGGCGAGGAGGGGGCCAGTCACAGCGGTTAGCGTGTGGACGTGCAGCGCAGGCACGGTGGGTGTGTTGGGATCAAGGATGATTAACTAGAGGGCCACTAGGACCCAAGCAGACTTGGCCACGCGCCAGACCGCTGTTCACTGGCCTAGTCCCCAACAGCGCGTCAGTCCCGGAAGCCACAGCTCGGTAGTGACTCGAAGGGTCCACAAGCCCCGACCCCGAGACCTAGGGCAGCACCCATGACGCCTGCGCCAGTCCGGCAGCCGACCTTCGGCGCCGCGGTTGTGAACGTCCGGTCGCGGGGTTGACGAGGGCCAAGAGCGATCTCTGCACAGGCCAGCCCTAGATCGCCACCTCGCGGCGCAGGATGAACATGCATAGCCGCGCGCGCTCCACATCCGGTTCTGCGCGGCTGAGGCTGGGTATTGGGCACGCTGGCGACCAATCCGCGAGGCTCTTGCTGCGGAGTGGCTGGCCCCGTCGACGGCCGGAAACGCAAGGGTGGACTTTGCAGTGGTAGTTTTATACGACTTGGGTCGGGGGATTGGTGTCTGAGCGTTCTCAAGTCGGAAGCGACAAGGGACCTGCGGGCCGAGCTCGAGATCCATCTGCCCAGGTCGGTTTGTGCGTTTCCATTTGGCGCCTCCCCTGCGGAGTTCTTCAGGGTCCGGGATCTTTCAGGATTAGGGGTAGTCTCCACTTTTGGGGTCTTGGGTCATCTGCACCCGCAGGGCCCACAGCACTCTCTGCTCGTGAGTTCTAGGATGCCGAGTCCCTCTGGCTCTGATTGGCCCCCTCAACTGCCTTGTTCTTTCAGAGCTGTCTTCTGCAGAGCCCGGCATGGGTTTCCTGACCGCGGTGACTCAAGGCCTGGTGCGGGGAGCGGACAGGATGAGCAAGTGGACAAGCAAGCGGGGACCACGCACCTTCAACAAGGGCCGAGGTGCTAAGAGAACGGGCATCTATGCCTCAAATGGGAAGTTTGTGCAGATAAGGGAAATGGTTCCAGAATTTGTCGTCCCGGACTTGACCGGCTTCAAGCTCAAGCCCTATGTTAATTACCAAGCTCCTGCGGGCGTAGATACACCCCTGACCGCCAAAGCGCTTTTCCTGGAAACAGCGGCGCCTGCTATTGAAAAAGACTTTAAAGAAGGGACTTTTGATGCTAACAACTTGGAGAAATATGGCTTTGAGCCCACACAGGAAGGCAAGCTATTCCAGTTGTATCCTAAGAATTTCCCACGCTAGAAAACTGACAGAGACCAAAAGTTTGCCTATGAAGTAGAGACAATCCAAGCCTTCGATTCAGAGTGTCTCAAAAAGGAGGGGCAGCTTCTTTGTGCACTTCTATTAAAGGCCTTTGGTAACTCGTGCAATGTGTGTTTTGAATCAAGTCACTGAAGTGGACCGCAAGGCAGAATCCATGCAGTAGCTACAGAGTCCATCACAAATTCCAACCGAGTCAGGTCTGGGTACCCCTCTGGCTCCAAGTCAGAGAGCAGTAAGTATCCCCAAGGAAAACCTAAAGATACAAGTGAGGAGAGCAATCAATGCCAAACTGCTTTTTCATGACCAGTGGACCTGATTCGATACAGCTTATCAGATGTTATATGTCCCTTTAAGACTTAGCTGACCCTTACATTTAATACCTTTTATTGAAATAAATGGGCCTGTAACTGAGAATTTTGGTTTTTTTTGGTTTTTCGAGACAGGGTTTCCCTGTGTTTCTCTCTCTGGCTGTCCTGGAACTGTAGACCAGGCTGTCCTCAAACTCACAGAGATTCGCCTGCCTCTACCTCCCAAGTGCTGGGATTAAAGACATGTGCACCACCACTACCCAGAGAATTGATCACTTTAATGATAATCAAAAAAATAAAAAAAGTTATTTCATCAGAAAATAACGCAAGGGACCAAGAGGTAGCTATGCCCATATAGTGCTTGCCATGCAGTCATTAAGACCCAGCTTCAGCCCATGCTTATAATCTCAGCACCAGAAGAGCAGCAGGATCTCTGGGGCTTGCTGCCCAGTCAAGTCTAATCAGTTAACCTCAGATCCCAGTAAGAGACCTTGGCTCAAAAAAAGACAAGGTCATCTTGAATGGCACCCGAGATTGGCCTGTCTGCCACACTCAGGCATATGTGTACACACACAAGCAAAAACAAGGCATAGTGTTGCACACTTGCAGTCCAACACTTAAAGACTAGGAAGGGATTACAAATTTCAGATCAGCCAGGGCTACAAAGGAAGACTTCTTTCTGAGACAAGAGTCTTTCTGCACATCTTTGGCTGTCCTGGAACTCGCTATGTAGACCACCAAGCTGGCCTCAACCTCAGAGATCCACCTTCATGTGTTTCCTGAGTGCAGGGATTAAAGACATGCACCACCACTCCTGGCTAAGGCCCTATATTAATAGAATAGACAAGGGCATAGTATCTCATACCTATGAACTCAGCATTTGGGAAGCTTAGGTATATAGGCTCCAAGAGTTGGAAGTCAACCAGCCTGGACTACAGAGGCATGGGGAAGGAAAAGGTAGTGAGGCTAGGAGTACAGTTCACTGATGGATAATAGTAAGTCCTCGAGTATGTGCAGTTCCTGTATTTGATGCCCAATATTTAAAAGAAAAAACCAAAACACCGTTTTCTCTTCAAAACACTTGTATATCCTATTGAGGGTTAGACACATTTCAATGCCCTTTCCTCCCAGATAGGACATTAAAAATGGAATGTTGATCAGTGCACACCTGACATGTTCCTATAAAACCCATCTATCTAGACATGAAAACTGATCAAGCTATTAATGCTATAAGTATCTCATACCGACCGTGCCAAATACTCCAAGTTTGTGTTCCCTGAAGCAGCTTACAATATTTACACACCTCCTTTTATTCTATTATCCACTTTTAAAACTAGTTCAGAGATGGAAATAGTGTTTGGATAGCATTCCAGTTTAAAAAAAAAAAAAACCCTTTGTTTAGGAAATGGCTTCTAATGTGATAAAATGAGACTTTAAATGAGGGACTATGGGGCTAACAAGAAGCTCAGTGACTTACTACCAAGACTGATACCTAAGTTGGATCCCTGGGTCCCATGCTAGGAGATCCAACAGTGGAATTTGTGTACTCACACAAAAATAATAAAAAAAACAAACAATTTAGGGGCTACAGGCTAGAGATGGTTCAGGGGTTGAGTACTGCCTGCTCTTCCAGTGCACACAAGGTGGCTCCCAGCTGTTAGTCAGGTGATCCAACATCCTCTTCTAACCTCTGGGAGCACAGACAGACACATAGATGGAGCACAGACACATAGATGGAGCACAGAAAAGCACTCATATACATAACAGTTTTTTGTTTTTCTAGATAGGGTTTTTCTGTGTAGTCCTGGCTGGACTCAAACTGAAATCTGCCTGCCTCTGCCTCCCAAAGGGTGGGATTAAAAAGGGTATGTGGGCACCACCACATGGCTTTTAAATCAATCTCTCTCTCTCTCTCTCTCTCCCTCCCTCCCTCCCTCCCTCCCACCCTCTCTAAGTCAGGGTTTCTCACTAGCTATGGAGCCTGCCCTGGAACTAGCTCTATAGCCCAGGCTGGCCTCAAACTCACAAAGATCTGCCTACCTCTGCCTCCTGGATGCTGGGATTAAAAGGCATGCATCACCACTGCTCAGCTGTTTTTCTGGTTTCTTGAGACAGGGTTTCTCTGTGTAACAGGCTGTCCTGGAACTCACAAAGATCCACCTGCCTCTGTCTCCCGAGTGCTAGGATTAAAGGCATGTGCCACCACTACCATGCAGATGGAATTTTTTTTTTTAACTGAAAGGTTTAGGATCTTCTTGGGTAAGAACATATATTCTTGCAGAGGACCCAAATTTGGCTCCCACATAGTGGCTCACAATCACCTGTAACGTTAGCTCCAGGGAGATCCCTCTTCTGGCTTCCAGAATCCACACACAGACATAAGCACACATATGATTACAATATTTTTAAAAAATTAAAAAAATTGAAGTTATTTAATTAATATAAACAAGGACTTAAATACAAACGAAGGGCTGAACGTCAAAATATACCAAGATACTTAGTTTTAGAGCTGAAAAAACCCATTCACTGCCAAAACATAATCACAAAGGACATTCTCAAAGGCCAGCACTCCCAAGTCACATCCAGTATAAATGCAAAGAGTGCAGCCTCAAGCTTGCTCTGTCTTCCACTTCCAGAGGTGGAGAACATGGTTGTAAAAGGAGCAGGTGGCCAGGAGGCTGTTGTCACAATTCCCTCCACCAGAGGAAAGGCTGAGATCACACATCTTGGAAGAGGAGTCTAGCTGGCTGCTGCTTTTCATGTCCTCTGCTACTGGAAGGAGAGAAGCCTCCAATTCAGCTCTACTGGGCGTGTTAACAGGGCCATCTATGTGGTGGTCCACTACTTGTTCATGGAAAGGCACGGGTGGCTCCTCGGCAACCTTCAGACTGGAGCGGTCTGCAGCTCTGGTTCCCATCTCATTCTGATCAAAGGAGCAGGTGGACCTAGGCTTCGTGGAATGGCAAAGAAGCCAGGACCAGTCAGCCCCATACACTAATGAGTTAGGCATTTCCTGGGATATTGAGACAGTCACGTCCTGCTTCTCCTCTGCAGCAAGAGACGAGAGGAAAACCAGTATTACTCAAAGCTAACCAGCCTCCACTTATGTCTCCCTCAGCTTCCACCAAGAGCAGCCATTCTATCAGCACACACATTCACTGTCTGCAGAAGAATGAAAATGTGCATGGGTGGGCAGAAAAGAAACCAGATATGCATTTTGCAATGTGTACTGTGACTCTGAGATCAGCCAGGTCTAAACGACCCACAAACAAGGGCTTCCAAACTGGAGGGTTTGGCAAAGGCTTTCTAGAAGGCGGTGTAACTCATTCACAAAGGACACAGAAGTAAGACGGAAGAGGACAGAAAAGAAATGGGGAGCACAGAGCCAGAGAGATGGCTCGATGGTTAAGAGAACCTGCTGCTCTTGGAGAAGGCCTGAGTTGGGTTCACAGCACTCACACGGCAGGTGATAACTGCCGGTAACTCCAGTCCCGGAGATTTCTAAGCCCTCGTCTGGCCTCCTCAGGCACCAGGCATGCACACAGTACCCATACATACACGCAGGCACTCGCACATATACATAAAATATTTTTAAAAGAGAAAAAAATGGAGAACACACGTAGAGTACAGAGGCTAACAAGACCACAGCAAGGGTGAGGAACGAATGGCAACAGCCTCTGGCTGTAGCCCAGTGGCTAGGAACTTGCAGCCCCAAGTAGGTCTGCAGAAGAAGTTTCTTTCTAGTAACTTCCCCAGACAACCTGGCAAATGAGGAAAGTGTCAGAAATAAGCCAGTGCACATTACAATGGTATTGAGCCACAACAGTATGGAAGAGACATTACAGACAGAGAGAAAGTAAGTTTTTAAAAGAACATTAAGTGTAGAGGGCCGAATTTGAACTGCATAGAAACTCTGAGGTAGCATTCTCACTTACAGGCTTGGCAAACCAAGTCAGGAGGAGGCAAACCTCTCCCAGCAGTAGAATGCCTTGCCAATAGTCAGTCCTTGAGAACACAGATGTGCACTGTAGTTCAAAGGCTCTGATTAGGTTGTGGTTTGCCTTCTGATGAGGTGTTTTTATATATTATATTATAACAAGAGGTTTTCCCATAACACTGAGCTTTTTGTTTAGATTAGTTAGGGCACGAAGCTCTTGAAATTAGTTGCAGCCAAGTCAATGAAACTATTTTCCTGTATTATGGGAACCTAGTTTGAATCATGATTTGAATATTATAAAAGAGCACTGGCTTTGCAATAAAGTATGCAGTTGTATCTCCTACTTTGCATCCCCTGTGTCCTGATTTCTGCGGCACTACCCAAGGTCATCCATAACCAAGGAGGTTGGGGAAGGGTCCCCAACAATTAAGGACAGAGCCGGTCCAGAGTTCAGAAGCAAGGAGACAACTGGTAAAAGTGATCCTCAAGAACCAGCAGGGACACCAGATACAATGTGTTCCTGTCGTCCCAGTATTCAAGACACTGAGATAGGAGGATTGCCATTGAGTTCAAGACCAGCTTCAAATACATATCAAATTTGGAGCCAGCTTGTGTTGTTGCATGAGACCCTGTCTGAAAACACACAAAAATTAAAAATCTTTTTTAAAAAGTGAGATATAAAACTAAAAAGATACAAGGAAGTAGTGATTAAGGACTGGCAATTTAATGATGGGAGTCTGAGGTGTTCTTTAGAGTGCTTCTTTTCAGAGGGAGAGTAGATAAAGAAGAGAAACTATGATGGGAGAAGGAGGAGAGAAGGCGGCAGGGCTTGGAAAGAGAAAAGGGTGATGAGAAATGGTTCTGATAATGTTAGTTCATGGTGTGGTTCACCAAGCAAATCCAAGAATGTCCTACAGCACACCTAGAAGAGAGGCTCTTCACCTACAGCCACAGGTAGAGTTAGGCTTAACTAATACCAGGTTCTGTGAGAAAGGGGACAAGAGGAAGGCAATACGTGTGAGACACGAGGAGACCAGAGTCCAAGCTGTTCAAGAGAAAGCAGGGCAGGAATGGCAATGTGACAAGGGGTAATGCTTCTGGACAGGGCCCCAGTGCAGTCAGAACTGCAAAATGCAGGAAAACTTAAACAGCAGATCTGGCCATGAGGAAATCAGGGTGAAAGTGGGTTCTTGAAATTGAAGTCCAGTGCTGCACAGGGCGGGGCTGTGGCATGTTCTGGGTGTGGTCTGTGGAGAAAAAACTGATTCCCTACCCTGAGGCCAGCTCTACGTTCCCACTTACCAATGGCCTTCTGGCAGTTGAGAATCTTGAAGCCGTTGTACATGCAAGCCGCCAGGAGTAGGTGGTGGTAGACTGGGTGCCACTTGAGCCTCCACACGCCTCCTTGCACTGGCACATCTGCCAACGGCTGCTTGATGTTCCGAGTGTCCCAAAGCAGAACATGCTCATCATAACTAGAACCATGTACCAGACATTGACATACAGGAAAGCCCACGCTCATATTGTCCCTAAGACCTTGTGGTGTCAAACACCTCCCAAGTCCTGCCCCACTAATTTTTTTTTTTTTTATTTTTCGAGACAGGGTTTCTCCGTAGCTTTTTGGTTCCTGTCCTGGAACTAGCTCTTGTAGACCAGGCTGGCCTCGAACTCACAGAGATCCGCCTGCCTCTGCCTCCCGAGTGCTGGGATTAAAGGCGTGCGCCACCACCGCCTGGCCCCACTAATTTTTTTTGAGACAGGGTCTCACTATAAAGCTTTGGCTGACCTGGAACTCATAGAGATCCACCTGCCTCTGCCTCCTTGGTGCTGGGGTTAAAGTCCTGCACAAACTGCCTGTCTCATTTATCTTTAAGGACATAGGTAAGCCCCACTTTCTGGACCCAGATACCTGAACTGTGGGTTGGTTGAGAGCTTCGGACTCAATCTTGAATCCTTGTGGAGAGGAGCTGCGGAATGCACAAAGCAGCAGACCCACCCCAGGGACTCACCTTCCAGAAGCCAGTATATGTTCCTGATGGGGGTTGCTCTGGATGCTGCACACGCCCATGGAGTGTCTGTAGGCAAAGCGGAACAAGCAAGGTAGAGGATGAAATGTCCTAAGACAGGAGCATGGAGGGGCCATGCCCAAGCTGACCAGCTACCTTATGCTAGTGAAGACAGGTGTGCCAAGAATCCTGGTGTCCCAGCCTCTCAGAAGACAGTCATCTCCTCCTGTGGAAAGACAGAGAAGTCCATCAACCATGATAATGGCAATGAGTCTGCAAGAAAGATCTTAGGTGCCTTTCCTGTGTGGTACCATGGTTAGAGCACCAAAAAAAACCATTAGGCACTCTATCTTCCAATTGAGGGAACCAGGGTAGAAGATCAAAGCACTCTTTACCACTCTAGAGGTCAGAAAAGGATTCCCTAGAACTGGAGTTACAGACAGTTGTGAGCTGCCACATAGATGCTGAGAACTGAACCTGAGTCCTCTGCAAAAACAGCCAGTGCACTTAAGCACTGTGTCATCTACATGGACCCCAGTAAAGCCACTCCTACCCTCCTCTGCTTAACAGGTCCCAGGCTCTGCCCTTCTGTTCTGTAATTTATACTTAACCAGAGATCCTCTTAAACTTCAGTCTGTAAATCAGAAAATGTCACTTCTCTGCAGTTACTCTACTTCACTCCAGTCCCTTCAGAAAATGTCACTTCTCTGCAGTTGCTCTACTTCACTCCAGTCCCTCTGAGTGTGCAAAGCCCCAGGCCTTGCGGGTGGTGGCAAGCCCTTCTATCTTCACGCGCTGTGGCTGTGCTGGCTGCTCTTCCCTCACACCGGGCGCACCTGCTGTGGGGCCACTCCTCGCCTACAGTTCCCGGGCACACTCATCTTCCTTCTTTGTCCAGAACGTTACCACACCTCTGACCTCCATGCCGTTCCCTGCTCTCACATGTCTTCCACTTTCCCCGTCAACGTAGGCTTGGAGAGAACAGGCTGCTTGCTAAGATACCCTATTACATAAACTGCTGATATTTCTGTTCGTGTGTCTGTTTGGTTTTGGTTTTGGTTTTGGTTTTTTAGCTTGGAGGAGAGTTGTGTGTTTGGTTTTTGTTTCAATTATTTTTGGCTGGAGGAAATAAAGGTTATTGTGTTTGGCTTTGTTTTGAGACAGTATGGCTGGACGTGTAGTTCTGTCTATCATCAGAATAACAGCAATCCTCCCTTCTCAGCCTCCCAAGTACTGGGATTACAGAGTGAGCCTCCATGGCAAACTCAGTAAGTTCCTGAGAGTAAATAAAGAGGTAGAACTAATCCTAGAATTAAAGAACTTAAAAAAATAGGTGGGGGAAAAAACCTTCAAAAATGAACTCTTCATGGTTCTTAGAAAATTTGTTCAAGTGTATAATAGCAAATGACACAGATTGGAATCTACCCCTGAAAAATAAAAATCAGCGTTATGTATATAATAATAATCATGGTAAGTGCTGGAGTCCATGAGAGATTAGACATGAACTGAGCTGATGAAGATAGTGTTGGTGCAGGCTCCTCACTAGAAACAGAACCAAAAGCATGGTGTATACCTTTAATCCCAACACTCCAGAAGCAGAGGCAGGCGGACTTCTGTGAATTCCAGGCCATACTACATGAGTTCCAGGACAGCCAAAGCTACATAGAGACACTCTGTCTCAAAAACACAAAAACAAAACAAACAACCAAACAAAAAAGACCAAAAAAGAAAGTTGGGACTAGACATACTTGGCCCTGGGAATCTCAAGTATTTTAAATTTTATTCTGTCTTTTTTAAGCCAGCCCTTCCCGGCTCACATGACTTAGCTCCTCCACCAGGGAGAGAAGTCACCCAATTCTGTTAATTTCTCATTCTCATATAAATAGCACCAAAGTGATAAACCATTCAAAAACAGGAAACCTACCTATTTCCCTCATGCTTTCTTTCCTTTTGGAAGGGAAGCTATATCTAGAAAAGGACAAACCTAAAATCTGTGAGTCTACAGAAGTGGGACGTGGGGCAGCCATAGGTGCTGACCAGAGGATGTACCTTCCACAGACAGTCCTAAGGCCTCACATATTCTGAACCACAGTTTTGGCCTAGCCCCATCTTCTCCTCTCCCTGTCTTTAACAAGTCTTCATGGAGATGACTATACCGAGGTCCAACTCACCTGAATACACGAGTTCTGTGCGCCAGTAATTGAAAGCAGCAATCCAGGCCTCAAAGTGATGGGCTGGCCATGAAGCCACGAGCTGCAGTTCAGCCGCTCCCTCATTAACCATCAGGAGATGCAGCTGCCCCTTAGAATCACTGCTAATGATCTTCAAGGGCTGGTCTCTGGCCCTAGAACCCAGTAGCCAAAGGAGAGCCTATTAAACTCTACTCACCATCCTTTTCTGTTTTCATTTGTTTTAGAGACGGGTTCCAAGTAGCCTAGGTGGGTCTTACACTTGAAATCCACCTGTCTCAGTCTCCTGAATGCTAGCATTACAAGAAAGAACCATCACAAACATTCTCTTCGAGTTCCCATATATGCCGTAGGAGACATTTCTCAGGCAGCATATAACCATACCTCCAAGAGAGCCTCTTGGTATCTGGTAAAGGATGAAACTATCACATAATTTGTCACTAAAACCCCGGCTGGCTTCTCTTGATTATGGCATCATCACTACTTATTCAAAATGCTGTGATTTTCTGTTTTTAAGGATAGGACTGATAGTACACCCAGGTTTTAGGAACCAAACTAGCAGAAGGTAGCTTTAATTCTTCCTGAAATAGAAACAGGCATTGTTCCTCTGGAGACTCAGACCCCCCACCAAACCTGACTCTTACCTTCCAGGTTTCCCTGTTGACCAATCTAGGGACAAGGACAGACTTCTCTCCTCCAGGGTAAGGCTGGATATTGGTTGTAGGGTGTAACTGTTCTACTGGAAAGAAAAGGGACACCCTTGTCTAGGCAAACCTCCATTCCCTGGATGAGCAACATGCACCAGCTACTGTTTGTTTTTGAGACGGGGTTCCCTATGTTGCTCATATTCATCTTGAACTTTCAAGTTCAAGCAATCCTTTCATGGCAACTCTGCAGATACTGGTAGTAGAGGCAGGCTCTGCCTTACCTGGGTTTTTGGTGTTATTTATGCTTTAATAGTGCTAGAGGGGTGGAACTCAAGGCCTCAATGCATGCTAGGCAAGCAGTCTGCCACTAGGCTCCACCCTCAGCCCAGAATTAACATTTCCTCTAAGAGTGAGCTCTTGCCACTTATCAAGCACAGGATAGCACCTGAAGCCATGGAAACTCCAGCTACAGGGGACCTGACACCTTCTTCTGGCCTCTGTGGGCATGACACTCACACTCAGAAACCCCAGACACACAATTAAAAATAAAAACAAAATCTTTTTAAAGAGAAAGACCCCCTTTCTTTTTTTTAAAGAGGGAGAGGGAAAGGGAGGAAAGGAGAGAGGGAGAAGGGGAGGGGGGAGACCCTTTTCACATGAGAGATTTACTGGTATTCTTAGCCTTTGTATAATCCCCAGACATGCTTGCAGTGCAGTTCCTACAGAAACCCAGACCTGTGGACAACCTTCTTTTGGGATACTTGAGGTGATCTTATCTCACCAGAACCCCGTATAACTTAAAATAGACTCTATAATTTCTTAAAACACTTATAACAAAGTCTATCATGGAAGAGACCAGCCTAGGAAAATGGCTCCATCAGTACAGAGCCCTCATCAACACTCTCCACTAAGGTCCCTTTCCCATTAAAGCATGACCCATCACTGACCTCATATTCTGTCAGGCGGAGCAGCTCTACAGATCCACTGGCATTTGCCAAGCCTAAAAGTATGTGGCCAGACACTGGGATATGGCACCTGATGGGAGAACGCAGGAATACAATCACGGCTTGGAGGAACATCATGAACTCCAGTGATGTGTTATATTTCCTTCCTCAAATGAGGTTAGAGCCAACTGTTCTGTCTCCAAAGGCTTTCCAGATTATAAACCTGGACCTCATATTGTATCCCAGATTAATCCTGAGTCTGGGTTTGGGAAACTGACCAGGGAAATGTCAAGCAGGGCTTTCTACCTCCTAAGGGCAGCAAATGATGGAGCCCAGAGTTCAGTTCCCTGTTTCCGTGAAGATCCCTTAAGGCATCATCCAGGCTTTCAGACCAGGTGGGGTTACCTGTATCCTACCATTTCATGTCCAGGATGGCAGAAGAATCCCTTCTATGGACCTCAACCAGAGGTTTAGTCGTGTTGTCCTCATTGAAACTGTACAGGTAAAGACGACCTAAACGAACTTGAGGCTCGTTGACATCCAGGGCAGGCTACAGAATATACATATTTCCTGATTACCTTAACAGATACCGAGATCACAAAGGATGGAAAACAAAACTAGAACAAAAAGAAGGGCCAGAGCAGAGACTAGCTTCTGACCGAAGTGGAAACTCTCAGTTTCTGAGAAAATAATCTCTTTTCCTCCAAGTGTTCAATGAACAGGGGAGCTCTCCCGGAGCCAGTACAGCCAGGACCGCCCGGACGGACCTGCCTGCAGTTACATGGCTACAATCCCACTTGGTTTCGCAAGTTCAGAGAAACCTTCCGGAGATAGGCATGGTCCTGAAAGGTCCCACTTTACTTTGCCATTAGTTCTCACAGATTTAGGCCTTTTATGGAGGCCAGTAGTCCCTCTCCTTCTGCCCCGGCCTGACCCTCCCAGGCGTGCACCTGGTCCTCGGGCGTTCGCAGCTGGTAGGTTCCGCAGGCCATCAGCTGCTGGCAACCATCTACTGGGCACCACTCCACCGAGTCCGCAGTAAGTTCCGTGTCCACTGCCTGCAGAGTCTGCAGCATGCCTGACCAGCTGCCCGCCATTGAGTCAAAACCAAAAGATGCATGCGCGACACAGGCTCTCCACTTTCCTAAGTCACGTCCGACCCGGGGAAGAAATTTCCGGTCTGGAAGAGACAGCGGAAATGCTGCGCCCCCTACCTACCGGAGGACCGCAGGAAACAGTCCTGCTAGGGTCGGGAGCAAAAAGCAATGGCTTAGGGAAAAAGGAATAAAAACCTGATCTCAAGTAGATGCAGAAGCCCTCAAGAAAATTCCTGTATTGTAAATAACAGTTGGCTTGGGGAAACGAGTTTTTTTACACCTTGTGATTCCAACTACGTCCCAAAAATATATATGTTGAAGTTAAGCCCCAGTAACTCATAACCTTTGGAGACGTGGTCCTTTATAGTGACAAAATGATGCTCCCAGTGACCTCTGATCCAATAGATAGTCTTCATGTAGAGAAATTTAGAAACATGCACAGAGGACTTAATGTGTGCCCTCTGAAGTCTGAAACAATGCATATAGGAGCCCAGAATGCTATCAGATGTAGACTTGCAACACCTTTCCCCAGCTCTTGTAGTGGCTGTGGCAGCAAGAACCTTGATTAAACCATGAGACAGACCCAAGAGACAATAATCTCTAGCTTTAGTCCAACCAGATTTGGCACTTAGTTACAGCAGCTCCAGGAAGCAAGTTCACAGGACACCTGGGTATCCAGTCTGGGAACGGAAGCAGGGATATGGCTATTTGCCCAGCTTGCAGATTAATTAGCAGCTGAAGCAGAGGAACCTACCTAGGACATTTTGAACAGACCTCAATCCCTCCAGCACTATATTATCCCAAGGTCAAATAGCCCCAACACTTCACAGAAGGGAGAAAGGGTTCCATAACTGAACCACCAGAACATTCACATAACAGTCTAGATAAGCAGCTACAAAGAACAAAAGGTAGGGATAATCGGAAGGGGAGGGCAGGGATGGCAACAGACACAGGAAGACACCAAGTGGCCTGATATACCCCTTCACTGCACAGTAGCACCTGTGCTAGCAGGTGTGGAAGAGTTGATGGGAAGAACCCAGAGGCAAGCCTAACTCATACCATCACCTTTACCAGCAATGCTTCTAGGTCAGCTGTGCAATCCTGAGTGTTCTCTAGGTATAAATTCCTGATGCAAAGTTCACAGTGTAAAGCAGCCACTGTTGGTCAGGGGACAGGGACAGGATAAAGTCCCAATCCAGCCATTCTTAAAGATACAAGCAAATATCAGTTTGTAGCCTAGATGGCCCATCCCAAGAAATTTAACCCACATGGGAATCTTTTCCCAAAACAGTCTTAGCCACTTAGTGTATCCAAGACATGAAGGGCTCAAGTCAGCTGCTGTTGGTAGCAATATTTTACAATATATATATATATATATATATATATAAGCACATTTCCCCTCCCCAATTACATTATACAGATTGATGTTCAACCTAGGATCTGAGCAGAGATCCCAACTATGCCAGCTAATAACTACCATGACCTTCAGAACAGAAGCGCTCCTTTGTATAGGTCCGACATAGGCACTTCTCCAAGCTGCAGGCCACTGTGTAACGTAAAAGCAGTCATTGGAGTGCTATTCATAAGCATGAGACCAGAGTTGTGCTATGCCAGAGATAGCATTGAGCACAGAGAGTCAAGGAATGTGATAGAAATGCAATAGGGGAGAATAGAGCAGAAACCTGCAGACCAACCAGGCCAGCAGTGAAGTAGCAGCTTGAAGCAGGAGGGATTATACCCTGAGAAGACTTCAGCAACACAGATGGGTTCATTTCTGCAAGTTACCAAATAGCCCTCAGATACCTGTGGGTCTCCCAAAGAACACAGGACTAGCTATCCTGAGGACCACAGCTCTGCAGTGAATGAGGCACTGGCTTCACTTTGGCTGCCTAGCCCTCACTCACCCCAGTACCAACCAGCAATTCAGACTGGCTCCAAGGGTCTTTGTGCCTAAAGATGATCATTTACAAATGTAGGAATATATAGGACTATGCTGGTTAGAGTTTTATGTCAACACAAACTAGAGTCATTTTAGAAGGCAATTATGAAAATGCCCCACTAGATTGGCCTGTGGACAAGCCTGTACTGAATTTTCTTGATGACTGATTTGGGAGGCCCCACTTCACTATGGATAGAGCCACCACTGGGCTGGTGATCTTGGGTGCTTTATAAAATCAGACTGATCAAGTTGTGAGGAGCAAAATAAGCTTCAGTGAACAGTGATGTGGAACTGCAAGCTGATAGAATCCCTCTTCTTTCCAGGTCATGGTGTTATCACAGCAAAAGAAACCCTAACTAAAACAAGCACCTTTAGTAACCAAAGCAGTAATCACCTACTGGAACACTTGCACCTACCACCAGACAACCGTCAGAGCCTCCCTTGTGCTCCTAGCTAACATTCTCTGAGGCTCAGAGGCCAACCTTCAAAACCATTTCCATTAAATCAGTTCCTCTCAAAAATAAAGTTGAGCCAGGCGTGTTTGCACACGCCTTTAATCACAGCACTCATGAGGCTGAGGCAGGTGGATCTCTTGAGTTCAAAGCCAGCCTGGATACATATTAAGTTCCAAGACAGCCAGGACTAAATGGAGAGACACCGTCTCAAGGGAAGAGAAAAAAAAGGCTGGACAACAGGGGTTTGAGCAAAGACTAGTCACAAGGATGATGCTACCCCTTTACTCTGCCTGTTTAGACATGACTCTGTGCATGCCTCTTAGTGGATTCCCACCCCCAGGAGAAGCTTGACTACATGACAGTTTCTAGCCGAGTGTCAATTGTTTACCATTTGAGGAATACAACAAATGATTCTATTTGAAGTTTCTAACCCTCCCCTCACTTTACCCCCAAAAAAACTGTACATGAGTTTACAAACATATTAACATATAAATAATGAGAAAGGTCCTAGGGAGCCTCCCGTTGTCTCTGCTAGGGGTGAACACTGGAGGGGCACTGTCCCCACAGGCTTCATGTTGCTGTGAGGTCTTATGGCAGCTGCTCTGGATCCATTGCTGGCTTCTTTGGCACCTCCAGGTTCAACTGCCAGTCTATCTTCCACTGTGCTCATTACGAGCTGGAAACCTTGAACCTGCAGCAGTGGCAGCACTTCAGCCCGTCATCGCTCTGGTTCAAGCTCATGCTGAAACGGACGCTTCCTCTCCCGACAGTGCTTCTTGTGGGCAGGCCAGTCCTTCTGCTGGCACTGAGAGCCACAATATCGAGCCACCTGGCAACGCCCACAGATATTGAACTCCCGAAGCTGAAACACAAAACACTATGGCTTCAATATCACACTAACAAAATGTATGGAAACTGTATCTCAGCATCTGAAAAAACACAATAAAACCCGGGTTCAATTCCCAGCACCCAATATGGCAGCTTAAAACTGTCTATAACTCCAGGATCCAGCACCTTCACACAGATATACATACAGGCTAAAACACCAATAAAATAAAATAAAAAAAAGAATCCCACCTCAAAAGTCACAGGCACACACTGAGAGAGAGACTGACTATACAGGCACTATAGCTGAAGAGCATATGCCCTGTATAGACAGAAACAGCAGCAAAGGAAGTCACCCGAGTAGAAACCCAGGGCTACCAGGCGTCTCCAGGAAAAACCTGCCTCGTTACACCCATACTGCTGGGCAGAAGTGGCCAAGACTCAGTGTAGCACACCATACCTGCTTCTCAATCACTGTACAAGGAGGATAGTGACACTCATAGTAGGTACAGGAATTCTCTTCCTCTTCCACCACATCTCCATTGGCATTATAGTACCGGGTCACATTCAGAACAGGGAACTGTTCTTCTATAGGGTCTGTGGGAAGCTGCTGGATCGCAAGCCAGTATAAGCTTTGCTCCCTGAAAGAAAGTATGTCACACCAGGTCAGCACAAAGAGAGAAAATACCTATCCAAGACAGGTAGGCTCTGCCCAGTTCTGGCAACTTGAGTTTGGCCTGCCCACCACTATTGCATGCACTAACCACTCCACATTAAAAACATTTAATGTGGCACAAACCTTTAATCTTAGCACTCGGGAAGAGGCAGGCAGATCTCTGTGAGTTCGAGGCCAGCCTGGTCTACAGAGTGAGTTTCAAGACAGCCACAGATAACAGAGAAACCCTAACTCAAAGAATAAATAAATTTTTAATCTTAGCCAGGTGTGATGGCAGTCAGAGCTATACAGTGAAATCTCGTCTCCCAAAAAAAAAAAAGGAAGGAAGGAAGGAAGGAAGGAATGAAGGAAGGAAGGAAAAAAGAAAGGAGGGGCTGGAGAAATGGCTCAGAGGTTAAGAGCATTGCCTGCTCTTCCAAAGGTCCTGAGTTCAGTTCCCAGCAACCACATGGTGGCTCACAACCATCTGTAATGGAGTCTGATGCCCTCTTCTGACCTGCAGGCGTACACACAGACAGAATATTGTATACATAATAAATAAATATTTAAAAAAAAAAAAAGGAAAGAAAGAAAAAGAAAGAAGAAAGAGACCTGTCTCTCGGTAACACACAAGCCTAGTCTATCACTCTCCCCAATGCTAGGGCTGACAGGCACACACAAAAGCATGGAGTTTGGTAAGCTTCGCTACTTGGTGCCTCCAGGAAGACCACCATCCTTCCCTTTAACCTAGGAAGCACCAACTACCATTAGTCTACTACTTCCCCTTTTAGGTCACAGCAATCCTTCCTTTCTGAAAATTCCTCCTAGCCAGAAGTAACTGACTACTGCAACAGGAACTGCAAGCTGAGACTTGTGCTACATGAAGAAGGCCCAATGTGGTGGCCTAAAGGAGAAATGCCCCCCTCTAAGAGATTCAGGTATTAGAACACTTGGTGCCCAGTTGGCAGAGCTGTTTGGAGAGGTTTAAGAGGTACAGACTTGAAGGAAGTATGTCACTAGAGGCTGGCTGAGTTACTTATACTTGGGTTACTTATACTTTGTGCTCTCTGCTTCATTTTTTTTTGTGGTTGAGGATGTAAACTATCATGTTTGGCTATCATGTTTGCAGCTAGTTCTATGCTTTCTGGTCATAACAGATTCTTATCCATTTGGAACTATATCCCAAGTAAACTCTTTCTTCCTTAAGTTGCTTTTAGTCATGGTGTCTTACCACAGCCACAGAAAAATAACTAATACAGAAATTAATGCCATAGAATAGGATACTGCGGTGGCAGACTTAATTAGGTTGTTTTGTGGAGGATTGTGGAGGTATTTGGAACTTTGGGCTAGGAAAGCCAGTTCCAAGCTTAATGGGTTGTTCTGTGAACATTTAGAAGAAGAAAGTGTTAAAAGAGGCCAAACATTGGTGGCACACACCTTTAATCCCAGCACTTGGGAGGCAGAAGCAGGTGGGCAGATTTGAGTTTGAAGCAGCCTGATCTACAAAGCAAGTTCCAGGACAGCCAGGACTGTTTCACAGAGAAACCCCGTCTTAAGAAATCAAGACAAACAACCAACCAAACAAAACAGAGTGTTGAAAGAAATGTAGAGGATGGAAGCCTAGCTTGCGAAATGTTCATGTGATGTACTTGAATTAAGAATCTAGCTGGGGCTGAACAATCAGCTGTGATTAACAAAAGAACCACATCACTGAGATGAAATCCTGTAGAAAGTATTTCCTGTCAGTTAGCACCAGGGTTGTGACCTAGAAGGGGCCAGTGCTACATCTCAAGCAGAGTCAAACCTGGTCATGTGCTCTCACACAGCAATGGTTCTGGAGGCATGGAGTTTCAGGACTAAAGAGTTCATGGAAAACAGCTGAGATCCAGGAGAGGCCATTGGTTAAGTGAGCAGCCTCAGCTGAAAATCCTAGTAAACTGGAAATGCCAGGACTGTGGGATAAGCAATAAGGACAGCTGAGTATGTGGAGCAGACCTACCATAAGACTACAAGGTAAAGCCGGGCAGTGGTGGCGCACGCCTTTAATCCCAGCACTCGGGAGGCAGAGGCAGGCGGATCTCTGTGAGTTCGAGGCCAGCCTGGTCTACAAGAGCTAGTTCCAGGACAGGAACCAAAAGCTACGGAGAAACCCTGTCTCGAAAAATCAAAAAAAAAAAAAAAAAAAAAGACTACAAGGTAAGTGGTGGCATACTGTGGATGGCAGAGCTAGAAGTGGCACAGACCTGCCTAAACTCTGTGGAGCTCAGAGATTATGAGTGAGTTTCGGATGTTCAACACTGAGTTAGTTATTTATATTGTTGACTTTTGGTTTTATGTCAGGATATCAACATCAGATTCTGGAGACAAAAAACGAAGGGAGGCCAGGTGGTGTTGGCACACACCAAAAAATAAATAAAAAAAAAAAAAAAGGAAAAAATATTTCTTTCTTCCATGAAGAAAAGAAAAATCCCCCCAACACACATGGATGGTGGCAGGTCCCAAAACACTCACAGTAAAAGAGCAAAAACCAAACAGAAACATGGGATGGCCTTTAGGAGTAAGGTGTTAGCCAGGAAAGACCCACCTTTGTTTGCTGGAGGTCTCTTCAGCTTTGGGTCGCCAGCCCCACGGTACTAACTGCAGGTTGTCCAGACGATTGTCCACAGTCACAGCATTGAGATGTACCACCTGAAACCCGGGAGCCACACCTCCCCTGTGTCGTTCCCTAGGGAAAGACAATTTTTTTTCCTTGGGGGAAAAGACCCTCAAGCACTTCTATTTGAGCATTAATGTCCAACCACACAGAAATACCAATCATGAGGTCTGAACTGGGCCCTTCCCTACCGAAGGGGGATACCAAGAGGAAGCCAAGCAATATCAGTGTGGCCAACACACACAGGACCAGGCTGATGATTTTTCCCCTGATTTAAGGGCTTTGCTCAGAGGGTAATGGATAGAACCCCCAAAGTATCAACATAATCTAGAGACAAGTTCCATCTGGAAGGTCTCAACATTTCAAACCCCACCTTAACACCCAGGTTCAATAGTCCATTTTCTAGGGATGCAGTCTTACTCAACAGAAGGATCCAAAAGCAGAACCCTTCCTCCACAAGGCCTTGTCTCATCAGAATCCCACAAGTTGTTTAAAGTGATATGTACTTCCCTTTGGATTAGTAGTAAAGGCCACTAAAATAAACTCCCAGACTTAGGGAAGATACGGCTAAGTCTGACTCCACTAGGTGGAGTGCTCTCTAGCCTTCAGGCATACTGTATCCTTAGCTCACATGGGGTTAGGTAGGGAGACTTAGCAGCTGGAAAATACCCACCACAGTAGCTCATGCAGAAGCCTGCCTGAGCCTCTTCCTCGGTTTTTGTCGAAGGCATATGCAAATATCTTAGCACCATTTCCATCGGCATCTACTTCCATTCGAGCCTGAGGAGCATAAAGCAGAGTAGGTCTGTTGGAAAGCCTCCAACTCTCAGCAACATTTCAAATGCAGCTTAGAAAAATGCCAGAAGTACAGGTGACATCCTGCTTCAAGGACCCGAGAAGCACAGGGGCTTCTTCCTGCTCCACTCAGGCAAGAAACCCTCATGAACAACTTGGAAAATATTGTAGACACCAAGCAATAAAGTTTCGCATCCTTAAAAAAGTCCAGAAATGGAGTGGGGTGGGTGGAGGTGGCACTAGAGATGTCTCAGCAGTTAAGAGCACTGGCTGCTCTTTCAGAGGACCTGGATTTAATGCTCAGAACCCACATGGTGGCTTCACAACTGTCTGTGACTAGTACAGACATTCAGGTAAACATTAATACACATAAAATAAAAAATAAGTAAAGCCCAAGAAAAAAATACTTGAGAGGAAAAAAACAAAAAGCCCAGAAAGTTGGCTGTGATGGTCCGTATCTGTAATCTCAGCACTCAAGAAGTGAAGACAGGGAGAATGAATATTCATAGCTGGCTTGAGGGTGCCTAACAAGATCCCACACAAAAACAAAAAGGACACAAATAATTCCTGGATAAGTAGCAGCTATGAAAGTGTGAGGTGCTGAGATAGACTGAAATGATTGATGTAAAAGTTACTGGAGAGGGTGGCAGAGGAGCAGCAGAGTCTGTAATCCTTTATCAAGGATACACTAAGGGCAGCATGGTCTCCCCAATCAAGGTGCAGAGACTGGAGGAGAGCAACATTCAAAAACAGGTCTGCTCGGGCTGGAGAGATGGCTCAGAGGTTAAGAGCACTGGCTGCTCTTCCAGAGGTCCTGAGTTCAATTCCCAGCAACCACATGGTGGCTCACAACCATCTGTACTGACATCTGGTGCCCTCCTCTGGCATGCGGGCAGAGGCAGAATGTTGTATACATAATAAATAAATAAATCTTTAAAAAAAAAAAAACAGGTCTGCTCATTTGGTTTAAGATATCTAATTCTTTAACTTCAGCACTCAGTTCGGAGGTAGAGGCAGGTGGATCTCTGTGAGTTTGAGGCTAGCCTAGTCTACAGAGTGAGTTCCAGGACAGGCTCTAAAGTTACACAGAAACCCTGTCTTGAAAAATCAAAAACCTAGCCTGGTCTACAGAGTGGGTTCCAGGGCAGCCTTCAAACCTAAACACAAAAACTCTATCTCAAAAAAAAATAAAACAAAACACAAAACGAAACAACAACAACAAAGACAAAAAAAGAAGAAAAAAAGAAAAGCCAAAAACCAACCAAACAAACCCAAACAAAAGATTAGTAATCAGGGCAAAAGAGCTCACATGAACTCTACTGGGCAGCATCTACTGGACATACAGGCTGTCACAACCTGTTTGGGAGCTGAGTGCTCCTAAGTACCAGTGGTTATACTCTTGTTCTCCCAAAACCAGGAAGGAAATTCATCTTCATGTTTCCTGAGGATCAAACAAAAATAATCCTTACCTCAAAGGAGTAGCTCTCCACCAGTGGTATGTCTTGCTCATCTATCAGTGTGTATTTGGTCTGAAAATAAACCATGTTTCAAAGGTTACATCTGAGATCAATCTAAGAAACAGTAACACCATAACTAGCAATAGCAGGAATCTGCAATATTTTCCAATGAGACAGAAAGTAACCAAATCTTAAGTGGAGACTTAGCACAGCCTATAGCAATGCCGAAGCTGGGCATTGCGGTACACACCTTTAATCTCAACACTCCAAGGTAGTGAGTGGCAGACAGAACTCTGTGAAGTTCCAGGACTGCCAAGACCACATAGTGAGACCCTGTCTCAAAAAACAAAGAAACAGCCGGGCGGTGGTGGCGCACGCCTTTAATCCCAGCACTCGGGAGGCAAAGGCAGGCGGATCTCTGTGAGTTCGAGACCAGCCTGGTCTACAAAAGCTAGTTCCAGGACAGGCTCCAAAACCACAGAGAAACCCTGTCTCGAAAAACCAAAAAAAAAAAAAAAAACAAAGAAACAAAAAACAAAACAAAAAAACTATGAAGTAAAAAAAGTCGAATTAGTCAAATTTAGTATGTTAAAAGTAAAACAAGGCAGGGTGGTAGTGGCCCACACCTCCACACCTTTAATTCGACCCGCTCGGGAGGCAGGATTATCTTTGAATTCAAGGCCAGGCCTTGTCTACAGAGTGAGTACCAGGACAGCCTGGGCTACACATAGAAACCGTTTGGGGAAAAAAAAAAAAAGTGATCACATTTTCCAGAGTAAGTAGGCTTCAGGGCCCATCCATACCGGATAGACCCTGCCTGACAAGTGGTCCTGGGGTTTTAATGCCCCCATAAACTCGGCCATCACAAGTTTACTGAAGCAGAGGAAGGGAATGGGATTGCGATAGAAAATTGATGTTTTAAGTACTGCATATTGAGTAGGTTGGGTAGCTTTTGCACGTGCTCATTGGATAGCGAGCGCTTCTTCCTCTGGTCTCAGATGGTCCTAGTAAAAGCTTTAAGGGCCAAGGCTACTGCAATTAGTTACCGAGTCGAAAGGAGTCTAGGCTCCCATCCCTCCCTAGTTAGAAAGTTCCAGCAGCCCTATCCTTAGCTCTTGCAAAAAATGCAAAGGAAAACAGGTTGGTCTTACTTTCCTGGAAGAGCTTTCTAGGATCTCAGTTACCTGCCCCTATTTTCTGTCTGTTCCTCTCTCCCAGCAGCAGCTGCAGCCAGGGGAGGGAGGAACAGAATTAAAGTCCACAGTTCCTGAACGGCACCATGCCTCGGGGCCCAGCTCCAACATGTGGTAGGTGGTGGCCCGAGCGAGGAGCACCTGAGAGCCTTCCAGCCCACCAAGACCAGGGCCCTGGCCCCTAGTCTGTGCTCGAGGAAAGCCTGCGACTCGAGTGACCGAACGTGGCCAGCCCTTGGACAACGTTAAAACGCACCGCCGCCGAGATCTACTGCGGACCGGCGACTCCGCTGGCTTCAGAGCTACGGGCCGAGGGCGTTTACGGCGGGAGGCCGCCGCGTTTAAACCGTGCGGCCGCAGGTGCAGCCTGGCTGCCGGAGCCGCCGCAAGTGCCCGCCCGGGGCCACACAGGACGAACGCCGGGAACTGTTCCGCGCAAGCCAGTCCCACACGAGTCCTGAGGCCGAGGGGCGCGCCCACGGCCGCGGGGCAGGTCCCCGCGAGGAAGGCGGCGCCCGAACCAAGCAGGCCCGCGCAGCTGCTCGCCAAGGTGTCCCAGCCCGCGCAGGCCTCGCCGCCGCTCCCACACCGCTTACCTTTCCGGCCACCCGGCCGAGCCGCACGATGCCCAATTTAAAGTCGGTCATGGCCGGGCCTGCGCTCTCGGCAGGCGGAGCCGCTCCCTCCGGAGGCTCCTGACCGGGCCGGGCCGGAGCGAGGCCGCGGCACTCCGGGTCAGGCCGGGGCCGGGGTCAGGCCGGGCGGGCCGAGGGCGGACGAGGCTGGGCCGGGTTCGGGCCACCGCCGCCGCCTCGCGCCCGCCGGACCTGCCACGCGCCGCCGCCACCGCCGCGCGCACACCAGCGAGCGGAGCCGAGGGCGGGGCGCGACCGGGACACACCCCCCACCGGCGGCGACCGACCAATTGCGGGACGCGCCCTCCGCCGGCCGTGGCGCGCCGCTGCCAGCCGACCAATAGAAATAGGGAAAGAGCGCAGGCGCAGTGAAAAAGAACCAAGTGCGGGGGGAGGGGCGAGCCGGGGGCGGCGCCTGCGCGGCGGCCGGCGCAACGTCAATTTCGCGGGAAGCTTTGTGCGCTCTGCGGCTGCTGGGGCGGCAGGAGCATGAGATTTTGGTTGCGGTTTTTTCGTGACCCTTAGCCGCCTTCGTTCTCGTCTCGGAGCTGTGTACGGCAGAGCGACGTGGAACGTCTGTCCTTACGGGGTGGTTACGGCCTGGCACTATACTGTGTGAGTGGTTCAGGTCTCCAGAACCAACCTACGAGGCAGCGGCGAATACCTACGCCGAGCCTCCCGGATCCGATGCGCCTTAGGTCTCCAAAGAAGGATAAGACCTTCGGTGAGGAGCCGGAGGCTGGGTTGGATATCTGTCTCTCGGAAAGGGAGACCTCATAGTCTCGAATCGTGACACAGCCGGTAAGGCCTAAAGCTCAAACCTAGGGCTAGGCTCCTTTTGCTTCAAGGTGACTCCAGGCATCTAAGGATCTGCAGATGTTGCTGGCTCTCATTGTTCTATTTTGGAAATAGTTACCAAGCGTCCCGAATGAAGCTAGAACTTCTCTCAGCCCTTGGAACTTCACAGGACTCCCAGATGCTTTGCTCAAAACGCACCTGTCCCACCAACCTCTTCACACTTGTGATGGTGTCCCGAAGTTAAGAGAAAAGGGGCGGGATGCTTAGGATGGAGCAGCGTGTGTGTTTCCCTGGTAATAAAGCCAGTAGTCTTACTGTAAGTCCCTCCAAAATAGGAATTCGACACATCTGCATGACTTGAAAGGAGACACCAGGATACACCTGATGAGTCAGAGGCTGCTCCTGTAGAGGGCATCAGCCATGCTTCACCCTATCGAGTACCTTCCTTGAGCTGATAAGTATGAGACAGCCCCAAGGTTGTAACAATGAGATTAGATCCTAAATTATGGCTTTATAGCCTATGTAGTTCCGTTACTAATCTACTAGACTCAGAAATCCCTACCCCCTGAACTCAGGCACTCTATCCCTTTTAGGGAAGACATAATAGATGTAAATATTAAAGCTGGGTGGTGGTGGTGGCATTTGGAAGGCAGAGGCATGTGGATCTCTGTTAGTTCGGGGCCAGCCTGGTCTACAAAGTGAGTTCCAGGACAGCCAGGACTGTTTAACGGAAAAATCCTGTGTCAAAAAAACAAAACAAACAAGATTATAGTTTTCCTCTATTCTTAAGATCCAGTAGGATTTCCATCATATTCTAGTTTCCCTCACTCAAGTAGCTTTCATTATTTTTGTTGTTGTTGTTGTTGTTTGTTCTTCTGTTTTTTGAGACTGGGTTTCTCTGTGTAACAGTCCTGGCTATCTTGGAACTTACTTTGTAGACCAGGCAGGCCTTGAATTCACTGAGACTCACCTGCCTCTGCCTCTCACCTGCTGGGATTAAAGGCGTGCGCCACCATCGCCCTGGCGTTTAGATTATTTATGTGTATGAGTGCTTTGCCTGCACTTATGTATGTGTACCATGTGTGTGCAGAAGGTGTTTGATGCCATGGAACTAGAGTTAATGGTTGTGAGACTCCATGTGGATGCTAGGAACTAAATCTAGGTCCCCTGCAAATACTGCTAACGACTGAGCCAACGCTGCAGCTCTGTGGCCAGCATTATAGGACCTGGTCACCTGAAATCTGTGAGTCTTTCTACCCAACCTGGAAATAATCTGCATTATTGAAAGCACCATATGGAAGCTGGGCATGGTAGCGCATGCCTTCAATCCCAGCACTGGGGAGACAGTGTCTGGTAAGCGATCTCGGTGAGTTTAAGGCCAGCCTGGTCTACATAGTTCCTGGACAGTCAAGGATACATAGAAAAATCATGTCTCCAAGAAAACGAAACAAAACATTCTAATCCCATCCATGAGGGAAGAACCCTGATGACCTCATTATCTTTGGGTACTGTTATGTTGGGAATTAAATTTGAATGTGACTTTTTAAGTTCTGCATTAATTTATTTTGTGAGTGCATGTGTCAGAGGGTAACATTGGGTGCTGGTTCATTTCTGTGAGTTCTGGGTTCTTAGATCATCAGGTTTTGCAGCAAGCGTGTCTAACCACTGAGCCATCTCATCTGTCTTTTTTTTTTTTTTCAGGCAGAGTCACCAGACTGACTTCAAAATAGCTTCCCTGCCTCAAACCTCCTAAGTGCTAGGATGTTTTAGGTGTTTGCTGGCACACTCAATTTCTTTAGAAAATGTTTTTATATTTATTTATGGCGTACATACGTGTGGCAGTTAGAAGATAACTTATGGAAGTGGGTTCTTCTTGCCATGTTAGTTTCAGGGATTGAACTCAGATCATCAGACTTGGCAGCAAGCATATTTACCTTCTGCCTCCTGGCACCTGATCTCTTTTTAAAATAATTTATTTTACGTGCATGAATGTTTGCATGTATTTACATATGCTTGTATCAGCGTAAATAAATGCAATGCAGATATTGAAGAATATTTACACTTAATGATAAACTTACAGAACCGAAGTTCCCGCATGGCACAGGAGGTAGGAAGGAAAGGGCGGATCCGCCTCCCGCGCGCCCATTTATCTGTAGGCATTCGCCCGAGGCAAACCCCGCCCCCTAAAGGGGCTGTCTTAACCCTACATCTCCCCCTTTTGTCTAAATAAGACAGAACTAAACCAAATATAACTATAAACAATAATAACAAATGATAAATATAACAAACAATATTGAGAACAAAAGTTTTGCTAGGCATTCTATCTCAAGGAGTCTAAATAATGTAGAGAATAACTACTATTAAATAATCTTCAACTCCATCAAAGATCTGAGAAGGGAATAAATATTACTTAACAAATGAGAGATATCCAAAATGTGCAACAAATGACAGAGACAACTGACTACCTGGGCAATCACCCAAAGTCTCGTTTGCAATGTTGAGTCAACCAACTTTGGCTAAGGCCTAAGATAACTGACATACCATTATCAAATGTAAGGAAGTTTCTTAGAATTATCCTACCCTGTCTTGGCAAGATAAGACAATCCTGTTTCATATCTTAGTCAGTAGTTGAGGTATGGGTTTTTCTTAACCCAAAGGCCAGTTCTGCCAAGAAGACAAGCTCCCAGTGGAGTGTCTTTGGTGCTCAACGATCTCTCGGGAGTAGAGTGGTGTTGCCAGGAGTAATTGTGTCTCGTTGGCACAGAATTCTAGGTTAGATTAAAGGCCATTTTCTACAGCTCTTCAAAGAGGCTGAAGATTATACTATCTATACTAAAAATAATCTCTATGTATCTGAAAGACCTGATTAACCTAAAAATAAATATGACAAACATATAATTCTCAATGCCTATCTAATTTGAAAACTAAGAGAATAAACAACTGTGCAATATATGAAGACAATGATCTTCACCTGTAAACAATGTCATTACATATCAAAATGTAAACAATGTTATTACATAAATAGTACCAGAGGTAGAAATGTACATTGTGATATGATAGATGTATCCATACAATATAAGCATACTCTTATACAAAAATAGAGGTAGGAACACTCACATTCAATATTCAATATATCAATTTACAAGAAACAGTACCAATATAATTTTCTAAAAACAGTAAGTCACAAATACCAATCATCCCATCAAACCAGTTAATCCCCCCCCTTTTTTTTTTGTATATACCCCTAATTTCATAAAATATCTCCCCATCCCCTCAACCCTAAACCAACCACTAAAAGATGTCCCTAACCCTGTGGGCAAACTCTGTTGGGAGAGGGGACTTCGTCCTCTTAGATTGCTTCTAGCTGACATGGGGGCGACGTTCTTCTTAGGGGCCCCTGTGAAAGCAAATGATGGTAAAAGTCCCAAATTAACCTTTGACTTAAGAAAATTATAACTAGTCTCTGAGCGTTTTGAGAAGGTCTGGCCAGAGTGTTGTCAAAAATGTGCATCATTGGGCTGGAGAGATGGCTCAGAGGTTAAGAGCACTGACTGTTCTTCCAAAGGTCCTGAGTTCAATTCCCAGCAACCATATGGTGGCTCACAACCATCTGTAATGGGGTCTGGTGTCCTCTTCTGGCCTGCAGACATACATGGAAGGAATGCTGTATACATAATAAATAAATAAATATTTTAAAAAAAATGTGCATCATTCGAAATTGTCTCTTGCAGTTGGTACCAAAAAACAGGTCTAATATTAGCGCTTAAAAAAAAAATTCATGACGTCATAAAAGCCAGATTGAGTTGATGTTGTGGGACCCCATCTTCATCCTGGAAACTTCAAAGATTACTGTAGGAAAATACGTTGCTTGTTATGGGAAATTTAAACATTAACAACAAGGACATATACTGACATATAAAGAAAGACACAGATATGAGGAAAGGCAAAGAAAGTTTATCAAATATAAAATTATTCTTATTCTGTCCCATTTCATGGCTCCTGACCTGAGACAGAAACTGAAGTATCTCTTATCAACAGGCTTGGAATTGAAGATGGACTGAGCCATAGTCCAACTCCAAAACCAGCTCTACACATATATAAAGAAGTATTCAATAAAACATATGAATAGATATAAAAATCAATACTTACAGTATATATAGAATTTTATTGGGCTGGAGAGATGGCTCAGCGGTTAAGAGCATTGCCTGCTCTTCCAGAGGTCCTGAGTTCAATTCCCAGCAACCACATGGTGGCTCACAACCATCTGTAATGGGGTCTGGTGCTTTCTTCTGTCCTGCAGGCAGACACACAGACAGAATATTGTATACATAATAAATAAAGAAATATTTTAAAAAAAAGAGTGAGGGGTTGGTGCTGAAGTCACTACAAGTTTTAAGTACAAGGTCTTAAATTTTAGAAAAAAAAAGAATTTTATTGTTGATACTCAGTGGGTCGTAACTATTTTCCATCCATCAGTAATTAAATATTCAGGGTCCCTTAAATTCTTTGGAGATGAGTATTTTCCTGTGGAGATAAGAAAAGAACCCTGCCCCCAACCTATCTGTAATCCTTACCATCAGAATGCACATCATCCTTGTGAATGAATTGTTATTTATCTTTTCCAAGTGACTTCTCTTTTTCAAACCGAACCTTTATTAATTTTGACGGTATCCATAATTTTTCCTCACCTGTGGAGATAAGAGCAAAACCCCTTCCCCAATGCAGCACATCTCCTGGCTTCCATTGTGAGGTCAGCACATTCTTGAAATAAACTGGTTGATTTTGTTCAGCAGACTTTTCCATTATCCAATGTCTTTCTGTAGCCGTCGTTCCCTTCTCATTAGCGTTGAGAAAATTCAAGGTTAACAAAGCATTATGTAACCTATTTCTGGGGGTGTTTTCCACCCCTTTCTGTTTGTTCAACATATCCTTTATAGTTCGATTTGTTCTTTCTATGACTGCTTGACCTGTAGGATTGTATGGTATACCTGTAACATGCTTGATATTGTAATAATCAAAAAACCGTTTCATTTTCCTAGAGACATAAGCAGGACCATTATCTGTCTTTATTTGTGTAGGTATACCCATGATAGCCATGACTTCTAATAAATGAGTGATTACTGAATCAGCTTTTTCTGAACTTAAAGCAGTTGCCCACTGAAAGCCTGAATAAGTGTCAATGGTGTGATGAACATACTTCAATTTGCCAAATTCTGCAAAGTGGAACACATCCATCTGACAGATTATATTCCTATGGCTGCCCTTTGGATTAGCCCATGCTGGCAGTGGCATTTGGTTATAGAAAGAACAGGTAGGGCATTTCTTTACAATCTCCTTAGTTTGTTGCCATGTAATAGAAAACTCTTTCTTCAAACCTTTGTTATTAACATGATGTTTTTTATGAAATTCAGAGGCTTGTAGCACAGTACCAATCAATAATTGATCAATTTTTGCATTACCTTGTGCTAGAGGACCTGGCAGACCCGTATGGGATCGGATGTGTGTTATATACATAGGGAAAAGTTTGTTCCTGATCAAATCTTGAACCTGGATAAACAATGAAGTTAGTTCTGTATCATCAGGTACAAATTCAGCAGTTTCAATATGTAAAATAACTCTTACTGCGTATTGTGAATCAGTGACTATATTAATAGGTTCTTTAAAATCTCTTAGTACCATAAGAATGGCATATAATTCTGCCTTCTGGACAGAATCATAAGGACTTTGTTCTACCTTACCCAAGTCTTCTGATTTGTAACCTGCCTTCCCTGATTTATTGGCATCAGTATAGAATGTACGGGCTCCAGTTATTGGAGCATCACAGACGATTTGAGGAAGGATCCAAGAAGTTCTCTTCATGAAGTTAAGCCGCTTGCTTTTAGGATAGTTGTTATTAATGCCTCCCAAAAAATTAGCACAAGCTCTTTGCCATGGTTCATTATCTTCCCATAATTTCTTTATTTCATCAGCAGTGAAAGGCACTATAATTTCTGCTGGGTCTATGCCTGCTAGTTGACGAAGTCTCAGCTTGCCTTTTATAATTAACTCAGAGACTTTTTCCATGTAAGTTTTCAGTTTTTTACTTGGTTTATGTGGTAAAAAGATCCATTCTAAGATAATATCATCTCTCTGCATTAAGATTCCTGTAGGAGAAATCTTTGATGGTAATATGACAAGAATACAATCGAGCTCTGGATTCACTCTGTCCACATGTGCCTGTTGTAATTTCTCCTCAATCATTGTCAGTTCCTTTTCTGCTTCAGCTGTTAATTCTCTAGGACTGTTTAAACCTTTATCACCATCCAAGGTTTTGTTCAAATGAATTATTAGATCAGGTGTTATTCCGATAGCTGGTCATAGACTGGAAATGTCTCCTAACAGTCTTTGAAAGTCATTAAGAGTCCGCAGGCGATCTCTCCGAATTTGTGCCTTTTGTGTCTTAATTTTTTGCAAACCTATTCTATAACCTAAATAATTAACAGAATCCCCCTTCTGAATCTTTTCAGGAGCAATTTGCAATCCCCATTTAGGTAATAGTATCTATTTCTTCAAACAGTCTGTTCAAGGTATCTATGTTTGAATCAGATAACAATATGTCGTCCATGTAATGGTATACTATAGATTTGGGAAATTTCTTGCGTATTATTTGCAATGGTTGGTTCACAAAATATTGGCACAGGGAGGGGCTATTTAACATACCCTGGGGGAGGACGGCCCAATGGTACCTCCTCGAAGGTTGAGAATTGTTATAAGTAGGCACTGTGAAGGCAAATTTTTCTCTATCTTCTTTTTGCAAAGGTATAGTGAAAAAACAATTCTTTAAATTAATAACTATGAGAGGCCATCCTTTTGGTAATAAAGAGGGCAAAGGAATTCCAGATTGCAGAGGGCCCATAGGTTGAATAACCTTGTTGATGACTCTGAGATCTGTCACCATTCTCCATTTACCTGATTTTTTCTTAACCACAAATACAGGAGAATTTCAAGGGCTGGTAGATTCTTCTATATGTCCAGCATCTAATTGTTCTTGTACCAGCTGTTCTAAAGCCTGTAACTTTTCCTCAGCTAAAGGCCATTGCTTTGTCCATATTGGTTTCTCAGTCAACCATTTTAGAGGCAAGGCTGTTGTCCTGATGAGGCATGTTCTCTGCAGAAACTGGAAATGACTGAACCAAGTTTGCCATGGGGGCCTGTGAAGCCCCCCCCCTCACGTTTCCAGTCTGCATCAGATTGCCTTGTCTATCTCTTGTAGACCTGCATTCATTCGTCCTGTGTCTGCCTTTTCCACATCTTCTACATAAACCTGAAGGCTGAGTCCTTCTATTTCTGTTATTTCTAGAAGATGCATTATTATTTCTGAAAATCCGTTGTTTACAATTCCATTTCATATGACCCAGTTTGCCACAATTAAAACATTTGGTATTCTGGTGTCTCCGTTTACCATTGGAAATTGCTTCTTCTACCCATGCTTCAGTGCCATAGTCAATTGTGTCAACATTTAGTGTATGCAAGACCCATTCTTCCAAGGACGCTGATCTGAACTTTAAAGGCCCCAAGATCTTTTTTTTTTAATTTTATTATTTATTATATATACAATGTTCTATCTGTGTGTATGCCTGCAGGCCAGAAGAAGGCCCCAGACCTCATTATAGATGGTTGTGAGCCACCATGTGGTTGCTGGGAATTGAACTCAGGACCTTTGGAAGAGCAGGCAATGTTCTTAACCACTGAGCCATCTCTCCAGCCCGCCCCAAGATCTTTTTGCATTCCACATTTGCATTTTCGTAAGCCAAAGACTCAATTATTATACGTCTTGCTTCTGGGTCAGATATCCCTATTTGTACAGCCTTAGTTAACCTTTGTAAAAAGTCACTAAAGGGTTCTCTCTGACCCTGTTTAACTGTGACAAATGATTCCATTCTCTGTCCTGGGTCTTGTACTCTGTCCCAAGCCCTTAAGGCTGCTGTAGTATACATGGAGAGTATGTTTTCATCCAAATTAGCTTGTTCCGGAGGGTCAGAAAAGAGCCCTTCACCTAGAATATTATCTAGGGAAATGTCAATTCCCTTCGCCTTTTCCTGCTGTTCTAAAAGTCTAGCCTCTTGCCTGAATAAGCATTTCCATTTTAATTGCGGTCCACTCTCAAGGACCGCGGAGCTCAGCTGGAGCCAGTCCGAGGGGGTTGCTCTGCTTGTTGTGGCCCAAGATTTTAGCATCTCTTTAACAAAAGAGGCGTGCATCCCAAAAGTCATGACGGCCTGTTTAATTTCCTTGAGATCATTCATACGGATAGGCTCCCATGTATCTTCCTTGATGACCCTAGGGTTTCTGGAACCAATCACCTTTTCTGTTGTTATTACTGGAAAAGCATGTAGAGCTGTAGGTAGAGCTTTGTGGAAATTGTCCCTGAGGGATTTATCCACAGATGTAGTTAAAATTTGCCTTTCTACCCTTTGTTCTTCTTCATCAGAATTTAGAAATTCCTCAATCTTTTTAATTCTATTCATCATTGCTTTTTGTAATGTCTGAATCTCCTGTCCAGAATTGTGTTCCAAAGCCTTTATTGAGGATTCTAAAGTATGAAATTTGTCCATTAGAGATAACTTGTCATCTTTGGACATAATTTTTATGGCATAAACTGTGCCTTCTTGTATTGATAATCTTTCCGCCAATCTGTCATAAGCTTTAGACAAAATTCGATTGTCATATTCAGCAGTTTTGATTCTCTCAGTTAATGTTTCAGTTCCTACAGAAAGGGACTGCTGGAACTTACGATCTAATTCAGCTGTTCCTTCTTTCATAGTAATGAATTTCTCCTTAACATCAGCCTGTACCTTTTCTAGATTTTGCTCAGTTAACCGAGTCATGTTAAACAAAGATGTTTTCTCTTTCTGGAGAACTTCAAACTGATTCTTGAGAAGATTGTTGTCATTCTCAATAGTTTTTAAACGTTCAACCTCTGCCTTAAGAGACTTGATCGTATTTCTATTGTTAAAACATATAGTGCCAAGGAGAACTACTAATCCCAGAAATATCCATAGATGTGGGGTGATAGACACCTCATGTAAAATCTCCCAAATGGTACACTCAAAAAATCTGTTGAAATCTGAAACTGTCACGTTCTCAGACATTTTATTTATAAAAGAAAAAATTCTTTTACCTGTAATGACCGGTTCCTGCCAGTGGTGGCGAAAGAGTCCACTTGAGTCCACGTGGCCTAAGTCTGAAATAAATGACTCAAAAACAAATTTGAAACAGACACCAGACTGATAAGTAGCAATTGGGCCAGAATGGGAACAGAGAGAAAAGCCTCCAAAGTGACCAAATCAGAGGGATGCTGGCGTGCCAGGGCTCACAGGGCCGCTGTCACGTGACCCGAGCGCCGGCGGAGGTGGGAAGGGAACAGAGACTGATCAGGCTGTTACAGAGGCGCTGCAGATTTCAAAACGCCAGGGAGTGCTAGCTCTCCCGTCCCGCTTGATTCTCTAGCAATCAGCTGGGAAAATCGAGTCACTCAGAATCTCAGCTTCTTCTGCGCGCCTAGGGAGACCACCGCCGCGAGCAGTGGCCCCAAGAGACTCTGATTTGGGCCGGGTCTCGGCAAAGTCCCACGTTGGGCGCCAAATGTATCGGCATAAATAAATGCAATGCAGATATTAAAGAATATTTACACTTTAATGATAAACTTACAGAACTGAAGTTCCCGTGTGGCACAGGAGGTAGGAAGGAAAGGGCGGAGCTGCCTCCCACGCGCCCATTTATCTGTAGGCATTCGCCCGAGGCAAACCCCGCCCCCTAAAGGGGCTGTCTTAACCCTACATATGCTATTCCTCCAGTTCCTGAGAAGACTGTTGGATCCTCTGCAACTGGAGTTGCAGATGGTTATGAACTGCCTTGTGGCTGCTGGGAACTGAACCCCAGTCCTCTGCACAAGCAGCAAGTGCTTTTGACTCCTGAGCAACCTCTCCAGACCCATACCAACTTATTAACATTCAAACCACAGTAAGGCATAAAACTGCGAAAGATAACTAGGGAAGAAATGCCTCAGAGATGAGGAAAAGGCGGAACCCTGAGCATGCTTATATCAAGGAGAAAATAACTAGGAAGAGCACAACTCAGCAAGGAAACCCAGAGAAGTTGGGGGCTGAGAAGCCAGAAATGGGCAGTGTGTTTGTGGCAGACATTTATGATAGGCCCAGGAGGTAACAACAGACAGTGAAACAATGGATTTAGCACAACTTGAAATGTATAGTTTAGGTTGAGGAACAACCATCAGTGTGCTGAGAAGGAATAGAAGGTTGGGCATTGTGGCACATGCCTGAAATCCCAAGCATGATTAAGGCAGAAGCGGGAAGACTCAAATCCATCCTAGACTGTAGTAAATTATTCCCAGGTCAGCATGGAATCCATAGTACTTTCCAAGCAAATCTGAGCCACTGGGTGGGGGGGTTTGAGACAGGGTTTCGCTGTAGCTTTGGAGCCTGTCCTGGAACTAGCTCTTGTAGGCCAGGCTGGCCTTGACTCACAGAGATTCACCTGCCTCTGCCTCCCGAGTGCAGGGATTAAGGGCATGTGCCACCACTGCCTGTCTGAGTCACCATCTTAAAGAAAGTTGACAAGCCTGTAACCCTAGAATTTGGGAGGTGGCAGGCAGAGAATCAGAAGTTCAAGGTCATTCTTAGCTTTATAGGGAGAATAAGGCCTGCCTGGGCTAAATGTGTCTCATACACAGCACAGTTTTAAAAAGGGAAAGAGAATTAGAGACAATGAGAAACAGCTCTTCTGAGATTTTGCTGAACAAAGGAACAGAACGAGGGTCATGGCTAACAAGAAGATGGCTCAGAATTTTGTACAGTGGAAGAGAAATAACACATCTATTCACCCCAGGAATTGAGACTGACAAGATGGCTCAGTAGAGGCCAGCGATGGTGGTGCACGCCTTTAATCCCAGCACTCGGGAGGCAGAGGCCGGCAGATCTCTGTGAATTCGAGACCAGCCTGGTCTACAGAGCTAGTTCCAGGACAGGCTCCAAAGCCACAGAGAAACCCTGTCTTCAAAAACAAAAACAAGAGGGCCGGGCGGTGGTGGCGCACGCCTTTAATCCCAGCACTCGGGAGGCAGAGGCAGGCGGATCTCTGTGAGTTCAAGGCCAGCCTGGTCTACAAAGGGAGTTCCAGGACAGGCTCCAAAGCTACAGAGAAACCCTGTCTCGAAAAACCAAAAAAAAAAAAAAAAAAAAAACAAAAACAAGAAAAAGATGGCTCGGTAGATTTTTTTTTTTTGTTACAAGCCTGGTGACCTGAGTTAAATCCCTAGAACTTAGGTAAAAGTGGAAGGATGGCTGAGAAGGCTTAATGGATAAAGGTGCTTGCTGCCAAACCTTAGGACCTGAGTTCAATCCCTGAGACTCAGATGGTAAAAGGAAAGAGCTCACTCCCAGACTCCAAAAGTTGTCCTATTATTTTCAAAGGTGTGGGGCTGGAGAAATGGCTCAACCATTAAAGGCTAGGTTCACAACCAAAAATCCAAAGGTGTGCTGTGGCATGCCTATGCTTCTCCCAATAATACATAAGCTAGTTGGGGAATCAATTCCCAACACCCACATGTCAGCTCATAACTGTCTGTCACTCCAGTTCCAGGGAATCCGACCCCTTCACACGGACATGTATGCAGGTGAAACACCAATGCACATAAAATAAAAATAAATTATTAAGCCAGATGTGCTGGTACATGCTTTAATCCAGGTAGAAATAGGTTGATCTCTGAGTTCAAAGCCAACCTCATCTACATGTTGAGTTTCCAGGATAACCAGTACTACATAGAGAAATCATTTCTCAAGTAGAAAGATAAACAAGTAAATAAAAATGTAAAAAATTAAATCACTTTTGTAGCTGGACTTGTTATCCCATGTCTTTAATCCCAATACTTGAGAAACAGAAGCTGGATCTCTGTAAGTTCAGGGCCAGCTTGGTCTACATAGGTCCAGAACAGAGAGGGCTACATTGTGTTGTAGAATTTTTTTTTTTTTGGTTTTTTTGAGAGAGGGTTTCTCTGTGGCTTTGGAGCCTGTCCTGGAACTAGCTCTGTAGACCAGGCTGGTCTCGAACTCACAGAGATCCGCCTGCCTCTGCCTCTGCCTCTGCCTCCCGAGTGCTGGGATTAAAGGCATGCGCCACCGTCGCCCGGCTGTGTTGTAGAATATTAATTAAAGATGTGTTACATTTGTTTATGTAATGTAATTTGCTTAATGATGCAATGATGATGTGTTCTTTATTTTTTTAAGATTTATTTATTACGTATACAGTGTTATGTCTGCATGTATGCCTACAGGCCAGAAGAGGGCACCAGATCTCATTATGAATGGTTGTGAGCCACCATGTGGTTGCTGGAAATTGTACTCAGGACCTCTGGAAGAGCAGCCAGTGCTCTCAACCCGAGCCATCCTTCTAGCCCTTGTTGCATTTCTTTTTTTTTTTTTAATTTTTTTTTTATTTTTTTCCCTTGTTGCATTTCTTTATGTTGCATTTGTTTACCTCTGTGAAACTGTGTTACTTTGCCTTGTCTAAAACTCCTGATTGGTTTAATAAAGAGATGAATGGCCAATATCAAGACAGGAAAAAGGATAAGGAGGGCTTGCAGGCAGAGAAAGAATAAATAGAGATCTGGGAAGGAAGGATGAAGGAGTTAGAGGAGGAGGACTCCAGGGACCAGCCACCCAGCTACACAGCAAGCCATGGAGTAAGAAGTAAAGAAAGTTACATGGAATAAAGATAAAAGCCCAGGGCGGTGGTGGCTCAGGCGTTTAAAGCCAGCACTCAGGAGGCAGAGGCAGGTCTATCTCTGTGAGTTCAAGACCAGCCTGGCCTACTAAAAACAGCCCCATCCCTAAAAACAAAACAAACAAAAAATAAATAAATAAAAGCCCAGAGGCAGCTGGGTGGTGGTGGCACACGCCTTTAATCCCAACACTCGGGGAGGCAGAGGCAGAAGGGTCTCTGAGTTCTGGACCAGCCTGGTCTACTATGATTTTATTTATTTATTTTATTTTTTGACTTTACAAGGATTTTTCTTTTATTTACATTTTCAAGATTGCTTTTGTACATTTGAATATTTCTCAAATACTTAATACCACTGCTCTTGTCAGTTTATTGACAATTAAATTGTCAATCTTTTTTTTTTTTTTTTTAGTTTTTCGAGATAGGGTTTCTCTGTGGCTTTGGAGCTGTCCTGGAACTAGCTCTGTAGACCAGGCTGGTCTCGAACTCACAGAGATCCGCCTACCTCTGCCTCCCGAGTGCTGGGATTAAAGGCGTGCGCCACCATCGCCCGGCTTTAAATTGTCAATCTTGAACTGCTGTGAATGCACGCCCTGCCCATTTGTTACCACGGTAACAGAAGACAGCAGCCTGGCTCATTGATAAAGAGCAGAACACTGCTTTTCCTTGTTCTGGAGGCTGGGAAGCCTCGAAGCAAGGCCCTAGTAGATTTATGTCTGGTGAGGACCTGATGTCTACTTCTCAAATGGTCTCTTGAATGCTGTGATCTCCACAGAGAAGGAACCCCTTTCCAGTGTGGTAGAAGAACAGAAGAAAGTGTCTCCGCCTCCACTCTACTATGATTTAAAAATGGTGGGAGAGAGTCCTGCTATACAAAAGGGCTCACATTGGAGATTTGTTGAAAGAGGAGAGAGAGGTGGGCAGAGACCAGCCCCTGGGGATGAATGGTGGAAAACAAAGATGGGAGGTGGGTAGTGCCCACCTTTTAATAGGGAAAGCAGCAAATGTGCACAGGAGGTATTGTTAGTGGCTGCATCTTAGGACAAATCCTGTCAGGACCCTGAGGGCAGGCCAGTGCAGCTGCCTGACTACTAACATTCCTCCTTTTTACTTATTATGAAATGGTGAGTTAGAAAGGGGTAGCAGGTGATACAGAAATGTGGATGTCATCTTCTTGAGACTACTTTCTGCTGTCCTGGGGGACCTGAGAAAACTGGGGTGCTGACAAGGTCCTGAGGTAGCTGGCTATTTCACTTCACTGTCCAGGATCTGTGGAACTGTCAGGCGCTGCTTGGACCTGACAAATGCTGTTTGAAGTGGAACCAAGTCAACTCCCTGGAGCTCACAAGAACTCACAAGAAGCGCCTGTTCCTTCACTTCACCGCAACAGCACCTTGACACCCTCTTTCTGTCTGATTCACCAGGAGGCACAGGTGGTTGGCTATGGGGTAGTCATTGTAGCATTAGTACCTTTTAAATAAAGGAATAGTAAAGAGTTACATAAAAAACTGTTCTGTGAGTCTCTTCCAAATCTAAGGGGGACATGGTTACCTCCGGGGTGCTGTTGGTTCTCATCACCTGGACATGTTTGGCAGTCTTCTGCCTCCAGCTCTGTGGCTAGCAGTTGGTGGTCCTGTAACAATAGCTGATTAGTTGTTTAGTCAGAGATTTTTGAATGTATCATTGAAGAAATTGATGAGACAGGAAAATGAGGAGAGGGGTCAGGAAGGAAAGCATCCACTTCCATATGGTGTTCCCGATCCTGTAGATAAATGGCAGCTGTGAGGTGAACCATCATTCTTCTGGAATTGGGGACCAGACCGCTGATCTTGGTGTCTTCTGAAGCTTAGGGAAAGAGCGTCGCAGTCCTGAGGACTGTCTCCATCTCTGACTTCCATGTTGTAGCAAACCTAGACAGAACATTTACACAGATAGGTTGTGGAACAGTGAATAAAAAAAAAAAAAAGATGGAGAATTCTTTCTTAGTTCCCTGACTGGTCCAAAGGATACTGAGGCCTGATTTTATTTGAAAGGAGTGGTCAGTGGGACTCTAAAAGACATTGCAATGGAAGCAAGAAGGTGTATGACACAGTTCCAAAGGATGGGGCAGAGGAAGACTGAATGGACACAATGAGCAAGAGAAAGATTCAAAGGCCTGAATACACTGGCATCCCAAGGATCTATGGAGGATCTAATTGAGTGGGCACAAGCTGCAAGAACATGACCCACGGGCTCTGAGCCCTAGAAAGACACAGACGCTTTGTACTAGAACTCGAAAAGCCAGAAGGTGAGAAGAGGACTGTGCTCGAGAAAGGAAGCCTCACCTCCAGAGGAATGGTCAGAGGTGGGTAGCCCCGCCAGAGACCCAATTGATTGAATGGAGGGTGAAGCTGCCAGTGAACAAGAAAGCAGATTTGTGGCAGGTGGAAGAAATCAGAAAGCAGTATCTAAGGGGTATTTGGGCAAGATCTGACTGCAAAGACGGATGAGTTTAGAAGTCCTTAAATAGGACACTGCGTGCAAAAGTTGGAGGGAGAGATGATGCCAAAGTTCCCATGAGTGAGGCAGATAAGTGAGACCCAAGGGTCTATAATTCCTAGTGTCCAGGAATTCAGAAAAGGCTGATTTCAAGAAGGCACGGGCTGCTCAGTGATTCGTCAAACACAGAGGAGGGGCCAAGGGCTCCAATCCCAAGAGTCTTGGTTGCCTGGTACAAGGGCTTGAGGCCTTTGGTGAAAAACCACGCTTAAGAGGCAAGTCCTCACTCGTGGGAAATGGCCAGAGGGGGAGAAGAGGGGGCTTCAGCAATCATGCCAATGTTTGATGGAGGGGCCTAGTGATCTGTTAGTTGGAGCAGTGAGACTGTCATATGTAAACTGGGTTCCAGGGTCCCTGCACTCCTTAGACTGCCAGCAGAAAGGAGGAAGTGCCAGGAGAGCCTTCCCAGTCAGGGAACCAATGTTATTATTGGTTTTAAAATACCACAAAGAGAAGTCATGTCATACAACAGGGCTCACATAGGAGATTTATTGGAAGAGGAGAGAGAGAGGACAGAGACTGGTCGCTTGGGACAAGAGTGGAGGAAGAGAAAGAGAGAGGGAGAGAAAAAGAGATGGGAGGTAGGCAAGGCCCACTGTTTAAAAGGGACCTTAGCAAATAAATATGAACAGGGGACTTTTAGTGGCAGCAGCTGAGGACATATCCCATCAGGACCCCAAGGGCAGGCCTGAATACTAACATGGTCTACAGATTGAATTCCAGCGCAGCCAGAGCTGTTACACCTAGAAACCCTGTCTCGCAAAACAAACAAACAAAAAAGGTGAACGGTAGACAAAACTGGGCAGTGATGGTGCACACCTTTAATCCCAGCACTCGGGAGGCAGAGGCAGGAGAATCTCTGTGAGTTTGAGGCCAGCCTGGTCTACAGAGTGAGTTGCAGGACAGCCAGTACTGCACAGAGAAGCACTGCTTAGAAAAAAGAATTTAACCCCCCCCACCAAAGAAAACCCCACAAAGTTATCTTAATTCCTCCTGCAACTCTGGTGAACTAAGATTTCCATCCACTGTGCCTCGGTTATAACCTTCGTTAAAGTCCTTCAACCACCCTTTGATAAAGAATTTTGGAGGCTGCCAAGGTCACATATATGGTTATTATAAAGACATAAGTCCAGGCCGGGCTGTGGTGGAGCACAGGCAGAGGCAGGTGGATCTCAGGGAGTTCGAGGCCTGCCTGGTCTACAAGAGCTAGTTCCAGGACGGCTAAGGGTGTTACACAGAGAAACTCAATCTCAAAAGACAAAACACACAAAAAAGTCTTAAGTCCAACTCTCTGAAAGACCACATTCACACTTGATCCCACTCTTGGCTGTGCCTTTCCTCGGATACTTCTATTAACCCTGTGCTTAAATCTGTTAAAATTTCTTCTTAGTTGGGTGGTGGTGGTGCATAGCATAGCTTTAGTCCCAGTACTAAGGAAGCAGTAACAGGTAGATCCTGTGAGTTTGAGTCCAGCCTGGTCTACATAGTGAGTTCCAGGATAGCCAGGACTGTCACACAGAGAAACCCTGTCTTGAAAAACTAAACCAAAACAAACAAACAAAAAACCCAAACCAAAAAACAAACACACACACACAGAAATCCCAAACAAACAAAAATAATGTCTTGTTAATAAATTCAATCTCTGAATTATATTGACTTTGAAATTATTTTTTTGAAATTATTTAAAAAAAAAGATTTGTATTTATTACACGTATACAGTGTTCTGCCTGCATGTGTCCTTGTATGCCTATGCCAGAAGATGGCACCAGATCTCATTACAGATGGTTGTGAGCCACCATGTGGTTGCTGGGAATTGAACTCAGGACCTCTGGAATAGCTGTCAGTGCTCTTAATTACTGAGCCACCTCTATAGATGATTTTGAAATTCTTGAAGCCAGTCTTGGTGGCGCTGCGCACATCTTTAATCCTAGCACTTGGGAAGTAGAGGCAGGAGGATCTCAGTGAGTTCAAGGCCAATTTAGTCTAACAAAGTGAGTTCCAGGATAGCCAGGACTGTCACACAGAGAAACTCGGTCTTGAAAAACAAAAAACAAAACAAAACAAAAAATTTTGGCTTCTGAGGCTGGAGATATGGCTCAGTGGTTGAGAACACCTAAGTTAGATTACCGGCACCCATATGAGCAGTTTACAACTGCCTTGTATTCCCAGTTCTAGGGGAATCTGACACTTCTGCCCTCTGTGGGCACTTGGTTTTTTTTTAAATATTTATTTATTATGTATACAATATTCTGTCTGCGTGTATGCCTGCAGGCCAGAAGAGGGCGCCAGACCTCATTACAGATGGTTGTGAGCCACCATGTGGTAGCTGGGAATTGAACTCAGGACCTTTGGAAGAGCAGGCAATGCTCCCAACCACTGAGCCATCTCTCCAGCCCCTCTGTGGGCACTTGTATTCATGGGCATATACCACACACACACTGACATTGTGGGCTGCTGCATTCAGGTGGAGGCCGAAAAATGCAGGTCCATTTCCACTTTGTCTGCCAGTCAGAGAGTTTGGAGATTGACAACCATAGCAGGACATCCCAACTCAGGATGTGATTGCTTGGTTCTTTTGAAAGAAGTCCATGCCATCCTGACAGATGGTCAGGATCCTCAAATGTACTTCTGCTCCTTCTTTTGTAACCATGAGGTCGTCTGGGGAGGTGCAGATCTAGATCCAGTGATCTAGAGCACCTCTGCTACCTAGACAACAGAATGCTAATGATTTGATGTCTCAGAGTGATACAGCAATTGACAATGTGAGTTATCCTTTGTGTATCACGTTAATAAAGTTTTTTGTTACCTTCTCTCCCTTTTACATTGGGTATAATAAAAGTTATGGACAGGATTTCAGTCACTGGAATGCCCTCCCAATACTTTCTACGTTTTCTATCTTGCTATTTTATATGCGTCTTCATATTCGTTACTTATATTTCTTCAATTCCCATGCCCCTAAATCACCAAGAGGTGATTTTGTTGAGGCCGGTCCTCAACACATTTATATTTGTGTAAGACACACTCTTGCTTAAGTAAACTGGCACTTACATGAATAATTAAAATAATGAAGGGGAGAGTTCACAGTGCAGAGCACCACCGGCCAGTGCGTCCACATGAGAGGGCTGCCCTACAAAGCAACGGAGAAGAGACATTTACAACTTCTTCTCTCCACTCAACCCTGTGAGAGTTCCTCTTGAGATTGGTCCTGATGGAAGAGTGACGGGAGAAGCTGATGTTGAGTCTGCCACCCATGAAGAAGCAGTGGCAGTTATATCAAAGGACAGGGCCAACATGCAGACAGATACATAGAACTCTTTCTGTATTCAACAACAGGGGCTAGCAACGGGGCTTATAGCAGCCAGGTGATGCAGGGCATGGGTGTGTCAGCTGCCCAGGCCACTGTAAGTGACCTGGAGAGCCAGTCAGTGAATGACTGTTACGGCGCTGGCTACAACGGTCAAAACAGAATAGGTGGATATGATTATTGTTGTAGAAGCATTTGAGTTATTTCAATCAAAAATTTCACAGGCAGCCAATAACCAGTCAAGAGCAGTTTATAACTCTAGAGGAAGCTGGGGGACCCACTTTGCACCATGAGTTGGTGAAAATCTGGATTAAAAAATTACCTCTTCAGTGTTTCTCATGCAAACTTCTATTCTGGGAATTGAACTCAGAACCTTTGGAAGAGCAGGCAATGCTCTTAACCACTAAGCCATCTCTCCAGCCCCTTAAATTTTTTGTTAACTAATTTTTTTTCTTAAAGACTTTTTCACAATGAAAAAAAAACGAATCTTCAACTAAGTAGGGATCTCTAAACAAAAAAAACAACAACAACAACAACAAAAAAACAACTTCTCAGGTTGTTAAGCATGGATCAGAAACTCTCGTTTGTGTCCCATTGCTGCTAATACCCCCAAAAGATTCATGTATAAAAGACTTTGTCCTCTGCTGCTGAACAGAACAGTTGACAAGTGATTTAATGATGATTTCATCAATGAATTAAATGCTTGATGAATTCACAATTTGGTGGCAGTTTTGAGAGGTGGTTGGTTAGAGGTAGGGTCTGGTGGCAGAAAGTAGGTTGTTAGGGATATATCTTTTGGGGGCACTGTAGGTGTTCAAGACAGGACTCACTATGTACCACTGGGTGTCCTAGAACTGCAGATCAGACTGGACTTAAACTCAGAAATCTACCTGCCTCTGCCTCCTGAATTCTGGGATGAAAGGTTTGCAGCACCAATTGTAATGGTCTGCTCTGACCCTTTAAGAGACAAGCCACACCTACTCCCCCCACCCCATCTGCCTAGGCAAGCTGATCTTCAGCTTCCAGACTAAGTTAAGTCTTTCCTTCTCTCTCTCTCTCTCTCTCTCTCTCTCTCTCTCTCTTCCCTCTCCCCCCCTCTCTCTCATACACACAGACACTCTGCTTCTCTCTCTGCTTTTCCCTCTTCTCCCCTTCCCTTCCATAACCTACTAAATAAATATCCAACCTCATTCTGCTTCTGCATGGCTTGCCTATTCATGTCTCTGTCTCTCACCTGCAGCATGGCCACCTGCCCAGGACCGGCCGCCTTTGGAGACCTGTGGCGTGGTCTTGTGGCATGCCCATCTGTCTGTCTTTCCTTGTAGGACTAGCTGCCCCATTGAGGTCTCTCACCCACCATGCAGCTCCCTGCCTGGGACCTGGCTGCCTTTGTGGCCTACCATGGTCTTGGGACCTGCTGCCTGCTGCTGCTCGAGGACCTGTGGCATGGTCTCATGGCCTGCTGCCCACTTTAGCCACTTAGGAACCTGCAGTGTTTTACTTTTACCATTACGCCAATGCCCAATGAGAGGTATTTTTTTTAAGGATATCTTATTTCTGTCTCTCTTCTCTGGCCGCTGTGTGGTGAGAAACTCGGCTTCTCCATGGCCTTCCAGTAGTCACCAGTTCCTGGTAGCAATTTTCTCACTATTCTTCATCCTCCTCCTGCTGGTTCCAAAGTCAGTGCTACTTTATATGTGCATGATATGTGATATAAGTTCATGTGTGTATGCATCTGTATGTGGAGGCCAAAGGTTGATGTCAAATGTCTTCCTCAAAAGCTCTCCACCTGGGCTGGAGAGATGGCTCAGTGGTTAAGAGCATTGCCTGCTCTTCCAGAGGTTCTGAGTTCAATTACCGGCAACCGCATGGTGGCTCACAACCATCTGTAATGAGGTCTGGTGCCCTCTTCTGGCCTGCAGACATACACACAGACAGAATATTGTATGCATAATAAATAAATAAATATTTAAAAAAAAAAAAAAAAAGCTCTCCACCTGAGCCGGGCGGTGGTGGCTCAAACCATCTGTACGGAGATCTGGCGCCCTCCTCTGGTTTGCGGGCATACATCGAGGCAGAATGTTGCATACATAATAAATAAATAAATCTTTTAAAAAAATTCAATAAGAAGCTAGCGCTAATGGGCCAAGCAGTGATTTAATTAATACAAAAAAAAAAAAAAAACAAATAAAGGAGGAGAGCTATTTTTTTTTTTTTTTTGGTTTTTTGAGACAGGGTTTCTCTGTGGCTTTGGAGCCTGTCCTGGAACTAGCTCTGTAGACCAGGCTGGCCTCAAACTCACAGAGATTCACCTGCCTCTGCCTCCCAAGTGCTGGGATTAAAGGCATATGCCACCACCGCCCGGCCCCCCAATTTTTTTTTTAATTTAATGTATTTGAGTATTTTGCTTGCATGTAAATCTGTGCACTCCATGTGTGCCTTGTGTTTTCAGAAATTATAAGAGGTGACTGATGCACTGGAACTAGAGTTATGACATGATGACCAACCATGTGGGTGCTGGGAATCAAACCCAGGTCTTCTGTAAGCACAGGTGGCTGAAGCATCTCTCCAGCTCCCTCCACCTTTTGTTTTTGGATTTTCGAGACAGGATTTCTTTCTTTTTTTTTTTTGTTTTTGTTTTGTTTTGTTTTGTTTTGTTTTTCGAGACAGGGTTTCTCTGTGGCTTTGGAACCTGTCCTGGAATTAGCTCTGTAGACCAGGCTGGTCTCGAACTCACAGAGATCTGCCTGCCTCTGCCTCCCGAGTGCTGGGATTAAAGGTGTGCTGCACCACCACCGCCCTGCTCCCTCCACCTTTTTGAAACAGCACCTTTACTGAGACCAGAGCTCACAAATTTTTTTAGACCAGCTGGTCAGAGAAAGCCAGGAGTCCTTCCTCTGCCTTCCTAGAGCTGGCATTATGGACATGTTTACCACACCTGCTTGCTTGCTTGCTTCCTTTCTTTTATTAATACATAGGCATTATGCCCACTTAGTTATGTCTGTGCATCACATGTGTGATCATGAATGCCTGGTGCCCTTGGGGGCAGAAGAGAACATTGAATCTCCTAGGACTGGGACTAGAATTAGAGAAGTTTGTGAGTTGCCATGCAGGTGCTAAGACTCAAACTTTGGAAGACAAACCAGTGTGCTCTTAACCATGGAGCCCTCCAGACCTCATGTAATGGTCTGTCCTGTCCCTTTAAGAGACAAGCCCTGCATAACTGGATATCAACATGTAGAAAAATGAAAATAGACCCACATTTATCACCATGCACAAAACTCAAGTTCAAATGGATCAAAGACCTCAACATAAAGCCAGCCACACTGAACCTTATAGAAGAGGAAGTGGGAAGTACACTTGAACGCATTGGCACAGGGAACCACTTCCTAAATAGAACACCAGCAGCATAGACACTGAGAGAAACAATTAATAAATGGGACCTCCTGAAACTGAAAAGCTTCTGTAAAGCAAAGGACATGGCTAAGAAGACAAAATGACAGCCTACAGAATGGGAAAAGATCTTCACTAACCCCACATCAGACAGAGGTCTGATCTCCAAAATATATAAAGAACTCAAGAAATTGGACACCAAAAGATCACATAATCCAATATAAAAAATGGAGTATAGACCTAAACAGAGAACTCTCAACAGAGGAATCTAAAATGGCTAAAAGACACTAAGGAAATGTTCAACATCCTTAGTCATCAAAGAAATGCAAATCCAAACAACTCTGAGATTCCATCTTACACCTGTAAGAATGGCCAAGATCAAAGACACTGATGACAACTTATGCTCTTTTTTTTCTTTTTTCTTTTTAAAGATTTATTTAAGGCCTGGAGAGATGGCTCAGAGGTTAAGAGCATTGCCTGCTCTTCCAAAGGTCCTGAGTTCAATTCCCAGCAACCACATGGTGGCTCACAACCATCTGTAATGAGATCTGATGTCCTCTTCTTGCTTACAGGCAGACACACAGACAGAATATTGTATACATAATAAATAAATAAAAGAAAAGAAAAGAAAAAGAAAGAAAGGAAAAGAGGAAAAGAAAGAAACTCCAGAGTTCCAGGACAGTCAGGCAGGGCTATACAGAGAAGCCCTGTCTAAAAAAAAATGTTTAAAAAATAGAGTGCACACGCCTTCAATCCCAGCATTTAACAGGCAGAGACAGTTCTGTATAGGAAGTTCTAGGCCAGATAGGGCTACAGTGAAATTGTCGTCCCCCAAGATGGGGATTGTTTTATATGATATAATCTGGATAGTCCCACAATGTCTGCCTCACACTGGAGAGGCAAAGAATCCAGTAATTGTTCAAAAAGCTGGTAGTCGCATCAGCCCCAGTCTGAGGCTGAGGGCCTGGAAGATTCCTGGTCTTCAGTCTGCACTGCTCGTCTGGAGAGTTCTAATGTTCCAATGATGTATTGCAGCAATGGCAGATAAATGAACTTCCAGCAAGAGTGAAGGCAAGCAGGCAAGAAAGTTTCCTTCTGTGTCCTTTCATCCGGGGGACCATCAGAAGATGTCATATGTAGGGTGAATCTTTCCACTTCAAATGTGATCAAGAAAATCCCTTACAGGAATGCCTGGCAGTTTGCCTTCTAGTTGATTCCAGATCTAGCCAAGTTGACTACTAAGATTAAAAATCACAGCCATGGAGTCTTTAATTTGCTGCACCTTGCCTCTCCTGCTCTGACTATTCTTTTTCTATACATAGACCATATTCTCCCTCAGTGCTTACAAATCTGGGTATTTTTCCTATGGTCCTGTAATGGTACTGCCTTTTAGGAACCATGGGTACTACAGCACAAATGTCTGGGGACCAGAGGGAGCCTCTCACCTGAAGTCAGGAAGAGAGCCTCTCCAAGAGTGAAACCTCATAGAAAGATGATGAGTTAGGGATAGAATCACGGGAAATGAGAGAACTAGTCAGGTTCCAGCAGAGGGAGCAAGGGAAGTGCTGGGTCAGCATTTGAGATCATCAGCTTTAAAGCTGGGAGTTGCAAATGGCAACCAGAGCCAGGTGGGGACAGCAATCCCAGCACTCGGAAGGCAGAGGCAGGTGAATCTCTGTGAGTTCGAGGCCAGCCTGGTCTACAGCCTAAGTTCCAGGCTCCAAAGCAGCACAGAGAAACCCTGTCTCGAAACAACAACAAAACAAACAAAACAAAACAAAACAAAAGGCAACCAGGACCCATCCTTACCAGAGGTCCAGTGATACAGAGGTTGTATGAGGAAACACCTACATTTTTTTTTTAATATTTTTATGGTTTATTTAACTTTATTTTATGTGCTTTGGTGTGAATGTGTCAGATTCCCCTGCAACTGGATCTACAGACAGTTGTGAGCTGCCATGTGGGTGCTGGGAATTGAACCCAGGTCCTCTGGAAGAGCAGTCAGTGCCATATCTCCAGCCCAAAACCTACATTTGAATGGTTCCTGATGGAAATAGAGACTGAAGGCAGTTGTGCTGAAATCGATCCCAGAAGGATATGGATTGACTGGGATCAGAATAAAGGTTGTAGCTACTTAGGAGACCTAGAGTTACGCCCACACCGGGCAGTCTCCAATACAAACTGCCTGCTCTTTGCTTATGTTAGGAATATTCCTAAAAATGAGCCTCTCCGCCCACGAAAATAATCCCAATTGGACTAAGTTAAAAGATACCCAGGTTTAGCCTTTAATCCCAGCACTCGGGAGGCAGAGGCAGAGGCAGGCGGATCTCTGTGAGTTCGAGACCAGCCTGGTCTACAGAGCTAGTTCCAGGACAGGCTCCAAAGCCACAGAGAAACCTTGTCTCGAAAAAACAAAAAAAAAGATACCCAGGTTTAATTGGCTATCTGCGCTCTCAGGTGGCTCGGAGGGATGAAGGGAAAGCCTACAGGACCACCAAAGAGGAAGAGGGAAGAGCAGCACGTGTTTACTTTCTGAGGAGCAGTTTAAATAGCCTCTGGGAGTGGTCCTGACCTTTCTTGGGGAGGGGTCAAGGTTTGGCGGGCTTCCTGGACCCTGCCTGGGTAGGTGAGCTTCCAAAGATCGATTTGGGGTGGGGTGGGGAGGAAGTGGGGATGGGGGTGAGATTACAGTAGGAGCCAGGTATGCTAGCCAAGAGGAACTTGTAATAGGTAGTGGCTGAGGAATGCTGGGAGAACCTGGTTGGCTTGGATATGTGAAGTAAGCCTTTTGTTCTGGGTTTGATACCTACCAGATGTCACACCCAGCTTTCCTTTCCTTTTGTGGAAGAGAATCAGCTTAGGTTCTGTGTCAGTCCCCGCATCTAGCACACAGGTTGTTGTTTTAGCCCTTTAACTCTTCTAGATTCATAGGGTGTCTAGGGCACCTGGCTTTTGCAGGTCATAACTCCTACCCACAAAATGATTTGCATCTAGCTAGGTATCTTCTCCGGTGGAAGATGCGACCCTCTTTGCCAACTATTCTAGGAACTGTCTGTCCCAGACGCGTACAAGGTGACCCTGTCATTATTGATCTGCTCTCCTTGGTATATATTCTCTTCGATTTCTGAAGGGTTACATTATGATTAAACCATCACACAATGAGAAGTAGAAAGTGTTATAAGTTGAAAATGGTCTTATAATAATAGTCCCACGTTAAAAAAAAAAACCTCGGGAGCTGGGTGGTTGTGGCGCACGCCTTTAATGCCAGCACTTGGGAGGCAGAGGCAGGTGGACCTCTGTGAGTTAAGAGGCCAGCCTGGGGACTGGAGAGATGGCTCAGTGGTTAAGAGCACTGTCTGTTCTTCCAGAGGTCCTGAGTTCAATTCCCAGCAACCACATGGTGGCTCCAAACCATCTGTAATGAGATCTGGCGTCCTTCTCTGGCGTATGGGTATTAATGGTAATGGGTATTAATGGAAGCAGAAAGTTGTATACATAATAAATAAATCTTTTTTTTACTTTTTAAAAATATTTATTTATTATGTATACAATATTCTGTCTGTGTGTCTGCCTGTAGGCAAGAAGAGGACATACGAATTTAAGACCCTTTCTCCAGTTCACAACCAGCACCGACCCTTTTTAAAAATGTGATTCAGTAAATTAAAAAAAAAAAATCCTATGTCTCAGCAGCCTCGCTCGCCTTACGCCCCAAGCCCGGCAGAAGTCTGCTCTGAGCGCAGCCTGCACCATGCCTGCCTGCGCTGCTCAGCACCTGTTTCCTTGGCCTCTACTCACACCGTGCCAGGAAGCGCGGTGCGGGATGCAGCGCACAAATCGCGATGGCCGCGGGGCATAGCTGGGAACCCTTACTGCCTGAGCACCGAGCACCCCTCCCTCGTGACCACCTAGCGTTGAAAATGGGTGCCTGCTCTCGTCGGCAGGTGAGCAGGCCTCACCCCTGGGCAGTAGACATCTCAAGGAGCCCTAAAGCGTCACGGGCAGCACAGTCGGTAGCCGAGCCCAGGGTCTGGGAAGGTAAGTTAGGACTGCGCTGTTGTGGGCAGGTGCTAGTGTTCTAGGGTGGAAAGTCTAGGAGAAAGGGGCGTGTCCTATGGGGGCGTGCCCTCGGTCATGGGCGTGTCCTCAAGGAAGGGACCAGCCCTGGGGAAGGCGGGCCTTGGGAAAGGGGCGGGTCCTTGGGTAGAGAGGGTGGGTCTTGGGACGCCGGCTAGTTCTCTGGCCCAGGCGGGTCCTGCGGTCTGGGCGTGTCCTCTGTCGGGGGAGGAGGGCGGGGCGGGCCTCGAAGCCTCTGCCCAAGCAGGCGTCGGACCGCGGCGCGGGACACCGCGGTATGGGGAGGGTGCAGCTCTTCGAGATTTGCCTGAGGCAGGGCCGCGTCGTCTACAGTCCCGGGGAGCCGCTGGCCGGGGTCGTGCGCGTGCGCCTGGGAGCGCCACTGCCCTTCCGAGGTGGGCGCGGGGTCGCCCCGGGGGAGCGGGTAGCTGCGTTCTTACCTGCGGTGGGGGCGGGGCTCTCCAAAACCTCGTGGTCAGTGGGCTCGGGGACTGGGTTCTCAGTATCCAGGGAACCCTGGGTTTACGACGGAACCGCGGGCGCCTGGGTCCGGCTGTGCTGGGAGGCCAGGGCGGGGCAGGCAGCTGGGTGGCCCAGTCCTTCCGCATCTGTCCCATCCTGTGCTCTCAGCCTAGGGGAGGCCGGAGTCTGTGTGAGGGCCTAAGCGCTTGTTCCCATGCCCGGGCGACCCTGAAGGTGGAAGTATGCAGGCCTCCAGTCCCAGTCTTCCCTTGTTCAGATGTCCAAGGTCCGCCGCACTCTGCACCTGCTGGGCCCCCACCTGCAACCTCGTGTGCGCTGGGTCCTCTATTTTCCTCCCCTCCGGGGCTCCTGTGCAGGACCTTCCTCTTTAAAGACAGTTCTGGTCCATGTGTGCAGGTCTCCAGCAGTATTCACAGGGTACCTTTTTTTTGCTTTCAGTTTAAGGCTTAAGACTTCCTTAAAGCTTGTGGTTGCTGGCAAGGGGGCTTGTTCTGCTTGGCAATCCCCTTGCTCCTGTCCTAAGGCCTTGAAACTGAGCTGAGCTGAGCCCTCTGCTGATACATATGTCTGAGACTCTGGGGCTGGGGGATCAGATTACTCTTTTGCCATTGACAGGGCTCTCAGGTGCAGCTTCCTCTGTGCTGGATCCACAAATAGGGATCTGTGTGCGATTATATGACTGAGTTCTTAGGGTCAGGTGGGCACTGTTGTAGCCTCTGCTTAGCTGCTGGCACTGAGTGCAAAAACTTTATGAGTGTCCCTGCTTGGTATTCTTTTGTTTGGGCCTCCCATGAGAACTACCTGGCTGCTCGACCGAAACCACAGTTGCCCACAGACACTTCTGGTGTCTGCTGAGGATGGATAACGATTCTCCTTAGCCATCCTAGGCCCAGTTGAAAACAGTTGGACCTGGACCTGGTGTTATTATCTAGGTCTAGAAGGGAGCTGGGTTGTAGTGTCTGTCAGACCCTAGTCTTGTTGAGGCTCCTGGTCATGGTCACACTGCTTTCCTTTGCTGTATCCCTATTTAGAGTTTGTGGTCTGAGCAGATGTTGCTTTTGTAGAGGCTACAGCCGTGATAGGTTAGCTCCTCCTGGACCCAAGAAAGGTATGAGAAGTTGTATAGAAAACTCCAGGTTGGCTGGCAGGATGTGGTGCAGGCCACACCTTGTGGCCTTGGGGAAGACAGCAGAGAGAAGAGAGGTCCAATTGAGAACTAGCCACGCAGTTTTTCTTTTCTGTCTTTCTCTCCTGGCTGAGCTTGGGGTGACCAGGCTACTGCCAACTGCAAGAGTAGGAATGAGCTACTCATGGCCTCCTTGTATCGGGTAAGGAGCAAGTAGATGGACAGCTGACCTTACGGAGGCCACGAGAGCTCTAGCCGATGGTGCCCCAGGATCATGGACTGGGCCTGGAAGATGGATTTTTATTTATTTATTTATTTTGAGACAGGGTTTCTCTGTGGCTTTTTGAGCCTGTCCTGGAATTCACGCTGTAGACCAGGCTGACCTTGAACTCACAGAGATCCACCTGCCTCTGCCTTAGTTATCCTGATGCCTGAAAGGAAGTTACTGGACAGGTAGAAGCACTCATGAGAAAAGATCCAGAAGTCTCTGAGGAACACTATCTATACACACCATGATTTTCTTTAGAAAACCAGAGCTTGCCGGGCGGTGGTGGCGCACGCCTTTAATCCCAGCACTCGGGAGGCAGAGGCAGGCGGATCTCTGTGAGTTCGAGACCAGCCTGGTCTACAGAGCTAGTTCCAGGACAGGCTCCAAAGCCACAGAGAAACCCTGTCTCGAAAAACCAAAAAAAAAAAAAAAAAAAAAAAAAAGAAAACCAGAGCTTACGCTGGGCGGTGGTGGCATATACCACACCTTTAAACCCAGCACTCAGGAGGCCTAGGTCAGCCTGATCTACAGAGCTAGACCCAGGACAACCAAGGTTACACAAAGAAACCTTGTTTTTTGTTTTTTAAATAAAAAAAGGAAAGGAAAAACACGATAGATCAGCTTCCTGTTTCCAATGGTGAACACCCCAGTTTGGTAGTCCCTATTCTGTTTGGTGCCTGCCTTTTGTTATAGTTCTGAACATTATCAGGAAGTGCTTTTTCTATTTGGATGATACCTTGAAGTATAGACTGTTCTGCAGGCTGTCACCTGATGCTCTGTCGTGGAGGACTTGCTAGAACACACTTGCCCTGGTTTCCTGGTTATGCTGCAGGGTAGGAGGACCTGGTGAGAGGACCACGGTTACCTCCCAGAGAAGATACCTTTGCCTGAGAGTGGACTGATAGGACTGTAATATTACAAAAAAGCAGCAGGAACACTAAAAGCCAGGAAATAAAGGAAATCAGGGTCTTTTATCAGGTGGTTGCCCCCAAACTGCCTAGTTTTGCCATCTCAGACCTGTGCTGTCAAAGAAGCTGGTTCCAGCCCCTGCAGCAGGGACAAACCCTCCCTCCCCCACCCTCCCAATGCTCAGACCTCCATTATTTCTCAAGCAGAACTGTAGTATGTGGTTTTCCCTGCTCAGTGATCTGAGAAGGTACACACCTAGCTGCTGGCACTGTCCTTGGCTTGTGAACCTGGAATCTTTGAGGAATTTTCTGGGGAGTTTTTACACCTTGATTGTGACCCTACTGAGACAAAGGAGTAACCTCAGGTGTTTTGTTGGGGAAGCAGCAGGCATGTTGTTTACAAGCTCCCACCCCCCACCCCAGGGTTTCTCTGTAGCTTTGGAGTGTGTCCTGGAACTAGCTTCTGTAGATCAGGCTGGCCTCAAACTCACAGAGATCCGCCTGCCTCTGCCTCCCGAGTGCTGCGATTAAACCTTCAATTATTTCTAATGAGAGAGTGAACACACAGGAGGCTGTTCACACTGTCCTCCCAAGAGAGCTGTTTGTGTGGGGGGAGAAAATGCCCCACCTTGGGAAGATCAGAGTCTGATCCCCTCCGCCCCCCACTCCCAGATGCTGCTTGCTTTTCTGGAACCTGGTGGTCCTATGCCTGAAGTGTAGGAAGTCCAGTCCGGGTGCTTGGTTGCTGTTATAAGAGGTGCTATGAGAGACTCTTGATGAGCTAGTGTAGGACTTGAGAGTTGATGGGTGCCCTGGCATGTATAGAAAGAGTGTTTACTTCTGCATCCCCGCCCCAGCATGGGTTAAATTCCTTTATAGTTGTCGTTCTAATAAGTAAACATGTAAGTCACCGGGGTTTTCCCCGATTTTTAGTTTGACTGGGTATCGGTTCCTTATCTACTGGTACAAAAAGGTCATCCAAATAACAAAACATATTGCGCACGCCTTTCATCCCAGCAGAGGCAGGCAGATTTCTGTGAGGTCAGCCTGTTATACAGAGGAAACCTGTCTCAATAAACCGGAAAAAAGCCGGGCGGTGGTGGCGCACGCCTTTAATCCCAGCACTTTGGAGGCAGAGGCAGGCGGATCTCTGTGAGTTCGAGACCAGCCTGGTCTATAAGATCTAGTTCCAGGACAGGCTCCAAAACCACAGAGAAACCCTGTCTCGAAAAACAAACAAACAAACAAACAAAAAAAAAAAACAAAAAAGCAAAACTACCCCTAAATTGAACAGCTAAGCAACCAATTTGTTACTGTTCATACACTGAGGATGAAGAATTTGAATAGCTCTGCCATTCACAGTAGGCATCCTGATAGCACTATGATAGTGTCTGGACTAAGCTACCATACTTCTTTTTGTATCTGATGTGGGGCCAATCATCCTTAGGGAGACGTACCCATTGTGAAGCATCTTGTGTCCTCCAGCAGACTTTTGAACCTCCTCTTACCCTGGCATCTCAACAACTGTTTGCTGTTCAGTTTCCAGGGTGGGATGGTTGGTGGTTGGAGGTTAGAGTGACATGGAGGGCGAGGGACAATCATGGGCACTTCCAAGGAGCAGAGGATGGTAGAACAGGAATACAGGACCACCTCAAGAGTGAGAACAGGGAGGCTGGAGAGATGGCTCAGTGGTTAGGAGCGCCTCAGGGAGGTCCTGAGTTCAGTTCCCAGCCACCACTTGGTAGCTCACAACCATCTGTAATGAGATCTGGTTCCCTCTTCTGGCATGCAGGTGTATATACAGACAGAACACTGTATACATAATAAATAAATAAATAATTTTTTTAACTTTATATAATTTTATGTACGAGTGCTCTCTGTATGTACATCTGCATGCCGAAAGAGGGCGTCAGATCCCTTTGTAGATGGTCGTGAGCCACGATGTGGGTGCTGGGAATTGAACTTAGGACCTCTGGAAGAGCAGCCAGTGCTCTTAACCGCTGAGCCATCTCTCCAGCCCTAAATAAATAAATATTAAAAAAAAAAGTGGAACAAAGCCTGGCAGTGGTGGTGCATACCTTTAATACTAGCACTTGGGAGGCAGAGGCAGGTGGATCTCGGCTGTGTTAATCTAATTAATCTTAATCAATAAAAACCAGGAGTCAGATATTGGGGTAAAAACCTAGAAGAGCAGAGAACCGGAAGCAGCTGCCAGTTGCTTCCTACCTGTCTAAGTCCTGCTTTGCAAGAGGGGCTGAGATTCTGTTTATACCCCCACCTTATCACTCCCTGTCTCTGCCTCCCAAGTGCTGGGATTAAAAGCATGTGCCACCACTGCCCAGCTTCTGTGGTTAACTAGTGACTAGCTCTGCCCTCTGATCTCCAGGCAAGCTTTATTTGTTAGAACACAAAATATCACGGCAGCCATCTGTGAGTTTGAGGCCAGCCTGGCCTACAGAGCTAGTCCCAGGATCATACAAAGAAACCCTGTTTTGAAAAACAAACAAACAAAAAGAATAAATTTAAAAAAGAAAAGAGTGGGAGTTGGCCGCCGTCAGGTGAGGGAGTGCACACTTGGGTTGAGGAGGAGCCAGAGGTTCCAAAGAGGAAGCTAAGTGCTCTGTGGCTAACCAGGAGGATGCCTGCACTGTGATGTGGGAGACTGTACAGGAGGCAGGTGTGGTCAACTCCTAGGTACTTGGCTATGTTTGTTCTCCTGCTTGGTGGCTTTGTCACAAAGATAAAAGAGGATGAATAATCCTACCCTTCGGTGACCCTCTCTGGGAAAGGGGCTGAAACCTTGACCCAACCCTACAGGGAGAAGGGTGTTACTTCAGGGCGCCTCTCATTGGCTCCCACCTACCTCCTTGCCAGGACCTTCTCCCTCGTGATCAGTTTCAGCTATGCCAGCTCATTCACCTATGGCTACCTGATCACAGTAGGCCCAGGATGTGTCTGTAAGACGGAGGAGGAATTTGAACTCTGTCTTAGTATTTCCTGTTCTGGGTACTTCCACTGGTGAGGGAGGACCAGCTACCCCAAGGTGTAGAAAGTCAGCCTCCTGGGCACTGCTGCTCAGGAAGTCTGGGCTCGCCTTCCAGTTCTAGATTGCTGACCCGCTCAGACAGGTTTGACTGCATTCCTGCAGGGAGAGGGCTGGCATTAACTTTCTTGAGACTGAGCGGGCATCTCCAGGCCTAACTGATTTGCATCATAAAAAAGGGCTCCTGGGCTTTTATAGTTCTGGCTGAGGTAAACAATTTGGGGATAGCCCGGGGTTATCTAAGAGATTATTGGCCTCCCACTGTGTCTGTAGGACAGATAAAACACTGCCTCTCAGTTTCTTTGCCAGCCTGGTTCCCGGAGAGAACACCACTATTGGGGGATGGCCAGGAGGTATTCTTGGGAAGATGTTAGGCTGCTTGCACCTGGACCTTTCCAGGTACCTGTGCGGGTGGGGCTACTTGACCTATGGATGCTTCCAGCCCTACAGGAATTCCTATGCTGGGGACAGGGAGGAGCCTAGGCCATCAAATGGTTTAGGCTTATGCCACCCTTCCCCTTACAGCTATCCGGGTGACCTGCGTGGGTTCCTGTGGGGTCTCCAACAAGGCCAACGATGGGGCATGGGTGGTGGAAGAGAGCTACTTCAACAGCTCCCTGTCACTGGCTGACAAGGGTGAGTGTGGGGGCCAGCCGTGATCACAGGGGCAGCCATGGGCTGGAGTGGGGTCAGTTTATCCTTTCCCATCCCAACAACTGTCTCTTAGATTCCCACTCTATCCTACCCTCTGGTACGGGGTCTGGGTGGGCTCTGACCCTTGGTATGGCTGTTTTATCCCTACCCTCTACCCTCAACCATCTTCCTGCTTTTAATTTTATTTATTTTTATATTTTTTTGGTTTTTTGAGACTTATTTTTTTTTATTTTTTTTGGTTTTTCGAGACAGGGTTTCTCTGTGGTTTTGGAGCCTGTCCTGGAACTAGCTCTTGTAGACCAGGCTGGTCTCGAACTCACAGAGATCCGCCTGCCTCTGCCTCCCGAGTGCTGGGATTAAAGGCGTGCGCCACCACCGCCCGGCCTTATTTTTTTTTTTTTTTAAAGATTTAAATTTTTTTTAAAATTTTCTATGTATACAATAGTCTATGTGTATGTCTGCAGGCCAGAAGAGGGCACTAGATCTCATTACAGATGGTTGTGAGCCACCATGTGGTTGCTGGGAATTGAACTCAGGACCTCTGGAAGAGCAGGCAGTGCTCTTAACTGCTGAGCCCTCTCTCCAGCCCTTTAATTTTATTTTTAAAGTTTGTATTTATTCGTTTTTTTGAGACAGGGTTTCATGTAGCTCAAGCTAGACTTGAACTTGCTATGTTATTTATCTGAGGATGCCCTTAAACTTCTGATTCTCCTGCTTCTGTCTCCCAGGGGTGTGCTACCCTATCTGGTTTATATAGTCCTTGGAATTGAACCAGAGCTTTGAGTACGCTAGGCAAACACTCTCCCAGCCACACACTCTCATTGAAACCAAGCCCTTAGCTCCGGTGTGGGCATGGTGCTCTCGTGCTGGAGACAGGTAGTGTGGACTGGTGGGTTGTGGTGGGCTTCTGGTCTGGCACTGTGGCCACTATGGATCTCCTCTGGTTTGCTCCCGCCTCCTTGTCTCTGTAGGAAGTCTGCCTGCTGGAGAGCACAGCTTCCCCTTTCAGTTCCTGCTTCCTGGTGAGTGGCGAGCTTGTGGGGGCCACAGCCTTGAAATGGTGGGACCTACAGGTGGGAGGTGCTGGGTATCAGCCAATGCCTGTTCTCTCCGTAGCCACAGCACCCACATCTTTTGAGGGACCCTTTGGGAAGATTGTGCATCAGGTGAGGGCCTCCATCGACACTCCACGTTTTTCCAAGGATCACAAATGTAGCCTTGTATTCTACATCCTGAGCCCCTTGAACCTGAATAGCATCCCAGATATTGAGGTGAGGATGGATGGAACAGAGGCTTCTTTGGTTACCTTCAAACTGCTCGGGCCAGGCAGCCAGGCTCTGCAGGCTGAGGCCCTGCCCCCATGCCACAGGAATTCACTCTGCTCACTTCATAAACTTTGCCCCATTTTCCCTTTAAGCAACCCAACGTGGCATCCACTACCAAGAAGTTCTCCTATAAGCTGGTGAAGACGGGCAGTGTGGTTCTCACAGCTAGTACTGACCTTCGTGGCTATGTGGTGGGACAGGTGCTTCGGCTGCAGGCTGACATTGAGAACCAGTCAGGCAAGGACACTAGCCCTGTGGTGGCCAGCTTGTTACAGGTCAGAGCCCTCTGACTCCTGACCGTTTCTCATGGGACAGAAGGGGTGGGTTGCTGGCCTGCCTAAGCCCACAGTCTGGTCTTTCCTTAGAAGGTATCCTATAAGGCCAAGCGCTGGATCTACGATGTGCGAACCATTGCAGAGGTGGAAGGCACAGGTGTCAAGGCCTGGAGGCGCGCTCAGTGGCAAGAACAGATCCTGGTGCCTGCCCTGCCCCAGTCAGCTCTGCCAGGCTGTAGCCTTATCCACATCGACTACTACCTGCAGGTTTGGTTTTGCCCAGGGCTGGGTGGCCTGAGGCTAGGTGACCTTGGCCTGACTCTTCAATACCCACATTCTTTTCAGGTCTCTATGAAGGCACCCGAAGCCACCGTGACTCTCCCAGTCTTTGTTGGCAATATTGCTCTGAACCAAACCCCACTGAGCCCCTGTCCGGGCACAGGGTCTTCTCCTGGGGCCTTGTACCCAGTGGTGCCCTCTGCACCACCCCAGGAAGACGCTGAGGCAGTGGCTAGTGGCCCCCAGTTCTCAGACCCAGTTTCCCTCTCCACCAAGAGCCATTCTCAGCAGCAGCCACTGTCAGCTGCGTTGGGTTCCGTGTCTGTCACTACCATCGATCCCTGTGTTCAGGCTGGAAGCCCTGGTAGGCATTCTCTGCACCCTCCCTTGTGCGTCTCTATAGGTGCCACTGTCCCCTACTTTGCAGAAGGCTCCGGGGGGCCAGTACCCACCACCAGCGCCTTGATCCTCCCCCCAGAGTACAGTTCATGGGGCTACCCCTATGGTGAGTGGAAATGACAGGGACGAGGGGGAGGAAGTGATTGAGGTGCCTTGAACCCCTTGTCAATCCTGCTTTCTCTCCACAGAGGCTCCACCGTCCTATGAGCAGAGCTGTGCCAGCACAGACCCTGGTCTGATCCCAGGGAGCTGACCCTGGTGAGCCAACCCTGTGCCACCTCTATGGTGGGCCTGGCCTTTGCCCTGGGATGGGATGCCCAGGGCCTCGTGCCTTTGCTCTCTACTTGGCCCAGCTACTCAGGACCTGCAGCCATCTGGACGACCCCTTGTGGACCAGCCTCTCCTGGCTCCTCTGGAATTAATCAGTCCTCAAGAGGTTGGAGTAGGGCGGCAGGGATATGGGACGTGGAGAGACTATAAATAAAGCGCTTTATTTGTAGAGCTTTTGCGACCAAAGCCTACCCTCAAAGTGGCCCCCACTGTGCAGACTCCACCCCTGAAGAACACAATCCCATAATAAGCTCCTCCTTTGACCCCACCTCCGAAAGACACACCACACCCTGCAGGAGGCACCCTGAGAGCTTCTCCCTCTACTCCCTTAATCCTCTGGGCTCCTCTGTAGTCCCGGATAATGTGCCCTGGATGGTGCTGTGCTGGTCACTTCCCTCTTTCTTTTTTAGATTTTTTTATTTTTAATTTTTCCTTTGTCTGCTTAAGGATGTTCCTGGTGTTCTTTGGGACATACTCTGACTTGCATTCCAAACCGTTGTTCTAGGTGGCATGCTCGGATGCCTGGCCACCAAAAATATTCACGGGGAAAGGACTTGCTGGGAACCTACTTGCAGAGGAACCCTCTACTCTTGGGCATGAGGTCACTGTCAGCTCTGATCATTGTTGCACACAAAAGACCTTGAAACTATGAATTAGGTCCCTAGAGCAAAATGGAAAGAGGGGTCCTGTGGAGCAGCATTTCAGAGGCACCCTACAGTCCCCATGACATCTCTGGTAACAGGTACTGGCCTGTTGGTCTTTACATGCAGTGTTTGCACTGGAAGTGGAGTTGGCTAAGGTCCAATTTTCCAAAGCGGGGAGAGCCGCTTTGCTAGGTGTGGTAGCCACCTTGCCTGTGTAACCAACAAGTTGACAGACTTAAGAAACAAGGTGTACAAAAGAGCAGAATATGGCAGTGCACACCAATATTCCCAACTTGTGCCTTCCACCTGAGCCCTGGGAGGATGTCTGATATTCGTGCCACCTAACCAGCTCGGTCTGCACCCCACTGGCCAAAGGCTAGAACTGGGTGGTATCTTTTGGAACACTTCATTGCCTCCTCCTTCCAGCATGGTCTTTCACTGGGCAGTCACATGCCTGGCCAACATTTGATGCTGTGGGACAGGTGGGTCTTGGAGAAAGGCAGGTCTCTAAGCACTGGCTGGAAGCAGTGCAGCCTGCAGTTGAAAGGGAAGCTTAAGTTTGAATCCCATCCTTTCTCAGGTTGGCTGTATACATGCAGCTCCCTTACCTTGGTTCACTCACTTTGAAAATGGGAATGGGAAGCAGGTTTGTCTCTCAGAACTGATGCGAGTGTGGACACACCTCACCTCACCTGCCTTAGTCAGTGCTTACTAAGTTGTAGTGTGTCTAGGGCTGATGGCAAATTGGGTGTGACAGATCAGTCACATCTTTATCTAGCAAATGTTTACTCCCTATGGTTCAACCTCTTCACTTAAATGTTTTTGTTTTTTGTTTTTTTTGTATTCTGTGTATGCTAGAGGGTATTGTTGGCACTACTACACACAAAACAGGGTATATAATATAAGAGTATAGGGAGCCTGGCAAGGTGGCGCACACCTTTAATTACAGCACTTGGAGGCAGAGGGAGGTAAAATTCTGTGAGTTTGAGGCCAGCTTTGACTATGTGATGAGACTCTGTCTAAAGAAAAAAAAAACCTAAAATAAGAGAGAGCATGTGGGGGGCTGTAGAGAAAAATACAGCCAGAATAACAGATGAGAAATGAGGAGACAGGGAAGGCTTCCTTAGGCAGTGATATTTAAGGCCCAAAGGCCAGGAAAGAAACAAGCTATGCAGATATCTGAAACAAAAGGTCTCAGGGAAAAGGTGAGATGGAGAGGCCGGAAGTTGGCTCTGTTTGGGCCATGGGCTGTGCATGCGTGTTTCCCATGACCTTCAGAAGGGCTCAGTCCATCATAATAGAACAGTTTAGCTCTCCTAAAGAATTCTTGGTACTCGGTCCATTTCCTCCTCCATATGTGTATGAACCCAGTGGCCGACTTAGCAGAGTCATTTTCCTGGGTCTGTGGCCTTGTGATACTGAGTCTAGACTGGTTGTCAAAAACTTAGACGTCCTTAATTTTTGTCATCGAGACCTCACTTGTGCTTCTTTTTTGATGTCTCAGAGATGGGAAAGACAGAATTGTTTATGGAGATCAGGCGGCCCAGGCTAACTCATGTGGCACTAGGTTTTCAGTCTAGAAGCTTACTTGGGCTGCAGGAAAGGCCTTGCCTGGACACAGGAAGCTGTGCCTGGGAGGACTTAGGATAACTAGGGTGAGCACACCATGCTAACGGGTGAGCATCTCTCCTCAGGGGAACACCCACAATCAATGTGACTTTTCTTATTGGTGCACAGGTCCCAGCCAGACATCCAGACATACCCTTCTAACGAGAGCATCCATATGTGTCTTCATTCATTGATGGGGGTGGGCTTGGCAGCTGGGACATTCCTCCATGTTGGGATTAGCCCCCTCTTGTGGGAGCAGAAGTCCAACTCAGGAAATTACTTCCCTTCAGCTGGATCATCCTCCTAACATGGCAGTCTCCTCTGTGTAGCCTCTCAAGCCTTTCTGTAGAAGAACATTCCCACAACGCAGGGACATGCCCCTAATTTGACTCCTTCTCCCGCCTGGGACATTCCTCCCTCCTAACTGGGGATACTTTCCATCCAGTTCTTTCCTCACATTAGAGTGCCGTCTTTTGCCAGGCGCGCCTCATCAGCCGAGCAACTCCTCCCTAGGCCCCTTATTGAGGCCTCTCCCACGATACAACTCAGGGTGTCTGCTTTTTTTTTTTTTTTTTTGGTTTTTTCGAGACAGGGTTTCTCTGTAGCTTTGGAGCCTGTCCTGGAACTAGCTCTTGTAGACCAGGCTGGTCTCGAACTCACAGAGATCCGCCTGCCTCTGCCTCCCAAGTGCTGGGATTAAAGGCATGCGCCACCACTGCCCGGCTGTGATTGGAGGTTAAGACTCAGCCTTTGCTGGTGGTGGTGGCACATGCTTTTAATCCCAGCATTCAGGAGGCAGAGGAAGGCAGAGCTCTGTGAGTTTATGAGGCCAGCCTGTTCTACAGAGTGAGTTCCCCGGGACAGTCAAGGCTATATAGAAAAACCCTGTCTTGAAAAACAAAAGCCAACAAGAAGACTCAAAGCCATGCATTTTTCACACAAGGCATGCTCCCTCCTCTGACCAGACTACCAGAGACTTAATTCAGAACAAGAAGATACGGTAGCATCTCCTTATCTGCAAAGAGCGTGTTCTAAGAACCCTTGTGGATGCCCCAAACTGCACATAGCATAGTATTCTGTATAGATTTTGTATATATATTTATATATATATATAAACATATATTTTTACATTTATAAACATCAAAAAAGAGTTTAGTAACACTAATAACACAGTAGGTCAATGAGACTTTTGTAACAAAATTACAGGAATGTCATCTCACTTCAAATGATTTCACTGTTGTGCTCCCCCCTTCCCATTGGTGATTTGAGATGATACAATGACTGAAGAGATGAAGAGAGACGAATGGTATAGGCGTTACAACACAGGCTGCTTACTGATAGGCATGGCAGGACAATGAGTAAGATTTGACGTTGTTACCAGGTGATGTAAATGACTATAGATTCTTTTTCATTTTTTATTTTTTTTTTTTGAGACAGGATTTCTCTGTGTAACAGTCCTAGGTGTCCTGGAACTAGCTCTTGTAGACCAGGCTGGCCTTGAATGCACAGATCCGCCTGCCTCTGCCTCCCAAGTGCTGGGATTAAAGGGATGTGCCACCACTGCCCAGCTGACTACAGATTCTCAATTGTAGAAGTATACCCACCCCATTCCCCAGGGGGGGAACTTTTTTTTTTTAAGATTTATTTATTTATTTCTTATGTATACAACATTCTGCCTCTATGTATGCCTGCACACCAGAAGAGGGCGCCAGATCTCAGTACAGATGGCTGTGAGCCACCATGTGCATGCTGGGAATTGAACTCAGGACCTCTGGAAGAGCAGTCAGTGCTCTTAACCACTGAGCCATCTCTCCAGCCCCCCCCTCCCCCCGGAAAACAAAACAAAACATTGTAATTGGTATCCACTGTCTTTACTTTTTAATTCCACAAAATGTTGTAGCAGAGAATCATCTTTTCTTTACTGTACAGGTGAACCTTTTAATTAATTTTATAAAAAAATTTATCAGGCTGGGTGTGGTGGGCATACCTGTAATCCTGCTCTTCAGGAAGCAGAGGCAGGAGGAACACTGAAAGTTTGAGGCCATGTATGCTATGTAGTGAAACTCTGCTTTAAGAATAAAACAAGTCGCCGGACGGTGGTAGCGCATGCCTTTAATCCCAGCACTTGGGAGGCAGAGGCAGGCAAATCTCTGTGAGTTTGAGACCAACCTGGTCTAGAAGAGCTAGTTCCAGGACAGGAACCAAAAGCTGCAGAGAAACCCTGTCTCGAAAAATCAAAAAAAAAAAAAAAAAAAAAAAAAAAAAAAGGTAAAAAGAATAAAACAAGTCAGTTGTGTGGTGTTTGCCAGTAGGATTTGCTGAAGGAGGCAGAGACAGGAGTTTGAGGTCAGTTTGGGCTACACATTGGAGGCTGGAGAGATGGCTCACTGGTTAAGACCATTGGCTGTTGTTCTCTGCTGCCAGAGGATATGGGTTCAATTCCCAGTACTCAACTGTCCATAACTCCAGTTCCAGGGGACCTGGCACCCTCGCCCAAACATAAATGTAAGTAAAACACAAATGCACACAAAAATGAATCTTAAAAAAGAATAAAATAATTTAAAAAAATCCTCTGTGAGTTCGAGGTCAGCCTGGTCTACAGAGCAAGTTCCAGGACAGCCAGGTAATTACAGAGAGAAACCCTGTCTTGAAAAACCAAACAAGGGGACTGGAGAGATGGCTCAGTGGTTGAGAGTCCTGAGTTCAATTCCTAGCAATCACATGGTGACTCACAACCATCTGTAATGAGGTCTGGTGCTCTTTTCTAGCCTGCAGGCATATGTAATAAATATTTATTTATTTATTTTGTTTTTCGAGACAGGGTTTCTCTGTGTTGCTTTGGAGCCTGTCCTGGAACTAGCTCATGTAGACCAGGCTGGTCTCGAACTCACAGAGATTTGCCTGCCTCTGCCTTCCAAGTGCTGGGATTAAAGACATGCCGCACCACCGCCTGGCAAATATTTACTTTTATTATATTATTATCATTTGTTTTTTTCAAGACGGTTTCTCTGTAACTTTGGAGCCTGACCTGGATCTCACCCTGTAGACCAGGCTGGCCTCGAACTCACAGAGATCCACCTGTCTATGTCCCAAGTGCTGAGATTAAAGGCATGTGCCACCACATGAAATAAATAAATCTTAAAAAAAAATCAATCAATCAAACAAATAAATAAATACAAAACAAAAACCCCAAATAAACACAAATTTAAAATCAGCTTCTAATGGTGAGGCCTGTAATGCAGGTACAAGAAAGGCTGAGAGAGGAGAGCAGGTTCAAGGACTGATTAGACTCAAGGCCAGCCTGGGCAACTCACTCAGATCCCGTCTCACAGAAAAAAAAATTAAAAGCATTAGGGCTGTAGTTCAATAATTCAACGCTTGCCTAGTATGTGAAGTCTTCTACCATTTGTCTTTCTTTCAGGACCTTTGTATGTAGATCAGGGTTCTAGTGCTGGGATTAGAGTGTATGCCACTGTGTTTGACTGTGCTGGTGGCGTTACTACTGTATTCCATTTTAGGAACATTTGCCATAATGTGATCTAAATATCGTTAGAGTTTGAAACATTTAAGCAACTTTTTTAAAAGAAGTCTTTTTAAAAATGTTTTTTATTATTTATTTATTTTTTATTTTTTGTGCACAGGTGTTTTGCCATGTGTGTCGAGTCCCCTGGATCTGGAATTACAGACAGTTGTGAGCTGTCATGTGGGTGCTGGGATGAACTCGGGTCCTCTGGAAGAGCAGTCAGTGTTCTTAACCCACTGAGCCATCTCTCCAGCCCCCCATTTCAGCAAGTTTTACTTATTTATCCATTTCTGCTTCTGCTTCAATTTGTTATTCATCTTACTCAAATGACTTCAGTTCTCTGGCCTTTCACCTTAATACCTGTTTTTCAGGGGCTGGAGAGATGGCTCAGTGGTTAAGAGCATTGCCTGCTCTTCCAAAGGTCCTGAGTTCAATTACCAGCAACCACATGGTGGCTCACAACCATTTGTAAAGAGGTCTGGTGCCCTCTTCTGGCCTTCAGGCATATACACAGAATATTGTATACATAATAAATAAATATTAAAAAAAATCTGTTTTTCAAGTCTGCTTGACATGTGACAGGAGCTTCAAATGTAGAAGCAACCTCTCCACTACAAATAAATTCTCTCTGTCTCTCTGTAATATTAAAATATAATAATATGCATAGAGTATTTACTTCCTCCCTTAGTCCAGACCCATCTCTGAATCTGTATAGCTATCTCTCACTTTCAATAAAATGGCTTGGTCCCTTCTCTTTTTTAGGTACCCCCTTTTGGAAGTCTTCATACAGCCTCAGTACTTTTTCTGACATAAGTATAATATGTGCTCATCACTGGAACACATTATATGTATATTTCATATATAAATACATATATTTTGGCTATTTATTTATTTCAGGGTTTTTCTGTGTAACGGCTCTGATTTTCCTGAAACTAACTTTGTAGACCAGGCTGGCCTCGAACTCAGATCTGTCAGCCTCTGCCTCCACAGTACTAAGATTAAAGCGCGGACGCACACCACGCCCACTTCTCATATTCTTTATCCACAGATCTAATTCTTTTTACATATTAGCATTTATGCCCTGTGGCTGTAATTTTTGCAGTGTTTAGTTGGATGTTTAGTTGGATAGCAGAACTAGCACAGATTTTTTTTTTTTACAATTTCATGGAAAATGTGTTCTTAGTGTTGTTCTTCCCTTGGCTCCCTTAGCGTTAAGACTTTTACTTACCGAAACCTGCCTTTTTACTTAAAGGAAGCACTTTACGCTTCTCTAGTATTTTGTTTTATTTATTTATTTTTTTGGTATTTCGAGACAGGGTTTCTCTGTGGATTTGGAGCCTGTCCTGGAACTAACTCTTGTAGACCAGGCTGGTCTCGAACCCACAGAGATCTGCCTGCCTCTGCCTCCCGGGTGCTGGGATTAAAGGCGTGTGCCACCACCGCCTGCCCGGCTTCTCTAGCATTTTGGAAATGCTCCTTTCACGTAGGAGCCACTATTTTTTTTTTTTTTTTTTTTTTTTGGAGAAAGGGTTTCTCTGTGGTTTTGGAGCCTGTCCTGGAACTAACTCTTGTAGACCAGGCTGGCCTTGAACTCACAGAGATCCGCCTACCTCTGCCTCCCGAGTGTTGGGATTAAAGGCGTGCGTCATCACCGCCCGGCACCACTATTAAATAGGATGGATAAGTCAGTGTGGAAACCCACCTGGCTAGAGACAATGAACAAACCAGTCGAGGTAGCTTAGATACGCGGGACAAAAGGGTGATCGACACCTTTGCAGAACCAAACAGAAACGCGAACTTTTTCTGCTAACTCAAGACTGCCGCCTAACTTGAAAACTAGGATTAGGTTCTTCCTGGAACTTTCCAAGTAATATTTTTTTTTTTTTTTTTTTTTTGGTTTTTCGAGACAGGGTTTCTCTGTGGTTTTGGAGCCTGTCCTGGAACTATCTCTGTAGACCAGGCTGGTCTCGAACTCACAGAGATCCGCCTGCCTCTGCCTCCCGAGTGCTGGGATTAAAGGCGTGCGCCACCACGGCCCGGCCCAAGTAATATTTTTGGACCGCAGGTATATGAAAGGGAGCGAAACCAAGGAAACGGGAAACGGAAACCTTTTGATGAAGCAGTCCCAGCACCAAGCGCCCAGGTTGAATTTCAGCGCGCAGGCGCCACCTGGCTTCTCTGCCAGACGCAGGCGCCGCACAGCCGGCTCCGGGTGCGCAGCCGCGGATGCTCACGCAGGCGCAAGAGTGTTAGGCCAGCCCCGCCCCGGCCCTAGGCCGCGAGGCGCGGGCGGGGCGATGGCGCGCGGGAGGGGCGGGGCCACGCTGCGGGCCCGGGCCATGGCCGCCGCGGATGCTGAGGTGAGGCGCGGGGTCGGCGTTCGGCGCTCGGGCGCGGGCCGTGGTCATGATGGCAACAGCCGCGGCGAGAGGGCAGGAACCCGAGCGTGCTGCTAGCTGGGTGGGGCCGCGCGCCCCCGCTGTCTCGGGCCAGGCGGCGCCGAGGCCCCAGCGTCCGGCCCGCGCTCCGCCGGCGCGCTTTGTGCGCGGCGGGCCCGAGCAGCGGTGGCGGCGGCAGCAGCGCGGCGGGCGGTAAGAGGCCGCGGCCCCGCATCCCGCGGCCGCGAGCTTGACTGCGGGCGGGTCGGAGCGGGGGTGGCGGAGACAAAAGGCAAAGTCGAGCGGGCCAACTTGCGCGCGGCGGAGATGAGGCCGGCCTGCGCCTGCTGCCCCGCGCCGTGACCTTTCACTCGCCGCGAGAGCGTGGCACCATCTTTAAGGAAAAGTTGGCCGGTCCCGCTCGTCTCCCGCGCACAAAGCCGCTGCAGCGGGGAGACCACGGGCGAGCACGCTCGACAGAGGAGTGCCTGCGGACCCAAGTTTATTTCTTCACCGATGGCGTTAAAGCGGCTGGGGACGGCGAGTTAGCGTTCTTTTGTTCGCGTGCTGGCCTTGCCTCTGCTTTCTGCGGGATAGTTTGCTTCCTGGTTTTTTTGCGGCGTAAACGCAGTGCCCCGGCAAGAGGGACTGCTATCTTTCCCGAGCTGAGAAAGGCCGGCGTGGAGTCGAGGTCCGCAGAATGCACTAGTGTTGTGATCGCAAGGGCCGAAGTACGGGGCGGGTTTGGAAGAAAGTGTAAGATAGCAGTTTCCTTCCGAAATCAGCTGCGCGAACAGTTAGCTTTTGGGACTTGCAGACCTCAGAAAGTAAAGATGTCGTGAGAAGCTGACACATGTGTGGTGCATAGGCACGGCAGTACGTTTTATTCCACATAATGTGTGGTCGTTGAATTTTTTTCACTTGCCTTTTTTTGAGAGGTAGTCCTAGAAGTGAACGGCGAGTTTTCAGATCTGATGCGAGGAGAATTTGTTGAGTACTTCAACAACGTTCAAGAACTGACTTGGGCACTAGGAACACAGGTGTCTAAGAGACGATCCGAAGTCGCTTCCAGGCTTGTAAGGAAAGCGATGAATCGTGATTCTCGTCCTTTATTGAGCACTTGATGTGTTCCAGGCATTGTTTAAGCTTTTCAGAGAAGTTACCTCATTCAGTTTTTTAATGACATATGCAGCGGGTACTGTTATTTCCTATTTAGCAGATGAGGAAAATAAGATTTGGTAGGGGTAAGTAGCTTTGCCTGGTCAGTTGTAGGCCTGGCCATTTTTCTTCCTTTCTTTTAAAATATTTATTTCTTTATTTGTGTAAATGAGTGCTATTTATGCATGTATGCCTGCATGTCATAACTGGGCATTAGATTCCATTATAGATTGTTGGGAGCCAGTATGTGATTGCTGGGAATTGAACTCAGGACCAGTTCTCCTAACTGCTGAGCCCGCCCCTCAGCCTGGCAGGCTTTCAATGTCAGGCACACAATTGGTGTTACTAATTGATGGAGAAAGCGGACTGTGGTAGTGCATGGTTGTTATTCTAGCACCGCTTGGGAGGTGCATCGAGGAAGGAGGATTGCATGTTCAAAGCTAGCCTGGGCTGCATAGAGATTCCCTCTCCTCAAAGGTGGAAGTGTCAGTGGTCTCCAGGATCTTTGATTTCACAGGCAGCTTACATAGAGTGTGTGTTTGTTGAGCCTGTACTTGATCCCAGCTTTACTGTAGGACTTTCGTGCATAATGTAGCATATAAACATGACAGTAGCTTTACGAAGTAGGTTCTCTGGTATCCCTTTTGCAGGTGAGGCAATAGGCATATAGCTCCAGCATTACAGAAGTTTGTGTTATACTGGAAGATACAGGTGTGTGACTACAGAGGCCATGCTCCATACACATGTGTTACACCTGTTTTTGGACTTGTTATTTTAGTATTTATCCTGGAGGTATATGACAGGATGAGGGGCCCTTGTCTGTAGTAGAGTACTGTTGGTCCTGTGGAATTGGGTAGGCCTGAGCTCATCCTCACTGAATCTTGAAATATTTATTAGTTAGGGTTCACTAAATGTGAGATGATTAACCCGTCAGAGCTGACACTGAAGCTTCTCTAAGTGTGTCTGTGTATTACTGAGGTAGCGGAGAGGTTTATTAATATATCCCCTATTCTCCATTTTGTAGATTGATGTGGGTTCCTCCACTTCTTGGGTTTGAATGTATGTCCTGGTCACAGGATAAGAGTGTGATACATAGGGCTTTTGTCTTAGCAAAAGTAGAAGCGCCTTCCAAAACAAAATCTGTACTTAACGGAGTGACTAATATGTATCTTCTTAAAATTATTTAATTTTATGTTTATGAATGTTTGCCTTTATGTATAATTTTTTTTGTGTATGGATGTTTTACTTGCATTTATGTTTGCATGTCTGGTGCCAGTGGAGGTAGTGGAGCCCCTGGAATTGGAGTTAGGGTGGTTGTGAACCATCAGGTAGATGATGGGAGTTGAACCCTCTGGTCTTCTCAAACAGCAACAAGTGCTCTAACTGTAGAGTCATCTCTCCAGTCCCAATGTCTCAGTGTTTACATTTTTTTTAAAAAATATTTATTTATTATGTATACAATAGTCTGTCTGTGTGTATGCCTGAAGGCCAGAAGAGGGCGCCAGATCTCATTACAGAAGGGTGTGAGCCACCATGTGGTTGCCGGGAATTGAACTCAGGACCTTTGGAAGAGCAGTCAGTGCTCTTAACCTCTGAGCCATCTCTCCAGCCCCCCCAGTGTTTACTTTTTGCCTGAGTGTTGGTATATAAGCCATCATGCCCACCTGTATCTCCCCCCCCCTTTTTTTTTTTGAGACAGGGTCTCTTCATGTATTTCAGGCTGACCTCTGACTTTCTATGCCCCTAATGTTGGCCTTGAACTTCTGATCCTTCTTGGGTCATAGGTGTGTGTGTATTACCATGCTTGGGTTTGTTTCTCTTCCCCTCTTCCCTTAATCTTTCATTTTAATCGGGTATGGATGTGCATACCTGTGATTTTTGGCAAGTGGAGTCTGGAGCAGAAAGATCATAAATTAGGTTAGCCTTGGGTACAGAGTTAGGCTTTGTGTCAAAAAATCAAAACAGCCAGGTGTGGTGGGGCACGCCTTTAATCCTGGCACTGAGGAGGTAGGCTCATTTCTGAGTTCAAGACCAGCCTGGTCTGTAGAGGGAGTTCCAGGACAGCCAGTGCTACGCAGAAAACAAAACAAAAAAACTACCACCACCAAAAAACCACACCAATCTTCCAAACATTTTTTATTTAGAATAGTATATACATACATAGTTTAAAGAGTCAGGGCTAAGAGACGTTATTGGAAACTCTTTAGTCTTCCTTAAAGCAGCAACAACTTTTAATTTTTTAGTTTACTTCATGTTTCTGAATATATGCTGCTGCTGTAGTTTTTTCTCACCAGCTGTAGGGATTATCTGTGTACTTCCAGTAACAAAGATGAGAAATTTAATTCTTTTACACTCTGGTTACCTGTTAGTTAGAATGGACATTTTCTGAAACTGATGTCTAGCATTGTCTTTGGAGCTTGGTCTTCCATGCTCTCGAGAGCTCTCTCTTCCTTGGGTAGAATGTATTTTCTAGTATCTGCTTGAGTAAATGACAATGTGGCTGAGGATGTAGATGAATTGATAGAGTGCTAGGCTAGGTTAAACTGGGTGTGGTAGTGCAGGCCTGCAATCTCAGCACTAGGTAGGTAGAGACAGGAAGATCAGAAGTTTTAGGTCATTCTCAGCAATGTAGCAAGTTCGAGCAAGGTAAGTGTAGGTTTCAGGGAACTCAGTCTCAAGAAAAAAAAAGGGTCAATGGTGTGAACCTTTTCTTTGTTTAAAAATGTAGATGTACTTTACTATACTTCACACTTAAAAAAAGTTTCGGTAAGCATGGAATTCCTGCTTGGAAGTAAACTATGAAGGCTTTTTTTGTGTGGGGCGGATGGACATGGTATGCTGCCAGGGATTCTACCTAGGTTTTTTTTTTTTTTTTTTTTTTAAGATTTATTTACTTATTTATTATGTATACAGGCCAGAAGAGAGCACACTAGATTTCATTATAGATGGTTGTGAGCCACCATGTGGTTGCTGGGAATTGAACTCAGGACTCCTGGAAGAGCAACCAGTGCTTTTAACCTCTGAGCCATCTCTCCAGCCCTCTACCTAGGATTTAAATGTGTGTTCAGGATCAGTGTGGTTCACAAGGTCTCAACAAGTTGTCATGAATGCCAGGCAGGAACTCCACCACTGAGCTGTTGTTCAGTCTTCTCAAAGTCAGCAGCATTCTAGTGTTGCTGTTGAGAAAGACGTCCAGTTGGCACTCCCCACATGCCCATCCCCAGTGCTCTGCAGCCCAAACCTAGGGTTACAGGCTCTCCTGATACCATTCAACTGTAGATCCAGACTCCATTTGATTTTTAGTGTTTATTTCCCTCCTTGAGACAGGGTTTCTAGCTGTTCTGGAACTCCCAGGTGAGCCTCAAACTTAGATTCTTCACCTGCTTCTGCCTCCTGAATACTGGGATTAAAGACATGTTCACCATGCCTGGTTTGAATTTTTTTAAAAATTTTTCTTTTACTTATTTTTTTGAGACAATATAGCCCTTACTAGCCTTGAATTCATTATGTAGTTGAGTATAATTTCCAAGTACCAGGATCAAAGATGTTTGTCATTATTCTTGGTTCCAGTTTTAGTTTCTGAAAATAATTAATTTTTTTTAATTTTTATTTTGTGTACATTGTTGTTTTGCCTGAATGTATGTTTCTGTGTGTTGGATCCTGGAGTTACAGACAGTTGTGAGCTGCCATGTGGGTGCTGGGAATTGAACTCACGTCCTCTAGAAGAGCAGCAGTCCGTGCTCTTAGCCTCTGAGTCATCTCTCCAGTCCCCCAATTTTATTTTATTTTTTAAAACAATCTTTCATTTTACATAACAGTTCCTCTCCATCCCCTTCTCTCACTCCCCCTGAAATGACTATCACTGAGCTTTTTTGTTGTTAGAGAGGAGCAGGACTGGGAATAGAACCCCAGACCTCAGGCACACTAGGTAAGCACTTATTTTTTGAGACAGGGTTTCTCTACACAGCCACCTGGTTTACTCTGTAACTTAAAAAGATTGAGGGCCGGGCGGTGGTGGCGCACGCCTTTAATCCCAGCACTCGAAGGCAGAGGCAGGCGGATCTCTGTGAGTTCAAGACCAGCCTGGTTTACAAGAGCTAGTTCCAGGACAGGCTCCAAAGCCACAGAGAAACCCTGTCTCGAAAAACCAAAAAAAAAAAGATTGAGAGAAGTAGCACGCCTTTAATTCCAGCACTTGGGAGGCAGAGGCAAGAGGATCAATGTGAGTTCAAGAAGTTCTAAAATTACAGAGAAACCTGTCTTGAAACAGCCCTCCCCCCAAAAAATTTATTTATTTTTGCTTTTACACAGATGTGCTTCTTCCTTTTCAGTTACTACATAACCCAAATGCAGAACTTTAAACCGATTATAACTTATTTTTTATTTTTACTAATAATGATATAATGAATACCCTTAAAATTATTTTTTAAAATATTTATTTGTGTATTCTTGTATGCTTGTGAGTGTTTATGTGTGTGTGAGAGAGAGATCACTTGGTTCTTCTGCCTTGTGGCTTCTGAATTTCAAACTTGGGTTATCAGTCCTGCTGGTGAGTACCTTTTCCTGCTGAGCTACCTCATTGACCCTGTAGAGTGTGTGTGTGTGTGTGTATTGGTTTTTCAAGAAAAGATTTTTCTGTATAGCTCTGATTGTTCTGGAACTCACTGTGTAGACCAAGCTTGCCTCAAAATCAAACCTGCCTTTGACTCCTGAGTATGGGATCGAAGGCATTCCCTGCCACCACCACTACTGACTGGCCGGAGGATTGTTCAAGTTCAAGGCTGCTCTGGCTTCTGAGTGAGCTCAAGCGAGTCATTGCTTATCAGTGAGATCCTCTCTCAAAATAAAAAGTGAAAAGAGGGAGTTAGAGGGATGGCTCAGTGGTTAAGAGCACTAGCTGTTCTTCCAGAGGTTTAATTCCCAACACTTACATGGGTGGTTCACAACTTTCTATAACTTCAGTCCCAGGGAATCTAACACCATCTTCTGGCCTTCATGGGCAGCAGGCATACACACGGTACACGGACATAACAAACAGGCAAAACACCCATATATATGAAATAAGTAAATGAGCAAGCAAGAGGCTTGGGAGAAGTTCAGTGAGTGTGTTTGCCTAGTGTTTACTTTTATTGTGGTGGTAGTAATTGTGTATGCATACGTGCGGGGTGGCGATGGGGGGAGGATGTGGCTGATATACATGCCATGGCATGAATGGAGTTCAGAGGACAACTTAGTTCTGGTCTAGCATGTGTAGTAGTCAGATTTACCGAGGCTCACTTTTTTTGAAAGCAGGGTTTCAATGTATCCTCCTGGGTTTGCTTTTGGCATCGTGCTTAGAGGGATACAGTGCTTCATTCTGGGGAAGGCATGGTAGTTAGAGGGTGTGAGGCCACTTGTTTACATCTCAGTAGATCAGGAAATCGACCAACTTTAAGGATTCTATTTTTTTATTTTGTTACCTGGTCCTCTTTAGGAACAGCTAATGTGGGGCTAGAGAGATGCCTCAGTGGTTAAAAGCACTGATTACTACACATGCTAGAAATAACTAAGTTGTTGTCTGAACTCCATTCATGCCATGGCCTGTATGTGAGGACTTATTGATTCCAGGGGCTGGGATTAAATGTTGTATACTACCAAACCTGGCCTCTTTGTCATTCATTCATTTATTTCATTTCATTTTTGAGACAGGGTTTCTCTGTAGCCTTGGCTGTCCTGGAACTTGCTCTGTAGGTCAGGCTGACCTTGAATTCACAAAGATCAGCCTGCCTCTTCCTACTGAGTGTTGGAACTAAAGGCTTACGCCACCACTGTCTGGCTACATTTTAAGTTGAAAACATTGTAAATTGAAAATTCATTTTAATATACTTGTCTTAGTGAACATCCCATTGTAGCTACAGTACATTGTAGCATATGGGTCCTGGCCTTGCTTTGGTTAAACAGTATTATGAGAAGATTGGCCTACCTGGAGCTAGTACAGGAAAAAATAAAATTTTGAAGTATGATTCTTTTTTTTTTTTTTTGATTTTTCGAGACAGGGTTTCTCTGTGGCTTTGGAGCCTGTCCTGGAACTAGCTCTTGTAGACCAGGCTGGTCTCGAACTCACAGAGATCCGCCTACCTCTGCCTCCCAAGTGCTGGGATTAAAGGCGTGCGCCACCACCGCCTGGCCTTGAAGTATGATTCTTATTGAATGCCTATTTCACCATTGTAAAGTTGTAAAATTATTTTTTGTGAGACAGGATATTGCTTTGTAGTCTAGGCTGACCTGGTATTTGTTGTATTCATGCCTCTAAAGTACTGGAAATTGCCTCCCATGCCCAGGTCAAAGTTGAGAAATTTCAAGTTGAACCATTGTAAGTTGGGAACCATCTGTATAAATGGGGTTAAAGGGTAGTGTGAAGATCCATACTGAGCACATATAGTCTAATTTTTCCTTCTTTCTCATAGAATAGCTCACTCCTACCCTTTTTTGTGCTTGCCCGTCCTCAAGTGTGGTGTGTTTTTGGAAGTTTTTAAAAAATGTAATAGTTCTTTTTTTTAAATATTTATTTATTTAGTATACAGTATTCTGTCTGCTTGTATGCCTGCAGGCCAGAAGAGGGCGCCAGACCTCATTACAGATGGTTGTAAGCCACCATGTGGTCGCTGGGAATTGAACTCAGGACCTTTGGAAGAGCAGGCAATGCTCTTAACCACTGAGCCGTCTCTCTAGCCCAATGTAATAGTTTTTTATTGTGCTGTGGTGCGCATGTATAGAGGTCAGAGAAAAGCTTGTGGGCCTGTACATACTCAGCCATCTTGCCAGCTTGTTCCTGGAGTTTTCTATAGGGTTCAACTTCTAGTCTCCTTTGACTCTAGAATGTGATTTGCTGGTTTGTGTTTTTTCTTTTTAAGATTTATTTATTTGTTATGTATACAGTGTTCTGATTGCATGTGTGCTTGCATGCCAGAAGAGGGCATGGAAACAAACTGTGAAGAGGTGAAAGTAATCAGTTCAGATTGACCTCATCAACCTGCATCAGAATTGGGGAGTCTGATGCTAGGTAATTCATTGTTAGCATATTTAAAACACTACAATTTGGGAAAAAGTTTCCGGCAACAATCATTCCAATTCTAAGGTCTCACTACTTCGAAACTTCTTTACAAAGTGCATGTTACCATAAGAGGGTTGGATCTGTAGCTAAAGGGACTAGAATCTAGTGGTCTCTGACTGAGATAGCATAGTGGTTAGCAGGCTGTAAGGACGTGTGACATCTCCCCTAAGGATGGGTTCTATTGACCAAGAAACAAAGCTAAAAATAAAGGTCTATGGAGAAAGACTGGGATAAACAAACATTCTGGGGGTTTTGGATGAGGTCTGCCTCCATAGATAGCAAAAAGGACACTAAGTTGTTAACAGTGTTCACTCATTCTCAGCCTTCTGGGTGGAAAACAGGCAATTCCTCCTTTTAGGAGAGTTCCTTGTGTGTTGTTTAACATTCCTGGTTCCTGAGTTCTTTGGGAGCAAGAACCTTTGTGCCCCCAACACAGGAGGAGACATGAACAACATCCATACCTTTTCCTAAGGTCCCAGCAATAAACTGAGACATGATTCTGCCATTGTTCAGTCTCGGGAACCAGTGAGTTTGTTGAGTTTCCTTGCAGATCATAGGTGAGGGGTTACTTACAGGGGTGTGAGTGCTCTTTCCTCTAAAGTGCATAACAGGAGAACCTCTACCCAGCAGGGATAAAGGGTTTTTGAATAGTTGCTTAGATGGATACCTCTGCTTTAGTCTTCTCCCACGTGTATATACTCTGACCCCTCCCCCAGGGCTCATGTGATTAAGGCAGAGTTGTGTGAGAATATGGTATACCTCTCTACCCCATTTTTGGGGGTGAAACCATCTACAAATGCAGTTTGTGATGATCTTTTCAAGGGGCACAGCTGTATGCCCCAAGATGGTGATTGCTTGGTTCAGAAGACAGTCACTCATAACACAGGGTCTCATGTAACCTAGGATGGTTGGAAACTCCACGCTTATCTAAGTATGACCTTGAACTTCTGGCCCTTCTGCCTTTTGAGTACTTGGATCCTGTCTCCACCAGGACAGATTTTATGTGGTGCTGGGCATCAGACCCAGGGACTGGTATATGGTATGCAAGCATCCATATACCTAGCCTAAGCATTTATTATTATTTTTTAAAGATTGGTTTATTGCTGTATAGTGGTGGCATACGCCTTTACCCCAGCACTCGGGAGGCAGAGACAGGCAGAAACTTGTGAGTTTCAGGCCAGCCAGAGTTATATAGAGACAGAGATAAAGAGACAGAGATACTGGTATTTTTGGATTTTCATTATGGAAGGTTCCTCAAATCTATTCAAGTAGATAAAGTTTAAGGTAGTTGAGTATGTTTGGACATCTGTAATCCCAGGTTGAGGCAAGAGGATCATAAATTCAAGGCCAGCCTGGGGTACATAGCCAATTCCAGGTTTGCTTAAACACTGGGAGACAGCTGTTTTACAGAAACAGAAACATCAAGTAGAGCCCAGTACTATAATGAACATCATTACTTGCTGCATTCCACCATCAATAGTTGCCCCCCCCTCCCCCGGCAGAGTTTCTCTGTAGCTTTGGAGCGAGCCTGTCCTGGAACTAGCTCTTGTAGACCAGACTGGTCTCGAACTCACTGAGATCCGCCTGCCTCTGCCTCCTGAGTGCTGGGATTAAAGGTGTGCGCCACCACCCCCCGGCTTCAGTAGTTGCCTTCTTCTTTCTTTTTTTCTATTCTTTTCTATCTAGGAACAGTTGCCTTCTTCTGACTAGTCTTGCTTTACTTGAACTTGCATCATGGCCCATACTATTTGCAATTATTTTAAAGCAGTTCCCAGACATTTTTCATCTGTGAGCATTTTATTTCAGTTAATGAATGTCTTGTTAGAATTCAGATTTATTACTTCAGTTGCCTGAGTGGTAATCATAACCCCATGTATTTTCAGCACTTGGGAGGCAGATGCTGGACAACCACAAGTTCAGGCCTAATCCAGTCTACACAGCAAGTTCCAGGCTATACAGGGGTACATAGTGAGGCTGTCTCCAAAAGGTTCCCCTCCCCCAAGAATATAGTCTGTTCATTGTTCTTGGTAGATCTATCAAATCTCTGAATAGATTTCTCTTCCAGTGGGTCCCTCCACCCCTTTCTCCACGTTTGACTCTTTATTTTTTGCCCTTTCAAGGCAGTATTTTTCTGTGTAGTAATGCATGTCTGTAGCCTCTGTAGACCAGGCTAACCTTGAATTTCTAGGAGGTTCTTCTCTGGGCTTCAATGGTCCCTTCCTGTTTGTTTTGCTTTTTTTGAGGCAGGGTGTCACTGTAGATCAGACCGGCCTCTTGACTTAGAGATCTGCCTGTCTGTACCTCCCTAGTGCTGAGATTAATGGTGCACACCACCATCTCCTGTCTAATGCATTCCTTTTTTATGCAGTTTTGCTTACCTGAGTTCCTAACTCCATTAGTGTTTGTGGACTTTACCCCCTCTAGCTTTTTCTTTTTCTTTCTTTTTGTAGTCCATCCACCCCTTTCTCTGTGTAGTCCTGGCTGTCCTGGAACTCACTTTGTAGACCAGGCTGCCTCGACTCGCAGATATATATCCACCTGCTTCTGTTCCTGAGTGCCGGGTTCCAAGGTGTGCACCACCACTGTCCACTAACTTCCTTGTTCTTCATGGTATTCTCTTTATGCATTTGCCTTGTTCTGGGAAACCAAGCTTGGTAAAACTGGTTGAGAGCAAAGTCTTAGGTTCTGTGAATCTTTTATGCTTAGATATTTGGCATCTGCTTGTTGACTGGAGGCTGTGTGCTAAAAGTTGACTGCTATTCTAAGTTTGTAGTAGGACTCAATACAATTTTGAGTCGCTAAAAAGACAAAGAGAAAGTTAGTTGTCTGTCTTTGTCGTCTTCTTGGTCTTCTCACTTCTTTCTTTCCCCTCCCTCATTTTTTTTTTTTTTCGAGACAGGGTTTCTCTGTAGCTTTGGAGCCTGTCCAGGAACTAGCTCTTGTAAACCAGGCTGGCCTTGAACTCACATTGATCCTCTTACCTCTGCCTCCCAAGTGCTGGGATTAAAGGCATGTGCCACCACCGCCTGGCTTTTAACTTTAACTTCTTATTTTGAAAAATGTCACACTCTGTGCCCAAGTCAGGTCTGGTCACTTACCTTTAAGAAGCCATTTAAAAAGGAGCCAAATTAAAAATGAGCAGCATTTAATTCCAGCACTTGGGAGGCAGAGGCAGGTAGATTTCTTGAGTTCAAGGCCAGCCTGAGCTACCTAATTAGTTCCAGGACAGCCAGGACTATACAGAGAAACCCTGTCTCAAAAAACAAATAAATGGGGGGGGGTGCTGAAGTGGTGGCTCAGAGGTTAAGAGCACTGGCTGCTCTTCCAGAGGTCCTGAGTTCAATTCCCAGCAACCACATGGTGGCTCACAACCTTCTATAATGAGATCTCTTCTGGCCTGTAGGCATATATGCAGGGGCAGAACATTGTATACATAATAAATAAATTTTTAAATAAAAACAAACAAATGGAAAGAAGAAAAAGATTCAGTGTGGTCATAGTGGGAAGAGGAACAAAGAGATTCAGTGTTCCCCAGTTCTATCTTTGGGGGTCCTGAAGTGAGATCAGAGTTCGTCTGTCTATCTGTCTGTCTGTCTGTCAATCAATCAATCAATCAATCAATTAGTTTTTTGAACAGGGTCAGTCTTTGTAGACCAGGTTGTTGTGGAACTCACTGAGATTCACCTGTCTTTGCCTCCTAAGTGCTGGGATTAAATGTATGTCCCTCTAACCTCTCCACTTTAGCCTGTTGTTTTTATGAAAATGTTAATTAGGTCATGGTAGGATGGGCTAGATAGAGGGTTCTACAAAGCTGCTCAGACAAAGAGACCTCAAGTCAGTTGTGGGGTTGTATTCTGTGACTGGGAAATAAAGTGGAGTGCTAGGGATGTAGCTGGGTGTAGAACACTTGCCTCCTGACATATTTAAAAAAGGTGAAGTGCTAGTGCACACGAACTGAGCACACAGGGTGGTTGGACTCTGCTAGGTAGTAGGGTGCTTCCAAGCCGGGTTTCTGAATCTTAAGGTTCATACATGGCACTTTGGGGAACAGAGGTGGGTGTCAGAGACACAAGGGAAGGAATGTAGTGACTGATTCCTTACTGATAGATCTGTAATTCTAGTGCTCTGGTAGCAGGGTATCACAAGTGGGGGGCTAGGGATACACCAAAACTTTTGGGCAAGAAGCAGCTTTTGGGTCAGATGGATGAGATCTTGTCTTGGCTAGAGAGATGGCTCAACATTTAAGAGGTTTTGCATAGGTGATTCCTAACACCCATATAGAGCTGTTCACAACTGTCTGTACTTACAGTTACAGGGGATCTGACATCCTTTCTGACCTCCAAAGTGTTAATTCTTTTTTTAAAAAATGCTGCAAGATCCCCGCGACAGTAGGCAGCAGAAATGCTGTAGGTCCCAAATGGTGGCGGCGGGCCATGAGGTGGCAGGCAGCGGGCCCTGGGAGCAGCCAGTCCCAGGCAGAAATGGCTGCCGGTCCCAGAGCGGTGGCGGCGGGCCATGTGGCAGCAGGCAGTGGGCCCCAGGCAGGGAGACACATGGCGGGCAGACAGAAGACAGAAACATGGATAGACAAGACATGCAGGGTGAGGTTGAATGTTTATTCAGGGGGTTATGGAGGAGGAAGGGTGAAGAGTGGGACAGAGAGAGAGGGAGAGAGAGAAAAGAGGAGAAAGAGACAGAGAAGGGGGGAAGCAGAGAAGTGGGGAGAGAGGCAGAAGCAAAGCTGCCTCTCCAAGAGGAAGATGGAAAAGAGAAGGGGCTCAGGCCAGAAGCTGAAGATCAGTCTGCCTCAGCGGATGGGGAGGGGAATGGGTGTGGCTTGTCTCTTAAAGGGACCAAAACCATAACACAAAGCACCAAGTATCCATGTGGTGCACATCCATAATGCAGGCATGTAAATATAAAAACAACAATAAAAATAAAACAACCAAACTCAGAGATAGCAAAAGATTTCCTCATTGTTCAGACAACCAGATATCATCACCTGTGTGTAACTCTTTGCTATCTCCATCCTACCTTTCTTCTTTGCTTCCCTGCTTTTGCAGTTTTGGGGAGTCCAACCCAGGACTCTGGGCATGCTAGACAAACGCTGTACCGTTGAAACTGCTCTGCAGTCTTTCACTTTAAGACAGAGGCTGGCACACTGCTTTGTCCAGGTTGTCCTTGAACTCATCCTGTAGACCTGTCAGACCTTAACTATTAGCTCATCCTCTCTTAGTTTCTTGAATAGCTGGCTTGTATTGCCTAGCCCAGCTTAAAAAATGTTTTAATACTTTATGATCTATGAATCAAATGAAATATTCTATTGCCACAGTGTGACAATCATGAGAATGTGTGAATATAATGGAGTGTGTAAGGGGAGTTTTTTATTTAGCTTGTGACCATGCAAACCGTGCACATAAGCAGAAAACCTGGAAGTAAATGAAAAAAGTTGAGTTAGGATGATGATACTTATTTTGAAATTTGTCATTTATATTCATTTTTATTGTTTTGCTTTTTGAGACAAGGTCTTATGTAGTCCTGACTTCCATTGAACTCATGATTTTGTTTAGGTTAGCCTTGAATTCTTGGTCCTTCTGTCCCACCTCCCATGTGCTACTTGCTTATCACACCCGTTTTTGCTTTTGTTATTTTTTTTAAATATTTATTTATTATGTATACAATATTCTGTCTGTATGTCTGCAGGCCAGAAGAGGGCACCAGATCTCATTACAGATGGTTGTGAGCCACCATGTGGTTGCTGGGAATTGAACTCAGGACCTTTGGAAGAGCAGGCAATGCTCTTAACCACTGAGCTATCTATCCAGCCCGCTTTTGTTATTTTAATTAAGTAATTAGGTATCATCAGTTTATTCTTTTTTTTTTTTTTTTTTTTTTGGTTTTTCGAGACAGGGTTTCTCTGTGGCTTTGGAGCCTGTCCTGGAACTAGCTCTGTAGACCAGGCTGGTCTCGAACTCACAGAGATCCGCCTGCCTCTGCCTCCCGAGTGCTGGGATTAAAGGCGTGCGCCACCACCGCCCGGCTCATCAGTTTATTCTAAAAGGGACACATGGAAATTATTCACCTGCGTGGAATGGGCAGCTTTGTGTACTTTCATTTCAACGGTGGTTTCAGTCCATAAATTTTTCTAGGATATCAGAATCTCTAAATGAGAATTAATCCTAGCTGGATTTGGTAGCGCACACCTTTAATCCCAGCACTTGGGAGGCAGAGGCAGGTGGATCTCTGTTAGTTCAAGGCCAGCCTGGTCTACAAGAGCTAGTTCCAGGACAGGAACCAAAAGCTACAGAGAAACCTTGTCTTGAAAAAAACCAAAAAAGAAAAAGAAAAAAAAAAAGACTATATGCATGACCTTATCAGGGTAGCATTTAGGGTGGGATCTCATGGCCATATGATAGTACTCAGTTTGGGCTGTGGGGTTGATCCTGAACGTAGTAGTATGTCCTTCTGTAGTATTTACTTATTTGTGTTCTGCCTACACATATGCATACCAGAAGAGAACACCAGATCTCATAGATTGTTGTGAACCACCATGTGATTGCTGGGAATTGAACTCAGGACCTCTGGAATGCCCTTAACCTCTGAGGCATCTCTAGCTCCTCAATGTTTGTTCTTCATGTTTCTTCAGAGTTGACTTGTCCATTGTGGTGGCCATGTGCTTAACCCCAGCACTCTTGGGAGGCAGAGGCAGATAGATCTCTGAATTTGAACCTGGTCTGTATAGGGACCCCAGAGTAGCCTGAGTTATAGGATAAGACCTTGTTTTAAACGACACAAAAAGCCGGGCAGTTATGGCACATGCCTAATTCCCGAACACTAGGGAGGCAGAGGCAGGTGGATCTTTGAATTCTGAGGCCAACCTGGTCTACAGAGCTCGTTCCAGGACAGCCAGAGCTGCACAGACAAACCCGTCTCAAAAAACAGACAAACAAAAAACAATCACCCTTCAAAAAACCTCAAAGTTTACTTTAAAAAGTTGTATTTTATTTTATGTGCATGAATGGTTTGACTGCATGTATGTATGTTTATTGCCTGAGGAGGCCAGAAGAGGGTGTTGGATCCCTGGAAATTGGAGTTCTAGATGTTGTTAACCATCTTGTGGGTATTGGTAAATGAACTCAGGTCTTCTGGAGTAACAGCCAGTGCTTTTAATTGCTGAACTATGTCTCTATCCCTTAAACTCTATTCTTTTTCATTTGTGTTTTCTTTTTTAAAATAAATAGTATGGGGACTGGAGAGATGGCTCAGTGGTTAAGAGCACTGACTGCTTTTTTACAGGACATGGGTTCAATTCCCAGCACCCGCATGGCAGCTCACAATTGTCTATAAGCCCAGGATCTAAAACCTTTACTCAGACAAAACTCCAATGCACATAAGAGTAAAAATAAATAAATTAAAAAGATAGCATGAAGTAAGGACTCAGTGTATCGGCGTAAATAATTGCAAAGGCAGATATTAAAGAATATATATATATATATATATATAGTTTTAATATATAAACAAACTTACAGAACCGAGGTTCCAGCGTGGAACCTTTTTCCCAGGAGGCAGGAAAAAAAGGGAGGGCGCAGCCTCCACTCGCTCAATTTATCTGTCAACAAACGCCCAAGGCAAACCCCGCCCCCTAAAGGGGCTGACTTAACCCTACATCTCCCCCTTTTGTCTAAATAAGACAGAACTAAACCAAATATAACTATAAACAATAATAACAAATGATAAATATAACAAACAATATTGAGAACAAAAGTTTTGATAGACATTCTATCTCAAGGAGTCTAAATAATGTAGAGAGTAACTACAATTAAATAATCTTCAACTCCATCAAAGATCTGAGAAGGGAATAAATATTACTTAACAAATGAGAGATATCCAAAATGTGCAACAAATGACAGAGACAACTGACTACCTGAGCAATCACCCAAAGTCTCATTTGCAATGTTGAGTCAACCAACTTTGGCTAAGGCCTAACATAACTGACATACTATTATCAAATGCAAGGAACTTTCTTAGAATTATCCTACCCTGTCTTGGCAAGATAAGACAATCCTGTTTCATATTTTAGTCAGTAGTTGACTTAACCCAAAGGCCAGTTCTGCCAAGAAGACAAGCTCCCAGTGGAGTGTCTTTGGTGCTCAACGATCTCTCGGGAGTAGAGTGGTGTTGCCAGGAGTAATTGTGTCTCGTTGGCACAGAATTCTAGGTTAGATTAAAGGCCATTTTCTACAGCTCTTCAAAGAGGCTGAAGATTATACTATCTATACTAAAAATAGTCTCTATGTATCTAAAAGACCTGATTAACCTAAGAATAAATATGACAAACATATAATTCTCTATACCTATCTAATTTGAAAACCAAGAGAATAAAAAACTGTGCAATATGAAGACAATGATCTTCACCTGTAAACAATGTCATTACATATCAAATGTAAACAATGTTATTACATAAATAGTATCAGAGGTAGAAATGTACATTGTGATATGATAGATGTATCCATACAATATAAGCATACTCTTATACAAAAATAGAGGTAGGAACACTCACATTCAATATTCAATATATCAATATACAAGAAACAGTACCAATATAATTTTCTAAAAACAGTAAGTCACAAATACCAATCATCCCATCAAACCAGTTAATCCCCCCCCTTTTTTTGAATATACCCCTAATTCCATACAATATTTCCCCATCCCCTCAACCCTAAACCAACCACTACCCTAAACCAACCACTAAAAGAACACTGTGGGCCTAACCCTGTGGGCAAACTGTTGGGAGAGGGGACGTCATCCTCTTAGATTGCTTCTAGCTGACATGGGGGCGATGTTCTTCTTAGGGGCCCCTGTGAAAGCAAATGATGGTAAAAGTCCCAAATTAACCTTTCACCTAAGAAAATTATAACTAGTCTCTGAGCATTTTGAGAAGGTCCGGCCAGAGTGTTGTCAAAAATGTGCATCATTCGAAATTGTCTCCTGCAGTTGGTACCAAAAAAACAGGTCTAATATTAGCGCTTAAAAAAAAAAATTCATGACGTCATAAAAACCAGATTGAGTTGATGTTGTGGGGCCCCATCTTCATTCTGGAAACTTCAAAGATTACTGTAGGAAAATACATTGCTTGTTATGAGAAATTTAAATATTAACAACAAGGACACATACTGACATATAAAGAAAGACACAGATATGAGGAAAGGCAAAGAAAGTTTATCAAGTATAAAATTATTCTTATTCTTTCCCATTTCATGGCTCCTGACCTGAGACAGAAACTCTGAAATATCTCTTATCAACAGGCTTGGAATTGAAGAGGGACTGAACCATAGTCCAACTCCAAAACCAGCTCTACACATTTATAAAGAAGTGTTCAATAAAACATATAAATATATATAAAAAAATCAATACTTACAGTATATATAGAATTTTATTGTTGATACTCAGTGGGTCGTAACTATTTTCCATCCATCAGTAATTAAATATTCAGGGTCCCTTAAATTCTTTGGAGATGAGTATTTTCCTGTGGAGATAAGAAAAGAACCCTGCCCCCAACCTATCTGTAATCCTTACCATCAGAATGCCCGTCATCCTTGTGAATGAATTGCTATTTATCTTTTCCAAGTGACTTCTCCTCTTCAAACCGAACCTTTATTAATTTTGACGGTATCCATAATTTTTCCTCACCTGTGGAGATAAGAGCAAAACCCCTTCCCCAACGCAGCACATCTCCTGGCTTCCATTGTGAGGTCAGCACATCCTTGAAATAAACTGGTTGATTTTGTTCAGCAGACTTTTCGATTATCCAATGTCTTTCTGTAGCCGTCGTTCCCTTCTCATTAGCGTTGAGAAAATTCAAGGTTAACAAAGCATTATGTAACCTATTTCTGGGGGTGTTTTCCACCCCTTTCTGTTTGTTCAACATATCCTTTATAGTTCGATTTGATCTTTCTATGACTGCTTGATCTGTAGGGTTGTATGGTATACCTGTAACATGCTTGATATTGTAATAATCAAAAAACCGTTTCATTTTCCTAGAGACATAAGCAGGACCATTATCTGTCTTTATTTGTGTAGGTATACCCATGATAGCGATGACTTCTAATAAATGAGTGATTACTGAATCAGCTTTTTCTGAACTTAAAGCAGTTGCCCACTGAAAACCTGAATAAGTGTCAATGGTGTGATGAACACACTTCAATTTGCCAAATTCTACAAAGTGGAACACATCCATCTGCCGGATTATATTCCTATGGTTGCCCTTTGGATTAGCCCCTGCTGGCAGTGGCATTTGGTTATAGAAAGAACAGGTAGGGCATTTCTTTACAATCTCCTTAGTTTGTTGCCATGTAATAGAAAACTCTTTCTTCAAACCTTTGTTATTAACATGATGTTTTTTATGAAATTCAGAGGCTTGTAGCACAGTACCAATCAATAATTGATCAATTTTTGCATTACCTTGTGCTAGAGGACCTGGCAGACCCGTATGGGATCGGATGTGTGTTATATACATAGGGAAAAGTCTGTTCCTGATCAAATCTTGAACCTGGATAAACAATAAAGTTAGTTCTGTATCATCAGGTATAAATTCAGCAGTTTCAATATGTAAAATAACTCTTTCTGCGTATTGTGAATCAGTGACTATATTAATAGGTTCTTTAAAATCTCTTAGTACCATAAGAATGGCATATAATTCTGCCTTCTGGACAGAATCATAAGGACTTTGTTCCACCTTACCCACGTCTTCTGATTTGTAACCTGCCTTCCCTGACTTATTGGCATCAGTATAGAATGTACGGCCTCCAGTTATTGGAGCTTCACGGACGATTCGAGGAAGGATCCAAGAAGTTCTCTTTATGAAGTTAAGCCGCTTGCTTTTTGGATAGTTGTTATTAATGCCTCCAAAAAATTAGCACAAGCTCTTTGCCATGGTTCATTATCTTCCCATAATTTCTTTATTTCATCAGCAGTGAAAGGCACTATAATTTCTGCTGGGTCTATGTCTGCTAGTTGACGAAGTCTCAGCTTGCCTTTTATAATTAACTCAGAGACTTTTTCCACGTAAGTTTTCAGTTTTTTACTTGGTTTATGTGGTAAAAAGATCCATTCCAAGATAATATCATCTCTCTGCATTAAGATTCCTGTAGGAGAAATCTTTGATGGTAATATGACGAGAATACAATCAAGCTCTGGATTCACTCTGTCCACATGTGCCTGTTGTAATTTCTCCTCAATCATTGTCAGTTCCTTTTCTGCTTCAGCTGTTAATTCTCTAGGACTGTTTAAATCTTTATCACCATCCAAGGTTTTGTTCAAATGAATTATTAGATCAGGTGTTATTCTGATAGCTGGTCGTAGACTGGAAATGTCTCCTAACAGTCTTTGAAAGTCATTAAGAGTCCGCAGGCGATCTCTCCGAATTTGTGCCTTTTGTGTCTTAATTTTTTGCAAACCTATTCTATAACCTAAATAATTAACAGAATCTCCCTTCTGAATCTTTTCAGGAGCAATTTGCAATCCCCATTTAAGTAACAGTATCTGTATTTCTTCAAACAGTCTGTTCAAGGTATCTATGTTTGAATCAGATAACAATATGTCGTCTATGTAATGGTATACTATAGATTTGGGAAATTTCTTGCGTATTATTTGCAATGGTTGGTTCACAAAATATTGGCACAGGGAGGGGCTATTTAACATACCCTGGGGGAGGACGGCCCAATGGTACCTCCTCGAAGGTTGAGAATTGTTATAAGTAGGCACTGTGAAGGCAAATTTTTCTCTATCTTCTTTTTGCAAAGGTATAGTGAAAAAACAATCCTTTAAATTAATAACTATGAGAGGCCATCCTTTTGGTAATAAAGAGGGCAAAGGAATTCCAGATTGCAGAGGGCCCATAGGTTGAATAACCTTGTTGATGGCCCTGAGATCTGTCACCATTCTCCATTTACCTGATTTTTTCTTAATCACAAATACAGGAGAATTCCAAGGGTGGTAGATTCTTCTATATGTCCAGCATCTAATTGTTCTTGTACCAGCTGTTCTAAAGCCTGTAACTTTTCCTCAGCTAAAGGCCATTGCTTTGTCCATATTGGTTTCTCAGTCAACCATTTTAGAGGCAAGGCTGTTGGTATCTCTGAAGGGACATCAATTGCTTGTTCTTGCATTGCCTTAATGGCCGGTTTTCTCTGTTGGTAATATCTTTTTTTTGGGGGGGGGGAGTTTTACTGTATATTAATTTTATTTTCTATTTTTTTTTAAATTTATTTATTTATTAAGGATTTCTGCCTCGTCCCCGCAACCGCTTCCCATTTCCCTCCCCCTCCCCTGATCAAGTCCCCCTCCCTCATCTGCTCGAAGAGCAATCAGGGTTCCCTGACCTGTGGGAAGCCCAAGGACTGCCCACCTCTGGTAATATCTTTTAACATTATTTTCAGAAATACAGGCTCTAGAAGTAGCAGGAATGTTAATTTGGGTATTCCATTGTTGTAATAGGTCATGACCCCATAAATTCATTGCAGTATTGGCTACATATGGCCTTAATTTTTTTATTTGTCCCTCTGGCCCTATACATTCAACTCATCTCGTGCTCTGCCTTACTCGAGATAGGGTTCCAATTCCCAGGAGCTGAACATTTACATTCTGAAGAGGCCAATATGGATGCCAAGATTCTGGGGTAATGATACTTAGATCAGCACCTGTGTCCAGCAAGCCAGTAGTAAAAATGCCATTTACACACACTCTCAGCTTAGGTCTTTGATCATTTATAGAAGTTTGCCAAAACACACGTAACTCATCTTTCTGATTACTATTGCTTGTAACAGTAGGCATGTGGCTTCCTATTTTTCCTCACGAGGCATGTTCTTTGCAGAAACTGGAAATGACTGAACCATGTTTGCCATGGGGGCCTCTGAAGCCCCCCCTCTCACGTTTCCTGTCTGTATCAGGTTGCCTTTTCTATCTCTTGTAGACCTGCATTCATTCGTCCTGTGTCTGCCTTTTCCACATCTTCTACATAAACCTGAAGGCTGAGTCCTTCTATTTCTGTTATTTCTAGAAGATGCATTATTATTATTTCTGAAAATCCGTTGTTTACAATTCTTTTTCATATGACTCAGTTTGCCACAATTAAAACATTTGGTATTCTGTTGTCTCCTTTTACCATTGGAAATTGCTTCTTCTACCCATGCTTCAGTGCCATAGTCAATTGTGTCAACATTCAGTGTATGCAAGACACATTCTTCCAAGGACGCTGATCTGAACTTTAAAGGCTCCAAGATCTTTTTGCATTCCACATTTGCATTTTCGTAAGCTAAAGACTCAATTATTATTTGTCTTGCTTCTGGGTCAGATATCCCTATTTGTACAGCCTTAGTTAACCTTTGTAAAAAGTCACTAAAGGGTTCTCTCTGACCCTGTTTAACTGTGACAAATGATTCCATTCTCTGTCCTGGGTCTTGTACTCTGTCCCAAGCCCTTAAGGCTGCTGTAGTATACATGGAGAGTATATTTCATCCAAATTAGCTTGTTCCGGAGGGTCGGAAAAGAGCCCTTCATCTAGAATTTTATTTAGGGAAATGTCAATTCCCTTCGCCTTTTCCTGCTGTTCTAAAAGTCTAGCGTCTTGCCTGAATAAGCATTTCCATTTTAATTGCGGTCCACTCTCAAGGACCGCGGAGCTCAGCTGGAGCCAGTCCGAGGGGGTTGCTCTGCTTGTTGTGGCCCAAGATTTTAGCATCTCTTTAACAAAAGAGGTGTGCATCTCAAAAGTCATGACGGCCTGTTTAATTTCCTTGAGATCATTCATACGGACAGGCTCCCATGTATCTTCCTTGATGACCCTAGGGTTTCTGTCACCAATCACCTTTTCTGTTGTTATTACTGGAAAGGCATGTAGAGCTGTAGGTAGAGCTTTGTGGAAATTGTCACTGAGGGATTTATCCACAGATGTAGTTAAAATTTGCCTTTCTACCCTTTGTTCTTCTTCATCAGAATTTAGAAATTCCTCAATCTTTTCAATTCTATTCACCATTGCCTTCTGCAATGTCTGAATCTCCTGTCCAGAATTATGTTCCAAAGCCTTCATTGAGGATTCTAAAGTATGAAATTTGTCCATTAGAGATAACTTGTCATCTTTGGACATAAATTTTATGGCATAAACCGTGCCTTCTTCTATTGATAATCTTTCCGCCAATCTGTCATAAGCTTTAGACAAAATTCGATTGTCACATTTAGCAGTTTTGATTCTCTCAGTTAACGTTTCAGTTCCGACGGAAAGGGACTGCTGGAATTTACGATCTAATTCAGCTGTTCCTTCTTTCATAGTAATGAATTTCTCCTTAACATCAGCCTGTACCTTTTCTAGATTTTGCTCAGTTAACCGAGTCATGTTAAACAAAGATGTTTTCTCTTTCTGGAGAACTTCAAACTGATTCTTGAGAAGATTGTTGTCATTCTCAATAGTTTTTAAACGTTCAACCTCTGCCTTAAGAGACTTGATCGTATTTCTATTGTTAAAACATATAGTGCCAAGGAGAACTACTAATCCCAGAAATATCCATAGATGTGGGGTGATAGACACCTCTTGTAAAATCTCCCACATGGTACCTTCAAAAAAGCTATTGAAATCTATGATCGTCACGTTCTCAGACATTTTATTTATAAAAGAAAAATTCTTTTACCTGCAATGACCGGTTCCTGCCAGTGGTGGCGAAAGAGTTCACTTGAGTCCACATGGCCTATGTCTGAAATAAATGACTCAAAAGCAAAATTGGAGCAGACACCCCAGGCTGATAAGTAGCAATTGGGCCAGAAAGGGAACAAAGAGAAAGCTGCCAAAGTGAACAAATGAAAGGGACCGGGCGTGTTTGAGCCAGCTCGCAGGGCTGCCGTCACATGACCCGAGCGTCGGCGGAGGTGGGAGGGGAACAGAGACTGATCACGCTGTTACAGAGGCCCTGCCGATTTCAAACTGCTGGGGAGTGCTAGCTCTCCCATCCCGCTTGATTCTTTAGCAAGCAGCAGGGAAAATCGAGTCGTTCAGAATCTCAGCTGTGTCCCCAGCTGTAGTCGAGTCGGACCGGCTGAAAGGGTACAGTCTGCGCGCCCAGGGAGACCGCCGCTAGGAGCAGTGGCCCCAAGAGACTCCGATTATGCCGGGTCTCGGTAAAGCCCTACGGGGCGGGCACCAAATGTATCGGCGTAAATAATTGCAAAGGCAGATATTAAAGAATATATATATATAGTTTTAATATATAAACAAACTTACAGAACTGAGGTTCCAGCGTAGAGCTGTTTTCCCAGGAGGCAGGAAAAAAGGAGGGCGCAGCCTCTGCTCGTGCTCGATTTATCCGTCAACAAACGCACGAGGCAAACCCCGCCCCCTAAAGGGGCTGACTTAACCGTACAACTCAGTTTCATTTTCATGAGGTAAAATCTTATAAAAAGTTGTAAACTTTGCTTGGGTGCTGAGTCATATCTCCAGCCTAGATGTGCTGGAGTAATAACTGAGTCTGAGTTCTACATGTTTTTTTTTTTTTTCGAGACAGGGTTTCTCTGTAGCTTTTGGTTCCTGTCCTGGAACTGGCTCTTTTAGACCAGGCTGGCCTCGAACTCACAGAGCTCCACCTGCCTCTGCCTCCCAAGTGCTAGGTTTAAAGGCGTGCGCCACCACCGCCCTGCTGAGTTCTACATCTTGCAAGAAAGAAGACAACTGAGACACTGAATATGGGAATCTTCAAAGTCAGCCCCTACAATGACACACTTTTTTCAACAAGGCTATACATATCCACTCCAACAAAACCACACCTAATTGTGCCAGTCCTTATGAGATTATGGGGGCCAGTTACATTCAGAGTACCATAGTGCTTTGCCTTCTTGTACATATGTGTTCTGCTTGTATGCGTGGTGCCCATTAGTCCAGAAGGCATCAGATCACTTGGAACTGGAGTTACAGATGGTTGTGAGCTGCCCCGTGGGTGCTGGAAATTGTCCTCTTGAAGAGCAGCCAGTGTTCTTAACCACTGAGCCATCTCTCCTGCCCCTTAATATAATTTTAGATTTAATTTTATTGAATTTTGTGTATTTATGTGTGCCACATTTCAGATTTGGACATTTTGCAGAGGACAGCTTACAGGGTTTGGTTCTTTATACCTTGTAGGTTTCAGGAATTGAACTTTGGTCATTGGTCTTGGTGACAATTGACTTTATCTGCTGGCCATGTAGTCTTCAGTAGTTTTGTTTGCATTTCCCTGATGAGTAGAGATGTTGAACATTTTTCATGAACTTACTGACCATTTTTATTTCTTCATTTAAAAAGTGTCCAATTAATTTGCCCACTTACTGATCATATTCTTGGTTCTTTTTTTTTTTAGTATTTATTTATTATGTATACAATGTTCTGTCTGTATATGCCTGCAGACCAGAAAAGGGCACCAGACCTCATTACAGATGGTTGTGAGCCACCATGTGGTTGCTGGGAATTGAACTCAGGACCTTTGGAAGAGCAGGCAATGCTCTTAACCACTGAGGCATCTCTCCAGCCACCTTCTTGGTTCTTTTTGAGGTTGAACCCAGAGCCTTGTGCTTACTGGACGTGCACTGTACCACTGGACTGTATCCTCAATCTCATTCAGCTTTATTCTGAAATAAGTTCTCACTAAATTGCTTATGTTGGCCTTGAATTCCCCCTTGTATCCCAGATAATTCTCAATCTTGCAATCTTCCTGCCTTAACCTCCTAAGAAGTCAGGTATGACCTACCATGCCTGTTTTTTTTTGTTCTTTTATAATCTAGATACTAATCCTTTATTAAATTTTTTTTTTTTTTTGGTTTTTCGAGACAGGGTTTCTCTGTGGCTTTGGAGCCTGTCCTGGAACTAGCTCTTGTAGACCAGGCTGGTCTCGAACTCATAGAGATTCACCTGCCTCTGCCTCCCGAGTGCTGGGATTAAAGGCGTGCGCCACCACCGCCCGGCAATCCTTTATTAAATTAATAAATAAATTGAAAATAGACCTACCGTACGATCTAGCTACAGTATATGTACACTAAGGTGAGTAAATAAATTTATAAATGGATAAGTAGTACATCTTAAGGAATACAGTTCAGCATAGCTGTGTATCCATGTTTATTTTAGTACTACTCATGGTAGGTAAATCATAGAGTTAGTTTATGTTTTTATTTGCAACTGAATAAAATGTGAATTATCTCAAGAAGCAGAGGCAGGCAGACCTCTAAGTTTGAGGCCAGCTTGGTCTACAGGGTGCGTTCAGTGTATCCAGGACTACATAGAAAGACCCTACCTCAAACAATTAAAAAATAAAACCTGAAGCCAGGAGGTGGTGGTGCACTCCTTTAATCCCAGTACTCAGGAGGTAGAGGCAGGCGGATCTCTGTGAGTTTGAGGCCAGCCTGGCCTACAAGAGTTGGTTCCAGGACAGGCACCAAAGCTACAGAGAAACCTTGTCTTGAGAAAACAAAACAAAACAAAAATAAGTGGAAAAAAAAAAAGCCAGGTGGTCCTCTCCTAGCACTTGGGGGACTGAGGCAGGTAGAATTTTGTGAGTTCAAGGCCAGCCATTGATATACAGGGAGAGTTCCAGGACAGCCAGGACTTTTACACAGAAACCCTTCTCAAAAAACCAAAAACAGAAAATAAAATAGAAAGAACAGAGTAAACACCAGACCTTTATAAATTTTGGGGGTGCTGGAGAGATGTCTGAGCACATTAGAGTTCTTAATGTTGTTGAAGAGGATCTGGGTACGGTTCCTAACACCTACATCAGGCAGCTCACAACTACCTATAATGTCAGTTCTAGGAAATCTGACACCTTCTGGCCTCCACAGACATCTGTACACATGTGGTACATCTATAAATATTCAGACACAGGCATATACACATAAATAAAAACAAATATCTGGGTCTTAAATTTCATAAAAAGGATTTTAGGGAATGCTGGTGGAAAGTTCTACATCTCATGATTTAGTTCAACATAGGTATGTGACCAAGAGCCGAAAGTACCAGCTGTCATAAAATAAGAGCTGAGGCTTTCCAGCACTGCCAGCTTCGTAGCTCTGCTCCAGAGAGAGCTTTCCTGTAGGAATCTTTTCAGTATGGGATTTAGTCTTTAGAATAATCAATGTTTTGATGGCAGGCCCGTCTTTTTTTTTTTTTTAAGGTTTTATTTATTTTTTATGTATACAGTGTTCTGTCTGCATGCCAGAAGAGGACACCAAGAGCTACCATGTGGTTGCTGGGAATTGAACTGAGGCCCTCTGTAAGAGCACCCAGTACTCTTAACCTCTGAGCCTTCTCTCCAGCCCGCAGTCCTGTCTTCTAACCTGTAGTCTGTGGTAGTTTACCTAGCATACACAGGTTCAGTCCTAGCAGTATACCAAAAAAAAAAAAAAAAAAAATAGAGGCATCCAACAAATATTGTGTGGTTCGTGGTTCTCTCAGGATGGGGAAAAATTCATAACAGTAGAAAAGGAGGCTATTAAGGGATAGGAAGGAAGGGCAGAATAAGTAAGGGTAGGATAATGAAGTGGTGGGTAATTACCATCCAAGAACCTTATGTTTATCCTGAAAATGTCAAACCCATGGTTTTATGTAATTTACATAGATATTATAATATCTAAAGATACTGTGCAGTCACAGGGACTGTGCATTTTGAGCTTCAGTAGAAACTATTATTTTTTCCTAATAAACTAGTGCCTTTAGCAGATCTACACTCAGCAGCCTACAGCACAAGTACTAGCTTAACTTAGGTTTCCCCAGGAAGTATCTACTGAATAGTATCTTGTATATAGCTGTCCTGATAGTCTGTGTAGGTCGGCCTGCTTTAAATTCACAGAGATCCGCTTGCCTCTGCCTCTTTGTGCTGGCATTAAAGATTGGCACCAGTGCCAAGCAGACATGTCTGTTTTATTTATGTTTTTTTTTTTTTTTTTTTTTTTTTTGATTTTCGAGACAGGGTTTCTCTGTAACTTTTGGTTCCTGTCCTGGAACTAGCTCTTTTAGACCAGGCTGGCCTCGAACTTCCAGAGATCCGCCTGCCTCTGTCTCCCGAGTGCTGGGATTAAAGGTGTGCGCCACCACCGCCCGGCTTTTGTACTTTCATAATTAAAATATTTTAGTATATGAATAAATGGTATCTTCCTTGCTTTTTAGTTGCTCATTCATTATTTTTTATTAGATTTACTTTTTATGTGTATGAGTGTTTTGTTTGTATATATGTATGTGTACTGTGTGCATGCTTGTTGCTGAAGAGTCCAGAAGAGAGTGTCAGATAACCTGGGACTAGAGTTATAGACAGTTGTTAGCTGCCATATGGGTGCTGGGAATTGAACCTAGATCCTCTGCAAAAGCAAGTGTTTTTAACTTCTGAGCCGTTTGTCTGACCCCTGCTTATTAAATTTTATTGGTCACATGAATTCATTTTCCTTCAGTTACTTTTTAAATTCTTTGTCTATTTTACTAGAGGAAGCTACAGTAAGGCAATGGATAGGGTGTTCTCTTTTCTGTGTGGGTAGCAGGTAGGTGTGTATAATCTTGTTTGGTTAATTTTAAGCGAATCAGTTACATTATGATTTTTGCCGTTGAACATGTGCTCTTGTATTGAAGATGAGTCTCACTCAAGGTGCTTTTTTTCCTTTTCTCTTTTTCTTTAAATCTGTTACTTTAACCCTTTCAGGTCATTAAGCTGGATTAAGTTGGAGTAGGCACAGCTGGCAGCCATGTAGCTGCTCTGGGATCGTTTATAACTGCATCTGTATAGGTTGTAAAGTTGTATTAATATAGAATGGTTGGTGATAATTATTTTCATGTATCCTTAAAAATAAGAAAGTATTTCAGGTTGCATAAAGCTTAGCAGTTTTAAAAATATTTCTTACTTTAAAACAAAGAGCTTAGGATAGTATTATGAGCTGTTTGATCCCTGTGATAGGGTCTCCCTTTGGTGAATTCTGAGCTTGGATTAATGGGTTTAGTGGGAGAAACTTGAGTACAGGGCGGCTGCAATGACTCCTGGAACTTTGTCTGGTGGAGGGGAACCAGGCGGTTCTGGCCTGGATGCTCTTCTATCCTATCTGTTGCTGTCTTGGCTTCTTTGACTTGGAGTTGCCTCTTTGAAGGCAAGTTCCTGTGTCAGAGTGGGAATTACTTCAGTCTCCTGATCTCTTTTTATTTTTATTGTTTTTTTTTTAATACAATATTATCTGGAGTGACCCTGAGATGTGATTGTTTTGTGGTTTGAGCTGAATTCATTGGTGGATTCTGTGGTGAGATTTATCTTTCTCTATTTTTATGGTGAAATAATACATATAATAGACTTTTTTCGGGGTGGGGCTGGAGAGATGGCTCAGCAGTTAAGCTGCTCTTCGAGAGGACTCGGGTTCAAGTCCCAGCACCCACATGGCAGCTCACCAATCTATTCTCATTTTACATGCTAGATCTAGTTCCCACTCCTCCCCATATAATAGACTTTTTGAGGAACTCAAATTCTTTAAACCCTGGTTAACTTGAGGAGGCCTAAGGTTCTCTGTAGTGGCTACAAAGAACAGGACAGAGTCTCAGTATGCCTGGTGAGAGTGGAGCTTTGAGGAAGACCTGGTTGAACTACTGTAGTTTCTCTGCAGTTAGCCGTTGTGCTTAGAAGAGGTTGATAGTTGGCACATGACACGAACCTTTCTCCTTTGGTTCTTGGCTGTGGTTAGAGCCAGTAAGTAAATCAGGGATGTTTGCTGTGATTGTGAGGGTCAACTTTTTGTCCCTCTTGGCCTTTCCCTACCCACATGGCTCTATTTTTGTGTCTGGCCACTTGATATGTGCACTTTCTTAAAAGTGGAGTGAGAGGGCTTTGAAGAACACTTGAAGCGAATTGTTTGTTTTTTCATGACAGGAGGAAGCTCCTCCTCTCTCTCTTTGTTTTTGTTTTCAAGACAGGGTTTCTCTATGTAGCTCTGGCTGCCCTGGAACTTTTCTCTGTAGACCAAGCTGGCCTCAAACTCACAGAGGCCAACTGCTTCTGTTTCCGTGTGCCACCACTGCCTGGCTATGGTTTTTCACCTTTGTTGATGATAAATCAGTAGTTGCTAACTGTGACTCTCCTTTTCTTCTTTTTTCCCTGTCCCAAGGACAATCTCAGTGCTATTGACCCAGGTGAGCCACTCACTGTCAGGGACCTGGGCTCCAAGGACTAGAGATCTGGGCTGGGTGGGTAGATGGGGAAATCTCGTTGCTCTGCTCACAGGAACTGTAAGGACAGCAGCCACAATGTTCATTTAGTCCACTTGTTTACATTTTATTTGTGGCCTTGCCTGGACAGTTGGTGAGGATACTCCATTTTCCTTGTACTGACAGGACTATGTAAAAAAAAAAAATGCAGGGGGCTGGAGAGATGGCTCAGTGGTTAAGAGCATTGCCTGCTCTTCCAAAGGTCCTGAGTTCAATTCCCGGCAACCACATGGTGGCTCACAACCATCTGTAAAGAGGTCTGGTGCCCTCTTCTGGCCTACAGACATGCACACAAACAGAATATTGTACACATAATAAATAAATAAATAAATAAATAAATATTAAAAAAAATGCAGAAACCTAAGGCAGCAGAGCACACCTAGCTTTTTAAAGTGATTTCATAGAAAAATAAGATGTACAGGCCAGTTCTGGACACTTTGGAAAGAGAGCCAGTAGCGGCTGTGTTTTCGCCTATTTATTGATTTATTGCAAATGACAGATTAGACAAATTGGTTGGTAATCTGTTTTTTGAGCATGTTCTTGGAACAAAAGGGTGGGGGAGGGGAGGGTTGTTCTCCCAGATCTGAGGAAATGCAGCTCCTAGCACAGTAATGAGGAAGCAGGAACAATAGGAATGATTCCTTTGTGCCTGCCCCAGAAAAGAAATGGGATGGTGGTGCTGGGAAGCCTATTCATTGCCTCACTCAAGGGTCCCCAGCAGTGGTGATGACTTGGGGATGCTGTGTACTAAAAAATGACTATTTTGGGTTGGTTGTTCTGAGAGGAACAACCCAATTGGGCATGCGAATGTGTTGGTGCTAGGAAAAAAAAATCGATGTTATAAATTTTAATGGTGCTTAATGTTACTCATAAAACTAGTAAGGAATTAATATATCCTACTTTTTTCTGAGTTAAGAACATATTTTTTTTTTTTTTTTTTTTTTGGGAAAATGATTTCTTTGTGCATGCTGAAGCTGTACCCTATGCATCTGGTGTTGCTCTCCCTGACTCCAAGGAAGCTGGCTCTTCAGGGTTTGAAAGGTTACTGTTGGCAGATACAAAGATGTAGCTTGGAGGTCTTGTCTGAGTATATGGGGAAGTATGATGGATGGCCTACAGTATAGGCAGACATCTTCCTTCCTTCCTTCCTTCCTTCCTTCCTTCCTTCCTTCCTTCATTTTTGAGACAGGGTTTCTCTGTAGCTTCAGAGCCTGTCCTGGAACTTGCTCCATAGAGCAAGCTGACCTTGAACTCAGAGATCTGCCCTTTGCTTCCCAAGAACTGGAATTAAAGGTGCGTACCACCTCTGCCTGGGATAGATCACTTTTTAAAAGAAAACAAAAGGATTAATTTTATTTATATGAGTGTTTTGCTTGTGTGTGTGTGTGTGTGTGTGTGTGTGTGTCTGTAGATCATTTGTAGGGTGTTGGATCCCCTGGTACTAATGGAGGGTTGTGAGCCACCATGTGGGTACTGGGAACTGAACTTTGGTCTTCTGGGAGAACACATGCTCTCAACCACTGAGCCATCTTTCTAACCCCATGGATTATCTTTAAAAATGGCAGCAATGTTGAATTACTTAGAGAACTAACTCCTTTTTTAAATTTATGAAATCTTTGTAGTATGTATCTTTATTTTCTGTTTTGGAGAAGCAGCAGCATTACTGGGGAGACACACAGGCAGCTACGTAAAAAGGGATCAAAGAAAAAGGAAATGTTGTTGACTCTGGGTGTTTCATGTCTAGGAGACTGACTGGGTTTTGTAGACTAAAGAGAATCTCCCTCCCACTTCTTTTTCCCTTTCTCTTTCTTACCTTAACTTCCCTCCTCTACCTTCTCGCTTGTCCTACTTAGCCATCCACTGTTCATCCTTTGCTCATTTTTTACTACTGCATCCTAGGACTAACACATCATAAGCCCTAGAATTTTTTGTTATCCTTCAATTATTTGTTTATACTTCATTTTTTTTTTTTTTTTTCCGAGACAGGGTTTCTCTGTAGCTTTGGGGCCTGTCCTGGAACTGGCTTTTGTAGACCAGGCTGGCCTTGATATACTTCAATTTTTTAGTAGTTCCTGTCTAATTTCATTTAACTGGTATCATATAACTTCATATAACTATAGTCTTCTATGAGTGGCTTATTTTATTGAGGTGTGTTCTTGTTTTTGCCTTGTAGACCAGGTTGGTCTTGAACTCACAGAGATCTTCCTGCCTCTGCCTCCAAGACATGCTGCCACACCTGGTGAGTTCTCTTTTTTAAGGTAGGTTCATTTATGATACTCTGTGGTGTGTATGACAGTCTTGCCTCTTTTATGGCTGAGCAATGATCCATTGTTGAATCAACTGTGTCCATTGGTTTGTTGATGGATTTTTTTTTGGTTGATCACTCTTTATTGGCTATTTTGAATGTTCCTGCTGAAAACTTTCATGTTCAGTTTCAGGAGAGCCAGTGTTATTTTCAAAGAAATTGACAGCTTTTTGTTTGTCTTTTTTTTTCCCCCTTTGTTTGGTTTTTTTGAGAAGGGTATCTCTGTGTAGATCTGCTTGTCTCGGAGATTGGTCTGTAGGCCCGGCAGCCTCAAACTCACAGAAAGCTACCTGCCTCTGAGTGCCTTTGTGTATGTACCATTGCAGCTTTAACATAATAAAGCTTAAGTGCTATCTGTTGTGACCTATCTTTTTAAAAATCAGTATTAGAATATAAATGAGATTCATCTAGAGATGTGTTTTCATACCATATTAATTCTGATACAGCGCACTATTCTTGAAAGATTAAAACCCTTCCAGTATGAGCAAGAATAAAAACCTTTGGATAGTTGAAGATTATTAATGTTTTGGTTAAGCATAGATAATTTTGTTGTCTTGTGTAGCCTGCACTAACTCTTTTAACCACAAGATGGTGGCCTTCTTCCAGGCAGGCTGATTCAAGTTGGAGCTTTCTTAGGAAAGCAGGGACTGAATTTCATGTTCATGCATATGCACCGCTATTTATTTATTCATTTATTCATTTATTTAGTTCTGTGAGTGGGTCTCACTATATTGGCCTGGCACTTGCTCTGTAGACCAGGCTGGTCTTGAACTCACAGTATTGGGATTGAACAAAGGCATGCACCACCACTTCCCGCCCAGCACCATCTCTTTAAAGTTTACAGCTTCAGTAGGAGGACCTGTGGGAGGCAGGAGGGAGAAAGTGGTTGTAATTTGGAGTGGGGATCCGATGGCATGCTGCCTCCTCACCAGGAAGTGTTCATTTGGCTGGATATTGTGAGGGTCATGGGTAATCATAGCTGCTGTGATGTCAAGACAACAGTGGCCCGGTCTTGTCCAGAGGAAAGTGTTCTATAAGCTCAATCCCCTCTAGTTCTTACATTCTATCTGTTTTCTCTTCCATGATGTTTCCTGAGCTTTGGAGAGGGTGAGGTAGATGTATGATTATTTTATCTCTTTTAGGGCTGAGCAGTGGTCCACTCTGTTCCAGCAATAGTCACTTACTCTTGAGCAGTTTGACCTGTTAGGAATCTCCACAGTAATGCCACTTACTGCAAAAACAATCTTTCTTGACTGAGGCCTAGAGCAGCAGTAATCTATGCATATGTAAACATAAATGTTTAGAAGAATTGAAAGCTCTCTTTTGTATAAATCCTTTTAAATAAAGATAAAAAAATTATGTCTGTCTCTGTCTCTCCTTGTGTGTGTGTGTGTGTGTGTGTGTGTGTGTGTACTCACGTGTAGTACCAGAAGAGGATGTTGCATATTCTGGAGCTTGAGTTCCAGGCAGTTGTGAGCTGTTGACATTGATTTTGGGAGCGAATTTGGGTATCCTGGAAGAGCAGGCAGTGCTGAACCATTGCCACAACTCTGTACCCATGCATATATAAGTGTGGAAGCAATAAGTCAACATTGCTATCTTCCTTTATCACTGTTCACCTAATGAAAAAGAATGTTTTTGAGGCTGGGTCTTTAAGAGAACCTAGAGCTCACCACTTGGCTAGACTGTCTACTTCCCAGCACTAGGATTATAGGTACATGCAGCTACACTTAGGTTTTTACATGGGTGCTAGGGATTTAAATTCAAGTCCTTATTGTTTACCAAGCTAGCCCTGAGCTATCTCCCCAGTCCTACCACACATCTTTGCCAAATTTGGTTTTTAGTGACTTCAGAAGGTCCTTTTGTCTGCTTTTTCTCACTGCCTCTTGATTGCCTTACCACTTTTTGAATGGTAATTACATACTGGTCTAAATCACTCATTCACTAGGACCTTCTCAACTGGTAGAGATCATATCCTGCCATGAGGCTCACAAAGTTGCAAAAACCCAGTATCAGTAGTGAGGTCTGCACTGAACCAGCTTTACTTTTCAGTGACTTAGTGAATCACCAGGTTTGTCAGCAAGTGCCTTTGTCCTCTGAGCCATCTCAGTGGCCTTTGGAGCGGTATTAAAAAAAAAAACAAAATTAGGGTCCAAAAGAAGTTAGTCATTACTAAGGTCTTCACTGGCACTTACCAAAGAACATTAAAATGATAAAAATTAAAGCCTATAGAAAAATCTCATTATTCCTTCTACTTTCTGTTTCTTTTTACTCTAGTCTAACTCAGGCTTACAGTTGGCAGATATCTCCAGCTGCCTGTTCCAGTTTTTTTTTTTTTACTGTCCAGAATAAGGAGTAAACTCACATGGTCTTTGACACTTATTACACACATTGATTAGGATTCCCGGTTCTCTGAAATTGGTAAGATGGCACCATATAGAGATGAAGTCCACTGGGTATTGCTGCTCACACTGGGGCAAATGTTATCTCCTCACTCTAAAACTTATTTGTGGAGAGACCCTCAAGATCAGATAGAAGTAATGATTTACCACCTTTATGGGTAGTTTTTTCCTTTATGAATATTTTTAAGTCCGTTTGGATTGATACTAAAATTCATGTGTCATTTTTTTTTTTGTTCATTCTTTCTGTGATTGACTGACTTGCCTTTATGTAGAAGCTTGCTGCCTTCTTTCCCCCCTTAGGTTATTCAAGACAGGATTTCTCTGTGTAGCTCTGGCTGTCCTGGAACTCTGCCTCCAAACGTTGAGATTAAAAGCATGTGCCATCACAACCTGGCTTGCTGTCCATTCTTTTTTTATTTATTATGTATACAATATTCTGTCTGCATGTATGCCTGCAGGCGAGAAGAGGTCACCAGACGTCTACAGATGGTTGTGAGCCACCATGTGGTTGCTGGGAATTGAACTCAGGACCTTTGAAAGAGCAGGCAATTATCTAGCCCCTTGCTATCCATTCTTAATCAAATCATAGCAAAGTGTATTGGTGTTGGCTGTGGATATATATTAGAATCACAGTGGTGTGGGACAATTCTGTATTCTGGCAATCACATTTTAAATAAATTCTGATTGGCCAGTAGCCAGGCAGGAAGTATAGTCGGGACAACTACACAGAAAGTAGAGGTGGGCCAATGAGAAAAGGAGAATTCCTCCCCAGTTCTGTCTAGACATTGAAAAAGGAAGATGTGACCTGCCCCGCTGAAAAAGGTACCGAGCCATGTAGCTAACATATACTAGAATAATGGGCTAATATATAAGTTGTAAGAGTTAATAAGAAGCCTGAGCTAATGGGCCAATCAGTTTATAATTATAATTTTATAATTTATGTAGACCTCTGTGTGATTTTCTTTGGGATTTACAGGCTGTGGGAACTGGGCAGGACAGAAAAGCCCAAAAAGCAGGCCCCTCATGTTACATTCCATTACTCAGAAAACAAAACCAAAATAAATAGATAGCTAGGGGAGTATCTATTATGTGTCAGAGTTAGTTTTTTATTTTTTATTTTTATTTATTTATTTTTTGAGACAGGAGACAGGGTTTCTCTGTGTAGCCATGCCTGTCCTGGAACTAGCCCTTGTAGACCAGACTGGCCTCGAACTCACAGAGATCTGCCTGCCTCTGCTTCCCGAGTGCTGGGATTAAAGGTGTGTGCCACCACTGCCCACCTTATGTGTCAGATTTATATGTAGATGCTGGAGTTGCAAAGATGAGGATGCTAAAATCTGTGTTTCTTAACCCTTCTTTATTGAATGAGAAGTAGCCTAGAACGGCCTTGAGCTCATGGGGGTTCTTCTTATCTCTCGGTTTTCTGAGTACTAGGTTTATAGGTGTGATTCATCATGGCTGATGTGGCTGGAAGGTTTATTAAGACACACTGCAGAGTATCATCAAGCAGTATGGGTTAAGCTGGAAGAGCCTCGCAAATCCTGAAAAGATCATCGAGAGAAAGACAGGAGGAAGTCACATACAAAGCTTCAGGCCTGCAAGGCCTAGTTATTGGAAAGACGGCATGGTTGGCATAAGGATGTTTTGACAGGTTGTTTTTCAAATGGAAATTGTTGGACTAAGGTTAGGGTCTACAACTTCTCTGTAAAGGACTAAATGCGAAGGATGATGTACACAGTCACTGATACATATACTTTTGTATTTTTAACAACTTAGGAAAAAGTAAAGCCATTCTTTGCATATGGAAATTGGGCCAAAACTGACCTAGATTGTCAAAATCCCATCATGAAGAGTGAACTTTATCTTGTGACACTGAGTGTCCCATCATGAAATGTGAACTTGATCTTGTGGCACTGAGAATACCATCATGAAGTGTGAACTTGGTCTTGTGACATTGAGAATCCCATCATGTGGTGTGAACTTGATCTTGTGGCACTGAGAATCCTATCATGAAGTGTGAACTTGATCTGTGACACTGAGAATCCCATCATGAAGTGTGAACTTGATCTTGTGGCACTGAGAAGCCCCTGGAAATTTTTTAAACTTTTAAGACAGTCTTGCTCAGATTAAAACTTACTGTGTAGCCCAGGTGAGCCTGTCCTTGAATCTTGCCTGAGATCCTGATTGATATGATAGTAGGCATATACCATCTCGTTCAGCAAGTCACTACATTTTTTTTTCTGTTTTGGGGGTGGGGTAGGGAGTAGAGTGGGGGGTTTCAAAACAATTTTTTTCTGTATAGCCCTGGAACTTGAGCTGTAGACCAGACTGACTTTGAACTTAAAGAGCTCTTTGCCTGCCTCTGCCCCCTGAGTGCTGGGATTAAAGGCATGTATCAGCATTGCCTGGCAAAACACTGCATTTTTAAGGAGGCTTGTGATAGGGTTTGGTGAAATGATTTAGCTGTTAAGAGCACTGGCTGCTTTCCCAGAGGATCAGGGTTTGCTTCCTCTCACCCAAAACTTCAGCTTCAGATCATATAATGCTCTCTTCTGTCCTCTTTGGTTCTGACCACACAAAGAATGCATAGATTCAGGTAAAACACCCATATACGTAAAATTTACACAATTTTATATTTAAAAGTTTTTAAAGTTTATTTTATGGTTTTGTGTTTGTGTGTGTGTGTCTGCTGCCTGTACAGGAATGTGCTATATGGCCAGAGGACAACTTAAAAAGCTTTCTACCTTGTATTTTGAGACAGGTTCTCTGATTGGCCTGGGAATCCACTACATGTGCTGGGATCATCAGCATGTGCCCTTGTGCCAGAAGATTGTATGTGGCTTTGGGAGACAAGCCTGCATAACAAGCACTTTACTGACTGAACTAACGCTCAGCCTTATTTTATGATTTCTAGTCTTAATCTACAAAATACACTTTAGAAATGTAATTAAAAAACAAAAACAAAATCCAAACATTAGTAAGGTTCAGTACAGTACGACAGATCTGTTCACTTCTGTCAGTTGTTTTATCATATATATATATATATACACACACACACATACATACAGTTGGGTCTAGTGGCATGGACATGGGACACTTTTCCATTTAGTCCTCTATAATCCATAGTCTTTTAATTTTTCCTTTTTTTTTGGGGTGCTGGGAGGGAATTCCAGTGCATACTGAAATCACCCACATTTAATTTTCAATTGCTTAAAATATCCCGACCCCAAAAGGTAAGGGGAAGAAAAAAACTGCATTAACGTGATACAAGGAATTGAACATACCAGTTGAAGGCTGCAAGCTACATTCTTAGGTAAACACTTTGTTGTTAGAACAAGACAAGTTAACACTCACACCCTACTCTAAAACATTCTGTAGGCAAACCACTTCCTGGGTAGAATCCATAGTTATCTCCTTAAGGGAGTAGGAACATAGCTGGATCCTTAGATTTTTTGTTTGGAGTAGAAACATAACTATTTCTCTATTCCTGAAATACAATTTCTGGATATTATTGTCCACACTGGTTTAAATCTAGGTGGGACCTTTGTTTGAGGTGAAACAGACAGTAACTTTGAAGGAATAGAGGTAAGTTCCAACTCTCTGACCATTAGAGAAGATGGAAATGGGCTCACATTTTTGGTGCTTCAGCTGGTAAAGATCCTTGCCTCCAAGCCTAGTGACCTCTATTTGATTTGCTACTGGTACCCAGGTGGTAGGAGGAGAGACCTGACTCCCACAGGTAGTCCTTTGCCATCCATATATATGATGTGGTATATGCATGTATATAAACACATACACACACCCATGCCCCAAATAAATGTTGTTTAACTGTTTAGACAAGCTTTCCAGGAGTTAAGTGTGGTGGTGTATACCTTTAATCAAAGCACTTGCGGGGCGGGGGGGGGGGGGGCATAGGCAGGTGGATCTCTCTGAGTTCAAGGCCACCCTGATCTGCATAGTGAGTTCCAGGTCAGCCAGAGCCATATATTGAGACCCCGTCTTCCAAACCAAAATAATACACAAACACATACACAAAATATCCTTCTATAGTGGGTGAGATGGTTCAGTGGGTAAGGGCCTGTAGTGATGAGGCAAGCAGGCCTGCTTTTCATCTTGCCCGTTTTCCACACGGCTAGCTTGGCCCCAGAATAATTACACAGAAACTGTATTCATTTAAATACTGCCTGGCCCATTAGTTCCAGCCTCTTCTTGGCTAATTCTCATATCTTGCTTTAACCCATATTTAGTAATCTGTGTAGCACCACGAGGTGGTGGCTTACCGGGAAAGATCCTAACCTGCGTCCGTCTTGGGTCGGAGAATCATGGCATCTGCCTGACTCTGCTTCTTTCTCCCAGCATTCTGTTCGGTCTACTCCACCTATCTAAATCCTGCCCTATCAAAAAGCCAGTGCAGTTACTTTAATAACCAATGAAAGTAACACATAGACAAATGACCCTCCTACATCAAGAGCCTTTGGTTGTCAAGCCTGAATACTTAAGTCTATCTTTCTCCCACATGGTGGGAGAAGTCGTTTACTGACCTCCACACTTTGGTTCCCGCCTGGCTAGCTTAGACCCGAAATAATCACACAGAAAACATTAATTAAAACACTGCTTGGCCTATTAGCTCTAGCTTCTTGTTGGCTAACTCTTACATATTATTTTAACCCATCTCCAATAATCTGTGTTATCACCACATGGCAGTGGTTTACCGGCAAAGTTTCGGCATGTCTTACTCTGGCGGTGGCTCCTTGGTGTCTCTCTGGCTCTACCCTTCTTCCATCCAGCATTCAGTCCAGTTTTTTCCGCCTACCTAAGTATTGCCCTATCCACAGGTCTAGGGAGTTTCTTTATTCATTAACCAATAAAAGCAACACATAGACAAAAGGGCCTCCCACACTACCACACATTGCCACATTTGCCTTTGAGTGACTCTGACAGATCCCTTCATTGTTGTATGGGTTCTAATCGGTCTAAATAATAACTTGGAGCAAGATATAGGGACAAATGCTGAAAGATCAGAGAGAGGAAGGACCAAGGCACATCCACCTCTTACTGTGCTAACTCCTCAGCCAATGCACTGAGTTCCTGTCTCCTCCAACCTTAAAGTTGTCTCTCTGCCTAGCTATATCACTTCCCTGTCTGTCTGTACAGACCTCCAGAGCTCTGTGGTTAATTAGTAGATGGCTCCATCCTCTGATCTTCAGGCTAGCTTTACTTGTTAGAGTACAAACAAGATATCACTACATTTCCTCCTTTTTGTCTAAAAAAAAGGTTATAACTAATAAGAAAAGCTATATACAATAAGTACAATAAATATACAATATATACAGGCAGTAAATATATCACCAATGCCTAGTTCATTAGCAAATGACGATTTTTAGAGAAATTACTTCATATCTAGCCTTCATTATCTTGTGCTAGTGTACCTGGCAGACCCATATGTGATTGGATGTGTGTTATATGTATGGAATTATTCCTATTCCTGATTATTTCTCATAACTGAATAAATAACAAATATACAAAAGAACTCTTTCTGCATATTTTGAATCAGTGATTATGTTAAGAGATTCCATAAAATCATTTAATACCATGACAATAGTATATAATTCTGACTTTTCGACAGAATAAGGACTTTGAGCCACTTTACTTAAATTTTCTGACTTGTAACCTGCCTTTCCTCATTTATTTGCATCAGTATAGAATGTAGGAGCTCCAGATACTGGTGTTCCCCGTACAATGTGAGGAAGGATCCAGTTAGTTCTCTATAAATTGAATAGGAATCTCTTGCTTTTGGGATATTTGTTGTCAATCCCCCTCCCCTCGAAAAAAAACTTGCTGCAAGGTCTTTGCCAAGGTACACTTTCTGTTCATAATTTGTCAATTTTGCCATCAGTAAAAGGTACTACGATTTTTGCTGGGTCTCTTCCTGCTTATTGATAATGTCTCAGTATTCCTTTTAGAATCAACTCAGAGGGGCTGGAGAGATGGCTCAGTGGTTAAGAGCATTGCCTGCTCTTCCAAAGGTTCTGAGTTCAATTCCCAGCAACCACATGGTGGCTCACAACCATCTGTAATGAGGTCTTGCGCCCTCTTCTGGCCTGCAGACATATACACAGACAGAATATTGTATACGTAATAAATAAATAATATTAAAAAAAAATCAACTCAGAAACCTTTTCCACATAAGTTTTTGTGTTTTTACTCTGTTGATGTGATAAAAAGATCCATTCTAAGATAATATTTTCCCTCTGCATTAGTATTCCTATAGGAGAATGCTTACCATCAGTGGTATTGTTTGAGGAAATTCTTGTTGGAGGAAACGTGTGACTGTGGCTAGACTTTGTAGTTTCATAAGCCCAAGCCAGGCCCTGTGTTGTTTTTTCTCTTCTGCTATCTGAATTGGGATGGTAGCACTCTCAACTACTTTTCCAGCACTATGTCTGTGTCTACCTATGTACCACCATGTTCCTTGCTGGACTGGTACTAAGCAAGCTCCAGTTAAATGCTTTCTTTTATAAGAGTTGCTGTGGTGTTGTTGTCTCTTCACAGCACTAGAACAGTGACTAAGACAAGGTTATATCATTTATTTCTTGAAAGTTCTTCCCAGCTCAGTTCAGAAGCAGGTGACCTGACATGGTCTCATGTGCCAGACATTTATTAAGAACCCTCACCATCCGTATACTGCATCATGAATTGTCCCTTACTTATTAAAGGCCAGATCTGAGGGGTATATTGTTTGTTTCTTTCATCTTGATCTCTTTCTCATTATCCAGTACTTTCTATAGTAAGCAGAGGAAGCTTAAAAGTGAGTGAAGTCCTAAGTGAATGTGCATTGTTTACAAGGGCACAGTCATGTTGGATTCTAGTGCCTTATTATCCCACATGCTTTGCAAAGACTTAGCTGAGGCTAATGAGAGATGACAACGCTTTCTTTGCGAGTGTGACATTGTGTACCAAAACTAGCAACTACTGCTACTTCCTTCTCCAGAATTGATTTATTTTTATTTTATTTTATTGATATTTATTAAGCTCTACATTTTTCTCTGCTCCCCTTTCTGCCTCTCCCTTCCCCCCTTCAATCCTCCCTCAAGGTCTCCATGCTCCCAATTTACTCAGGAGATCTTGTCTTTTTCTACTTTCTACTTCCCATATAGATTAGATCTATGAAGGTCTCTCTTACTGTCTGCATTGTTGTCTAAGTTCTCTGGGATTGTGGTTTGTAGGCTAGCTTTCTTTGCTTTATGTTTAAAAACCACCTATGCGGGACTAGAGAGATGGCTCAGTGGTTAAGAGCATTGCCTGCTCTTCCAAAGGTCCTGAGTTCAATTCCCAGCAACCACATGGTGGCTCACAACCATCTGTAATGAGGTCTAGTGCCCTCTTCTGGCCTTCAGGCATATATGCAGAAAGAATATTGCAAACATAATAAATAAATACATACATACATACCCACCTATGAGTGAATACATGTGATAATTGTCTTTCTGTGTCTGGGTTACCCAACTCAAAATGATGTTTTCTAGCTTCACCCATTTTCCTGCAAAATTCAAGCTGTCGTTATTTTTTTCTGCTGTGTAGTACTCCATTGTATAAATATACCATATTTTTCTTATCCATTCTTTGATTGAGTGGCATTTAGGTTGTTTCCAGGTTCTGGCTATGACAAACAAAGCTGCTATGAACATAGTTGAGCACATGTCCTTGTGGCACGATTGAGCATCCTTTGGATATATACCCAAAAGTGGTATTACTGGGTCTTGAAGAAGGTTGTTTCCTAATTTTCTGAGAAATCGCCACATTGATATCCAGAGGGGTTGTACCAGCTTGTATTCCCACCAGCAATGCAGAAGTGTTCCCTTTTCCCCACAACCTCTCCAGCATAAGTTGTCATCAGTGTTTTTGATCTTGGCCATTCTTTCAGATATAAGATGGAATCTCAGAGTTGTTTTGATTTGCATTTCTCTGATGACTAAGGATGTCGAACATTTCCTTTAGTGTCTTTCAGCCATTTTAGATTCCTCTGTTGAGAGTTCTCTTTAGGTCTGTACTCCATTTTTTTTTTATATCGGATTATGTGATCTTTTGGTGTCCAATTTCTTGAGTTCTTTATATATTTTGGAGATCAGACCTCTGTCTGATGTGGGGTTAAGAGAAGAGCTTTTTTGATTCTGTAGGCTGATGTTTTGTCTTGTTGATGGTGTCCTTTGCTTTACAGAAGCCTTTCAGTTTCAGGAGGTCCCATTTATTAATTGTTTCTCTCAGTGTCTATGCTGCTGGTGTTCTATTTAGGAAGTGGTTCCCTGTGCCAATGCGTTCAAGTGTACTTCCCACTTTCTCTTCTATAAGGTTCAGCGTGTTTGGTTTTATGTTGAGGTCTTTGATCCATTTGGACTTGAGTTTTGTGCACGGTGATAGATATGGGTCTATTTTCATTCTTCTACATGTTGATATCCAGTTATGCCAGCACCACTTGTTAAATATGCTTTCTTTTGATATTTTTGCTTCTTTATCAAAGATTGGGTAGGTGTTCGAAGATGTGTGAATTTCTTGGTCTTCGGTTCCATTGGTCCTCCTGTCTATTCTTATGCCAATACCAGGCTGTTTTCAGTGCTGTAGCTCTGTAGTAGAGTTTGAAGTCAGGGATTGTGATGCCTCCATAAGTTCTTTTATTGCACAGGATTGTTTTGGCTATCCTAGGTTTTTTGCTTTTCCATATGAAGTTGAGTACCGTTCTTTCATGGTCTTTGAAAAATTTTGTGGGATTTTGATGGGCATTGTATTGAACTTCTCCAGGATTTTTACAGCCTAAAACTGCTCATCTACAGACAGGGATTAATTACTAAGACTAGGTCACCCCCTCCTCTGCTGTGTCTAATAAGTATGCTGAGTTCCCGTCACCAGTGCAAACATTCCTCACCTGACCCCAACTTCTTTCACGCGTTGTCTGTCCTTTCTTCATTCCCTCATCTCTCTCTGTGCCTAGTCAGCATGACACAAGCCTTGCAGACTGGGGTAACTTTCCATGGACTGCAAGTATTTGGATTCTAGGGAGGGTTCTTTAACACCTATCCCACTTATATTTTTTTTCCTTGTATTCTGCCAGCTATTGGAATGGCAAGTCAACTCTTTCTATCTTATTTTCTCTTTCAGTTTACCACTAAATCAAAGGATAACATGGAAGATTCTACCAACATATTCTGGAAAGCATAATATGTTATATGTTATATAATTTTATATGAAGTTGAGTACCATTCTTTTGAGGTCTTTTTTTTTTTTTTTAAATTTTTTGAGACAGGGTTTCTCCGTAGCCTTTTGGTTCCTGTCCTGGAACTAGCTCTTGTAGACCAGGCTGGCCTCGAACTCACAGAGATCTGCCTGCCTCTGCCTCCCGAGTGCTGGGATTAAAGGCGTGTGCCACCACCGCCCGGCTCTTTTGAGGTCTTTGAAGGACGTTCCATTTTCAGCTCAGCCTTGGTTGCACGTCCTCTCAATGAGCCTGAAATCACCACTGTAGCAAGGAAGTACATGTTTTTTTCCCCCCAACTTATACCACATTCTTTCCCACTGTGTTACTTTGTCCAAGTGCTAGCATTCTGATGGACACAGGCCTGGCAATGGCACAGGACCACAGTTTGTTCTGCTAGAGGGCACTAAGATGGATCCAAGTGACTGGCTGGAAATTCTGTTTTATTGTTTTGAGGAACTGCTGTACTGTTTTGTGCAGTGATGGCATCAATTTCTGTTCTTGCCAACAGTGAATAAGAGTTTTAGTCCCCACATCCTCATCAATACTTGTCATTGTCCATCTTTGTGATTATAGCTGTCCTGATGGGTGTTGTGTTGTAGTGATGGGGACTGGCTTGCTCTTGGCCTTGGCTACCCTTTATTTGGACCATAGTATTGAGCTTCTTGGTTCTCATTGTTTTATTCCTTCTTGAATTTAGAAACTTTGAAAATGGTTCTCTTTCCCTAAAATATAAATGGAGTATAGTTGAGCAAACATTCACAGGAAATTGCTGATTCTATTGAAATGCAAAACCAGTCAGCAGTAATTGATGCGAAGGTTGATTGGTCTCTGGAAAAATTAGAAATGACATAAATGAAAATCATGCAAAATATCAGTGACGCTATTCCAGGTGCTAGGGTATTGTCAGGGCAGGGTCTATTTTACCATTGCATTTGCAGGGACCTTTGGGTATTTATTGGGTGTAGCGAGAATTCTAATTGGTCTTAATAATAAAAAACCACAGTCAGATATGGGGTAAATGCTGAAAGATCAGTAAAAGAACCAGCTAGAGATTACCTCTACTGAATAGAAGTGAGCTCCTATCTCCTCCTGCCTTTTCCCTGTTACTATCACCGTATTGCTGGGATTAAAGGTATGAAATCCCAAGTGCTGGAATCAAAAGTGTGGACTCTGTTTCTCTTTTAGACTGGGTAAATCTCAAGTAGCCCAGTGTGACCCTCAAAGTGATTTTTCCTGCTTCTGCCTCCAAATTGCTGGGAATGAAGGTGTGTGTCACCACCGCCTGGACTGCCTTGCCTTCTGATCTTCAGGCAAGCCTTATTAGAGCACAGAATATCACCACACTTGGGACCTTTGGGAATTATGTTTGATTTCAGTCTACTTTTTTTTTTTCTATTTTAGAAAGGGGGTCTTACAGTTGTAAAAGAACAAGTGTTTCAGATACAAGTGTCTTGTGTGAATCACAGGAAGAGAGTCATTGGGAGGATCCAGGGAAGACTCAGCTATACTGCAGGGGTCTGTGATGTGCTTGTGTTTGTTAGAGAGGTTGTGAGTGTCCTTAAGTATGGTCTCTTGTTTTGATCAAGTGGCCGAGACACAGTGCTCTATGTCCTCTGTTGGCTAAGGCCTTTTTTTTTTTAAATTATTTATTTTATTATGTATACAATGTTCTGTCTGCATGTATGCCTGCCTACCAGAAGAGGGCACCAGGTCTCATAGATGGTTGTAAGCCACCACGTGGTTGCTGGGAATTGAACTCAGGACCTCTGGAAGAGCAGCCAGTGCTCTTAACCTCTGAGCCGTCTTCCAGCCCCTGGCTAAGGCCTTTGTAAGGTCATACTAACCCAGACTGGTTTGGGGTTGTAGGAAGTGGAGTCAATATCATAGGTGGCCGATGGGGAGGGGAATGGATGCAGAAAGACAAGGCAGGGTGGGCGAGGGCATTTTTCAGGAAAAACAAAAGGTAGTGGGTGGTAATGATGTGTAGAAAGAAAGCTATGGATATAGCTCAATAGTAGAGTAGTTGTCTAGCACAGACCAGGCCCAAAATTCAATCTCTCAGTTCTAAAATCCAATATAATACAGAAAAATAAAAGATGGAAAAACAAACAGAATAACAACAAGGAACCCAAAGAGTAGAAAGTTACATACTTTTTGGTGGCTAGAAGTGTCTTCATATGCAAGTCTAAGGGAAAGTCAAACTAACCTGTACATGTTTCTCTATTGGATTCCTTTGGATTAATTGCTTACCAGCCTTGTCAGAGCCCATTCTAGTCATAGCTGAGTTTTACAGGTTTTTGTTTGAGCAGGGTCTCATTCTATAGCCTAGGTTGTCTTCAAACTACTGATCCTCCTGTCTCAGCCTTCCTGTTGCTAGGAATTATAGACCTGTGCTCCCATAACTGTGTAGCTTTTTTGTTTTGTTTCCTCACCTTAAAGCGTGTTTATAGTAGAAGAGCCACAGGCTGTGTATGTGACTTTGTTCCTGTGTAGTGACTATCCTTTTCAGATTTGGTTTTTTAAACCAGATCAGTTGCTTAAACAATTGATTTGCTCATCTTAGACATTATAGCCCAGTACATTAGTGGGTAGTCATGTAAGTTTGGGTTGTCAAATGAGTTCTGTGTACCAGACTCCTGCTACAACACAGATGGCTTCTCTTTCCCCACTGAGAGTGATCTGTAGTAGTTAGGAGAAAGGCAGAAGGAAGATTGCCACATAATAATGTCCTGTCATGTAATTTAGTGGTTGAAAATAGCAGTAATGTTCAGACAAGGGACATGAGTATATATGTGGCATTTTTCTTGTTCATGAGTCTACATTCTGGGCTTGGAAGCCTTGGACACTGGGCTGAATTCATCTAAAGTCTTGATTATGCTTACTAGTGGTCGTGCTCACTGTTGATGCTGTTGATTGGAATGTCTGTAAGCCTCTTGTGAATAGGGCTCGTCATCCATGCTGGCTAGGCAGCATTGTGGTAGCCAGTATGGCAGAGGGGTGGTGTTGACGCCGTGGTCTGGGTTCAGGGGTCCATGAGAGTTATTGCACCATGTTCTGTTGGTTCAGGCACTTATGAGGTCCATCAGTTGAAAGTGAGAGATTGCTGGGGGATACCCTTAGAGGAATAGATCTTAGTCCTCTCTGTTGGAGGGAAAGTGCAGTGGCTGAAGGAAGCCTTGTTAGAGGCACCTGGGTGAAGAGTTTTCTTTCTTAGTAGAAAGGGCCCGTGAAGGGTTAAGTAAATGGGAAAGGAATCTGTTTTGGATTTTGAAATTCCTTAAATGTAATTTCTGGGTCTACTTTGGATATCATTTATATATTCCAAATTTAGGAATCGATTATTTTTTCTGCCAAGGGAAAAAACAAAAAGACAAAAGAGAAAAAAAATCTCAGACATTGAAAGGGTTCTTCCCTCCACCCTCCACTCCTTTGATAATTAGCTGGTGAAGCTGTTGTGTGGAGACTAGGGGAGGAGTGCTTTGTGTCTCTGACTGCTGAGCTGTTTGCATCCTGCATATTTCCTTGATACTCCCATTCTTGAGGAGGTGCTAACTCTAACTCTTGAGTGCCCCGCTAAACTGAGGCAGAAAGAAGACAGTGATAAGCCAGAATTTGATTCTCTTAGTTGGGGCTTTATTGCTGTGAAGAGACACCATGATCACAGCAACTCTTATAAAGGAAAGCATTTACCTGGGGATGGTTTACATTTCAAAGTTTTAGTCCATTATCAACATGGTGGAAAGCATAGTTGCATGTAGGCAGATATGGTGCTAGAGAGGTAGCTGAGAAATGTACTTCTGATTTGGCAAGCAGGAGGAAGAGAGAGTCCCTGAGCCTGGCTTAAGCACTTAAAACCTCAAAACCATCCCAGTGACACACTTCCAACAATGCCACATCTCCTACTAGTGCCACTCCCTAAAAGCCAGCCATAGGGCCATTTTCATTCAAACCAACACAGTGACATTTTTATTATTTTTTTCTTTGAGTGAACTTAATATCCTAAGCACATCTACTCCTTATTTTTTTTTTTTTTTTGGTTGAATTTTAGGAATCTTGCAAAGGACAGCATCTTGGTTTCTGTATTTCTCTTCCTTAGACTTTATTTTAGTAAAATAAATGATTAGGTAGCTGGGAGGCTGGCATGTGTGCCTTGGCTTTCCCTGTGTGCAGGAAGGTGTCATGTTTGTTAGGTGCAGACACAATGAAGTAATGCATGGCAGGTAGTTCAATGCCAGGAATGCTTGGTCAGCTTCCTGGAAAGGTAGCAGTTGAGCCTTTAATAAATTTGAAGTTAATAATATATGGAAAATTTTAGTTTAATGATATATACTAACTAATATAGAAAAATATCTTTTTAAAATTATCTTGACTCTGTTGTGAAATTTAGGTTAGTTGATTATGACATTGTGTTTTATGTTAGACTTGATGAATAGGTACTTGTAACTTTCTGTCATTCACGAGGGAAGTCCATTCAGTTGAAATGTATATGTATATGTTGTCTTTATTTAAAAACAGTCCCTGGGACCCACATGCTAGAAGGAGAACTGATTCCTTCAAGCTGTTCTCTGATTGCTGAAGATACGCATGCATCACATACACAGACACATACAATATGTTGAAAGGAAGCAGCTATTTTAGGGTTAGGAACATCTCTGGAAGGTTCCCCCCCCCAAAAAAAAAGAGGTCTGGGTCAGTTCAGTTACTCAGTTGGTAAGGATGCTTGTTCCATGAAACTGACCCAGTGGGCAATGATGGTGCACCCCTTTAATCCCGACATTCAGGAGGCAGAGGTAGGTGGATCTCTGTGAGTTTGAGGCCAGCCTGGTCTGTAAGAGCTAGTTCCAGGACAACCAAGGCTACACTGAGAAACCCTGTCTCAAAAAACCAAAAAAAGGGGGGTGGGGTGGGGGAGGAAACCAATGACCTGAGTTGAAAACCTACTGTAGAGGAAGAACATTTAATCCTGAAAATTATCCTCTGACCTCTGTGTGCCTGATATATGTGTACCTATACTCAAATATTCAACACATGTACCATAATAGTTTAAAAAATGGTTATGAGGTTTACTTATTTTATGCAATGCATGTTTTGCTTCCATGTATGTCTGTATATTATGTGTGTATAGTGTATGCAGAAAAGAGAATGTGATATCCCCTGGGCCAGAGTTCCAGACTGTTGTGAGCACTGGGAACTGAACTCAGGTCTCTGGAGTTACACCTGGCTCTTTTAGAAGAGCAGCCAGTGCTCTTAGCGATTGAGTCACCTCGCCAGCTTCTGATGAACAGTTTTGATAGGGCTTCTCATTTCAAATTTGCCATGTACTTCTGTGTAATTGGTTCCATGTTGTAACATCATGTAGGAAACTTTAAAAGTGTATGGGATGTTTTCATCAAGTTCATCAAGTAAGATACTGATTTTGTCAAGATTGATTGTGAATTTTTCCATATAGTTGAGGTAATGCCCTTTGATTTTTTTGTTTTGGTGTTTTCATTGCCCTTAAAAATGCTTTGAGCACTCCGGGCGGTGGTGGTGCACGCCTTTAATCCCAGTACAGAAGAAGGCAGATCTCTGTGAGTTTGAGGCCAGCGTGATCTACAAGAGCTAGTTCCAGGACAGGCTCCAAAGCTACAGAGAAACCCTGTCTCGAAAAAACGACAGGAAAAAAATTGCTTTGCTGCACACCTTTTATCCCAGCACGTAGGAGGCAGAGGCAGGTGGATCTTTGAATTTGAGGTCAGCCTGGTCTACAGAGCGAGCTCCAGAGAGATACAAAGAGAAATCCTGTTTGGAAAAAATAAAACAAAAGTATGAGATTATGTGTTTTGGTTTTCTTTTCTCTCTCTCTCTCTCTCTCTCTCTCTTTCTCTCTCTCTTTTAAAGAGAGGGTTTTGCTATTAGCCCAGGTTTTCCTTTAACTCAAAATAAATTTTGCCTTTTTTTAACATTGAAATAGCAAGGTGGGTCACTATACCTGCTAATACCTTGTTACTAATTTTTTAAAAACCAAACTTTGATTTAATAAGTTTAGTATTCATTAATGCATCAGATCTGAACCAGTATGGTGATTTTGGTAAAATGGTGACTTTGCTGGTGTTGTATAGAGGTAATTTTTACTTCCCATCTTCTTAATGTGTTTACTAGTTGGCATTTAGTATGAAGAATTTTACCTTCATTTATTTTTACCCATTATTTGTATTCATGTGAACTTCCCATCATCATTGTGTTGGAGTGGTATGATCCATCTCTTCTGATGCTCCAAGTGTCTGGACTTTATAGCAGCAGGAGTTTTTCAGGCATTGCTGTGCTTTTGTGATGCGTTTGTCATTCTTCAGCACTACCTTCTTGGACATTGCATGCCTATGTTTGTTCCCCTCATGGCAGCCAGGAAGCAAAGAGACAGGAAAAGATTGGAGACATTCTATTTCCTTTCATATATATATATCAAGTTACCTATTTTCCTCCCGTTAGGTCACACCTCTGAATTTAACTATTGATTAAGATGAAAGCCCTCCTGATTTTGTTATGTCTCAGTAATGTCATAAATGAGAGAATAAACCTTCAACAGTGTGTCTTGTAGGGCAGCAGATGCTTTCATATCCATACAATAACTTTGACCACTGAGAAGGTAGTGATTGTGTATCTGGGGTATTATTCCTAGAGTGCCATCAACTCTGTCTTGTGGAGAGCAGATATTCAAGCTGAGGTAAAGGGTAGAAGTATACCTCTGTCGCCTCTTGGAAAATCTTTGCCAACTCTTCTTCCTCCTTCCTGCTGGTCACTCTAGACATGTTAGAGGTACAAGACCATTGCTGTCGCATGTAACAGATGGTGAGACAGACAGATGGACAATAAGGGTAAAGGAACAAAGGGTGCTAACTGGCATGGGTGTGTTTGCCAATGTATTGCCTTTTCTTCTTTTGCTACTCCAGCAGGAGTAGGAGTGTATTAGTTACTCTATGTACTGTTAGGACAAAATACCTGACAGAGACAATGCAAGAAAGACAGGCTTTATTTTACCTCAGTTTGAGGATAGCCCATCATAGTAGGAAAGTAATGTGGGCAGAGGCTAAGATGACTGCAGTCAGTCAAGAAGAAGAGAGAAGAAGGCTGGTGGTTTGATTCTTTTCTTTGTATTCAGTCCAGGATTTCAGTTCATGGAGTCTTCCCTCCCACCTGTTCTAGTTTCCTTTCTGTTGCTGTGATAAAGTTCCCTGACAGAAAAACAACTTAGAAGAGAAAGGGTTTATTTTACTGACAGTTCTGGGTTCATTATTGTGGGAAAGTGAAGGCATGAAGGAAACAGCTACTCACATCATCCACATTCAAGAGCAGAGAGAAATGAATGCACGTATGCATGTTTGATTGTGCTAAACTCTGTTTTTCTACTCGTACACAGCTTAGGACCCCTGTCTAAGGAATGGTGACACCCACATTTGGTTGTGTCAGTAGGACCTGGGAGAGTAGAGCCTAAAAAGAGAAGCAGGCTAAAGTCATATGCAATAATGAACTTTATTCATAAGAATCACAAGAGTAAGGTGCTCAATCACAAAGATAAGCCCTGTGTGGCAAAACCATGTTTTTTTTTTTTTGCATAGAGACATATAAACAAATAGCAGTAGCCAGCTGTAATGAATAATGTAGACAATTCTACATTTAGTCTCTCTTCCCTCATGATTCTAGGTTGTGTCAAATTGACGATTAAAGGAAACTATCACACTCCCTTTGTTAACCTCACCTAGAAAGTCCCTTGTAGACATGTCCAGAGCCTTGCTTCCTGGTGATTTTTAGATCCTGTCAAGTTAATCAATGGTAACCATCACAGGGGGGTTGTAAACGTTTTCTTTAAAAGAATTGGAGATGATTTTGCCTTAGGGTTAAGGTTTGTATCACATGTAGTTCACAGGTCTTTGAAGATGTAGAACCACATTTAGTTGGTCTGGTCTCAGAACTCCGAGATGAGCTTGATGGTGTGGAATAGGGCCTACTGGAATTTTCCATGTGTCTGACTATCGGATCTGTACTCAGTGGTCTTGATTGACTTTCACTCCAAGTGGTTTGCAGAGATGCTTATCAGCATCTATGGTTTCCCTGTAGGTCAGGCGCAGGAATAGTGAGTTCCAACAGCACCCCTTCCCCGAGTGTCTATGCAAACACCTAAAAAAACCTGGTCCTAGTGTCCTTAGACTACACTAAAACTTGCTATATAGACCAGGGTGGCTTTGAACTCATAAAGATTTACCTGTCTCTGCCCTCTTGAGTGTTGTGATTAAAATTTATGCCTCTATATACCAGGTGTATTTTTTAAAATTATGCATATATGTGTGTGGCTGTGTATGGTTATGTGTACTTGAGTGTCTAGAAGAGGGCATGGATTCCACTGGAAGTGGACTTAGAGCAGCAGTTAGTGGACTTAAAGCCACCTCCTGGGATGCTGGGAACTGAACTCCAGTCCTCTGTAAGAACAGCATGTGCTCTTAACCCCACCCTTTCTGTGCTTTTTTTTTGTCAGTTTCAGACACTAGAAATACTTAAAAAGAGTTAAAATTTTTTTAAAAGTAAATGAAAAGGTAATAAATGCATATCAAAGCAATTTGCTGTAATAAGAGCCAGAACATTTCAGATTTCTAACTATTTGATTTGAGGATGCCCCTGATTGATGCCTAATGTCTTTTTCTTCCCCTCCAGCAGGCAGTTCTGGCCAAGCAAGAGACCAAGCAGGATTGCTGCATGAAAACTGAGCTACTAAGGGAAGGTAAGAGCTACTTCACCCAACAGGAGGGGACTTTGCTGCTTGCATTTTTTTCCCTAGTTTGTTCGTTTTTTTGTTATGTGTACAGTGTTCTGCCTGCATATATGCCTGTCGCCCAGAAGAGGGCACTAGATCTCATTACAGACAGTTATAGGCTACCATGTGGTTGCTGGGAATTGAACTTAGGCCCCCTGGAAGAGCAGCCAGTGCTTTTAACTGCTGAGCTATCTCTCCAGTCCCACATACACTCTTTTTTTTTTTTTCCCTCCGAGACAGGGTTTCTCTGTAGCTTTGGAGCCTGTCCTGGAACTAGCCCTTGTAGACCACGCTGCCTCGAACTCACAAAGATTCACCTGTCTCTGCCTCCCAAGTGGTGGGATTAAAGGCAGGCGCAACCACTGCCTGGCGCCTCACATATACTCTTATTATCTCTCCTAGCCTTTTGGCTTTCTTGGAATGTACCTAGGATTGCAGTGTACTTTTTTTTTTTCTTGGTTTTTCGAGACAGGGTTTCTCTGTGGTTTTGGAGCCTGTCCTGGAACTAGCTCTTGTAGACCAGGCTGGTCTGGGATTAAAGGCGTGCGCCACCACCGCCCGGCTTCAGTGTACTTTTTTTAATCTCTCATTCCTGAATAGGCGCGCGCGCGCGCGCGCGCGCGCACACACACACACACACGCTTGCAAAAGATCTGCCAGAGAAGGAAAAATATTAACAAAGTATAGAAATCAAATATCTTGTGTATCCTGTTTTAAAAGTGCAGCCGGAAAATAAAAAGTGTGTAATCACACTAACAATTGTAGCATCTTTATTTATGACACTGGACCATCCACCCAGGCCCTGTATGATAACACGTGGGTAAACAAACTGTCATACACATGTAGGTTAATAGTGTGGTCCATGCAGAAGCATGGGTATAGTGTAAGTATATTTTTTGAAATGAAAAAAAAAAAACCCAGGTCTCAAGGGCTTTTTTTTTTTCTTTGAAGATTTATTTATTAATCATGTACAGTATTTTGCCTGCATGTATCCCTGCCCACCAGAAGAGGGCACCAGATCTCATTACGATGGTTGTGAGCCACCTCTGAGCCATCTCTCCAGCCCTCAAGGACTTGAGACAGGTTTTCTCTGTGTAACCCTGGCTGTCCTGGAACTCACTCTGTAGACCGGGCTGGCCTTGTCTGCCTCCTGTGCTGGGATTAAAGGTGTGTGCCACCACTGCTCAGCTATGTATGTGTCTCCCATTTATAGAAACTTGGAAGACATAGTTGAGGTTTCAGTAGGTTTAGTGTGGAATGTTGAGGGTGACTTCAGGAGGCAGGCTATTCTTCAAGAAATCTAGGTATGGGGCTTGGGAGATGGCTCAGTGGTTGCTTTTCCAGAAAACTGGAGTTTGGTTCCAAGCACCCATGTTAGGTGGCTCACAACTATCTTCAACTGTAGCTCCAAGGGATCCAACACCTTCTCTATCTCTTACACACACATAAGTTTTCTTCTGTTTTTGGTTTGCATGATAGGCTTTTTTCATACGTTGCCATTGAACTTGTCTACACAGTAGTAAGTTTTAGCCTTATTTACTCCGTAGTGTCAACCTTTTGTGGTGTTTTTCTGTGAGTGGACTGTCCTGGTATTTCTGTTGCTCTAATAAAACATACTAACAAAAAACAAGGGAGGAAATTCCAGGTTATTGACTATCATTTTGCAGAAGTCAGGGCAGGAACTCAAGCTGCCATATCACTTTTACAACCTAGAACAGAGAGAAATGAACACATATCTCCCGCCTCTGATTGTTTGCTCTCAACTGGCTTTCTCTAACATAGTCCAGTGCCCAGTCCATGAAATGATGCTACCTATGTTTGGCTGGGTTTTCCTACACAGACATGCCTATAGGCCAACCTGATCTAGATGCTTCTTTAAGACTTTCTTCCTGGGCTGGGGAGGTGGCTCAGCTGACAAAGGCTAGGCTTACAATCAAAACTCCTCGTCTCTTCCCCTGTGATTCTAGATTGCATCAAGGTGGCATTTAAAACTCTCCAGCACAATGATTAATCTTCTCAGCCCTTGTCATCTGACTGACCTATTTGAAGGTTGTCATATATTATAATCCTAATTTAGTAGTTTTTTTTCCTGAGCAGTTTGAAGATGTTTCACTGCTTTTGCCTTACATATGGTTTAATCTGAAATACGTATCTGTATTTATCTTTTTCTTTGTATGTGATATATCACTTTTTCATATTGTTTTCCCCTTTCTTCTCTTTTCCCCATTCTGTTTTCTTTTTTGTTGTGTTTGAGATAGCTATGAACTTTGAGTACAAATCATGCAGGACTTCTACTTGTGACAGACTGGCTAAGGCTTGCAATTTGGACTGCAGTGTATCCTAGGCTGCACCCAAACAGGCCTATGGAAAATGTACCTTTGTCCTCATTGCTCTGCCTCTACTGTCCATGCTGTGGATATAGGCTGGGTCATATGATTCTTCTCTGTAGGAAGCTTGTTTTCCTTGCCTTTGCTATTCATTTTTGAAACTTTACTCTTTTTTGTTATATTTTAGCTTAAATCACAGATTTCTTTAATATATTAATTGGAATTCTGATTAAAATATCACTGAATTTCTAAATTTGAGGGGCCTTGGCAGCTTTGTCATTTTGTTAACTGATTCTAGAACATTCTCTCTTAATGTTTTTTTTCTGTACATAGGCATTAAGTAATTTGACTTTTAAAAAAGAGAGCTAGTTCCAGGACAGGTTCCAAAGCTACAGAGAAACCCTGTCTCAAAAAACCAAAAATAAAATTAAAAAAAAAAAAAAAAAATATATATATATATATATATATATATACTTTGTAGTTTTCTTCCTTTTGTAAATATCTTGTTTTTCTTCATACATACACACTGACACACATACATATGAATATATATCCTTTTGAGACAAGATTTCTCTATTATGCTTTATTCCAAGACAGGGTTTCTCTGTTACAGCTCTGACTGTCCTTGAACCCCTTTTATAGACCAGGCTGGCCTTGAATTCACAGAGATTGCCCATTTCTGCCTTCCAAGTACTAGGGGATTAAAGGTGTGTGCCACCACTGTCCAGAAGTCCTGGAACTCTTTATGTATATCAGACTGTCCTTAGCTTCCTGAGTGCTAGGATTAAAGATATACACCACCATGCCGGCTTTCTTCTTATATTTTTAAGTTAATGTTGGTATAGAGAAATGGTATTCTTTTTGTAGGGTTTTTCTTTTTTCTTTGTTTTGGTAATTCTTGGTATCAACCCAGGCAATTATGCATTCTGGACAAGTACTGTGCCACCGAGCTACAGTTCAACCATGCCACGTAATTCTGAAAATAGTGGTCTGACTTTGTGCTTGTGTCTTGATCAGATAAGGTGACAGCATTCTGTCTCTTCATTACTGCCTTTGCTTCTCTTTCTCTTCTCTGGTGCTGCTGTTACTCAATCATTTCTTTATGTGCCAAACTTTTAGAAGCATTAGTGGATAAATGTGCTATTTCTGTTGACTTGGAATTAAAAAACGTGTTGGACAAAGTATACATTGACTCCAGAATTTGCTGTATAACCTCCAAGTTAAGGAAAGTTTTTACATATTTTGTTTTGCTAAGGACTTAAAAAGTTACTAAAGGCTGGTTGTTCATTCAGAAAGGACATATTGCATAGGTTTCTCCCTGGCCTTCTGAGAGGAATAGGAAAGGTAGTCTCTGCTGTTTTAGAATGTGTATTCTTGGGAAGGGCAGGCAGCTAATATGACAAATGGTAAGTCCTATGTGTTAGGTGATAGGCCCAGAGAAAAGGAGAGCTGAGGGCTGGGTGTCGAGCTTTGCACCCACTAGAGTGGCCTCCTACCCCCAGGGCTGCTTCAGCCCCTTGGAATTCCTACTTTCCTGGTCATGATAGAATAGCCAGAGGAGTCTGGACTTCTTAGAGAAGACATGTAGGCCAAAAATATACTTAATGTGATCCCCTTCCCTCCAGATTTTCTTTGGACTTCTGTGATACTGCTTTTGAAGCAACTCCTTAAAAAAATGATTTTCAGTTATGAATGTGTATCTTAAGTATGAACATGTGGGGCATAAGTACAGGTGACTTCGGAGTCCAGAAGGAGGAAGTGAGTCCTATTAGGTCTTCTGTCCCCCACCCCTAATAAGTTTCTTTGCCAACTCAGAAGGCCATATCAAGCTGAATTGGAAAAGTATAATAACAGGTTTATTTGAACAAAGCAACTCCTGGGTGTTTTTGCCTGTCCCAGAGACTGAGGCTAGAGAAGTCATACCCTTGAACTAAAGCAGGAAGACTTTATAGGTTGTAGATGAGGGTGGTGACATGTCTGCCACAAACTGGATTTGTGCCTAAGTTTGGTTAAAAGTTGAGCAGTTGGACAGGGATTTGGACTGCTGATGGCAACAGGGGAGGAAGTAGCAGCAGTCCAAGTTCTAAGAATTTGGAACTGGGCTTTTTGGCCCAGTTTTCTTTGTTTGGAGACTGAGTTTGTGGAGGAGAGAGAGAGAGAGAAAGAGAGAGAGAGAGAGAAAGAGAGAGAGAGAGAGAGAGAGGGAGAGAGGGAGAGAGGGAGAGACCCAGAGGTTCCAGTCCAACAGATCCCTTGGACTTGGAGTTAAAAATGGTTAGGAACTGCCTAGTGTGGGTATTGCAAATGCAAACCAAATTAGGTACTCTGTAAGAACAGTAAGTGCTCTTAATCCCTGAACTTCCTTCTCCCTTTAAATCTCCAACAAACAGTCTTTTTTAAAAATTAAGCTGACTTCTCAAACTTTACCAAAAGTTAATATTTTAAGAAATAAATCAGCATTTCATTTATTAAGTTAAGTATTGGTTTCTATAGGAAATAAATAATTTTTATAGGCAGGTGTGGGCTTTTTTTTGGTGTGGAGTCTTGAACCCAGGGCCTTGCACATGTTAGGCAAGAGTTTCCCACTTTGCTACATGCTAACACTGTAGACAATTTCGTAGCATATTTGTAGACAAATATGTTGGCCAAATAAATTGTAATTTATGGTGATAGTTATGGATTGATGGATGGGTGCTGGCCACTGTGACGCTCCTTTCTTTGTTTACAGATACACCTATGGCTGCTGATGAAGGTTCCACGGAGAAACAGACAGGAGAGACTCCCATGGCTACAGATGGAGAAACCAATGGTTCTTGTGAAAAGAGCAGTGACACCAGCCATCCGAATGCACCCAAACATACTCAGGAGAACACAAGAGCTAGCCCGCAGGAAGGTACCAACAGAGCATCTCGGGTGGCCGAAAATGGACTTTCAGAAAGAGACATAGAAGTGGGAAAGCAAAACCATGTCACAGCTGACGACTTCATGCAGACTTCTGTCATTGGCAGCAATGGATATTTTTTAAATAAACCAGCCCTGCAGGGGCAGCCCTTGAGGACTCCCAGCACTCTAGCCTCCTCGCTTCCTGGTCATGCGGCAAAAACTCTTCCTGGAGGGGCCAGTAAATGCAGGACTCCAAGTGCACTTCCTCAGACACCAACCACAGCACCTGCTGTGCCTGGGGAAGGGAGTGCAGACACAGAGGACAGGAAGCCTACAGCCTCGGGCACTGATGTCAGGGTTCACAGGGCACGCAAGACCATGCCGAAGTCCATCCTGGGCCTGGTAATTTTATTTCTTCTTTTCTGTCTTAATCCTCCTTTGCATTAATGAAAACAAATTGATTTTCATGTAACAAAGGGAAAAACTAATTAATGGCAGTGGTCATCAGTAGTCATTCCAGATATATGAGCAACCAACTCAGATGATACCACATCAGCCCTGCTTTCAATGTTTTTCCTGAAGGCTTCTTTTTGCTCTGAAGATGGTTCAGGCTTTTTCAAGGAAACTGTCGTGTGTGTGTGTGTGTGTGTGTGTGTCCCCGTTTCTCTGTAGTCCTGGCTGCTCCAGAACTCAATCTGTAGACCAGGCTAACCTCGACCTCACAGAGTTCTTGCTTCCTCTGCCTTTCCGAGTGCTGTGATTATGGGATTTAAAGGCGTGTGACACCATTGCCTGTCAGAAAACTTATTTTTCTTCTGCCATTTCTGGAAGGTTCTGAAAGTGATCTTCAGGGTTACTGAGAGCAAGATGAGCTCTGTACATTAGCACTGACAGAAAGTAGTACTTCCCTATAATACTCAGCCGGCTGAACTTGGTCTCAGTCTGTTTTTCATTGCATGTATTTGATGCATGTTTTCAAAATGTCTGCAGTTCTGTTACTTTTGATGTGGATTTAGATTGGGTGGATTCCACATTCACGATCATACTCCCTTGTGATTTCTAGTGCCTTTTGTGTGCAGACTGCTGTTTTCTCTGTAGCCTTTAGGATTTCATTCTGGAACCTTTCCTCAAGACTGTCAGTCTGTGGGTTTGCCATGTCAGCTCCAGAAACATGTAATGATATGTGGTTATTAATTTCCCTCTCATAGAATCTCTTGTCTGTGAGCACAGTACTGTAAATTTTGTGTCCTTCTATAGGTGTACCTTGCCTGGTACCTATTTCCTGCTCTATGCTTTAACCCTTTTCATTCTGGTCTTTATGTTGATGTTTTAAATTTTTAATACCTGTTTGTTTCTTTTTCTTCTTTTTGTTGTTGTTTTCTTTGAGACAGGGTTGGTTTTTCTGTGTATCCCTGGCCGTCCTGGAACTTGCTCTTGTAGACCATGCTGGTCTCAAAACCAGCCTGCCTCTGCCTACCTCATACTGGGAAAATAGGTGTTTTAAAAATTTTATTAAAAAATTAACGTATTTATGTTTTGGTTTGAGATAGGGTCTCACTTAGCCCAGGTAGGACTTAGACTTATATTCCTAATATTTCTGTTCCTACCATCTAGATTGTGGAATTGTGCATGTGTGTCACCGTGCCTAAATCACAGTTCATCTTATCCAATACAATAGACTGATCATGAGACTAGGGAGATGCCTCCGTGAGCAAAGTGCTTCCTGAGGAAGTATGAACACCCTAGTTTAAACCCCTAGCATCCACAGAACACCTGTATGCACCACAGAATCACATGCCTGTAATTCTAGTGCCACTAGTGCGGAAGAGACCTGGGGTGTGCTGGCCTAGTTGAATCAGTAAGCTCCAGGTTATGTTGAAAGACACTGTCTCAAAAAAATCATGTAATGATTGGGGAACAAGATCTATTGTTATTAACCTTTGCCTTTTAGACTGTAAACAGATTTTTCTTTGGGCCACTAGCTCACAAATAATGGCATGGAGACTTACAAGAGTTTGGCCTTAGCTTAGGCTTGTTCTTAACTAGTTCTGATATCTTAACTCATTTCTATGTTTTACCATGTGACTTTTTATCTTTCATTCTGTATGCCTGGCTCCCTCTATCTCATTGGTGTCTCCTCTGTGCCTCAGTTATCTCCTCCTACTTCCTCTCTCTGTCCAGAATTCTTATTTATACCTTTTGCTAGCTATTGGCTGTTTAGCTCTTTATTAAACCAATCATGGCAAAAATCTTTTTTTGTTTGTTTGTTTTGTTTTGTTTTTGTTTTTTGAGACAGGGTTTCTTTAGCTTTGGAGCCTGTCATGGAACTAGCTCTTGTAGACCAGACTGACCTCAAACTCACAGAGATCCACCTGCCTTTGCCTCCTGAGATCTGGGATTAAAGGCGTGCACCACCACTGCCTGGCAATGGCATATATCTTAATACAGTGTGTAAATATCCCACAACAGTAGACAGACAGACAGACAGACACACACACACACACACCCCACACTAGATAGAGAAAGATGGATGGATGGATGGGTATAGAGAGCTACTACTAAGATTCTTTCACAATCTCTTAGGAATCTAATTCTTCAGAGGAGTTTTGTTTAAATGTAGCTGCTCTTTCTCATGTTTGTTTTCCCAAGAATGCTTGTTTTTATCTTTGTGGTGCTGGTTCTGATTGCCCAAGTGCCATGTGTGGATCTGTAGTCGCTACATTGGGTATAGGGTGGAGCTGCTTGTCATCATTTGCAGTCCTATTGCTATCATGTTTTGTCTTCTTGCCAGGCATTTATATAGGTTCAACTTAATGGAACATGGCCTGGTCACTTGGCCTGGGGTCTCCCCAATTCCCACCTTGGCTAGCTTGATAAACATAAGATTCTGTATGGCCTGACCATACAGATAGCACGGAGGTCACCTGGCTATTAACCACCTCTGCTCCATTCATAAAGTACATGTGACAGCTCCCATATAGCTGGGTCCTACTGAATGAGAAACAATGATCCAGATAAAGGACTAGGGAGGAAGAGTCTAAGATAAACTTAAGAATCTGGGGAGCCAGGAGTAGCCTGGCTCTACAGATAGCATAGAAGTCAACAGCAATTAACCACATCCATTTCCAGCTTTCTGGGTAGAAAACAAGTTATGTATCTCTTTCTTTGAAGAGACATTCCTGGTTTTCCTAGTGCATCTGTGAGCACAAGGACCTTTCCCTTCTACAGCTGCTCTTCCAGAGGGCCCTAGCATCTCTTTATCAGGGGCTCCCAGCCATTTGTTACTTTAACTCCATGGACTCTGATACCTCTGGTGCTTCAGGCACTTGCATTGATTTCTACATATTCACATCCAGCCTAATACACGTACATATAATTAATTATAAATCTTTACAAAGAAAATAGGGTAGCTGGACATGGTGGTGTATACATTTAATCCTAGCGCTCAGGATGCCTTAGTGGGTGGATGTGAGCTGGATGTATCACTGGAGGACAGCTAGTGATACATAGAGAGACCTTGCCACAAAACATGAAAATCAAAAAGCACCCTAGAAAGAGAGGGTAATGAAAGATGAATGTGCTCAGAATACATTGTGTACATGTATGAAAATATCATAATCCTATTATTGTGTGTAGTTAAAGTATGCTAATAGTAAAAGGAAAAGCCCTGAGACTTAATAAATAATTATGGATTAAAATATGCTAACAGAAAAATAGACCAAGAAAGTTAAAAGTTTATGATCATCAAGAAGCTTCAAAAATAGTATTTTTTAAAAAGTATTTATTTATTATTATGTATAGTGTTCCACCTGCATGTATGTCTCCGTGCCAGAAGAAAGCACCAGATCTCTTTACAGATGGTTGTGAGCTACCATGTGGTTGCTGAGAATTGAACACAGGTCCTCTGGAAGAGCAGCCAGTGCTCTTAACCTCTGAACCATCTCTCCAGCGCCCCCCCCCCCCCCCAAATAGTATTGAGATATACATGTGCCTTTCCAGTCTTCTTATTAGTACCATTTAAAAAGTTTTAAAAATATATTTTATTTAGTTATTTATTCATTTATTGTATATGAGTGAGTGCAAGTATTGTGTACACAGTGCACACGTGCCATAGCATACATGTGATCTAAGTATTGTGTACACAGTGCACACGTGCCATAGCATACATGTGATCTAAGTCAGATGTCAACTTGCAGGACTTGTCTCTGTCCTTCCAAATGTGGGTCCTGGGGATTGAATTCAGGTCATCAGGCTTGGTGACAAGTTCATGGTTTCCTGAGCCATCTTCATTGCTGGAGGTACCTGGTTTCTGGTGTCCTTGCCAGTATTAGTCCTGCTGCTGCTGTGTTTCGGTGGTCTAATGTGCTTGTCATAATTTTACTTGAACTTCTTCACCATGTGATGTGGCTCTTCTCAGTGATGATTTGCAACTCTGTTGTTGATGGAGAAATGTGTTTTGCCCTTTGATAATAAAGTATTTTGTTAGCTTTAAGATTTCTGTTGCTTCTCTTTCTCCCTTTTACACACTTAGTGCTGATTTTTAATCCAGTGGGCAAGCCCTGTACCACTGAGATAAATCCTCAGCTCTAGGATTTTCTGGATAGAAGCCCTTTGTCAGTTAGGAGGCATGCTCTAATATTTTTCCCAAAACAACAGGGCACGTCCTTGTCTGTTCATGTCCTCAGTTTCCTGTCTTGCTTTCCTTGGGCCTTCTTACATGTCCAGGGTTTGTCTTGAACTTGCTTGGTAGACCTGGCTTCCTTCAAAGCAGTGAACCTTCTGCTTCTGTCTCCTGAGTTAGTGTGTTTAGTCTTAGGCTATCCAATTATAGCTGTGATGACTGCTTATATTCATCTGTATATAATTTTTTCTGTTTCGGGGTTAGGTATTCAAGAGTGTAATTACCAAAGTGTGCAGCAGCTTTCATCCCTGACTCCTGACTTCTAGTCTTACTGTTGCTTGCCACCACACCTAGCCTGATTTTCTTATTTTGATGAACTGAAGTTTGATGTCTCATTTGATGGAATTCAGTTTATTAGTTTTAAGTTTGGGACTGTGTTCTTGGTGGCATTTGTGAAAACTCTTTCCTTGACCTAGATTCTTTTTTTTTTTTTTTTTTTTTTTTTTTTTTTTTTTTTTGAGACAGGGTTTCTCCGTAGCTTTTTTGGTTCCTGTCCTGGAACTAGCTCTTGTAGACCAGGCTGGCCTCGAACTCACAGAGATCCGCCTGCCTCTGCCTCCCGAGTGCTGGGATTAAAGGCGTGCGCCACCACCGCCCGGCCCTTGACCTAGATTCTTAAAGTTTTCTGGCATCTTTCCTGTCAGAATTCTACATGCTTTAGGAGTGTTTGTTGTCTGCTTTTTCTCTGGATCTGTTTCTGCAACCCACTCCTACATGTTCTAGCTAATTCGATTTAGGTGTGTAGGGGGAGATGCTTCTGTCATTCTGTCATATGGACGATTGGTTCTTGGTACTGATGCAATTCGATGTTGAGTTCTGACTGCAATCAGTTGTCATGCTGAGAACTCACGTTCCTGCCCAGTTCTGTCTTGGTAGAATCCTGAGCATTTAATGTTGAAAGGTAGAGGAGTGTGTGTGTGTGTGTGTGTGAAGGAGGAGACTTCTTTCCTCATATCATATACAAGGGACAACAGGGTGTGTGTGTATGTATTCTCTTGTTGTATATGGTATGAGGAAGAAGCCACCGCCTTCTCCTCCTCCTCTTTTATATATATATATATATATATATATATATATATATATATATATATTTAAAGATTTATTTATTTATTTTGTTTTACAGTATTCTGTCTGCATGTATGCCTGCAGGCCAGAAGAGGGTACCAGATTTCATTAAAGATGGTTGCGAGCCACCATGTGGTTGCTGGGAATTGAATTCTGGACCTCTGGAAGAACAACCAGTGCTCTTAACCTCTGAGCCATCTCTCCAGCCCTTATTTTTATATTTTTGAGACAGGGTCTCTACATAGCTCTGACTGATCTGGAATTTACCGTGTAGACCAGACTGGCCTCAGACTCACAGAGACGCACCTATTTCTGCCTTGCAGAGTACTAGGATTTAATTTCTATGCTACCACATCTGGCCTACTTCAAGTTTTTATATGTGGATAGCCTGTGTTCTCAGAAACCATATATGCTGGAGAAAGCCTTGTCTTGGAATGTCTTTCATTTTTAGGTTGTTACCTATTGCACAACAATTAAGTTCAAGCTGAATTGTATGTGGCTTAAACTAAAAGATGAAAGTATCTCTAAAGCATTGGTGAGTGTGTGGTCATAGACAGAGGAGAGGTTTACTAGTGTCCAAGCAGTTTGGAGTAAAGGCAGGGGTATTAAGTATTGGGAGTTTGTTATTGGTATTGCAGGAAACTAGACTGAAAACCCTTTCAGGGGATTGTTGGATCATGGGCCTGCCCCTTTAAGACCTCTTTCAAGAAACAAGGCAGCCTATGAGGGATCTAGCCTTGCTTTTCTGTAACCCAGTTTCTATCTCCCTTGTAACAATGTACTAACATGACTCCCTCCCCTACCTTTACAGCTGTAGCTACACTGCCTTGCCCAAGCTAACCTTGAAATTGGTAGGCTTCTTCTTCTTCTTCTTCTTTTTTGTTGTTTGAGATAGGGCTTCTGTGTGTAGCTCAGGACATCCTGGAATTCATTGTGTAGACCAGACTGTCTTGAGGTGTGCACCACCACTGACTGGCAGATTTTGGTAAGCTTCTTATCTAAGTGCTTCCATGTCACTATTCCTTAGTAGTAAAGACTATATGTTATCTTAGATTACTCATGCCTTAGGAAAACTTTGTGGTTCTCCACCCACTCCCTCTCTCTTCAGTTGGTATCTGGAATAGAATCATCGTTGTATTGGCAAAGGGGAATTATTGAATGACCTTTTTTAAAGATTTATTTATTTATTGTGTACATAGTATTCTGCCTACATTCATGCTTGCAGGCCAGAAGAGGGCACCAGATCTCATTACAGATGGTTGTGCGCCACCATGTGGTTGCTGGGAATTGAACTCAGTACCTTTAGATGAGCAGGCAGTACTCTTAACCTCTGAGCCATCTCTCCCACACCCTGACCTGTTTATTATAGACATATTTAAACTATAAAATCAGCCGGGTGGTGGTGGTGCACACCTTTAGTCCCACCTTCGGGAGGCAGGGGATCTCTGTGAGTTTGAGGCATGCCTGGTCTACAAAGAGCTAGTTCCAGGACAGGCTCCAAAGCCACAGAGAAACCCTGTCTCAAAAAGCCAAAAAAAGCTGTCTCTCATAACGGATTCTTCATCCTGCAGAGGATGGTAGCGCTGAGTGTTCCGCTCATGTGTTCTAGAGCTATGTCCTTCTTTGCTAATAGTTGTACTATGCGGATTTTGGACTTTCTACCTTCCTCCACCATGGCCTGTCTTTTAGTAAATGAGAATTAATGAGAAAAAGAATTGATTTTTGGATGCATTTTATTTCAGTCACCATCTGCTACTGAAGTTATTATAATCACTTGTCTTTGTTTCGAAGCATGCAGCCAGCAAAGACCACAGAGAAGTTCGAGACCATAAGGAACCAAAAGAGGATATCAACAGAAATGTTTCTGAATGTGGACGACAGCAGCTTTTACCAACCTTCCCAGCCCTCCACCAGTCGCTACCTCAGAACCAGTGCTACATGGCCACCACAAAGTCCCAGACAGGTAAATACAGTTTTACACACACACACTCTTCTTTCCCCCTGTGTATATATGTTTTGCTTGCATTTATGTCTGTACACCAGCACATGTATGCCTGATGCCCATGGAGCTCAGAAGACTCTGCTGGATCCCTTGAAACTTGAGTTATAGGTGATTTTAACAGCTGTGTAAGTGCTGGGGAACCAAGTTGGATCTTCTAAGAGCAATAAGTACACTGAAACCCCTGAGTCTTTTTTTTTTTTCCCCCTTTCTGAGACAAGATTTCTTTGTGTAGCCCTGACTGTCCTGGAACTCAGTAGACCACAGTGCCTGCCTCTGTCTCCGTCTCCGGAGTGGTAGGATCAAAGGTGTGGACCACCATCGCCTGGCCTCCTGAGTCATCTTTTCTAGCCCTCTTTTTTCACTTTTAAAGTATTTTTTCTTCTTTTCCTCCTCTTCTACTCTCCTTTATCTTTTCTACCTCTCCGTTTAAGCCCTTTTTCGTCTTTTCCTCTCCTTTCTCCCCACTATATACTCAGGCTGACCCTGAAGTCTTTTTCCTATGACCTCAGCTTCCTGAGTGTTGAGATGGCAGTCTTGTACCTCTATGAACAACTACTACTCTTTACTTTAAAGCAATTTCAGAATTTCAGCAAAGTTGTAGGCATTTTACAAAAGAGTCCAGTGTATTTTTATATTCTTTGTATTTAACTAATCCTTTCGTGTGTGTATGTATATGTGTGTGTGTGTGTGTATTTTAACTTTTGAAACACTTTCTTAAGCTGCTAGTTACAGACTTGGACCTCAGAATATTTATTTGTTTCTCCTGGAAATAGTGGTATACTGTCTCTAAAAGTAAGGACATTTTTTGAGTAAGTACTGTGGTGTAGCAAACAATCAGTAAATTAATTTTACTGTGATATTATCTATTCTAGGTGCATTGGCCAACTTTTGCCAGTTTTTTATTAATACAAATCAAACAAATCCTAGCCCTGGATTCCACAATCATTTGGTTGCTTTGTCTTGCTTTTTTGTTTTAATCTATAACATTCCCAGCCTTCTTTGTCTTTCCTGTCTGTGGGGCGGGAGACCACAATCTAGATGTTTCATAGAAACTGCCTAATAACTTTGCCCAGTGCTTCTCCAGATCTGATTTGAGTCATAGGCCAAGCTGTAGGCCTCATTTGGTGACCTTTCGCTGTGTTTGGGCCAAACATAAAGTCACTTTTCCCTACATTGTCCTCAGAGGCCGCACTTCAGGTTTGCGCCATTTGGTAGTTTTCTGCTTCAGTTTCTCCCTTAAGTCTATTAGTTACTTTTTTTTTTTTTTTTGATGGAAGAGGTACTTCATTTTATCGCCAAGCTGTCCTTTTGTATGTGTATGTGTAGTCTTCATGTGTGTGTGTGTTCATGTGTGGAAGGTAGAAGTTGACATTGGGCTTCTTTTTCAGTTGTCCTCTACCTTTTATTTTTATTTATTTTGGTTTTTCGAGACAGGGTTTCTCTGTAGCTTTAGAGCCTATCTAGCTCTTGTAGACCAGGCTGGTTTTGAACTCACAGAGATCTGCCTGCCTCTTTAAAAATGTTTTATTATTTTATTTATATGTGTATGAGTGTTTTTCCAATATGTCTATCTTGCCTATATGCATATAGTGCTCAAGGAGAACAGAAGAGGGCATTGGATCTCAAGGAGCCTGAGTTACAGATGGTTGTTAGCTGACTTCTTGTTGCTGGGAACCAAAATGGATCCTCTATAGGAGTAACAAGTCCTTTTTAAACACTGAGCCATCTCCCCTTTACCTTACTGTTTTTATGATAATTTTTTTATTCTATGGGAATTACACATCATGTACACCAATTCTCATTTTCCAGTCCCTCCCTAACTGCCTCTCACCCCTGTAGCATTCTCCCTCCTCCAAAGAAAATTTAAAGTAAAAACACAATAACCCAAAAGTCCACTTTGCTATTCCACCTTTCCTGCCTCTCCAATAACCTCTTTATTTATCTTAATGCCATTGGGAGCTGCAGTGTGTCATGCAGTATTCTCTTTTGTCCAGTCAGCCCAATCTGCACATGGTCATTGGCATGAGTTGTCAGTCTGGTTTCTGGTCCATTAATACTGAATGCTCAACGAAACTTCTCTTGCATATCCTACTGTTGTCTGAGTCATTGAGATCCTGTGGCTGTGGTTCTGCATGACAGGTCCCTTCGTGCACTCTGGTAGGTCATTGATGGTTTAGCTGTTGGGGCGTGCCAACTTAGGGCCCTGGATGTGCATCCAGTGATAGCTAATTTGATCAGTCCAGGCCGCTGGGACTGCCTCTTTTCAGAAGAGGGGCGGAGGCAGCTGTTCTATGCTCATGCCATCATGGGGGTGTGTGTGGAAGTTCTGTTGCTGGTGTGGCCAGCAAGGGGCAGGGCCTGCGCATGAAACTGGATGCATAAAAGGGGCAGGAAATGGGAGTCACATAATCTCAAGATAACTCCAAAAGGTTTTAATTAACATTCTTTATTGTAAGGGAAAAACTCAAGGAACAGGAACCGGAGGTCCAACCTCAAGGTGGTGGTGCTTGGGAACAACAGAGAGAGAGAAAGAGCTGGGCGGGCTTGCGGTTTAAAAAATGTGTAGCCCAAGCTGGCCTGGAACTTCAGATCCATCTGCAACAGAGACAGGTAGATCTGTGTGTTCGAAGCCAGCCTGGTCTACAAAGTGAGTTCCAGGACAGGCAGGTGGTGGTGGTCTAAGCCTTTAATCCCAGCTCTTGGGTGGCAGAGGCAGGAGGGTCACAAGTTCAAGGCCAACCGATTGTGGTGGCACAGGCTGGAAGAATTTGCTGGAGGAGGCAAAAGCAGGTGCATCTGGAGTTCGAGGCTAGCCTGGGCTACCCATTTTTTTAAACCGCTGGCATGCCTAGCCTTCTTGTTCCGGTTTTCTACACCTTGAGGTTGGACCTCCCGTTCCTGTTCCGTGAGTTTTTCCCTTACAATAAAGAATAAAAATTACAATCTTTTGGAGTTCGCTTTTGCTTAAGATTATTTGACTTGCACTCCACCCCCCCCCCCCTCCCAACTTGTCTAGCAACATGTGAAGGGTGGTGCCAGCTCATCACTGCCCTCGGGTTTCACACTCATGGTTCCTTGGTCCCCTGTCTGCCTTATTTTTGTTCTAAAGTCTTTCCCTCAACTTGGAGCTTACTGATTTGCTTAGGCTGACCATCTAGTAAGACCTGAGATCTCCCGTTTTCGTCTTCCCAATACTAGAATTACAGACACACACTGCTGTGTTCATCTTTTTACATGGGTGCTGTGGATCCACACTCAGATGTTTAGGGTTGCCTGTGAAGCATTTTTTTATTGACTAAGCTCATTCCTGAGCCTCAATCTGTTTTTAAGTATTTGTTTACATATAAGTCATCTTTCTTTCCTTGTAACAAATAACTGGGATAACGAGCTTATAAAAAGAAAGCTTATTTTGGCTCACGGTTTTAAGAGTTTCAGTCAATACTCAGTGATTGCTGTTATTATAGCAGTTAGCTGAATTTGAATCTGCAGTGATACATGGTTGGAGGGTGTGACAGAACAAAATGATTACCTTGTGAGTGGGGACTGCAAAAGAAAGAGAAAGGTTCTAGGATCCACTGTCTCATTGGAAGTCATGCCTTCCATGATTTGAAGACCTTAATTAATAGTGCCATACTAGGGACTAAGCCTTTAATAAATGACTTTCGGAGATCTTCAAGATGGAAACTGGAAGCTAGGTATTTGGTAGGTCAAGGCCTTTAATCCCAGCACTCAGGAAGCTGAGACAAGATTGTAAGTTCAAGACCAACCTGAGACCTTGTCTCAAAAACAAACCAGAAAGAATCAAGCCATAGCAATTTGCAAACTTTCTTATGACTCTTTAGGCTTTATTCTAATATTATCATCATTATTTCACTGCTTGAATCACCCTAGGTTTGGCAGTCATGGACACTGTCCAGCTGTATATCCCCAGTCTTTGGATTTGACCCACTACTTTCTGAAGACCTTGTGGTTGGACTGGATGCCCAAGGTTCATCTTATCCTTTCCATTCACTGGCCTACGTTAGTTGCGTGTAAGGAGCTCTCAGTCTTGATTATATCTTTGTACTTCACACTACTTTTTGGCTCTTTATCTTATTGTTACTTGTTTTGAAGAATTAAATGTGACACTTTTCAGAGTTGTGTAGAGTTATTCTTCTGTATGTAAGGAATGAAGGAATGTTGAATCAGTGTTTCTGTTATGTGCTATGATTTTCCCCCTATGTTAAAATGCTTTCATTATTTTTTGATTAGAGCTTTTCAAAACAAGATGCTGTATGTGTTCATCAGTACTTGATTTACTGTTTTGTGTTGTTTCCTTTAGCTTTCCTTCTCTCCCTATAAGCTGGTGGTTAGACTGTTAGCCTGCACCTTTTGAAGTAGCCTCAAAATGTAGATGTAATATGCTTCAGCAGTCGAGTGACTTGTTTTGATTCTTCAGATGCATATCCTTTCCTAGTCCAAGGAAAGGATTTTCTGTTTTTCTGTTGCTACTTCAGGGCTTGTACCATTCCCAGGATGGAGAGGTCTGAATTTCTCTTTCTGTGTATGTGTGTTTCCCAGAGAGAAACATGCCCTGCATTGCCATTTTGACTTAATACCATCATTGGTGCACCATCATTGGTCTCTGGAATGCAGAAGCTCAACCCTGAGGGTGAGGCTTCTAGGAAGATGCTAGAAGTTAAGGAGCCATAGAAGGCAGAAAGGGAGCAACACCTTTGTAAAAGCATGTATACAGATTCAGTGCTGGGACAGTTTCTGTCCTGTTCTGCTTCTTCAGACCTCATCCTTCTGTATGCCTCCTTGTTTGCAGGGGATCAGAGTTGTCTGATTTTGGCTATTAATCTTTAATATCACTATGATGATTATCACAGAAGGCTCTGTTCTTTTCCCTCCTGTTGAACCAGTGAGTTTCGTGTAGGCAGAGAAGATGAACAGATAAGATTCCCTTTGGCTAACAGTGCATTGTATGCCTGCAGCTGTAGGCAGGCTATCTAGGGTAGTCCATTTCCATCTCAGGAAGATAAAAGTCCATAGGACTTGTATTTTATGCTTTTATTTTTCAGTTTCAGATATGAAAAATGTTGTGCTGGTCGGAGGGTGGGAACCTTGTGTACCCCATTCAGTGGAGCACAGTCCAGGCAGTGAATGGGGGAAAGAAACAAGGGAGATGGCTCAGTGGGTAAAGTGCTCGCCATACAAGTATAAGCATGGGTGTTCAGATCCCCAGCCCCACAAAAAAAGCCAGGTAGGTAACTGCTATAATCCTAACTCTTGAGGATAAAAGGTTTCCAGATGAAGTTAGATTAGCTCCGCTGACTAGCTTTGGGCTCAGCTAGAGACCTTGCCTAGTAAATAAAGTAGAGTACAATAAATCAAGGAAGACATCTGACCTCTCCAGTGCTGGGCTTATAGCAAGTTCTGCCAACAGTAGAGACAGACAGTGAGCCCCACAAATGACTCATTCCCCTGGATGGCCAGCCAGAAGCACACTGGTACACTATGTTGTTGACATTATGCTAATTGGACCAAGTGAACAGGAGGTAGCAACCACTTTGGACTTTTTGGCAATACATGCGCTCAACAGAAGATAGGAAGCTGCTATCTTTGTGTGTGGCCTGGAAAAGGAGAAGGATCTTTAGTAAGTCCAGACTGCTGTATAGGCTGCTCTGCCAGATAGGGATGCTCTTTGGAGCCTATGGCAGACCCCTTTAGATGAATCACAGAAGAGACCTTTGGGATTTTAGAGCAAGGCCCTACCTTTGTCAGTAGACAACTATTCTCTCCTTGAAAGACAGCCCTTGGTCTGCTATTGGGCCGTAGTGGAAATTGTGCATTTGACAATGGGCCTCTAAATTACCATACAACCTGAGCAACTCATCATGAGCTGGGTGCTATGTGACTTCACCAAATCATAAAGTAGGTCGTGCGCCACAGCAATCTATTATCAAATGGGAGAGGTATCATGTGACTGGCCTCAAACAAGTCCTGAAGGCATAGGCAGCAGGTTCTGTGAATAAGTTGCCCCACTGCCTATGGTTTCTCCCATTACAATGGTATCTGCTGCCAAATATGCACCTATAGCCTCATGGGATGTGCCCTGTGATCAATTGAGAAAAAGAGACAAGGGCCTGGCTTCCTGATGATTCTTCATGTTATACAGGCGCCATCCAGAAGTGGACAGCTGGAACATTCCAACCCCTTTCTGAGACAGTCTTGAAAAATACTGGCGAAGGGAAATCTTCCTAGTGGACAGAACTTTGGGTAGTATACATACATGGTCACATGTTTTGTTTCAAAGGAGAAATGTTCAGTTGTGCAATTGTTTTCTGATTTATGGGCTGTACCTGTGGTGGTTTGAATGAAAATGGCCCCCAAAGGGAGTGACACTATTAGGAGATTTGGTTTGTTGGAATAGGTATGGCCTTGTTGGATTAAGTGTATCACTGTGGGGTAAAGTTTGAGGTCTCATTTATGCTCAAGCCACACCCAGTGGGTTAGCTTACTTACTGTTGATGTAGAACTCAGTTTCTTCTCCAACACTGTATCTGCCTGAGTCCTGCCACATGATAATGAGCTAAACCTGAAAATGTCAGCATTAAATATTTTTCATTTACAAGAGTTGCTGTGGTCTTGGTTTTTCTTAACAGCAATAGAAACCCTAAGACAGAAGTCAATGGATTGGCTTGATGAGGGACTTGGAAAAGCCATGATTGGAAAATGCTGAGAAAGACCTCTGGGGAAGAAGTATGTGGACAGATCTCTCCCAATGGGCAAAGGATGTGAAGATACTCGTGTCCCCTGTAAATGCTCATCAGAAGGTGGCTTCAGCTGAGGAGTTCAATAATCAAGTAGATAGGATGACCCATTCTGTGGACAGTCAGTTTCTTTCCTTAGCTGTCCCTATCATTGTCCAGTGGGCCCATGAACAGGTTGGCAGAGATGTGGGTTACGTATGGGCTCAACAATTACTAAGGCTGACCTGACTACAGCTGCTGCTGAGTGCCAGATATACCGGCAGCAGAGACCAGCCAGAAACCTGGTGATAGATTATGCAATCCACTGGTTGCACACTATTCTGAGCAGTTACTGATAGAAAGTTACTTTTGATGTCTAGTTATAGCGTCTACTAGGTGCAACCTGGGTTCTCCAGAATGCAGTACATGCTTTGAATCAGCATCCAGTATATGGTATGGTTTTTCCCATGTATGGGGTTCAGGAATCAAGGGGTGGAAGAGGAAATAATTCTACTCACTACTATCACTCCTAGGAAATTTTCTTACTTACTGTTTTCACAACCTTAAATTCTGCTGGCCTAGAAGTTTTGGCTACAGTGAGTAGAGTGAGTGCCCCTGCTTCACCAATTTCTATTGAACTGGAAGCTCAGACTTTCCCCAGTGTTTTTGGGTTTCTAATGTCTTTAAGCTAATAGTTTAAAGGAATAACTGTTAGGGGGCATGATGGATCCAGATTTACTAAGGGAAATTGGATTGCTTCACCACAGTGGAGGTTAAGAAAGATTAGATGCAGGAGATTTTTTAAGGGAATCTCTTGGTGCTACCATGGTCTGTGATTAAAATCATTGTGAAACTATAGTAACCAAATCCAAGCAGGATACAGAAGAGCACAGAGCCTTCAGGAATGAAGGTGTGGGTCACTCCTAGGAAAAGAGGTGCTTGCTGAGGTTGGAGGAAATACAGAATGGATTGTAGGAGAAGGTGGTCATCAGTACCAGCAATGGCCGCATGACCAGTTTCAGAATGAGGATTGTAATTAACAGTGTTTCTGTTGTTTCTTGTTAAAAATGTGTTGTACAGATATTTGTTTTCTTTCCTTGATTTCTTAATCATGTAATGTAACATCAATCAGAATGTTAGTGGTTATCATATCACATCTAATCTGGATCTTTGAGGTAGGAAAAAATCCACCTTTATCATGGCCACACCTGCTGCTGGCTGTCTATATAAAGGACACTAAAGAAGGAAGCTTTTATTCTTTACCTGCTTGCTCTTGCTCTCATTGGCAAGTCCATTCCTTCATTGGCATTAGAGCATATTTCTTCGGGATTCTTGCATATACTGAAGACCAGGTAATGCATCTGGTCTTGTGGACTGAACAAGTACTGGATTCTTGGACTTTTTGCTTGTACACTGCCATTGTTCTACTAGCTGGACCACATCATGTAAGGTAGTCCAATAAGTTCCATATATATATATATATTGTCAGTCCTATTCTTCTAGACCACCAAAAGCATAAGCAACCAGAAAAGAAAAAGAAATTTAGGGACTTATTGAACTTTGACAATTAAAAAGTTCTGTATGTCAAAAGACACTCTGAAGAGAATAAAAGTCCAGTCCACAAAAAAGGACAGAATTATTCAGAAACTTTTATCTTCTGCCAGAAGATTGGTGTCTGTATTATATGAAGAAATATTAGAATTAAACAGCAGTGAAACAGGCACCTGCATGTATGTCCTTTACCATGTCAGTGCAGTGCCCATGGAGACTGGAAGAGGGCATTTGTTTCCCTGGAACTGAGCCACTATGTGGGTTCTTAGATCTAACCTATGTCCTCTGCAAGAAGAGCAGATTCTTGTAACTTCGGGGCCATATCTTCAGCCCCATGGAAGAATAGCCATGACTCTTAGCCTTTGAGGTGTCTCTCTAGCTGTCTTTTTTTATTTTAATAGGAAAAATTTCTTTTTACTTTTTATTTGTTGTTGTCTATATGTATGTCAATGCCATGTGTAGGTGGGTGCCCCACAGACGCTTGATGAGGACCTTGCACTAGAATTAAGATGTAGGTACTTGGAATTGAACTCATGTTCTCTGGAAGAGCAGTAACTTTCCTTAATTGCTACATACTCTACAGTAGCTGTAGTGGTCTTAGGGAGAGTGTTTTCTTGTGCACCCAACTGCTTTCCCTCCCCACATTTCCTGTTAGCCCTGTCTACTTTCTGGAAGTTGGAACTAACCTGCCTGCCTGCCTATATGCCTCCTCTTTCTCTTTTCCTCCTTAAAAAAGGGGAGGGGGAGCTGGGGGTTGGTGGCACATGCCTTTGATCACAACACAGGGGAAGCAGAGGAAGATGGTTCTCTATGAATTTGAGGCTAGCCTGGTCTACAGAACTAGTTACAGGACAGCTATAGCTGTTACAAAGAAAAACCCTGTTGGGGACAGGGAGGGAGGGGGTTGCAGGAGAGATGGCTTAGTGGTTAAGAGCACTGGCTATTCTTCCAGAGGTCCTGAGTTCAATTTTCAGCAACCACAGGTTGGCTCACAACCATCTCTATTGGGATCTGATGCCTTTTTCAGATGTAGTTTTCAAATGCATAAATAATCTTTAAAAATAATTTTAACCCCCCCCCCCCTTTGTTATTATGTATATGATATGTGGAGCGTGCATGGCATGCCACAGTATGCATATGGAGGCCAAAGGAAAGCTTTGGAGTTGGTATTCACCTTCTACCTTTACCAGTTCTGGGTATTAAACTCAGGTTGTCAGGCGTCCAGAGCAAGCACCTTTCCTGTTGAGCCTTCTTGCTCTCCTTGCCCTGACCCCACCACTACCACCACACGGACTGCGTCCTTATACCCTAACCTTTCTCTTATCATTCCCTGCTTGTTCTTTTTTTGCTGATATGTGCGGGTATTTCTTAAATTGTCCCGAAGGTGCTGGTGAGTAGCATGTGTTCTTTATTGGGTGACTTAGTTACTTTCCCATTGCTGAGACACAGTACCATGACCAAGGCAACTTATAGAAGCCAGAGTTTGTTTTGGGCTTATGGTTCCTATCATGGCAAAGAACATGACAACAGGCATGGATGATGCTGGAGTAGCTGAGAACTTACATCCTGATCCACAAACAAGCAGAAAGCATTTCCTGAGGGTGATGCACTGGGGATGACTGGGAGGTTTTTGAAACCTCTTCCAACAAGATCACACCTCCTAATCCTCAAATTGCCACTGCTGGAAACCAAGTATTCAAATGCCTGATACTTATGGGGGATATCTCATTCAAACCACCATGCTGGAGTTCTTGCTTCAATGCTTTGTGTACCATAAACTATCCCGTAAGTCCTTTCTAAACTGTCAGTGTTCATAGGATTTCCCTTTCCTGGGCCTAGACCTCTACCTGAAGGCCTTTCCTGGAACATGGCAGCAGCCCCCCACTTCCTTTCCCACTCTCAGCTCTTGGTTCATAAATGCCCAGGTGCTTAATAGATCATATATATCTAGTTCACAAGTGCAGGGCCCTGGTCTGTTACATTAGCTGTCAGTACTGTGCTGCGTTAAGGAAAGACAGTACTGAAAAGATACTACTGAGAAAGTGCTCATTTGGCCTTTATTGATGAGGAGATGGTGCTGCCCACATTGTTATATGATTCACCATTTTAGACGCTTCATGCTTGTGCATGTCTCCTTTCTTTTTCTTTGTTGTAGAATTAAAACATGATGAGATTTTACCCAGGCCTCCAATAGCTTTTTCTATGCTAGAGTGGTGATCTTTGAATTTGAAATTAAAAAGTAAAAACAAAACAAAACAAAAAAACCTTCAGAGAATCTCTTTTCCTTTGCTCAGAAGGGTCTGGAGTTCCTGAGAACCATTTCTATTTTCTTGTTGCCCCCTTTTGTTTAAAGAACATTATTCCAAGCTCCCAGAACTGACTGTAAAGGTGTGCTAGACAGTATTTCAGGGATCTTCTTTCTGTGTAATGCTTGAGTGGTTGGGGAAAGGTCCCAGAAAATGGATATACACAGAGGCCAGCTATGAGTGAGGTTTCTATATCCTGGGAGACTGGTTGGGCCCACTTTATGGTGGGTGGTTTTCCTTCTAATCCTTGCGTCATTCCTGCTGCACACATGCTCCTTCCGGGCGTATGATGAAAGGAGAGGACTTCTCAGGGCAGGGCTTCCTTTATTCAAGGGTAGGTAGTCTGAAGGCCTTGTTTCTGATGATATGTGGTTTTCCTGCCTGCAAGGTGGGGCAATTAATTATTTTTAGTGAAACATGGTCTTGGAAGTGTTTCAGTGTTCTCAATTTGTTCCAAGCAAGCAATTCCTGTTATACTCTGTGTTGATGCCTAAAGAAGTGTGTCTAAAGTAATAGGGTTTGCTTGTAAATTGTGTAGCCTGTCTTCTACCTCTAAAAACATTTGAATGCTATTTCTTTTCCTTTCTTGTCCCCTTTTGACTTTTTTTTTTTTAGCTTGCTTGCCTTTTGTTTTAGCAGCTGCAGTATCTCGGAAGAAAAAACGAAGAATGGGAACCTATAGCTTAGTTCCCAAGAAAAAGACCAAAGTATTAAAGCAGAGGACGATGATTGAGATGTTTAAGAGCATAACTCATTCCACTGTGGGCGCTAAGGTAAGAGTGGCGTGGGGGTTGTTTGCCACATGTTTTTGGAAATGTGTTCCTGGTTCCAAAGTCTCTTTGGCCAAAAGAACATTTTGTTGCGGTTATTACTAATTTGGTGACCTTATTCGCCATGGAAGGATTAGAGTTCTTGAGCTCCTCTTGTATAGCGTAGGTGACTTTTTCAAGACCCCTAACTCCAGGAATCCTTCTTGCTGGGTTATTCTCCTACTAGGTTCTGTTGTGCCCCTAGTGCTGGCAGACCTTTACATCTTTCATCTTAGGAGTTCATAGTGAGTTAGTTAAGTCTTTATGTGCTGGGCCACAGTACTTCGAGAGCTGTGAATTGCTGTGTTCCAGGGCGAGAAAGCCTTGGGTGACAGTGCCCTGCATGTTAATGGGGAAAGCTTGGAGATGGACTCAGAAGATGAAGACTCAGATGAGCTGGAGGATGATGAGGAACATGGAGCTGAGCAGGCTGCTGCGTTTCCCACCGAGGACAGTAGGACTTCTAAAGAGAGTATGTCTGAGACTGACCGTGCTGCCAAGGTAGGACTCCACTTCTCCATCTGGTGACATTAGGTAATACTTTGGGATTGTTACACTAGTGAATATTTTTCTTTTTATTTAACATTTATAAAAAATTAACTGTACATGGAAGCTTGTGCCTTTAATTTTAGCATTCAGAAGGCGGAGGCAAGTGGATCTCTGAGTTCGAGGCCAGCTAGGTTTATATAGTGAGTTTCAGGCCTGCTAGAAGTACATAGAACACAAAAGAAAAAAGAAGGATTAAATGACTGTCAGCTAGCAAAAGAACCAAGACACAAAAGGCAAACCAAAAAGAAAATATGATCGGTGGAAAAAGAATCGGATGACTGGAATAAATCTCATTGAATCAGCAATAGTTTTGTTATGTAAAGTATTTTGAGGAATAAATATAGAAAAAGCACTATGGTTCATTTTTAGGCAACACTTTCATAAAATTCCTAATAGTAAAATACAGCTATGTGCTAAACTAATAATGATTAGAAAAAATTGATTCATTCTCAGGAATCTCTTAATGAGATTTACTAGATTAACAAAGAAAAGCCACAAAGTGTACATATGCATAAATAATTTCTTTTACTTTGTTTTTTGAGACGGAGTTTCTCTCTCTGTGTTGTCCCGGCTATCCTGGGAAATCTTCCTCCCTGCCTCTGCCTCCCAAATGTTGGGATTAAAGGTGTGTATCACCAATACCTGGCTTCCAGCCGGTGTTTTTAATATTAAGTCAGTGGTGATGTAATGAATTTATAGGCCTGGATACTTGGAGACTGAGGGTTTATTGAGATGAAGAGTTTAAGACTCACCAGTGTTGCATTTCAAGATCCCATCATGTAACTCAGTAGACAAGAATACCATCTACTTGGGTGCCAGCACTAAAATTGTGCTTAATTTTGTTCTTATAGAAGAAGCAGACAGTGCGTGTCCTTTTTATTTGTTTGTTTTTTTATTGCCTTACAACTTATTTCACCCACTGTGTTTGAAGCTTTGTTAATTTTCTTTTCTTTTTTAAAGACAGGGTTTTTCGCTGGACGATAGTGGTGCACGCCTTTAATCCCAGCACTCGGGAGGCAGAGGCAGGCGGATCTCTTTGAGTTCGAGACCAGCCTGGCCTGGTCTACAGAGCTAGTTCCAGGACAGGCTCCAAAGCCACAGAGAAACCCTGTCTCGAAAAACCAAAAAAAAGAAAAAAAAAAAAGACAGGTTTCTCTGTAGCTTTGGAGCCTGTTTTGGAGCTAGCTCTTGTAGACCAGGCTGATCTCGAACTCACCTGCCTCTGCTTCCTGAGTGCTGGGATTAAAGGCGTGTGCCACCACCGCCCATCTGCTTTGCTAATTTTCATTCTTGTAGAATTCAGGTAGCCTGGGGATCTCTGTAACTGTTTTTAAGAGATCTATAAGACTACTATCATCTTGAGCTGAGATGTGTCTGCCTCTTATGTCTCATGTTGCTGTCTTTGCATTGGTTCCTAATTAAATGTTCTTGTAATTCTCAACCCAAGATTACTGGAATAAATGTCAGTAGGAAAATTAACAGAAGTGTGTCATAGTTCTTAGTAATCCCTTTAGAGAATATATGGATCCTGAGACTGAGCTTGAGTACCACCATGATAGATTGTTCCTTTATTGGATTCTATTCTGATTTAGATGTCCATTATTCTCTTTATGGGACTCTATATAAGGTTGTTTGATGTGACAGTCCCACTGATATCCTATGCACAGGTGATTTCAGATCAAACTGGAAATAGATCACTGTGCCTGTTAATCCACAGACACTGTTAGACAGTTTCAAAGAGGGTTGTAGGCATTTACATCTCTGTCAACTACTTTTGAGTATCCTGTTTGCTGCACTGGCTTGCCACTCTTGCCATTGTCCATTTAGTGAGTACATAGTTTTAATGTACCTTTTCCTGATTTCTAGAAGACTGAATACTGTTCTTTATGATTGTTTTTCATTTGTATGAAAACAGTGAATGTTTTCTATTGTGAAGAGACACCCTGACCATGGCAACTCTTACAAAAGCAAGCATTTAATTCGGGCTTGCTTACAGTTTCAAATCATTTGTTCATTATCATAGTGAGGAACATGGCAACATATCAGTAGACATGGTGCTGGAGAAGTAGCTGAGAGTTCTACATTTGGATCCACAGGCAGCAGGAAGAAGGGAATCAGGGGTTAGTGTATGCTTTTGAAACCTAAAAGCCCACTCCTAGTGACACACTTCCTCCAACAAGGCCACACCTCCTAATCCTTATAATCCTTTCAAATAGTGCCATTCTCTGGTTAGTAAGCATTCATATATGAGCCTATTGGGGCCATTCTTTTTTTTTTTTTTTTTTTTTTTTTTTTTTTTTTTTTTTTGGTTTTTTGAGACAGGGTTTCTCTGTGGTTTTGGAGCCTGTCCTGGAACTAGCTCTTGTAGACCAGGCTGGTCTCGAACTCACAGAGATCCGCCTGCCTCTGCCTCCCAAGTGCTGGGATTAAAGGCGTGCGCCACCACCGCCCGGCTTATTGGGGCCATTCTTATTTAAACCACCACAGATGCTTTCTTTTGTGAAGAACTGATTAAGTATCAATCATTTATTTATTAGATATTAGGTTGCCTGTCTTTTTAGGAATTCATTTTGTAGCAGTTCTTTGATCCAGAAATGATCCTTGTTTGCCTAGTCAGCACAGCATCATGTTAGACTGTGCCCTTATTGAGTCATGAAAAGATTGGTATTCTCATCCAGCTGTGTGGATTACAGGCTAATTAAGGTACTGTGATAGTTGGGCACAGTGGTTGTTTGGAGTGCCTTACCCTCTTAGCCAGAAGCTGGACCTGCCTACCAGAGTTGTTTTCTGTTGTCCTTATAATAAGGACAGCTTCCTCTGCTACTGAACACAGGTTTTAGTTGCATCACATTCTGGTTCCTTACTTCTAACTTACTCTTTGCCAACTAGTACTCTTTATTCTTTTTTTTTTTTTTTAGTTTCTTTTTTTTAATATTTATTTATTTATTATGTATACAATATTCTGTCTGTGTGTATGCCTGCAGGCCAGAAGAGGGCACCAGACCTCATTAGAGATGGTTGTGAGCCACCATGTGGTTGCTGGGAATTGAACTCAGGACCTTTGGAAGAGCAGGCAATGCTCTTAACCTCTGAGCCATCTCTCCAGCCCCTCTTTATTCTTCTTTTTCCTTGGGATTTCAATTTGTGCTTTCTTCCTTACATGTGCTATACATGAAATTGTCAAGTGGCACTTTTAAAGTGATCCTCTCTGTGTAATCTCTTTTCTATTGGGTAGTTGCATCGCTCAGTTTTGTTTAAAATTAAACATACAAAAGAGCAAAACAACTGCCTAGCGAATTTAAAGAAAACTTAAATAAAACTAGCAAAGTCCCTGAGTCTACAATGAAGGCTACATTTTTTTGGTGAAAATTAAAAGCATTTCTATTATCGGTCATAAAACGAGGGTGAGATTGCTGCTTTTAGCATGGACATAAGGAGAATAGCATTGACTGTTTTGAGTGATGCTGTAAGAGAAAAGCCAGAAAGAAACTTTAATATTTAAACTGATAAGAACAGATGAGAAGTAATTAAAACTTTAATATTTAAAAGGATATGGGAGAAGAGTTTACTGGGAATATGAACGTCCACCTTAAAATATTGGAAAAACCCCAGAAAAACCATTACAGCCTTTGAACTATTCTTCCATGTGATCAAGACATAGACATCTCTTGTTTTTGTGTGATTTTGTAATAAACATCAGCAAATCCATAAATGCCTAGTCATGTTTTTTGAACATCAACTAGAAAATAAGCTGGGTGTGGCCATGTATACCTTTAATTCCAGCACTGGGAGACAGAGGCAGGTAGATTTCTGAGTTTGAGACCAACTTGGTCTACAGAATGAGTTCCAGAACAGTCAGGGTTACAAGTGGAGACCCTGTCTTGAAAAGCTGAAAGAAAAAAAAATGCAGGGGTCCAGACATCAGTGTCCATTTCTGTCTGTCCATATTTGGGTTGTCTTAAGGATGATATCTGTGAATCTCTCAATGATCGGTAATCTGAAATATAAACCACAAAACACCTTGAAGCTTGGCTGTAATTCTTGGCATATCCAGAGTATCTAGGGTAACACATTCAGCAATAATGTAGTGTAAATTTGCTTAATGTATTTATCAAATGACAAATACAAATACGTTGTCTCTAGGTTTATCTCTAAGCTCAGAATAGTCCCATCAAAATCTAATCAAAACTTTCTGCACAGCTCTAAATTGTAAAGTGCTATGGAGATTGAGAGCAGTTCTTGGAATTGTATGAGAGAATGTAGGATACATCAGCAGTGTTAAGAATGGGTAAACAAGGGGCTGGAGAAATGGTTCAGAGATTAAGAGCACTGCCTGCCCTTCCAGAGGGCCTGAGTTCAATTCCCAGGAACCACATGGTGGTTCATAGCCATAAGTAATGAGATCTGGCGCCCTTTTCTGGCCTATAGGCATATATGGAAACAAAACACTGTATATATAATAAATAAATAAATCTAAAAAAAATAAAAAGAATAGGTAAACAAGAGACGTGTATAGGGTGTTAATGAGATATATTAGGGGAGAGGGGTGCCATTTGACTCAGGAGCTCCACATCTCTCCTCATCTACCTTTTGCTGAAGGACCTTGGCTTGTTTGATTGTGAACCCTGTAGGTTTTGTTGAGCTGGGAACATCAGAAAGAAGTGGACTATTCTGGAGTGCATCCTACAGAGTCAGACCACAGCCCTGTCTTGCAGTGGTCTGCGGCAAGTGGACACTGTATTCATGTACTGACAGTATAGACAGGAATGATGAATACAGTATGAAAAACAAGTTGTCTTTGGTGTTCTGATATAGAAATGATTATAGAACTTGTCTGTAATTAGAAAAGAGTCACTGAAGTGTGTCCAGCATGGAAACAGGTTTAGGCATGGGCTCAGTGTGGCTGGAAGTGGCCAGGTAACATAGCACTTACGGCTTTAGGGACTAGACTACTCTTGGGCGATTAGAGGTAGGTTTGATTGTGTATTATTTTATATAGCCCTTCAGAATATACTCTCTTTCTCTCTCTCTCTCTCTGTATGTGTGTGCCCATGTGCTTTTGTGTGCATTTTGCCACTTTTTACATATATATGGCATGTCTTGCATGCAGTTGACGAATTTTGAGTCATCAGAGTGGGTCAGTTTGCTATGTAGTATCTTTTTTTTTTGTTTGTTTGTTTGTTTTTTGTTTTGTTTTTTGAGACAGGGTTTCTCTGTGGTTTTGGAGCCTGTCCTGGAACTAGCTCTGTAGACCAGGCTGGTCTCGAACTCACAGAGATCCGCCTGCCTCTGCCTCCCGAGTGCTGGGATTAAAGGCGTGCGCCACTACCGCCAGGCGCTATGTAGTATCTTAACAGCGAGTGGGAACAGAAACTCATGGTATCTTGTTCTCTGGAAACTCCCTGGCCAAAGCCAGCCAGGTAACTTGTCTTTATAATGGGACAGACAATGAGGATCCTTCCACGTATATCTGCCAGGTTTTTTTTTTAAACATTTGTTTTGCATTCATTTGTATTCTACTAAAAAATCTAATTGGTTTTTGTTTTTTATTTGGTTTTCTCCCTGTCCTATGCCATAATCAGATGGATGGAGATTCGGAGGAAGAACAGGAGTCACCTGACACAGGGGAGGATGAAGATGGTGGAGATGAGTCTGACCTGGTAATCTGACATTTATTTTATGTTCATATGATTCAGATGAAGTCACTGTTACCACCTCCTGTGTATGCTGAAAGTCACAGGGTATCCAGGGGTCTTGTCTGAAGGGAAGATGTCACTTAGTGTTGTAGTTCAGGCACAGATAGAGCAAGTGTGATAATCTGGTTGTTGAGATCCAATAACACGTCAGACATTCCTAGGGCTGTGTTTGGTTCTGAGGGAAGGGTATGGTTCTATATTTCTGGTTATTCATACCAGTGGTGAATTGTGCTGTGTTGGCTGCTGAGAAGCTGTTGGACTTGAGCTATGTTGAGGTAGAGTCCCTTACCTGTCACGTAGAATCTGCGTATTTGTAGGAGCTGGGTAGGTTTGAAATAGGTGAATCCCTGGAATGGAATAGCCCACCCAACTGTGAAGTAGCCCACCCACGTGTGAATACTGAGCAGAGGAGATAAGAAGCATGTGAGCTTGAGGGAAAAGTTATCTGTGTAAGATAAAGTAATGAACCAAAAATTGAAGAGGGAGAAAGTGTTCCCTGTATCACACTGCTGTGGTGAAGGCAAGGAAGACACATATAGGATCCTTGGGTTGGTGATGGAACATTATTTTCTGGGGTCCTATAGCATGATCGAGACAGTAGAAACTTAGCAACGAGCAGTGCTCGTTGAAGTTTTTCCAAAAGCTTTTCTGTATGAAACATAGGGTGGAATGAGGGGTTGTTTGTAGGGACCTTTATAATATAAGCATGTGTGTTGGAGATGTTCCTCAACAAATTTGCTGGGGTGACTGACGTAGACCCACACAACCAACCCACGGCTTGGGCAGGTGGACATACTTCCATATAATTGGGATTACTTGGCATGTGTGCCACGCGACTCTTCCTGGGTATCAGTATAGTATCCTCAGTGTGTCTATATATGTCTTTGGAAAGTAGGTTTGAGAAACCCATGTGCTGTCTTCATATGACCTTTTTCTAGCATCTCCTGGAACTAGAATTTGTGCTGTAGGTCTGTTGTGATTTGTGGTTGTTAGATGTCCTTTCTACACTTGCAACATGGGAACAGATGTGCAACCTCTGTATTGTTATAAATTGATTATACTTCTTTCTTGTTATCCATGTAGCATGTGCCTGTGTGGATTCTAGGGCACTTTGAGCTTTGTTCCTTCTTGATCAAAATGAGTGGATATGTATAATGAAAAGTAGATTACTTATTGAGCTTTTCTGCTTAGTCCTGAGTAGAAATTTCCAGTTTATACTTTTACAGTCTGCCAAACTGATGTAAAACTTACAAAATTGTATTTTAGTTTTATCTTGTTAGTTCTAAAAGGACTGAGCTTAGTGAGATGCTTTGGAACAGCATATGTATCTTTAGAATATAACCTGGAAACGTGTCCAAAAGTGAAATGAATCTTTTAGAGGAAGAATCAAGATATAGCAACTATTTGATTTTTGAGGCAAACAACTCATAGTCCTTTTTGCTCTCAGGAGCTCCCCCTGCTTTGCCTTTGATGTGCATGCCCTTTGGTCCTCCAGAGTTCTGAATCCAGTATCAAGAAGAAATTTCTCAAGAGGAGAGGGAAGACTGACAGCCCCTGGATCAAGCCTGCTCGGAAAAGGAGGCGGAGAAGTAGAAAGAAGCCAAGCAGCATGCTTGGTGAGCACAGTGGAGCTGGGGCTTTTGCAAGCTATGTGTGGTGTGTCAGTAGGAAGGTCGTCTGTGCTGGTCTATTTGAAGGATTTCACTCGGAAAGAGGATCTCTTGTAAAAAGTGTTTGAAATGACTTCTTTAGAGAAATTTAAGCAATCCTCAGGTAGTCTCTTTCTAATAAACCTCGTTGATCTGGCTTCATTACCGAGCACTAAGCCGACATGGATAGTTTGTCACCTGCACGGGACTAGTGCCTGGACTTTTCCTGTACCATATGGAAGAAGGAAGTCTGATGATTCCTGCTGCCTCTGTGGCCTGAGTGGTTTATTACTCATCCATAGTCCTTAATAGTAGTTTGTTAAGGTGAGATCAAGAACATGTCCTTCAGATCAGAGGGACAAAGTGCTCAGGTTCATTGTATAGCTTTGTTGAGTTGTGCCTGGCATAGAGTGGAATGTATACAAATTATAGAACTCTCACCAGGAGCAGTTCACTATTGTTTTCACCCTCTCTGTGTCCCTAACCCTGCTGCTAGGTAGCCTTCCCTTAGCCTGTGACCACCTCCGCATTCCCAGGAAGCCCTTGCCTTTCTGTTTTGTTGATATTCTAGTACTTTGTAGAATCCTGTGAATGGAGTTGCTTAATATACAGTCCTTTCCCCCCTGCTCTGTCACTTTTGAGATAATTCATTTGAATACCCTCCTCTTGGACCTGTCCACAGCAATTTGTTTTTGCCTTCTGAGCAGTGTACCAACTGTGTGGGGTGCTGTCACTTATTAGTCATTTTCTTGCTGGTGGACGCTGGTCTCTGCTGGGTTAGGCTCTCAGAAAGGAAGCTGATAGAAATGTCTGAATGAAGCACAGGTGTTTCACATCTTTCTAGCTGGCCTAACACAGTTGCATACGGTGTGCTCAGTCTTTGGAAAACTACCAAGCCGTTGTTTAGCTTGGGTCCCCTTGTACATCAGCAGCACAGTACTTGGGGCTTAAGTCCTCTCTGTCCTTACCTTTGCTTGTTGGAGTCTGTATAACTTCGTTGCTCCAGAGGGTGCCGTAGCTTCAGTTTGTTTTTACCAGGGCAGTAATGAGGTGGAGCTTTCTTAGCTTGTGTGTATTTTTTTTTGTCAAGTGTGTATTTGTGTTTTTCATTCACTTTTATATTTAGGTCATTTATCTTCTCACTGAGAATTTCAATCAGATGAAATTTTGCATGTTTTGTTCCTAGCCTGTGGCTTGCTTTTTCATTTTCCTAACAGTATATTTAGGTAAGAAGAGCTAGTGAAGGTTTTCATTGAAGTCAAATTTATGAATTTTTTTTAATGGTTCTTACTTTTTTGTTCTAAGAAATTTGTGAGTAAGCCAGGCGCTGTGGTGCACACCTTTAATCCTTGTACTTGGGAGGCAAAGGCAGACTCTGGGAGTTCTAGGACAGCCAAGGCTACACAGAGTAATCCTGTCTTGAAAACCAAAACCAAACAAACAAGTCAGATTGTGGTGGCAACGCCTTTAATCTCAACACTTGAGAGGTAGAGACAGGTGGACTCTGTGAGTTCAAGACCCGCCTGGTTCCAGGACAGGCTTCAAAGCTACAGAGAAACCCTGTCTTGAAAAACAAACAAACAAACCAAAAACCAACTAACCAAACAAACAGAAATCTTTGAATAAACCAGGCTACCAGAGTTTATTCCACATTTTCTTCTGAAAATTTTCAGCCTTCATGTAGATCCTTAATGTAATGAGGCAGCATTTGAATATGTGAGGAAGAGGCGGCTCCTGTTTGTACCTGTGCAGTTGATCTGTTACAATGGATCAATAAACTACGGCTACTTTTTCCTTTTTAAAGATGTTCTTATTATTCATGTGTATGAGTGTCTCTACATGTGTATGCTCTTATGTAAATGCTTGGTGACCCAAGAAGTCAGATGAGAATGTCAGATTCCCAGGAACTGGAGTCACAGATGCTTGTGGGCCACTATTTGGGTTCTGAGAACAGAACTCAGGCCTTCTTCAAAGGTTACAAGTATTCTTAACCACCGAGCCATCTCTTAGTGCTACTTATTGCCTTGAGGTTTTTATTAACAGTGGTGTGTAGGTGCCTTTTTAGAGTTTTCTAATCTGCTTCAGTTACTTATTTGCTTATTATCTTTATGCTACACAGCCAGTTTTGTTCAGTTGTCAGTCTAGCTTCTGACAGAAAAGGAGGTTTGTGGGCTAGTGGCTGTGAGACAGCCACGTGACATGGGAAGGACTACAGAGATTTTGATACAGGGCTTGTGTCCTTCCTGAGCACCTGCTCTGCCCATTCATTCTTGAACATTGCCATTTATTTCACCGCAGGTTGCCCTTTGAGAACAGAAAATCCATGCGGTTTCAACTGTGGACTTTCACAAGTATTTGTGGATCCAATACTAAAAGAAACTTTGAGAGTAGAGAGTCCGTTTTTGCCATTTTGGCTTCAACGTGTAAAATGCATACTTAAATATTTACTGAATAATGTGAATTTTTATTGTTTTATATAAAATGTTTAAAATTTTGCAAAATCTATTTATGTTTGAAATTTGTTGTCTAAGATCTAGGCACAGAATACAGTTTTAATTAAAATATGTTTGATCATACCTCTGTATTAATGATTCATTTATTTCTCGTCATTTACATAATATTGCATACTAATATTTAGAAGATTCATTTTGAAACATAGTCACTCGCCCTTTGCCACTGTTAAGTATTATGTAATGTATACACACTTTTTAGGATTCTTCTTGAAATGTATTTGTAGTTGGAAATACTCAATATTTTGCAGGTCTCTCAGGCTGTCTTGGGAAGTATGGACAGGCTGGCCTATTGCTGCTACCCTCCGTTGTGCTCAAAGATTAGGGCCTACATACATTTTTGTCCCTAGTAGATGATCTATAAAACTAGTTTTGGAATTAGTTCTCTTTGGATCCTTCCATCTTTATACATGTTTAGATTTTATTGCCCTTAAGTGAGTGGTGTACTTCATAGACTACAATGTTTGATGGGTTGGATGTTGGCTGAATCCCAGGGCATCTTCAGCTGTGGGCTAAAACAGCAGGAAGGCTGGTATCATCACAGGCACAGGTTTCTATATCGTTAAATTGTTTCATCATGTTAGTGGGTCTTTCAGACTCTTAGATTTTTCCATTTTATTTTAAACTCTAAAACAATTTAAAGAAATTCATCACTTTTCTTTCTTTTGAGACAGGTCTTACTGTGTGTCCCTCAGAGGTCCAACTGCCACTGCCTCCCCAATGCTGGGAGTAATGACATGAGCTGCCAGATCTAGTTCCTTTATTATATTTTTATTATTTTCTTGATTATTATCAGGTTTTACTTAGCAGATCTGGATATAAGATTGCACTAATTGGAGTTGGAAAGATCATTATGCAATTAAAAACATTGGATGCTCTTCCAAAGGCCCAGAGTTTAAGTCCCAGTATCTACATATGGGCTCATAACTGTCCGCAACTCCTGTTCCAGGAGACTCAACACTCTTTTGACCCCAGAGGGTATCAGATCTTCATGTGGGGCACATACATACATGAAGGCAAAACACTGATAAACATAAAATCACTAAATAAATCTATTTTTTTTCATCTTAAAAAAAGAATGTAGTAATATGTTTATGAATTTCTCCCCCCCCTGAGTGGATGGGTGGGAATCTCAGTTCAGAATAGCCTGAAATTCATTGTATACCCAACGGTGGCCATGTTCTCCAAAGTGCTACGATTAGAAACATGAACCATAATTCCTGACTTTCTCGTTTTTTCTTGATACCCCTTTTCTTGTGAAACTGGATATTCATGGGACCTAATAAAATAATGTACAAGAAATAAAATGATAGTTGAAACTGAAGTGTCCTAGGTGTTCATCAGAATTAGTACCTTTCTTGGAAACTGGCCTCTTGTTTGAGTGTTTGTTGTTGTGTTTTAATTTTGGGTTTTTAAAACAGAAGCATTTTTATTGTGTGTGCATGTTATGTATGTCAGAGGACAGCTTATGGGAGTTGTTTCTCTTCACCGTGTGGGTTCTATGGATTGAACTCAGATTGTTGGCCTTAGATACCAGCACTGATACCTATGGAGCCCTCTCTTTGGTCTTCGCTTTTGGGCAGTTTTCATGATGTGTGCATTTTGTGTATAGGTTCCGAGACTTGTAAGTCATCCCCAGGAAGCACGGAGCAGGCAGCTTTGGGAGACAGCGCTGGGTATATGGAAGTTTCTCTGGATTCCCTGGATCTCCGTGTCAGAGGAATTCTGTCTTCCCAGACAGAAAATGAAGGTTGGTGTTGGAGTGTGACTACACCATCTTGCTTGCTTACTGGTCTGGTTGTGTTACCCTGATGCCCCCTGGTGGATAATAATAGACAGTTTGATAAAGTGCATTCTCATTCTCTCTCTCTCTCTCTCTCTCTCTCTCTCTCTCTCTCTCTCTCCCTCCTTCTCTCCTTTTTATTTTTTTTAGGCAAGGTTTCTCTGGTTTCTCTGTAGCTTTTGTGCCTGTCCTGGAACTAGCTCTTGTAGACAAGGCTGGCCTCAGACTCACAGAGATCCGCCTACTTCTGCCTCCCTAGTGCTGGGATTAAAGGTGTGCACCACCCAGCTGATAAAGTGCATTCTTTAAAGGTGACTGAAAAGACGTGATGCAAATGCATTTGCCAGATCACTATCTGCTCTGGAGAAAGACAGAAAGTGTGAGTGAGAGCTCCCTAAGGCAAAGTAGCCATTGCCTGATGCCTAGTTTCTGGTGCTAGTAGTTTCGCAGTTGTGAGCCTGATGTGTGTGGAACCCTTGATGAAAAAGATGCCACCCTCCTCTGAATGTGATGCAGTGTGCCTTTAAATGGTCTCTGGTTTCATCTCCGGTTGGTCTCTTGCTCGGCTGGGTTTGCAGTGGAGTACAGCCTCCAGTCACAGGTGCAGTCGTATCTGCCATTGTGCCTGAATCGTTGTGACTTGCCCTCACTTTCTGCTCCCCTTTCTTTAAATCACTCAAAAACCTAACACTGAAAACTCTAATTATATTTTAAAAATCTTTATGAAATATAATGTTAAGGGGAAATGTAAGACTCCAGAGCTGTTTACAGTCTGTTCATATTTTGAAATTATAGAATTATATTTTACTCTAGGGATTTAATGAGTTGTTTTTAAAGAACAAATACACAGCTTTTTAAGATTTTAAATTCTTAGGAAGCTGTGGTTTACTTATGTAATTTAGTAAACCATACCTTTTACCTCTCATGGATCTTGGATTTGTCCAAAGAAGTGATTTTTTTTTTCTTTTCACAAACCTTTTTAAATCTCATAAAGCCCCATTGTACTTAACACATGACTCCCTTCTAAGCTAAATAGAACCGTATTTTAAGTATTCAAAACTTTTGGATTTGGGAGGTTAGAAATTTAATTGTAATCACAAAATAGTTGTTGTTATACAGCAACCCCAGTGCTGTATAACAGAGCCCTGCCTGTTGTTGCTGAATAAACATGATATTGTGATGGCATTTAGGGGCTCTTCTATGTAAAATGTCCTGATCCATCTCTCATACAAATAAAGGCCAAAAGTGGTAAATGAAATTATAAAGTCTTAAGAATGGAAGCACATCTAGAAGGGTGGTATCAAGGTTACAGAGGAAGGAGAAGGGCAGTTTGTAGTGCTGTTCCTTAGGTTCTATGGCATTTTGTATGTTGGCCTTCCTGTGATTGATCACCTCTGATTCATCAATCAGGGATTGGTTTGTATACAACAAACATACTTTTGACTTAGAGAATCAGTTCCTTGAAGAAAAACAGCATTGCCTACTTGTCATCATTTTTAAAGTATGAAATTGAGATACCTGAAGGTAGGTAGTAGGAGTGCTGGAAGTATGAGTGAAGATCTTAGAGTTTGCCGAAGCTGGTCACTTGGTTCAGATGCTCAATCCAGTCTTGGTACAAGAGGGTCTAGACTTGAGCTGAGGACCTAAATGAATGTTTGTGCTTCCATTGTCTTTTCTCACTGTAATTGCTTGGAGGTGTGTGAAGGTAGTAGGCTAAGGATTTGAGCTTGAGCGAAGACAAGCCAATCAGGAGAGCCCAAGGTCAGAAGAGAGATTGTGTTTGTTTATCACTCCAGAGGTGGTGGGATGTGGGGAGATGAAGCCCATAAATAAGGCAGACTAAGGTCTCATGCAATAGCCAACTTTAGTCAGAGTTTAGTCATCTGACAGTTTATACTCTGATGATTAAGAGGAGTCACATGATGAGTAAGTAAAGAGTACAATCACAAGGGCAAGCCGTAGGTGGTGGACAAGCCACTTGTAACAAGTAAGTTGCATGTTCTACAGAGGCATCTAAACAAAATAACCAGTTGTAATGAATAGTCTGAAGTAAACTCACTCCTACCTACTACACCTGGGAAGGGACAGTAAAGTATATTCTAAGAACAAATTCTGTGTCTTTGAAGAAACTGGAATCACTGAAAAGACTCTTGTGTTGGTTGGTTTCTTGGCGGTTTTCTCATAAGCACTCACACTACTCCCCCTTTTTTCCCCAAGACAGCTTTTCACTGAGTAGCCCTTGCTGTTCTGAAACTCACTCTGTAGACTAGACTGGCCTCAAACTCACAGAGATCTGCCTGTCTCTGCCTCTTGACTGCTAGGATTAAAGGCGTGGACCACCACCGCCTGGAACAACTCCATTCTTGAACCGTGTTCTGACAGTGTGCAAAAAGTTGTGTCAGCCATTTCTTTTGATGTCTCTGTAGTTTTTCACTGTAGTTTTACAGTGTAGTTTTCACTCTGCAGTTTTTGGAGATTGAAGCATACCCTCATCTACGTAGATGTACGTGTTCTGACAGTGCTGTCCAGGAATGTGCACTCTTTTATTTCACCTGAGCCACACATGGTTGGTGTGACAGGAGGACAGTTCCTGACCACTTTCTGTATTTCTGTCTGTTCCCCTATTTATGAGTCAGGTTGCTGAATGGGAACTCCTCAAAGGCCCATTTTATACTTTCAGTGATTCTGGCTTGAGTCTTGCTGTAAACTTTTTGCTCTTATGAGGTGTAGTTACTACAGGGAAATCAGACAGCTAAATTTACATGTCACTAGCTCTTTTTTTCCACAGAGGTTTATGGCTAAATTATCCCTTGTTTATTTTGTTTCTTAAACTGTGTTTGAGACAAGGTCTCAGCCTAGCTTGGCCTTAGCTTCATTAAGTTGTCAGGTTGGCCTTGAACTTCTGATCTTTCTACTCCTAACTCCTGAGTGATTTGGGATTCCACTCTGTATGCTATGAATATGTTTTATTACCACTGGTTAATAAAGGAGGTACTTTGGCTTATGGTAGGGCAGAATATAGCAAGGTGGGAAATCCCAAGCAGATAGAGAAGGAAAGAAGGTGGAGTCAGGCACACTCTTCTTTAGCAGCCCAAGGAAAAAGATGCTGGAACCTTAGTGGTAGGCCATAGCCTTATGGTGATACATAGATTATTAGAAATGGGTTGATTTAAGATTTAAGAGCTAGCCAGGCGGTGGTGGTGCACACCTTTAATTCGCAGCACTTGGGAGGCAGAAGGTGGACCTCTGTGAGTTTAAGGCCAGCTTGGTTTACAAGGGCTAGTTCCAGGACATGCTCCAAAGCTACAGAGAAACCCTGTCTTGAAAAACCAAAAAAAGAAAAAAAAAGGGGGGGGGGTTTAGAGTATGCTTGAACCATTGGCTAAACAGTGTTGTAATTAATATAGTTTCCATGTGATTATTCAGTTCCATGTGGCCAGGAAACCAATATCTTCGTTTACACCTGAGTGCTATGATCATAGACCATCATACCTAGTATATTCAGTGCTGAGGATCCAGCCCAGGTCTTGGTGCATGAAGTAAACACTGCCAACTCACCTACATTTCCTTCATTTATTAGTTCTGTGGCGAGTAGATTAGTTAGGACCCATTTCTTGTTTTCTAGAGGCCAGGGGTGAAGTTGGACCCCTGGGTTCAGCGTAGTATTGCTAGAGACCAAGTGAAGCACTGTGTGTATATGGAGAGTTTGAAGAATTTGTAGATCAGGCAGCTCCAAACCAGAAGCAGTTCAGGGCTTGTTGAGGGATTTCAGGGAAGGCTTGTGTTGAGCGAACTGGAAGTAGGCCAGAAAAATAATTACTTGGTTATAATTATTTGTTCTTTTCTGTTGGTAAGTTCCTTGATAAATAACTTGGCTGGTTTTGAGTTGCTGAACTTAACCGTTTGATTTTTCTGTAATCCAGACAGTCAGAAGAAATAGCTCAAAATTAGTTTTCGTGAGATGAGTAAGGTCTTTACTGGCTTAGGGTCCTCAGGTTTCTTTGGGTTTGGTCTCAATGAGAGTCTTTATTTTAATTAATTAATATTTGACACAGGATCTTACTGTGTAGCATGGCTGGCTTGGAACTTGATATATATAGTTCAGGCTGGTCTAGAACTCAGAGCTCTTTCTGTCTTTGTCCCCCAAGTTCTGGGATTAAAAGCCTGCACTACCTTGTCAGTCCTAGTCTGTTTTTAGGTGTGAATATTACTTAATTATTTTCAGAGTTGCAATACTCTTCAAACTCAGTTCACCTTTATCTCTGTTGTTTCACAAGAAAGAGGACATGGTCTGCTCCAGTGTCTTTGGAAGAAGCAGTCTTTGAAGTTACTAGTCAGATCCCAGAATCCTTTTTGCATGTTCTCTGAGAGTGAATGGGCTCAGCTTTGCAGTGCAGAGGCTTTGCCTGGGCCTCATAGCTTTTGTTTTTACTTTGGTGTTTGGTTCTCTGTTTATATGTGTATCTGTCTGTCTGTCATGTCATGTGTGTAGGCATGTGTGGAGTTGAAGGACAACTGTTAACTTTTGGTTCTTCTGCCATGTGGGTCCTGGTTATTGAATTTGGGTGTGTAGACCTGGCAACATGCACTTTTAACTCTCCAAAGCCATCTGATGGACCCCATTTTCTTGGTTTTCCTTCTTCTGCCTAATACATGGATTCCTTTTTTGGTGAATAATATTCTAGGTAACAAACCATCAGTAAAACCTTTTAAATGGAATTTCTTTTTATGGATATAAATTAGAACCAAATAAGGAAAATAATATCTCAATATGTAGTGAATGCTTTTCTTGCTTGGAAACCAGATTTAGGAATTCCTGATGAACATGCAGCCTGGCCTATGACACAGACCCTATAAATATAAATTAATAAGTAGTCTTGGGGGATTTGGTAGTTTGTGGGTAAAATACAATCTGCCTCCTTACTTTACATGTAGAATATTACAAAATAGTATGTGAACCCTTTTCCCTGAGCAGTACTGATGTGTAATTTCAGTTCATAAATGATCTTTGTAAGGACTGTAATTGATTGTTCTCTGGACGACCCTTTGTAGGTCAGGGTTGCTTGAGCTGATGTGTCTGTGTGACTTAGGGCTGGCCAGTGGTCCGGATGTGCTGGAGACGGATGGCCTCCAGGAAGTGCCTCTGTGCAGCTGCCGCATGGAAACCCCCAAGAGCCGCGAGATCAGCACCCTGGCCAACAACCAGTGCATGGCCACTGAGAGCGTGGATCATGAAGTAAGCACGTTCGTTTTTCCTTAAAATGGCAACAAGAACTGTCATGCTTCAGAATTACAACGTTTCCTGTTAAACCCTAGACAGCACTGTCAGATTACCAGGGAACCCACACAAGCTTGCCAGAGTGATGGAGCAGATAATAATAAGATAACCAGAGCTGATAGGCTTGCTTTTTTTTAAAAAACAAAACAAAACAAGAACGTTGTAGCTAGAGATGGCCCAGTAGTAAATAGACCATGCTGCTCCTGCAGAGGACCCAAGTTCAGTTCCCAGCATCCACATCGAGTGACTCACAACCTCCTATAACTCCAGCCTCAGGGGATCCCCTTCCCTCTTCCAATTTCTGTGGACATATTCATTCTTATATACCCCACCCCTTAAAAAAAATTTTTTTTTAAAAGGGTGATAGCATTCAAATTGTGGTTGGGTGAAAGTGGAATATTGCATTGTCATGAAACATAAAACAAAGGTTTTTACCACCTTGCTGTATTTGCTGAGAAGTGAATAAAGTGAGGGTTTCTCCAGTGTGTCCGTGCCTGGGACAGGTTCAGCCTAGCATGCCCATCACCTCTGATGAGCTCTGATTACTTCTTACCATGTCTCACATAGACATGGGAGGATTGATGATCCCTCACCCTCATTCCTTCTGGATTGGCAAAAAGCAAGGAGGCAATGTGCAGAGACAATGCTTTTTCTAAGAATTTTTCAATTTTTGGCAAGTTTTATTTTTCTTCAGCTCATCATGCCACTTGGCTGCTAGTGAACAAAGCAGGGGTAGGGACGGGGACAGCAAGCAGCAAGCTTGTTGATGTTGCATTACTAGAGGTACTTTTTGCTGTGACAAGACCCTTGGAATACTCTGACTGCATCTGACCACCTGTGCTCTGGGAGAAGGCCTGGCCAGTCGCTGGTGCTTTGCTTCTTCTCTCTTTTCCCTATTGCATTCTGGTGAGGTTTTTTGACCATTTGATCTTTGGAGCCTTTCTCACCAATTAACAATTGAGTTTTAGCTGTTAGCTTTAGGGTTCAAGTCTTTGACAGCAACAGCAGCATATGTCTAGTGTGCAGGATATGGCCATGAGATTTCACACTTGCCCCTGCAGTTTCTTTATGCTTCATAGATGAAGGCAGAAAGGCTAGGGCATCTGTCCAGGCCCAGGAAAAGGAGAAATGGAGGTGATTCTAGCAGTCCACCCTGCCCACAGAACTAGATTTAGGCAATTAATGGTACGGTCTAGTGTGGTGCTGGGTCAGGTGTTTGTGGGCTGATGCTACTGAGGACTGTCCAGCTATTCTTGCTCCTAATACCTAGTGATACAGCCAGAATTTTTGCTTCAGTGGAATTGGCCTGTGTTGTGAGTCTTGCTTTTCTAAAAAGCTTTAATTTTTATTATGCTATGGTCCAAGAACCACAGTTTGAAAACTACTGGTTCTCTCATTCTCTTGACATGGGTATTAGGGAAGTTCCAGTGACATTTTGCCTTGATTTCAGTTTTATCTTCTCAAAGTTTAAGGTCCATATATGTATGTCCCAGAATTTCTGTTTTGTTTTTTTTCCCACGTTTCTTTTTTCATTGGACTAAGCAGAATTCACATGTTGTTTCCAGAGTTTTTTGGTATGTTTGTAATCAAAGATTTTTAAAAGTTTTATTTATTTATTTTATGTGTTTGGGTATTTTTGCTTGTGTACCACCACATGTAGATTCTTACTTCTCACAGACAGCAGAAGCCTATGTCAGATCTCCTGGAACTGGATTTACAGATGGTTGCAAAATGTTGGTGCTGAAATTTGAACCTTGGTCCTCTGGGAGAGTAGCCATTGCTCTCTTTCTTTCTTTCTTTCTTTCTTTCTTTTTTAAGACAGGATTTCTCTGTGTAATACCTCTGACTGTTTTGGAACTTGTTTTTCCAGACCAGGGTGGCCTTGAACTCAGAGATCCACCTGCCTGTTCCTCCTGAGTGCTGGGATTATAGGTGTGGGCTGCTAATGCTCATCCCTGCACTTGGGAGTCAGTGTTGGCATTGCTCTTATCTGTTTAGCCATCTCACCAGCTCCTGTATTAGAAGTTGAATGTTTTTTTCTGCCACCTTTCTTCTAGTTCCTTGTGCCACTGACCTACAGGTAAATGGATCCTAGTCACTGATTTAGTTGATGGCTTGCTTATGTTGTTTATGTCGTTCTCCTTAGGGTTCATTGTTTGAAAACTAAATCTGAAGACATGGGTAGATTTAAGACTTGTATGATTTAACCTTGGCACGGAAAACATACCACAAGGCAAGCATGATAGGGTTTCTGTGGCAACTTCTTGTCCTTCCTCATCAGGTTTTTTCTTACAGATTTTGACTCCTGATCGATTACTGACTGTGCTTATTGCTTTGTTTCAGGTTCAATATTCTATTTTTATTTTTTTTCCCTGCCATCAGTGGCTAGAATTTTTTGGTATAGAGGAGTGCTTCCTTATCTGCTGGAGTAGTGTGGCATTCTTGAAATATGTTTACATTGCAAAGGCAGAATGCATAGCTACAACTCCCTCTCCTCAGAACAGGGCTTTTTGCTTTGACTTCTGTGCTGTGTGTTGGGTATGATTTGCTTCTCATTTTCTCCTTTGTAGTTTGTTCTGTGTTCTTAGAAACTTTGTTTCTCTTTGTATGATATTCGTTATAAGTTTTTTTTTGGTTATATAATAATTAGACCTGGCTCCCATACCCACATACCTCTGGTAGAACTGCCAAATCCAAGAAATAGCTGCTTTCCGAGGTGCTTGGATTCTGCCTAGTTTCTTATACTTAGGTGCAGTTCAGCAGATCTCTTTGAGTCCTTGACAGAACTGCAAAGGCCACATGAGCCTTTTTTTTTTCTTTTTCTTTTTGGTAGGGGGTTTGAGACAGGATTTCTGTGTTAGCCTTGTCTGTCCAGGAACTCATTCTTTAGACCAGGCTGACCTCAAACTCACAGAGATCCACCTTCCTCTGCCTCCCAAGTGCCGGGATTAAAGGCGTGTGCAACCACTGCCTGACTCAGCTCAGTTTCTTTTGCAAGGCTGTGGGAATGCTGTTCCAAATTGAGCACAAGATAGATACTTTTCACTGTTGTTAGTTTACCTTCATTATGCATTGGAGGTTTTAAAATGTTGCTATAATTCTTCCATGGATTGTGCATTTATTGGCTGAAATAATCTCATCCACTTTGTTACATAGTTGTATGCCTCTTAGCAGGCAAAGTAGCACAGATAATGAGGGTTTTACTCTGTGTCTAGCAGAATTAAGATACCAATTGGTTCTCCCTCAGCTTCTGAAGTTTTTGTTTTACAATATTGTTATGAACTTTTATATTTTAATATTTGGTGGAGTTAATTTTTTATATTATTATTAAAGTCAAATAACCTTACACTTGGTTCCTGTCGAAAGATGCTGAAGTTTTGTGAATTCTCTTTCTTAAGCTTTCACACAGTAAGCATTTGGAAAACCAAAACCACTGATCTGAGGTCTAGTTTTTATTTCAGTGTTAGAGTTATGTATAGGTGACAGAGCCATGCAGAGTGCAAGCACACAGCTGGGTACCAGTGTAGCAGTGCTGAAAGTTTGATAGTGGGGTCAGGACAGGCAGAGAAAGAGGTGAGAATGAAAACTTGGTTCAGTGTAACTTCATCATACTATATCAAGCTTTTAGAGTCTGATGCTTGGTAGTTTATTACCAGCATATTTAAGCACAGTATATTTTGGGGAAAGTTTTCTGATGTAATGCTTAAGGGCCTGAAGAAGGATCTGGCCTGGTCTCAGTCATACAGATAGCATAGAGGCCATCTGGGCTATGATCCACCTCTGGTCCTGGTTGTGGGAGCTTGGCAAAGCCCTTGTCTATACAGATAATGTAGGAGTCATTTAGCCTATTAGATATCTTCAGTCCTGGTTGTGGGAGCTTGGAGGAGGCCCCTTGCTTTTCAATATAATATAAGGGTCATTTAGATTACTAGCCAACCTCCTGTCCTGGTTGTTGTAGGAGCTTAATTTGGCTTGGCTCAACAGATAATGTGGATAACCAGGCCATCAGTCACCTCTAATTCTTAACCTTCTGGAAAAAACAAGTTATATGTCCTTCCCTGTGAAAGAAAATTCTGGATGCTTAATATTCCTGCTTTTCCTGGACATCTGAGGGTGTAAGGACTTTTAAGCTCCCAACAGGTCAAGGATGCTGTATTATACCAGTGGTTTACTGGGCCTGCCTTTCTGAGGCCTAAATCAGAAAGGCATAACTCAATTTCTTTCTATTTTCTGTCTCTTTCAGATGCTGGCTAGAAGTGAAATAGGCTTTTTCTGGTCTTCCTTACTAAAGCCTCTTCCCTCATGTAGCAGCTTGTCTGCCGTGTGTTTCACTACATGCCAACTTAAACGCCATAGCTTTGTTTCTCCTTTTTCTTCCAGGTGGACAGTTTCTGAGATTTATAACTTGCTTACCTGGAAGTTTTTTTTTTTCTTTTTAGCTAATAAAATTGTTCTTGAGCTTAAAAAAAAGTACAACTGAACGGAAAATGCCGTGTGCTGAACTGCTTATGGTGGTGCACACCTGTCGTTTGATGTAATATTAGAAAATAACAATCCAAAAGTACCAGATCTTAACCACGGAAATAGCTATGAGCCTCTACGACTTTGTATTAAGTGAGATATTAAAGAGTTTTCTAGCAATAAGGAAAAATGCCACTCATTAAAACTCTGTTTTGAAATTTTTTGGCAGTAAAATGTGCTTTTTATATTGATTTGATTGGTTTACTGCTATATTAAGAAAAATTGAGGGCCAGTGTGATGGCTCAGTAGGTAAAGGCACGTGTTACCCAAGCCTAATGACTTGAGTGTAAATCCTGGAATCCATTAAGAAGTTGGAAGGAGGGGACAGGAGAGATGGCTCAGTAGTTAAAAGTACTGACTGCTCTTCTAAAGGTCCCAGGTTTAATTCCCAGCACCCACATGGCAGCTCATAATTGTCTGTAACTCCAGTTCCAGGGGATCCCTTACACAGACATACATGCAGGCAAAACACCAATGCACATAAAATAAAAGTAAATTGTTTAAAAAAAAAAAAAACGCTAGAAGGAGAAAACTAGCCCAGCAAAGTTGTTCTCTGGTCCTCTACAGGCACACCAGGATACCCCCTTTCTCCTTCATTCTCTCACCCTCCTTAAAGTGTGGGTTTTGGGGAATTATTATTATTCTTGTTGGGTATGTGGATTTTCTTGAGATTGTGTGAATATTCATGAGCGATATACCTTGAGTTTTTAATGAATAAAACCTTGTGATTTCACTTATAAATACTCTTCTGGAAAGGTTAATGTGGATTGCTCAGGTGAGAATGTTAGGGATTTTAAAAAGTAAATATGGGCTTATTGGGGGGTTTTATTGTACTTCAGTCTCTGTTTTGTTTCGTTTTTTGAGACAGGCGTTCTCTGTGTAACAGCTCTGGCTATTTTGGGACTTACTTTGTAGACCAGGCTGGCTTTGAACTCGGAGATCTGCCTGCCTCTGCCTCCCAAATGCTGGAATTCAAGGTGAGGGCCATCACACCCGGCTACTCCAGTCTCCATTTTTTAAAAAAATTTATTTCAGTCTCTATTAGAGCTTTCCTTAATAGAATGTTTCAGAAAATAGCAGGCACTCTGAAGCTAATAGGTCCTTTTTTTTTTTTTTTTTTTTTTTTTTTGTAATAATAGCAACAGGCATGCAGGAGGATGAGATTGGGTCTCTGCCTTGTCTTGTCACAAACTGGTTTCCCTTGTGAAGTGGACTGTAGCTTTCTTCTGCTTCTGTACTTCTCCTTGCTTCCAGGCGGATGGCTTGGGTCATTTTTGTTTCGTCATTGCCTGTTCACTCACTCCTTTCTTTGGCTTTGGCACTTCCTGTTCTCTTCCTGTTCTCTTCCTGTTCTCTTCCTCATCACGGATGTAGTTGTGCTCATTAACTGTTTCTCTTTTTCTCAACTCTAAGAAAAAGTTGGATTTCTATTCCTTTGAAGTTCTCTTTCTGAAAGATCATCTGCCTTGTTTTGTGCTATTTGAGCAGCATCTTCCTAACTAGCCCCCAACTGTTTCCATTCCCATTGCTGCAGCTGAACAAAATCTCTTTCATCATTTTATGATCATATAAATAATTCATACTCTTTATAAAACAGTTCAAATACTAAATGCATGTAACCTCTTATTCCAAAATTAATTATGAATTGTTTTTAGCATCTTTTTGTACGTCTTACAGACTTGTGTCTGTGTCTGTACTATCTCACATTTTCTTTTTAAATAACTCATGCCTTCTCTCCAATCAGCATTGATAAAGGACTTGTGTCCACCCGTCTTAACCAAGATTCGTAGAGAATCACTTGGTGTTGGGGGTGGTGTCAGGGTAGCTGGTTCAAGATATACGTGCCCTAGCTTTCCCTATGCTGAGTTTTATACCTTAGTGTAGCATGATTAATAAAAATCCAGAGACAGAAATTGGGGTTCAACCTGAAGGTCAGAAAAGCAAAACAGCCAGTTATTGGCTCTTACCTATACCTCAGTCCAAAATGGCGATCCTGCCTCCTGGAATCTCAGAATGAGTGTGTCTGAGAGCTGTCTCCTCTTGTCTTAAATTTCTCTGTAGTGCTGGGATTAGAGGCGTTGCACCATGACCACCCAGTTTCTATGGCAAACTAGTGTGCTGCTGGGATCAAAGGTGTGTGTCCTTACTGCCTGGTCTGTAAGACTGACCAGTGGGGATGTTTCAGGCAAGCTTCACTTATTAAAATACAAATGAAATATCACCACACCTTAGGTATGGGGAAACGTTTAATCTGCCTTTAAAGAGAATCTCTTATATGATTCTACCACAGTTCGTAGGCATCAACAAAGCACTTGCTGGTCTGTCAGGTTCCGTTTCTTGTTTCTACTGCCAATTGCTTCACTTGCTGTGTCCTTTGAGGGTAGTCCTTGGCACACTTACTCACATTTCAGATGAAGTCTTAAGAAAAGATGCATTAAGAGCTTTTTGATTTGTGTTTTAGATTGCTTGTTTTGAAACTGTGCAGAACTCAGACCTAGCTACTTGTTGTAGATACTATGGCTACTGGCCTGTATTTACAACCCAGTTGCATAATTATATTGCACCAACAGAACACAGAAGTGGTGGAGGCCATGTTCTGTTTCTTTGAATACCAGCATATCTGGACAGTTATTGTTTGTTGGGGGGACATCTGTAGCAGTTCGTTTGTGAATTATCTCTTTTGTTGGCACATAGTAGCATCTTACAAGGGAAGCTTCTATTTATAGTCCGATAATTGTCCTTGAATCTTGGATTCCTTAGTATGTTCTGTATTGGTGTTCTTCAGGCATATCCAGGAGACATTGCTTTGTTTCTTGCATCTCAGCTTTGATTCCATGTGTAGGGCATTCCAGCTGGATCACTTAGGGCTCATTGTACTTTGACCCACTGGTCACTTGTGATAGCCTTGACCTTCTTACCTATAGTATATTGATTATCTAGCTCTCTTCTCATTCTGATGTCTTCCTTGATTTATGCCTAAGTTGAGCCTTTGATTTTCTGATCACCTGACCCTCTCAATGAGGTTGTCTGCTGGCTGGGGTTAGCAGCTGCATGACAGGTACTTTGAAGTAATAAGGGCAGTGGCGGGGCTGCGTCCCCAACACCCCAGCCGCCTGCCCAGCTAGCTTATGCCCCGAAATAATTACACGGACACTGTATTCTTTTAAACACTGCTTGGCCCTTTAGCCCTAGCCCTTACTGGCTAATTCTGTTATCCCGATCAACTCATCTCTAATAATCAGTGAGCACCGGTCTTACCGGGAAAGGTTCAACATGTCTAACCTGGCGGCTTGCTTCATGGCGTGTGTCTGCCCAGGAGCCGGGAGCATGGCGTCTCTCTCAGGCGTCTGCTCCCAGGAGGAGAGCAGAGCTGTGGAGTCTCTGAGCTCACTTCCTCTTCCTCCCAGCATTTTGTTCTGTTTACTCCTCCCACCTATCCTCTAACCAATAAAATGGGCCAGGGCAGTTCCTTTATTAGCCAATGACCTTCCTCCATCATTTCCCCTTTTTCGGTTTAAACAAAAAAAAAAAAAGGCTTTAACTTTAACATAGCAAAATTACATATAACAAAACAGTTATCAAGTAAAAGTTACAATAATCTTTATCATAACTAAGGAAAACTATAACTAACTATTCTTAACTCCATCAAAGACTCCAGAAAGATACAATACTACTTAAGCAAACAAGAAAAAAGCAACTTTTAAAACTCTAGAAATGACAGAGACATCTCGCTACCTGGACAGTCACCCAAAGTTCCTCTGTACCGTTGGGGCATCCATCTTCAGCCTTCAGGCCCATGGTATCCAGCAGACATTTCCATAAAGCAGGAAAATTCAAAGTCAGTTCAGTCACTATCTGTTGTGTCCTGCCGAATGTCTCGCAGACTCTTTCATGTATCAGGAACCCCGAAAGATCATCTCACCTTAGGCAAGTTCAGTAGTCCTCTCTCTGTGGGTTCTCTGTGTCCAGTTTATGCAATAGTCCAGGCAAGAGCAGTTTCTTGCCCAAATGGCTATCAAACTCCATAAGGTGCCTCTTCGATGCCCATCTTCCTCTTGAAGTACATTGGTGCTGCCAGGAGCAGAGTGTCTCATTGTCATGAAAAGTCCTAAGTTATTAAAACATTTAAAATGCCATATTCTATAATCTTTGAAAGATATGAAGAATGCCTATCTAAAATATATCTATGTACATCTAGAAAATCTTAACTAACATGACTACAAACTTGACTATTATGATTATTTATTAACAATCTATATTTCTTAATTATACAGTACATATTTAAATGAACTACACAATCACAATACCTTAATCAAAATCAGAAATACTTATATATATAACAAAATTGACCTTAAATCTCTATCCATAAAGCAAAATCTATACTAATGTAAATTATTCATATCTATATCATATCCCCCTTTAAATGTAAAAGAACATTTATAAACAATATTTGGGAATATGGGCGCAGTTATTTCTCTCCAAACTGCTTCCTGCTGAATGGGGGCGTCGTTAATTAGGTCTTTCATGGTATAACCTGTGTGCTAGTTTCATCTCAGTTGGCAGTTGAGCGAAGCAATTTTTTGAAGGCCTTCACACCAACCCCTCAGGAGGGCGTGGTCCATCATACCAAATCGGAATAGAAGAAATGAACAGCGTCTCATCCTCTGTGAAAACAAAATAAGAAACTCCTTTCCAAAGTATCATATCCTTAGATCCAAATTCATAATATCTATGTTGGATTAGTTCAGCAGTATTTATAAATAAATATCTTTTAGCATCTGTTTCTCCTTCCTCAGCATTTAAACAATTCAAAGAGAGCATAATAGCATACAGTATCAAAAGTCTCTGTGTATTTTCCATCTTTGTACGCTTTATTTTAACCTCTATTTCGTTTATTTTTACTTTTAACTTTTTGCTTTTTGAGACAGGTTCTCTGTATCTTTGACCTGAAGTAACTCTGTAGACCAGGCTGTCCTTGAACTCTCAGAGATCTGCCAGTCTCTGCCTCCCAGGCATTGGGATTAAAGGCGTGTGCTACCACACCTTGAAGTCACAGAGGTCTATCTCCCTCTGTCTACCAAGTGTTGGGATTAAAGGTGTGTACCACACACAACAACTCTCTTCCTTTTTTTATTTGTTACTTTAAGAACTTTATAATTTTAGTCTGCATATATTTTTAACACACTACAAACCATTTAGAAATTTTCTTTGTCTTTGAATCTCTCTTTACTCTATATCTCTCTTTTTCTGACCACATGAGTCTTTAATTTACCAAGCAATATCAGTAGAATTAAAGGCGTGGCTTTACCGGCTGGATCCAGCCCATTCCTTAGCTTTCCAGCCTCATGGCTGAGGTACTGGCTGTAGCCAGCAAGCGAGCTTCAGCAGCCTGTGCTTACAAACCGCACAAGCCGCCTGCGTAAAAGAGTCAGAGTTTGTCCTGGCCGGACAGCCCAGAAAGCCGGCATTTTTAAATGGCGCAGCTTTTTTCCTGCTACGGCTGAAAACCGAAAAGCATGCGTTCAGCTTTTCGTCAACACCATTTAAGTGTTTCGTGGCAGGACCTCTTAATGAGCTGCAGGGTTTTGCAGCTGAAGCTGAGTCAGGAAGCCTCTCTTAGATGAAAGCGCTTGCTTGCCTCTAACAAGCAGAGCAGACCCGAGAACACAGCGAGCCTAGTTGCCATCAAACAAATCGTACCAATTTACTCCAAATGCTCTATTCAAAAGCTCTGTCTCCCGCAGGAGCCAGACAGAGATCTCAATGGCGACACAGCCCCAGGAAGTCCCGCTTTAAAATGACACAGCATTTTTTTCTGCTACTGTTGCTGAATCAGGAAATCTCTCTACAGCACACCACCAACAAACAGCAAAAATCTGTGTTAAACTCTCTCTCCCTTATTTTTAAGCCTTCTCAGGTTTTTTAAGTGGGTTTAGTCCATCACGTGGGGTGCCATATGAAGTAATAAGGGCAGTGGCAGGGCTGCGTCCCCAACACCCCAGCCGCCTGCCCAGCTAGCTTATGCCCCGAAATAATTACACTGACACTGTATTCTTTTAAACACTGCTTGGCCCTTTAGCCCTAGCCCTTACTGGCTAATTCTGTTATCCCGATCAACTCATCTCTAATAATCAGTGAGCACCGGTCTTACCGGGAAAGGTTCAACATGTCTAACCTGGCGGCTTGCTTCATGGCGTGTGTCTGCCCAGGAGCCGGGAGCATGGCGTCTCTCTCAGGCGTCTGCTCCCAGGAGGAGAGCAGAGCTGTGGAGTCTCTGAGCTCACTTCCTCTTCCTCCCAGCATTTTGTTCTGTTTACTCCTCCCACCTATCCTCTAACCAATAAAATGGGCCAGGGCAGTTCCTTTATTAGCCAATGACCTTCCTCCATCAGTACTTCAGACTACTGATGAATCTAGGCTTGCCTCTGAAGTTTCATGACTCCTTTAGTCACCTCATGTCTCCTGAGAACTTCCCATGTGTCTAGTGCTTTCCATTGTCCAGTGGGTGGGAAAGCTGTTCTTTCACAGCTCTGTCACTGACCCCTGGTCTTGTCTGCTTGCAGTTGGGCCGGTGTACAAACAGCGTGGTCAAGTATGAGCTGATGCGTCCATCCAACAAAGCACCACTCTTGGTGCTGTGTGAAGACCATCGGGGTCGCATGGTGAAGCATCAGTGCTGTCCTGGCTGCGGCTACTTCTGCACTGCGGTAAGAGCCCAGCCCGCCTGCCGGGCTTCAAGAGTCCTCTGCAGAGGCTCATTCCAGAGTCATATCCCATATAGGGCTTAATTCCATAAGCCTTTCATCACAGTTATTGAGCTTTTTTTTTTTTTTAAATACTTATTTATTTATTATGTGTACAATATTCTGTCTGTGTGTATGCCTGAAGGCCAGAAGAGGGCACCAGACCCCATTACAGATGGTTGTGAGCCACCATGTGGTTGCTGGGAATTGAACTCAGGACCTTTGGAAGAGCAGGCAATGCTCTTAACCTCTGAGCCATCTCTGTAGCCCCCTTGAGCTTTCTTATGTAGACAAAGGACCTTGTATGCCCCGCTCCCTTGTTTTGTTCTGTGAATTTCTGTCTTGAGTACAGAGAAGGGCATGCCTCCTCCCTTTCCTGCATTCTTTGTGTTCTATCAGTTGCCACTAGGATCTTGTCTTTGATGACTCCATTAATGAGATAAATCTGTATCCATCAGATCCTTAAGACAGGCTCCTTCTTATGATGCCTCTGTGGGTGTCTTTACTTACCTGCTCCTTCATATGTTCTGCTGATCTCCTGTGGCCTAGGCCAGGAGCTTCTGCTATAAGGGTTTACCTTTGAATTCTACACCTTGTTTCCTTCTTAAACTTTCCTTTTTATGCTTCTGCTGAGAAATAGAATACTTCTGAATTCCATTGTCTATGTAAGAACAGCTATTCTAATTGGTGCTGTAATTGGTATTTATTGAAATGATCACTTTTGATACTCAGATTCTCTCTGCCCATCATCCCATGCAGGCCTTCTAGGCCATGCCTTATACAGCTCTCTTGCTTGTTTAGAGTGTCCTGATTGTTGTGAGACCTCAGCTAGCTGGGTTTCTGGGGTTGGAGGTGAGTAGTGTGGCAATGAGGTGATCTTTGGTGGCCTCTTGTTGTGATGAGGCAAGTAGGCCTGCCCAGCTCCCGCTCGGCTAGCTTAGCCCTGGAAATAATAACACAGAAACTGTATTCATTTAAACACTGCCTTGCCCATTAATTCTAGCCTCTTACTGGCTAATTCTTAGGTCTTGATTAACCCATTTCTAATAATCTGTGTAGCACCACGAGGTGATGGCTTACTGGGAAAGATTCTAGCCTACACCCATCTCAGGTCGAAGAATCATGGCGTCTGCCTGACTTTGCTTTCTTCCTCCCAGCATTCTGTTCAGTCTACTCCACCTAACTAATTTCTGCTCTCTCAAAAAGCCAAGGCAGTTTCTTTATTAACCAATGAAAGTAACACATAGATAGATGACCCTCCTACAACAGCCCCTGTTCATTTTGTGAGCTTTTTGTTTCTCTGCTGTTGGTAACCAGGCCATACCTGGGCTTTTACTTGCTTGTGTAATTAATCTGAGTGGTTCAGTAGAACTTCATCTAGTTATCTGAATGTTACTTTTAGTTTTTAAAAATGATTTTCTCCTTTCTTTCTCCAGGGTAACTTCATGGAATGTCAGCCTGAGAGCAGTATCTCTCATCGTTTCCATAAGGACTGTGCCTCTCGAGTCAACAATGCCAGCTACTGTCCCCACTGTGGGGAAGAGACTTCCAAGGCCAAAGAGGTGACCATAGCAAAAGCCGACACGACTTCCACCGTGACCCTGGCCTCTGGACAGGAGAAGAGCTTGGCTTCTGAGGGCAGGGCTGACACCACCACGGGCAGGTACTAAGCACAGTAGCTGTGGCCAAGTTTTTCAGATAGCATTCCTGAAGACAAGTCCTCTGTAGTTACCAGTTTCTGTTGCCATATCCAGAAGTCTCACTGAACTTTGCATTTATTATGGTTTCTCATTTCTAAGAAGTGCTAGTGTTCATTTACTATTATTTGTACATGAGTCGGTTTCATTTTGGCTTTATAAAATCATCTGTGTTGAATCAGTTTTTACACTGGCTTGGCTGGTGCAGCCTTTTGTAGTTTTTTCATTCTTTAATGTAGTCCCCACACCCTGAAGTATTTTATTAGCTTCTGTTAGACTTGACACACTGCTTGGCACACGGTTGAAGGCCTTTTCTGAATAAAAGATAAAGCAATGTATTCCCATAGACATATATAATTGCTTTTCTAAAGAACCCAGTAGAAATTAGCCGAAGGTCTTGAGAGCTGTGGAGGGATAAGACAGATGACTGTAGTCTTTCCAACCAGCCATTCCCTGATAGGAAAGGAATGGTGGAGAGATCCTTTCCAGATACTGACAGAGCTGTCAAGTTGCTCAGCAAAAAAGGGAGAAGATAGTTTTATAAACATGATAGCAGTAGGAGAAAAAAAAAAACAAAAACAAAACCTAAAGCTTCATTTGAGGTCATTTAAAAACCTCAGGTTATATGTGTATACAATGGGAAGGGCTTAGTGCTTCCAAATTAATTGGTAAATTGAGCATTCTCAAGTCATAGTTCCAGTAGGCACCCATCCTAAACTGGGGGAGGTAGTAGATTGACTGGATACAGCCTGAAGCTTGTTTATTAAAATCAGGTTTGAGTGAGTGGGTGTAGATCCTAGGAGTGTTGTACCAACTTCTGAGTGTCTCGTTCATTGAGGGATGGGGTTCTGCATTTCGGACAGCTCACTTGAGACTTGCAGATAGTCAACGGACTGGCATTGACTCCTCAGAGGCAGCCTGTGTGGGCAGGTTGGAACAGGTCTTGTTTTATGTTTTCATTGGTTTCCGTGAGAAAGAGAGGTTTTCCAAATAATGAAACAACATTTCAATAATTTCCTTCTCATGAAGCATTGCTGGAGCCCCAGAGGACGACAAATCGCAGAGCACAGTCCCCCAGGCACCAGAGTGCTTCGATCCTGCAGGGCCAGCTGGGTTCGTGAGGCCAACTTCTGGCCTTTCCCAGGGTCCAGGAAAGGAGACCTTGGAAAGTGCTCTAATCGCTCTGGACTCTGAAAAGTAAGAGCCAGCCTGTTTTTGTTTTTATTTTTTTTGTTGTTGTTGTTGTTTTTTGTTTTTTTCCAGAGACAGCTCAGGGTCACGTTCTTCCCCAGGGGTTCCTAATACTTTCCAGCTTTTTGAATAATACTGTTTATCAAAGGATGACTTCATGAGGTACCAGTCTCATATGTCTTCCCACTGTCTGGGATATATTGTTGCAAATTATTATCCATTCATGCCAAGAGCAAGAGATGAGATTTTTGTTATCCTGAGCAAGGACACTCTTATGGACTCCTTCGGGTGAGCAGCCTGCAGGCTCCTAGAGCAGACACTATCATTCCATGAGCTCCTACCATCTACCTTGCTACCTAATCTCTGCTTAGTGAGGCTAGATCAGGTAGCCCCCTTAGGCTGTTTGCTAGACCCCACACTGCAACCTTTATTGACTCACAGGTATGCTTGTGTCCTCTTTCTCTGGGGACAGCCTTCCACTCCTTACAGAGGCTTATCAAGGTGTCTTACTCTGCCCTGGAAGGAAAATGGTTCACTCATTCGTACCTAACAGATAAGTCCCTCTGTTGATCTTCATCATTCTGAATAGTCTCTCATTCTCTCTATCCTAGTTCATCTGATACCCTTAATCCCTGTCATTGACCAGGCCCCAGACTTTTCCTAACCCCTCTACTCATAATCCTTGTCTAGAAGTTGAGTAAGCTTCATAGCACATGTTGGTTTAAGGCCCTTTCTTGCTGCCAGAGGATAGCTAGTATCACCCTATGACAGTTGCCATCACTTGAGCTGCACAGGTCACCCTGGACCTCATATGCCATCTTGAGTATAAATGATAACCAGTGCATGACGACTTCTGGCAGCTCCCCGACCTTCTACAGTATAGCAGCGTGTCTGTGCCTGAGTGGGGCACATGTCATGTTAGCGGTGGTGTTAGTGTGCAGCACTTTCATGACATAAGAAGACAGTTGTTGGAATTTTTGTTGTTGTTTTGTTTGTTCTTTTGGTGGGCAGTGCCTCAAGGCTTTAAACATGCTCACAACATTGTACCTCTTGCCCTGTTTTGACAATAAGAGACTGATGCTGATTCTGTCCTCTGCTTCTTAACAGACCCAAGAAGCTTCGCTTCCACCCCAAGCAGCTGTACTTCTCTGCCAGGCAGGGTGAGCTGCAGAAGGTGCTTCTCATGCTCGGTGAGTTGCTATTACCTGAGACCCCAAAAGGAACACAGGGGAGCCTTGTTGGTTACCCCTTTTCTCATGAGCCCCATCTCCCTGTCTAATGCTTACAAATGTTTGATTCCTCTGATGCGTGAAAGAAAGTGCTCCCTGGTATTTAACCTGTTACATGGCCTGGAAATTTTCTCTATGCATTTCTAGTTTCTAAAAAGTAAAAAAAAAACAAAAACAAAAAAAAAAAAACAAAACTAGTTTAAAAAGTAACCAGTTGAGTGATTATTAGATTAAGCAGAAATGTACATTGCAGGAAAAGCAGCTGCAGCATGACTGGGTCCTGTTGTGACATGTTACAGTGAGGAAGCCAATGCTTCTGTGCTGACAGGAACATTACAGCTGCACAAAGTGATCCAGTGGAAGTAAGGACATTGTATGTTTGCAGCTGTTGAGCTTGGGTTAACTCTTTAGTGCCTGAGAATGTGCTTGTTAGAGCTGACCCAGTCTCAGCTTGAATCCTCAGCTCATGGTTCTGGGCTTGACCTCTCTGAAGTTCATCTTTGGTTGAAAAGCATGGATAAACTTGCACTTTGAATGACAGCAAATCATGAAAGAAGCCAGAATTTGTGAAGAAAAAAGGAAAAGATGGGAGAATTCATTTAATTAAAAAAAAGTTTTATTCTTCATGGATTTCATATAGTCTTAATTTGCTTCATTAATTTTTGCATGTTATCTTGATTCAAAGTCTAGAAAAATGCTCAAAATTTGGGAGCCTAAGGCAGAAGGATTTCAAGTTCAAGGCCAGCCTGGGCTGCATAGTGAGACCTGGTGTCTCCAAAAAGTAAAAATGAAACAACTATTTGAGTCTTTGGGTCACGCTTCTATCTGCTCCCGGGACATGTCTGTTTAGGGGCTGTTCTTCCTTTAGGACATGTCTGTTTAGGAGCTGTTCTTCCTTTAGGACATGTCTGTTTCTATCTGCTCCCGGGACATGTCTGTTTAGGGGCTGTTCTTTCTTTAGGACATGTCTGTTTAGGAGCTGTTCTTCCTTTAGGACATGTCTTTTTCTATCTGTTCCCGGGACATGTCTGTTTAGGAGCTGTTCTTCCTTTAGGACATGTCTGTTTAGGGGCTGTTCTTCCTTTAGGACATGTCTGTTTAGGAGCTGTTCTTCCTTTAGGACATGTCTGTTTAGGGGCTGTTCTTCCTTTAGCATGTTTTTCATAAGCTTGTAAGAGGCTAAGATAGGAGTGTCTGAAAGCACCAGAACTCAAGGGTTAGAATGAGCATGGTAAAACACTCTTACTAGTACAACTGGGGCCTAACTTCTGCCCGCAGACAGGGTATAGTGACTCCATCATGGCTTCAGAGCTCATTCTTTACATTGATGTTATCCATGTCAGCCCTGACGACCATCATAAGTATATGAAAATGTATTGTGGTTGCATCTGATATAATTAGTAAAATTGTGTTTGTTTACAGTTGATGGAATTGATCCCAATTTCAAAATGGAGCATCAGAGTAAGCGTTCCCCATTGCATGCTGCTGCAGAGGCTGGCCACGTGGACATCTGCCACATGCTGGTTCAGGTTTGGAAGGATAGCTTTAAATAGTTTCTTCATCCTCTCCATGATTATCTAAGTGCCGCTAGGCTAAAATGGCAGTGGTACCTCGAGACTACTCTAGGTACTCTACATTGCCTCTGTAGAGTACCGCACTGCTGTGTAGCTGTGTCTCAGCGTATTTCCTAGTTTTAGTTTAGCCTTGGCTTTAATATTTACTAAGGTCTGCTATAGATGATGGGGGCTTAGTGAGACCCAGATCTTTCCCTCTTCTAATCCCTGTGACCGATTACATATCCCTCATTGTTTAAACCATGTCTAGAATTTTCTTTAATTTTGTGAGATGACTGAATGGTTAAAGGTGCTTGCTGCCAAACCTGACAACCCGAGTTTGACCTCTGGAACTCGCATAGTAGAAGAGAACACAAATTATTCTCTGACCTTCACATATGTTGTGATGTATACATGTCTCCCCAATTGAAAATAAATGTAAAAAAATCTAAATAACATTGAAAGTTATTTTTTCCATCCAGAACACCTGTAACCATTAACCATCCTCTGTTTCTCTCCACACCTTTTTTGAGCAGCTGGTAACCACTGTCTTCCACATTCGAGTGAGAATGTGCAGTGTTCTGCTGTGCTTCTGTAAATGCAGGATCGCAGTCTTATTAATGGCAGTTGTTACATGGTGTCCACACACTACACTTTGTCTTTTGCCCATTTGTTTGGTTCATTGTCAGTCATAGTTCCTTTGAACAGGGCTGTCATAGACTTAGGTGTCCAGAGGTCTCTCAGACCTAAGCTCCTTTCTTTTGAATATACATCTAAGAGTACACTTTCTGGGTCACTTGGTTGCTCTAGCTCCAGAAGTTGAAAAACTTCCATACTGCCTTTTGTAGTGCGTATTTGGCTGACTATTAAAGATCTAAGCATTTTTCTTTTTCTACATCTGCATGGCTACTTGTTACTTATCTTTTTAAATTTGTAATTCCTTCATGATTAGTGGTGTTGTAGTTTTTCATATACTTGTGGTTCTTGTTACAGCTTCTTTTGAGAAATGTTTGATATGTTACTCTCTTTGAAAAATGAGTTATTTGCTATTGAGTTGTGTGAATTCTGGAAATCAATCCCTTGTTAAATGAATATTTTACAGATACTTCCCTCTGTTATAGGTCACCTATTAACTCTGTTTCCTATATTGTTTATACAGAAGTTTGATAGAGGTTGCCTGTATAGAATCAACCTTGTATCCTTAGGATGAAATCACTTGATCCTAGTGATTTATTTCTGCTGTGTTATTTAACTTGCTCATATTTTGTTCATAATTTTCATATCTATCCACCAGGATAGCTGTTTTCTGTAGCCTTTGGCTGTGGCTGCTGCTGGTGTTAGCGTTAGTACTGTAGAACAATATTATATTGTATTAGGAGGGTATCAGCCCCCCCCCCAATAGTTTTAGAAATACTGGCATTAATCTTTGGAAATTTGGTGAAATTTCATTGTGAAGCTTTCCACTCTGGACTTTTTTTTGTTGGAAGATATTTTCTTTGACTTTACTGCAGTCCCTTGTTATTTATTGGACGTTTCAAGCATTTTATTTATTCATCATTCAGTTTTGATTGGTTTCAAGTGTCAAGAAAGTCGCCCATTTCTTGCTGTCATCTGATTGTTTATCATAGTCCATAATGATCCTTTGTGCTCTGTGATGTCAGCTGATAAACATCTATTCTGCTTTTGTTTGAGTTGTGTTCATTTTTTTTCTTGATTAGGTTAACTACAGGTTTGTTTTACCTTTTCTAAAAATCAACTTTGTTTTTTAATCTTTGTTTTTTCATTTATCATATTCATTTCATTTGTTTTTCTTCTGATCTTTGTTTATTAATTTTGGATTTTGTTCTAGTTCCTTAGCATTCCATCATTAGTTTATTTATTTGAGATTTCTATTTTTTGCTATGGTTTATTGCCATAAATATCTTTCTTAGTATTGCTTTTGCTTTATCCCATGTTGTATTTTCATTTATTCTAGGAAGTGTGTATGTGTGTGTGGGTGGGTGTGTATGGCAGAGGTTGGCATCGCATGTCTTCCTTATCCAATCTCCACTTTATATATAGAGATAGGGTCTTTTATTTAAAACAAGAGCTTGAGGATTAGCCTAGCTAGCCAGCTTGCATCTGGGATCCCTCAATTCTGTGTCCTGTGTGCTAGGATTAAAGTTAGGTCAATCTGCCCTCCCAACTCTACATTCACAAGGGTGCTGGGGATATAAGTTCTTGTTGTCATGCGTGCACGGCAAGAGGTTTGCCTCCCAAGCCATCTCCTTAGCTCCCAGTTCTAGAAAATATTTTAGACTTTGTTCTTATTTCTTCATTGGCTCATTACTTATGAGTGTACTGTTGAATTTCTTTGTATATATACTATTCCTGAAGTGCTTTTTTTGTTGATTTCCATTTTTATTTAATTGTGACCATAGACGAGATATGCATGCTATGGTTTCAGGTTTTTGTGTTTGATTTTCTTTTGGTGAGGGGGAGGCTAAAATTGTTTGAGGGCTGGGGAGATGGCTCAGCAGTTAAGACCACATACTCATTACTCTTTCAGGAGTCCCAGAAACCATGTTGCAAGGGGGTGGGAGTGGGTGAGTGGTGCACAGCCTCCTGTAACTCTAGCTCTTGTGTACAGATATACAGTACCAATAATTAGAAATGAAACAGATCTTAAAATATTTATTTACACTTACTTACGGTCTGACCTACACAATGTTCTGTATCTGATGCGAAGAATTTTCATTCTACAATTCTAACATGAATTGTTGTGCAAATGTCAAACTTGTCAAACTTGTTCCTTTGATCTTTAATACAGTTCCATTCCACTGTTTCTTTCTTGACTTTGGTCTGAGTGAGCTCATCAGATGAAAATGATATGAATCCCACAGTTACATTGTATTGGAGTGTTCTCTGTCCCTTTAAATATGATGTTCATATTATGTAATTGAATTCTCTTTTATGTTTTTTTTTTTTAATTTTTTTTTTTTTTTTTTTTAAATTTTTGAGACAGGGTTTCTCCGTAGCTTTTGGTTCCTGTCCTGGAACTAGCTCTTGTAGACCAGGCTGGCCTCGAACTCACAGAGATCCTCCTGCCTTTGCCTCTCGAGTGCTGGGATTAAAGGCGTGCGCCACCACCAACCGGCAAAGGGGAGAGTCTTTGGGTTTTTTTTAATTTTGTGAGAATTCATTTTATGTGTATAAATGTTTGCCTACATGTAACTCTGTACAACAAGCATGCACTGCCTAAGAAGGCTGGAAGAGTGTGTTCGTTTCCCTAAAACTAGAGTTTACAGACAGTTGTGAGCTGCCATGTTGGTGCTAGTGTCCTCTGAAAGGGCAGTCAGTGTTCTTAACCTCTGAGCTATCTCTCCAGCTTCTTGTATATTTTATATTGAGTAATATGTATTTATAGTTGTTATTTTCTTTTATTAAATTGACTACTATGTCATAGAGTGACCTTTAAATTTTTCTTTTTAGTTGTGAATGAGTATTTTGCTTAGATTTATGTCTGTGTACCATATGCATGCCTGGTGACTGGAAGCCCGAAGAGGGCCTTGGATCCTCTAGAACTGGAGTTAAAGACAGTTGTGAGCCACTGTGTACTTTCTGTGAATTAAACCCAGGTCCTTGAGAAGAGCAACAAGTGTTCCTAATCATTGAACCATCTTTCTAGCCCCTGGTTGGTTTTTCTTTTACTTAAAACCTGTCTTATCTAAGTATGTCGGCTTGCTCTTTTCTCAGTATATCTTTTTCTGTCCATTCACTTGAACTATGTGTGTGTTACTGAAGTAAGTTTCTTACTATCAGCAAATCATCTGATTTTTTTTTTAAATCCATTTAGTCTGTATTTTTTTATTTGGAGAACTTACTCTCTTTCCATTTAAGCCATCATTGTTAAGCACACAATCCTGTCAATTAGTTTGTCCGTTGTTCCTCTGTTATTTTGCATTTCCTTTCCATCTCTTGTGTGTCTTTGTGTGTTTGGGGAATCTGCATGGAAAGGATTTGATCCTGTTACATCTGAGTGAGTCCATTTGCATGCTTTCATGATTGTTATATATTTTTTTAAATCTCTAATAATAGACATCTTGTACTTTTTTTACATGACTAGGCTGGTGACAGTCCTCATGTTGACTGTCTTGACGGTCTGTTCCTTCTTCATTTCTTGACGATAGCTTTCGGGGGTCTGTATTTTCAGCAGCAGATGTTCGGTCTTTGTTTTCTCTACACTGCAGATACCACTTGACTCTCCCCAGGGTTTCTGTTTCCAAGTCTGCTGTGGTATAACTGGAATTTCTTTGTGTGTAACTTAAGGATTTTCTCTGGCTGTTTTTAAGATTCTCACTTTGTCTTTTGCTTTTGATTAATATAAGCCTTAAAGACTATCTATTTTGGTTGAAATATATTTTAGGGTCCTTTGTAACTTCCTGGTTCTGGTTCATTTTCTCCAAATTTGTAAACTTTTTGTTAGTTAGTATTGCTTATAGGTTGAAGTTACAGTTAACCAAGGAGTGGAATCTTGTAGTGGCAGGAACTTGAGATACCTGATCCCATTGCATGTATAGCCAAGAATGAATTGTGAATGCTATGCTGAGCTTACCTTCTCCTTTTTATATGCTTGGGAGCCTAGCCCAGGAAACTAGCATCAACTAGAACAGAGACCTATTCAGAGTAATTTTGATGTTCACCTGCTTGCTACTATAAGGCCTTTCTTTACCTGTGTGTATGCGGTTTTGTGTTTTGATGATTGTCTCTGTCTCCTGCAGCATTATGTGTGTTGTTTGGATTTAAAGTGACAGCAGGCTGCTTATTCCTCAGGTGTTTGGGGCTGTAGTCTGGGCAACATAAATGGAGGTCATTCTAGCTTCGCAGAAAGTACTCCTCTGATGTGGAGTTTTCCCAACCTTTGGATAGTGCTGTGAATACCCATGGTCTGGCCCCTAGATTGAAAGAGCATTGATCACAGAAGCACCATTATTCCTGGCTGCCCTATCTAGTAGGCTTAGCCTGTGGGTATCTGTTCACTGGCAGAGTTCTGTTTTCCAGCACTTTGTTCTTTTAAGTAGCGTTATTGTGCTAGGGTTCTGAAGGGTAACTGATGGGTTGGCGGAGAGATATGACTTGGCTGAAAGACAGTCAGCACCCTTCTCCCCCTGTACGCCATTCCTTCTCTGTCACTGTCCCTCTTAGGGTTGCACCTTTGCACTTAGAGAAGTCTTGGAAGCAGGTCTTCATCACATCACATCCAGGATTGTAGCAGCATCCCTCATGATGGAGGTGTGGTAGCTTGTCAGTGAAGAATGTATTCTTTTAGTTCTGTCTTTTCTGTTTGAAATCTGCGTAACCACCTGGTAGGCCTTGCTTTTCCTCTTCCCGCCCATCACACTGCCTTGATCTCAGAGAATTTTTTCTTCCTCTGGGCTATGATCAGTGGGTTTTTTTTTTGGGGGGGGGAGTTGGGCTCTGGCTATCTGTTGAGGGCGTCTGCATATATGTTCATCTAATGCTGGCATGATCTGGTGTCACCAGCACTTGAATTCTCCAGAAAGCCTTGGTCCCCACCCCAGAGGTTGTGGTGCAGGGCTGCCTACAGGTTTGGTTCTGTCTGTTGTGCTGTCCAGCTTGAGGCCTAGCTCTTTGCTTGACTTGAGTAAGAATGGGCTTTTGTAAGTAAGAATAGTGATAGATAGGTATTCTTGAACCTGTCTGTTATTTTTCACTGTGATGGGCCTGCGTGTGTGTGTGTGTGTGTGTGTGTGTGAGAGAGAGAGAGAGAGAGAGAGAGAGAGAGAGAGAGAGAGAGGCAGGCAGAGCTGCATGTGCTCTGTACAAATAGAAGCTTTATCCTGCCTGCATAGTGCAGCTTGTTCCTTTCCTCAGCACTTCTGCCGCTGCATGACCTTCATTCTCTGTATTTTTAAAAGTTATTTACGGCCTGGCAGTGGTGGCGCACACCCTTAATCCCAGCACTCGGGAGGCGGAAGCAGTTGGATCTCTGTGAGTTCGAGGCCAGCCTGGTCAATAAGAGCTAGTTCCAGGGCAGACACCAAAGCAACAGAGAAGCCGGGCGGTGGTGGCGCACGCCTTTAATCCCAGCACTCGGGAGGCAGAGGCAGGCGGATCTCTGGGAGTTCGAGACCAGCCTGGTCTACAAGAGCTAGTTCCGGGACGGGCACCAAAGCTACAGAGAAACCCTGTCTCGAAAAACAAAAAAAAAAACAAAAAACAAAACAGAAAACAAAGCAACAGAGAAATCCTGTCTTGATAAAACCAAAAATAAAAATAAAATAAAAAAAAGTTATTTGTGCTGGGCAGTGGTGGCGCGTACCTTTAATCTCAGCACTCAAGAGGAAGAGGCAGGTGGATCTCTGTGAGTTCGAGGCCAGCCTGGTCTACAGAGGGAGTTCCAGGACAGGCTCCAAGGCCTTAAAAAAAAAAAAGTTATGTACTTATTAAAATTGATTGCTGCAGAGTTATGGCTTTCCTTTGTCTTCAGGTATTTTTGTTTGTTGGTTTGTTTTTCTGTTTATTTTAAGCAGCTAGACCCTGACCTTTAAGGTTAGTGTTTGAAACCAACTGTATTTTCTCTACGTGTGTTTGTCTCACTGCTTCTCTGGCCCCCGCTCTTGTAAGACAACCCCCCCCCTTGGAGTGCATCTTTGGACTTCAGCTTTTTTACTGCTCTCATCAAGAACTCTAGCTTTACTTATTGCTGTCAATATTTACTTTATAAGTTACAGAAGCCTATGGAGAAGGCTCAACTGTCAGTAACCAGTTCCTCTTGACCACAGCTGATAACAAACTGGGGCCTTACCTGTGTGTACTTGTCACTTCATTTGTCTCTCTCTCTCTTTTTTTTTTTTTTTTTTTTTTTTGTTTTGTTTTTCGAGACAGGGTTTCTCTGTGGCTTTGGAGCCTGTCCTAGAACTAGCTCTTTTAGACCAGGCTGGTCTCCAACTCACAGAGATCCGCCTGCCTCTGCCTCCCAAGTGCTGGGATTAAAGGTGTGCGCCACCACCTCCCGGCTTCATTTGTCTCTTTAGTGAAAAAGTTATAAATTATTCCAAAATTCTTATCACTTGAAGCTAGTTTTTGTTTTGTTTACTCTGGAAACTATTTTAACACTTGGAGAAATGTGCTGATTGGATGGGGTATCCTCTGCCCTCCCACACTTTTCTCTCCCCTGAGGTTCTTCCACTCCCTTTCTTAGACATCTCTATATTCTGCTGTCCCTGTGTGTCAGATGAATTTAGAAATGAAGTTTAGGAAGAATATTCTGCTTGAGGTAGAGCTTGATAGAATAATTATGTCTGTCTGTGTGTGGGGTGTCAAGTATGTTGGGTGTGTGGGTGGTAGAGATCAAATCCAGGGCCTTGTTCATGCATGGCAGGTACTCTACCACTGAGTAGCCCCACCTTTAGTTACTGTGTCTAGAGTGCAGTTTTGAAAATCAGATACAGTTGGTCAGTAAAACAGTTTCAATGTTGTTAAATCTTTTTCTAACAAATACAAAAGCCTCACAGCTCTTTTACTTATTGGGATGAAGGATTCAGAAATTACCCTCAACACATTAAACAATCTTTGTTTTACTAGGCGGGTGCCAATATTGACACTTGCTCAGAAGATCAGCGGACCCCATTGATGGAGGCTGCAGAAAACAACCACTTGGATGCAGTGAAGTACCTCATCAAGGCCGGAGCACAGGTGGATCCGAAGGTACCCACCCAGTCAGGTTCATATTCTTATTTCATGTGTAGATGTTTCTTAGATGAACAAGAGACAGTTTCTCCTTGAAACTTCTGCAGGAACTTGTTGGTGTTGGACATTTATGCTGTGGTCTAACATAGCATCTTTACTTACTTGGTGTCACTGTGATAAAATGCCAGATAGAATGACTTAGGGGAGTAAAGATTTATTTTGGCTCATGATTTCTGAGGGATTTAGGTCTCTCATAGTGCAGAAGGCATGGCTGAGTAGCAGCAGGAACTTGCAGCAGCAACTTTTTAATGTGTTGACAGATCAGAGGCAGAGGATGTAAGCCAGGCCCAGTAGCAGGTATAACCTGCAGAGGTCTGTCCATGGTGACCTGCTTCTGCATTCAGGTCCCACCTTCTGAAAATGCCACAGATTTTAAGTTGGGAATCAAACTTCTAAACAGCCTTTGGGAATGTTTCTGATGCAAACTATAAATACACGGTGACCTGGCCTATTAGTAAAGATTGCCTTGTAAGCACTAGATTTACCTCTGTGCCAATAAGGAGTTGGCCCTGAAATTTTTTTGCTTCCTTCATTCATTGTGCTTTCCTGCTTCTGTTTAGAGCCGTTAGACAAGAAGAGAAGTAGAAGATACTCAAATTGAAAAGACTCAGTTTGTACTTGATGTCATCTTAGGGGTAGAAGTTATAAAGGGTCAAGAAAAGTGTCGTTAGAGTAATGAACTAATTTACTATGATAGGGTACAAAACTGACACAAATAGCAATTTCCTTCCTTCTTCCCTCCCTCCCTCTCTTCCCTCCCTCCCTCCCTCCCTTCCTCCCTCCCTCCCTCCCTTGAGAGAGGGTCTTATATTGTGAACTTAGTGCTTGTGATCTTCCTGCTTCAGATTCCTGAATACTGGGGTTATGTCATATATTTTTATATTATTGCAGTTAAGTTTTCCTAAAAGGAAGTTGAGTTAATTTCATTTATAGTAATATTAAGAAGGAGTATGTTTAACCAAAGAGGAAAAAAAAACCTTATGCACAGATAACTCAAGCAATTGTTAAAGGAGACAGAGAGTTTAGTATATAGCTTGGTTGGTAGTGTGCTTGCCTTAGCGCCACATAAACTATGTGTGGTGGTTACACCTTAATTCTAGCACTTGGGAGGCAAAAGGCTAGAAAATCAGAAGTTTGTGGTCATCTTTGGTTACATAGTGAATTTGAAGCCAGCCTGGGCTACATGAGACCCTATCTTTTTTTTTTTTTTTTTTAAATGGGAGGTCATTTTCTGTCTGTGTATATTCATGTAACCCTTTTCAAAATTCCAATGATATGCAGAAATATCCAGCCTAAAGTTCAAACATATTTTTCAGGAGATCTAGAATAATTGAACAAGTTTGAAAGAGAACAGTCTCTGTGGAATTAGACTTCCTTATTTCAGATGTTAGTACAAAGCTACAATAAGGAAAGTGGTGTAGTACAGTTATAAACATGGAGCCGCAGACCAGGAGAATTAGATGACAAAAAAATCTCAGAAATAAACCATTTCTTGTGTTTAAGGCAACTTTTCAGCAAATGATGCTGGGAAATCTTAGTATTTGTGTATAGAAAAATGTGGTCATTGGGGCTGGAGAGATGGCTCAGAGGTTAAGAGCACTGGCTGCTCTTCCAGAGGTCCTGAGTTCAATTCCCAGCAACCACATGGTGGCTCACAACCATCCGTAAGGAGATCTGGTGCCCTCTGATACATGCTGGCAGAACACTGCATGCATAATAAATTAATAAATAATTCAAAAAAATGTGGTCATACCATATATATATGTAAAGTGATTAAAAAATTGAACGTAATAGCTATGATTATATACTTTGCAGGATAGTAAAAGCCATAATCACAACACTCATAATGCAGAGGTAGGAGGATTGTCCACACATAGCACCTCAGACCACACCTTAAGGGCTGGTGTCCCAAAAGCTATTGGCTGAATGAATTTTCACACAGTAAGCCATGAGCGTTAGGTTGTGTTGGATCAGTGGGGACTGGACTCCACAACTCTATTTGTTGGTGTTTTGTTGAGTAGTCGCCATTTGTTGCAAAAAGAAGTTTTCTTGATGAGGGATGAGAAGTACTGTGGGTATAAGGGTAAATATTTCGGATATAGTTAATAATTTTGCTGATTTAATAGAACATTTTTAAAGATTTATTTTTAATTATGTGATGTATCTTTGTGTAGGTATACGCATATGAGTGCAGGTACCAGATAACAACCAAAGAGGGCATCAGATTTCCCAGGAGTTGGAGTTGCAGGGAGTCATCAGCCACCTGGTATAGATGCTGAGAACTAAACTCAGGTCCTCTACCAGAGCATATGTGATTTTAACCATCAAGCCATCTCTTTCCAGCACTAAAGATAAATTTTTACTCTTCAGAGAAAGTACTAAGAAATATAGCCTAGTTGGAAAAGTAAGGTGGAATCAGGAAAAATGGTTTATGTAGGTGCCATACAGGAAGTGCATAAAACCAGGTGAAACAAAGAGAGAACATAGAAAAGTAGAACATTTAAACCACCCGTGTCAGTTGTTTTGGCTACAGAAGGAAACTCTGTGATGGGAAGTGTGTGCATGTGCACATCCTCCCTCCCCCACGGCATCTTAGAATGAAGATGAACATGGTATGAGAGACAGGGTAAAACATAATTTCGCTGTGCAGATTATAAACCTGGAGGTCATATTTTTTTTTTGTTTTTTTTTTGTTTTTTTCGAGACAGGGTTTCTCTGTGGTTTTGGAGCCTGTCCTGGAACTAGCTCTTGTAGACCAGGCTGGTCTCGAACTCACAGAGATCCGCTTGCCTCTGCCTCCTGAGTGCAGGGATTAAAGGCATGCGCCACCACCGCCCGGCTTGGAAGTCATATTTAAACGATGAACAAGTAGAACTTTAGAAACTAAAAGGGAAGATTATCCTTATGATTTCATAGTAAACAAATGAAAATTGACAAGAACATAAGTAGCCCATTGAAGATGAAATAGCAGTTTTAAATATAAAAGAATAACTCAGCTTTTAAATTCTGACTGCGATAGCATTGTAATGTTGAAAATACCTGGCAAAGTACAGAGCTAAAGGCACATGTGTTAGTGGGTGAGTTGAACATCTCCTGAGTAGTAGCTTGTCATACTAGTAAAGTGGAGTCCTGGTTAATTCTTAGGTGTCTGACCCTGGCACAGGCAGTGAAGGAAACATTGTATTGTTTAGCACATCTTTAAATAGCAAAAGATAAGAAATAGCTGTATGTTCCTTGGCTGGGAAATAGAATCTAGGGCTAGTTTTACCTTAGCTAAACACAATCAATGAGGTACTGGAGAAATGGTTTCACATCTAAGAGCTTTGGCTACTCCTCCAGAAAACTGGGTTCTATTTCCAGCACCTACGTTGTTGATTTATAATAATCTGTAATTCTGGTCCCAGGGGATCTCATACACTTTTCTACCTCCATGGCATGTGGTACATAGGCTTACATGCAGCCAACACACACACACACACACACACACACACACACACACACACACACTAAAGACACACGCCCATACACATATAATAAGTTGAAAAAAATAAAGACAACAAATGCATGTTTCAATGTTACCCTCAAAGAAAAACTAAAAGTACGACACTGAACTAAAAAGGAGTTGTAGAGGACTTGTTGAATGGTACACACTATCATAAATTAGTCAAGATCTCTGTTGTTGGATTATAGAAGTATTGAGATACATCAGAAAACTAGACACTAAATTCAATAGCCATTGGCCTGGGGGTGGGGTGGTTATTGAATGAAAAAGGAAGAAAGCTGTGTGAATGTGTCTATGATGGGTGTGAGAAAAACTTCATTTGTACTTGGAGACTACTCTACAACTGACTGTTTTGACCAATATACCACTGCCTTTCCCTGCTAGAAGCCCTTGCTATTTGCTACTTCCATGTCTTAGTCCTATGAGTTTCCTTTGGCTAAAATATTTTTCAGTCTTCACCCTGTGATAACCACCCCCCTCATACTCTGCCCGCCTTTTGTCCTGACCACATACACACATCTTGGTGTCATGAAGTGCAAGTGTGTGTGTATGTGTATGCCTGTGTTTCCTACTGTGTAATAAGTAATTCAGCTACCAATTCTTTCTGCCATGTATGCCATCACTGTTCTTAAAACCTGCAGCAGCTGGGCGGTGGTGGCGCACGCCTTTAATCCCAGCACTCAGGAGGCAGAGGTAGGTAGATCTCTGTGAGTTCGAGGCCAGCCAGGGCTGCAAGAGCTAGTTCCAGGACAGGCACCAAAGCTACAGAGAAACCTTGTCTCAAAATACCAAAAAAAACAAAAACAACAACAACAACAACAAAAACCCTGCAGGAGTCTTCCAGTGTCGTTTGCCAATATTGGTACATGGAGTGCCACATACAGACTCTTCTTCAGAAGATGAACATTCTAATTAATATCAGATGTGTGTCTAATGATGTGATAAAATCTAGTGTTTCGGCTTTGAGATAGAAAGCAGAGAGAAAGTTAGTAGATCTAAGCCCAATACCAAGATGTGAGTAGGGAGACTTGTCTTTAAGAACAATAGCCAGTATATCCTTGTGACCAGTGAAAACAGGAGCAGAGGAGCAATGCCTGGCTTGGGATGTACTCTTGTTTTGGTTGTGTGTAGCTGTTGGAACTTCTTGGTCAGTGTCTTTAATTTGTTGTTGTTGTTGTTATTTAGTATGATGTGTATAGAACCCAGGAGGAAGCAGAAACAAAAGCTAATGAAATACACTCAGCACCGAAGGATACAGAAGCAGTAATGCGGCTGAATTGCACCTGTAGGGCGAGCTTACCTTTTGCTTATTTTTTTTGCCTTGTTTTGAACTCTCCAACTGTGGATGACTCTTACTGATCAATCCACTCTGTTTTCCATGTGCTCTGTGATCATAGTTAGCTCTCCAAAGTTCTTTAAGGAGCAGCTATGGCCTAAATAGGCCCCATATTCATGGTAAAACTGTTCCTCACAGGAGCTGGCAAACCATGCTGGTTATGACAAGAAGGCTGGGGGCCATCTAGTTCAGGGAGGGTAGAAATGGACAAGTTTTTTATCAGGATATACAGATTATGTAGGTATATGTGATCAGAACAGGGTTTCTTCCAACCTGAAGGTCTCTTTAGTTGGGACAAAGGACTTGGTTGAATCTTAGTATTCCCTTTGGACCATAGGCCTTTGAGACAAGACTGGCCTGTCTTCAGTTGGGTGGGTTCTTTGTTAGTTCCTCCCTTTGACCAGGAGCATAGGTTCCCTGTGGTTTGTACTAGGAACTAAGTCATACGTGGTTTCTCTGTATTGAATGGCATTTGTATTGCAGGATGCAGAGGGCTCTACATGTTTGCACTTGGCTGCCAAGAAAGGCCACTATGATGTGGTTCAGTATCTGCTGTCAAATGGACAGATGGATGTCAACTGCCAGGTAAAGCCATACATCCCATGCGTAGTTGTCCCACCTCTTTCATGGCATCTCCTTCTCTTAGTTCAGCTCCTTAAAGACCCACAAGTCCTGAAAGGCCTTGCCTTAGTTTCCAATGCTGTGATAAACACCATGGCCAAAAGTAACTTAGGGAGGAAAGACTTTATCACCTCTTATAGGTCACATTTCTTCATTGATGGAAGTCAGGGTCAGTACCTGGAGGCAAGAACTGAAACAGCGACCATAGAGGAACACTGCTTACTGGCTTGCTTCCCATAACTTTCTCAGTTTGCTTTCCTATACAAGATCACTTGCTCCAAGGGTGGTAGTGCCAACAGTAGACTGGGCCCTTTCACATCAGTTATGAAACAAGAAAATGCCCCCACAGTCTTGCCTGCAAAACCATTCTGATAGAGTCATTTTTCTGAACTGATGTTGTTCCCTTTTTCCAGATAACCCTAAAGATGACTTTAAAAAAAAATGGCTTGCACAGGCCTTACCCCCACATTCTCCACCTGCTCGGACCTTTCTGCTATACTTGGCTTCATGGCTCTATCTTTGGTATTCTGCCAGGCCTCCTCATGTCTGTTTAGTGTCCCCCAAACTTCCATGTCCAGGATAGCTTCTGCCCTCCCTTAGGGCACCCAGGCTTCCTTCCTAGATTAATTTGTTCCTTGGAACTGCCATTGTTTCACTGTGTGTGTTTACTGACCTGATCCCCCTGCTGTCACGGGTTCTCTGACCTTTGGCGCCTTATTGGTGCTAAGTACACAGTAGATATCTACAAATGCATGCCAGTTCAGCAGTGATCTACGAAGAGCTAAAGTCAAGACTGTCCACACACACCATGGTAGGCCCTTTGAGTTTTGGTTTGGGGCTGCATTTCCATCTCCCTTATCTCTGACCTTTTAGCCCAGGCACTTCTTCCCTTTTAGTTTTGGGCCTGGTTTCTTGTACTGTTTTGTCTGTGATCTCCTGCCACATAGACTAGAAAATAGCAGCTTTTTCATTACCTAAGTAATATGGCCTGATTTATTTTAACTGCCCCTAGCATTGTTTGTTTGTTTATTTATTATGTACACAGTGTTCAGCCTCCACGTATGCCTGCAGACCAGAAGAGGGCACCACATCTCGTTACAGAAGGTTGTGAGCCACCATGTGGTTGCTGGGAATTGAACTTAGGACCTCCAGAAGAGCAGTCAGTGCTCTTAACCTCTGAGCCATCTCTCCAGCCCCCTAGCATTGTATCTTTATTCATCCTGTTGGGTTACTGTGTGATATTCCATTCCTTGTCACTCTGGGCTGGCCTTTGATGCAGCTTGAATATCCTTATGTCCCCACTGTTTCAGATGATGCCAGTAGTCAACTACAGAGAGATCATCTTCATTTGTAGAGGCTGTGTGTGCCTACAGTGACATGCAAGTGTGGATGTACAGGAAAAACCTTTGGAGGTGTTGGGGAGGAGGCTGTCTCGCATCTCCAGATTGCTAAGTGGCAACAGAACATACAGAATACCTTTTCTGATTGAAACGAAACTATTTAACACGCATTGATCTCAACCATAGTGGTAGGAAGGCAACTCATGAAATTCCTAATGGACCTTATAGCCATGATTGGTCTCTTTGACCCTTCCCTTTAAAAAGAGGCAGTGGCAGTTCCCTCTGTGCCTAATATTCACCAGTCCATCTGCTGTTTGGTCTTGTGCTTAGTCATCAGAAGGGAGGGCCAAGGGCGTGTTTGAAACATTATCTTCATGCTTCCCACAAACCTTGTTCTGGGTTCTCCCTGGGTTGGTTCAGGCTCTCTGAATGTTCAGTCCAGACAACAGTGTTGGCTGGAACAGAGTGGTCAGCCAGCAGCCTACCTCCCCTATTGTCAAGGGACTGTGCCTTTGGTGGGAGCCAGGTCCCACCTTTGACTTATCAGAAAACAGTTCTCTGAGCAAACTCCCTGAGCAGGCTGCATGAAGTTTTTCTCCTGTTTGCTGTCTGATGGTGGTATCTCTTGTCTCTTACGCTCAGGATGATGGTGGTTGGACGCCTATGATCTGGGCCACTGAGTACAAGCATGTGGACCTGGTGAAGCTGCTGCTGTCCAAAGGCTCTGACATCAATATCCGGGACAATGTGAGTTTTTCATCGTGGTTTAGAAACCTTAAGGGCACAGCCTCTTAGAAGGCTGGAGGGGCTAGGTCACTGGGCAGCTTCCTCCGTCTGATGGGCCTTTGGTCTCAGAAATGTAGTTCTAGCACATGATGGCTGTTTTGGCCCTTTGTAGTCAAATTTCACTGACCCAACATGGAACTTGTATTGGGTCCCTGCAAATCTGGCCTCTGTGTAGGAGAGTTGAGGGGTGTGTGGCTTGTGTGAATCTCTGTCCTGTACTTTTCTGCTGGTTCATGTCCCTGACTCACTTGGAAGGGGAGCCTAGCCATGATTATGTTGACTTTATAGTGACTATTTTGAAAGAGAAAGAAATGCAAATGAACTGATTTAAGATACTCTTGAATGCCTAGTTTATGGAGTCAGCTCATTTGCCCAGAAACTATAGAGTCCAGAGTTAGAGAAATAGTTTTGTTATCCCTCTAGATATTATGTGACTTTTCCTGAGGATAGTTGAACAAAAGACCTAAGTAACAGACCAAAGAAACAGTTGTACGCATCTATATAAAGTTCATTTCTAGAGGGAGACGCAAGAGATTTCTACTCCTTTTTTGAAGGTCCCAAGGAAAAACTGATCCCACCAGAGTTCACTTTGGGAACCAGTAAATACATTAGTGTGGGACCTCCAATGTCAATCTAGTAAGACAGTCTGGCCAGTTCCTTAGCTGAGATTCCCTCTTCCTAGGTGACTCTAGGCTGTGTCAACTTGACAATAAGAACTCCCCAGCACAAATGTATTGCTGGCTAGTGTGTGCAGCTTGTGGGACCTCAGGGGCCTACCCTCCTCAGCCAGGAACTCCTAGGAATGCAGTCTACTTCTGTCCATGAGATTCTCATTTAACAACCTTATGGCTTCCAAGAATGCCTTTTTCCACCCATGCACTGTGCCCTCATTCAAACTCTTTTAACTGCTATTTTTATGGTTCTTCCAGATGCTTTTCCAAATCTGCAAGTTACTCAAGAGTTATATAATGAAGCCTTTGTTGAAGAGAGGGGACAAAATCTCTTAAGGGCTATCCCAGTCCATTCTAAGCAAGTTGAAGTTGGGTAAAAACTAAAAACTAAAAAAGGAATGTTAGCAAGGTCCAGTACAGCATGTAAAGATCCTATCACTTACATGAGTTGTGTTTAAAAGCAGTGTTTGGTAAGTTGCATGAGCGGGAGACATTAGTCCTTTTACCCTTCTATAATGCAGCCATTTTTCATGGGCCATCTGGCTTTATTTTAGGGTACTGCTGAAATTCCTGAGTTTTAGCATTTTCTTTTTTTAAAAAGTTAAGCATTATATTTAGGGATGAGGTACACATATAACAGGGCTATATGGAGGCCTGAGGACAATTCTCAGAAGTCACTCTGGTTTTTTTTTTGTTGTTGTTGTTTGTTTTTCCTTCTTCACCTTTATGTGTGTTCTGGGGACCAAACTTAGGCCATCACACTTCTTTTACAAGTGCCTTTACTTGTTCAGCCATCTTGCATCTTAAAGGTCCCTAAAATTTATTTAAGTGTTGCCCAGTCCTTGGACTTGCATAGCTTTGTTGAGAAATGGGTACCACTTAGTTCTTAAGTGTTGGTGGCTATTCCTGCAATATGGAAGGATTAGGTAACTGTCAAGCTTGACTTTTGGTTGTTTTGTTAGTTAATTAGTTTATTATTTAGCTCTGACTGACCTGGACCTTACTATAATTGACCAGCCTGTCCTTAATCTCACTGAGATCCGTCTGCCTCTGTCTTCTTCAGTTTGAGGTTAAATGCATGTGTCTCCACACTTAGCCCTTAACTTTGTTGTTTATATAGTATAACACTTTTTTATTTTAGCCCCTCTGTTGACATGTGGTTGTGGACTACATGAATTTAAAGTGCACAGTGAGGATGTTGAGCACAGCCATTCCCACACTGAGCTCTCCACGTCTGGCCTTCTTCCTGGATCTTACCCTTGGAGACTAAGCCTCCTTCGTGAGAGTGACTGTCCTGGGTTCATTGCATACTCTGTTGGTGCCTCTCTCTTGTTCCCAGAAGTGTCTATTTATGTGGCCACCACTGATCCTCTCTTGGTAGATACATGGCTGTTACAGAGTTGATGTAAATATTTGTGCCCTGACTTTCCCCAGATGAGTCCTGGAAATGGGAAGTGTCTAGAGGAACCACCATGTTGTCTCCAGAGTTTTGGGCTGTTTGTGGCTTCTGAGAGTCTAGGTACTTCCATACCCTCTCCAATGATTAGTATGTCAGTTCTTTATAGTTTAGACAGTAACATAGGTAGAGGTCATCTGGCGGTTTTAATCTTCATTTAATTTTTACTGTTGATATTATCATCTTCTTGTGGGCTTTTTTGCCGTTTCATACGGTTTTTAGTCAAGGATGTATTCAGATCTTTAGCTCCTGATTTATTGAGTGGCAGTTATGTGTTGCACGAATTCTAGTTGGTCTTAATAATAAAAATCTGGAGCCAGATATTGGGGTAAATACTGAAAGATCAGAGAGATAAAGGAGCAAGCCACAGCCAACTCTTGCTTGCTAACTCCTCAGCCTAGAAAGGGCTGAACCCTGTTTCCTCCTGCCTTACATTCCTCCTGTTGCTCATACATTCCCCTTCTGTCTGTCGGTACAGACACCCAGACCTCTATCACTCATTAGTGGCTTGCTCTGCCCTCTGAGTACAAACCACATTTGTCGTTTTTTGTTTTATTTGTTGCTGTTGTTGTTTCTCCCCTCTCAAGATAGGATCTCACTGAGTAGTTTTGGCTGGTCGGAAACTAGCTGTGTAGACTACACTGGTCTGCAAAAATGCTAACACTACTGTAGCTGTGGATCCTGCTTCCTGTATTCTATTTAAGACACTGTTGCTTAGCTAGACATGATGGTTTATGCCTCTCACTCCCAGCAATTGGGATACTGAAGCAGATGAATTGTTATGAGTTTAACCAGGCTGTTCTGTGCTAAAGTAAAACCCTATCTCAAAACAAACAAAAACAGCAACAGCTAAAATCACAGCTTAACTGAAGGTGATTTTCTCCTGTGTTTTTACAGTAGCATATAGTTTTTACCTTTGCATTTAAGACTGTGGTATATTTTGAATCAGTTTTTGTATATGGTGTGAGATGTGGACAAATTTTTTAGTTTTTTGAGACAGGGTTTCTCTGTATAACAGAATCTACTGGTTACAGCACAACACTTTTTAAAATTGTAACAGTACTGTCAAATATCCCTGGGTTTCTGAAAAAACATACATACCTGTGAAGAATATGACTACAAAAGGAAATACTTCATTTGTTTCTGTACTAATTGAAAAATTTAAAAATTAAATGTATTTAAGTCATAACTCACTTGAGATATTTTATTGGTGTTTACACTTAGCAAGTACATGCTACCAACTATCAGTAAAATATCCCCACTTCTAAAAAAAAATCAAACATTTGCCTGTATTTCTAAGATGGTTTTCAGACATGAAATTGATTTGGAACTGTGATGCAGTGTATGTACTTGGTATAAGTTTACAGATTCAGGAGTTCACACTAATACCAGCTCTTTCCAAATAATCACAGGTTTGATACTTTGTGAATGTCCAAGGATTATATATGAGAGATCTTGATTCTGAGGTAGAGAGCCATCAATCTGAAACAAAAAAATTAATATCACCAACAAGCACAATGACAATTTGCACTTCATTTACTTTTCTCTGCATTATCTGTGAGTATATCATGAGTCTTGGTCACATGCTGTGATTGAACAGGATTCACTTATGGGAAGACTGTACTTTGGGTGACTGCCCCTCCTTGCTGGACATCTGTTCCCTGTTGCTCCTTCCTCCTGCCACTCATGCCAAGCTCCCATTCTTCATGGCAGAATAGTCGCTATCCTGCCCAATCTTTGGAAGATGCTTTTGCTAGGTGTAGAGTTCTTTCTGGTCAGTGGATTTGATGTTGCGCATGTCGCTTGATAGAGCCCTTATTAAGATGTTTTGGAAGTTGTTGTACTTTTTCCTTGTTTCTTTGTGTATAGTACATTGTTTTCCTTCAAGCTATTATAAAGACTTCTTGATGTGCCTTGGTATTATTTATTTCTGTATATGTATAGATTGATTGGATTTCTTAGATCTGTCATTTAGGATTTTGGTCAATTTTTGAAATTTGTAGTTGTCCTTTCTTCAGATGAGCCTTCTGCTTGTGTTTCAGGAACTCTAGCTGCATATGAATTAGACTGTAGGAACTTGTCCTGTGATGACCTTGGATGGTCATATCAGCTTCTAGAAACTGGTTTTCCACAAACCTAATATTTGGTTCAACTGATTTTATTGTGTCCTCTAATTTACTGTTCTTCTTCATTATTAGACTTAGCTTAATCACCTTATTAGACTTGGTATTGAGCTCTGAAAGTTCTGTGTGTTCTTTATTGTGTGTTGGTGGGAAGAGAGTGGGAGGGTTTGTTTTTTATTTCTGCCACATCTCTACTTAGTTTCTGAGTGTGGGACCCAATTATACCAGGTACTTAATGGCAAGATTTGCAATTTCAGTATCCATACCAGTTCTGATTTGTCAGTGGTCATTTTTACTGCCTGTTTATGTGTCGGGAGCTTGAAGCCAGATGCCAGTTTGCTGTTAACGGGTACTTTCCTGTTAGTCCTTTTCAGTTCTTTTTTGTGACAGTCACTGATTGATGTGAAGTCTGTCTGATTATATTGAATTATGTTCTCTGGTCTGGTCTGGTGAGTCTACAGCAGTTCTTACTGCTAAAGTGGGTTCTATCTGGGTCTCGGCTTATGGTCTGTAAGTGGATGGTGCTTCCTGCCTGGCTGAAAGACTGAGGGTCTTTGGGTGTTTTGTCCCAGGTCTGCTGGTGTCCCTTATGGGGAAGCCCAGTCTCCACAGACTCTTGGAGCAATGTCTTCTGTTCTGGTTTCTTTGGTGTTTGACTGAGTAGGCAACTCCAGCTCCCTTATGAATCTCTTCTGTTGCCCGTGTAGAATTGATGACCATGATTTCACACCATTCTGTTTCACGTTTCTCGCTGGTGGGAGAGTATGATCAGTCATAAGTGCCAACTCTTCTGTGGAAGTGAAGCTACTCAGAAGTTCAGGCCAGCATTGTGGCTCAATAGAGTAAGAATTTACCTAAGAATAGAATCTTAAAACAGTGCATTTCAGGCCAAAAAGGCACAGATCCTTCTGATAAGGAAAAATGGCCCTGAGGAGGAAGGCCTTTGTTTGAGCTCTCAGATGTGTATGGGATATAACCAAATAAAATCAGAGGGCTGAAAACCACTAAGAATGGCAACCAGAAAAGAACTCAAGATAGCTAAGGTTTTTTTTTTTGACAGAATACTAATGTTTACTAAAAGGAGTTTGCTTTTAGTGTTTCCTTTAGAAATAGATGGAACAATACCGCCTGTGCTTGGGGCAGTTTGTGGGTGAGGATGGTAGATAATACACTCTGTTTCTGTTGTATTTTTATGTTTCAAGTGTTCAGTGAACTGAAAATCCCTCATTGCACATTTTCATGTGGACATTGGAAGGAGATAGTCCAATTGTTGGAGTGCACCAGAGTGTTACCGATGGGTGTGACCCCTGAGGGCCTGCAGAATGGGTCCCTGGGATGTGACTTGGCATTCCCCTTGCCAGAGAAGTCAGATCTGATATGAGGGGACCTGGAATGGCTTTCCCTGCAAGGGCTCTCCAGCAACTAAGGGGTGGTTAAGCCAGACTTTTGTTTGTGAATGTTGTGAAAATTACTGAGAATTCCTGAAGGGGAAGGAAGCCACTGCGAACTGCTCATAGAAGGGAAGCCACTTTAAGCCAGTGTTTTTATATCTGTAGCCAGCAGTTCTACCTCTGAGGGGTTACCCTTGAGAAATAGTGCAGAAGAGAGAGAAAAAGAGGGAGAGGGGAAGGAAAGGATAAGATACTCGTTAGTATTGCATTCTGGAGGAGAAGCCAGGAACATGTAATAAATTAAAGAGTTAGTAAATTATGAAGTGGGCTGTTTATTCACTGGAAGCTCTGAAGGCTCTATCACATGTAGGTTATAGCTGCAGGCCCAGCTGAGGTGAGCCTCAGAGGGATGGTGAGCATATGCAATGGGAAGGGGTCAACAGGGCTTGTTGCTATTGTGTTGCTATTGTGTCCTGTTGAGAATATAGTAAGTATTGCTTTGTGAGTTTTAAAAGTGTGTGTGTGTCTGTCTGTGCACATGTGTGTGTGTACTCAGAATCCAGATGTTAGAGCCCTCAGAGTTGGGATTACAATCACTTGCAGATACCTTGCTTGTTATGTGTGTGCTAGGAATCAAACTCCAGTCCTCATGATAGAGCAACAGCTGTTCTTTGCTACGGAGTCATCTTTTCAGCTCCCGCCTTTTAAAAAATATTTAATATTTTATTAATTGAGAATTTCATAAATGGTATCTGACTATATTGACCACCTACTCTTCCCCCAATTTCCCCAGATCTACTTCTTACCTCTTCACCCCTTCCCAACTTAATGTCCTCTGTTATTTTATTTTAAATAACCCACCAAATCCAGCTGTGCTACCGTATTGGCTTATGATGTGTGGTTGATCTACCAGGGGCCATCCAGGAAAGGGACACCTCCCAGAAGTCATCAACTGTCAATATTTTCTTAGTTTTCGTCTTCACCTTTATGTGAGTTCTGGGGATCAAGCTTAGGTCATTAAGTGCTTTCACTTGCTCAATGATCTCACATCTTGCTGGCCTCAGGTTTTGTAATTTTCAAATCTTACATAGGTGTTGTTCAGTGTTATAGTTTACATAGGTCTTTTGAGAATCGAATACCACTTTTTAAAATAAGTAGAGGAAAAGTGTACTACTTTTTATGGTAATAACTATCCTATTCTAGGTGGTATAATTCTGTATTTTTATTCTATTTTCAGAATAGTCTATATGTGATTATTTGCTTTTCTTCTTCTCACCACCCCCTCCCCCCAAATTGGTATTTGTGTTTGTTTCTACGTGTGTGTGTGTGTGTGTGTGTGTGTGTGTGTGTGTGTGTGGTTGTTGAATCCCCTGGAACTGGAGTTATACATGGTTGTGAGCTACCCAATATAGGTACTTGGAATCAGACTCAGGTCTCTACATCTGTAAAAGAAGCAAGTGATCTTGACTGTTGCACCATCTTTCCAACCCTATAATATTTTAAAAATCAAAAAAAGTTTTTTTAAAAAAAATGTTACAGTTTGGATAGGAATTTTGCTGTTTGGTGAACTACAGATCCTTTCTCCAGTGTAGCCTGTGCCAGGAATAACCAGCTGTACTCAAGTACAAAAGCTGTCTTCGCCTAGCCCCGGCATTACGTTCTGAGCCAGAAACCATCTTCACTCTGCTCTCAATTTTGTCTCTGCAGGAAGAGAACATTTGTCTGCACTGGGCAGCTTTCTCAGGCTGTGTGGACATAGCTGAAATTCTTCTGGCTGCCAAGTGTGACCTACATGCTGTGAATATCCATGGAGACTCACCCCTGCACATCGCAGCCAGGGAGAACCGCTACGACTGTGTTGTGTGAGTATGGCCATCTAAAGTGGCTGCTAAATGGCTGTTATCCACACTGTACCTAGAGCTAATGCAGTGTAGGCGGAGAAGTATCTTTCCCATTTGACATCTCAGACCATCTATGGTTCACTTTGGGCTCATAATTGTCATAGAAAATAGAAACAAGCTAAAAACCCCATCCAAATTCTTAGTTGAATTTTGACCAAGTCTCAGACCTAACAGTGTGGGACAGTTTGACTTCCAGGTTCCAGCAGGGACTGGATGCTATTGGTACTCCCCTCTCAGGCTGTTTAGGGCCATTTTAAGCAAGCTCCTCATAATTCTTTCACATCCAGCAGTGGTCTGCATGGTGTAGCATCTCTACTATGTATCTTTAGGAGGAAAAGGAGGGCAGTGACTGTGACTGCTCTGATGAGCAGGCAGCTCCTATATTCACCTGGAAACGAGAGATGGCATGGCCTTGTAGCACTTGCAAGTCTCTGGCATGGATATGGCAACCCATATCCTTCATCAGGCAGATGTACTGGCCTTCTGCACACCCCAACACCTTTTCTCCATTATCATTTCCGTTCATCTTTAAGAGCACATTTGAAAGCAAAGTCTAAGAAAAATAAACATTCTTAGCTCCTACACATATGTTCAGAGGAGCAAACTGATGTCTCATTGTTAAGTATGGAGGGGAACAGATGTGCTCCTGGGGAGGCATGGCTTTGTTCCAGATGTCTCATTGTAAATATGGGGGGGGGAACAGATGTGCTCCTGGGAACAGATGTGCTCCTGGGGAGGCATGGCTTTGTTCCAGAGTCACTGAACTCGTAAGTTGAGTGCTACATAGCGTAAATCTAGTCATTTAACATGTAGCTGTGTTTCTTCTAAATTCAGATCTGGATGTTTTGTTGACTTCCATTTTATTTTCCCTTTTAGCCTATTTCTTTCTCGGGATTCAGATGTTACTTTGAAAAACAAGGAAGGAGAGACTCCCTTGCAGTGCGCAAGCCTCAATTCCCAGGTGTGGAGTGCACTGCAGATGAGTAAAGCACTTCGAGATTCAGCCCCTGACAAGCCTGTTGCTGTCGAGAAGACGGTGAGCAGGTGAGAAGGTTCTAAGACTGAGGTGATGCTGGCAGACCATTGACCTGTGGGCTGGAAGAGACTGGAGCAGATATTTCCGAAGCTCTTCCCTAGGATCCAGCCTAGTGTGGGCACTGGTTGGCAGCTATGTCTCCCATGAGGCAGAAGCTGAAACAGCACAAGTAACATCTCCCTTTTCCTGTGCAGAGACATTGCTCGAGGGTATGAACGCATTCCTATTCCCTGTGTCAATGCTGTGGATAGTGAGTTATGTCCCTCCAACTATAAGTACGTCTCCCAGAACTGCGTGACGTCCCCCATGAACATTGACAGGAACATCACTCACTTGCAGGTTGGTGGGAAGAAGGTCTTGCAGGTCCCTAGAACTGGGTCCTAGGACTTAGCACCATTCTGGAAGAAGGCCTGTGGAAGCTTCCCAGGAGATCCTGTTCTCTCTGCACTTGTCTCCCAGGAAAGAGGTGGAGGAACTATAAAAATCTGAAGTGTTAGGCATGGCACTGGTTCTCTTAGCATACCTTGAAAGCCTACTGAAGGCCCAAGTGATTCCTGATCAAAGTTGCTCGGGGCCTTGGTATTGCCTGGTCCTTGCATCATGAATAAGAGGGGCCATGCAGGTCTTAAGAAAAGACCACTACATGCCCCTCAGGTCTGGCAGCTATGGCTCAGCAAACAACTTTCGCACCTCTGGCTTTTTTTCTTGGTTAAAATCAGACCTATTTGAAAAGATATCCTTATGATTGTGCTTATGGGAATCCCCTAATTCTCACAAGATAAACTGTATAAGTTTTATCTTGGTTGTGAGATTTTGTCTCATCTTCTCTATCTTTGAGGGCAACAGGTTTTTTAGCCCTTCTGCAGCTGCACCTATCTAAACTCCCACCTGCTCCCTATCAACATGGTGCGTTTTTCTCAGTATGTCCCAAGTCTTTCTACCTTGCTCCTAAAAGAGCCTATGGCAAATGAAAGGCAGTTGAGATGTTCCAGAGCATTCGGTGGAAATTGCAAGGAGTGGGGAGTAGTGGTGCCTGTGGTGACATGCTGTGCACTCTGTTTCCAGTACTGCGTCTGCGTAGATGACTGCTCCTCTAGCACCTGCATGTGTGGCCAGCTCAGCATGCGCTGCTGGTATGATAAGGTGAGGAAGCACGTTTGCTGCAATGTGTTGATGTGGTGAGTTCTGTGAGAGTGAGTCTGTGAACATGGTTCCCGATTCTAAGGTGTCCTAGTGACTTTGGGACAGTGGAGGTGAGCTTCTTGGGGAAAACAAGTAGGAGGAGGTGACAGGCTGAAGGTGAAGGGCTATTCCAAGCAGATGGTGGGACTAAGGTGTTGCTTCCCGAGTCCTAAGGCTGGAGTCCATGTCCTTTGCAACTATCCAGACAGTGGGTACAGTGACTGTTCTGGTATAGCCATAGGAGGAAACTTCTTTGTTGTGTTTGTTTGGTCATCCCTGCTGTGTATGCCATACACAAGGGTTCAAAGAGATGCTTGGTAGAGAGACTAGGCCGTGGGCTAGGAGACAATAAGACAGTAGGGCTTTGAGGCCCAGGGTACAGCTCTAGGACAGAGTATATGGGGAGGGGAGGTACATAGTCCTCAGTTCAGAGGTCATGGGTGCTAGAATATTCTGAGTGAAGAGAAAACAGGCAGCAAAGGGCAGCTGCAGCATGTTCTTGGTTTAGAAGAGGAAAGTAGATAGGTCAGGGAGATTGGAGTGCTTGTCATCTGAACGAAACAGCACAAATAAGAACTGTGATCAGTGCTTAGGGTAAGGAGTGGGGCTGGCAGGTATCAGTTATCTTTAGAGTATGGTCCATGCTGGAATTGAGCTTAGGAGCATTCTGATCAAAGTCCTAGTTGTGTAAAAGACTTCCTAAAGTCCCAGAAATGCACACGGTCCTAGTGTGTCACCCTATAGGTATAATTGAGCTGAGTTCTCTAGGAGCAGCCAGAAGGTGCTAACTTACTTGAGACAGGGCAGGGCAGGAAGGTTAGGTGAACAGCATAGCCAGGCAGGGACCAAGAGTCCTTCCAACCTGTGTTATACCTGGTGACATTTCTATTTAAAGGAGCCTAATCTGGTTATTCCCCCAGCTATTAAAGTCAGCCCATAAACCATTGTGTTTGGGTATATTTAAAGCCCAGACTGGGTACTTTTATAAAAAAAATACCTCATTAAAGTTCATTCTAAAAGAACGTTGCTTGACATCTGCCGGCCCTTGTGGCCATCTGTTAACAGGATGGCCGACTCCTGCCTGAGTTTAACATGGCAGAACCACCCTTGATCTTCGAGTGCAATCATGCCTGCTCATGCTGGAGGAACTGCCGCAATCGTGTGGTGCAAAATGGTCTCAGGTGAGGGGTGTAGATGCATTAGGTCCCACTAGGCCAGTAGCATGTATATTTGTGGGTGGAGACAACGTCTGGGGAAAGCGTGTGCACACGTGTGTGTGTGTGTGTGTGTGCGTGTGCGTGTGTGTGTGTACAACCAGCCAAGCTAGACTGGCTTTGATATGAATAGAGTTGTTTTGTTTGGTTTTAGTGCTTGAGCCTTTTCTGTCCAGTGTTAGAGAAAGCCAGCCAACATTAAGACTGGTGGTGTTTAATATTTTTTCTCAGACTGCTAGGTTCCTTCCTGATACTTGCTCCCCACTGCTTATCCTGTTCCATTACCTGTACTTCCTATGTCACATCAAGAATCAAGTTTTAAACATTGGTAACTATGGTCTGTACATAGTTCACCAAAGTTAGAATCCACACACTTGTCTTCCTGTTCCCTGTTCACCATGTTTCCAAATGGGCCAATAGGATGGGCATGATCGGAGAGTACCTTGAAGAGTGGGTAAATTCTTTAAGCATGCTCTACCTCAAGCCCGCTCAGCCTCTAGGAGCCTCCCTCCAACTGCTTGTTGCTGGCATACTCCCTGTGTAATAGAATAGCAGCAGTCTGGGTTCTAAAGGAAGCACTTTTATGGGGGAAGTACCTTAATCTTCACTGCTACCTCATAGACTAGGCCAGGTACAGTTGAAGAAAGCAAGGGCTGCTATACTTTGTGTTTTGACAGTCTGAGCCCTGCGTTCTCAGCTTCCTGTGTGTGTTTGGTACTCTTATCTGTCAGGTGATTGGAACTGCTTTCAGTCACCTGCAGATTTGTAATATTTCTTTATTTGGAAGCTGCATCATTTTTCTCTATTTGCTCATCTCACTCATTTCAGAATGGATACAAGCTGGTTTGCTGACCATCAGGTACATGTCCACCTCCCCTCTACCTGTTTTCCAGGGCAAGACTGCAGCTTTATCGGACACAGGACATGGGCTGGGGTGTGCGGTCCCTCCAGGATATCCCCCTGGGCACCTTTGTCTGCGAGTAAGTGGGTCACCAGAGTCCCACAGCTCTGTTGATAATTTTGTGGATTTTTTTGTTTGTTTGTTTGCTTGTTTGTTTTTCTCTTTTCTAGTATTCCTCATACATGTTTGTGCTCTAAGAAGCCCCTGGGAACATCTGGTTCACTGTCATGCAGAAGTCAGGCAGTGGAGTTATTGTTTGCACCAGTCGCTCAAGCAGCCCACAGACTCTAGTCTTCTACCTCAGTTGTTTACTAATGTTGTTAGTGTCAAGAGTCCTGCACAGGACTAGTATGTTTGCTCAACCATCCTTGGTCCTCACCTTGTACTGCAGACTGTGGGGCCAGATCCAGATCCCAGCTTATTAGCACATAGAACGTTTTCAAAGTGTCCCATGTCTGCATCCTTGCTTTCCTTGGCACTGTTCCTTGTCTGAGGGCATAGAAGTGATCACATTTCCTTTTTCTCACTACAGATACGTAGGGGAGTTGATTTCGGACTCTGAAGCTGATGTTCGGGAAGAGGACTCTTATCTCTTTGATCTTGACAATAAGGTAATGTGTTGTGAACAGCCAAAGCATATGAGCAAATGATCGCAAAATGTAAAGCTTGGACGGTTAGTTCTGGTAGATTCTGGAAAGTGGCTGGCATAGGTAGCCAGCCCTGGAGTCACTCTGATGAGCGCCCTGCTGCTAGTGGGTGTACGCTCATTGCAGACCTATTAGATTTTATCACATAGTTCATGGCCCATTTTGGTGTTCAAGGCATAGACATCTAACTTGGGAGATCTCTGTGCTATTGTAGCAAATCACCTGCCTGGAATACTTCATTGTGCACCCTAGTTCCCAGGCTGCTCCTCTGAGACCATGTGCTCTTGGAGTCACATGGGAACCAGCAGGGGATCCAAAAATGCTAGTGATGGACGTATCCTTTGTGTTTCCATTGATCTCAGGGTGTTAGCTTTCTATATCGGCAGAGAATAGAGGGCCAAGCTTGGTCTGCTCTGGGAATAGGCTTTCCAGTGGCTTCTGAGGACAGTGGAAAGGTAGTTAAGACCACCTCAACCATCACTGTTTCTGAACTCAGGAATTGCTGTTCCTGAATTGCTTTGAGTTCCTAAAGCTGGGCATGGTGGTGCATACTGTTAATTCTAGCACTTGGAGACAGAGACAGGCAGAGCTCTGTGAGTTTGAGGCCAGCTGGAGTTATGTGGTAAGACCTTGTTTAAAATAATATTTGAGCCAGGTGGTGGTGGCCCATGCCTTTAATTCCAGCACTTGGGAGGAAGAGGCAGGCAGATTGTGAGTTCGAGGCCAGCCTGGTCTACAGAGCAAGTTCCAGGGCAGGCTCCAAAGCTACAGAGAAACCCTGGCCTGAAAACCCAAAGCAAACAAACAAATAAATTTTAAAAAATAGTAAAGCTACAGAGAAACCCTGGCCTGAAAACCCAAAGCAAACAAACAAATAAATTTTAAAAAATAGTAAGTAGTAAGTAATTACATCCTAAAGCTCACAGTCTATGAATAGGTAAAGAAATAAAGGTTTTCTAATTTCCAATGTAGCCAGTCAATCATGGCAGCAATATTTTTCCCAGAGACTCTGACTCTTTAAGTTACCCAAGAGGTTAGCATTTGTGAAGCCAGTTTTATGTTATGAACAACTATGGGGACTGCAAAGCTGACTGCCCAATATTCCAGAGAACTTGCTTCAATTCCCAGCACCCATATGGCAACTCAAAACTGTAAGTCTGGTTCCAGCAGGTCTGATACCCTCTTCTGGCCTCCATGGGCTCCAGGCACTCAGATGATGCACAGAGATGCATGCAGGCAAAGCACCCACACACATTGGCGGGGTGGGGGTGGGGAAACAAACACTCTCCCAACACACAAAAAAACAGGTGTGATGTTACAGAGAGGTAGAAGTTAGGAAACCAAAAGTTCAGCTCTTCTTCTTGGCTAATTTTAGGCCAGCCTAGAATTTTAAAAACAAAACAAATCAAAAAACCCCACAAACAAAAAAATAAAATAAAGATATTTCTCAGGCTCAAGAATGTCAAAGCCCTTAGGTGTCTTTATATAAGCAGCACACCAGTTCCTGAATTGAGGCAGGTTGTTGTTTCCTGTGTGTGTGCTCGTGTATGCAGCCATGTGGGGCTGATTATGAGAGCTCCCTTGTTGCTGGTGTGGATGCAGGTCCTGGAGTGCATGCCATCCTTCCCTTCCTTCTTCAATGAGAGGTGTTTGTTTGAAGTAGTATGTTTACTAGTCTTTAAGATATATATATCTTAAAGAACCACTATGCTTGATTTTTGCACTATGATCTTAATTTGCATTTTCATGATGGTTAATAATATTGAGTAACTTCTTTTGTAGCCTCTACTTATGTTTTTGTAAAACACAAATATTCCCAGAAATTGTTTTGCCTTCAAGTTTGGAGCTGCACAGACTGAGGTCAATGTGTTGAATTGGTTCCCCATATTGACACCTGTGTTTCTTCACCACCACTCAGCAATGTGACTCCTAAGTGTCCTCAGTGCCTAGGCTTCCTCCTGCTGAGTCTCAATTGCTATAATTCATGCCTCTTACCTTGGGGAGAGGTTCAAAACCAGCTGGGCAAATTCTACAGACTCCTCTGCTGGGATCTGATGAATACTGCATGGAGTAGACAGCCACTTGTGGCAGTTGTGATCTTTACCATACAACATAAAACATGGTAAAGATGTATAATTTTATAAGAAATTACCAGTTTTCCAAAGAGGTTTCAAAGAAACCCCTTTATAAAAAATGGATTTTGTGTGTGTGTGTGTGTGGTTTGTGTGTGTACCCATACATACAGTTTGCATAACTCAGCTTTCTTCTTTTACCTTGTGGGTCTGGGTCTGGGAGTTAAACTTAGGCTATCAGACTTGGCATCAAGTATCTTCACCCACTGAGTCATTTCACTGGCCCAACACTGTTTTATTTAAAATTTTTTTATATGTACACACATGTTCTAAGTATATTTATTTTATTTTATTTTTTTGGGATATAGGTTTCACTATGTAGTCCTGGCTTGGAACATGTAATGTAGACAAGGCTTGCCTCAAACATGTAGTGACTGATCCTTCTGCCTTATCCTTCCTATGCTCAGATTACAGGTAATAATAACCATATTGCCTCCAGACACTATTTTAGGTATCTTTTGATCTGTCTGTTCATTCCTTCATTCATTCATCCATCCATTCTGCTTCTCTCTGTGTAGGCCAGGGTGATCTTGAACTTCTTCCTGCTTCAGCCTTCCAGGGGCTGGGATATCACACATAAACCACCATGCTTGATTTATGCACTATGATCTTAATTTGCATTTTCATGATGATTGATAATATTGAGTAATTTGTTTTGTGTCTCTTAGATACCCTTATAGCTTCTGTGAATTTTCTGTTGTTCTTCCTCCTCCTCCTCCTCCTTCTGTTGTTGTTGTTTTGGTTTTGTTGAGCCAATATTTCTCTGTGGCTCATTGGCTGTCCTGGAACTCACAGAGATCCACTTGCCCTTTGCCTCCTGAGTGTTGGGATTAAAGGTGTGAGCCACCAAGACTGTCACTGTTGCTGTTTTAAATACAATCTCAGTTTATAGCTCTGGCTAGCCTAGAGCTTGCTGTGTAGACTGTAGAGGTTAGCCTCAGACTCATAGAGATCTTCCCTGTGCCTCTTGAGTTCTGAAGTTAAAGGTGTACAAACCATGTCTGTTCTACTTTATTTTTTTAGACTGGATCTTTTACTGAAATGTAGCTCACTGATTGCCTAGACTAGCTGGCCAGCATACCCCTGAGATCTTTTTCCAGGACTGCAGGTGTGTGCTGCCCCACACAGTTTTTTTTACCTGTGTCCTGACGTTCTGAACATAGTGCCTTATATTTACACAAGCTCTTTACCCACTGAGCCGTCTCCCTAATTCCTACCAGATGTATTTTTAAAACTAATTTTTGTTTTACTTTATGTTATATATATGATATATTTTGTCTGCATGTATGTCTGTTTATCATGTATGTGCCTGGTGCCCACAGAGGCCAGGGAAGGAATCAGATCTCCTGAAACTGGAGTTACAGATGGTAGTAACCACTATAGTTACTGGGAATCAATATTAGGTCCACTGGAAGAACAGCCAAATGTTATTTAACTGCCAAGTCATCTCTCCGACTGGTGTTGCTAATGTTCAGTCCATTCTGTCCTGAGGAATCTCTGTCTCTCCTAAGATCATGAAACTTTCATGTATTTCTATAGACATTTTGTTTAGATCTGTACCTGTATTCAGTCCATGTTGGTGAGTGGTCTATGGTATGGACTGGGATTGTGTCTGTGAGGATTGTAGTCAGCCAGGCACTGCTGGCCAGGACACTATTCCTCTCTCATGTGCTACTGTGTCTGAAACATGCTTTGTTCCTTATCATTTCTGACCCTTACACCAGTGCCACCCTCTTGGTGGCAAAGCTTCACTTGTGCAAGTGGTAGCAGACTTCAGACTGTCCCTTAATGATTGTGTTAGTTCTGAGAGCCAGTCATGGTATCTGCATGAGCAACAGCCCTGCAGTCATGGCTGGAGTTCCATGAATCTTGTCTACTCAGGAATGTGGCACTGCAGCTCTACGTGTCCAGACCCACCAGGTCTGTAATTCCTCTCTCTGCAGAGCCTCGCTGTTGAATAAATAAATCTTATGCATGGTTGTTAAAATGATACTGCTTTTCATTTCTCAACTGATTATGGGTAGTACTTGGAAGTGGTTGGGGTTTTTGGTCGACCTTGTTATAGTCACCTTTTAATTTTGTACCTTTTAGAGGTTATTGATTAGGAGTTATTGCATATACAATTATGTGCCATATGAATAAAGATAATTTCATTCGCTCTTTCCAGGATGTGTAATTTTTGCCTCTTGTTTCTTGAGTATACTCTTAGAGGGGAAACATTTACCTTCCCCACCAAGGGGTATTAGTACAGGAGTCTTGTGAGTACTCACATACTATCAGGAGTTCTTAGGAGGGTCATTCCTGTCATTCCGTGGCTGTAGGTCGAGGCCAGTGTCCAGGGCTTCTTTTAAGCCCCTGGAAACAGAGAAAGTACCAGCCTTTCCCCTATTCTTTCATCACTTCCTCTGTTGTCTCCCTTACCACTACTGGTGTGTGCCCATCCTTATCAATTCCGACATTGCATATCTGTATCTTAAATACCGTGTCAGTGGTTCTTTTTGTCCATTCAGAGGACATAAAAGCTGTTAAGTTTACTAAGACCTTCTATTTGCTCAGATCAAACCCCACAATGTTTGAGTACCATATTGGTGACCACATTTACTGTCCCCAGACCAGAACCTGTCCACATGTATCTTCTTGCTTCATTCAGACCTCTGGGCACACGATTCCTGATAACCCTTCAAGTGCACTGTGTTCTGTGATCATGCTGAGGTCTGTGTGTCTGAACAGGTGAAATGGTCTTGGTGAGGCCCATTCAAAGGAGGTATGGTGGTCCCACACTATCCTTGTTCTGGAAAAGACTGGCGTGAGGTTGGTACGCTGGAGCCAAAGTTAGGTATAGACAGTTGCTTGCTGCAAGGGCAGAGTTGAAAGTCTAAGAGCAGCCCTTCATCTCTGGGTCCTATAGCCTGAGCTGGTGGCCGCGGTGAGGACATGCTCCAATGTCCTCATCCTTCAGTGTGGGTAGTGCAGGACAACTCCTGAGAAACCCATCAGTGGCACATTCAAGGCTCTCCAACTTGGGGACAGCTTCTGGGGTTCTGGGCTGTTAAGTGTACCCTTGTTGGTTGCAGCGTTCTCTAAGGCTCATTCTTTGAGCAACAACAATGAGGGGTGACCACAACTTCCCTAGGAGTGTTTGGTACAAAGTTAGAAGCTTTCCCAGATGGAAGTCATATCTAGGCTTGTAATTCTGGACAAAAATATCTTTAGATAAGAATAGTAGCTTCTGGAGTCCTGCCTAGGGCCACAGGCCCACAGGCTCACAGCCAGCCTTTCTGGCTCCTTGAGACACCGACCAGGCCCCTGTGGGAAATACCCTCCCTTCTTGGCTTCTGTGGATGGTTTGTGCTCTTCAAGGTGTTTCAAAACCGTAATGGGGGAAAAAATGATTCCTTGCAGCAGATAATGGGATAACCCTGGTGGGCCTGTGATGTGGGATGTCCTTCTGTATATTTCTGCCATAGGCCAAAGCAGCTTTATTCATTAACCAATAAAAGCAATACATATATAGGACATCCCACATCAGGCCTGTTACAGCATGGCTCCAACGAAATACCCAGGCTCCTCTTGCTACTGAGCAAGCAGATCCTCCCACCCCTACCCAGGCCCACTCTGTTATTCATTCTCTCCTAGTTTGTGTTGGAATTCTGCACACCTGTCTCATCTGCCTGTCACCTACATCTTCTCACCTGTGGTATTGCCTTTCCTAGATTTAATTTTCTCTGCTGCGCTTTTCCTAATTTTAAAGAAGTCTTTCATCTAGATGATAAAAGAAAGGGCAGACAAGGAAAAAGAGCGTTTGTTTGGCTGCCATTTCTTGGGATATTTTGTCTCAAGGCAGCCTAGTTTTTGATGTTTGCTGTGGGAATGTTCTGACCTGCAGAAGAGTGAAGATGACCAGAAGTAGGAGCCCATGCTGTCACCAGAGCCAACATTTCCTTGCTTAATTTCTTTTGTTCTCCCCCCCCCATACAATGTTAAATATAAAAAAAAAAAAAATCTTACTCCATTCCACCAGTGTGTGTCTTTGTGCGGGGCCACGTTCATGAACAACCGAGGCATTGTCATCACTCCCGTCTACATAGAAGATGGCTGTTAGTCGGTGCCAGCTTTCTCCCACATTTCCCCAGCTCGCCTAAGTACTTTGCACTGAGTAGCTTCCCGGAGCTAGTCAGGACTGTGCTCACACCTGCTGCATCCAAGGAGCGCAGCATTCCCAGGGCCTCCGTCTCCTACTGTAAACACCAGTTATTGCTCTGCAGCGGTCCTGCCAGTCTGGACATGTCTGTCCCCAGATGTTCCTACACTTGTCTAATGAGACCCCAGTAACACTCATGCTGCTGGCCCGATATTCCTTCTGGCTGTGTTCTTAATGAAAATTGTGGTATCTGCCAGTCTTGGCTATTCCCCTTTCACCTGACATCTCTGCACCACTGGCAACTTCTGACATGCTTTTCACATTCATTCAAGGAATGTGTTTGTTTGTTTGGTATTTAGTGTTCTGTCTGCATGTATGCCTGCAGCCCAGAAGAGGGTGCCAGATCTTATTACAGATAGTTGTGAGCCACAAGGTGGTTGCTGGAAATTGAACTTGGAACCTCTGGAAGAGCAGGCAGTGCTTTTAACTGCTGAGCCATCTCTCCAGCCTGTTTAAGGAAACTTTTATTTCGGGTGTTTGTGTGTGTGCATGCACATGTGCATATGTGGGGAAACCAAATGTTGGCATCAGGTGTCTTGTTGCTTTCTACCGTATTTCTGGATATGGCTGGACTGGGGTTATTGGCACAATGGCGCATCGCCTTGCTTTCACATGGTGTGGGGATCTAAACTCAGATTCTTGTGTGGCTGACACTACTGACAGCCATCTCTACAACCAAGATTTTTTTTTTAAGGGAAAATAGATATTTCTCCATTCATCTCTAGCCATCTGCTCTTCCTTGAGAGAAGGCAGAGACTCTGTCTTGACCATGTGCCTGTCTATTTTTAGAATGAGGCAGAGGTGAAAACTTGCCAGGTATAAAGGAAATTTGTTGTTTCTTTCCTTCCCTCTTTGTGTGTTTTGAGATACAGTGTACTGTCTAGGTTAGGTTGGTCTTGAACTTGTTGCCATCTTCCTGCCTCTACCTTCCAAGTGCTGGGATTACTGGTGTGTACCATCACCCTTTTGTTTTGAATATTGATATAAATCATGCCCCCCCTCCTCTCTTCTCATACACATACGCACTTGGAATGTTTGATCAGTTACAGCTTCTTTGTAATGTGTATACTGCTCTTGTTTTGGGTCCTACAGACTTCTTACCTGTATTGATGTTTTCTGGCACTATTAGCCTTCCTATGTCTAACATAGCCTCACACAATCTCATTTTTCTAAGAGACTCTTGTTTATTTATGAGTAGAAAATCTGCTAAGGTGCTAACTTTTTTCTTTTTTCTAAAAATTATGTGGGTGTTTTGCCTGCGTGTATTGTATTTCTGTGCACCGTGTATGTGTGCCTGGTGCCTTCAGAGATCAGAAGAGGGTACCAGATCCCTAGGGAGTGGAGTTGCTATCAGTTGTGAACTGCTACATGGGAACTGGGAATTAACCCAGATCCCGTAGAAGAGCATCTAGTGCTCATAACCACTGGGCAAATACCTCCAGTCTCTTTTGTTCCCCCCGACTTTTGAAACAAGTTCTCGCTCTGTAATCTTGTCTGACCTAGAACTCATAGATCCTTCTCTGCCTTTAAAGGGCTAGGATTAAAAGTACCACCACACCTAGCAAAGGTGCTGAAACTTGTGTTCAATAGTGGAGTCATAGCAGGAGTCTCCAGTGTGATACATGGCCATTAGGTGGTTTGCTTCTCTGCTCAGGTTGAGAGCTGCCCTGTCCTTACCTATAGATAGAATCTTGGTTCTTGAAAGTTTGTATCAGAATAGCCTTGCCAATGATAGGGCCCATATATGCTGGGGGTATGTCCTGCCCTCTGCAGTTCTTTGGTTCTTAGGATATATTTTACTGAAGACTTGAAGTATTGTAATTGTCTTTTTCTTCAGTTGTATTACCAGTTTGATATGCAGTTATGTTCATGTTTTAGTTAGTTCGGATTTGGAAATTTAAGAATATGTGTTTTTATCAGGCATGGCAACACATGTTTCTGTACCATCTCAGCACCTGTGCTGAAGGCAGTCTGGGCTCACATAGTAAAATCAAAACCTGTGGTGTTCATGAAGCATGTTGCCGTCAGAGGACAAGTGCAAGATTTGGTGACAGTGCCTTTTACCTTTAAGCATCATAACTCCCAAAAATAAAATGACTGGTTTTTGTTTGTTTGTACTGGGGTGTGGAAAGATTGGACTCAGGATTTCATACATGCTATCCAAGCATTTTATCAGACTTTTCATTATGCAAGAGACTTGTGTGTTCTAAAAGTAGAAACTATATTAAAATCTTGCTCAGAAAAACTGTGCTTCTTTGCATGTTCCATGTTCTGTTACCGGATATTGGATTTTTCTCTGGCTGCTGTCACAAACACTGACACCCACTTAGCCTGTTCCTCACAGCTCTGATGCTGGTTTCTAGCCAGCACCTTCACACTGCGTCCCTGTGAGGCAGGAGCTCTTGGGAGTCTCTCCTGTGAGTGCACTCATTGCACCCAGACTTTGCCCGCAGTCAGGGTCACTTTCCTAGAACTCTTGGCCCTCCTAATTTTATCACTGTGGGCTGAGGATTTCAAATAAGGACCTTTAAAGGGGAATGGACTCTTGAGTCATGGCACTGTTCCCGACAGAGACTGTTGTTTGTAAAAATGAAGGTACTTATTTCTTTTGTGATTATGTAGAAAGTGGCATAGTTTCTCTACCCTGCCTTCCTTACTTGCCAGGATAGTACAGAATTCATCAGCACATAGAGTCTCTTTTAGTTTTTTGAGGCTGATTTCATCTTTGCTACTTTTGCTGTTGCTCTCTCCTGTTGAGTAGTTTACTGCCTGGGGTCTTGTTGCTTTCTGTAGAGGAGGGTTAAATAGCCAGTAGATCCTCATTAGAATCCTACTTGATTCTTTCCTTATTTCCTTTTCTTTGCCCAGACTTTGCCCTTCTCTGTAGTGATTGCAGTCTGACATTCTGCTGTTTTGTGCTGTATAGAACATGAGCAGTTCCTGTCCCTATGTAGTGTTGCATACATTCCTGGTTTGTCGTAGGTTAGGCTTAGCTGACTTTTCAATCTTGTTTGTTTTTTTGTTTAGAGACAGGATCTTACTATGTAGCTCTGGTTGTCCTGGAATTCACTATTAGACCAGGCTGGCCTCAAATTCAACAGTCCCCCTCTGCTTCCTGGGATTAGGTGTGCCACCATGTCTGGCTCGTTTGTATTATTTGGGGGGAGGGGGGTCTGTGTATCTCTGGCTGTGCTGGAACTCTGTAGGCTGGGCTTGAACTCAGAGATCTGCCTGCCTCTGCCTCCTGAGTGTTAGAGTCAAAGGCATGTGCCACCACTGTCCGGTGCTCATTTTTTTTTTTTGTATTTTTTTTCTTTTTTCTTTTTCTTTTTTGAGACAAGGTTTCTCTGTAGCTTTGGTGCCTGTCCTGGAACTAGCTCTTGTAGACCAGGCTGGCCTCGAACTCACAGAGATCCGCCTGCCTCTGCCTCCCGAGTTGCTGGGATTAAAGGCGTGCGCCACCACCGCCCGGCAACTCATTTGTATTCTTAATGTTAACTTTTTTATCCCTCCTCACCCCCTGCCACAAAAACACACAGGACTTGTTGTTTTCTGCCTTTTTTAAGCCCAGCTTCAGATTCAAGCTCTGCTATTCATGTGCGGCTCTGGTTGCTGTCCAGCTGTCTGCTGTTTTCAGTCAGCTCAATGTCTTCTTTCAGTATGGGCCAGGTCAGCCTGAAGTTTTAGTGTGTAGGTTGGACCCACTCCAGAAGCCCAAGGAAAAATCTTTAGCCTGTGTGATGCCTGCCCTCAGAGCTGTTTCCTTCAGGGGCCAGGCTGTAGCTTCCTTGGCTATCACCACAGAAGCAGTCACATGAGTCTGTGTTAGATCAGTGTCTTTATGGCAGATGCAGGGTATAGGTCGCTCTGTCTTTAATCTGCCGAATTCTCTCATAGTGTCTGTTCTTCAGGGATATTAATGGAGTACATTCATCCACATTCATATCCACCATTCTATCTTCTGCAGGTCTTGAAGTTAACAAAATGAAGGTTTTCAGATACCCATCTCAGATCCAGACTTTCCCATTATTGGTTTGTGTTTGACCTTTGTCTGAACTCTGAGTGTGTTTACAGGGTGTGCCCAGATGTCTGTAGCAGGCTCTTGTTTGGGCCTTATACTTGACAGAATTATTCCAGCACATCTGGCTTTCCTCTCTAACTTTCCTTCTTACATACTGTGGTTGTATAACTGTCATACCCAAGCAACAAGCTCTGGAAGTGCAGTGTGGCCAGCCCCAGACCTGTCTGAAGGCCTCAGAATGCTCGTTTCATCCCGGGCAGCTCCTTGGAGTCATGGAGTACAGTTTTCAAGTCTTTTCTGCATGTTAGGCCTGCCCTCTTTAGCAAAGGTCTCCTTTGCCATGAAATAGTCCCCTTACCACAGCAGTTTCTCGCACATAGAACTCTGTGAGACAACTGTTTAAGTGGCTCAAGAGTTAGCATAACCCTCTCAGCTAATCTTGATCCTGCAGTCCCTGTCTGCTGGGAAGCAACCACAGAATCTGGGCAGAGTCATAGGACAGGGACGTGTGGAAACCTGTACTCCTTTGAGTCCTAGGTTAGCATGGTGCTTCTACCTCTGGAGCAGGTAGCATGGCCTGTCGCTACCTCCGGGCTGTGACAGAGTCTGCTTTGCTGAGCTGAGTTGTCACTGAGCCATAGAAGGGAGTTCTTCAATCCTGGCAGAGCCACTGTTCAGGTCCAGGTTTTCAAGCCTACAGTGCTGGTTTCTAGGGTAAGGACATGTTCTTGATTGATTACTGACTGAGTCTATCATGGACCCTTTCACTTTTTTACCCCAAAGGATGGAGAGGTATATTGCATTGATGCTCGGTTCTATGGGAATGTCAGCCGGTTCATAAACCACCACTGCGAGCCCAACCTTGTGCCTGTGCGCGTGTTCATGTCACACCAGGACCTGCGCTTTCCCAGGATTGCTTTCTTCAGTACCCGCCTGATCCAGGCTGGGGAGCAGCTCGGGTACGTACAGCATGACCCTGACTGGGCGGGTATGGTTGCTGCCTTCCTAGCCATGCATGGACTTTCAACATTTAGGGTTCTGGGCCTAGATGGGATGGCTCAGGGGCACTTGGGATATTCCACCTGCCACTTGTGTCCAACACACAGAAATGCTGAGTTCTACTTCCCTAGGTTCGACTATGGGGAACGCTTTTGGGATGTCAAGGGCAAGCTTTTCAGTTGCCGGTGTGGTTCTCCCAAGTGTCGGCACTCCAGCGCAGCCCTGGCCCAGCGGCAAGCCAATGCAGCCCAGGAGGCTCAGGAGAATGGCCTTCCGGATACCAGCTCTGCAGCTGCTGCTGACCCCCTATGAATTGCCAGTGGGGCCCGTGGGACCTTCAGAATCATATTTTGGTGACTGCAGTGTAGAGAGGAAATTCTGCACAAGATTTCCAAGAGGAGCTGGAGGTGTGGACACCTACCAGGAATGTTCTGGGCCTGAGGCGTTTCAGCTGGCCCAGTGCTCAGACCAGAGCACTCCTCTGGTCCTTCACCTCAGAGACCTGACTCCATGTTGCATAACTTGTGAGTTACTGGTGGTGGCTCTGTCACTGCAGTGCTTCCCGTTTGTTTCTCCTTCCGGTCTCTGAGGTCCTTGCTCCACTGCCAGGTTTGTTTGTATACTGTCTGGTCAGGCTCCTATAAGGCACTCACCGAGGCCACCGTCACCTACAAGCTGCTCCGTTAGACCTGCTGCCCACAACCTGTGTTGCTGGCACCAGCTCCCAGGTGCCACCAGAGGACACTAGCTCCCTTCAGCCTCGGAGAGGTTGGCTGACCCACCACTCACTTTGATGAAATGTGGGTTTGCTTTTTAAAGAAATCCTATATCTAGCCCTATATATCAAGCCTCTTAATGGTGTTTCTTTGCGAGGAAGCAGGTTGGTGGTTGCAGGCAGACTCTGCACTGGCCCCAGCCAGTTCCGTTGACGCAGGCACCTTATGTTGATTTCTAAGCCACATGCTATGATGATGGATAAACTCGTTTGTTTTTTACCATTACCGAACATTAGGACAAACAAAGAATAAAAACACAAAACACAGACAACGGTGCTGAATCTGGTGTGGTTTCTACTCACCATGGGAAAATAAACTATCAACTGTAAAAAGAGAACAAAATGATTTTAGAATAAAGTGCAGGAAAAACTTTTTTAAAATGTTAGTCTTGTAGTTGAATAAATTTGCCATCACCTTTTGTGTGATGGCCTGGCAGGTCATGTACTTTTTTTTGGCATATACCTTTCTAAATACTGTAATTAGTGCAGCGACAGTGGGTTTTTTTTGTGTGACTCTTCTAAAACATTCATAATGCAGTCATGTTTATTTTTTTCTGTTAAAATGTTTTTGACAGTTTTAAGAGCAGTCTTTTGGCTCAGACCATTTCTTGTTCTGTTTTCAATGAAATCAATAAAAAAAGTACTTTAAATGGAGTTTTCCTTATGATACATTCTTTCTCCTGGTCTCTGCAAATCCCTAGCCTTTCCACTTTGGGTGCTACACTCAGGAGTTATATGGGTTCTAGAAGTCTGCCAGCCCCACTGCCAGCCCAAGGCTGTGGAGCTGCATGTGTCCATGTTTGTCAGTGTGTTTGTTTGATGTCCGGTGTTCCAGGTTTGAAAGCCATTCTGAAGGCCGTTGGAGCAGGTGAGTCCTCATATGTGACAGTCTTCATTGGGACACAGCAAGGGTAGAGGAGGCAAAGCTGGAGCTCTTTCCTCCCTGCTGACAAGTGATGCCTATATGCTTCCCTAGGGACTCTAGACTCACCAGTGCCTCTCTGTGCTCCATGGAAGTCTGGTATTGCTCACTACAGGAGAGCTTGTAAACTCAATGAAAAATTGATCAAAGGCTCTGCCTTTCAGTGCATGGAATTTGTTCATTCAGGCCTTTTTTAAAAGGAAGATTACTGTCTCTTTATAAATGATAAGATAGGGTACCTGGACCCAGGTGCTGTTCAGCCTGTGGCCCTTGCATCATTACTGGCAGCAGCCGTGGGATGGCTATGGGCAGATGGGATACTGGGAGACCCAAGGAAGGGCTAGCTTTACTTCTCCCAGAGGAGCTTGGCTCTCTTAACTGCTCTCAGGAGGAGTTGGGCTGTGCCGAAGTCCCCAGCAGCTCCCCTCCTTAGACTCCCTTGCCTGTTTCTGTACAAATACTACACCGATATAACACATCTCTCTCAGGGCAGAGGTGCTCATTTTGGTAAAATCAGATTTGTGTGGTGTGGGGTATGTTGTGTGCTTCATGCAGCATTCACACAGTACCTAAACTTCTGTTGAGAACATGGGCCTATTTCCAGGGTCCCACTAATAAAAACTATACTGGAAAGAATCCTGTACCTTGTCTTTTTTACTAGTCATGTTACTGGGTAAGGGTATCTAGGTTAAGTTTCTGTTGCTATGAAGAGACACTGTGATCATGACAGCTCTTAAAAGGGAAAACATTGCCGGGCGATGGTGGCGCACGCCTTTAATCCCAGCACTTGGGAGGCAGAGACAGGTGGATCTCTGTGAGTTCGAGACCAGCCTGGTCTACAGAGCTAGTTCCAGGACAGGCTCCAAAGCCACAGAGAAACCCTGTCTCGAAAAACCAAAAAAAAAAAAAAAAAAAAAGGGAAACCATTTAACTGGGGCTGGCTTACAGGTTCAGAACTTCGGTGCATTATTGTCGTTTGGAGAAACATGGCAACATGCAGACATAGTGCTAGAGAAGTAGCCAAGAGTTCTACATCTGGGTTGGCAAACAGCAAGAAGAGGGAGAGACACTGGGCCTGGCGTAAGTATTTGAAACTCAGAACCTGTGCCATAGTGACAAACTTCCTCTAACAAGGCCACACCTACTCCATGAGGCCACAAATCCTAACTCTTTCAAATGATGCCACTTCCTATGAGACAATGGGGACTATTATTATTCAAACTATCCCAAGGGAATAAGGAGATATGTGTTGTACTGTGCTAGGGAATGAATCTACACAAAGCAAGACCTGTCACAGGGTTTAAGGTCCGAACACATCCTGCAAAGTTTAGCCAAAGGCTTGATCAGCACCAAAGGTCTCTTGTCTGGAAAGCCCCTACTAACTGGTCAGAATGCATCTGCAGTTTAGAATTTCTGCCTAGCTGGTAGGGTACTTTTACATACCCTATTGTCTAACTCCCTCCCTACACTGCCTTTGCAGCTCAAGATTGACCTCATATGAATTTGAATTGTAATTATATATTTCCCAATAAATGCCAATGATTTTTCCCTCCCTCCCTATCTATCTATCTATCTATCTATCTACCAAATCTATTTGGAATCTATTACCAAACTGCCTCAAAATGGATTGTGTACACGTCATCCTTATTTTATTGTCTATAGGGAAATACTGCAGTGTGCTGTTCTACACTTCTTTGAGTATTGGTAAAATCAATGTTTGTTGTAGGTTGGTATCCCCTTCATGTGAACTGCCTCTGTATAGTATTTCACTGTGCTGTGTCTCACTGATTTTTTACAAACCTTTTATATGCTGTAGTTTTATATTTTCATGTTACGAAGTATGTCTTTGACATCATTCTGATTGTATAGTCTATTTAGCAAGATCTCCAGGGCCAGTCATAGTGGTACACATCTTTAATCCCAGCACCTGGGATGTAGAGGCAGGTGGATCGGTGTAAATTTGAGACCAGCTTGGTCTCCATAGCAAGTTCCAGGTCATCCAGAGCTACATAGTACAGCCATGTCAAAGAAGGAGAGAGGACACAGACTGGACCCAGGGCCTTTCCCTAAGCAAGTGCTCTATCACCTTCCTCTCTGTTTATTTTGAGGTCTCACTAAGTTGTTTGAACTGGCCTTTACTTTTTGTTTGTTTGTTTTCTTTTTTCACCAAACAGTCTCTTCACTAGGGTGCTAGGCTCCTACCTACACTATCGTAAAATGATGTTCTCCAAGCCGGGCTGTGGTGGCGCACGCCTTTAATCCCAGCACTCGGGAGGCAGAGACAGGCGGATCTCTGTGAGTTCGAGGCCAGCCTGGTCTACAAGAGCTAGTTCCAGGACAGGAACCAAAAAGCTACGGAGAAACCCTGTCTCAAAAGAAAAAAATGTTCTCCAGCAGCAGTTGTATTACCGTATTTTTAAAATTTGCTCTTGGCTACAAGTGGGGTTCAGCATATGCTGTGTGCTAACTAAATTGACAAGGTTCTGCCAAGGCATGGTGTTCTAGATTTTTAACCGTAAGTCTTGTCATTCCAGCGCCACATATTCAAGCCACATGTTCTTGCCAGGTGATCTATCATTTCCTTCACACAGTGAATACCTTGTCTCCTAGGCGGCTGCAGGTTATGTCCCGTGTTGACTTCTATCAGAAGTTTTGTCCTAGATTTCATGGAAGTCAGCGGTGCAGGTGAACTTGCTTTGTGTCTGGGTTTTCTGCTCTTGTCTTGTAGAGCACCACTGTATCAATCTTTTTCACCCTTCCCCCCTCCTCCCCAGGAGATTATAGTTACACACTTTCACACGCATGTGTGTTTGAGTCTTTCCTGGTTTCAGCTGCCATCATAAAGTGGCACTGAACTTTCTTGCCCAGGTGTTTGTGTTTTTGTTTGTCTGGGATGACTACTGGAAGTAGATTGGCTAATGATGTAGTGTGTCAGCTCTATGTGCTGCTATGGCTACACCATCATACATGCATGCTAGTCATGCTAGGGCCCAAACACGTACCACAGAGCTTCAGCCCCAGATCTACAAGGGTATTTGCCTGTAGCAGAACTATATTGACCCTTGTAGAACGCCAAGTGACCAATGCTTATTCCCAAACTATATTTTTCTATACCTTATTGTCTATTACTGTTGTAATTTTCCATAATAAAATCACTCATAACTGTCGACTTCTGTCCCTCAGAAAACAAAAACAATACCAGTACTCAGGAGGCAGAGGCAGGTGGATCTCTGTGAGTTGGAGGACAGCCTGGTCTACAAAAAGAGTTCCAGGGCAGCTGGGACTATACAGAGAAACCCTGTCTTGAAAAACAAACAAAACACAAGATTTTGTTGACCTTTAGATAAACATTAGTGGAATCTCATTCACATGTTATAAAATGCTAAGTATCCCTGGCCCTGGGCAAACTGGTCTTGCCTCTCGATAGACTAGAGCAAGAGAGCTGGCACCACCCTCAACACAGGTGAGGGTGAACCACCTTTGAGATCATCTATGTCCACAGCTGGGCCTTGGGTTGACCTACCCTAACATCTACCCTATCTAGGGCCTGCTGGAGCTTGCGGACTGGTACAGTGACCGCAGGATATCCCAGAGGAATTCTTGCGAGGATCCAGTGATGATGATGTACCAGAAGCCAGAGGCCTTGAACCAGATCGGTGACTCATGGCAATGAACACGTCCTAGTAAAGCTGGTAAGACAAAAGGGTATACTAAATTATATGACATTCTGAGCCCCCCCCAATGCCATCAGGACAGATGAAGAGGTGTTGGAGAGGTGGGGAAGAAAGAGAAGCAAAGAGGTTTTTTTTTTTTTTTTTTTTTTTTTGTTCTTTTGGTTGGTTTGCTCACTTGCTTTGATTTGTTTTCTTTTGGGGGAGGGCACTGCAAGGGGAAGTAAGGGGAGGATATGAAGGGACCAGGAGTTGAGTAGAATTAGATGGTTCTTGGCTGCTTAGCCCCAAAATAATCACACAGAAACTATATTTTTTAAATCACTGCTTGGCCCATTACCTCTAGCTTCTTATTGGCTAGCTCTTAACATCTTAATTTAACCCATCTCCATTAATCTGTGTATCACCACATGGCAGTGGCTTAGTGGCAAAGTTCCAGCAACTGTCTCCGGTAGGGCTACATGGCTTCTCCCTGACCGTGGCTCCTTTCTCCCAGCATTCAGTTTAGTTTTCCCTGCCTAGCTAAGTTCTGCCCTGCTATAGGTCCAAAGCAGTTTCTTTATTCATTAATGCTAATCACAGCATACAGAGAGGAAATCCCACATCACAGAATTGGATTGCATGATGTGAAACTCCGAGAAAATCATTAAAGTTAAAAAGGATGTTAAGTATCTGGTAAATTTTGACTACTACACAGACATTTATATCTCTTTGGAAATTTTATTATATTTTTACATTTAGGCCTATAGTCCACCAAGTGAATTTTTGTAGAAAGTATAGGCGTGTGTCTAGATGGACTTTTTATTCCCCCCTCCATATAGAAATATGAAGAAGCCTCTATTCACCTGAGATAGAGCATTGCAGACCAAAAGGAAGGGCCCATTGAAATTTGGCTTGGGGAACCACTGAATGAAAAGCAAATTGTTCTTTTGGGTATGGGATTTGATAGGAGAGTTATTAATGCAACAAAAAGACAGTATTACAGGGACTCTGAAAAGAGAGTAGGTGCATGAAGTAAAGCAGAGGTTTCAAAGAGTGGAGGAAGGTTTCATGATAGAGTGATGAGTAGCCCATACTATGTTCTTGCAGTCAGGTTGTCTCTGATTCCTGGTTGGCAGGGGAGGGACAGGTTTGACCCTTGGTTCAATGTGTATCCATCATATGGAATGTTCCTCTTGTAGCTCCTGATAGTTTAGGGTACTTGATAAACTTCTGTGTGCTTTGAATTAGAATGACTCATACAGGTTCACATATTTGAATGTTTAGTCTGCAGTTGATGGAAATGTTTGGGAAGAATTAGGGGGTGTGGTCTTGTTGGAGAAAGGGTGTCACTGGAGTGGATTTTGAGATTTAAAAATCCCACACCATTCTCAGTGCACTGTACTGGTTGGTTTTGTGTCAACACGAACTAGAGTCATCGAATAGGAAACAGCCTTTGTTGAGGAAATGCCTTTATGAGATTCAGCTGTAAGGCATTTTCTCAATTAGTGATCATTGGGGGAGGGCCCAGCCCATTGTGTGTGGTGCCATCCCTGGTCTAGTGGTCCTGAGTTCTATAAGAAAACAAGCTGAGCTGGGCGGTGGTGGCACACACCTTTAATCCCAGCATTTGGGAGGCATGGATCTCTGAGTTCGAGGCCAGCCTGATCTACAACTAGAGCTAGCTCCAGGACAGGCTCCAAAGCTACAGAGAAACCCTGTCTCGAAAAAGCACAAAAATAAAAATAAAATAAAGAAATAAAAAAAAAAACGGCTGAACAAGCCAGGGAAAGTAAGCCAGTAAGTAGTGCCCCTACATTACCTCTGCATCAGCTTCTGCCTCTAGGTTTCTTCCCTGTTTGAGTTCCTGTCCTGACTTCCTTCAGTGATGAACATCAGTGCTGAAGTGTAAGCCAAATAAACCCTTTCCTCCCCAACCTGCTTTATGGTCATGGTGTTTCATTGTAGCAATCGAAACCCTAAGACTAGTTGGTACCAGGAGTGGGGTATTGCTGTGGCAGACCTGACCTTGTGTGGGTTTACTGCTACATTTTAACATCTTGTTTATTTCACAGGTTTGTATCCTTGTTGTATCTGCAGACCATTAGACAATCTTGGTTGATGGTAATATTTTACTCTAAACTTACAGTTTTGGGGTGGAGAGAACTGGATTAGCAGCATGTAGGTGGGGATAATTTAGCAGACTCACAAGGGGCCCACAGTGTTTCCTGCTCATCTATAACTGAACCCTAAGCTGACTCAATGCACTTTAAAATAGACCATCAGATTTTATTGCTTATTCTCGTATGCACTAGTTTTGTTTCATTCCACAAATTCTTGCAAGTGGTATTTTCAATTAAAGTTGGCTTAAAAGTTGTGTTTTTTTTTTTTTTTGTTTCGTTTTTGGTTTTTCGAAACACTGTAGTTTTGGAGCCTGTCCTGGAACTCATTTTATAGCCCAGGCTGGCCTTGAACTCACAGAAACCTGCCTGTCTCTGCCTCCCTAGTGCTGGGATTAAAGACGTACACCACCATTGCTTGGTCTGATTTAAAATATTTTAAAACTTCATTTGTGGCTTTGCTTTTGACCCATGTGTCAGCTATCTGGGATTTTTTTATTCTGTGTAGTTATTATTTTATGTGTGTATCTGTGTACAACATGCCAGTGGAGATCACAGTGTGGGGTCATAGTCACCCAAACAATCCCAGTTTAGGCACTGATGCTCTGTAAGCTAGTCAAAAGAGACAAATTAATAGTGAAAACCATAAGAATGCTTTGTTAATGTGATCATATTGGAAGGTGGGACAATGAGAACCAGTAACCACTACCAGAGTCCATCTTTGGAGTCCCGACATGAGGTAAGTTTTAAATAGAAAGCAAGAGATACGCAAAAGTAAGCCAAGGATCCTGCCCATCGCTCCAAGTCTCTGCTGCAAGGTCAATTGACAAGTTCCTCTGCTGCCTGCTCCCAGGGTCCTCTAGTTGTCTCTTCCTCCAGAAAGAAGAGGTTGCTGGGGAAATTCTGTCTTGGGGCCTACTGTCCTGGGAGTCCAATCACAAAAGGGAGATACAAATATCTTTTTAGAATACATTCATTCCTGAAAGTTAGATTCTACAGAGGACAGCTTATGGGCGTTGGCTCTCTCCTTACATGATGCATGTGGGGATTCAGCTCAGGTGGTCCTTCTTGGTGGCAAATGCCTTTACCCATTGAGCCTGTGTGTGTGTGTGTGTGTGTGTGTGTGTGTATGTGGTGTGTTCTCTCCAAAGATTTGGGGATTTTTCAGGTGCTTGTGTGTGTTTAGATGTAAGGGGTCAAAGAGATGCTCCTCAGGTAAAAACGCTTGCCACTCACTAAGCCTGACAACCTGCGCTCAATCCCTAGAACCTAGAGAGACACACTACAAAAATAGTCCTCTGACCCCCACATACACACTGGCGTGTTCTGCCTATACCCACATACATCATATTCATACAATAATAGTATTTTAAAAGTGTTTCTATTTTGCTCTGTGTGCTCATATTTAAAATTGTTTCGGGACTGTAGATTTCCTGGTGGACAGTTTTTCTTTTCCTTTTAGCAATTTGAATGTTTGTTTTTTCTTTTTCTCCTGGCAGGGACTCATGTTCCAGGCTGGTCTTAAACTCTCTGTGGAGCAAAGGATGACTTTGAACTTCTGGTTCTCCTACCTCTATCCCAGCAATGGGATTAGAGGCATGCCCCATCAGTGCTGGGATTGAACCCAGGATTTTATGCATGCTAAGCAAGCTCTGCCTACTGAGCTCACTCCCAGCCCTCCCTTTTAGCACATTGAAAATGTCCTGATGCTTTCTGGCATGCCTTGTTTTTGATCAGAAACCAGTGCATTATCATTGTCTTCAGTGTTCTGCTTTATCTTCAGCACTGGAGAGCTTGCTTTTCACAGACAGGTTTTGGGGGCTGGAGAAATGGCTTAGCAATTATGAAAACTTGTTGCTCTTATAGAGGACCTGAATTCAGTCCTAAGCTAGGTCAGTCCCTAACACCTACAACTATCTGTTACTCCAGTGGCAGGGGGTCCGACATCCTCTTGACCTTTATGGGCAGCAGGTATGCATGTGGTACACATTACATACAGGCAAGATACTCATTCACAGAAACAAAATTTAAAATTAAAAGAAATTTTCATCTCTGGACATTCTCTTTGCTTCTTTGTGAAGGGAGAGTTCTTTTGAATTTCTTTAAATGTGGATCAAATGTACCCATGAGCTGTCTATTAAATTTCTATTTTTATTACTGTTATGTGTGTATATAATGGTTGGTCATGTATGTGACATAGATTGTGTATGGAGGTCAGAGGACTCTGTGGATTTAGTCTAAAGAAGTGCACTGTGGAGCCCATCACGGCAGAGGCCCGTTGTCTGTGTTTGCTACCCTCCTTCTCACATGACAGAGCACCTGCGAGGAAGAGTTTGAGAACATTTGGTTTATGGTTTAGAAGGGTCTGTCATGGTAGGAAAGCATAGTGACTGGAGTGAGCGGCACCTGCTCATTAAACCGCACCAAATGGGTGGCAGAGTCTTAAGCTTCATTATATTATATTATATATTATATTATATATAGCTCCATCCTGTCCCCTTCTCCTCAAAGACCAGCTGCTTTTGCCCTCTCCGTGTCTCGCCTGTCATCTCAGCACCTATAAAGTTATGTACACTTCCTTTTATTTATTGTGCTTTAGAGAAGCAAGGGCAGTAGTTAAATTCAGTTCCTTCTGTCTGCCCTATGCACAGTGTCCCAGCAGCCTACTTGGGCTTTACAAATATAAGCCCCTTCGTTTTACACAGTGACTCTTTAGAAGGATTGCCTCCCCATACAAGCAAACAGCACAAAGCTTACACAGCTTGTAAAAGCAAAGTTGTGATCTGCATAGTGTCTCTCCCAGAGCCCTGGAGCACCGTAGTGTTGCTTCATCTCAGGACAGTCCCACTGGCAGCCTGCCAGCGTCAGAACTGTAGTCCTGTGTGTTGAAAGTTCTTTTGGGATAGTAAGACACAACTTTTCACCTCCTTTCCCTGTTTCTAGTTGAATCACCAATGCTTTTGTTATTGATCTTAAAGAGCTCTTTGAGTATTGAGAAAATGCACTTCTTGTATTACAGATTGCCATTATTTTAGATGTGGTTATTTGCTTTTCTGATGATGGTCTTAGGAAACTAACTTGAGTGATTTCCCAGTTTCAACTATTCTGCAATTAGGTGAGCAGTCTGTGCCTGGACTTGGTGGCTCTCGGCCCCAGCGGTACAGTAGGCTCCTGTGATTAGATGGACATGACACTTCTAAGCTTTGTGAGTGGTAGGAGGTGACCCCACCTAGGCGTCCCCACTCTGACACCATGAGCTTATTACCTCCTTGTGCTAGATACTTTTCTTGTTTTTTTGACAGATACCTGGCAAAGCAACTTCAGGAGGGAAGGGGTTCCTTTGGCTCGGGGTTTATGACAGGATATCAGGGCTGCAGAGGCAAGGCAGCTGCCACGTTGTGCCCAGTACCGAGGCAGACAGGACCCCTGGTGCTCCGCTCATGCTCTCCCTTTCATTCAGTCCAGGACCGTAGCCAATCCTGTGGTACCACCCACGTTCAGAGTGGGTCTCCCCTTCTCACACCTTCCTGGGAATGTTCAATAGACACACCCAGATGTGTGTTTCCATGGTGATTCTAAATCCAGTCAAGTAGAAAATGAAGGTTAACCCTCTCACTCTCGTTGCTGAGTTTGTGTTGGCCTCAGCTGACCTAGAACTTCCTGCAGTGCCTACATGCTGCCCCTTGTGGGTTGTGGGACATTCTGAAGAACATTGTCACATTACCCTTCATTATTGTTCCCCCAGTTGTCTCATTTCCCTTCCCCGCTCTTGCAGATTAGCTTTGTTATAAACTTGTCAATTTTCTCCCCTACGGTCTGAAATCCCATTTCAGTGTCTAGGGGAGAATGTCTAGAAGGAAAATGGACCCCCAGGTGCGAGGCTCAGGGCCTGGGCAGAGCTGTGGGTCTGGGAACTCGAAACCCGGAGAAGCAGTTTTCACTTGGGAACCTTGCGGGGTTGATAGGCGGGGACATCACCCCGTGTGTAGCTTATCCTCCACCCCAGGGACTTGTCTAATCCAAATGTCAGGGGCCATTGTAGTGACGGACAAACTAATTGAGCCCATACTGCTGGGTGTTGTTACCTGGAACACACGTGGGTGATAGTGTGGAGGCTGAGAAGAGGCCATGCTGCACGGCACAGTGTTCTAGAGAATCACCAGCTATGAGTTTTACGAAGACAGGGCAGAGGAAGCTGTCGACCATGATCCCCACAGGCCTGTTGGAGAGTACAGATCTGCATGTGTTTAGTGTTGCATTCTGAAGGCTAAAGAAGGATCCAGCCCATTGCTGTAGTGCTGTGGTTCCTAGTGTGGGGCAGCTCTACAGGTGAGCTCAAGGTGACAGTGAGAGCAGCCGCAAGGCTGAGCTTAAAACAGTCCAGCGGGACAGCAGCTGGTCAAATGAGAAAATGTGTGGCCAGCAGTGTTTGGTACCAGGCGGAAAGCAGTGTAGACTGGCTCATTCTCAGAGTGTCTATGCAAAGATGAAACAGTGTACACACTGCGATGGGGGAGCAGGGATGTGTAGGCTTCTCCAAGGCCTGAGCCAGCATGGCCCATGCCAGGCCTGTAGAGACATGTGGTGGACATTCGTGGATAAGGTTTTATTTGAACTGTGTTTTCAGCTCTATTAATTTTGATCAATTCCAACTCAGTTTCATTAATATAAAACCTTCGCTCCTGGGTAGATAGCTGGTTCCCATATGCCGTTGCCACAAACTACAAACTTTGTACACTGTGCCACCAACAGGATGTCTTTAAGTGTCTTCAGCAGCTGTCTTTAAGTCACAGAGTTCTTCCAGAGGAACCACAGACCAACACCCTCAGATTTATCTGGCCAAGAAGTAAGGCAGACAGAGTATTAGCCTGTCCATCTTACCAGCTTCTCCTTCCTTAGGCTGGCTGCCTCTTTCAACAGGAGGTCCCACGCCTGAAAACTGAGGCAGGGATCTCAACTCTGCACCTCCAAGTTCCATTGTATCCATGCAGCATCTTGATCCCAGATCCCCTCCATGTAACTTCGGCTTTCACAGAGCATGGCTGGCCTCTTCCACTCAGTGATAGGCACTAGCATGGGAAACAGTGATGTCCTGATGAGCCATCAGCTGCTGACACAGCTCTGTCCCGTCGTCTTTCTGCAGGTTGTGTGGACACAGGAGTCAACCAGCCCCATCTTCGTGGAGCTCGGTTTACCTGTGCCCTTTGTTCTTCAAAGGCCTCATTAGGCACAGCATCCTCTTCCCTGGGCCGTCTTCTAAGGCCACCACTCATGAAGCTCCATTTATATCTGGAACACCAACTCCCAACAACTGGGGGACCCACTTCTTCCTTGTAAGATGGTACTTGAGCCAGTTCCATATCTTCTCCTGATGCCATGTGTGTGGGTTCAAATCTTCAAGATACAGGTACAGCTAGATATGTGTATGTTAGATCAGGCCTCATGATAGATCATTTCTAGAGGTAAACCTGGGGACAGCTGGGAGAGCAAGCAGCCAGAAATATTCCAACATCAGTGAGGATGAGAGACGGAAGGTAGGGGGAGCTCTGCACCAAAGAGGCAGGACTTGAGCATCTCTATGGGATAGGTCTAGATCCTGAGCATGGAGCTGGCCTTGTATCACGCTCTTTGTGATTTCATGCATTGTGGGAAAGCAATAATGCCCTGGATGGATTTCCTGCCTCTCTTCCTTCTCTTTTTCTTTTTAAAAGCAAAGGCAAGACAGTAGGGCAGATAGCTCGATTGGTAAAGTCTTGAAAACCTGAAGATCTGAGTGGTCCCCAGAACTCACTCTTTAAAAGCCAGGGATGATGATAGTGCTTACTTGTTTCAGTCCCAGGAGCTGTCAGGTAGATCCCTGCAGCTTGGCAACTAGCCGGTCTATACTTGTTGCTTAGCTTCCAGCCAGGGAGAGACTTTAAAACAACAAGGTAGAAAGGTCTTTGGGAACACTTGTGGTTGATGTCTGCCCTCCACTTGCCCACGAACACATATATCTGCATATACATGTGCATGTCTACCTGAACATACATGACCACATACGTAGAGAAACTGTGCACAAGGTATTAGAGGTGAATAAAGACTTTACTAGGTACTGGGCTAGAGGCTTAGTCATACTCCGGGGGAGGGGGATGTGATTGCTTTCTTCCTGATAATTTCACCATGCTGAATGAAAAGATAATGGACTAAGGCATTATTGAGGAAATTTGAAGACCGCGACATAGCTACTGCTCATCGCTCCTATTTGGATCTGCTGTGAGAAAGAGCAGCGAGAGGAGCAGAAAGCTTGAAAACTGTGTGAGCAGTTCTGATGCTGTACAGAAGTGTGGAGAAAGCAGCTGTGACGGCAAAGGATGCGTACATGGAAGAGAGCATATTTGAGTTCTACCCTGGGACAACAAGAGAGGCACAAAATCATGCCGTGGAAGGCTCCAGCTTGTACAAATGCAAATTGACTTGAAGGGGGAGAACCTCAATTGAGACCGCCACCACAAGGGTTCCCGCTCAAACCCTCTCCTTGGGAAGTGCTTTCTCGGGGTCCGCCTCAAAGACACACATAAGTTCTGAGCGGTGACAGATGTCTGAGATGAAAAGCAGTTCATTTTCTGGATTGGGCCTCCTTGAAAGACGTCTGTGGTCCATGCTGCCCCTGGAGGCCATGGTGGTATCCATGGTCTGCTTCCCCAGGCTGTGCTGAAACTTGTTGTTCTTGTGAATGTCTGTGGTCTGGGCTGCCACTGGGGGCCATGTTGATGTGAGTGGCTTGTACTGTCACCAAGGACCATATTGGGGCTCATTGTCCTAATACAGTTGGGGCCATGTTGATGTCCGTGACCTGTGTTACCACCGAGGGCCGTGCAGTGTCTGATACCTATGCTGCTGCCAGGGCCATGCTGATGTGGGTGGCCTGTGTTCCCACCTGAGGCCATATTGATGACTGTCAGCTGGGCTGCCATCAGGGAACTGTGTTGTTGTCCACGGTCTGTACTTCATCAGAGACCATGCTGAGGTCCGTGGCACTTGTGATGGTGGAGATCACACGGATGTCTGGTTTGTGCTGTCACCAGAAACGATGTGGAAGTCCATGATTGGTGCTGTCTCTCTGCTCTCTGACTATAAAGGGCAAGGAAGCTACCTTTGCAGTAACATCGATGACTGCAGAGTCACATTTGAGAAAGAGGGCCATAGAAGGCTTCTCTGACAACCTCCACCTCCGCCAAAAAGTAACAGCCTAGATAGGAAATCATCCAAGAGAACTCTTAAAAATTGTGTTAGAGCCGGGCGGTGGTGGCGCACGCCTTTAATCCCAGCAACTCGGGAGGCAGAGGCAGGTGGATCTTTGTGAGTTCGAGGCCAGCCTAGTCTACAAGAGCTAGTTCCAGGACAGGCTCCATATCTACAGAGAAACCCTGTCTCGAAAAACCAAAAAAAAAAAAAAAAATTGTGTTAGAGGGGCTGGAGAGATGGCTCAGAGGTTAAGAGCATTGCCTGCTCTTCCAAAGGTCCTGAGTTCAATTCCCAGCAACCACATGGTGGCTCACAACCATCTGTAATGGGATCTGGTGCCCTCTTCTGGCCTGCAGGCATACACACAGACAGAATATTGTATATATATATAATAAATAAATAAATAAATAAATAAATAAATATTTTTAAAAAAATTGTGTTAGAGCCCAGAGTCTAGATAACAAAGAGGACCTTAAGAGAGACATGTATGGATTTACATAAGAAGGGGAAAAAGACAAGATCTCCTGAGTAAATTGGTAGCATGGGGGTCACAGGAGAGGGTAGAAGGGGAGGAAGGAAGGGGAGGTGACAAAAATGTATAACTCAATAAAAACAATACAAAAACTGATAGGAATACTGAAGAATAGCTCTTCACAGTTGAGGGCTTCTGGTGGGGGTGGGGAAGGACTCAGTTTTCCTTAAGGGACTGGCCACTGGGAGTTTGGCCATACCCCAGTGAGTATATAAGAAACAGGAATTGACTTGCATTTGTTTGGTTTTTTTTCCCTTTTTCCTCCTTTTTTTTTTTTTTGGTGGGAGGAGGTCACAAAAGTGGGGGAAAGACCTGGGAGGACTGGGAAATGAGTGTGATGGGGTGCATGCTGGGAAGCTCTCAAGTAAAAATATTATGTTGGAAAAAAAGAATGTTTACTCTGTGTCATTGTCTATTGGGAGTGTATAATTTGTATTTTAATTTCATAGAGTTCACAGTTAACAGATTGCTTGAATCTCAGAAGACTCTAGGCTCTTGAACAGTGTTGGTAGTGTTAAAGACTCCAGGAGCTTCTGGAGATGAAGTTGATGCATTTTATATTACCAGATGAACATAAAAGTTTATAGTTCATGAATGATATGTTACGATTTAAAAAGCATATGTTTAGGATCTGGCCATTGTGGCCCCTTTCTTCAATCTTAGCACTCAGGAGGCAGAAGCAGGCGAATCTCTGTGAGTCTAAGGCCAGTAGGGGCTACATGATCTCAAAAAACAAAAAGTTTTTAAAAAAAAGCAAAAACAAAAACAAAACTACCCCAAGACATATGTGTTTAGGTGTCAAGTTGACAAGGGGTGCAGTTTTCATATTAATATTCGTTGTCAAATTTAGAATCAGCATGGAAACACTCCCGAATGCTCTAAGCCCGTGGTGGCTCTCAACCTCTTGAGTGACCCTTTCACGGGGGCTGCCCAAGACCATCAGAAAACACAGATATCTACATTATGATTCTAAACAGTAGCAAGATTACAGCTATGAAGTAGCAAGGAAAATAGTGTTAGGGTTGGCGGTCAGCACAGCATGAGGAGCTGTTTTAACACTCCCAGTGTTTGCAAGGCTGAGAACTGATCCACTAAGGTTTGGTGGAGGAAGGAAGGCTACCCTGAACATAGGTGGCACTGTCCTGTGGGCTGAGGTCCTTCACTGAATGAAGAGAAGAGAACAAGCTGAGTGCCAGCATCTGTCTGTTTCCTGCATCTGCCTGAAGATGGGAAGATGACCAGCTGCCTCATGCCACCGTACCACCACCCCACCCCACCACGGCACTTGAGCCAAAACACAGCCTTCCTTTCTTTTTTCTTTTCTTTCTTTCTTTCTTTCTTTCCTTCCTTCTTTCTTTCTTTCTTTCTTTTTTTGGTTTTTTGAGACAGGGTTTGTTTCTCTGTAGCTTTGGAGCCTGTCCTAGAACTAGCTCTGTAGACCAGGCTGGCCTTGAACTCACAGAGATCCGCCTACCTCTGCCTCCCGAGTGCTGGGAGTAAAGGCGCGCACCATTGCCGGGCCCAGTCTTCCTTTGTTGTTTCTTGTCAGGCATCTAGTCACATCAGAGAAGTAACTAATCCTATCAAAGCATGAAAACGGATCAATATCTCAGAAAGAAACAGCATAAACGTGTATAATTTTTATTAAAAGGTGAAAGTGCTTACTGAAATGCATGAAGAATGGCCCTACCCAACAGAGATACACATTGCTGTGATATTAGAAGCTCAGAGTCACAAAGATTTAACTTTGCCCCTAACTGGTCTATTGATACTATGCAATTTCTGTGAAAACCCACTGTGTGCATATGCTCTCCCGGACAGGCTGATATAAGATCTACAAGGGTAAATCAAAGCTCAAGAAGAGTTACATTTCCCACTGAAAATCTGCCTTTCTGTGAAACTTTAGGAGTCCGTGTCTTTCGCTTACCTGAAGGGAATGACAGTCCTTCCGTAAATGGTGTTGTGGCGATTTGATGCTATATTAAAAATGAGTAGATACCTTCCTTAAATCATGCAGGAAATTAGCTGAAGTGTTTAACACAGAGAGTCCCAGTCACACCAGTGTTCGAAGGGAGCACCAGGGAACACATCCTCAGCATGTCCAAAGGATGGCAGGAGGGTATTGTCACAGTGATGACTAAGAACCTCTTAGGGTCAGTACCCCGCAGCACAAAAGCCAGATGGATGGGGAGTTTCATGGAGCCATCCAGGGCATAACAGCACAGGTGAATGTGAGAGTTCCTTCCAAGGTGGAACCCCATGAGGCTGGCAAGATGGGGCTGCCAAACCCGTGACCGGAAATCGATCTCCAGTACCCATGCAAAGTTAGGAGAACAAACTCCCTCACAGTTGTCCTCTGACCTCCACACACAGTCCTTAACATGTGTGTTCATGTGTGCACATCTGCACACACACAGTGAAAAACAAAATTCTTCAAAGATGGGGCCTCGGGTCCCTTGCTGGGAAAGTGACTGTCCAGGGCAGTGAGTTGAGGAGACTCTGGGGTTTAGACAGAGAACCTGCTTCTTAGCCTTGGGTGGCTCTGAGAAATGCGCTGAGACTATTTTGCATTATTTGGGAGCACAAAAGCCCTTGTGCCCAGAGATCACAGGGAAACCCGGAATGTTAAGCATGTAACGTTGTCTTTTCAAAGAAAAGAATATATAACTTGTTTTTCTACCCAGAAGGCTAGAAACTGGAGATGTTTAATAGCTTGGTAATCTGTGTTATCTGAAGGGCCAGGCCATATCCAGCTCTCACAAGCAGGACTAGAGGTGGCTATTAGTCTAGGTGATCTTTGCATTATCTGTATGGCCGGAGGCTTCCCCCAAGCTCCCACATCCAGGACTGAATGTAGCTAATAGTCCAATGCTATCTGTATAACCAAGACTATAGCAGAACCTCCCCTGGGCCCTGAAGCTAATACAAGTAGCCTATCTCTAGAACCCAGGTTATTGGAGAAAGTGACATGTACATTGAGTTGAGTTTTGATGTCATTATGCCTCCTTGTGCACAGGGGATTGTATTACACTAGGAAACTCCCCCCCCCCCAGATTGTACTGTGTTTAAATAGGCTTACAATAAACGGCTCAGGGTCACATTACAGGAGTTTGAAGCTGTCCAGCTAAGTAAGTCATGCTGAACCAAGTTCCCTTCTTGCCTCTTGAGATTGCTTCCTCTGCTGGCAATCTGAGCTGGCAGGTACCCCATAATGAGATGATCATGGTACTTTAGGGGCCATGGATGCAATGCTATGGTTTGAAGTGATGTGTTTGGGGGTCAAGTGACAAAGATGTAGGCTGTGTTAGCTAATTTCAGTTTTTCATTTGATTAGATAAAGAAGTACTTAAGAAGCTGGGCATGGTGTTCCATGCCTTTAATTCCAGCACTTGGAGGAAGAGGTAGGAGGATGTCTGAGTTTGAGGCCAGCCTGCCCTACAAAGTGAGTGTCAGGACAGCCAGGGCTGCCCAGATAGAACTATTCCCCCGCCCCCAACAAAACCCTAGCAAAACAAAGCACAAGCAAATGAAAAACCACTTAAAGCATTAATGAGACTATAACTTGGGATGTGTCTGTGAAGGCATTTCCCGAGAAGATGAACTGAAGGGAGATGAACTACCATGAATGGGGCAGTATCACCCTATGGGCTGATGTCCCGGAGTGAATGAAGGGAGGCGGAAGCCAGCCACTGCTGGCATCCCTTTTGTCTGCTTCCAGATCTTTCTAGATGTGAGCAAGCAGCTTCATATTCCTGCTGCCGCATCTGTAAGCCTGTTTTGCAGACATGTCTTTGTCTCCATGATGGACTGTTCTCCTTACATCACTCGTCAAAATAAACCATCGATTCCTATGTTGTTTCTCTAGTACAATATGTTTAGACTGTGTTACAGCTATGACAGCTACCAACTTCCGCATCAAAAGAATCACCAGGGGCTGGAGAGATGGCTCGGAGGTTAAGAGCATTGCCTGCTCTTCCAGAGGTCCTGAGTTCAATTCCCAGCAACCACATGGTGGCTCACAGCCATCTGTAATGAGGTCTGGTGCCCTCTTCTGGCCTTCAAGCATACACACAGAATATTGTATACATATAAATAAATAAAAAAAAAGAATCACCAAATGGCAAGAGACAAATCAGAGTGAGGGGCAATAATACTATGACTAGTGGAGGGAGAGAAAACTCAGCCGAGAAGAGAATGAAAATTTTGAACAGCCCTTTGACAAAAAACAAAACAAAACAAAAACAAAAAGCCCTCAAATGGTGAAAAAAAAAAAAAGTGAGTAGATTCTCAGCTTCATTAGTTGTTAGGGAAATGTAGATTAAAATCAAAACAGGGTACTTGAAATACCAACCAGACTGACAAACTGTAGCTGACAGCACAGTTTCTTTGGGGTGTGAGATAGAAGGTGTTGTGGGTGCCACCCCCGTTGTGGCAGTATTAGCAGCACCCAATGGGGTCGCAGAGATATGGTTACCTCTTCCCTGGGGTCCGATGGGCAGATTCTTGCCTCACATCAGGAGAACCCATCAGCCAGGAATGTTTCAGCACCTACGCGGAGAATAAGTGGTTACACAACAGACTAACCCGTGTGGCAACAAGTGATTCCCACTGAAGTGCGGGAACACATACTTCTGTGTTCATGTAGTTCACAGGGTTACAGCTCAGAGAGGACGATGCTGAGCAGTGTCGTGGCGGAGCAGGCTCAGGGCTGCAGAAGCAAGGCGTTGGGGACCAGGTGGGAGACAGGGCTCCTGTGCCTCGTCCATAGAACCACTGGTCATGTCTCACCTTTAAGGTAAATGCTGGTCATACTCAAAAGACAAAATTCTTGTCCTTCTGTATAGTCAGGAGGAGAACACAGTAGCCAAGGTAGGATTTACCTAGCAGACATCAAAGACAATTAAAGAAAGGGGACTTGCCAGGGATATGCAGAGGCCATGTAATACCCACTCCCACTGAGAGTAGCAGGGGCCTGTCCTTGGACATTGTCAGAGCACGGTTATAATCACCAGGCAAGGGGAGGTCAGCAACCCAGGGACTGCAGGGTCTTCCTGGAAGATGTGGATGTCACCAGTATGCAGTGCATGACTGCCAGCATGGAGCCTAGTAGGTCCGACCCTGGGGATTTCAGCATTTTGTAGACAGGTGTGTGAGAAGAGTCAGAGGTGGTGGAGTAGGAGAAGTCAGAAGCAAAGGATGCTGAAGTCAAGAGGAGAGTGGCGCCTGGTACAGTGACACAGATCCGTAATCCCAGGGTTGAGGTTGTGTATAACAAGAATCTGTGTCCAAGCAGAAGAGGAAAGGGTAGGATTGATGAGTGCCATGAAGGTTCTGGGAGGTGAAACAGGCTCATAGAGGCAAGTCACTGTTCTCTTGGCCATTTTTCCCAGCCTATAGCCCATCCCCTGACTTTTCTATCATGAAAGCTCTTAGTATATGCTCACAGACAAGTGACCAGCACCTATCATACTGTCTTAGTGAGGATTTCGACTGCTGTGAAGAGACACCATCACCATGGCAACTCTTATAAAAGAAAACATTTAATTGGGGTGGCTTAGAGTTTCAAAGGTTTAATCTATTATCATCATGGTGCAACATGGTGGCGTGCAGGTAGACCTGGTGCCTGAGAAGGAGCTGTGAGTCCTACATCTTGACCTGCAGGAATCAGAAAGTGTTCTGAGACACTGGGCATGGCTTGGGCATATATGATCCCTTAAAGCCCACCTCCACAGTGGCACACTTCCACCAACAAGGCCACACCTCCTACTTGTGTCACTATGAGCTTATGGGGGACAATGACATTCAAACTACCACACCTGCCTATCCTAATTTCACTGAGCAAGAAGATCAATCAAGACAAAGTCTTTGGTTTTCCTAATGCATCTGCAACCCAACCCACACAAGCAGCCTGGATTTGGCCTCTGCTCCGTGAGAGCAGGACTTCATGAATACGGAGCCTCTTACCTAGACCTCCGGCTTCAGCAGCCTTCCTTTATAATGAATCACTCAGGAGTACACAAGTCCAATGACATTGCTTATCATTAAAGAAAAACAAACAACAACAACAAACAAAAATCTCAAACTCCTGGTGAATTCCTGAAGCTCACTGGCTAGCCAGCCTGGCTAATAGACAATGTTTAGTGAGAGACCTTGTCTAAATAAATAAAAAGTGTAGAGCGCAATTGAGGAAAGATACCTGACATTAACCCCCGCTCCTTTGCATACACACGTGCCCACACATGCACACGCGCGTGCCCCCTCCCCCCCGTAGCTGTTTACAACTGCTATATATACGCCCTCACTGAATAAGCTGTCTACATTTCTGTGTGTACTTCCTCACTAGACAAGCTGTTTACACACCCACCCAGGGCAGTTCCTCACCAAATAAGCTGTTGACACCCACTGTGGTCACTTCACTGGACAAGCAGTCTACACTGATGTAGGTGCTTCTGCTTAGGAGGATCTGCCTGCGGTGTTGTGAGTACCCCTCCACAAAGAAGTTATCTATGCCGCCTGTAAGTATGACTAGTGTCCCTTTGTCCTCGGGTGCAGCTGTTTCCTATTTCTCTGTAACACCCACTTTATGGGGGCAACAGTTACTCTGATTTCCTCCTTCTGTTTGCACGTCTGTTCACATCTCTCAAGGAAGCTGAATGCAAGTCCACTCTTGGTTTAGGGCATCTTTGTGGTCCTCATCGCCTACTATAGGCTTGACTCTTACCTGTTTTCCTTAGTCCCATGGTAACGGTGACTCTGAGGCAGGCTGACATACTAGAAGGTATAACCTACCAAGCTATGTGTGTGGTACAGTGAAGCCTCAAGAGAGCATCCGTGTATTGTGCCCAGAGGCTGCAGAAACAAAAGAAGGAGCAAGGGCCAGAGGTAGAGGAAGGACACAGAGTGAGGGCAGCTTGATGGACCTTCCCTTGGTGTGTGTGTATGTGTGTCCTGCCTTTACCTTCTCTCCTCAGGAGCCTGCTGGTGCTTTCACAAACCACTGAAGCAGGGAAGTGTGGTAGAGAAGAAGAGGCCTGGGGATAGGTGTGAGATACAGTCCTAGCTATGGCATGCCATATGGGCCTCTGTGTCAAATAGCTTGGTGATGAACAAGCTCTTCCCTGCTTCATTAAAGAGCACAGTTGTCTACCCCACCTCTCAGGCCCAAAGCCAACAATCTCAATTCCTTTTCTTTCACTAGCATGTCCAACTTATCCACAGTTCAGCTTGCTCTGGGCCAGTTACAGCCTTTTCTTTTCCTTTTATCCCCCAAGACAGGATCTCTGTTTAGCCCTGGCTCTCCTGGAACTCGCTCTGTAGACCAGGCTGGCTTCAAACTCACAGAGATCCTCCTGCCTCTTCCTCTCAAGTGCCCCACACTGCCCAGCAAGTCATGGTCTTTTCTGTTCTTCAAACCATGCTGCCTGGCGTTGGTGTCTGTCAAAGCCATTGACTGGCCTATTTCTCTCTGTGATAGGGCAGTTGGCAACCCCACACCACTTCAGCTGTCCCTTTCACTATTCAGAGAAGAGAACCAACCTTGATTGTGTTTGATACAGCTGTATTGCGGCTCTGGGGATGATGTTCTGTGCACCCGATGACATTTAAGAGTTCTACTAGGAAAGTGAGCGCTCACAATGAGGCCGCCAAAAATTGTAGTTTCCCACATGTTGTGAGACAAAACACTTATGGGGGAGATGCAACACACCTATCTATTCACCCCAGCTAGGGATCCCACGACAAAACAAAGTATGGATATCACCACAGTCCAACGTGGTGAACCAATGAGTTTTATTGGAGTTACTTACGAGAGTATGGGTGAAGGGTGACTTGCAGTAGCAGAAATGACTGAAAGACCTTATCAAGGTCTACACCAGCATGAGTTCCCAGTTCACAAAAGCTGGGAAACCTAGCGCCCACTGCACAGCCAGTAGGAAGCTCAGCAGGCCACAGAATGGCTTTTCCAAGTGACTCTGGTGTAAACCTCTTCTAGGCAGCTCAGCTGGTTCTTCTTCCAGGTATCTGGTCTGGTCTGTCGTCTTGGTGAATAGGCTAGTCTGAGAGTAATAAAGACTCTCAGCAGTCTTTATTGCTTACTCTGACAGGGAGGGCCTAGTCCACCTGGTGAGTTTCAGGGACTTTCTGAAGTCATTTTGAGTTGTTTACCTTGCTACTTAGAGAGTGTAGATGGATTTTCCTTTGGGCTGCCAGTTCACAAATTATGACACGGAGACTTATTATTCATTATGAAAACTCAGCCTTAGCCTAGGTTGGTTCCTAATTAGTTCTTCTACCTTAAATTAACCTATATCTTTAAATTTGTGTTCAGTCGTGTGGTTCAATACTTCTTCTCTCCATATTGCCCATTCTGCTCCCTCTGCACTGGCCGGAAACTCTGCCTTTCTTTTTCTCAGAGTCCTTTCTGTCCCTGGAAGTCCCACCTAACCTTTTCCTCCCTAGGTATTGGCCATTCAGCTTTTTTTAAACTAATCAGAAGGCCCCTTGGCAAAGACACATCTTCATAGAGTAAACAAATATTGTGCAATATTTCCCCATTTTGTCTTAATAAAAGGGAAAGGTTTTAACTCTAACACAGTAAAAACTGTATACAATGAGGGCAATTATCAGGTATTGTCTAAATAAAAAGGAAGGGTTTTAATGCTAGCATAGTAAAGCTATATACAATAAGAACAATTATCAGGTAAGAATTGCATTAACAATATCCAGTCCATTTGTATTAAGCAAATTTGAGGAAAGTACAGTTTTATCTATTGTATCTTAGTGAGCCCAAAGTTTTGTACCTAATTCACTTGCCATCCTAACTTTTATTACCAACTCAAAACCATCTTTTTATATCTCTCAACCTTATACACTTTATACCTCTTTTATAAGTTTCTTTTCTGAATATAGTAATGGAGAAAACTATATCTAGTCTTCAACTCCATCAGAGACCCAAGAAGGAAACAATACTATCTGAGTAAACAGAAAGTATAGAGCAAGCAACTTCCAAAACCATAGAAATGACAGAAACAGCTGGCTGCCTGGACAGTCACCCAAGGTCCCTCTGCAACATTGGGTCATCTATCTTCAGCCCACATGCCTAGAATATCTGACAGACTTCTCTGTGAAGCAGGAATTTTGAAGGACTGTCCTACCTTGTCTTGGCAAAGTTTGGCAGTTGCTTGTGTCTGGCTTATCCAATTTGGACAGCATACTGTCAGCAGTTGAGGCAAGGGCAGTTTCTTGTCCAATGGATAACTTTGCTACAATTAAAGCAAACTCCATATGGAGGTTCTTTGATGCCTATCATCTCCTTTGAAGTAAATTGGTGCTGCCAGGAGCAGACATGTCTTATTGTCCTAAAAGCCTTTTGTTATTGAAACATCTTAAATGCCATATTATGTAGATCTCTGAAGTGTTTGAAGACCACCCGTTGATCTAAAATATCTCTGTCTGACCTTGAAAATATACCCAACATGGCTACAAATTTGATTGTTATAGATGACTAACTACTAACCTATGCTTTTAATTAGTAGCCTTTAAGGACTATAACTTTACATTTCATTTTAAAATGAGCTGCATATATACAATATCTTAAACAAGAGTATAAATGTATATAATGTATGTTTTTAACAAAAATAATCTTAAGTTTCTATCAATATATAAAATACCTTAAATAAGAGTATAAACATATATACAGTATAACAAAAATAGCCTTAAATTTATATCAAAATATAAAAATCTATACCAATATAGAATATTTAAGGCTGGTAGTTCCTTTTTTAGTTTAAAAATAGATTAAATAACCTACCCTTTTATTCTATCATTTCTATGCCCTCCCTTCTTTTCAGAATGAGATCCCTGATTCTAATCTCTTTTGTTTGGCTTCTTTCCTGTCCATTACCAGTAACCACTTGTAACCAATCCCCCTAAACAATGATAAATATCTATAACCCATTGAATGACCAAAAATGACCCACCTCACCACTTGGGAATGTGGACATCATGTTCTCTAGATTGTTTCCTGCTGTCTGGGAGGGTAACAGCATCTCTAAGGGACCCTGAGAAAATTGAGGTAATAGTTGAGTCCTGGGAGAGCTAGCTTTATCATTCATTGCCAATCTCTGTGTAATCACAATGTGTATCTAAATACACAATGGGCTTATCTGAAGTCCTGGCTGGAGTAGTGCCCGAGGCTGGACCATCTCAGTTAGCTGCTTTGAAATTGTCCTGAGTAGTTTATAGTTCAAAGGCAATCTTTGGCTGGTATTTGTCAGCTTAGTAGTGTTACCACAATCCAGGTGGAATTGTTGTGGGGTCCCATCATCCTTTTGGAGACTCCAAAGGCCTCTGTTAGGAATGGTCATGGTTCACTGAAGAAAACTTAAACATTTTAAATGTCATATGCAGCAGATCTTGAAGAGGTTAAAGGACCACAATTTGTTAAGTACATGCAGGGTATGCAAACTTAATTTCTAGTTACCTGATTCAGACTTAAGCCTGAAATAAAGTACAGAAAACTAGATGAAGCCTTTTTCTATAATTTGTTAGTACTCTATAAGAACATTAATATCATGACAGAAAGTTTAAATATATATATATATATTAATCTTATTAATTTTGAGATAATATATATACCTTAAGAAGACTTTTAAAGAGTCAAAACAAAACCAAAGGAATAAGAGATTAGTGACAATAAAATAGTCTCTTAATTTTTGTTTTTATTCTGTCTCATACCAGGTGGCTCTTCTCACATGAGACAGAGATTTTGGATTTTCCTTTAACAAGCATGCTTGGGTTTAGAGAAGGAGAGAGCCACACTCTAACTCCAAAACCAGCTTTAATTTTTAATTGAACTGGGACTACATAAAGACCATTTGCATTATATGTCTGTAGAGAACAGCAGAAGCAAACTTTTGGGAAGATTTATGAAATTTTATCCTGTCAAGTTTTTTGAGAATTTAGTCATTCCCACATTGGGTGCTAATCTGTTGTTGGAAGCTGCTTGTTTGTTTCCCAGCCGCCCAGACTCCTGAGATAATCACACAGAAACTATATTATTTAAATCACTGCTTGGCCAATCACTTAAGTATATTTTTAACTTGCTCTTATATCCTAAACTAACCTTCTCCATTAATCTGTACATCATTATGAGGTCGTGGCCTACTGGCAAAGTTTCAGCAGGCTCCAGCAGCAACATCTGTCCCCAGCAGCAGCTACATGGCTTCTTGACTCTGCCTACTCTCTTTCTCTATTTTTTCCAGCCCGGCTATATTCTGTTAATCCATTAGCCAAAAATCAGCTTCTTTATTCCTTAATGAATAAAAACAACACATATACAAAAGTCTTTCCGGCACCAGAGATGTGTTATACCAATAGGCCAATTTGCTCTCTTTCTTGGGACATTTTCTCTGGATGATTCACCTTTCTCTTCAGATGTCTTTTTTGTTCAGTGGTCTTCAGATTCCGTAGTTGGATACCTTCTTTATCCTGAAAGACAAAAACAAAATCCTGCCTCAACCCTAACTTTAGGAAGTTTCCCTTTTTGGCAAGTTATAACTGATCAAATGAAAGACATTTGTTAGTCTTATAAGTTAGTTTAGTATGAATGGTCACACTGTTTGATGAACTATTGCCTCTTCTAACCAAGAGATCTTTCCTGTTCAAATTGAATTTTTAGCAATTTTGAAGGTATCCATAGCTTTATTCTCCTTTGGAAACAAAAACAAAACCTCTTCCCCAACATAACACATATCCTAGTTTCCATTCTGAAGTCAACATATCTTTAAAATATTCAAGCTGATTTCATTCAATAGTTTTTTTCTACTATCCAATGTCTCTTTGCAGCTGTTGTCCTTTTCTCATTTAAAAATTAGCATTTAAAAATTCAAAGTCAATAAAACACTGTGTAATCTATCTCTGGTGGTCTTTATTATCAATTTCTGTTTATTAAGCATATCTTTTAAAGTGCAATTAGATCTTTCTATAACTGCTTGTCCTGTAGGATTGTGTGGTATATCTGGTATATTCTTTATGTTGTAATATGCAAAAAACTGTTTTATTTTACTAGAAACATATGCTGGAGCATTGCCAGACTTAATTTGTACAGGTATCCCAATGATAGTCATTTCTTTTAATAAATCTGCAATTATAGAATCAGTCTTTTCAGAACTCATGCAGTTGCCCATTGAAATCCTGAACACGTATCTATGGTATGGTGGACATATTTTAATTTTCCAAACTCTGCAAAATGAAACATATCCATTTGCCAAATTTCATTTCTTTGAGTACCCTTTGGGTTACTTCCTGCAGATAGTGGAGTTTGGTCATACAAAGAACAAATAGGACATTTCCTTATAATTTCCTTGGTTTGTTGCCAAGTGATAGAAAAATCTTTTATCAAACCCTTGCTATTAACATAGTGTTTCTTATAAAATTCTGAGACTTCTAGCACATTTCCTACCAATAGCTGATCAATTTCATCATTACCTTGTTCTAGAGGGCCTGGTAGGTCGATATGGGATCTGATATGTGTTATATACAAGGAATGATTTTATTTCTAATTATTTCTTGTAATTGGATCAATAGCAAAGCTAATTCTGAATCATCTGGAATAAGTTCAGCAGTTTCAATATATAAAACAACTCTTTCTTCATATTGAGAGTCAGTAGGTATATTAAATGGTTCTGGAAAATCTAATAATACCATAAGTATAGCATATAATTCTGATTTTTGAATAGAATCATATGGATTTTGAGGCATGTTACTTAAATTTCCTGACTTGTAACCTGTATTTTCTGATTTATTTGCATCAGTATAGAGTGTAGGAACTCAAGAAATTGGTGTTCCCTGTACAATATGAGGAAGAATCCAATTAGTTCTCTTTATAAACTGAAGTCTTTTGCTTTTGGGATATTGTTGCTGATCTCTCCCAACAAATTACTGCAAGCTCTTTGCCAATGCTCATTTTCTATCCATAATAAGGAAATTTCAACTTTCATAAACATACCACAATTTCTGCCCAGTCTATTCCTATTAATTGACAAAGTCTTAATTTTCCTTCCAGAATCAATTCAGAAACCTTTTCTACACAGGTCTTTATTTTTTACTCTGTTTGTACAGTGAAAATACCCATCATAAGGTATTATCTTCTCTCTGCATAAGAATCTCTGTGGGAGAATATATAGAAGGTAAAATAACCAGGATACAATCAAGCTCTGGATCTAACTGATCCTCCTCTACATTCTGTAATTTCTTTTCTACCCAAACCAATTCTCTCTCAGTCTCAGCTGATAGTTTTCTTGGCATATTCAAGTCCTTATCACCTTGTAAGGTTTGACATAAATTACTTAGTTCTTGAATTGTCAATTGTGGGCCATAACCAGTTGATAACTCCCGGTAATTTTTTGAAAATCATCAATTGTTTATAATTGATCTCTCCTAATTTGTACTTTCTGTGGCTGAGTTTTTCTGTAAACCTATCTCATATGTTGTAATTGGAGCGGCGGGGCTGCATCCCCAGCACCCCGGTGGCCTGCTAGCTTATGCCCCGAAATAACAACACACAAATTGTATCCTTTTAAACACTGCTTGGCCCATTATATCTAGCCTCTTCTCGGCTAACTCTCTTACCTGGACTAGCCCATTTCCAATCATGTATGTAGCACCCCAAGGTGCGCTTACCGGGAAGATTCTAGCCTACATCCATCCTGGGTCGAAGCTGAATCGCGTCTGCCTCAGAGAGCAGAGCTATCACATCTACCCGGGAGAGGGGAGCATGGCGTCTCTGCTCCAGGGAGCAGAGTTGTCGAGTCCGAGTCCGAGCTCACTTCCTCTTCCTCCCAGCATTCTGTTCTGTTTACTCCACCCACCTATGTTTTAACCTATGAGGGCCAAGCAGTTTCTTTATTGCTTAACCAATGAAATCAACAGATTGATATATGACACTCCCACATCACTCCTATCCTAGGTAATTAATAAAATCTTTTCTTTTAATGTATGGAATATTTGTGTACACTATGTAGATGTGTCTTTGCCAAAGGGCCTTTCAATTGGTTTAATAAAGAGCTGAATGACTAATACTTAGGTAGGAAGTACTTAGGCGGGACTTCCGGGGATAAAGAGGACTCTGGGGAAGAAGAAGAAGAAAGGGGGAGTTGCCAGTCAGTGCCGAGGAAGCAGGATGGGTTAGTATGCAGAGGTGAGGGATTGAGCCACACTACTTAACATGGATTTAAAAATATGGGTCAATTTAAGTTATAAGAACTAATTAGGAACAAAGCTAAGCTAACACCAAGCTTTCATAATTAACAAGAAATCTCTGTTCATTATTTGGGATCTGGGTGCCCAAAGAAATATGTCTGCTTATATATAGTTTACTGTATTAGAGTTAAAACCTTTCCTTTTAATGTATACAAAAAGAAGGGAAATATTATGGGATAATCCTTTTGTACACTATGAAGATGTGTCACTCTGATTGGTTTAATAAAAAGTTGAATGGCCAATAGCTAGGCAGGATTTCCAGACACAGAAGATGCTGGGGAGGGCAGAGATATGAGAAGACATGGCAGAAGCAGGGAAAGCTGGATAGATAGTACCTAGAGGAGGTAAATGGGCCTTGGGGCAGCACACAGATGAACAGAAATGGGTTAATTTAAGTTATAAGAGTTAGCTAAAGCAAAGCCTAAGCTATTGGTCAGGCTTTTATAATTAATCATAAGTCTCCTTGTCATTACTGGGGAGTCAACAGCATGATGAAAAAGTCCAACTCCACTTCTCTGCAGGAAACAATGTTTCAACCTGGAGGAACCCATTACCCAACACCAATAGTGCCAGCTACTCAGTGGTGTTAGCTTTCCTGGAGAGATAGGAAATTGGTGATGTGGGCAGCAAACAAATAGACTGGCAAATATCCACAGTGGATCGTTTATTACTGTCTGTCTAGATCCAGGGCCATGGGATCCACACACACCCACAAATACCCACAGTGGAGAACCCCCAGTGGATCGTTTATTACTGTCTGTCTAGATCCGGGGCCATGGGATCCACACATACACATATGTAGACAGAGTTACATGTATAATTACACATATAATTAATAGGAAAATTTATTATTATTTTTGACAGATCCTGTTTGGTTTGGAACTTGCTGTGTAAACAAGGTTGAACTTGAACATAGATGAGACTGGCCCCAAACTCACAAAGACAAACCTGCCTTTGCCACTTCAAAATTATTAAAATATCAAAAATATTAAAAAAAATTAATTTTGGAGACTTTATTTTTATTTCTTGTGTATGAATATTTGTCTGAATGTTTGTTGTACCATTTTCATGCAGTGCCCTTGGAGGCTAGAAGAAGGCATTGGATCCCCAGCAACTGGAGTGACAGACACTGTGAGCTGCCATGTGGGCGCTGGGAATTCAACCCCAGTCCTCTAGAAGAGCAGCCAGTGCTCTTAACCTTTGAGTCATCACCATACCCCATCATAAGCAAATCTTAAAAAGTAAATAAATGTTTTTTCCATTTTTTGTGACTTATTCATTTTTTAATTTATTTTAATTTTTTTTTTACATTTTATGTACCAGTCCCAGATCCCCCTGAAAACAAATGTTTTAAATAAAAAAAACCCAAAAGTTTAAGAGTTGTGAACAAAATCTTTCCTTCAAAAATATACCCCTGTATAAAAGGATATGTATAATGCACTGATTTTAAAAATAGGTGCTTTTTCTACCTTTCTTCCCTTGCTGATATGACAGTGTAAACCTGTGATGGCATGGGTAACGAGGTATCGAGCGAGAAAACAAAAGTATGGTGATCATGGAAAGAAGGGGGAATAAGATAAGGATCCCAGAGCTGACTTTTCATTATGTCAAGGTACAACTGTTTCTTATAAGCTGCTGCTTGCCTCCGCTTCCTAAGTACTTCCTAAGACTGGTCTCCTGTAGTCTATGTTCTTTGGTAGTCAGCCGGATGGATCCTTTGGAATGTGTCAGAAGCCATCAAGGAGAAAATCCCACTTCCAGCCGTGGACTGCCCTTGCTGTGTCCTCTGCTAGGTTTGGCTTTGCACCCCTCACCTCCCAGTAACACTCTGGAGTCATGTGCGGATTAGCTTTCATTCACTAAGAACAACTCAAAGGAGGAAGGGTGTATTATCGCTCACAGTTTCTGAGGTTTCAGGCTGTGGTTTCCGCGGCATCATTGTTTGTGGGGAGTCAGAGTATCATGCCAGAAAAGGTGGAGGAGTTGAGAGGAGGGAGGGAGGGAATTTGAGAACAAGAGACAGAGAGAGGAAGGGACCATAGACCCATACAGCCCCCCCCCCCCCCCCCCCGGCAGCATGCCCCTCAAGTGCCCACTCCCTTCAGCTAGGTCACTCCTCTGCTTCCCACAGCCTCCCAGCAGCCCATCAATTAATGAATCCATCAACGGATCAATCCTTTCACGAGGTCAGATCCCTCTCACGATACCAAAGCCCTCGCTTCTGATTGCTGCTGTAATGGGGACCAAGTCCTCAGCACACGAATTTTCAGGCAATGTCTCAGATCCAAGTTATAGCATGGCAGAGCGATCCCCCCACCTTCCACTCTTCCACATCGCTGTGGCTTTGTGACCTTCCTTTGTTCATTTCCTGCAAGGGTGAAGAGGACCCTTTCTCTTCCTCTGCCATTTGAGTGTGATTTAGGGAAGGGGTTAATCCCAATGCTGTTAAGACCCACAAGCCGTCCTGTGTACTCACCGTGAATGCTATCACCTATTAAGTGCTATATAAATGTTTCTACCTTTGGTAGAAAAATGTCAGCTCGGTGAAGGTGGATCCTGGGCGTGGCAAACAGGTGCACCATGAAGCTCTGTCTGAATGTTTATAGAATGAATGGCAGAGCAAGGACTGTCTGAGCTGAGATCTTGGAGCGGCTCAGGGTCCGGTTTACGAAAAACCGCAGATGGAACTCTTGACAGGGTCCATTGCGAGACCTTCAGGGGCCAGAGATTTCAAAGCAGGGCATGTGAGGATATCAAAAAATGAAGGGGCGACGATAGCCTCGGCATCCGATGGCCAGCATCGAGAGGGAGTGGCTGACGACATGGCCTCCGCAGGACAGGGGTGTGGACGCCAGTGGGAACCTAGGCTGCCTCTTCTGGATGCCACGGACATCGCCCCACCGGGGAGGGTCTGTTCGGGTTCGAGGAGCGCGAGGGCGCGCGGGGACCTCTCAGGCTGCTGACCTGGGGAACCAGAGGCAGCGAAGGCTTTGGGCGGCGCCCCAGGGGCACGCAGAGGCTCACGCTGCCTAGAGCTGGGCACACGCAACTCGGCGTTCCCCGAGGACCGCCGCGGACTCTGGCGGGGGCGGCCGCGGGGGCGGGGTCTGTGGGGTCCGGGGGTGGGACCGACGCGGATTGGCTAGGCGCGGCCGCGTGACCGACCCCTTATAGGGCGTGGCGTAGGGCCGCGGCTCGGGTGCGGTAGCAGCTGGCGGGCGAGGTCCAGGCGGCTTGCTGCGGCTCGGCTAGGAGCCCCTGGCGCGCCGCGCCCTCGGTGCCGGGCCGCGGAGCCGGGGATGCTCGCGGCGCCCAGGAGTCATGGTCCGCTTCGGGGACGAGCTGAGTGGCCGCTATGGGGGCCCCGGCGGCGGGGAGCGGGCTCGGGGCGGCGGGGCCGGCGGGGCGGGTGGCCCGGGCCAGGGGGGTCTGCCGCCGGGCCAGCGGGTCCTGTACAAGCAGTCCATCGCGCAGCGCGCACGGACCATGGCCCTGTACAACCCCATCCCAGTCAAGCAGAACTGCTTCACCGTCAACCGCTCGCTCTTCATCTTCAGCGAGGACAACGTCGTCCGCAAATACGCTAAGCGCATCACGGAGTGGCCATATCCTACGGGGGCCTGGCCGGGCGGGGACCGGCGGAGGTCAGGGGCTGGGGCGACGTCGGTGTCCGCGCGGCGGGTCCGGGAGGGGCGGCTGGGGCCTGGGCGGAGGCGCCCAGTGGCCATCTTTCTGGTGCTGGGAGGGGGTGCGACCCGGGAGAGGCGCGTCGCGGACCCCACGGGCCGGCGAGGAGGAGCGGGGCGGAGCCTCTGGGGCGGTCTCCGAGTGCGTGTGTGCGTGGTTTGGGTGTGCGCGTGTGTGGTCGTGGAGGCCACGACGGACTGGGTGCACGCTGGGCGGAGCCCCTTCTGACCTGGGGCTTGTCCCTTCGTGCACCTGGTCTTGGGGAGCCAGGTTGGGGCACACAGCATGCGGCCGTCCTGGAGGACACGGGAGGGCGAGTCCGAGTCTTGCAGGTGTGAGGGCCGTGTGGATGCAGGTCCTTGCGCGTGCTGACTGCAGGTGCCTGCGTTTATGTGCGGGCATCGCTTGAGCCGGTGCTGCGCGTGCGTGTGTTCGGCATTCTTGGTACATTATGTTCACGTGCGGGTTTAGATACTTGTGGCTGTGTCTTTAGGTAAGGGCGTGCGCCTGCGCAGGACCCGCTTCTGCTGCTCTGGGGGGCTACTGGAGGGTTCTCCCGTGGCGCTGGCGGGCTGGGCAAGGCAGCTGTCCGTGGTGCTGACGGCGTCGGAACTAGCGGAGGGGCTGGGCAACTGCAGAGGCCCCGCCTCTTGGCTGCCCCCAGAACTAGGGCGGGGAGCTGAGAAGACTAGCCTTGAAGGGGGGAAGGTGGGTGTCGGCCAGCAGTACTCAGACCTGGCTACTGCACTGCGCTGTCCTCATCTTCACTACCTCCGTAGCGCCTCCTAGCCAGTCCTTAACCCACACACGCCCTTCGAATACATGATCCTGGCCACCATCATCGCCAACTGCATTGTTCTGGCCCTGGAACAGCACCTCCCTGATGGGGACAAGACTCCCATGTCTGAGCGCCTGGTGAGTGCTGGCTAAGGGTTTGGGGGGCTGAAAGCTTGGGTAGTGGCAGGTTGTCTGATGTGTCTGAGCTGGACAGGCAGGACCCTGTCCTGACTCCTTGTCCAGTGCCAGGAAACTGGGATGGCCAGTTGAGTGTGATGAAAGACCAGGGAATCACTAGCTGGCGCCTTGTGACTTTAGCTACCCCTACTCCCCAGATGGTTCATTTGTTCATGCTGTGCTGGCCTTGACTTAAGGACCCAGTTCTAGACCTGGAATGAGGGAGGGGCATTTCTCATAGATATAATAAGAATGTCAGGCTTTATGGGCAGCCCTGTGTCCAGCTGACCCTTTCCTGCCATATTCCCTAAGGAAGCACTTCTTCCCAAATGTTTCAAATCCATATTCTCCTCTAGTGTCTTGCCAAGAGTTTCCTAGAACCCAGTGATGTCCATTCTGGGAACCAGAAGCCATACCTCTGGGATTATGACTCTTATGGAGTGGGAGGCAGGATCGAAGGCCAGCCTTCTGCACTCAGGAGGTTTGAAGGGCTAGTGTCACTTCACAGGTGAGGGCACAGCCACCGCTCCCTCCTGCTGCCCTTTTGCCTGGGCTTAGCATGTGCAGAGTGTGACTGTGAGACCATAGTACTTCTTGTATGGAGGAGAAGCTCGTGGGGTTCAGGAGGACCCTGGGGACCGAGCTCTCTAAGGAGAAGAGGCTGCTCTGTTCTCTCTCCATCCTGGCTGTTGCTTCTCTGACTTCAGCTCAGATAAAGCAATGTGTAGCTCGGGACCTGGCATCTTGCTGAGCTCTGGTGTGGCCTGTCTTCCCATTCTCTTCTGAAGTTTGGCAGGGGAGGTGGCTCTGAGAAGGTGGACTTCATGACAAACTAAGAGGGATGTTTAGGATGGCCACCTGGGACTGAGGATCTTCCTGGAGGACAGGAGAAGGCTAAGTGGGCGTAGAGAGTATAGACTGGGAAGGAAGATTGTGAGTTAAGTCATGTTTCAAATCAGAGGGTAAATAATGGTCTCTGAACACCTTTGGTCATGTCCAGAAGGGTTCCTCTGTTCCTTTGGGTTTCTGGCCTAGTAGGAGCTCTGCTTGCTCCATTCTTGTGGTGAACAACCATTCCAGAGGCCAGAGAAGGGAGTGAACTTGGAGGTTTACCAGGTTGAGTATCACCAGCGCCAGGCCACAGGTCATGACCATATCTCTAGGGAACTCTGGACCATAGGCCAAGAGGGTCACAGGCCAGACTGAAGTCAGTGCAAGGGGCCATGAACTTAGGCATCCTTTGTTGGCCAAGTCTCGTGTTCAGCTTTCTGATTACCTGTGTCAGAGCAGCAGGTTTGCTTGGTGTTGATAATGATGGGAATGGGAGGATGTAACTTTTGTGGCTAAGCTATTGGGAAAACAAGCAGTATATGCCACTTTGGGCCTATCCTGGAGCTCCAAAATGTTCTCGACTAAGCTCAGCCTTGCCTGTGGGCTCAGTCCTCAGGGGCTGTGAGGATGAACAAAAGACAGACGGGCTTGGACACTAGAGCTTCTAGCTACCTAGCAGTAAGGGGCTGAGTGGTGTTAGGACCCCAGTGTGTCTAGCCTCACTTGGTGTCGGTTCCTCATCTCTGGGGCCCCTGCTTCTTCCTCACTTGTCCTCTATAGCTGCCAAGCCTCTTTCTTGCAGCTCAGCGGCTCGCAAGCCATTGGCATACCCATCTTCCTGTCCCATCAGCCTCAGTCATGGGTCTGGCTTAGAGAAGCTGGGCAGAAGAATCTAAGGGAGAACTTCCTTGCTAGTGGCTCTAGAATATGGTCAGTTCTTCTCTTTTTGTCCATAAAGACATTGTGAGGTCAGTTTCTTCTTTGGTGCAGATAGTCAACAGTCCCTCCCCTTGAGGAACGAAGACCCAACTAAACTAGACCAGAAACCTTGAGGCCAAGACCAATGCATGCATTCCTTCAAGAGCTTCATCCCTGTCATGAGTCAGCATCAGGAGGCAGAACAGGGACACTAGGCCATCATGGATGCTCAGTGGCCAGGCTCCTCATTCTGCTCATACCTGCTGATAGCCACTTCCCTTTGCAAACTTCAGGGCCATCAGCCAGTCTTAGGGACTGACTCCCTGCAGGCAAGAGAGGGAGGATCAAGCTCATGTGTTGGCAAGGCACGGGGCCCTTGAGGGTCATACTTCTTGGAGAGAGGCTCCAGCTGAAGAAGTTAGTTGGCCCATCTCATGTGGCAGCTCCTTGGAGCATATAGGCCACATGCCCAGTCTTCCTTCATGGGGGCATGGTGTGTTTGAAGAGCAGTTTTTGCTGGAGCTGGTCCTAGGGGCCAACCTTGTGAATGGACTCTGGAAGCCGTCCTGCTTCCCATCCTTTCTTCCTATTTTTAAAGCTGCTGACCCAGAGTGTAGCAACTGAATCATGCTAAGCCTCCTTGTCCAGCTCCCTGAAGCTGTCTGCTCTCTTCCCCTTACACCTGATGCTTCTATTGCTTTCTACATCCGTGGTCCTGTAACATCTTCTCCCCATGCTTCATATTGTTTGCTCGGCTCTGGTCCTCCCCAGCATCATTCCTTGTAGGTGTTGGCTAAGAAGTGGACATGGGGATCTTATTAGAGTCCCTGTCTCCATTCCCTTGGTCCTACTGTTTTCTCCAACAACAGTCTTTCCCTTAGACTCTAGCCCTAGAAACTTCTGTTGCCACGCCTTTGACAAGACTCCCTGAGCCTTGGCCTGTATGGGTTCCCGGGTTTGCTCCCACCTCCCAGTCTCATGCCTACTGCTGGGATGTAGGCCTAGCCTGTAAAGGGGGCACTGTCCCCTGGTCTTCCCAATATTGTCACTGTAGTTTCCTTAATGCTGGAGCTTTATTTCTCTTTATTCCCCCATCAGAATTTCCATGTTTTGCCTGTCTATGTGTGTTGCATGTGTGAGTGAGTCCCAAAGCAAAGACTAAGGATGCCAAGCTTTCCAGGTGACCTGGCACAGTGGCCAGAGCCTAGGGTCAGACCCAGGTGGCTGTTGGGGTTACATATGGTCTCAGGTCTAGATACTCCCTCTCTATGCCTTTGTGCACTTGGAAGGGAAAAGATCTGACTGTATAGAAAGAGTTGCTGTAGTTAATACAAGGACTTGATTTACAGGCATCCAAAATGAGCATCATCACTACCTTTTTTACCTCCTTGAGCAAAGTCTTCTCGATGATTCCAGCAGGACAGTCCTGGTACCCTGTGAATGGAGCGGCAGCTGGGATGACAGAGTAGAGATCTAAGGTCTCGTAGGCACGATCAGGGCACTGCTGTCACATCAACAAATGGTAGATCCCATTATTAGTCGTGTCAGGTGGTCACACTCAGGCTAGCGGGAGCGAGCAGTGCACACTGGAGAAGCCTGAGGTGCCTGGCAGGGTTAGCCGTGGGGTAGTAGGTGTGTCCATCAGACAGGGACTGCTGAGTAGCCATTTTGCTGAGGGGACGGAGGTGAACACTGTCCTGTGCTCCTCCTCAGGATGACACGGAGCCTTATTTCATCGGGATCTTTTGCTTCGAGGCGGGGATCAAGATCATCGCACTGGGCTTCGTTTTCCACAAGGGCTCCTACCTTCGAAATGGCTGGAATGTCATGGACTTCGTGGTGGTTCTCACGGGGTAGGTGGGCCAAGCCCGAGTGCATTGGTGTGTGCTGCCCCACCGTAGGGCTGAAGTGGAAGGAATGTTCATGTTGGTACCCCATCCCCTGAGTGCAGTGCAGAGGGTAAAGAGCTCTCTGATTATACCTCTGGACGAATGGCGATTGCTTCTCCCCACTCAACTTACTGGGCTCCCAAGTAAGGCTCTCAGAGACACTGGGGTCTGTTCCCATCTGCTGTGCTCTGAGGACCATGCTTGTGTTTGTACTGTGTTTTCCCAAAGGGCTCGCTCCTAGGCCTATCAGGAGGAGCCTGATTACAGACCCTAAAAGCAAGGGCATAGGGTCCTGGGCACTATGGATGGTGTGACCCGCAAGTGAGGTGCTTCTTCAGAAGGCTCTTACCCATCTGTGATCTTGAGGAGCACTTGATATCTGAGCCATTTCCTGTCTGAGAAGCTACCTGGGATATCTCCCTGATAGCTCTGTGCCACTCCACTGTGTGAGGCTGAGTATGGGATCCTGGTTCTCGCCCTGGCAATGTTTCTGATTTTAAATTTATTCAATGTATGGGTGTTTTGCTTGCATGTGTGTCTGTGTACCACATGTGTGCCTGGTGCCCTCAAAGGTCAGAAGAGGGCACTAGGTCCCCTGGAACTGGAATTACTATGTGGGTGCTGGAAACTGAATCTGGGTTCTCAGCAAGAACCACAAGCGTTCTTCGCTGCTGAGCCATCTCTCTAGTCCCTCCACCCCTGAATGTGTTTAGTTACAATGTATGCCTGCTGCTTCCTGTCCATCAGTCCTTCCATATAGTGACCAGATTAAAACTCCTTACCGCCCAGGAGCTTGCCCATCTCCTGGCCATCTCGGTTGATTTGTCTGCCTAATGGGCATTGCACAGTCTTCTTCCATTTCTCTGATGTAGGCTGTGGATTGGGGAACTCCTGTGCTGGGGGCCGAGGCTGTGGTTGGGATGAGGGCTACTCACACAGAGCCTGTGGCTTTCTCAGAACCTCTGTCCTGGTCTAGGGATGGCAGTGTCATCTTCCGTAGGGCCTTGTGGTTGGGGATTAAGTGCCAAGATCAGGGCATAGGGAGCTGGCCCATTACAGGTGAGAATGCTGCACTTTTTATAATGGGAGCTAGGGTGGTTCCATCTCTGCCCACCGACCTCCATGGAGGCCTGGTGCATGTAGGTGTGTGTAGGAGGGGGTTGAGTGTCAGGAAGGAGGTGTCAGGAATCCTGGGTCTGGGGCTTCAGCCACCGTGCTCCCTGTGGGTTGAGGAACAAAGGAAGTCAGGTAAGACCTCTGGGCTCCTAGGTAAGACCCGCAGAGTCATGGGAGACAAAGATGCTCCCCATCTTTGTGTTGTAGCTTCTGTCATGAGGTCCACATTTGTAAGGCTGAGGCTGGGGAAGGTGTAAGGTTTGTCTTGTAGAGTTATCTGGTATTCTTGAGGAACTTAGTGTAATGGTGGCCTCAGTGCCACCGTGTGAGGTCTTTGCCCATGTCTGTGGCTTGCTCCTTGTTCTAAAGTGGGAGTGTGTTTACAGAAAGCCCTCTGTAGCTTTATGGACGCTTGCTTTCCACCGAAGACACAAGTGAAGGATCACGAGGGGTTGGTAACAAGTGTGGCCCCTGTGGGCCGGGTGTTCCCCACGTCCAGGCTACCACCTGGGGCATCCGGGAGTAGCTACAGCTGTTTACAGTTCTCTTTCCCTTGAGTTCAAGTCCCCGAAGACAAGAATGGTGTCTTATTTTTCAGAGTGTCCCCTGAGCCTATCTTGGGGCAGCCATCCAGGAGGGGGCAGTGAGTGGTGGCAAAACGGATGGATGCTGGGGAGAGGCTGGCAAGGGATGCTGGACCCCTGCTACTAGAATCTGCCACTCAAGGTGTAGGGTGCCTGGGAACAAGGAGGCAAGGAGGGAGACCGGAGTTCCCTATCCCACCCCATCCTTACCTATATGGGACCCCTGGATCCTAGGAGAGGCCTGAGTTTGGGGGACGCAGCCCATTGCTGGGTGGGGGAAGACAGGAATGCTAACCTTTCTGTGAATGCCTGTGAGACGATGCCAGGGCCCCCAGAGGAAGGCAGGACTGTCTCGTTCTAGTCTTGGAGACCCCCTGTCCATGTTCTGTTTGCCCCTTCTCCCTTTCTGTCTCTTTGTACAGCTGTCTTTCCTTCCCTTCCACTTCCCACCCTTTCTGTTCCCCTCACTCTCCTGTCTTCCTCCCCTCTGTCGCCCGCCCGTCTCCTCTCAGTCTCTTGCTTCATGTCTCCGCCCCTGCCCTCCGTGTCCATGGGAAAGCTGGCATTGCTGTTGTGGTTTCAGGTTTCTCCCCTTGTAGCCAGCTCCTTGAGGTCGTGCCAGCCCCAGGTGGGAGGGTGATCCATGTCTCATGGAGACCCGCATGCAGGACCAGAGCCGATGCTCCTATAGGATAGAGTCATGAGGACCCGAGTGTGTCTGTGTTTATGGGAGGCTTTGGTGGAAAACCCAGGGAAGAACCCATCTCTAACCCTTCTGAGCTGAGGTCCCAGTGGTAGGGTATATGTGGGGGTGTGGCACGTTCTTGTTATTTTGTTGTTTTAATTAGGCGTTGTTTAATTGGTGCTTAGAGGGTTTGAGGCCCAGAGGGGAGAGGCAGACAGCACCCTGACCTGTTGCCTAGTGAAGCCAGGCATATCCCCAGTGGCCAGCAGGGGTCTCTCTGTTCCTGATGCTGGTTGTGAGAGATGCCTGGGTCGTGGTAGGGTAGGGAGTTGTGAGCCACCACCCTGTTCTTAGAGAAGCTGAGGCTGGGTGCCTGCTGCTGTCTGCCTTGCTTCCTTCTCTGGTGTCTCGTTCTCTGAGCCAGCGGATATGGTACAGGGGCTGTAATCCACTAGGTGCGCTGGTCATTTGCTGCCCTCTCTGAGGCAAAGCTGTGATCTGGTTGTGGATCTGTATAGGTCACAGGGATGCCTCTGGGAGCCTGGGGATTATGAGAGATGGAGTATGGGCTTGTGCTCGGGAGTCTGGCCCCTCAGTTATGACTTCTTGTTTCCCACTGGACTAGCCCATGGATTACTACCCAGACTGTTGTCCCTTGGTAGGATGGGGACAAGTGCCTAAATCTTCTAATAGGAGCCCTTCCTCACTGCTAGGACCTTCCTGGTCCTACAGCTTCCTGCCCACCTCCTTTTCCACGGACACTTCTTTCCGCATACTAGGATGAGCAGAGCCCAGAAGTGCCCGGATAGGAGCCCTAGTTGGAAAATGACAGAAAGAGTCACCGTCCCAGCGCAGCCAGGGGCCTCCTGAGAGCCATGGCCTGCTCCTCTTCTGCCTGTTTATCCCGTGCCCATCGGCATCATGTCCACCCGCAACCCTGTTCATCTTCTCGTCTGCTCACACTGCTCCAGCCACTCACCATTAATCACTATGTCCTCGGCGTTTGCCAGATGGTGTGAACATGGGGACAGAGCCACAGAGTCCCTTCCGGCGAGTGGTGTCCAGAGTGGCAGGCATCCTTCCCAGCCGGTTTCTCATCAGTATACGTGATCTCATGCCTGGGTGGTGCTCACATATGCTGCTCTGCCTCCGAGACGATAGCCAGGGCAGGTCTGCACCTTGGCTAGACCACAGTGCTTCTTGGCACGGACCTGCTCAACATGTTATGGAAGGGCTTGATCTTGGTGGGAAAGTGGGTGAGGAGTACATAGGGCAAACTTTATAGAGGCGGTCAGGGAAGGCTTCAGGTTTGGGAGGACATGAATGGGCTTCAAGGCTTAAGGGTATAAGCTACTTGATTTCTGGGGAGAGCTGTGGCTATGCTCCTGACCAAGAGTATAGAGAGACCAGACAGGATCGCCAGGAACTAGAGAAGCTGTCTCAGACTGTATGCTGGTTCCTATACCCGTGAGCTGCTCGGGCAGGGAGGTGATGGAGACCCAGAGGAACACTTGTGTGCAGCCGGGGGTTCAGGAGGAGTATGCTCTACTACAAAACCGACGTTGGAGGGAACCGTGTGATGTGGCCTGAAGTGAATTAGTGTGTGTGGGAATGAGAACACTGAGTATGGGGGCCTCAAGGGGGGACCTGTTAGTGATGCTCATTGTTAAAGGTGCTTTGCAGCAAAGCAGGAGAGAGACGGTTGCGTGCTGTGGGTAGAGGAGAGAGGCCCAGAGTGGCTGTGTTAGGCTGGGAACTAACAGCCTACCCGAGCATTGGTGGGAGGTCCGGGAGAAACCGATGCAGCTGGAGAAGGCCAGCCCCAGAGTCTCGAGTGAAGACGTGTCCAGGGTCCCGGCCAGTGTGTTGGTCTCTGCAATGGAAGTGAGTGTCTGGGGGCTGAAGACGGCTGTGCTTAGGTGGGCAGGAGTGGTGGGGATGGCTGGAGTCTTCACAGACTGAATCTGGAAGCAAGGGCGTCGGCTGGGATGTGTGAAGATGAGTGAAGGGCTGTGGAGACAGAGATGGAGGAGACAAATGTAGGGCAGAGCAAGGAGGGGTGCAGAGAGAGGGAGAGCAAGTGCGTGGGGCCCCTAGAGCTCCCCTCGCCAGCGCCAGCCTTCCTTCCCAGCTGCCCTCCTCCATTGCCTGCTCCTCACCTTGCTTGGCCGCCTGGAATGTAAAATTGCTGGAGACGCCTCTTGCTTTCTACTCTGTTTAGGTTTCTTAGGACACACAAGTACCCCAATAGGTTTCTTGCCCTTCTGCAGGCCATGTTTTTCTGGATATATGAATGGACTGTCCATTTGCCCTTGGGGAGGAGAAGGCTTGCAGTCACTAATGGGAAATTCTGTCACTGGTGTCAGGAGGTCCTTGAAAGACAGTTTTGGTGGATGTGGTGGGGGGCAGGACAGGGCCATGGTCTGGGTGTAGGGCAGTTGAGTTGGGTTTATACTGGGCACAGGGAAGAAAGCAGAGGATTGAGACTGAGGGCACTAGGGGCAGCAGCAGCCTGGGCAGAGACTCCAGAGAATTCAAGGGGCATACCAAGAAGGCAGAGTCTCCAGGAACCTCTGGCACCTTCCAGATCCAACACTCATTTCCCAGCTGCTATCTTTTCCGTGCTCCCTATGGTAACCATCATACTTCTCCCACCCCACACCTACCTTGTCACTACCTCCTCTCTTCCAGGACCCCTAGAGAACCCTGCTATGGCCTTTGGCCTGGAGGACTTTAATTCATAGGTAACAAGGACCTCTGTTGTGGCCTAGCCTGCTGCTTCCCCTAATGGCCTATGGAGACACAGAGAAACGTGTCTTGGCTCAGGCAGGTGGCTCCCTGGGGGGGCATTTCCAACCACAGCTTCTCATTTTACTTCAAATTAAACAGAGATTCCTTTCCAGGGCGTGTAATTAGAGCTCAGGCTCCTCTCTCTGGATTCTTCTCCTGTGGGAAGAGGAGAGGAGTGTGGGCTGCCTCGTGGGAGGGAAGGTGGACAGTGAGCTCAGAGTCAGGCACGGTCACCACAGACTCGGAACCTAGTGCCAGTGTCTAATGGCTTTTAGGGCACAGGGATGTAGCCTGATTTCGGAGGTGCTCCCTGGGGACTGGGGAGGCACAAGGAAGTTAGGGACAGAAGGAATAGATGAGCACATGGCTATCTGCCAAGGCAAGGGGACAGTGCTTAGGGACACTGTGCCCGCTGACTAGTGGCTCAAGACATAGCTAAAGGCAGCTCCACACAGTGGGTTGTTCTGTAGCTCCCCAGTGTTTAACAGTGACTCTGCGGGGGGATGGCCTCTGTGCTGCTCAGGTTGAGATTCGTTGGATTCCCTTTCCCTTCCTACATCCAGGGCTCTGATTATTTGCTGCCCCTAAGTGTGGCTGGAGTTAGGAGTTCAGGAGTTCTGTTTTGAGAGGTAGCCTCTGTAGCTGCATGGAGGAAACCTTTGATCCCTATCTTCTGAGATCAGGGTTAAGGTTTTCCAGGTAGTATCCTTGTGTTTTGCAACCTTTCCTGGCCCTGTGACATCTGGGAACTTGCCAGGACAATGGGGGTCTCCCCAACACCCCCGCCACGTACAGCGAAGCCTCTGCCCGGAGCAGCTCTGTGAATGTGGGCACTGGGTGAGGGGTGGTGACCCTGGGTTCAGCACTGGTATTCATATCTCAGATGGCCTTATTGATAGTGGCCTCCCATGGCCTCCTGCCCCTGTGACAGCTCTAGAGTCCTCTGCCGGTTACATAAAGCCCCAGGGATGCCCTGCTCTGATGAGTGGCGCCCAGCCTCCCTCCTTGGCACACACCCCTGCAAGTGGGTATTTATAGAGGACCCAGCTCACTCTCTTCTCTGTCTCCTACTTCCCCCAACTTTTTTCTTTGCTTCAGGACTCAGTACTTCTAAATCATGGAACAGAACCAGGCCCTTCTCTGGGACAATCCCCAATGACTTGTGTTCAGGGGTTCAGGCTCCTCCCTGGTCCTAGGCAGGTAGGGGTTCAGGCTCCTCCCTGGTCCTAGGTAGGTGGGGGATCTCCAGTCTCCTCACTGAAGTAGCTTCAAGCTCTCATCCTACCAGGTATTCCTAGGATCTAAGAGTCCTTGTGTGTTTCTGGGTTAGGAGTAGCCCCTGGGGAAACTGATTGTACAATCTTCCTTATATGAAAACAGAGTGGTGTCTTCTTGATGAGTGGGGGCTGGTTGGGGTACAGACCTTGAACCTGTGACCCTCAGTGCACAGAGACCCACGTTCCTCTGGGCTAGACCACAGGTGAGTGTTGGGGAGACATTCCTGAAGTCTACTAACAACTGACTCACGGCAGAAAGAGTCCATAATCCCCGTAGCCCAGACCTCTGCCTGACTGCAAGGTCTAGGAGTGGGATATGCTTCTAGTTGCTTCTTGCAATACCCCAGCCATAAGAAAGGGCAGAGAGCAGGAATCCTAGGCCCTAGGGACACACCCCACCTGTCCTTGTGCTTCCACAAACTATGCCTTTAGACTTGGGTGAATTTTGGGCTAAGGCACCCTTAAATCCAGCCTCCATGGCCTTTTCAGATTATTTGGAATAAACCCAGAAGTTTCTTGGTGGTCAGCACCCTTGATGGTCAGTCAAGACACCTGCCCATGCCCACCTGATCCCTCTGCACCTGACCACTGTTGCTCAGAGCTCAATAAGTGAAACATTTCCACAGAACGTCCCAGGGAGAGAAAGGGACATGCATGTGCAAAACTAGCACAGTTGGTGCCCAGACTGGTGAGGGACCACAGCCTAGCCTTGCAAGGTCTCCAGAGCTCCAGACACAGAGTGGACCCAAGGTGCTGGAAGCACTACTGTGAGCTGTGGACAACAGTGCGGGGCCAGGGAGCTGGTTCTGTAGCATCCAGCGAGGGCCTGACACAAGGTGTCAGACAAAGGAGTAAGGGTCTGGTACAGCATGTACTTCACTTGGGTTCATGAACCCATTTCCAGCCTGGCCCTGTAGCTGGTGGCTGTAGGCCTGGTCAAGGTTTTGAGATGGGCTCTAAGTTAGTTGTCACCATTTAGGAGGGAGAGGTCTTTTGAACTCCCAAGTTTCAATCTTGAGTAGACACCCCAGTTCTACCTGGTGGTCTCTGCCTGTCTGGCTCACTAACATGGCTCTGTCCTGATTGGCGGTTCCTCGATAGTCTCAGGCATGGGTGTTCAGGCGTGGGTGCCCTGGTGTGTTGGGCCGTGTCCAGGCTAGCGATATCATAACCCAGAGCAGCTGGTACTGCATCCTGTGGCTGTACCCCCACAGATGTCACAGGAGTTTGAGTTCACACCCAGCAAGGGCGGCACTGTGAGCAAAGAGGAGCACACTCATTGGCGTCTCTCCCCCCTCCTCACACCCGCAGCCCAAAGCTGTGATCCACACCAAGGTGAGAATGATTGCTAATGGTGTCTCTTTGTTACTAGGCTTGGAGCTAGTCCCTGGACCGAGAGCAGGGCGGCAAGCAGGCCTCCTGCTCACCCTCGATTCCCTGATCAGGGGGCTTGGGAGCTTCCTAGTTCCTGGGCTTTCATGCCTACTGGAGTAGAAAGAGCTGCCCTCTACGCTGTTGTAGCGTCCTCTGGTTGGCCTGTTTTACACCCCACCGTTTAGCCGGGCAGAGTTCCAGCAGGCCACATAGCTACACCTGTCATTAGCTCGTGACACTTAATCTCTGCCTGCTTTCTTCCCTCACTGCTGCCATCCCCTTTGTTGTTCCGGGTCTGGGGTGGCAGGGTTCATACTAGAATTCACATCACACCGTCACAGAGTCCATCTGCGGGTCACTCTGGAAAGAACCCTGTGCCCTGGTTGGCCTACGAGGCAGTGCTGGGGCCCATTTGGAATGGGACTTGTACTATATCACCACCCTCTCTTCCCCAGTGCTGGCCTTAGTCATCCACTCTCACCTCGCCAGGGCCTTCATGTGTGTGTGTGTGTGTGTGTGTGTGTGTGTGTGTGTGTGTATGTATGTATGTATGTGTATGTGTGTATGTATGTATATGTGTGTGTGTGAAGGCAGGCATAACACAGTCCCACACAGACTGGGCAGCTTTGCCTGTTCTGGGAGCTGGAAGCCCAGGTTCCTGTGAGTACCAGAGGCTGTGATTATGGATGGGATACAGCTCTAGGCCTAGTTGTTTTGTGACCCCTTGCCACCCTGGCCTGCTCTTCTCGTGCCCTGAGACTCTAGCTAAGCATTGTAGAGTGCCACGTCACTCCCCCCCCCCCCCCCCCCCCCCCCCCGCTTGAGGCCTCTCCTCACGCACTTCCTGCATTTTCCATTTTCCTCCCATTGGACACGGACCCTGACAACACAGCACCCAGAAGAGGCTGAGGTTGGAAGGAGGGAGAGTGATGGGGTGTGTGGTCGGAGGGCAGTGTGTTGTCTAACGTGGAGTCCCTGGTTCCACCTCTTCTTAACGTCTGTCTCAGACCCTAGCTCAGGAAGCGCAGCTGCTCCCTGGTGGAGAGGAGGCCCGGGCTGCCTTGTCTGCCTGCAGACCTAATCAGTACAGGGGAGGTGGCTGACTGCAGTCCACGGATGGGTAGACAGGAGGGGCCAGAGGTTTTAACTGGGAGTGGTGGACATACGGGTTTCCACAGACTCACCAGACCCACACTGGTGCACACTGGTAGGACCAGGGCCAGGAGTGTAAGGGATGTGGGCCAGTGGACCAGGCAGATCAATGGACTGGAAATTAACACCACCTTAAAAAAAAAGGTCAGGCTTTGATTTTGAGCCAACCGTAGTATGGAGGGAGTATCAAGTATCAAGGTCCCCCCTTGAGGCCCTCATACTTAGTATTCTCATTCCCACACACACTAATTCACTTCAGGCCACATCACACGGTTCCCTCCAACGTCGGTTTTGTAGTAGAGCATACTCCTCCTGAATCCCCGGCTGCACACAAGTGTTCCTCTGGGTCTCCATCACCTCCCTGCCCGAGCAGCTCACGGGTATAGGAACCAGCATACAGTCCGAGACAGCTTCTCTAGTTCCTGGCGAGCCTGTCTGGTCTCTCTATACTCTTGGTCAGGAGCATAGCCACAGCTCTCCCCAGAAATCAAGTAGCTTATACCCTTAAGCCTTGAAGCCCATTCATGCCCTCCCAAACCTGAAGCCTTCCCTGACTGCCTCTATAATGTATCACATCCTTCCTCAGGTTTCCCAAGTGACCACCTGACAAGTGCAACACAGTGCCACAGCTAGGATGCTGAGCTCTCCTGGGGGCCTTCTGTAGTCCTGCAGACTTCTAGATCATCACCCACCCTGACCCCGAGTCCTGGAAATCCCTCCCCTCTCTGTGTATATATATATATATATATATATATATATATATATATGTATTTCTATTTATTTCTATATTTCACTAATCCTTTCTCTATTTCTGGGCTTGTTGTTGTTTCCAGAATATTATGTGAGTGGAGTGGTATATGTCTTCAGGATTCTCCCCCGCCCCCCACTGGGCACAGTCCTTTGCAGGTTGTGGCAATGGCAGTTTGCTCCTTTCATTGCTAATTTCAGGCGTGCCTCAAAGATGTTGCCATGTGGTGGTCATCTACTAGCATGAAGTACATTTTGCAATAAAGCAAGTCAGGACTTTTTATTGCCCCAATGCTGTATTAACTGCAACAATATTATATCTAACATGTGCATTCCTTACTTTAAAAAATGCTTTATTGCCGACAGTGTTAACTATCTTGAGCCTTTCCATTGAGGCATCTTTTTGTTAGTGTCAGCTGCAGAAGAAAGTGGTGCCTGGCAGTTTCCTAAGACAACAGTAAAGTTGGCCTTTCTGCAAACTCTTCATATACTTCTCTTCTGTCTCCAGTGCTGTTTGATAGCATGCTATCCGCAGCGGAACTTCTTTCAGAATTGTGGTTAGTCCTCTTAAGATGCCACTGCTCTGCCAGCTGATTCATGTGGTGCTGGGGAGCAGAGTCCACGTCAGGAAGCGATGTCGTCCATCCGTCTTTATGAAGCAGCTCGATGTTTGCTCCTGAAATGACAGTGACTCAGATGGTTCTTCAGGACCACTCCTAACTCGAGGTCTCTTGCTGTTGTCCACAGCCGCAGTCAGCTCCTCTGCCAGAGTCTTTAGACCCCTAAGCCCTCCATCAGTGTTAACATCCTCTTCCAGTCCGTGTGCGCTGGTGTTTTGATTTGACCCACCCCGAGTTACCAGTGTTCCTGCTACTCAGCGCAGTGAATCCTCGGACTCGGTAATGTTTATTTCCTAGATTTATTAGGAGACTAAGTTGGAATTATGTCTCCATTTGTGAGCTACAGAATGGTTTTTGTGTTTGCCACCTTGCAAACAACACCCATCTTCTTTAAGACCCATATCCCAGCTCTTTTTTTTTTTTTTTTTTTTTTTTGGTTTTTCGAGACAGGGTTTCTCTGTGGTTTTGGAGACTATTCTGGAACTAGCTCTTGTAGACCAGGCTGGCCTCGAACTCAGAGATCCGCCTGCCTCTGCCTCCCGAGTGCTGGGATTAAAGGTGTGCGCCACCACCACCCGGCTTATCCCAGCTCTTTAGTGACCAGGTGCATTGTCAGTGGACAGTGCTGGTTAACAGAACCCTTGTCTCTGAGCAGTGAGCATTGGCCCAGTGTTCAGCAACACATACTTAGGTGTGGGATCATTCGAGCTCTGTTCGTTTACAGAGCAGAATAGACTTAGGATAACTTGTGAGGCCCAAGGATTTCCGCACGGCAGACGAGCAGTGGCTTCCACTGGCCTTTTCGTCTGCATCAGTACCTGGTGGAGTCAGGTGGTCCATCCTTCTACCTGTGACAGCTGTCAGTGGCTTCTTCCCCCAGAAAGTACTGCTCCGGTACTGCAAATCTGTTTTAAAGAAGCCAGCTCCTTCAGCTCCCTCAGCTCCCTCAGCTCCCTCAGCTCCCTCAGCTGGGCCGTCTGGATTTCTTGCTATCGCGGGAACTGCAGCACCTGCTGCTGTGTTCCAGCCTTGGCCTTGCGGATGTGAAGAGAGTTGGACTCTGCTGAGTTAGGTGTTGGCTTAAGGAGCAGTGGCAGCCAGCTGATTTCTACAGACCGCTAGCTCTGTATCCCTGTCAGCAGTAGGCCAGTAGCTTTCCCTTATATGGTGTCATTGGACTTCCGGAATATTCATTCTGATTTACAGCTTGGCTGTTTGGAGTAAGAGGCCACTTAGTCCCTCTCAGCTTCTGATAGCCTTCCTCTCTATGCCTTCTCATTCACAGCTTCTCTGTAAGGTAAGGATACATGAGTCTTTTCCCTTGGACACTCTGAGGCTGTTGTAGGTTATTAGCTATTGCTAACCTGAATATTGTGTCTCAGATTAGAGAGGCCCAAGGCAAGAGGGAAGATGGGGAATTTGCTGATTTGGGAAGCGATCATATCATAATATTTCTTAAGTTCCTTGTCTTATGTGTGTAATTATGCGTCTTATGATAAATGTTGCTCTCGAGTATAGTAAAAATGTCAGATATCAATCAGCTCACAAGAGTGTGTCCTTTATGTTGGACTTTATGATAGAGAGCATCCATGATGATTACTAGAGACCCTCTTTGGGTAGATCTGTTAGTCCCTTTCCTTGTGAGAATTGGAGGGAGGCTTACAGGATTCATTTCCCAATCCACCCCCACCTGCTATTCATTCATCTATCTGTCTGTCTGTCTGTCTCTTATCTATCTATCTATCTATCTATCTATCTATCTATCTATCTATCTCTTTATAGCTGTCTATAGTTGCCAAGGGCACTTCCTGGTGGCATAGCCACCTCTGAGTTGTCCACATTCCTGTAGGTCACCCCAGCAAACTCACTGCTTATCAGGCCAGACTTCTTTGGTTTGTTGGTGTCCTATCCAGCGTGAATAGATGTTTTTATATCTCCCATGAAAAATCACGCAACACAGGTCACTCTAGCAAACCAGTAAGAATGTTTGGAATACCGCAATAGTCACTAAGTTGTGGCAAAAGCCAAAAGCAAGAAAATGTCATTGGAGAAGTGACTCAGTACTTGATGGACACATTTTATAAAAACACTGTCTGATGCGCAGGAAAGCCAAGGGCAGATCAAGGGCTCTAGTTTGTCTAACCATCTCCTTGTGAAAAGTTTCCATACATTTTCAAATACAGTTGCCGTGTGTGTGTGTGTGTGTGTGTGTGTGTGTGAGAGAGAGAGAGAGAGAGAGAGACAGAGAGAGAGAGAGAGAGAGAGAGAGAGAGAAGCTAAGGAGTATATTAATCAGGCTATTTTATAGCTCCATGTTTAGCGTTTTTAAAAGAAATTGTGGTAGCCCAGAGCAGGTCCACTATTGCTGTGTTTACATCCCCGGCGGGGTGCAGAAATCTCTATCTATGCTGGCTCGTTTGGGGTTGTCGTTATTTCTGTTTTCCTGTCCTCACAGGCAGTGGATTCCCTATGCTGTGTTGAAATTATCACAGTTTGTGTTTCCTAATGACACTGGCAATAGACATCTAGTATCAAACCCTCCAGCTAGAACTGAGCTGAGGATGTAGCTCAGCGAAAGAGCACTTGCCTATCATGTACGAAAGCCTGACTTCAGTGCCTATTATCATAAAAACAAAACAGACAAAAAAATCAGCAAACTATATAGAGACTCAGTTCATGGGCGAGGACTCAACAGGTGGCACATCACTACAGCTGTCTTTATTTTGTGTTTTTATTTAAAGAATTTAAATACTGTGTGTGTATGTGCATGTGTGCATGTGTGTGTGTGCGTGCATATGTGTGCGTGCATATGTGTGTGCATGTGTGTGCGTGCATAGGTGTGTGCATATGTGTGTGTGCATGTGTGTACGTGCATAGGTGTGTGTGCATGTGTGTGTGTGCATGCATGCAGGTGTGTGTGCATATGTGTGCGTGCATGCTACAATGTGCAAAGGGCAGCAGATAGTTTGCAGCAGTTTCTTCCCTCCTACCACGTGGATCCTGACGATTGAACCTTTCATCAGGCTTGGCAGCAAGTGACTGAGCCGCCGAGCCATCTTGTTGATGCTCTATCTTTTAAAAATTAAATTAAAAAAGTTTTTGTACTGTGGGTTCTGCCTGTGAGTAGATACAAGCTTTTATAAATTAAATTTGGAAATGTTCTCTTTTCTAGAAGTCACTACATCAAAATGACATTTCTTGAAATGTTCGGTAGATTTCTGGAATGAATCCATCTCTAACACTGGAGATTAATTTTTTGGGGAGTTTTAAAAATTTAAGATTCCATTTCTTGCATTGTCATGGGGATAGTCAAATGATCCCTTTCAAACTGGGTAGGTTGTGATAGCTTGTGCTCTTTTGGGAGACGTTCATCTAGTCTGAGGTCTCAAGAGTGGCGGCTTCTGTAGGAGCTCTTACCCTGTAGGGCTTGTAATTTTCGGCCCTTCTCATTCCATAGATGGGTAACTGGCATCTACCCTTTTGTTTTCATTTGCCAATGTGGTTATAGAGGTTAGTCTCAAAGATGACTAAACTCTGATTTTTTTACCGTAATGTTTGAAAACCTGTTCTGCTCTTATGTTGCCTTCATTCTGTTTTCTTTAAGTTCATTCTACTTTTTTCTCAGTTTCTGTAGTGAGAATTTAGGCTGGTGGCTTGAGATGTTTGTCCTTTTTAAATGTGTATATATGTGTGTGTGTGTGTGTGTGTGTGTTCAGTGCTATACACTTTCCAGTTAGTGTTGCCTTAGCTGCCCACCATTTATTTTGATATACTGTATTGTCAGTTTAACTCAGGGCTGTGTTATTGAATGTTGCTTTGGATTCCTGCTGTGACTTAGGCGTTGTTCAGAGGTGTGCTCGGTGTCCAAGGCCTTAGAGATTTTACAGACTCTTGTCACTTCCGTTTGACTCCATCGTGGTCAGAGATCACTCTCAGTATGATTTCAGTTTTAAAATTTTGTTAAGACTTCTTTTGGGGGGCTGGAGAGATGGCTCAGCGGTTAAGAGCATTGCCTGCTTTTCTAAAGGTCCTGAGTTCAATTCCCAGCAACCACGTGGTGGCTCACAGCCATCTGTAATAAGGTCTGGTGCCCTCTTCTGGCCCGCAGGCATACACACAGATAGAATGTTGTATACATAACAAATAAATAAATAAATAAATAAAAAGACTTCTTTTGGGGACAGCGTGAGGACTCCACCCTCATGGGTGGCCTTTCCATCATTTTGGCTCTGTGGGGACGCAGAAACTGGTCCTTCATAGACATCCAGTTGGCGGTCTCTCCATTTTGGACTTTCTAGTCCTCAGACCTTTAGAAATATAAACCTCTACCATTTGTAGGTTTGTAAATACTGGTCTTGGGTGTTTCGTTACAGTAGCACAAATGGCAAGTGAATGAAAAGGTAAGTAAAAAGGAAGGGCATGACTGTTCTAGGTACAGCCGAGGAGAAAGTCTATGGGAGATAAAAGGGAGACATAGCAAGAGGCAGAGACATCTGGGCGAGTCAGAGTGGATGACCCTGAGCCATGTGAGGAGAGGATGGAGGGGAAGGGAGAGGGGAGAAAGGGGAACCAGGTCCAAAGACCAAGAGGGCAAAAGATAAAAAAGAGGCAGGTAACCAAAATGGCTGGATTATATAGGGAAGAGCCTCTGGGGGAAGGGCAAGCTGGAGAGTTGGGGGGAAGAGGGTGGGGCCTTGTGATGGGTAGGGACTGTGGAATGCTGGGGGAACCCAACAGCCAGGTTCACTTTGATATGCTAAATAGGCACCTCAGCCATTTGTTCCAGGGTTTGAGACTTAAGAGCAAGGACCTTTATGTGTAGAATCACCACGTAGTCTTGGTGTAGGTACTGGCAATATTTGGTTCTGAAGTCTGCTTTTTTTTCTCCCCCTGATAGTAGTTACTGCTCCATTTTTGAGGTAGTATTTACATGTTTCTTTTTAAACCTTTTATGTTCAACCTGCCTATGTCATTATGTATAATGATTTTAATTAACTACTTTTAGATTTATTTTTATTTATGTGCATGTATATGTCTATATGTGCATATGCCACGTATGCAGGTGCCCAAGGAGGCCAGAAGGGGTCATTGGATCCCCAGGAGTCACAGGCAGCTGTGTGTGCAGCTGTGTAAGTGGTGGCTTGCGGGACCAAGACTTGCCCCGCCTTCTGAGGATATTTCGCTAATTTACAGGAGGAGAAATCCCGCCATTACCACACTCTGCTTACAATTGCCCTAAGCATTTCTTGTGTTTATATTTAGAAGTAAGTTAGTAAGTCCAAGGAAGTTGACTTTTGGTTCAGCCACCAAATATATCTCACAGAGGGAGAAGCAAACTGTTTCCCCCACTCACATGGTGTCCTGGTTTCCCTTGCGTTCCTGAAGGACATTTTTGCAGTTGACAGTTCTTTTCTTTCAACGCCTGAAATGTGCCACTTCCTTCTGTTCTGTGTGGTTTGTGATGTGAAATCAATTCATGAATTGCTTTCTATTATCATCAGGATGAGCTTTTCTGTCTACTTTTAAGACTTCTTAAGATTTTCTGGAGGGTTACTATGTTGTGTTTTAGTTGGAATACCTATGAATTGGTCCCGTTCAGAGTTTATTCAGCATCTTGAGTCCGATGGTTTATGTGGCTTTCAGATTTTTCAGACATCATATTTTTTGAGCACTGTTTCAGCCTGTTAAACCTGAGAATCACAAGAGAAAGACCAGCTCCACAATTTTTGAGCTAAATTTGAAGCAAGCATTAAATACTGGCCAGGACTCTTCCAGAGTTCCCAGAAAATGGCGACAAGTCACATTTTGCAGAGGCTTAAAAAGGCAACACCATAGGGCCACTCTTCCTCAGGTCCAATCAGGAGCAAGCACGCACCCTGACCTGTTTCCTGCCTATGTACCGCCCACCCACATATGATCAAGCACATGCACTGCAGTTGGCTCAAACACCCTTGTTTAGGGGTGAGAACATGTGGCTTGTTTTCTCCCACGAACAACAGCCTCCAGCATTTCAGGGGCTCTCTGTCCATGGGCAAGGGGCTTACAAGTTACAGGCGTTTGTCTTATGGATCTCTCAGGCACAATAATTAAATTTTAGAACATAACTTTGGCTCTCCCAGGCCCAGCCTTTCTTTCCCCGTCAGGAACTGTGATGGTATTAATGTCATAGTTCCAGGGGTGCAAGCCTCCCTTGTTGTTCTTGTGTTTTTCCTTATGTGTGTGCTCTCTCTGCTCACAGTGGGCAGTGCCCATCATATTCTGTCATAGAGTTCCTTGGTTCTGTCCCCTGTCCCTGTCAATCTGACGTTGAGCTCATCCGCTTAGCTTTTCATCTGAGGAGTATGAGTGTGTGTGTATGGGATGCACACATATGCCGCTGCACACTTTTGGGAGGTCAGAGGACAACCTGCAAGAGTCAGTTCCCCCTTTCCACCCTGTGTGTGAATTTCCCAGGTATTGAACCCAGTTTGCCCAGCTCGACAGCAAGTGCTTTCCACTGAGCCTTCTCTCAGGCCCTTTGTGGTGTTTTCGGAGTGGTTTTTACATTAGAACATGGACATTTCCATATTGTGTTCTGGGTCTCTGGATCTTCCTCCTGTTCTATCTGGGCCCTTTTGAACCTAATACTAAAGCTGTAGAGGTTGAGCACTGAGGGCTAGCTGCTAGCTAGAGGTCTTGGGCCACAGGTCATAGATACAGAATGTTCAGCACCAGAAGGAAGATTCCAGCTTCTTTGTTCCTAGAGATGCAGGAAGAGTAAAACCCCGGGAAGGGCTGGAGTGCAGCGCTGAGGCGAACGCTTGCCTCTCCTGCCTGGAGCTGCTGCTTCAATCCCTAGCATTGTACACACTGGGTATGGGGTGTAGACTTGGAATCCCAGCACCCAGGTTGTGTGTGGGGTGGTGGCAGAGGCAAGAGGATCAGAAGTTCAAGGTTACCCTCAGCTACACTTAGAATTCAAAGCCAGTTTGGGCTATGTGAGAATCTGTCTCAAAACGACAACAGCAACAAAACAACAATAACACCAACAAACCCTTAAGAAAAAGTCAGGTAGCACCTGAAGCGTTTCCTGGTCTCATGGGCACTGAGTGTCCTGCTCACTCACTCAGCTTTGCTGGCCCGAGCTCCACTGCACCTGATCAGCTGTAGGTCTCTTCTGCACATATATAGACCGCTCTAGCCAGCGCAAGGTCTCTGTCTCCTGGTGGACGTGAGTGACAGAGGTCTGAGGGTGATCGTGAGGGCCATGGAAGCCTGTGAGGTTGCCCTCCCTGCCTGAAGAGGAAGTTTGAGGCCTGGAAGTCCCGGGGTACTATGTTGTCTCAATCTGTTTATAGTGATGGAGAGGCTGATGGCACAAGGCTAGGGCCTTTCCTGAAGGGACTAGGACATCCCTCGGCACATGGCACTATGTGGCAAATGAGGCTTTGGGATTTTGTCACGATTCAGAGATCTTTCCTGCAGGCTGGTTCCATTCCCAGTTGCCCTTTTCTGTGTAGTGAGTGTCCCGTGTCTGTTGCTGACGGTTGTGGTGCTAACTAAGGGTGTCGTGCAAGACCCTGGCATGCAGTGGGCAGCTCACAGTTGCCTGCTGTTGGGTGTTCTCAGGGTCTCTACATGACAGACCAAGCCTTTCTCCATCCTACCTGAGATCTCCTGGGTTTAGAGGGGAGCAGGGGCTTGTACTACAGGAGAGGCAGGGAGCCCTGGGTCTGCTCTTCTTGTCCTCTTAGAGTGGGGATGGGGCGTGGAGGCTGGGATAAAGCCAAGGCATCTTTGGATAAGACTCAGAAAGTCTGTCTCCATGGAAACCAGCAGCAGCTTCTTGGGTGACACCAGCACCTGGAAAGTCAGTGACAAAGCAGTTCCTGGGAGATGATGCCTCTGCTGCCGTCTGCTGTGTAGCAGCTGCCACTCTGGGCTGCCCTGGATAGGCCAGAGCCAGGGTGTGCAGTGCAGACCTTTTCCAAGCATAGCACCTTGAGCTGAGGAACTCAGATGCCTCTTTACTCTCTGTCTTACTGTGGTAGCAGGTCACAAGGACACTGGTGTCTGAGCCTGCCACTAGGTGCCAATGGAGCTGGGCACATTTGCATAGCGTTTCATGGGAATCTGACTGCAGACATGACACTTCTCTGTGACCTCTGTTACAGTGATAAAGGACTAGGTATGCAAATAGGTTGGGTAAGAGGACAGGCCAAGCGTCTGTGACTCAAATGGCTGTCACTTAGACCTCTAGATTAAGGTTGCAGAAGCCTCTAACTTTAAGTTCCTCCAGGCACGACTTGCCGAGCCCAGAGTGTGAGTTAGGCGAGAGTGGAGAGATACCCCTAGCTGCCTGGTCTAGTGGATGAAGAGATGCCCCTCCTATCTCAGCCCTTAGCAGGGAGAGTCTCGTTTTAAATTTCCATCACTGGAGTGGCAGCCCATGAGAGATGGGTTTTTGTTTTGTTTTGTTTTTTTTTTTTTGACTAATTTATTGCCCAAACATAGATGTTTCTAAGTATCAAAGGGCTGCCAGTAGCAATGTTGGGATGGGATGGTCCTTCTGTTTTGTCTTGTGGGCTATCCTATGTTGTTCCCTTGCTGGGACTTTATGTAATGGGAGCTTCAAGGTAGAGCTATCAGCTCTGCTCTGTTCAGAGGACGCTCAGCCTCATGCTGGCAAAGTGGAAGACGACGGCCTATGTTCCGAGAGGCAGTAGGGGAGCTCAGTGAGCCTTGCAGAGACAATGTGCAGATTCAGTGCTGCCCTCGTGGTTTTGATGGCTGTTCCTGGATGGCTCCAAAAGTATGCATACATGGGCATGGGATTGCTGGGTGCCAGGAGCTTTGTGGTCACCCCCATGCTTGGTACAGGTGCCCCGAGGAGCCAGCCCAGGTGGATGGGACCCCAAGACATCAGTTTTCAGTCACCTCTGGTATTCCAGCTGGTGTGGCTGGGCTCAAAGAATGAGGCCTGGAGATCGTGGGAGCAGCTAACTGTGAGGGCCCCGATGCTGCTGCTGACAGATACGGAGTTAGTCACCTTTGCCAGTTTATGACTTGTGGGTGTGTGGCCATGAACACCCAGCTGGGACTTCTAAGTTTGAGTAATAAGGGGTTAGTTTCAGGGTTGGCTCTGGATGATAGCTATAAGGTCCTGTCCCTCCTCTGGGTCTCTGTTCCTGGGAGGGCCTCCTACTGCAGGTGCTATGGCTCCCCAGGGAAATGCTGTTTTATCTGTATGAGTCCCTGTGCCTACACATGTGTCCACATGTCCCTTCATGTGTCCACACGTCAGTCCATGAGGATATCCCTTGCCCAGGTTATGTCCTCCTGTCTGGGTTATCTGGGCCATGTGTCTGTCTTTCCATATCCTTGGCAAGCTTCTGCGTCTTGCGGTAGCTGTGTGAGCAGAGGTGTCACGGTATGGACTGACCGCCCACAGATGCAAGATGTGTGGCTGTGTGTTCTGAGGCTTTGAGTCCTCATACATTTTATAAATGAGGGAAAAGTTTGCACTTAACCTTTTTTTAAAATTGAGGCTTATTGTGGCAAGCACACCACCACCTCCATCTTTTGCAGTGCACGATCACTGCTTTGTGTGAGATGCTCATGGAGTTGCACCCCTTGGTCTGAGTTTAGCACATTCACATCCTTAAAGAAGCCCCCAATGGGTCTTGCGGTGCCCACCCCGCTCGGTGCCCCTGCTGACAAGCGCATGTCTGTCTGTTCTTGTTATATCTGTGAGCTTTGTGTGCCATGACTTTCTTTCAGGACTGTGGGAGGCCCATCTATTTTGTAAGTGTGTCAGCCTTTAACATTGTGTATACGTTCATGTATTGCTGTTGTCCGCAATGACCACTCTATGCTGTGTTCTGTTCTTGTACTAAGTGCTCTCTGTTGAGCCCCGAGAGTTCTGAGTTGGGGCCATTGATTGTGAGCCTGTGACGACCAGCTTTGGCGGTACTTTGGTGGGGCAGGTTCCCAGGATTGCAAACAAGCGTGTGAATGGTGCAGTGCCCATGGGCCGGTTTGTTTCCAGATGGGCTGTGCCACTTTCTGTGCCCACCACTTCTGTTATATCTTCATTTTCATGTCCAGTTTGCTGCCTTTCGGCATCCTGTTTTTGAAGCTCTTGTTAATTCTTTCTTTGTGAGTCTGTGCACCATTACTGTTTAATCTTTTGGCTTTACGCTCTGAATTGTGCACACTTTTATAAATTTACAATGACTCCTTTGCCATTAGGTTTAGAATCTGTAGAACTTGTGTTTCTTTCCAGAATTCACGTTAACCCTTGTGAGAGGGAGACCGGTGAGTGAGAAGGGAGGTGAAGGCAGCTGGCTCTGAGCATCCACGGGGCTGTTCTGGAGTTTGTAATGCTGAGGACTTAGAATGTAGGAAGCACTCAGGAAATACTTGCTGACTGTAGAATGAGTGTTAGAATAGACTGGTGAACTCAACAGAGCTTGCTTGCTCTGCCTTCTAAGGCTGAGATTAAAGGTGTGTGCCACCACTCCTGGTGTTGAGCTTTCGTCTCTATCACTGTTAACATGAATGTTTAGATTACCTTGAAGCTGCTGTTTGTTGTTGGTTTGTTTTGTTTTGGTGGGGGATTTATCTGTGACTCTGAAGGGTAGTCTGTTTCTCTTCCTTGTGGGGGTGGGCCAGCAATAGACCAAAGATATGGGTCTGCCCAAGCCCAGCTTGGTGAAGCAGTGAGTTTGACTGGGTTTACAGGAGCATGGGCGGTGTAAGGGCAGCCGCACCTTACAGAAGGAGTTTCCTTTGCCATCAGTGCTTTGTCACCTGCTCACACATGCTTAGAGAGGGGAGCGGTGTCTCGTGTGGTTCGTGAGCCTCTCCCCTTCCATGAAGGAATGTGCTGTGGACAATTCCAGCTACTCTGATCTTAAGGTATCAATGGTCCTATCATTCTTGGGAGACAGCAGAAGAATCCTTCTGTCCACAAGAAGGATAACAATGATAAGATACCAAATAAAAACAAAAATAATGACTGTAAAATGCTTATTAGAAGGACCGTGGTGGTGATGTGGCGCCTGCACCTGGCAGGAGGATTAGTCCAGAGTCTTTTGTTTGTCTTCACTGTAGTCTTCTCTCTCTCTCTTTCTCTCTCTCTCTCCCTCCCCCCCCCCCCCGTGTGTACACACCACAATGTGGACTTTTAAATGCAGGGATAACCTGTGAGAATCAGGTCTTTTCTTTCACCAAGTGAGTCCTGAGCTTCCAGCTCAGACTTCAGGCTGCAGGCTTGGCAGTGCCTTCACCGGCTGAGCCATCCCACTGGCCCTCATACCTTTTAAATTAGACTCACTGTGCAGTTGCTTGTGTTCCAATAAATTCTCTTAGTCATAATTAAAAAATATTACTACAGAAGGTTTGATTTTTCATAAATATTTTTGTATTATTCAGGGTTCCCTAACTTCCTGATGCTGTGACCCTTTAATTCAGTTCCTCCTCATGTTGTGTTGGCGCCTAGCCATGAAATTATCTCATTGCTACTTCATAACTGTAATTTTGCTGCTGATATGAATCATAATGGAAATAGCGGGAATGTGACTCCGGTGGGGGTTGCAACCCACAGGTTGAGAACCACTGCTTTAGCGCCCCAGAACCAATAGAATGAATATCTGTGTATACGGGAAGGGGATGTATTAGACTGGCTTGCAGGCTGTGGTCCAGCTAGTCCAACAATGGCTATCTACTAACAGAAGGCTCAAGAATCCACTAGTTGTTCAGGTCACGTGGCTGAACAACTGGTCTTCAGTATATGCCAGAATCCCGTAGAGGTAGGCTCTAATGCCGGTAAAGGCAAGACTTGCCAACGAGAGCAAGCATGGGAGCAAGCAGGCAAAGAGAGCAAGTTTCTCCTTCCATGTCCTCGTGTAGGCTGCCAGCAGAAGGTGGAGCCCAGGTTAAAGGTGGCTCTTCCCAGCTCTAAAGATCCGGATTAGAAGTGGGTCTTCCCACCTCAAATGGTGCAGTTAAGGAAAAATCCCTAACAGGTGTGCCTAGTTGCTTTGGTTTTAATCCCAAATGTGGTCAAGTTGACAGCCAAGACTAGAACCATGTTTACTTCCAAGTCTTCTGGGGTTTTGACTGCTAAATCCACTAAGGAAACTTTCTCCGAACAGCAGATGAGGGTAGAGACACCTCTAGCACCATTTGTGGGTTTTAGCATTACACTTGGTGGCTAACACAGTGGGCTGGGACAGGGGCTGGGACGGGGGCTGGGGTCTCAGAGCCTGGGAAAGGCGGTTGGCTGTGAGTACTACAGTGCTTATACGGTACTCGGGTGCTGATCAAACCCAGGGCTTTCTGCATACCACGCAAGCTCTCTACCAGCTGAGCCACAGTCCCAGTCCTGTTTTAAACATTTTATATACTAATGTATGTAGGCCTATTTAATTTTGCACACTCATCCATTTTTAACTGTAGTATAATGTGCCCGTTATAGGCATAGCCCCTGATTATTTTCTCCCCTTTCTTTGTGAGAAAAGCAGTAGGCTATTTCTGATCTTGACTTTCACAAAGAGCTACAGGACCATGCCTGCATATATTGTCTGTATAGCTAGCAGTGCTTCCTGAGTCACAGGCTGCTCACTTTTAGCATTTGCCGGCATCAGCCAGCCACTCTCTGTCATGATTCTGTAAGTTTTTCTGCCTTCAGTAGAGCTGTTGGGAGAAACAACACCAGGCTTAACATAGCCTGCTCAGCTTGGGGTGTGAATTTCCCTGGCTGCCAATGGCTCCGAATGGCTTTTTTTTTCCCCTTCCTTCTTGTGACATTTGATTTTTCTGATAAGCATTTTCAATTTTCATGTGAATTTTTAGGAACTTACTTTTCCTGGATGCCAATTGTTTTCTGCTATGTACACTGGAAGAATTTTCCCCTTCCTTTCCTTTTTTTCTTTTCTTTTTCCTTCTCTCTCTTTTTTTTTTTTTGTGTTGTTAATTGAACCTAGGTCTTGCATAAGCTAGGCAACACCCTACTACAAAGCTACATCCCAGCCTTAATTTTACTTTCAATTTTGTGATGGTCTCACTAAGTTATGCATGTTGGCCTTGAACTCACTCAGTAACTAAGGATGGCCTAGACCATTTGGTCTTTATATCTCAGTTCCTCAAGCAGCTGAAGTGCTAGGCCTGTATCTTTAGGCCAAGCCGAAAATAATCTTTTTTTTGTTTTTGTTTTCTTGATAGTATTCTGTGTGTGTTGACAGAAGGTTTCTGTCCCTCCAGGTCCCACAGCCATTCAGTCCCAAAGAAACACACAGAGGTCTACATTAATTATAAACTGGCTGGCTTAGTAGCTCAGGCTTCTTATTAACTCTTACATCCTACATTAACCCGTAATTCTTGTCTGTGTCAGCCATGTGGCATGGTACCTTTTATCAGCAAGGCATTCTTTTTTTTGTGTGGGGGGGAATAAATCCGTCTTTAATATATCTCCACCATCTTATTTCTTCCTCCTCACCCCAAAGTAAGTCCTAGTCACTGTAGAAATTTTTTTATTATTATTATTTATTTATTTATTAAAGATTTCTGTCTCCTCCCCGTCACCGCCTCCCATTTCCCTCCCCCTCCCCCAATCAATTCCCCCTCTCTCATCAGCCCAAAGAGCAGTCAGGGTTCCCTGCCCTGTGGGGAGTCCAAGGATCTTCCACTTCCTTCCAGGTCTAGTAAGGTGAACATCCAAACTGCCTAGGCTCCCACAAAGCCAGTACACGCAGTAGGATCAAAACCCAGTGCCATTGTTCTTGACTTCTCAGCAGTCCTCATTGTCCGCTATGTTCAGAGAGTCCGGTTTTATCCCATGCTTTTTCAGACCCAGTCCAGCTGGCCTTGGTGAGTTCCCGAAAGAACATCCCCATTGTCTCAGTGTGTGGGTGCACCCCTCGCGGTCCTGAGTTCCTTCAACAAGGCATTCTTATCTTGCTTCCTGTGTGCCTGGGTGATGACTTCAGACTTCTCAGAATATAATTGTGGGTTCCTATATAGATGCTGGGAATCAAACATGGGTCCTTTGTAAGAACAAGTGCTTTTAGCATCTGAGCTATCTCTATCTCTCCATCTCTGGATGTTCTCAGGTGACTCCCAAGACCCTTTGTCATAGGCAGACTGGTCACCTGACTCGATGACAAGGGAAAAGGAGAACAGCAAGTAGCCTAAGGCATTAAAAACATTGTACCTTTGGGAATAGCTAGGAGATAACCCATTTCCAATGGAGGTTAGTGTTGCTCATCCCATGGTATAAAAAAAATCCAGTTAAGGTGGGAATGAGAAGCTGGAAACTCATCTGTGGAGAGACCTCTGCCCAGAACGCTAAGGTGAAAGAAAATTCCAACTGTGTTAGTAGGCTCCCCATTTCATTTCTGCTGGGTATTAGCAGTATCCGATTTGATGACCTTACCTGTCTGCCACTTGCTACTTGTTTTTTTTTTTAACTCTTGCTTGCTACATACTTAATACATTCATGCAACATGGAATGTCTGGTTTGTATAGGACACTCTCTGGACCAACAGCTTATCCTGTGCTAACCCACTCCTGGGACTACTCTTCTGTACCTCGTATACTTTGATGTGCTGTTTCTTTCTTTTCATTTGTCCTGCAATACTTTCAGTCTTTCTTTGTAATTTCTTTATGATCCTTTAATTATTCAGGAGACTGTTTAATTTCCATGTGTTTATATGATTTCCATAATTGTTGATCCTGATTTTTCTTCACTGTAGTTGGAAAAGATACATGATATGATTTTGATGTCTTAACGTATGGTTCTCCTAGAGGGTGTTTATGTAGTTAGAGAAGTGTGTATTCTGACGTTGTGGTAGGAAATGTTCTCATCATTTGGTCCTGACTTCATTTAATTGATGTTTCTTTGTTGATTTTCTACATAGGGGATCTGCCCATTGATAAAAGTTGGGTTTTTGAGACCTTCAGTTATTACCGTGGAACCTGTCTCTCTTGTAGATCTGATATTTGCTTCACATGCTTGTTTGGCTCAGTGTTGGGTTCATATGTGCTCACAGTTCTTGTGTTCTGTTGCTGATTTGTCCTTTTATCATTGTATAATTGCCTTCTTTGTCTTTCTCCTGTTTGTGAAGTTACTTGAAGGCAGTGTGTCTTTTCTTATGAAGTGAGTTTCTTGTAGTGGGCATACAGTTGGGCCTTCTACTTAATTTAGCCAGTCTATTGAGAGATTTATTTAAAGATTATTATTCATAGGTAACAAGTGACTCCTGTCATATTAATTACTCTTGGCTGTTAATGTATATATTTTATTCTTCCTTTTTTTTTCACAAATCCTTATAGTTTGGCGATTTCTATAGTGACAGGGCTTTCTTCCCTTTCTCTTTTGTATATCTTCTCTACCAATAAGTTCTACAATTTTGTGTCTTTCATTATGGATGTTTTCACTTCTAGATAAAGGATTTCATTAATCCTATTTCATAGGGCTGGTCTGGGGGTGATGAATTCCATCTAGGTTTGCTTATTTGAGACAGACCTTAGTTCTCCACTTCTGAGGGCAAACTTTTCTGGGTATGGTATTTGTGGCTCCCATTTCCCTTTCAGCACTTTGAATGTTATCTGGTTATCTCTCTGCCTGCAAGTTTGTCCTGAGAAATCTACTCTAATGGGAGTCCTTTATATGTGACTTTCCCCCTCTAATCTTAGAATTCTGTCTTGGCCTTTAACCTTTGACCTAATGTTAAGTTCTAATGTGTCTTGGAGAGTCTTTTTGGATTGAGTCTCCGTAGGTCTATGGCTTCATGAATCCAGATGTCCATGTCTCTCCCAAGTTGGAAAATTTTCAGGTATTATTTTGTTAAATGTGCTTTTTGTGCCTTTCTCCACCTTACTCCCTGGAACTTTCATTTGCAAGTTTTTGTTTGTTTAATCATGTCCTGTAGGCCCCATAAACTTGGTGACTTTTTCATATGATTGAATTAGCTAAAAACGCCTGTCCTCAGGATAAGAAAATTCACCTTCTACTTAATCTAGCTTGCGTAGCCATCATTAGCTGTGTATTCTTATTTTATTCATTAACTTTATCAGCACTAAGTATTCTGTTTGATTCCTGGTTGGCCATTGGACTGGGCCTGGGTGCCTGAAAGTTCTGCAAGCCAGTGTCTCTGTGTTGGCTTATCGAGGACAGGATTGTTTTCTGACTGGTTGTTGAGTTAGTTTTGGGCATGTGTGATTGCTTCTGCTGGTTGCCTACAGCAGGTGAGTGTGGTAGGGTTGCTGTCTGTCTGGTTGTAGGGCTAGGCTTTGTGTGTGTGGTCACATAGCTGTGTGTTGCTCTCTTCAGAGGGAGGAACAAGGCTACTGCCTGACTGTTTATCAGGCCAGACACATTATACATGGGTGTCCCGGGATACTGACTGTGCATGCTTTCTTTCTGTGCACATTGACCTGTATCTGTGAGGTAGAGGCTACACGAGTGTAGATGCCAAGTCTCAGTTTTTCTCCTGAGTCAGTGCTCTGAGCAGCTTTTGGATCTTGATATTGCAGCCATTTCTGTGTGGCATGAAGGTCACCATTGCAACCATCCCAGGGTCAGATGTACTCAAGTAGCCGGCCCAGTTTCGAGGTGACAGGAAGCTGTCTCAGCTTAGGTCCCTGGATGAAGTGGAATTTGTACAGGGTGGACTAATTCTCTGGCAGTAATGCCACATGAACTCTGTGTTCAGGGTCTGTGAGGGCTGTGAGTGTCTTCTGCAGTCACCGGCCAGAGCAGCGTTGAACAGCTGGTCTGGATGAGGCGAACAGTACAGGGTGCCTTACTTTCCTCTTGATGGTGTGTTATGGGTTTGTATGCTTAGTTAATTAAAAATATCTGTCTTCAAGGTCAGAAAATCTCTCAGTTCATGTCTTGTAACTCTAGTAAGAATGACAGTTTTTCCCAAAATTTCTGCTGTTGACCCATGGGAGCTGAGCAGCGGGAGGAAGGGGCCTGACATGGGAGCTGCAGGGGGAAGGGACCTAACGTGGGTTGCTGTGATAAAAACACCATGACAAAAGCAACTGATGGAAGGATTTACGTGGCTCCTGGCCCCAGCCTTCTTGCCGACATCATTCCATGATGATGTTTCCCGAGTCCTGAATCTTCCGCTCTCTTCTCTAGGACAGTATGATGGAGGGTGATGGGAGGTGAGACTCGGGCGTCCTTCAGGATCCAGTCTACCTCTGCCACTACACACTGTGAAGCAGCAGGAAGCACAGTTAGGGCTGATTTGGGAGTGTGGTTTAGGCATGGACTCAACTGGAGTAAGATTCACCGCCAAGCCAGTGGTTGCATGACCACGCAGATGAAGTCCTTGAACTGGAGAGACAGCAGGCAGATGAAGTCCTTGCCAGCGGTCCTCCAGGAGTCAGTTCTGTTCCCCTTGCCTGGCCATGACCTCTCCTCGCTTGTGGTTGGATGGCAAGCCACACAGGAAAGAATGGTTGCTGCTCTTGGGAGAAAGGCTACACAGTGTTAGCATGAGTGTTGTTTCTTCATGAACTCAGGTGGAAACTCTTCTATCCCTTATCCTTGCTTTTTCCAGGATTCTTGCCACAGCTGGAACCGACTTTGACCTCCGGACCCTGAGGGCTGTGCGTGTGCTAAGACCTCTGAAGCTGGTGTCTGGAATTCCAAGTAAGTCTAGCTGAGACAGTCAGGCCCAATACAGCTCTTATACCCTCATCAAAGCTGTGACTTCTAAGTATTGGGCTCTTTGAATACTTTTTCTGTGGGGGGAGGGTGTTGGGGGATTGAACCCAGAGCCTTGTGTCTACTGGACACAAACTCTACCTGCTACCCCTGCAGGTTTCTCTTTGACAGAGGAAAGAGGAACAGACCTATATTGTCACCCTTTGCCGCTGTAAGTGAACATCAGGGCCAAAAACAATGCACAAAAGAGCTTGTTTTCATTTATGGTCCAGAGGGAGAGTCCTTCATGGTGAGGGAGGGAGGCATAGCAGCGGGTGGCAGGGCAGGAAGTCCAAAGAGCACATCTCAATGATGCATAGGCAGCAGACGGAGAAAACTGGAAATGAAGCCAGGATGCCCAGTTCCCCTCCTCCTCCAGGAAGGCTTTACATCCTAAAGTTCATAACCTTGGCAAGCAGGGCCACACACTGGGGACCCAGGTGTCCAAATACCTGAGATGGGGAATAGTTCTGACTCAAACCACTACAAAGCCCCTTTCAGTAAACTCTTTACGAGATCCCAGAGTGTGACTGTCTTGTTAGAGTTTCTATTGCTGTGAAGAGACATTACGACCACGGCAGTCTTATAAAGGAAAACATTTAGTTGAGGTGGCTGTTTATAGTACAGAGATTCAGTCCATTATTGTCATGGGGAGGGGCATGGCAGCACACAGGCAGACACGGTGCTGGCTACATCTTGATCAGAAGGTAACCGGAAGTGGACTGTGATCCTGGGTGGTATCTTGAGCATAGGAAGTCTCAAAGCCCTCCCCCACAAGGACAAACTTCCTCTAACAAGGCCACACCTATTCCAACAAAGCCACACCTCCTAAAAGTGCCACTCCCTATGAGCTTATGGGGACTACTTACATTCAGACTATCATAGTGGCCCTATTGTTTTTTCTGACTTGTGTTTCTACCTCTTAGCTTCATTTTCTGGGATCAAAGAACAGATTAGAGACCAAGAAAGGTGATAGAACAGGGAAATGTCTAAGGCTGTGAAGGGCAACCTTGTCTTAACGCCAGAGGGGCCTGGTACTGAGATGGCCAGTAGGTATGCTTCTGGGTCATGGCACTCAAGAAGGTACATATGGGCAAGAGGTTGGCATGGGACTTAGTAAGCATGTTGGACACAGGCTGTTCCTTGGTTTGGGACAATTCTGTATTCTGTCAATTATGTTTTAAAATAAATGCTGATTGGCCAGTAGCCAGGCAGAAAGTATAGGTGGGACAACCAGACAGGAAGTAGAGGCGGGTCAATGAGAACAGGAAAATTCTGGGAAGAAGGAAGCTTATTCCTCCCCAGTCCTGTCCAGACACCAAAGATAGAAGATGTGACTTGCCCTGCCAAAAAAGGTACTGAGCCATGTGGCTAACACAGATAAGAATAATGGGCTAATATAAGTTATAAAAGTTACTAAAAAGCCTGAGCTAATGGGCCAATCAGTTTGTAACTAATGCAGACTCTCTGTGTGATTTCTTTGGGGCTAAACAGCTGTGGGACCTGGTAGGAGGACAGAGCCAGGCAGGACAGAAAACCACGGCCAACAGTTCCTTGTGGCTATTCCCTCAGTCTGGCAGAAATTTGGCTTTAGGGTTACTAAGGGCCTGGTTTCTCTACAAGAAAACCCTTGGTGGACTTCCTGTTCTGCTCAGAATAGACAAGAGTTCGGTTCCATATCTAAGAGTTGAGGCCAAGAGGGAAGGGTGAAGGATTAAGGGTTATAACCTATCTTGGCAGTTTCTCTGCCCAGCTCTCTTGTGCCTTGTGGCTAGTGACATAACACTTTCTGGTAATTTGGAGAATTACTCGAGGAGATGTATCTACTAGGCGTCTCTGTTTACTTTTCCAGGATCCCCTGCTCCTCATTCCCAAGATCCCTCATTCCTCTTAGGATGCTGCTTTTTCTTCTATGTATTTCATTCTCTCTTTTCCCCCCTTGGTGTTTTCTGTTCTTTTCAGACTCTGAACTCTCCCTTATCTTTCTCCCCTGTGCCTGTTCCCTATCCCGCACGCATGCTCTGAGAATCCCTTGTCTGTCTTCTTCCTTCACTTTCAGACACGTTCATCCTGCTTTTCCCGAGGACCTTGTGCTTTGCCATGAGGGCTCCTGCCCCATAAGCTCTCACTGTTCTGTCCTTCCCCTGCTGTCACTCTGCCTCTTCTGCTCGCTGACCTTCCCTGTGCTGTCCTCTGGTTCCAGGCTTGCAGGTGGTGCTCAAGTCCATCATGAAGGCCATGGTTCCACTGCTGCAAATCGGGCTGCTGCTTTTCTTTGCCATTCTCATGTTTGCCATCATCGGCCTTGAGTTCTATATGGGCAAATTCCATAAAGCCTGCTTCCCCAACAGCACAGGTGAGTCTCGCAGTGCCCTGTGGACTCAAAAGAGGACCCCAGATGTATCTACCCACAAAACAGGTCCCTGGTCCAGTGCCAGAGGGACTTTTGAACTTCTAGACCAGTAAGGTAGAACTTATGTTATGTTATGATAAATAGTAATAAATAAGTAGACACATGAATAAAACAACACTGCGAAAATATCTATGAAGGAAACAAAATATATAGATGGCTTGAGGCCTGTTTGCATAAGGTCCCAAGGGGCGGCCTTCCTGGTAAAGCCGATGACGAACAGCTATCTGAGCAGGGCAAGGATAGCTGCTTGGCCACCCAGCCAGAGTGGTCCAGTTACAGGGACAGTAAGTGCCAAAGTGCAGAGTGGAGGAACACTGAGATAAGGAAATCATGTGGCTTTGGGGCTGTGGCTAGGAACCTGAGCCTTCGACAAGAAATAGGAAGACTGGAGGGCTTTGAACAAGGTATGGTGTCTTCTGGCCCCAGTGCCGCAGTGGGGAGGCAAAAATAGAAGCAAGTTGAGTATGGCAGCCCTAGGCTGGTTGGAGAGTGTGGCTGGAGCGGGTGGCATTCACGATCTGGGAATATGCTGTAGGTGAAGCCAGAGGCTGTTCTGAGGGTTGAGACATAATTAGATAAAAAGGAGAGAGCTACATAATTATCTTTTAGATGCAGAAAAAGCTTTTATCAAACTGGAAATAAGTCATTTTGTTAGATTCTCCAAAATCGCTACAAATATTAAACCCTATTGTAAGTTCAGAGCTCTTTCTTTAACGTGGGAAACCAAACAAGTTGTGGCGGTCCCTGCTGGTCCTTGTGGCATCGGTAGTTACAGCGGTGCATGAGACAAGGAAATGAGGGAAATTGTGTCAGGAAGTGAAGGGGAAGCAGAACTGTTGTCGCTTACAGCGAAGACAGCTGGCCATAAGTGCCCAAATGATGGTGTTTTCGAAGCCTTAGTCAAGCAGTTTGGAGAAGGAGAAGAAAGCGTAGTAATCATTTGTGAAGCTTACCATTTATCCGTCCCCCTCCCCCCGCCCCAGGCTGGAGCAGGAGCAGTCAGGTTGTACTTAGAACAGGCAAATAGGTGTCTGCTCGTGTTGATTTCAGGATGAAGGGATCTTGAGACTATCTGAATGGTGACAACGGGGAGGTTTCAGGAGAGCGAGGAAGAGGGAGGGGTGAGCCCGTTGCTGGGGTTGGGGGCAGCTGTTAGGTTAGTGAGAGGACCAGTCAGGTGACCAGGCACAGGTGTGATAAAGAGTGGGGCAGTGGTGGGCGCCTTAGGGAGCAGAGATCTCAGCTTTGCTTTACTCCCTCCTCACAGACGCAGACCCTGTGGGTGACTTTCCCTGTGGCAAAGAGGCCCCTGCTCGGCTGTGTGAGGGTGACACCGAGTGCCGGGAGTACTGGCCAGGACCCAACTTTGGCATCACCAATTTCGACAACATCCTGTTTGCCATCTTGACAGTGTTCCAGTGTATCACCATGGAGGGCTGGACTGACATCCTCTACAATGTGAGTTCCGTCTTGGCCCTAGCCCTGGCGGTGGGGGCTGGAGGTCTCAGAATGGTGCTCTGGGGAATGGGGGTGTAGGGGGCCTGGGGTCTCTCTTAGGGACACTTCTTTCCCTGCCCTTAGCCCATTCTCCTGCTCTAGGGTGTAGTATAGGACCCTGTATCAAGATCCTATGGTCCATGTCAGCTCATACTCTGGACCAAGGTCTTCCTGCAGTCTTCTTTTATGATGCCGAGACTGGGGGCTGCTAGATCAGAGAGTTAGCACAGAGAAGATGCTGCTTTTGCTCTCCGTGATGACAGCAGCTGATGCTGTGAGCCTGCCCATAGGAAGGCTGTTGTGACGTCTCAGGCCACACCCCTGCCCATAGGAAGCCTGTTGTGATGTCTCAGGCCACACCCCTGCCCATAGGAAGCCTGTTGTGATGTCTCAGGCCACACCCCTGCCCATAGGAAGCCTGTTGTCATGTCTCAGGCCACACCCCTGCCCATAGGAAGCCTGTTGTGATGTCTCAGGCCACACCCCTGTTGACTTGTTGAACAAATGATTAAGAACAGGTTATAGAGAGTTGATTAATTTGCCAAGGCCCTAGGCCTGTAGCCTACTGTTGACCACTAGCATATTCCTATTGGAATTTTCTAGACTGAGTCAAGGGCCAGTGAGGTCCGAGGACTAGGTAAAGGTGGCGTGGAGTAGGATGAGGAATTGCAGACACCTCCTCACCCATATCATGCTGGAATTCCCCCAGAGCTCGTGTTTTGTGTGTTTGTTTTCTGTATACTTTGTCCATTGTCCTGGTTGGTCTGTCAGCTTGACACAAACTCGAATTACCTGAGAAGATGAACGCACAATTGAAAAAAAATGTCTCCATAAGACTGGCCTGTAGGCAAGCCCATGGGACTTTTCATAATCAGTGATTGATTTGGGGAGGGCCTACCTCTTGTGGGTCATGCCACCACTGGGCAAGTGGTCTTGGTTGTATAAGCCAGCAGACTGAAGAAGTTAGGAAGTAGCGTTCCTCCAGGGCCTCTGCTTCAGTTCCTGCTTCTAGGCTCCTCCCTCGGGTTCTCTCCCTGACTTCTTTCGATGATAATGGTGTGGGATTATAAAGCAAATAAACTTTCATCCCCCTCGCATCCTCTTTAGGATTCTAGCCTGTCTCAGCAATTCGAGGTAGTCTGGGTTTGGTGGTTGTCTTAGTCAGTGTTCTATTGCTGTGAAGGGACACCATGACCAAGACAACTATTGTAAGGAAAAGCATTAACTCTGGGGGCTTGCTTACGTTTTAGTGGTCTGGTCCCTTATCAGCATGTGCTGGAGCAGTAGCGGAGAGCTCCTTCCTGATCTGTAGGCAGAGAGACAGACTCTGGGCTTGGCAGGGACTTTGAACATTGAAAGCCCACCCCTGTGATCCACTTCCTCTAAATCTTTTCAAATAGTGCCATTCCTAGATGACTAAATCTATGAAGCTATAGGGTCCATTCCCATTCAAACCACCACAGGGGCGGTGATGGATGTCCAATATAAGGTCTGGGGTGCCGGTGACCCACTTAATTTCACATATACCTGAGGTTCTTCTCAATGATTCTGCAGCCAACTCTAAGAAATCATCTTTTTGTAGGAAGATGGCCCTCTTATCTCCCTCACCTTGTCCCAGAGTCTTGTAAACCATCTACTAGGGAACAAAGACAAGGAAGAGCCCTCCTGAGCTGTGGGATGTAGACAATGGGAATGGAAAGGCACTGGAGAAGGTGGGACCAGTGGACCCTTGGTTTCGGATCGGTAGAGGCGTTTGGTTTGCGCTACAGTGGGGATCTGGAGAGTGGGGTGTGAGGGGCTGTCATTTATACTTGAGGGTGAGGCATCACATGGCCCTGGAGCCCCGTTTCTCCTTCCATGGACTCTAGCAGCTGTATCTGAGCCTCCCCCACAGTTTCATGGGGACCCCGGTGATCTTAGCACTAAGCATTCAGTAGGTGCCTAGCAGATGCTTGTTGGTCAGCTCTGTCAAGCTTGAGCAGGAAAGTGAGGAGTTAAAGGAGAAGCTGGCTGAGGGCCTCTGAAGAGGACGGTTTCTTAGTGAGATGGTGTCGTGTGGTAGGCCGATGCGGAGCATGAATGCAGCCTCAAAGGCAGGGACGGGGACTTGGGTCTTCTCTTTTGCCAAGCATAGAGAAATTTCCACAAGGACAGACCCTAAAATCAGCTCCATACTGGCTACATTCCTGCTGTTTGGCCAGGTTTCTATAGCCCTCAGAGTCCATGGGAACTTTGTTGAATGGCCATAATGACAGGTTCCCTGTCTGTATATATATCCAGGAAGGACTGGCACAGAGAGGCCAGAGTGGTTTATCCTATATATATTTCAGCTGGACTCACTGGCAGTGGCACTTTTATGGAGGAGTCAGGCCTGAGGACCAGGTGATGCAAAAGGTTGAGGAACACGGAGTGCCTATTTTGAGGGTGCTTGAACCCTTAGAGTCCAGAGGCCAAACACACACACATGCTGAGGTACGAGGATGTGGGTGACATGCAATCCAGAGCAGGAAGCCGTGCACCAAGGTGATTTATTTCCCACCCCGCATCACTCCATGGAGACTGGCTGTTGGTGTTTGGATAAGATTTTTCAGGGGACTCTGGAGGGAACCTGCCCTTCACCTCCTGACAATCCTGGATGTTGAGGCAAACGCCCCTTTGAGTGGAGAGACTGGGTTCTGTGTGGGCAGAAGCCTCTGACCTGCTGTAGGAGTTGAGGGAGCCAGATGGAGAGGTCACTTAGTGTGGGAGCAGGGCAAGCCATGTCTCCTTAACCAGTGCAGTTAGGAGAACTGCAGCCGGAAAGGGAGCAGATTCCAGTATATGGCTGGTGATCATAGCTGGGAAGGGGACTGTTGAGCCTGTGGGGAAATTACCTGCCTTTGTTTTGGCAAGTGTGTGGACTCCAGTGGAGCTCCAGGAGAGTTTGCACAAGTGACTTGCCAGGTTTTGTCATCGGCACCTTCCTGCCAGGCCAGAGAGAGGGAGTGTCTCAGGGAAGCACTGTTCGGACAATCCCCTCCGCTCTCCCTTCCCCTGCCTTAACAGCTTTGGGTGAACATCTCCACAGGCAGCTGAGGAAGGGGAACAACGAGGGGCCCTGTCTGCCTCTCCCGTTGAACATGCCAGCTGTGGCGAGCAGCTCAGGAGAGCAGCTATTGGCAAGAAATTTATTAGGCAGTTTACTAGCAGTTGGGACTGGTCACATCTGATTATCAAATCCAAACTTTTTTTTTAATGTGAAGTGGTAATATTGCCATGACAAACACCATGGCCAAGGTCCCTGAGGAAGCAGCTAGAGTTTATGTCTGGTCCACAAGCCTAAGTGGGGAGGGCAGGGGAAAGCATGCTACCTGGGAACGCTGTGGGCCTTGGACACGCCAGAGTCTGCTCCCAGGGCGCACCTCCTCCAACAAGGTCACACATGTTAATCTTCCCATCCACAAGCTGGGACCAAGCATTCAAATATACGAACATTCTCATTCACTCCCTGGCCCCCATAGGCTTGTGGCCATACCGTAATGCAAAAAACGAACTTAGTCCAATTTCTAAGGTCCCCATAGTCTTTCACAGTCTCAACACAATTTAAAATTTCTAAGCCTCTTCTGAGACTCAATACAGCCTCTTAATTGCGACCCCCTGTAAAATCAAAAAGCAAATTATATACCTCCAATATATGGTGGCAAAGAGTGTGGGTTATCATTCCAGAAGAGAGGAAAGGGGCATAGTGAGGAAATACTGACCAAAGCAAGATTCAAAACCAGCAGGGCAGATTCCAGACCTATAGGGATAGATCCAAGTTTGTTGTCAAAGTCTTAATGGCGCTGCCCTTCCAGCTTTGACGACTGCAGCACACTTCTCTCTGTTAGGCTGGGTCCATTCCCTGTATGTCGCTCTTTGTGGCAGACATCCCATGGCTCTGGCACCTCCAATGTCTTGGAGTCTTCCAGCACAATCTGGGCTTTGCTTTCATAACTTTACTCAATGGTCTCTCTGGGTCTTCATGCAGAGACTCCCCTGCCACACATCTGGCCTCAGCAGCTCTCCTTAACTGCAGAGGAAGATTCCACGATCCCTTTATGCCTGTATCCAATCACGGCTTTAAAGCCAGAACCACACGACCAATGCTACCAACTTCTACTGCCTGCTTGGACTGGAACCTGGCTCCCTTCTTGAATTACATTTGTGTGAGCTTTGACTTTAGGAACAGATAGTTCCCTAGGCCTTAAACTGTTCACAAGTGGCAGGCTGGGTGGAGTCTGGCCCTGAGGGCACCACTCCCTTTATTCCCTTCTCGCCTCTCCTACCTCTTTCAGAGCACAAAGCTTGGCACTCTTCTCCTCCTCACACCGTACAGTTGTATTTCTTTTTGCCCCAGTTGCCCTTTTTCATTGTAGACCTGTGTAAGAGTCATCACTGATAACCATATGGCAATCAGTAGCAGGCTGTCTGAAATCATCTCTGCCAAGGAAACTCCTCCAGAACTCTTTACTGTGGCCTTGGGCCGACTCCCAGGACAGGAGCAGTAAACAACCACATTCTTTGCCAAAATAACATAAGAATGATCTCTATCCTAATTGCTAACATTGCTCCCCTTGGAAACCACAGTCAGCATAGCTATCAGCATTGTTGACTTCTAAACTCCTCGTAGGATGGCTCACTAATCCCCGGTTACGTCTAATAGCCACTTTCCTGGAACAAGGTCCCAAAGTTGTACACAGTTTTCCAATAAACAGTGTGGTCAGGCCTCTCACAGTAATATCCCTGTCCCCAGTGCCAGCTTCTGTCTTAAGCTACTTTTTACTGCTGTAACACAACACCATAGCCAGGGAAGCTTATAGATGGAAGCATTTAACTGGGGCTTGCTTATGGTGCCAGAGGGTGCGGCCATGACCATCCTGGTGGCTAGCGTGGTAGCAGGCAGGCTGGCATAGAACTGGAGACGTAGCTGAGAGCTCACATCTGATCTGTAAGCACGAAGCAGAGAGAGCTAACTAGGAATGACATGGGATTTTGGAAACCTCAGCACCCAGAATTCAAATGTATGAGCCTCTGGGAGCCGTTCTCGTTCAGATTGCCAGAGGTAGTATTGGAGAAGTCATGGGACTTGTCTAAATTTTTTTATCCAGGCAGGCACACGAGACAAGCTCAAGGAATGATGGGATAAAACCTCACTTTGTTGCCTGCTATTTACACATACCTCAGGAAAGAAGTATTCTGACGAGTGGGTATAAGGCTTTATTTGATGTTCGCAGAAGCAGGACTTGCTTCTTGATGGACATGGGATGAGGGGACTCGAGTAGATGCAGAGGTGATGTGGTTGGAGCTCCTGGGAAAGCAGCTGCCGTTGGCTGAGAAGAGCTGGGGGCAGGTGCTTTTCTAGCTTTGCTTTAGTGCAGAATGGTAGGCAGCTCATGGCTGTTCTGACTCTGTAAGGTTGTTAATAACTATTTTCACCCTAGAAGAGAGCTCAGAAGGAGTGGAGGAATGGGATGTACCCTGAATTACTAACACGTGGACAGTGTTGAGAAATAGAGCATTATGGGAGAGGATGAGAGTACCTGGGTAGTGAGGGCGAGTGACAGAAAGATGCCTACCATTTCTCCCTAGTAGGAGTCTCCCTTTGGAGGCCAGGGAGATAGGAACCATCAAAGAGCGGTGGTGAGCTTGTGGAGGGCAGGAGGAATGCCAGGAGCTGGTCCTGGAAGCAGAGTAGAACATTTGAAGAAGAGGAGCCAGATGTTGCTGGGACCAAGAACCAGGGAAGAGAAACCTGACCGTTAGTATACAGGAAGATGAAGGTTCCAGGGAGCCTCGGCCAGAGCACTCTTGGTGCTGTGGGTGAAATCCTGGATGCATGGGCTGAAGGGCAAGGGACAAAGAAGTGAGGCTGCCAGTACAGACTGCATGTCTAGGGAGAAGAACAGTGGGAGTGGGCACAGAAGATGCACAGTTACACAGATGGGATTTTGGCGTGGAAAAGTGAAGACCATTGTAAAGTATTGTGACATTACCAGCTGCTATACAGAAAGGCCGTGCGTATCTCTGCCCTTTCTCCTCTTCTCAGTACTAATAACCTGAAAGACTGTGTTAGACAGGGCTCTCAACCTTCCTAACGCTGCGACCCTTTAATACAGTTTCTTACGTTTTGGTGACCAGAAAATTATTTTTCTTACTATTTCATAACATAATTTTACTACTGTTATGAATCTTAATGTAAATATCTGATATGCATAATAATATCTATATGTGGCCCCTGTGAAAGGGTCATTTGACCCCAAAGGGGTCGCAGCCTGCAGGTTGAGAACCACCGCTCTAGGAGAATGTGGAATGAATGTGTGGTGAAAGAGAACGTGTGGATTGGCTCTTTTGATTTGTTCTGAGTTGTCCCAGCAACCACTGTGCCACACCGGAGAGGACAAGAATTTGTTTGCTCAGTTCAACACAGTAAGATACCTCAACAGTCCTAACCTGGTGCTCAAGGCCTGGAAGGTTCTAGAGAGCTGCTGGTCTTTGTTCTACACTAGAAGCTTGGAGAATTTGTTTCTAATATCAGTGGAGACATATAGCAGTGATAGCTACAGGACAGATGAACTTGCCAGCAGAGTGAAGGTCTGCCGTCTCCTTTTATCTGGAAATCCCAGAAGGTGCCACCCACTGCAGATAATCTGGTCAAGAAAATTCCTCATTCGAGTGCCAGCAGTTTGCCAATTAGTTGATTTCAGATCCGGTCAGATTGACAGCCGATATCAATCATCACAAAGACCATAGTCAATATCACAGCTGGGGCTTTGCTCCTAACACAGATGTGACACAGAATATTCCAACCCTGGTTGATTGCCTGTCCTCCATAGTCAGACTTCCTTGTCTGTCGTCCCCTTCCCCTTCTTGAGCTCTGACAACAGGAGCTTGCTTACTACTTGTGTTATTTCTGATTTTAGTAGTAGTATATGTAGGAAGCAATACCATATATATATTTTTTGGTGTTAGCATTTTACACAAGCTTGATTCTCTGGGTTTCTTTACTGATTCTATTTCTTTGTTAAATTATATTCTTATGTCTTGAATTGTCTTCATTATTTTCTTCAGTTATTCATCTTTTTCATGGTCTTCGTTATTATGCATGTCCTCTTTGAAGTCTTTGGATATAGTCACACTTGCAATTTTGAAGTTCTTGTCTTGTGCTTCGGCTAAATTGCTTTTCTCAGGGCCTAAGATTAGGGTTGCTGGCTTCTGGAGGAGACATATTGTCTTGGTTGTTCATGTTTGTGTTTTTGTGCTTGTATGTATGTTTTTGATGTTCCTAGGAGACAGTCTCCAGAAAACTCCCTGATCCTCTGGCTCTTTACAGTCTTTCTGCCTCCTCTCTGCAGTGTTCTTAGGTATGGCGTGGTATAGATGTATGGGCTCCACATCCCTGCATTTTAATTGGTTATGTTTTGCTGTAGTGGTACCCATCTGTTGCAAGAGAAGTTTTCTTGATGAAGGTTGATGACTAACTACTCTTATCTGTGGGTATAAGGATAGATGTTTATAGCATTTTGTTAGGCATTATGCTGGTTTAGTAAATTAGTGGAGTGGCTGTAGATTCTCCTCCAATAACCATGACTTCACTAACACTGAGTAGTTAACTAGGTCTCCAGTACCAGGCATGGCATCTGCCTTATTGGTCTTAAGTCCAATCAGAGAGCTACTGGTTACCTCCCAGGCATGTGTGCCACTACTGCGCCCTGAGGGTTGTCATGCCATGGTCGTTAATGTGGTTCATAGGCATCATAGCTGGGTAGGACTGTTGGTTGCCTTCCTCCTTTGGAAACTTGCATGGCACCTTCTGGTACCATAAGGGAGGGGGGATTGAAGTCAGTTCTAGCTCAGGGGTCTCTAGGCCCTGTTTCTGAAGTACATGGTTTCTTTAGCAATAGGGACTTACCTTCCATGTCTAGGGGGTAGCCAAGGGCAACAACAATAGGCTGTGTACTTTGGAGGTCTCTTAGTTCTGGCCAACAATTCATAAAAGGAATGGAGGTGCAGACTTCTTTGGCTTGAAGTCTGGGGTATATGAGGTAAAAACAAAACCCAGAGAGCTCCCCTTAGGTCTTGAGGTCAGAGCTGGTCTACCTTTTCTAGGAACTTTCCTGTGCTTCCTTCTATATAACGTTCAAAAGAATCGATCCTGTTTAGTAGAAGCAAGGAGGAGAATGTGACTACTTAGCTTCCCAGAAGTAGAAGTCCTGGTTTGCTTTGCTTTGAAGAAGGGAGAAAGTGCAGTGGCTTGGCTCTTGGAGAGGACAATCTATGAGGAGAAATATGGGTGCTCTGTGGGGGAGGGGAGGGTGGGGTTGCAGCAGTGCTGTTTCCTCTTTGAAGGAGGATTGTTCTGAGGGTGGACTTGCAGGGAAGCTGCTGCTCTCTGTGGCTGTTTCGCCCATGGGTCAGAGGCACGGTATGTTTGTGCAGAGGTGTGGGATATGGGAATATGAACTACAGTTGAGAGCTGGGATTCTGAATGTCATTTCTGAGTTGGAGACAGGTATTTTGGTGACTGCCTGCAGTCAGTGTTCAGAAGTTTTAAGCTGCTAGGTGTCTAGGGCTATTTAAGAACAGAGCCTGCAAATCTGCCAGGCTGGAGGGCAGAGATCCTGACAAGTGCCTTGGTGCCTAGCTTTGGAGCAGGGCTCAGGTGTCCTGCTGTCTACCGGGAGGTGCCCGTCCTCAGCATCCACCCCACGCCGGAGATGCACATGGAGAAAGAGAGTCACCGCTCCCTTCAGCCAGGTCCACTGGAGTCCATACAGTAAAACAGCCGTGGAGTTAAGCTGGGTTCCGGGGAGCTTTCTCTTCAGTGGGCTTGGTTATAATGAGTAAAGGGGAAGGCCTTTACATTTTCAGCTGTTCAGATCATGCCTGGGTGCCGAGCCATTGGGAGCAGGCATGGGATGAGATATATATTCTACAGGCTAGTGGAGAATGCAGTGTGGAGGCCCTTGTGGTCTGAATTGGGGACCTACTGAAGATATGCTCAGACAGGATTAACCCTAACCATGGAGCCTATGGGGCTCCATTTAAGAGGAAGTATCTTTGGAGCTGCTCAGGGAGGCCATTGATCCTATCAAAGAACTTTCCTACCAGACAGAGGCCAGACAAGTAGTCCTCAGTGTATCCTGGGCAGCCTCTGGCTCTCTGGACTTGCTCCTGTCTTTTTAGTATCACTGGGCAGTGGCTGGAGATGTGCGGTTTTCCTGGTCCTCTGGAAGCCTCCGCCCAGGGAAGGCGTTGTGGGGCAGGAACAGGTCTGACCAAGCCCAGACTCCTTGCCTGGACCTTCCTGAGGAGGCCTGGAGGTTTGCCGACTTTCTCATCTCCTTTTTTGTAGACGAATGACGCAGCGGGCAACACCTGGAACTGGCTGTACTTCATCCCTCTCATCATCATCGGCTCCTTCTTTATGCTCAACCTAGTGCTGGGTGTGCTCTCGGGGTAAGAACCATGGGCTGTGAAGCGGGCCCGTGGGCACATAGCACCCTTCCGTTCTGCACCTAGGCTCCTACCCTTATATTGGCCAAGGAAGTTATGTCACAAAGATGGTAAGGGGTCAGGCCTGACCTGACTCTGCTCCTACCTGAGCAGCAGATTCTCTGGATGGCTCCATTCGTCTCGCCCTGAAGACTAATGACCAGGCCTTTGGCTTCCAGGGTGGTTGGACATAGAGCCTGGTGGTCCCAAAGCAGCTGCCAGGATAGAGAGTACAAGTAGAGGGCAGCATGCTCCAGCGCTAGCCTGGTCCGGGTGGCTGTCCGCGTCCCACGATGGCTGCAGCCATCACTAGCATAACTTTGCAGGTACCTTTGCAGGGGCTGCCTGGACCTCCAGTGTAGGTGACTGTCTTAGCTACTGTTCTGCTGGCATGAAGGAGCTCCATGACCGAGATTGAGAGAGAAGAAGGCATTTAATTAGGGCTGGCTTATAGTTTCAGAGGTTTAGTCCATTATCATCATGGTGGGAAGCATGGCAGCATGCAGGCAGGAGCGCGCGCGCGCACACACACACACACACACACACACACACACAGAGAGAGAGAGAGAGAGAGAGAGAGAGAGAGAGAGAGAGAGAGAGAGAGAGGCGGGGTAGGGAGAGATAGACCGACTGGTTTGCTGAGACTGACTCTTTGGGCATGACAGGGGCTTTTGAAACCTCAAAGCCCACCCACTGACACACTTCCTCTAACAAAACCACACCTCCTAAACTCTCTCATAGTGCCAGTCCCTAATAACTGAGCATTCATATATATGAGCTTCTGGGACCATTCTTACTCAGATCACCACAGATAGGAGCCCATGGGGGCCATTCTTACTCATATTACACAGTGACAGAGTAGAATTAGTCTGATGAGGAGATTTAAGGCTGAGAAGGCACCCGAGGATGGAGCATCTCTATCGAGATTCAAAGAGAGGGTTAGGAAAGAGCCAGGTAGAGGATGGATGAGAGCCGGCTCAGCAGAGCACAGGAGGCTGGCAGAGCACAGGAGGCTGGCAGAGCACAGGAGGCTGGCAGAGCACAGGAGGCTGGCAGCTCAGCAGTAGGGAGGAGTATGACACAGGACTAGGGATTCCCAGAACTGGAGCCAGAGCATGCGGTGGATGAGGTGAGGTGAGGACGTGGGCGCTGACAGGAGCCTGCCTCCAGTCATGAAGCTTCCAGAAGCAACACTGTCCTGCACACCTGCGCTCACTGGAGCTGCTTGCTCTTCTCTCCTACGTGATATAGAGAGTTCGCCAAGGAGCGGGAGCGAGTAGAGAACCGTCGTGCCTTCCTGAAGCTCCGTAGGCAGCAGCAGATTGAGCGAGAACTGAATGGGTACTTGGAGTGGATCTTCAAGGCGGGTGAGTCTGTGTGGGCAGCTGTACTTCTGTTTTGTGCACTGTCCACCTTGCTGCCATCAAGGAATCCTGGGCTCTGGGGTGGATCTTGGGGAAAAAGGCTATGATAGTCGGAAGCCCTCTGAATGGAGGATCGGTTCACACTGGGTCTGAGTACCCTGCTATTGCCCTGCGTTTTTCTATCACCCTTGTTCTGGGCACAGTAAACCTAAATCTAACCTACTTCCTCCATCCCCAGTAAAGTAGCTCCCCTGTGTGTGGCTGCTCCCTCCACTTGGAAAATTCCCTTCATAGTGCTATCTCTCTCCCTGTTGACTGCCCTTCTCCATGTGGGCAGTTTCTCCTCTTTAGGGCTTCCCCTGCATGTGGGCTGTTCCCTCCATGAGGTCTACTCCCCTCAGTGTGAACTGCTACCTCTGTGGGCTACTCTCTTCCATGTGGATTGGTCTATCCATGCTGGTAGCTCCCTTCCGTGTGGGCTGCCCTCCTGCCTGAGTCTTAGAAATGCTTCCCGAGTGGTAACTCCCAGTTCCAGCTGCTGTCCAGGACAATCTCTAGGTTGGACGTGTGATGGTAGCTGGGCCTCTGCTCGGGGCATGGTTTGGATATCGGTAGAAGGCATGCAGTCACAGCCTGCTGGAGTGGGTGTGTCCAGAGGAGCACGCGGAGGAGCACGCGGTGCTTCCAGACTACTTTCCCAGGTTTCCCTGGGATGAACCCCTTTTTTGGGGATGTGTAGAAAGGCCCTGACCTGAGCTTTGCCCCTCGCAGAGGAAGTCATGTTGGCAGAGGAGGACAAGAATGCAGAAGAGAAGTCGCCTTTGGATGGTAAGTGATCTCAGTAACACTCCCCACATAGCGGGCGCTCAGAGACCTGTTTCTCTGGGACACTGTGCCATGTTAGGTCCTTCCATCTGTCATAGTGACACAGGAGCCATAGAATCTGAGCAGCCTGGGCTTATGGCTCATGTATACGTTATCTTTGTTGGAAGCTAAACTGGACAACATTGCTTCTAGAAGCTTCATACCTGCAGGGTTTAAGATTAGCTGTCTGCCTCTGGAGTTATGGTTATCCCCAACGCCACAGAAGACTTTGGACACCATCCAGGGCCCTTAGTAGAGTTGGGGGCCTCCACTGCTGTGGGCCCCTGCTGTGCCTGCACAGTTTTAGCCACAGGCAGGCTTAGGTTGGGACCAGACAGCATGGTATGCTGTCATCTCTGCAGGTCGCCCACTATGAGCAGATCTGTACCTACACCTCTGCATCCCTGGCCTGGCCCCCGAGGGATGTGTCTATGTCTTCTTGGTGGTCAGGCCTTCCTAGTGCCCTTGCCTCAGATGAAAGAGAAAGAAGGGTGACCCTTAAAATTCCATGTCCTTTTTGTGTGAGGAGTAAGAAGGGCCCAAGGATCAGGGAATTACTTTGCCTCAGTGTCAGTGCAGGAACTGAGATAAAGGGGCCATTCTCAGGCACGATAGTGCCACACAACTGAAAGACGCCCTGAGACGGGTTACCTGATGCTCAACTCACACTGGTCTCCACTACCCATTGTTTAAAGCAGTGTTGAAGAGAGCTGCCACCAAGAAGAGCCGAAATGACCTGATCCACGCGGAGGAGGGGGAGGACCGGTTTGTAGACCTCTGTGCTGTTGGTGAGTCTCTGGAGCACCTCCTGAGGCTGTACAGGTCCTGACTGGATGCATATGTAGCGCAGACATATCTCCTTCTGTGATACTGTTGGGTCTTCCCTTTCCACTGCCTGATCACTCCCTGCTGTACCCTTCTCTGAGTGCTGCTATTTTTGTGGTCAGAAAACCAGATTGAAAGGGACAGAAGGTTCCGCTTGTCTTCCATTGATCCTTCTTTCCTTGGCTTGGGCCTGTAACACCCTGGCTCTAGGCTATCCTTCTCACGTCGTGAAGCAAGAATGGTTGATTTTTCCTTCATAGCAGGAACTTTAGGTCCCTTAGTGCCCCAAACAACTGGCATTTCCCTTCTGAAAGCGTTGGTATGCTTCATTCTGTCAGGACGATGCATCTCTGGGTCTCCTGCACAGCTCCTAGCCATGCCAATGCCACACAGCAACCCCACCTGGCCTGCCTCGTCCTTCCGAGTGTCCCAGAGTACAGTTACAGTTGGAATCTGGTCCCTGCTCGTCACTGGGTGCCCCTCTCCCGCTTCTGGCTGTCCCCTCAGCCAGGCTACTTACTTATTTCCATTTTTTCTCATAATGAGAATTGTTGCCCTAGATTACTGTGTTTGTGTTTTCTTACCAGAGCCGTTGTCTCCACAGATAGATTTCCCAGGGTAGGTTCCCGAGGGCCTCTACCCTCGGTGTCAGCACTTTCATTAGTAGTTCAAAAAGATGTTTGCCCTTTACCTCGGTGCCTGTTCCTTGAAAAACTTTTTCCAGGTTTTTTGTTTGTTTTGTTTGAGATGGATCTCTCTACGTAATCCAGGCTGGCCTCGAACTCATAGAGATCCACTTGCCTCTGCCTGTCAAGTGCTGGGATTAAGGGCATGCGCCATTGTGCACCTCTATCCTCTTCCCCCACCTCCCAGTTGGGAGGCGATGGTTGAGCACAAAGCAGTCTTTGACTGGGACTGTAGCTGTTGTTTTATTGATCATTCTGACCCTCTTGTTTCCTGGAGTGAGCAGCCACTCACTTGCTCTTCTGTTGAGTTGTTTGTGTTCATTGTACAGTAATGACAGGCCAATGGATATTACAGATCTAAATTTAATTTAAAAAAATATTGTTATAGTTAGATAACTTTCTTTGATCTTTTACCTACATTCTGATTTTGTAAAATAAATTAAAATTTTTGAAAACCCTTTTCTTTTCTTTCTTTCTTTTTTCTTTTTAACTGTGGTGTAACATGCTTTTAAAGACTTAGAATTGTATGGCTTCTGGTTGGCTGGTTGACCACACTCTCCTGGATGGCCCCAAACCCTGCATATACTTGGTGCATTATTTATTTATTTTTTTTGGTTTTTCGAGACAGGGTTTCTCTGTGACTTTGGAGCCTATCCTGGAACTAGCTCTGTAGACCAGGCTGGTCTCGAACTCCCAGAGATCCGCCTGCCTCTGCCTCCCGAGTGCTGGGATTAAAGGCGTGCGCCATCATCGCCCGGCCCTGGTGCATTATTTTTTTTTTTGTTTTTTTTTTAAATTTATTTATTATATTATGTGTATAGCATTCCTTCCACGTGTGCCTGCAAGCCAGAAGGGGGCACCAGGTCTCATTATAGATGGTTGTAAGCCACCATGTTACAACCCATGTGGTTGCTGGGAATTGAACTCAGGACCTCTGGAAAAGCAGTCAGTGCTCTTAACCTCTGAGCCATCTCTCCAGCCCCCCTGGTGCATTATTTTTAAATAAGTAAAGAAGGACATGGAGTTTGGAGGAGGTGGGGAGTGGGGGTGAGGCATGAAGTTTGGAGGAGGTGGGGAGTGGGGGTGAGACATGGAGTTTGGAGAAGGTGGGGAGTGGGGTGGGTCTGGGAGGATCTGGGGAAGGAGCAGGAGGAGACTCAAGGTACATTATAAGGATTCCTCAAAGGAATTCTTAAAGATGTTACACTGAAGAGAACACTGTAGTTGTTTATAGGTGAGTTTTAACTGACGGCCTGTGTGGTCCCAGAAAAACGGGGGTGGAATGGACTTGGGCCAGTTTTGTAATTTGCACTTTATTTAGAAATCTATGGGGTTTTTCCTATAGAGTTGCAAGTAGCATTCTCTTAATTTAGTCCCTCTTGTGTTTAGTCATCTGTGTGTTTATTCCCTCAGTAAATATTCAGTAAACACCCATCCTGCTCCAGGAGTAGTTTGAGGCATTTGGGCTGTTGTGTTGGACAGATGATCAGGGTTCTTTGTCTCTGGGGTGTCTATTGCAGCGAAGCGTCAGATGGGACGGGTGGCGTCAGGTGTGTAGCACACTAGACGGAGCTGTGACAGAGGAGGGGAGGTGCGGGAAGGCTAGGACCTGAAGGGTCTCCATGTAATGTCACAGTTCATGGCCTCAGGGCAAAAGCATACCCTTGAGTATGGAGCTGAGAAAGAATGGAAAGAACCTTCTAGAAACAGGTATCCATACCCTGAGGCAGGAATGGAGCTAGCATTCATGAAAAATGTCAGAGGCTATAGGTAGGCTAGGTCCCGGCAAGGATTCCAGGTGCCCATCTTTGGTCTAAAGGTCTGTTGTCTGGCTTTTATGGAAACAGCTGTGTCTCCTTGGGATGCTGAAGGTAAAGAGATCCAGGGAAAGGCCCAAGCAGGGAAGCCAGTTAGTGAAGGCCACTGTCCTAATCAAAGAGGAGGAGGGGTCCTGTGCCTGGCTTTGGAGGTAGTAGAGGAGGAGATGAAAATGCTCGTCAGACGTGTTTGAAGACAGTCCAGTCAGGTGTGTCTGAGAGGAGGAGCGCCATCAAGGAAGCTCTGGGTTTTGCCTGAGGAACTGCAGGGCAGAGGAGCTCTGGTTAGGAGAGGGGCTGTGGGCTGGGTTGGGGCATGAAGGTCTTGGTTTGCTGGGAGCACAGGTGTCGTAGATGTCTGTTGGAGGCCAGGCTCTCACAGGTGTGTATATATGTGTTGTGTGTGCAAACTGTTCACGGCTCTGTGGCTGACACAGACCCTGTCAGCATGGCTCTGCTGCTTTTGGCTGAGTATCCTCAGGGTTCTCTTTTTTCTCATTAGGATCACACAGAATGACATATGGTCATTGTCATCATATCGCATATTAGCATGTATGTACTGATGAATGTTAGACAGCCTGCTCTTCGGACTTCTTTAATCATATTTTTAATTTTATTGTTTTCCTCATTTGTAATTTATTGTTTTGTCATTATTAAATCTTATATTGTTTTGGTCTATTACTTTCTAATTTATTTAAAAATGCTTACTTTGGTTTATGTGTGTGTGCCTGTGTGAGTTAACCTGTGCCGCATGGGTGCGGGAGCAGAGGCCAGAGGGCATGGGATCTCCTGGAACTAGAGTCACAGGTGGAGCGAGCTGTCGGATGTGGGTGTTGGGAACTGAACCCGTGACCTCCGCAAGAGCTCTGAGCACTCTCAACCCCTGAGCGTTCTCTCAGTTCTATTTTTTAAATTTCTTTTTCTTAAAAAAAAAAAGTACTTATTTTATGTGCACGAATGTTTTGCCTGCATAGTGTGTGCCTACGGGTAATTGTGAGTCACCACGTGGGTGCTGGGGGACAGACCTAGGTCCTCTGCAGGAGCAGCAAGCGATCTTAAGTGCTGAGCCGTCTCTCCAGCCCCTTTCTAATTTCTTAAACACAGATCATTTGTTTTATTTGTTTTTCTTCGTAAATAGTGAAGGCGTTTGGGTTGTGTGCCTTCCTCTCTGCCATGAGAGCTCCTTTTTTGTTGGCCTCCACATCATATTCTTTACTTCCCCTTTGAGCCAGGGGTTATCTAGGAGTTTGCTTCTTAGCTGACAAGGAGGCACAATATTTGGATGCTCTTTAATTCGATCAAATTATATTAGATAATGGTTGGGAAATGTGGCCTATAAATCTCCTGAATTTTATAAATTTTCAAATTTTATAAATTTGTAACTAATCTTAATGTTTCATTAGCAGAAACAGAAAGTATATGTCCTGTAGCTGAGAGTTATCAGGCTTGCTAAATGAAGTTCTTTGGTTTCTGCTTTGCAGAACTGTCACTTCGGAGGGGTGCTGTTGGGGTTCCTGCTGCATGGTTCTGAAATGGCATTGTCTTGTATTCTAGCCTTGTTTGTGAGGCTGCAATCTCCGTGCCTCCCTCGGTTCTTTCTGTGTCACCACACAGGGTCTCTTCTTATGCCACCGGACACTTAGCTTTATTATTGTTATTGTTATTATTATTATTATCATTATTGACAAGGTCTCACTCAGTAGCTCATGCTGGCCTGGAACTCACTATGTAACCAAGTACCTACCGAGTGCTGTGACATCCAGAACCAGACATTGGCTGTTGAGGCCTTGGAGGTCATTGCGGACTGATGGACTTTTCTGCACCTTCCTCTAGGTCCTGACCATCGTGAAAGCTTTTGCCTATGGAGAAGTTCCTCCAGAGGCTCAGGGGCTTGGCTCCATTTCCCCAGACTGATAATATTTTCAGTGTGCCCCTGAAAGCCTGGGCATGTAGACACTGTGTGTGGAAAAACATATATTCTACATCCATTCACACCCCACCAGGCCCAGATGTTCAGAGGTCCCTTAGCTGGGGTGCAGTGTGTGCTCTCAGAGGAACACATAGGAACAGCTGCTCTCAAGGCCCTCTGTGCAGAAACTAGGGCAGTAGTACAGACTTGAAGAAAGATGCACTGGCATCTAGACACAGCTGTGCCCTTCCCTGTTCCCAGCCGTCCAGAACTTCAGGTACCCAGAGACCAGCCCCGCTTTTATGTCAGCATTTATTGAAGCCATCCGTGTGAACAGGGCTCATTGGCAAGCACAGTGACTGTTGGGGATGAGGCTTTGTCCTTGTTGGGAATGTTGAGGACCATATTTTAGATGGAGCATCAGAAAAGGACGCTATAGAGGTAACATTGAAGTCAAGACTCAAACTCAGGAGCCAGTGGGTAAAGGAACAGATGAAGGCCAAGGTGGAGCAGGAACAGTGAATGTTGGAGGTGGGAGGAGGTGGCCATTTTGTTGTATTTGAGTCAGATTGCAGCAGGGTCAGCAAACTTTCTAGACCATGGGTATTTAGGGCTCTGGCTACGCTAATAGCTACCACTACACACAAACACATTTAGCTGTGTTCTGGAGGAATTGCTTAAGAAACAGGTGGGCAGTGGTTGCAGATCCAGGTTTACAGGGAAAAGGGGAAGGCCAGAGACTACAGAGCTCCAAAGGTGAGATTCATGGTGGGTGTATATCTTTGGGGAAAATCTTGGAGTACCACAGAGGGTAACCGTGTCAGAGATATCCTTTTGGAAGTTGACTAGGGTCTTGAGGACCAGAGACAGTGATTGTTGACCATCTGGTCTGATACCTAGTAGCCCTGGACTCCCTAACCTGAGAAATGAGAAAGGACTAGAATTCATTCAGGGGCATGGAGATAAGCAGCTTAGTTGCCTGTGGTCAGGAAGATGTCTTCCGAGTGCTCAGGAGTAGGCATATACCTGAGGGGGATGTGGGTAGGTGGGTGGTTGCTTGTCCTGGGTGCCCACTGTGCCCTGAGCCCTCATCAAGACTTGTCCTGCAGGGTCTCCCTTTGCTCGTGCCAGCCTCAAGAGTGGGAAGACGGAGAGCTCATCGTACTTCCGGAGGAAGGAGAAGATGTTCCGGTTCTTCATCCGGCGTATGGTGAAAGCACAGAGCTTCTACTGGGTGGTCCTGTGTGTGGTGGCCCTGAACACCCTGTGCGTGGCCATGGTGCACTATAATCAGCCTCAGCGGCTCACCACTGCCCTGTGTACGTACTCTAGACCCTTCTCGGAGGCCCTTCTCAACCGCTCTGCTCTGTAGCCCGGAGACCCTGGTGCGCTGGATGCCACCCCCACCTCTACTGCACAGTCACAGGCCTGGCCTGTGTTCAGGGCCTGAAGATCCCCCAGCCTTAATTGATCTGGCCAGATACCCATCATGACTGTATTATGACATGAAATGGGGGATCCTTAAGGGATGACCAGGGGCAAGTCAGACTAGTAGACCCAGTCATCTAGTGACCAAGTTCTTTGTCTCTTTGCCCTAAGGCTACGACTGCCACCCTGGATGCCCAGGGAGGCAGAGTTGGGTTTCTGCATTTTCCCAGGGCTCTCCTAATCTCTCTGTCTCTACCGTGGGCTGAACTGGGGAGTTTCCATTTTCCCACAGGGCCAATTTGTCTCATATAATGAGCCTCTCACTAGTCGCTAGGCTCTGAGTCATGTTCAGCTGGCCCCAGCCACAGTTCAGAGAAGGTAGACAGGGGACTATGGAGGGTTGAGACTTCCTATGCTTGTCTAACATCAGAGTGGATCCTCAGAGAATGACCCCTCAGCCTCCCTCAAGTGTCAGAGAATCTACCAGTTGTTTGCAGTCAGTGTGTTGTTCCCATTTCCTCGGGGCTCAGCTGCGCTTGCTCTTGTTGTCCGCAGTGGATATGGAGGAATAGGACCAGTTTACCTTCACTTTCTCCTGAGGGGCTCTGTGTGCCAAAAGTTGCCTGAGTCCTCCTGGGGGAGCCCGATCTGACCTAGTGAGGCTCCATCCTGGCCTCTGCTGGCTGAGAGCTCGTCCTTATGGTGGCCTTTGGTTATCACACTCCTATCCTGAGGACCACTCAGCCTGCTCACTCCCTGAAGGGCTCCCGTCTGGTGTAGGCACTGGCAGCCCCATAGTCAGTCACGTGCCTGCCTGTGCATATTGTTTTGGGAGGAGGATTCTAGGCTATAGCTTCCTAAACTGTGTGTTGAGATGTATTATTGCCTCATAAGGTGAAGGCATAGCGGCAGTAGAGACTAAAGGGATAGAGGTGGCATCAGCTGTCAGCCTGACTTATGCTCTGAGGGCAGGGTGAAGATCAGGGTTAGTGTGTACTATACAGCAACAGGGCCTGGCCTCCAGCGCCTGTGTCCTAGGGCTTGTGGTTTGATATCCCAGGACTTTTCTTAAGACTGAGCTCATTGTTTCTGTTGGTTCTCTAGGCTCACGTCTTTCCCACCGTTGGGGTTAGGTGGGAACCGAAGACTCTGATGCCTGCTCGCTCAGTTGTCCAGTCTTGTACACGAGGAAGCTGGTAGAATCTTGTCAGCCTTTCAGTTCTCCTGGGTGTTTGCTGTCTGAGAAGGTTGTCTGTACATGCTGAGGAGCATTGTCTGCTCGCGTGTCTGATGTGTGGGAGGCACAAGGCTGGAGCTGCCCCAGTGTTGGGTTAGGCTGGAGTAGGCCACCAGGCAATGTGCCCCTTGGTCCTTTGGTGCTTTCTCTTAGTGGTTTCCTGTAATCCTTGACTCTCTTGGCCTCGTTGAGGGAAAATTGCTAAAGGATGCTGGGCCTTTACAGGATCTGAGTGTTTCTGCCCTGTGTCTGAGGCGTTATTTGATAACTCAGCTGACACGGTAAGGTAGGGAGCCTTGCCTTGAACAGACCAGTGGGAGCGCTGCCACACTACTGATGGGCTCTGTCCGCCAGGGTACCCATGCCCCTGATGATCCCAAAGCACTACCAGGACCTTGGAAGCCAAAACTTGGATTATGAAGGGGGAAATTGTGGAGTCTTGTCATCCTGTGAGCCCTATGAAGTCTTACCCATCATTCCCCTCTGTTCCATGGCATAATGGCCTCTTACTAGAAAGAACAAGCAATACCCCAAAACAAAACAATTAAAAAAAAACCATCTGATTGTGCAGAGGGCAGTTTGTGGGAGTTAATTCGCCCCTTTTACCATGTGGGTGCTGGGGAGTCCACTCAGGCTGTCAGGTGATGACAGGTGCCTTCCCCACTGAGCATCTCACTGACCTTAGAAAGACACACTGAATTACCCCTCCCTGCTTCCCTTTAGCTTGCAAGCCCTACAGAAAACTATGAGTATTGTCTCCCATGGCAGCCCCTGGTGGCTGTGGTGCCAATTGAATGAGTAATACAGGAATGAATGAAGGAGCCCTTCACTGCTTCAGAGGAAGGCTGTGTCTAATGCTGTGGCCGCTGTGACAGGATACAGGGCATTTTTTTTTTTATCTCTTTCTGTGAAATTTTAACTCCTTGCAAATCTTGTCCAGATCCTCTTAGTTTATTTTTCTTAAGAGCAAGCTCAGTGCGTGGGCAGCCTCACCTTAGCACACAGGTGGAGGTATGCCAGTTCCCTGGGGAGCTCCATGGCGCAGGAGTTGCTCTTTTTGGTATCAAGGTACTCTGGGTCTCAGATAGGAGCGTTGGGTCCCCTTGTTCTGCTGTGTGTCTCCTCTGTCTACCGAGTTGTTCCAGGCTGGTAGGTGTCACTATAGCTTTCCCCTATATCTCACTACTTGCTGACTAGAACAGTCAGGCTGAGTGTTGGTCACCTGGGCAGTGTCAAGCCTGACTGGGAGGGTCCTGTCTCCAGTAGGCTCCTCCTGCTTATTAGGATCCCATGTTAGAAATGGGTACCTGACAGTTTTCCCAGTGGCTCTGAGGGCAAGCTTGCTGGGTTGAGTTGCTCTTGGGGTATGAAATGGACGCCTCCCCTCTCTGTGTGACACTGAGGCTAGCATTGCAGCTGCTGCAAACTCGCCCCCATGGAGCATTTGGATGGGCACAGAATGACCTTTGGAGAGTGGTGGGTGCAGGCACATCTCAGGGTACACTGGCATGGAGAACGAGTATCATCTGTCTTATCAGGAGCTATGTCTCCTTATGGTCCCACGTCCTTGACAGAGGCCCTGGGATGGTTAGGTTGATGGCTTTCTGTGACAGGACTCTTGGAAACTCGTCTTTGGTTCTTTGTTATGATTCTGTGCTCTGTGCGGCTCTGCTCTGGGTTCTGAGCGACTGCCCTGGTCAGAGGTCGCAAACACTGGTGGTATCTTTGGAAGCCCATACTAGATGGGTGGTGGAGAGTTATCCATTTAGTAGTAGTTGAGACAGACACATGAGTAAAGTTATCAAACCTGGTTTCTTGGGGTCCTAAGAAAGGGTGCCAGGAAGTTTTCGTGGGAGTCTTTTAGGAGGAGGCTGGGATCCCTAGTGGAGACTGGAACATGGACCAGCACAGAAGGCCACTGGGCTGCCCATCCTCCTCTGAAGTGTCCTGAGGCAGCACAGAAGGGCCGCTGGGCTGTCCATCCTCCTCTGAAGTGTCCTGAGGCAGCACAGAAGGGCCGCTGGGCTGCCCATCCTCCTCTGAAGTGTCCTGAGGCAATGCAGAAGGGCCACTGGGCTGCCCATCCTCCTCTGAAGTGTCCTGAGGCAGCTCACTCCTGAATTGATCCTGTAGTTGTTTCTTACAGACTCTGAGCGTTTGTTACCGTATAGACTGGGACTGGTGCATCTCCTGTTCAATTCTTTATCCCTCTCCTAAGCTGTGGCCAGAGGGTGAGGGGAGGGGGTTACAGACCAAGCCCAGAAGGCTCAGAGGTGTGGTGATGTCAGGCTTGGGCTAGAGGCCAGGTGAGAGGAGCCTGAGCTAAACCTTCTCTTGTCTGACTTCTCCTAGACTTTGCAGAGTTTGTTTTCCTGGGTCTCTTCCTCACAGAGATGTCCCTGAAGATGTATGGCCTAGGGCCCCGGAGCTACTTTAGGTCTTCCTTCAACTGCTTTGACTTTGGGGTGAGTAAGACGCCTCACTAAGTCCCTTCTGTTGGGTGAGTCTGAACTGTGCACAGCCCCTCCCCTATGCATACTCAGAGTGGGCTGAGCTCTGTGACCCTGTGTGAGCCAGAAAGGCTGCAAGAGACCAGGAGGTAACAGGAGTTGTAGAGAGAGGCCCCTCCCAGCTCTACCTAGTGGCCAGAATGTCAACAGCTGCTTTCCTGAAGGATATGCCCTTTCCTCCCAGATCCTATGTATAGATTGACAGTTACAGCAAGGCTCTGTAGATCCTTCTGTACCTGGGACCTTGTCACTTAGTAATTCAGTTTTCCCAGTAGAGCTTTGGGGACTGCGTTCTGGCATCCCGCCCTCCTGCAGTCTGGCCTGGATAGCTGTACCCGTGGTTGTGAGAACAGTCGCCCTGCTAGACTTGCCTTTTCCGAGAGTATGTGGTAGGCCTGGACTGGTCTCCTCCTAACCTCTGTGGGTCAGAGAGGCCTCAGTGAGAGCTGTTGCCATGGCTCATCCCGGGAGTAGACACCAGTCTTCAAGGTGGGGCCGCACAATAGACCGTGCAGGATGTGCATAGCCAGAAGCCCCGGGATTGGTCCTGTTGGCCCCTGCCGAGGTGATGAGTGGAAGGGCCACAGCCGTGGGGAATGACTTGGAATGCTGGAAGCAGACAGTGAGGGAGACTTGGCCAGAGGGAAGCATGGCTGTCCTTGGGGCTCAGGTTCTGCCCCTGGAGCTCTTTCTCTGTCTTCAAGAAGAGCTTCTTTGTAGCAGGACAGTTTCCTTGGGCTGTCCCTGTCAGTAGAGTTTTGGGAATCAAATGACCTATTTTTAAAAAAGATTTAATTATGTGTGTGTAGGTGCCTACGGAGGCTAGAGGTGTCGAATGTCCCCATAGCTGGAGTTACAAGTGGTCATGAGCCACCCAGTGTGGGCATTGGGAAGCAAGCTCAGCTTCCTTGTGAAATCAGTATATGTGCTTTACTGCTGGGCAGTCTCGCGCCCCAGAGACTTCGTTTTGTTTCGTATTGCTTGGTCGTTTTCAGCCATCCTGGTGTGCCTGGTATACACTTCTTTTAAAGGCATATTGGACATTGAAGGTTATTTTTATGGCTATATTATAAACCTTCTTGGAGTTTATTCTATTAGATAAAAACCAACTCCTTTGTTCATGTTTCCTTGAGGTGCATTAAGGTTAGCATCCTTTAGCTTCCTGGAGCACCCACCGTCTCAGGAACAAGCAGGGATCACACCTCAGTCTCTTACCCCCTCAGTACAGAGTGGGTAGTGCACCCCAATGTCTTCCTCAGCACAGAGTTGGTAGTACACCCCAATGTCTTCCTCAGTACAGAGTTGGTATTGCACCCCAGTGTCCTCAAGACTAGGTAGAAAGTCCACTCTAAGGTCTTGACTCCTTTCCAGCTGGCCTGGGAGGCACACACTAACCAGGACCGAGTTGGGAGTCACACTTTGGTTTCCCTGTCAGAACTGCCTTAAGCCATTTTCAGATCCGAGTGGAAGTCACGCTGTTATTTATTCTTGGATTCATCTTTAGACCATGCCCTTTCTCAGCGCTGGCACCATTTGGTATCTGGAAGGCCGGGCACTTTCTGAATCAGTAGGGCCTGGCTCCCTTCTGGTGATTGTTTTTGCCTTTTACATTTGACGTAAGCAGAGTCCAGGCAGTCCTGTAGCGCTTGGCTTGGACATCTCTGGAGCAGAGTTCACCTCACAGTTTACTGAGCTCACTTTCTGCTCCTCCCACATTTGCAGGCAATGGTGTGGCCGGACGTCTTGCCAGGGGCCCACGGCACACAGCGCCTCTGGTTGTCTTGTGCTCTTGTAGGTCCTGGTGGCAGTGTTCCCAGTGTCCAGGGCACTTTATGTTTTCACTGACAGGCTGCTCAGTGCTTGCTCTTTGCCTCTGAAACTGCTAATAATGTTTGGTTTTAGTACACAGTGCTCTACTTTGTCCCTAAAACCCGTGCTGACTTTTCCTGTCTGGAAACATTATCTCGATAGTGAGTGATTTAAAGCAGTGAGCACACAGTGCCTCACCGTGTCTGAGAGTGACAAATTCTAGAGTGTCCCACCTGACTGCCTCTGGCTCTGGCTCTAGTGAGGTCCTAAGTTATCCCAGGTTCATCCGGGTATAAAGAATTCACTGCAGACCTGCCTATCGACTAGGCTCACTGCTCAGCCTGCCGCCAGCTCTGTTCCTGGTCCCCCGAGTGCTTCCACACTACTGGAGAGCCATTGTTACGTGTATCAGGTGATAGGGAAGAGCCCGGAGCAGTAAAATAGACACCACAGTATCTGTGTCTTGTGCTGTGTCCCCTGTGCTCCCAAGTCCCTGTTAGACACATGCTCGTGGACAGGAGGCAGGGCAGGTGTTTACTGTGCAATGCTGCCACACCACGCACATGCTAGGCCATGTGCATGCGTGTGTCAGTTTCATCCATGTCTGTACATGTGCCCAGGTACAGATGTGCCCTGTGTTGATGCTTTCTATTTCAGGTGATTGTGGGGAGTATCTTTGAAGTAGTCTGGGCTGCCATCAAGCCAGGAACCTCCTTTGGAATCAGTGTGCTGCGGGCTCTCCGATTGCTGAGGATTTTCAAAGTCACGAAGTATGTCATCTGCGTGTTCCTGGTTGGGGGACACGGATGGAGGTCACGTGTGAGGCTGGATTACACGGGGATGGGTGGCATCTGGAAGCTTATGCTGGGCTTTTCTGGCATAAATACAGCATTGGTGGTAAACAGCACATGCAGGGACTATTGTGACAAGAGCCTTTAGGCCTGTAGATGCTCCCAAGGGGGTCAGTGACCTTTGTCAGGAGGTAGGGCAGCTCTTTCCAGGCCCTTCGTGAGTTTTCTAATACTCCTGAATCTACTCATGTTCAGATTCAGAATCAGAGAGTCTGTGGAGGATGCCTGGGCCCCTGACATGGGGTCAGGGGGAGGGAGCCCCTAAGAGGGTGCACACAGGGAGCCTGGCATCTGTTCTGGTGTCCTTCCTTACCTGTGTCAGGATGGCAGAATAGCACGTGCAAAGATGCAGAGGCTGCTGGGGACGTCCGAAGTCTCCTGGGAGAAGCACTCTAGAGGCCAGGATGGCAATTGGAGTTATCATTCAACAGCAAAATCATTGTAGATATAGGCGGGCCCTGTATGCCATGAAGACTTTCTGTGAATGAGGAAGTCACCTTTTTTCTTCCAGGAGTGTGGTGAAGGGGCTTTAAGAAGCACCAGGTCAGCTATAACTTGGCTGACCAATTGGACATTGGGTGGTGAAGGACCTGGAGCAGCAGGTCTCAACCTGTGACTCTTTCACAAGGGTCACCTAAGACCACTGGAAAACTCAGATATTTACATTATGATTGCTAACAGTAGCAACATCACAGTTAGGAAGTAGCAATGAAAATAATTGTATGGCTGGGGGTCAGCACAGCATGAGAAACTGTGTTAAAGGGTTGCAGCATCAGGAAGGTTGAGAATCACTAAGCTAGAGTGTTGGAGAGCAGGAAGTCTAGGTTTGGGCCTGGCCATCTGATAGGCGGTGATATCTTCTGTTGAGAATTGGTGCAGTTTGGGAAAGCCGGGGAGCCCAGCACTGCAGACATGTGTCTGCTGTTGCTATCCCACGGCTGGACTGAGGGTCCAGGATCGTGGGTTTTGATTCCTGGAGAGGTGCATGCTTCATGTGTAGACTGGGGCTCAGCTTGAATACTGAGAGCCTGGATGAGTGAGAAGCAGCTCTGGGGTGGTCCAGCAGGCCTTCCACCATCCTTTCTGCCTGACAGGTATTGGAACTCCCTGAGGAACCTGGTGGTATCCCTCCTCAACTCCATGAAGTCCATCATCAGCCTCCTCTTCTTGCTTTTCCTCTTCATTGTGGTCTTCGCTCTGTTGGGGATGCAGCTGTTTGGGGGACAGTAAGTAGCCTGGAGTAGGAGGGCGGGCCAGGGCCCCTGGGGAGACAGAGCTCACAGCAGATGGTGCCACCCCAGGCCATATACACCGGCCTTCTTCCTGAGGGTCCTCCTCCTTCCTGAAGGTCCTCCCGCAGGGCTGAGAATACTGAGCGCTTCAGAGCTGAGCCTGTTGATGTCAAGGGACTGGTCCCCTGGCTCCCGACGGGATTGTTCTTCTCAAGTTCATTTCTCTTTTCCCCCAGGTTCAACTTTCAGGATGAGACCCCGACCACCAATTTCGATACCTTCCCAGCTGCCATCCTCACTGTCTTTCAGGTGAGGCTTCTTGCGCTCTCCATGGTTCTCGTCTCCCCCAGGAGCTAGGACAGAGTGAGTGAAATTAGAGGCCCATGTTTAAACGTAACTGCACAACAAAAGATGAGCCTTGGCAGGTCCTGGGTCTGGGTGTCAAGGGCAGGTGCGTTGCCAATCTGAGGAGCAAACGGAGCTCCTTTGGGTGTCTGAGCAGCCACTTCGTCACTTTCTCAGCTCTGAGGCCTGAAACCACTTGGTTTCTACCCTCAGAGCAAAACCAAAGCTCTCCTGAACTTCTGTAGGGTCTCAGGCCCAGAGGCCCCCTATTCATTTTCATTCTGGGATATGTGCCTACCAATGCCCCCTGGAAGCCTGTGGCTGTGGGCCCATTGTCTGTTTGATGAGGTCCTTATTGGCTTCAGGGGTCACCTCCTCTCTTGGACAGCTTGGTTTTGGGTTCTCTTGGTTGTTACTTTCTCCTTTGATAGTTAGCCTTCTAATGTTGCTCACTGATCATGTGGTATCCTGTGTATGCACCCCATGATTCCTGCTTGGATACCTTGTCTGAGACAGACCAGGACAGAATGAGCTGCCTCCCTGTCGTGAGAACTGTTGGGAGGGAAACTGTCAGGCTCAGATCTTGGTGTCTGAAGAGCCTGAGCTAACCCAGAGTTGAGCCCACATGTGTGGAAGAGCCGTTGCTTCCTGTCAGAGGGAGGGTGTGTTTCCAGCAGCTGATCTAAACCCAGTCAGTGACGGGCTAAGAGAGCATTTGGGCCCTGCCCCACCTTTGGATTCCAAGTGCTCCTGTCCTTTCTCCACGGACTCCCTTTCTCACTCTGGTTTGCTAACAAGTCTGTGGCTTCCAGAGTGTGAGCCTCTAGTGTGGGATTGGGCCTGTCAGCCCCTAGAGACAGAGGAATGTTTCTTCATCCCGGGTCCTTGCAGAGTGCATTTTGTCTGCTTGGGAATAGATGCTCAAGGTGGGAGGGAGACTTCTTCGTGTGGTTCGTGGGTCTAGGGTGCCCAGGTACCAAGGAGGGGAAGCTGGGAATTGATGTTCACGGTGGGAAGGAGAGCTTCTTCATATGGTTCATGGATCTAGGGTACCCGAATACCAAGAAAGGGAAGCTGGGAGAACCACACCCCAAGGCCTGCAGTGAGCATGTCGGGAGAGCAGTCCTTGACCAAGGCCCAAGGATTTATAGAGGCCAGGTTAGAGAGCCCTGTAAGCAAGGTTTGACAGGTGCTACCCAGTGGCAACTCTGGTGTGACTCCAGACCATGGTGGGTGACAGGCTAATTGTGACTGTGCTCTTTGCGTTTGCTGTTAACGAGGAACTAAACCTAGCAGGGGCACAGGAGAACTGCTTCTTTCTGCATACCGGGTTCGGACTAGACCTCTGCTCTAGTTTGCTTTCTGCTGCTGTGATCAATACCATCACCAAAAGCAACTGGAGAGGGAAGGGCTTATTTGACTTACACTTGCCTGTCACTGTTCATCACTGAGTGAGGGAAGTCAGGGTAAGGGCAACGATAGGAGCCAAGGAGAAAAACTGCTTCCTGGTTCGTTTTTAGTCTCGTGGTCAGCTACCTTTCTTACAACTCCCAGCACCTTGCTCAGAGGTGACGCCACCCACAGTGGGATGGGACCTCCCACACCCACCAATCAGCAATAGAGAAAATGCTACACAGAACAATCTGATGCAGGCTTTTCCTTAACAGAGCGTCAAGCTGGCAACAACTAACCATCATGATTGCACACACCCTCTGCTCCGCACACAGCAGTGGCACAGCGGAGAGCATCTGAGTGCCGTTGCATCAGTGGGGTGCACATGCGGCCAGACACGGATTACTGGAGGAGGCCAGCAATGCTGACAGGCTAGCCTGTCCTCAGCAGGATGTCTTAGATGGGAGTCTTAAAACCCAGGAAGGGAAAGCCGGTCTCTGGACTAAGATGAAAGTGTGGGTGGGAGGGTGCAAAGGAGGAAGGAGAAACCTTCCAATTTGCTCATGGCGGCGGGGGGTGGGGGTGGGGGCTGCAAATTAAATACTGTGAAGCGCTGATACCCTGGAAGGGAAGTGCGACTACTTTCAAAGAAAAGGGAATAAGAGAGCAAGTGCATCTGACTCTGGGCCAAGTCAAGGGACAAAGGAAGAACTCCCAAAAATCCCCCAACTGAAGAAAAGCGTCTAAGTCAAAGAATAAGAACTAAGCAGAAATCCTAGACATTAAAGGTGTAGCAATTCAAGTAAACAATGCAAGCAGACTGCACTCTGGACACTAAGTGGTGGGCAGCTGAGTTAGACTGAGATGCCCAGCTGGTGTATCGTGGGGATGGGATTCATGCAGTGTTATGTGCTGGGCTTGGAGATCAGAGGGGCTGGGGGTGCAGCTGAGTGTAGAGATTTTGCCTAGCATGCTCTGACCCCCAGTTCAATTCCAAAAACTAGGGCTGGAGAGATGGCTCAGTGGTTAAGAGCATTGCCTGCTCTTCCAAAGGTCCTGAGTTCAATTCCCAGCAGCCACATGGTGGCTCACAGCCATCTGTAATGAGGTCTGATGCCCTCTTCTGGCCTGCAGACATACACACAGACAGAATATTGTATGCATAATAAATAAATAAATATTAAAAAAATTATTAAAAAAAACAATTCCAAAAACTACAAAAGAAAATGAATGGAAAGAGAGAGGAGCGGCTAGTTCTAGGCAGACTAGAAGAACATATGTTCATAGAGGCTGAGCAGGGTGAAGAGTATAGACTGGGACATTGTGCAGTGTAGAAGACTGCATCCTGAGGGCTGCCCTGGAATAGCATTCATACAGAAAGACAGCTCTTTCTGTGCATTGGTGGTATAGTGGCGAGCATAGCTGCCTTCCAAAAAGACAGCTCTTTGGATGGTGTTTCATGAGTGACAGATACTAGAAGGTCATGGAAAGTAACTGTGGGATATTGGGGTGCAGTCTCAGAGCCCAGAGTCCTGGGTCTTAGAGCTGTGACTCAGCATGAGGGAGGACCAGCACGCCCTGGAGGACTGTGCCCTGTGGTAACTGAAAGCACCTCAGGTGCCCACGAAGGAGAAAATACACTGGCCTGAGAGAAAATAGGAGGCCGGAGCCAAAGCCAGCAAGTTAGGACAGCTTTAGAAAGGAATTCTCCTAAATATTTAAAAGGAACTGCAATTCTGTGTAGCCTATAGAGAATATATAAGTTTCTCAGTTATTTTATGAGGCTAAAATGTCATTGATAAGAAATACTAAGTGAGGATATGAGAAAAGAAAAATGTATGTCATGATCACAAACAGAGGCTAAATCATGCAGAAGAAGACTGAGGTGTCAAATCTAGTCACACATAAACCTGTCTACGTAAACTAGGTCAGACTGCTCGTGTATAATTTCAGCATCAGGAGGGTGAGTCATGAGGATTATGAGTTTGAGGAAAGTCTGGACTCTATGCCAAGGAACACCTCCCTCCCCTCAAAAAGGTAAAACAGAATCATAAAATAATAAGAAACAAAAGAAAAAATTGTATCAATAACTTGCATTTTTCATGGAATACAAGCAAACTTAATGGCAGGGAATCCTTGACTGTGAGTCGTGGTGTTATCCAGGGTATTAGAACACGAGACAAGCGATCCGGCAGGGCGGAGAGACAGGCGTGGGACATTCTAGGAGAGTGTACTAGTGTCAGAAGCCTTACTGCAGTACTAAGAAAAAAAAAGTAAGATTTGTTTAGAATTGACAATTAAGGAAAATACTCATTAGAAATAAAATATATATGCTGCAATTGCATGTGGCATGGAGAAGTTGGCCACTCATACCGAAGAACGTGAAACTGGGCTGTGAGGTGGCTTCCGGCACAAGAGCACTTGCCACGCAAGCCTGGCAACCTGAGCTCAACTTCCAGGACTCACATAAAGTTAGAGGGAAAACTTCTCTGAAAAGATCTGCCCTCTACATGTATACCATAGCTGCATGTGCTCCCTCCACGTGTACACTGTAGCATGCATGTGCTCCTTCCACGTGTACACCGTAGCATGCATGTGCTCCCTCCACGTGTACACTGCAGCATGCACGTGCCCCCTCCACATTACACTGCAGCATGCATGTGCCCCTCCTCCACATTATACTGCAGCATGCATGTGCCCCCTCCACATTACACTGCAGCATGCATGTGCCCCCTCCACATTACACTGCAGCATGCATGTGCCCCTCCTCCACATTATACTGTAGCATGTATGTGCCCCCTCCACATTACACTGCAGCATGCATGTGCCCCCTCCACATTACACTGCAGCATGCATGTGCCCCCTCCACATTACACTGCAGCATGCATGTGCCCCTTACTCTCCTGCTCTCTCACACATGCTAATAATGAATTTAAAATTAAAAAAATATAAGCAGGGTTTCTACATTGTACTTGGTATGAAAATAAGCAAACCTAAAATTTTAGTGCACACATTGAATACTGTGTTATTAACTAAAGGCAGGAAAGACATTAAAGAAAATATAAACGCACAACACAAAGGCTGTGATCAACTAATTTGATTGTGTAAAATAAAGTTTCTGTGCATTGGAAGACACCATTAAAATACTTTTAAAAGTCCAGAGCCAGGGAGCTCTTCCTAGTGTCAGCAAAGCAAAGGATTAGTTTCTAGAATGTACTGAAAACACTTAGGAAACAAAAGAAAAGACCCTGTAGTAGGAGAGGGCTAAGATACAGGAAAGGAAGGCCTGGTGAATACGCTAGAAAACTTGTAGTTTTTACTGCCTCCAGGGAGATGCAAATTAAAACCACAGTGACCATCCTTCCCACCTCCCATTGTAGCCAAAATTAAGAAATCATACATCAGAGTTTAGAGAAGGTGTGGTTTTTAGAGGCCCCACCCCCACCCCCACCCCATGCACTGATGGTGGGCGTTGAAGTCATGCTGGACCCTGACTTCCTAACATCCTGCGAAAGCTGCCTAGCCGCACTCTCCTGCTCAGGGGTCCAGATGTGTGCGAGGTGGCTCAGCAGCACCAGCTGTCGTGACAACATGACCCCAACATCAGCGTGCTCATCATGTAGGGACAGTGGAGGAAGTGAGTGGTTTGGAACCAGGGAAAGCAATTGACACAGAACTAAAAGTGTCAGCATGGATGTGTCACACAAATGTAATTTTGAGCAGAACAAACAAACTTCAGGGTAATTTGATATTGCTGGATAATATTGTATGCTGTGTAGAAGAAGCTCTCGTGAGATGATAAACGCCAAAGTCAGGAATTGTATTCCTGGTGGGAGGAACAAAACTGGCAAGTCCCATCAGGAGACCTCAGTCCCATTTGGATGTTTACTTTTATTTTAAAAAATTGAAAAAAATTTAAACCTTGTGTATGTGAATATCTCTGTGTGTGAGTGTGAGTGCCCACAGAGGTCAGAAGAGGGGAACCGGAGTCACGGGCAGTTGTGAACTGCTGCTGTGGGCAGTGGGAACTGAACTCCGGTCCTCTTCTACCAAGTACCAAGCTGTCTTCCCAGCCATGGAAAACCAGTTCTATGAGAAATATAACACTGAACTCGATGACAAAGGCTAGGGTATTCACAACCTGGGTCTGGAGAAATGAACTCCATTAAGAAAGAACAGGATAACCATTCCCATAATACACAGGGCTCCAGGTGGATTAGAAACTTCTGTGGAAAAATTCCCACTTTGCAGTGATCAAATAGAATATCTAACCAGAACAAAGGATAGGAAGTGGGGCAGGGCAGGGAGGGATAAAGGTTTGCTGACGGGGCAAAGGTCACACTTATCCAGTCTGTGAGGGCGGACCTGCATGGCCAGAGGTGGCAGGAACCTGGGCAGTCAAAGGCCTAGCTTCCATCGTGTGACACTGGGCAGCTTGTTTCCTCCTCTGACCCTTGCTGTCTGGAGTGAAATGACAGTGTGGCCAGGGTGGCTCCAGACGGCTTTGCCTTCCTGTGCCATCATCCTCTGTTGCCTGGACCTTGGGAATTCCTGTCATCTAATGATGTGTACATGGGCACACTGCCCGCTGATGTATGTGTGCCTTGATTCAAGCCTGTGTTAGTGTGTGTACATTCTCATGTGTACATGCGTGCTGTGTGCTCTTGGGTGTGATCCTGATGTGTCTTATGTTTTCCCTCCTGCAGATCCTGACAGGAGAGGACTGGAATGCGGTCATGTATCATGGGATCGAGTCACAAGGTGGCGTCAGCAAAGGCATGTTTTCTTCCTTTTATTTCATCGTCCTGACGTTGTTTGGAAACTGTATCCTTCTTGGGGCTAGATGCGTGTGGTTCAAATTCAGCACGCTTCCTGTGGCCACCTCCTGGCTTCCCCGAGAAGGGCTGGAGTATTTTAGCGGTTCCTTTCAGAATGTGGCTGATGTTCATCCCCAGGGGGCAGAGCCCTGAGTGTGGAGGTGCCGTGTGGGGAAGGGGTGTCTAGAGGTTGGGGAGGGCTGTGTAATTATTACTAGGGGCTCAGGAAACACTCTGAATGACCTTGGAGTCCTTGTAAGAAGGTGTGGATGTGGAATGGGCAAGGAAGAAAAACTTTCTTCCTCATTAGGTTTAAGGGACTAAGATTTGGCACTGGACTCCCCTGCTGGAAGTAGGGAGTTGCAGAACTTGCCTCTCACCTTCGCTGCAGGCAAGAGATAGGCCTGCAAGTCAGCGGGGAGTGGGGATGTCCACCCTCTGGACCAAGGCAGACCCAGCGGCAGCAGGGACAGTGTGGAGGAGAATTGGGGCAAAGAAGGGTCTGCATGGCTGGTCATGCCTGCCAGGGTGAGGGCTGAAGGAAACAGGTGTGAATGTGGTTTGGATGCACGTGAGACAGGAGCCTTAGCAGGGTTCAGGTTAATATTTTTGTGAACTGCATCTGGCTATCAGACCTCTGGGATTCTAGAGCTGGAGTCCCAGCCTTTGTTAATAGGTCTGTTGGGGCCTGAGAGTTCCCAGGCAGGGCCTGATGTGCTGCTCCGGGAGCCATTCCGAGAATGTGGTGGAATGTTGCAGAGCCCAGACACAAGTTATAAGTGGAAGCCAAACTGCTGTGGATTGTTTTCTAGATACCTCTGCAAAGGGGGTTCTTTTATAGCCTAGGATTGGTGTTCCATCCCCTGTCACGAGGCTGAGTGAGGCCTGGAGGGCGAGTGGGAACACAGGGAAGGGAGCTAAGTGTGGCTCTGGATTCAGAGAGGGAAAGGAAGTGCAGTGTTAGCCTCATGCTGGGCAAAGCAGTGACAGCACACAACTGTGTTAGTCAGGGCTCTCCAGAGTGACAGAATTTCTAGAATGAATCTTTATATATACACTGAAAGGAAATTTATTAGAATGACTCACAGGCTGTGGTCCAGCTGATCCAGCAATGGCTGTCTATGATCAGAAAGTTCAAGAATCTAGTAGTTGTTCAGTCCATGAGGCTGGATGCTTCAGCTGGTTTTCAGTAGATGCCAGAATCCCAATGAAGCAGGCTCTAATGCCAGTGAAGGAACAGAGTGGCTTCTGATGCACTTCTGATATATAGGAATGCAGCCTGTAGCTCTGCCTTGGGCCCGGAAGAGCCTCTAGGCTTGTGTGGTTGGGTTAGTCCATAGGGTAGGTAGTGCTGAGAGGTGTCCTGCTGGGTGTCAGCTGGCTGTGATGTCCTACCCCATGGGTACTGCTAGAGCCCTGAGCAGGCTTGCCTATAGCAATGCTCTGGGCCATGGGCCCTAGCCAGAAGGCTTGACTTGGGTTGGTTATGGCTGCCAGTTGTTGCTTGGCTGGTTAGAGTCCAGGGCAATAGGGAGAATGGTAATGCCTGGCAAGGGTGAGTCCCCAGGCGTAGGATGGAAAGGGGCCTAAGTCAGGTGAGCGCTGGGTCCTGTGTACAGCCAGGAGACATCAGATGGGGTCTATAACATTTTGGGTTGTCAGGATTAATGCCAGGAAGTGCACTGCCTAGTGTGTTAGCAGTACCAAGGTTATCCCCAACTTTTGAGATAGCTCAGGAGGGTAACCTACATGGGAGGAGCTGAGCAATAGCAATGATGTCATTACCAAGAACAGTTCCCTTCTGTTGTGAGAAGAGGATTGTGGGAATGGCAGTGACAGAATGACCAGGTCCTGGTGAGATTCAGGGAAGACGCTTATGTTACTCTGGGATCTGGTTCAGGTTTCTCCCCTTGTCTTCGTCAGGGTTCCAGTGCTGTGAAGAGACACCATGACCATAGCAACTCCACAGTGAAAGGAAGCATTTGATTGGGGTTGGCTTGCAATTTTAGGGGTTTAGTCCGTTGTCATCATGGCCTGGAACATGGTAGCACGCAGGCAGACATGGAGCTGGAGAAAGAGCTGAGAGTGCAACATCTGGGCCAAAGGCAACAGGAAGCGAGATTCTGGGCCTGGCTTAGCCGCCCGAGACCTCAGAGCCCATCACTAGTGACGTATTCCCTCTGATAAGACTACTTTACCTAATCCTTTCAAAAATGCCACTCCCTGGTGACTAACTGCTCAAATCTATGTACCTGTGGGGCCATTCTCATTCAAACCACTACACATGTGTGTAACTGTGGCTCAAGGTATGTCCTCAAGGCATGGTGGTAGCATTCACCATAGAGTTTCAGGGGCCAGTTCAGGGTGGGTACAGTGTTGGGTGCTCAGACCAGTGTTTGTAACCCCCCTCCCATTTCCAGTGTTATTCAGGGAAGCATGCTGAGGAAGGGTGCCCAGGAATCCACACGAAACAGAAATTTCAGAAAGGGAACTTGGAAGACAGGGAGGTTTTGTGAGCCTGGCTTGGAAACTAGGGCCTGGTAGGTGCTGGTAATGGGTGGATTTGTGGATTAGATTGGGTGGGTTATCTTCACACCCCTAGAAGGTGGCAGAGCCTGTGAAGGCAGGATGTGTTTGTTTCAAGGCTTCTCATACAGACTAGAGAAGGGAAGAACTGGGGCTAGTGGAAGATGTTCTGTGTATCTTCTGAATGAGTCAAAGGCAAATTGATTGAGCATGACCTTTAATCTTTGGTTCTATAGTGCCATCCCCAAAGATCTAGATGAGAAAAAGAGCGTACTCTCGCTTCCCCCCCATCTCTCTGAGTGTGTGTATGTGTGTGTTAGAGAAGGTTGAACCGTGTGAAACTGTAGAGGTGCCATCCAGCTTATGAGAGCAGAGGCCTTGGGGGAGGGGACCTTGTGTGTATGGTACAACAGGGCCCCAATGGGCTGATGGTGTCAGGGAACAGAGACTGGGGACTTGGTAGATAAATGGTTCTTCTGTCTTTCATGGGCCACCGTGGTGGACGGTATAGAACAGTGTGTGGGACAGAGGGCTCCCTTCCTTAGCTGGAGCCAACCAGACACCCTGCTGAATGTTTTCCTAGCCATTGCTGTGGACAACCTTGCCAATGCCCAGGAGTTGACCAAGGTATGTAGAAACACCACCTGCAGCCTAGAAGGTGCTAGAAGGTCTGGGACTCAGTACATGTTACCGGATACATGTGGGGTTATGGGGAAGGTCAGATCCTGGGCCAGGGTTCATGTGACTTCAGGGGAGTCTCCTCAGAGTCATGAACAAAGAAACATTAATGAGAGCTCTGGGTACAGAGGATCGCCACCGAAGCAAGGAGGGACATGGCTGTAAAGATAGGTTCATGTGAGGAGCTCATGGCTCCTCAGGCTTCTGGAGAAGCTATGGAGGTACAGACTGGACAGGACTACCCGTGTCACAGAAGTAGAGGGTCCTGAGACAGGCTCATCTGAGCAGGCATGTGACGAGGACGAACAGCGTTCTCAGACAAGATGTATGCGTGGGCCCCGGGAAACACTCAGCTCTGAGAGCCGGAAAGGGCAGTGAGAGGACTCCTGTGGTGCTCAGCTCGGCTGGAAGCTGGAGGAGCAGTGGTGGTTCTGTCTGTGCACATCTGTGTCACAGCAGGGCACCTCCTTCTCTAGGTAGAACCCAGCAGGCACCATTCAGTATTCATTTCTTACATACAAGTCCCAGTGGGGGACATGATTATACACATCTCTCTCTGGTTTCCCTCTAGAAGACACCATCCCCTGTCTGGTATCCCTCAGTCTCGTGTCCTGCTGCCTGCTAGGGAGCTAGGCTGCCTGCTGTCAGCCTTAGATTTATGTTTTGATTCAAGTTCTGCCTTGAATATGGAGGCTGCTACCACATGCATTCCAAATGTCATGTGTGTGCATGAACCACGTCTCTGTAGGGTCTGTGTGTTCTCTGCTGCTCAGGTTGGCACTTGTGCACAGCTCCTAAGTCTGATGTCCTCAGTGCTATGTTCTCCTCTCTCCGGGTGTGAGGAAGGTGGGTTTAGACGCTCTCAAGGGGGTCTGGCTGATGCAGTGTAGTGGTCGTGAGCTTTCACTTAGCCTCCTCTTCCTGCATACAATCCTAGGCTGTGTCTGAGGTCTGGGACACTGCTTTGGCTCTGATCCCTGGCTTCCGAGGAATTCCACCAGCTCGCTTGTTTTTGTCATCAGTCTGGCCAGTGCTGATGATTACAATCCTGGTGTGGCCAGATTCCTGGCTGGAATGCATGGGCAGAGCTGTCCTTGGTGTTAGTGATTCTGGGACACCAGCAACTTTAGTTCCTGTACAGGAACTAAAAACACTTGAGTCCTGATGTCTCTCTCTTCATGTTCTCCTGTGGGTCTTCAGGGATCTGCCTGCATACAGAACTCTGCATGATGGATCCTATACAAGAATCCTCCCGCCTTGGGATTTGAGACCAATGGAGGCCTGTCTGTCTGACCATATGATACTGCCTGGGTTGGAAAGGAGCCCTAGAAGAGAGGACTTAGTCCATTCTGTGTTAGCTCCTCACTGCTGTGACAGGAAAGCTAGAGAAGCAGGGTAAATAGGTGGAAAACTTTATTTTGCCTCAGGGTTTGAGAGGGTACAGTCCATTATTGGCTGACTCTGCTGTCCCTAGGTCTGTGGCAAAGTCAAAGGTCATGGCAGAAAGTTGTGGTGCTTCAGAGTGCCCCTCTTATTGGTGGCTAGGGAGTAGAGATGGATAGGAAGGGGCCAGATCATGGTATAGCATCTGGTGACATTCCCTAGTGACCTGTGCCTTCCAGCTAGAGCCCATTTCCTAGACAGGGACAAAGCGTTTGACAGATGAGCCTGCAGAGCACGCTGAATAGCCCATCCACACCTGCAAATGTGTTCCAGCACTAATTACTTTTCTGTGGGGTAGAAATAAAGTCAAACTGGATTATTTGTAGATATTTAGGGCGATTTGTATATCCCTTGAAGTGATTAGGGGGGCTCCTTCCCAGGGGGCTATAAATCATGACTGGTCTCTGTCTTTAAAGAGGGCATGGCTGGAAGTGCTCTATGGGGGAACTAGTTAACTCTTCCTTGGACCTGGAGCCTGAGGCTCGTCTCTGTAGAGGAATTTTTCGGACAGTAACTGGGAATTCAGGTTTTTTTTTTTTTTTTTTTTTTTTTTGTCATTTGTGCTCCTTAGGCAGATTTGGGCACATTTTGAGGAATGCTAGCTTTCGGGGGAGCTAGGTAGGCCTAGGCTTAGGGGTTTTAAGAAACCCTGGGGGACCCAGTAGTTCAGAAGAACAGCATGGAGATCTTCCTTCTTGGGTCATGGACTCTTGAGCTAATTGGTTTTGCTTAGTGACCTGGGGCCAAGGTCAGAGGGTCTGTCAGCTATTTATTCCTCTTCCTAGACAGGTAACTGCACAAACGTAAGTCCTGTTCCAATGGCAAGTAGCCATGTGGGACTTAATGGAATCTGAATGGTTCGGGCGGAGAAACTCGAGGGTGGAATAAGGAAGGTTCTAGTGGGAACAGGAGGAGCTTAGCATCTTGCCCTCATGGGGGAGGCCAACTTTGTTCAAGTGGTTCAGGAGCTCCTAGAAGGACAGGTGGATGGGAAGAGAGACAGATTTGCTGTGACAAACCTGAGGTGCAAGAAAAAAGAAAAATTCTGGTGTTGGCTTTGCACGGTGTAGGGATGGTCAGGGATAAGGCCTGGCTGCAAGCACAGCTGCAGCGGCATCAGCTTGTGGAGCATGCTGCAGGTGGCACAAGCTAGACCACACGGATGCAGTGTCTTGGATACTGTCACTTCTAGCCACAGACAGGAGAATGCTAGGGAGAACTAATCCTGGGTCACAAGGAGCTCCGCCCCTCAGGGCCTGGATGTATGGCTCCAGGATATGGAGGGCGGGCGAGGCACTAGGCACTCGGAGCAGCCTCAGAGTGGCCGCAGCCCCTTGAGGAGACAGTTTGTTGTTCACACAGGATGAAGAAGAGATGGAAGAAGCAGCCAACCAGAAGCTCGCTCTCCAGAAGGCCAAAGAAGTGGCTGAAGTCAGCCCAATGTCTGCTGCCAACATCTCCATTGCTGCGTAAGGCTCCTGGGAATGGAATAGGGGTGGCTTTGGGGAGCAGCAGCAAGAATGTCTTCCTCAGAACCCCCTTGTCCAGGGCTGGTGAAGACACAGCCACCCCCCTTGAAAGGAACCCGAGCAGAGGCCTCACTTGAGCATACTTTATGGCTTTCCCCAGCCTGAATGTGGGCAGAGTGTGGAGGCATGGCCTTCATGGTGGGTAGGGATAGCTGGGCTTCTGAGTCACCGGATGGTGTCTGGGTGACCCTAGTGCTCCTTTTTTGGCGAAGCCCTGGTTGGGGTCAGGGTACAAGGAGTCTGCGTGCAGATGTCATACATAATTTTCCAGAAATGTGCTTTGTGAGACCAAAGGTTCCAGTGGCACCTTGGCAGCCCATCCACTTCCAAAAATGTCCCTGCAAGTGCTTGGCATGGGGGCATTTGTGATGAGAAATGGCAGGAGGACTCTGGGAGGGCCCAGTCCCCCTGCCAGCCAGCTGGGTGTCAGGTACAGTGATGTTATGGGGGCTAAGGACTTTGGGGGCAATTTAGTGTATAGGAGTCACGGAATTAGGCCCGTGGCCTGGGCATCGGTGAATCTTGGGAGAAGCACACCCTGCTGGCAGTGAAGCTGCTCTCTCGCCCTGCCGCAGTCAAGGCTGGGCACATGGCCTTGACTCAGCCCCTTGTGGTGACTTACGCCTGCACTGCTAAATTATGTGTTGGAATTGGCTAGTTGTGAATGTTGGCGGTGTGTGTGTGTGTGTGTGTGTGTGTGTGTGTGTGCGTGCGTGCGCCCAGAGTGGTTCTGTTCCTTCCCGGAGGTCACCAGATAGCATTTTCAGAGCTCTTATCTCTAAGCATAGAGAAAGCATTTGGCCTGGGAGTCGTCAGCCAGAATGGCTGCAGTCCACACAAATGGTTTGTGGACCTCAGTGTTCTACTCTGGTTTTCGCTGTCTGGCTAGTTCAGTTACTAACTAGCTGGCTAGTTTAATTCAACAGTTTGATCCTGAGGTTGACGAGACCTGGCAGCTGTTCCTCCTTGTCCTTCTCCTGAGCTCTGTGAGCTGCTGGTGGTCTGTCGTTCAGAGGATGGCATGATGAGCTCCCAGCCTCATGTGGACCTGCGGCATGTGTGATGTTGTTTTTAGCACGTGCCTTCTCTGCTGTTCCTGGATGTGAGCGCTCTTGCTGCCTTGAGGGCCACCACTCCCGGAGGTGCTCCTGTCTAGACTAATACCTGGGGAAGTGAGTCTAGGTCCTTGACATAACCCAGAAGAAACTGCCCAGACATCCCCGCCCCCGTCCCTGCGTGGAGACACTGTGGCAGATGGGGAGTATCTCCAAGAATGGGATATGTACTGCAGTATATAGTAGTGTGGTGTGACTAGAGATTCTGGGGAATTGGCCACACAGGGTGAGGCCTTTCCTGGGTGCATGGTACTGAGTGTAGGGGCTATTGGCTGTTGACTCTTGCCACTCATGCTAAGAGGGCGCTGTATGTGAGTTCCCTCTTGTTTGCTGCCAGACTGGGGAGAGAGACTGTGGCTGTCGAGAATCTCTCGTCTTGGCAGTGTTCCTCACAGCTGTGTCTCCTGGGGTGTTGTGTGGCTGCTGAAGGGCCCTCGGTATGCATGGTGATCAAGGCCTTCTGCACTCTGGGTAGCATGACAGGTGACTCCAGGATTGCTGGGGTGAGGTGCAGTCCTGTGTAGCCCCGGGTGGAAGCTCCTAAGGAGCAGGACACTAAGTGGGGGGCATCTTCCTGCTCCCCGCTGTGACTCCTCATCCTTGCCTGCTCTTCTAGGCACACACACACACACACACACACACACACACACGGAATCGCTCTCACGTCGTACATAGTCTTGCACTTGCAATATTACATGTTCTTACACACATTCACACATATGTTTGTAATCTTCCATTCACAATTTTACACACTCAGAATCTCACACTCACAAGTCCTATGTTCTTCTCACGGTCTCACACTCATGGCTGCTCTGTCAGCAGCATTGTAATGCACTTACATGCCTGTTCACGCTCGTGTGAAGGTGAACTCTTTCTAGGTTGCACTGTAAAGATTTCGGCCTTTAGAAAGGGGCACTGGAGACCTTCCTGGCTGTCCCTGTGAAGCCAGCGGGAAAGGAAATGACTGAAAAGGGATTTTTGCTTTCTTTGTTTTTGGAAAACCTTTTACACGTCACTTGGAAGTGGCTGCATTAGTCACATGGAAGGTGGGTTAGTGACATAGCCGGATTCTTTCCTGGGGGGACGGGGGAGGCACTGTGACCTGGAAGCCATGAGACTTGGGTTTGGGAACTGAGGGTCTAGGAGCAGAGACTTGGTGCTTGTGGGGAAGGCAGGTGAGTTAGGTGGCAGGGCCTGGATAGCCCCACATGTAAGGGTGCTTTTGCCTCCTGTGTTTGCCACATGCTCATCGGAGGCCCACAGCTTTAGGTCAGCCTGCCCGGGTCTGGGTGTGGCTGTAACTCTTCCCAGACCACTCCCTCTTAGGGCTGTGTGGACCAGGCTGTGGTGATGAATGGTCCCGGAGAGAACTCTATCTTGTCTTCCAGCTGTGTAGGGTTTGCTGGTTCAGTTCAGGCTCATTTGTCTGCACATGGAGAATTGGTTCTCAGCTTCTCTTGAGCCCTGGCCTTGGCCAGTGCCTGTCTGGTGGATGCATCGCAAGCCTTCTGCCAGATGTGCACTGCAGCCCGCACCTGCACCGACCTGGTGCCCAAGTGTCACTTGTGTCTCAGAACGTTCTCTGGTTTGCTCACTCCTGTTTATGTTTTGTTTCTTGCATGTGCAGTTTTGTAAAGCAAACTCGAGGTACTGTATCTCGCAGCTCATCTGTCTCCAGCGTAAACTCACCGTGAGTGGTTCTGCTATGATTCTCCATCTGTGACTCATGATGACTGTGCGCACACCTTCCCTCCACACCTGACTGCTTCCCCCAGTCATTTGCTTCATGGGCAGCTCCAGCCCAGCCTTCTGTGGGAATGGTGGGCTTGTTGCCTGTTGTCCCCAAGTCCTACTCACAGGCCCAGATCTTTCTGAGCTTGGCCTTCCTCTCCCTTCTGGTCTCTGTCCTTTTGTCTGCTGTTTGTCTGTGTGCAATCTCTCTGGTACCTTGTATATGTCTACTTCTTGGATAGGGTGGAGCTCTGTGGACTTCTTCACGGAAGACCTACTTTACAAGTCTTCTGTGCTTTTCATGAAGTCCTGTGCACAGGGGTGGCAGAGAGGGTTCTTGGAGATATTCCTTGGCTCCTCCTAGCCCCTCCTTACTTTGGGGAGATTATGTAGGTTATTTGAGGCAGCCCTTGTTTTAACATGAGCAAAGCTCCTATAGAGCCAGGGGAGTGCTAAAACTCCTGATTGGGAGCTGAGGGTCTGGGAGCAGAATGGGGACCCATATTCTGCTCACAGGGGAAGAAAGGAAGGCAAGTAGCTGATCAAGTTGGCTTTCATGGTGGTGACATTAGCCTGGCTGAGTCACTCTTCCTGGGAGATGTGATTCTGGTTCTTCCCTCAAGGATGGGACCAGGACCTGTAAGTGACAGTCCCCTGTTTCCCTCCTGGAAAACCAAGCTCCCAGGGGAGGTGCTGGTACTATCTTCTGCCAGTGTCTTCTCATGTTAGAAAAGGAACATTTGTAGTTGGGCCCTCTGCGTGGAGAGTCAGGTAGCCCCTGTGACTTGTGGCCGCTTTGTGTGCCTTCTCAACAACAGCATAGAGCAATCTGGGTCTTCTCACAAGTGTGAGATGCCACCAGATGTTGGGGCCCTTGTGTCTGGTAGGATGAGAAAGGCTGTTGGGTCCTCAGTAACTTCCATGTGGCAGAAGTGAGATGTCAGTTGGACATACCTGCCAGGTATGGCTGGGAGCAGGACCTCACGAGAGCAGCTCTTCCCCATGGCTCCTTAGCCCCGTTCAGGTGGGTTCTGCCTGAGTCGTGCTGCCAGCCATGTGGCCATCTAAGTCAGCAAGCAGTTTGCCTTTCAAGAGAGGATCCTGAATTGTTTGTGAAGTTTTTAAGAGGAACAGAGTGAGGTGTCTGTCCTAGCTGCAATGGGCAGAGGTCAAAGAAAAGCTCTGGAGAGTGACCAGGGCAGGGGCAAGATGGCTCAGATGTACAGAATGAGACTCAGGAATCTGTCCCAGGAGGAGCGCAGTAGTCTCTACGGGCTTGTGATGAGATAAAAGCAGCCTGGTGTTATTAGGTCCCAGAGCACGGGGCTGGGGGACTCTAGCAGCCAGCAGAGGTGAGTGGGTGGCCCTTACTCAGCTAGTTGGTACATTGTTCAGTGTTTGAGGGGCCGCTACCAGCCCAGTGATGCCCTTCAGTCCCACAGGCACCCTGTCTTCCTTCTGTACTGATGTGGTTCCTGAGAGAGGGTCGTACTTGGGGCAAGGCTAGGGCTGAGTGAGCCTAGTCCTGCCTGTACCGGAGCCGGAGCTTCAGGCCGGCACATGCACACATTGTCTTCATTGTCCACCTTTCATAGACGAGAACCGTGATGCTGCCCTCCGCCCAAAGGCTCCCGTGAGCCCGCCAGCTCTGCTGTGAGCCACCCGGCTCTGCTGATCAGGGGCTCAGGATCCAGGGCCATCTTGGTGTGTTGGGCTGATTGAGAGGCCCAAGGTAGTGAGCAGACATCAGTCCTCCCAAGATTCTTGAAGATGGGCGCATATCTTCAGGCCCTCTTCCTTTTCTTGCCTTCCAGTGTGGTACAGAGATGAACTGTACCAGGGACAAGGAAGCTCTGTGGGAATTCTTGGAACAGGGATATCACGGTGGTGAGACCTCGGCCTCGGCGAGGACAAGTAGTAGCCGAGGTCCTGAACTAGCAGATGCTACTTGTCCTGTCAGCCTCACCAAGGCTCACTAGGGGTGGAGGCACAGATTCTATTGCTCTTTAGCTCTCAGACTTGCCAGCTGCTGGCTCCTCTCAGGAGAGAAAGGGTAAGATTTGCTGTCCTTCCTCTAACAGGTCTATTCCAGTGACTGGGCTGGTCCCCGGGGCACAGTTTGCACCTGTGTTTTGACGCAATTGAGGTTGACTGAGAGATTGTGTGTTCTTCAGGCACTCCTTCCCTTCTGCCCCGTATGCATGTGAACCTCACTCCATCAGTGACTAACTATGGGCCCTGAGCAGGTCATGCCCTCTTTCTAGGCTCAGTGGCCATCCTTATGGAAGGTACCTGCCCTTGAGGAAGTCATAAAGGCTGTACGAAGGGGACATAGAGCCCAGAGCACTGGTACTGTCGCTGTTACTGTTAGTGATGCCACAGACATGGCCAGGGTTACCCAGAAGCCTCCAGAGACGGAAGGATGAGGTTAGAGCCTCAGATGAGGTCTCTACTTGACAGTGGTGGGACTGGAGCCACATCCTTTGATGCTCTTACTCAGAACCTAGACTGGAAGCAAGCTCCCTGTTTTAGATGTGGGAACGGAAGATGTCTGGGCCAGCAAGGTTTCAATGAAGATGAGGCCCTTCATTGTTTAGTAAGGACTGGACCAGACTGAAATCCTACCCCCGTGGCTGGAGGATTTCAAGGGACTCTCAGTGGAGAATGAGGCTCCTTACAGAGTAAGGGACAAGGGGGCATTGGTGGCGGTGAAACAGGGTTTTCTCAGCTCCAGACATGATTTCCGCTCCTTGTAATTGGTTGAGCCAAATAGTGGGGGCTTCCAGAATGTTTCAAAATGCAGCAGAAACTGTGCTCACGACAGGGCCACATGCTCCCTTGGGAGGTACGGTGGGTAAGTGCCTCTAGACGTGTCCATTTGACTGGCCTCTCCTGGACCAGCTCCCAAGGCAGGCTGTAGGGGTGCCTCCATCAATCCTTCTTGGTTTGCAAGATGGTCTTCCTTTCCATTTTACCTTCCTGGCTAGCTTCCCATTTACCTTGAAATTCTGTTTACCCACTCATGCTGGTACCTGGCATCCCCTTGCGCCCTTTAGACTCCGGGCCATTGTCCTCCTGCTAGAGTGGAGTCTAGAAGGACACTGACAGGCTAGCTAAACTGTGCCTCCCTCTAACCCTTCCCCCATTAAAAACAGCAGAGGTCTTTAAGACTGGTTACCTCTCCTTCCCTATCCCTACATCCCTCCATCGCTTGTGTTCATCTGCGGTTTCCCTGTGAGGCAGAGATAAGCCAGCCGGTGACACTCATGACAGTCTCCCCGCAGCAGGCAGCAGAACTCGGCCAAGGCGCGCTCAGTGTGGGAGCAGCGAGCCAGTCAGCTAAGGCTCCAGAACCTGCGTGCCAGCTGTGAGGCACTGTACAGCGAGATGGACCCCGAGGAGCGCCTGCGTTATGCCAGCACGCGCCATGTGAGGCCAGACATGAAGACGCACATGGACCGGCCCCTAGTGGTGGAGCCTGGCAGGGATGGCTTGCGGGGACCTGTGGGGAACAAGTCAAAGCCCGAGGGCACTGAGGTCCCTGAAAGTGTAGACCCACCGCGCAGGCACCACCGGCACCGTGACAGGGACAAGACCTCAGCCACGGCCCCTGCTGGCGGTGAACAGGACAGGACAGACTGTCCAAAGACCGAAAACACGGAGACAGGGGCCAGGGAGGAACGTCTGCGCCCACGGCGCAGTCACAGCAAGGAGGCTGCAGGGCCTGAAGTGCAAGCTCGCAGTAACAGGCGCCACCACCGGCGTGGCTCCCCAGAGGAGGAGGCCACTGAGCGCGAGCCCCGGCGCCACCGTGCCCACCGGCATGCACAGGAATCCGGCAAGGAGGGCACTGCACAGGTGCTGGCACCCAAGGGCGAGCGACGCCCACGACATCGAGGCCCTCGCACGGGCCCCCGTGAGGCAGAAAACAGCGAGGAGCCCACACGCCGGCACCGTGCAAGGCATAAGGGGCCATCAACACTTGAGCCCCCAGAGAAGGAGGCTGCAGAGAAGGAGAGCAACATGGCAGAAGGGGATAAGGAAACCCGAAACCACCAGCCCAAGTATGTAAGAGGCAGAGTATGGTGGGGTGGGGTGGGGTGGGGTGGGGTGGAGTGGTTAGTAGCCCTTATGCAAATAATAGGGAAAGGGACTCTGCCAGGCTGCACCTGTTGTCACCTCACACCCCCATTCCCAATTCTCCTTTCTGTAAAATCCCTTGTGGCAACCAATGTGTACTCAGTGACACCCAGGAAGGGACAAAGGACTTAGGGAGAAACTGGAGACACTGGGAACACACTGACCTGGGAAAGAGCGGAGCATCCAGGAGAAGGGAAAATTGGGGAGGACGCTGGGAGAGGAGACACGAACAAGGTTGCTGGCTGACTTTACAAAAAGCTGACCAGAGGGTACTGGCCTGCTTTTTGGCTCTGACTCTTCAAGAGACCTGGAGGCTGGAGGTTGAGGCTGAAGCCCCCGTCTTTGTGCTTGCCCACTGGCTGCCAGAAACCAGGTTAGGCACAGCTGGAGGCTGCTGTTGAGGGTCAGCCTAAGGAGAGCACTGGGTGGGGTGGGGTGGGGCTCTAAGGGTGTCCTAGGGAAATGGCCTTCAGACTGCTTCGTTCTGCAAGTTACACATAACTGTAACACCAATAGTGCCCGGCTCTGTTAAAAGCAGATGGGTCAGCTCCATACCCTCCTTCTAGACTGCGAGATAACCTAAGTGTGTAGTAACAAACTACGCACAACACAGGAGAGCTGCTCGCCCAAGCTTTACTTGCCTTGCGTAAAGGGGTAGCCATAAGGAGCTGGGTCTCACCTACTGCATCAGACTAATGGGCATTTTGGTTTCAGGGAACCTCACTGTGATCTGGAGACTGTTGCGGTTACAGGTGTGGGCCCTCTGCACATGCTTCCCAGCACCTGTCTCCAGAAAGTGGAGGAACAACCGGAAGATGCAGACAACCAGCGTAACGTCACCCGGATGGGCAGTCAGCCTTCAGACCCCAGCACCACAGTGCATGTCCCAGTGACACTGACAGACCCTCCCGGGGAGACCTCTGTAGCTCCCAGTGAGTATCTCCCTGTACCAATGGCAGGTCCAGCTCTCCCCATTCCTGCTGCTCCGTGTCAGTGACTGGGCATCCCGCTTGCCTCTCTGAATTTTCTCCATGATGGAGAGAAAGTTCTTTGCTATCGGTATCTGGCCTTTGATATCTCTTGGCTTTCCGTTGCCCTTCAGGCAGGTGGATGTTAAATACCTTTGTCCCTCCTCCAAAAAAATGTTTTCACATTGCTGGCTATACCAGGCTCAGTGTCAGAGTGCTGAGAATACAGTGGAAGGTGGAAAGACAACAAAATCTTCATCTTGTGTCACTTGACTAGTGCTGGTGGCGGGCAGGACCAGGATCTCAGCTGTCATCACCTATTCACTGCTTCTATACCCTTGCCCTAAGCCCCACCCCCTTGTCTGACTTGCTCTCTTCCCTTGCTCATTCCCGTGTGTGTGAAACCAGAAAGGAGCATGCGGTGAGAGCCCAGTGAACAGGCGTGTAGTAAGAAGAAACTTGCAGGTAACCGGTGTGGCCCTCGCCAGGACAGATGCTAGAGCGGAAAAAATCATTCCAGGGAGAGAGACAGGGCCTAAGGAAGGCCAGGGACGTACTGAGCTCTGCGGTAGAGCATGTGAGCTGTATACCGCGTGCCCACACATACCTGCAGTCCATCACACATGCTGGGAAGACAGTGCTGGCGGCTGGTAGTCTTTAGCTCTTTAGCCACTGGTTTCTCTGAGCTTCCAATGAGGAAAACTTGATCTTGGCCCATTCTTGTTTCACTCGCCATGCCTACAGATGGGTCTGTCTTCCTAGCCCCTCCTTTGTTCCTCTGTACAGTAGCCTGGGACTGAGCCCAGGGACCCCCTGGGATTTGGTCCACAGTTGGCTCCATCCATGCTGGCAGCCACAGACCTTGTATCAGAATGTCACATACTTGGACATGCAGCACACAGATTTTCAGGTTAACTTTTAAAAAAGAACAAGTTTTATCATCATGCACTTAAGGAGTTTTGTGGCTTGGTAGCTGGTTTCTTACCACGCTGAAGTTCCACTGTCGGGGTGTACCACAGCTGTCCGCGCACCTGTCAAGGGCGTTTCAGTTACTTTCCGTTTTGATGGTTATGAGCAGACACACGTGTTCGGGGTTCGTGTTGGTGTACTTTGGGAGTGCACACCTAAGCATGATTGTGAAGTTGTATGTGATAAGACTGTGTTGGGGTTTATGTGAACCCCAGACTGTCTTCAGTGTGGCGGTGCTAGCTACATCCCCTATTAGCGGCTGACACTCTCGCTGCTTCACATCTTTCTGAACCTTGTGTTACCAGTGCTTTGGATTCTAGTTGTTCTAATGAAATGTGTAGTAGAGTTTGTTTACCTTGGCAACTTCCTAATGATGTACGATTTTTATTATGGTTACTTGGCAACTGTGCATCTTCTAAGGTGAGATTTTTATTCAGGTCTTTGCCAATTTTTAAATTTCTTTGTTTAATAATTATTAACTTTCAAGATCTACACATACACATATGGATTTACTTATTTTTATTTTCTGTGTGGATGTTTTGCCTGATGTATGCTTATGCACCATGTGCATGCCTGGTGCTGGTGGAGTCAGAAGAGAGCTCCAGAAACCCTGTAACTGGAGTTAGAGACCGTCATGAGCTGCCATGGGGGTGCTGGCTGCTGAGCCCAGGCCCTCTGCAAGAGCAGGAAGTGCTCTTAACCACTGACCTGTCCCTCCAGCACCTCTTTCAATATTTTCCACAGAGGTCTTTTATCAAATGTTTTTAATAAGTATTTTCTCCTGGTCTCTGGCTTGGATTTTTAGTGTCTGAATGCCTGGTATATTTTGTTTTTTATTTTTATTTTCTTCCTGAGACAGAGTCTCACTCTGTAGCTCAGACACTGAACTCTGTCTTGGGAGTGCCAAAATTGCAAGTGTTCAGTACAAGCTTCTCTGTCTGGTGTTTGTGGTTATCCCTTTTGGGGTTAATCTGAAGCCTGTCACTACTTCTGCTAGAAGAAAAAAAATCTAGATTATTGATTCTTAATTTTTTTATATATTTATTATTTATCCTATTTCTCTGACTCTTCAAATCAGGCATTAGTTTTAATGTCAATTCTTTATGTTTGTTTTCTCTAATACATTATCAAAACTTCTGTGAGTGGGTGTGTCTCTCTTCCAAGTTTTTGATCTCTCATAAATCTGATAGCATTGGTGAAAACATCCAGGTTACTGGGTACCCTGGCCTTGTTTCATCTGCACTGAGGTAAAAGTTCTGACTTGAGACCTATGCAGAAACATATGTTTCTAGTATACATTAATTCCTATTTGAGTAGATTTTTTTTGCCTGTCCACAGAGTTAAATTTGGTTAAGTCTTTCCAGCATCTCTTATATGTGGAGATATATAGATATATAGAAGTGGGCTTCAGATCTGGACCTGTCTATGCGATGTCGGAATATACCTCAATTGGTCATTATTTCTTTTTTTTTTTTTTTTTTTTTTTTTGGTTTTTCGAGACAGGGTTTCTCTGTGGTTTTGGAGACTATTCTGGAACTATCTCTTGTAGACCAGGCTGGCCTCGAACTCACAGAGATCCGCCTGCCTCTGCCTCCTGAGTGCTGGGATTAAAGGCGTGCGCCACCACCGCCCGGCTTATTTCTTAGCATTCTATTTTTCTGGTATAAAAATAGAATGAGCTACGTCTGATAATAATAAATAAAAACTGTGGTAGCCACTGAAGGAACCTGCGTCCTCTGAGTGGAGACTTCTGTGTGGGTTTTCACAAGTTGGACAGTGAGTTCCTGATAAGGAGACTTGGTGAATATGGGCTCTTTCCAGAGGTTGGGGGTCAAGTAGCTGTAGGTCTTGGAGATGACATCAAAGGTGGCCTTGGAGAGGTCGCCAAAGTAACAGTACAGCCCTAACTCAGTGTTTCTCAGCTTGTGGGTTGTGACCCCTTTGGGGTTACATTTCAGCTGTCCTGCATGTCAGATATTTACATTATGATTCATTAAAGTAGTAAAATTACAGTCATGAAGTAGCAAGGAAATAATTTTATGGTTGGGCATCACTGCAGCATGAGGAACTGCATTAAAGGGTCGTAGTGTAAGAAGGGTGAGGACCACTGGCCTTACTGGTGTGTAGCCGTCATCAATGTCGGTCAGCAGCGGCAGCTTCCTGGTCAGAGGAGCAGGGATGAGGCCAGTGGCTCTGGGGGCAGAGATAGGGCACACTAGCACAGAGCCACAGTGGTCTGTCTCTTTACATGGGGTGGGCAGTCTGTTTCCCCAATAGCCTCCCCCCATAGGGATAATGAAAAGCTTTGGCCAAGGTGATGGCCCCTTTAAAAGATGCTGGCTACTCTCTTGGAGCATTTACCTCCAGGACCAACATGATCAATAGGGTCCCCAGCAGTGGCACACGCTGTGGCTGGTGGTGATTGTAGCACCAGCTCACACCAGCTCATGTCTGTGGTGTTCCTCTGGGCAAGAGGGGCCGCCGTGGGGCCACTCTCTCCTCTCTCACTGTGTGCAAAAGTCACACGGTGAAGCCTAATGTGATTGCAAAGATTAAGACGGTCATACTTACATTGAAATGTGCTATTGGATTCTCTTATTCTTTTTCTAAGATTTGGCCTGATTCTTTAAAGTGAGGTGTGTACGGTGGTCTTATCATCCTGTGTTTAAGCATTGAAAGGTTGGGTTATTAATGCCATATAGCCATATCGTACTCAACCTCAGTACTCCATTCCTGAAAATTACTTGTTCCAACTACAGCCATTTTTTTTTTTTTAAAAAAATTGTATTTTGTCTTCCTGGTGTTAAGGACCAAACGTAGGGCCTTTCACGTGTTAGATAAGGAATTCATTACCGTTCTCATTTCAAATAGTTTTTAAAAATTACCATGTTGCATGCTAACTGAACCCCACGGTTTCATAAAATATGATGAAAAATCTTCCAGGTCAAAAAGTATCATGTTAGGGCATAAAACATAAATTTTGCTGATCATTGGTGAAAATAGCTATTAATAACGATTTGGATACATCTCTTTGCAAAAACATTCTACCTGATTCCGATAATCTGCCACTGGCATTTGGACAACTACCTGTGAGATTTTCTCTGCATTACTCTGTTAAAAACATTATATGATGTTCTGGGTGGGTATACCCTTCCACATGGACATCAGGCAGTAACGATGACAACATTGTAGTGACACCGTTTCCTAGAATGCTGGGCGTCATAAAAAGGGAGGATGTGGACTGGGGAATTTTCCTCAAGTCAGGAGGCGGCCTGTGGAATGTTATTAGTTCATAAGAATTGGAGTGTTATGCTGGTCATTGCTATGGCACAGTCTTTAAGTGTTTGGTAGAATTTTGTAAAGCTATCTTATGGACTTATATAATGGTGATAGATCTTTGTATACTGGTCTGTTTATTGTCTCTTGAGATGAGCTTAGTAAATTATATTTTCCTTTTAAAAATTACCCATTTAAGGACTAGGGAGATGGATAATTTGGTAGAGTTTGTCCCACAAGTGTGAGGATATTAGTTTAGATCCCATGGAAGATGGCAGGTCCACCAGTGAGCCTGTAAGCTCAGGACTGGCAGAAGATAATTCTGGGGCTTGCTGCCAATCAAGCTAGCTCACTAGTAAACTCCAGGTTCAGGAAGAGACTGTCTCCCCAAATGAGGTGGAGAGAGATGAAGGAAGATGCCCACTGTTGACCGGTGGTCTCCATATGCACACCTTTACACATGGGTACGCATGTATGTGTACACACCAAACAGTATGTGTAGTCTAGGGTTTTTAACTTACTTACATAAACTTACGCAAAGCATTGGCTTAAGTTCTTTCTTTTCTTTTGATTTTTGTTTGTTTTCAAACAGGGTTTCTCTGAGTAGCCCTACCTGTCCTGAAATTCTCTTTGTAGACCAGGCTTGGCCTCAAACTCACAGAGATCCTCTTGCCTTTGCCTCTAGAGTGCTGGGATTAAAGGCATGCACCACCACCATCTGGCCTTAAGTTCTTTTTCCTTAATTTCCTTCTTGTTTAATGTTTTTTTTCCCCTTATCATTTTTAGAATTCTGAGCATTTCTTTTTTTTCCTTGATATATCAGATTAGTTGGTGGCTTGTATACTTTGTAATCATTATAAAATAAAAATTAATATTATAATTTATTTGTTATTTCTACCATAATTTGTTGCAAAAATCATTGTTTTCCATTTTGTCATTATCTTCCTCTTTTTTGTTTTATTTTGTGGTTGTTACTTTTCTAACTTTCTAAGTTACTCAATCTTGACGTATTTTACCTCAAACATGTATTTGTAGATTCTTTCCAAAGTCTCTACATAAAAGTCACGGATGACAGGAACCAAAAAGCTATGGAGAAACCCTGTCTCGAAAATCAAAAAAAAAAAAAAAAAGTCACGAATGAATAATTTATTTTTTTTTTTCAGTTTTTATTAATTCTTTTTCATGGCCTGGTTGTGATATTCAGTGCTACAATTTTTAGCAAATCTTTTTTTTTTTTATTTTTATTTTCGAGACAGGGTTTCTCCGTAGCTTTTGGTTCCTGTCCTGGAACTAGCTCTTGTAGACCAGGCTGGCCTCAAACTCACAGAGATCCGCCTGCCTCTGCCTCCCGAGTGCTGGGATTAAAGGTGTGCGCCACCACCCTCCGGCCTAAGTGCTTAAAGCTCACATTTCTCCTACCTTTCTTCCAGGGTTGGGATTGTAGACTGACATACCACAATCAATTTTAGTTTTCTTTTTCATAGTGTCCTTGTCTGGTTTGGGTATCAAAGTAAAAATGGACCCATAAAATCTTTTGGATCTTATGGGATTATTCCCTCTGCTAATTTCTGGAGTAAATTATGTTGAACAGAGTACTAATTGTCCTTTAAGTATTTGGTAGAAATTATCCAACAAGCATGTTTGTCTGAGTTTAAGTTAGTACTTACTGGGTTATGTTACTGGTTTCATTTTGGATGACTTTCTTCTTTCTACTTTTGCATATTATTGAAGTTGCTAATTTTATGTGTGTATAGTAGGCCATAGTTGGTTCCATTTTATCCTTGTGATGTGTTCAGGCTCCAACCATGTGCCTTTGATGGGCATGTATTGTCCTCTTTTCTTTCTAGTTTGTTAGGTTTTGCTCCATGGCCCAGGATATAGACCATAACAGATGTTTATGGTAGTTGGGAAAGAATATGTGTTCTGCTGTTGCTGGGTGGAATGTATGTAAAGGCCAGCTCCATCCTGTTGGTTGGCCTTTCTGTGTTTGTCAGTTGTTGAGAAAAGGATGCTCAAATCTCTGTAGATAACGCTGGATCTAACCTTCTTTCCTTTCACACTGTAAGTTGTTACTCTCACCTTTGTGAATTGCTATTAGATACGAACACATTTGTGGTTTGTCCTTTTGGTATAACAGCCTTTTTATCATTGTGTTATGCCTTTCCCTGTCCTGGTAACTTTCCTTGGTTTGAAGTCTATCTGATCTTATAGTAGCATCTTTGCTATTTTAAATTAATATTTGCATAGTTGATCATTTTTACCTTTCCATTTCAAGCTAGTTGTACAGTTGTATTTGAAGTGAATGTCATATAGACAGCATGTGGTTGGGTCATGGTTTAATTCACTGGAAATTCTTTTATTTGGCATTATAACATTTACATTTAATGTAATTGTTGGTAAGATTAGAGCTTAAGATTATTATCCAAATTTTTTTTTTTTTTGATTTTTCGAGACAGGGTTTCTCCGTAGCTTTTGGTTCCTGTCCTGGAACTAGCTCTTGTAGACCAGGCTGGCCTCGAACTCACAGAGATCCGCCTGCCTCTGCCTCCCAAGTGCTGGGATTAAAGGCATGCGCCTTTGTTTATTCTCTCTGATTTTTTATTTCTCTAGTTTATTTTTTCTGCCTTTCTTGGAGGCAGGAAATGTATTTTAAAGTCCAATTTGTTTGTCTGTAGTACTTTCAAGTGTCTATTGTATATGGTAATTGCTTTAGTTATTTTATTGTATAACTTACCCCAGCTTGAAAACAGTATAAAATTTCTCTATATATACCCCTCTCATTTATGATATAGCATTCTTAAATTTTTCCTCTGCACAAGTTTAGAATATCAGCAGAATGTGTTTGAATTTTTATTTCAGCTGTCAACATAACATAGAAGCTGAAGAGAAGAAGGGAACTGTTATATTTAATCATTTTTCTCTTATTATTCCGTCTTCCTTTCTGGTATTCTATATTCTCTCATAAGTTGTCTTTGTGTGGAAGGCTTTCTTTAGCTATTCTTTGGGGATAGATCTGCAGGTGACAGATTCTCTTTAATTTCCTCATCCAAGAATGTCTTGATGTTCCCTTCATTCCTGAAGGATATTTTCCCTGGGTCTAGAATTCTGGGTTGACAGTTCTTTTTTTTTCAGCACTTGAAAAAAACGTGTGCCTCTTCTGAGCCCATGGTTTCTGATGAGAAATCCACTGTCAGTCGAGTTGTTTTCTTCCTATAGGTAAGATGTCCTTTCTCTCTCGCTCCTTCAAGGGTTTTTTTGTCTCTATATTTCAGAAGTTTGAGTACAATATATTTGGATGTGGACTTCTTCAGATTTATCCTGTTTGGGGTTTGCTCAACTTCTTGAATCTGTAGGTTAATGTCTTTTGCAAAATTTGGAACTATTTCATCTTTTATGTCTTTGGAGTGCCTCCACAGTTCTGCTTCTCCCTTTTCTCGTTCTCAGATTCTGGTGGTATGGATGCGCCATCTTTGGCTGGGCTCCCAAAGGCTCTTGGGCTCTATTGGTTTCTTTATTTTTATTTTTTTGGTTATTGTTTTTCCAGTATGTTTTCTCCCTGTTGATCAGGTTGGGTAATCTCTATTTTCTTCTAGTTCATGGATTCTTTCCTCTGTGTCCTCTATTCAACAGTCAAGCCTGCCCCATCTGTCAAGTTTTTCATTTTAGTTACTATGTTTTTTAATTCTAAAGTCCTCGCTTGGTTCTTCAGGTCTTCTGTTTCTTTACTGAGATTTTCTACTTTTTGTTTGCTTCAGGTTTTTTTGTTTTTCAACTGTCTGTTAAGAATTTCTGGGATGTTGTTTTAAAGTCTTTGTCAGATGGGCTTAACATCCATTTTCTTGGGGCCTACTAGTTGTTTTTTTTGTTTTATTTTGTTTTTGTTCAGGTTGATTTCCTGGTTCTTGGTGTGACAAGTAATGTTTTTATTGAAACGTAGCTACTTTGGAATTATATCCTGAGCCTCTAAGTCTTGTTTAGATCTTCTGCTTTGGTTTGGCTGCTGTGATGTACTCAAGGAGGAAAGTGGAGAGCTGCCTCGTTAGCCCCAGCTGAGGTAGGAAAGTAGATTCTGGCTTGGCTGCTATGGGCCTCAGTGGTAAACACCCTTCATTTTTGTTGGCCTAAGGTGAGTGTACCAGCTCCCCAGCAGTTTCTGCTGCTCCTGTGTGATGGCATGCGCAGCAGGGTGGACCTGATTACCACTGGCTGGTGGTGCATATAATTCCTGGCTTTCCACTAGCACTCCACTCCAACTCCAGCTTCAACCAGGGCTTTGGGTTGCTTCCAGGCAAAGATAAAGATCTAGGCTCCTTCCTTGGCCTGTGCTGGTGTGAGTAGAAATAGGACTACCATTTTGTTTTGTTTCTGTTGAGTTTGGCCATAGTAGAGCGATTGCTGCCTGTAAGACCTGGTTTGCTAGGCTTGTTTCCTAGGCCTTTCACTGGGACTTTTTCAGGTCTGTGCCTGTCGGTGTTTATGGGTTCCAAGCCAAGTCTGGATATATGAGGCATACAATAAAACCCAGAAATGGAAGCGTTCTTATTGTGCTGCTCCTTGGTTCCGAGGTTCCATAGCCAGCCTTCATTTTCTTCCTGCTTCAAAATCTCTCTCCGTTTATCTTGATGTGGTCCCCAAGGATCATGTCTGTCTGGGTGTGCTTCACCAGGTAGAGAGGGGAGGATACTTAACTCCATCTTTCCAGAAGGTCACATCTTGAGTTAAGTTCCATATGTGGCATAAGGTAAAGATTAAGGATCTCTCCTGGCCCCTGGGCCTGCCGAATCTCCAATTGCCTCATTACCATTTGTTAAAAAAGGACTGACCCCTTTCTATTAAATTACCTTGGCACTTGTGTTGAAAGTCAATTGGTAGATGATACCGAATTTCAGAAAAAATTTCTGGAATTACATTTTTATTGATTAGTTCTGTCACATTGTTTTGTTGTTGTCTATTAGACATTCTAGTTCTCCCTGGGTTTGCCTGCTGCCTGCATAGCTTTCTAACCCTTTTTAAAGCTCATTCCTTATTTGATATTTGTTCTCGTGATGCGCTTTAGTCCGACTTTCCCACTTGTAGTACTTTCGGCCCCCGTTCCTCTGGGGACGCACTACAATTTCTAAATTTATTGTTTAGTTTGATTGTTTTCCTCACTTTCTCTCCTGAATTTGGTGAGCTGTCATCTCATCTCCCCTGGGACTGTTAGGTCTGTGGCCCTCTTTCTCACTGGCAATTGGCTTGTGCACTGTCTTCATCATTTCGTTTTGAGAGCTGTTTTAACTTTCTCCCTCTTTACAGGTGTGTGGATGTAATATTTTCATTAAATAGTTTCCATTTTCTTATTATAGGAGCTGTGCAGATTGGAGACCGTTTCAGATAAGGATACAGTAAGGGCTGTTCTCATTGTGCTGGTTCTGTTTCTTTCCTAGCAGTTGCATTTGGTTCTGTGGAGCACATGTTAGCCGTGTGGGGCAGTGGGTTTGCTTTCTAGTTCAAGAAGTTCTCTTTATGTTGACGCAGTGGAATGTAGCATCTTTGTCAGGATTTAGGGTAGGGCTCTTGACCTCAGCCCCCGAAACCACCAGCTACAGTGGCTCGCTCCCTCTTTGTGGTGTTCCTCGTCTTCAGTAGCAGGGTCCAGGTGGCTTCCTTCAGGCCTAAGGACTTACCAAGTCCCCTGCTTTTAAGTTCCCAGGTGCAGTGGTCCGATTCACCTGGCCTCAGACCTGTTGTTACTATTATTTGTTAAGGATGGCACCTCTCTTCTAGGGCAGGCATCAAGTGATGTCCGAATCTCACATCACCGGGACTAATACAGCCTCCTTCCCCCTGGTCTCTGCCTGCTTCTTCAGTTCTCAGTATATCTTCCCATTTCCTGTTAGAGTCCAGACTAGATTGTTGCCTAGACAGTGCTAGTCTGTTTCGCGTCCCCCCACCACTAGGAATATTCCTAGGAACATTCCTGCCCTGAATTCCCTGCCTCCCTGTGCCCCCACGAACCTGAAGACAGCCTAACTTGGTGAAGTCTCCCGCTCCTCTGAGACTTAGAGGAAGGAACCCTGACTCTGCTGCGTGGGCCTGGACTCCTTCGCAGCCCCTGCCATGGCAGCCATTACTCTGGGCATCGGGGCCTGACCTCTGCTCAGGCCCCACCATGCTGCTGTTCTTCTGTCTGCATGCTCATGGCGTTCATAAAGTTTAAGAACGAAGCTCCTACCCAAATGGCACTCAGCCTCAGTTCTTCCCTTGAGTTCAAACCAAGACCATTCACTTCTGTGTCCAAGTTCATAGTTTTTTTGGTTTTGTTTTGTTTGGTTTTAGATCTCCTCTATGTGAGAGATCTCAGGTAGGGACAACTTTGTTCTCTTTCCTTATTGACCATACAGCTTGTGAAGGGCGCAGGGAGAAATGGAAGTGTAGAGGCTGCCACATCTGTGCAGAGTAGTCTCCTGCTCCTCAGCCAGATTTATTTTATGTGTAAACAGTGCTTTCCCACTGACCTACACCTCCAGAATTCTTTACCTTTTCTTTTGAGATAGGGTCCAAGGCCTTACTGAGTGGCCCGGGCTGGCATTGACCACTCTTGAACTTGGGATTCTCCTTTTTCAATCTCCTGATATGTGTGACTTCAGGCCTGGGTCACCAGCAGCCCTGTCCGTATTCCTGATGTCCCTCCCTCCATCCTTCTGAGCCCTTTCTTTCTCTAAAGGCCTCTTTACTTAAGTCACTGTCATTGTCTTCCCTGCCATCTTTGCTCTGTGTTAGTTACTGCTCTTACCAGCTCCCCCTTTCTCCTTTCTTTTCTTCTCTGCCTTGTAATGCCCCTTTTCTACATTTCCTTTTGATGTCCTCCTCTCATGATATTTGGGCTTTTCTACTTTGTGCATTTTAAGCTTCAGATTTCACTCTTAAGGATTCTTTTGATTATATATACAAGCTTTTGAAGCTTGTTTTTGTTTTAAGTCTGCCTTTCAAGTTTCATTGTTCCTCATCTGATTCATCAGTGTGGTTTGAGTTTCCAAACAGCGGAGCTTCCTCTCAGGGGTGCCCAACCTGTGGCAGTGGCTTAAGATAGCAACGAACATGGCCCAACTAGAAATTGTAAACTGTACTTAGATCAAGATGAGGCTTCTGTGGGGAGGGGGACCCAGACGACAGTTCTGGGCTGTGAACTGTAGACGGTGTGTTGCATTAGCAGAGGATTGGATGTTCCTGAGCGCCTCTACCTGGTATTTTATTCCTTCTTAGTTTTCATAACTTCTGTATTTCAGATCGTGTTTTGGGTTTCTTCCCTCCCCTTTCTGCTTGAAGAACACATTTCCTAACTTTTTTAATGGAGTTTGACAGTGGGACTTTCTCTGGATAACCTGTATTCCGGCATTGTTGTGAAAAGTGGTTTTCCTTTGTATGAAATTCTATCTGCTGGTTATTTTCTCTTCCTATTGGGACTGTTATTCCATTGTCCTCTGCCTCCTGTTCTGTTCAGAAGCCAGTTGTTAATTCAAATTATTGTTCCTTTGTATAGCTCTCTCATTTATCTATGGTTGCTAAAATAAAACCCTTTTTATTTTGGAAAATTGAAACGTATGAAAAGTAGAGACAGGCATAATGAACCCCCATGTTCCATTCCTCGCCCTTAGCGCTGCTCTCTCTGCAGTCTCGTTCCAGTTGCTTCTTATTTTCTTCTGTATCGTGTTCAGAATAATCACGCCAGTAGGCATCACAATTAGGGGTTTAAAATAATCATAGTAGCTTTATTGCACTGAATGCTGATAGTAATTCTTTTATTTTGCTCATTATACATTCCAAGTTCAAGTCATACAGTTGTCTCAGAAATAACTTTTTATGTGGTTTTTTTTTTGTATCGTTATCCAGACAAGGTTCATTCATTGGATTTTTTTTTTTAAAGTCTGTCTAAACTTCTACCCTACTAAGCATCTCTCTTGTCTCCCTTGTTTATCCGCTGGGTGGAACTCCCCATAAGCGGGAGCTGGCTGATTGTGTCATGTGGTACCTGTCTCTGCCTGTACCACACTCTGCTGACTGACGGGGGTAGACTGGGCTTCCAGACCACAGTTCCTCTGAAACTGTCTTGTTGGCAACTGTGTTGTGTTTTAGGAGGTTTGGTAGCCTCCTGGGCCTCTACCCGGTAAATGCCATTGCTATTCTGTGAGAATCAAAGGGTGTCGTTAGCCATCCGATATCTCCGTGTCTAGAGACCTGATGGTGAAAAGAGCTCCATTGATGATGGCCTGGCCCAGGGCGGCGTCACACCCTGCCATCTCCATGGGTGATGGAAGAACGCAACAGTGGGAAAGACGAAGCCCTTCCTTGTAAAATTCCCCATCAGCCTTTCCCCATAGCGCCAGTGACAAGGATGATAGTTCCTCGACGTGCGATTTCAGTAAGGGTCACGGATTTTTATTATATCTCCTGTACTTATCATTGAGACTTTCACTGGGGGGCGGGGGGGATCATTGTCCATGAACTACTTGGTTACCTTGAAATATGTTTTGTGTTTGTGCTGAGGAAGAGCGTGCTTATTTGTGTTCACTTACTTATAAAATCTCAAAGTAACAATTCAGGATCTTAGCAACTAATCCAAATCAATGAGAAATATTATTTTGAAATTTTAGATTTTAGTGTATTTGATGTGAGGTGAGGTTTTTGATATTTCTGTTACTTTTGGTGTTTCAAGTTTTCCCATTTTGACCCAGGGAGTCCCTTTACTTTGGGCTTTTGCCCTTCTCACGCAGAGGACATTTTTACAGGGTCCTCACTCTCCTATGGTGCATATTCCAAGGGCCATTTTGTATGTCTCTCTCAGAAAACCATGTATTGAATACTGCTGCTATGGTCAGATTCCCCTTCCCTTCCTCAGGAAGCGCTGGCTGCTAAGAACTGAGAACGTGTGGGTGCTCCCCTCCCTAGGGCAGCCTGGGCCAGCCAAGGAGTCTTGCATATTGTGCACACCAAGCCCTGCGGCTGCAGGCCTGGATGACCTCAGGGTTACTTGAGAGCCCAGAATGCCTTTTGCTGGACTCATCTGAAATCACACTCCTGCTTGGTCCCTTTTACAACTCTGTCCATTTTCACTTCCTTCTGGTTGCTTCCCTGGACCCTCATGCAGACGCCACAGTGATAAATCATGACCTGTGGTCTTTGCTATTGAGTCAGTCAGTCTTAGTCATGTTCTCCAGATCCTTCTGTGGTGTTGGGAATGGAATCTTGGGCCTCACGCGTGTTAGACAAACTCTGCCTCTGAGCTGTACCCCAAACCTGTGCTGGCTTCTTTCATAGCTGTTAGACTTTAGTGTTTAGTGTTGTTGTTGTTTGTTTGTTTGTTGTATGTTTTGAGAAACATGCCACAAGTATGCCGTCCTTACAGTTCAAACATATTATAAGATTTATTTCTGACTTCTTTAGTTTTGTATTCTCGTTTCTTTTATCCTGAAAATTTTGTCTTTTTACTTTGTTTATTCTTTTTTTTCCAGAATGGTATTTTTTTTTTGTTTTTGCTTTCTATCTTTTTAAAAAATTCTCTCTCTCTCTCTCTCTCTCTCTCTCTCTCTCTTTCTCTCTCTCTCTCTCTCTGTATTTGGGTATAGGTGTGTGCGTGTGTGTGTGTGTGTGTGTGTTGTATAGGGGTGTGTGTGGTGTGTGTGTGTGTACCTGAGGGCCAGTGTCCTTGGACGCCAGAAGAGGACGTAAGCATGTGAGCATCAAGCAGTGTCCTGTTTTATTCAACTTCCTTATCATTGCTAGTCAACATTTTTCAGGATCACTTAAATAGAAGTTGTTATTGTTTATCTATAGAGACAATACTTAGATTTCCCAGTTTATTGGCATATTGCTTTTTTGCTGTAACATGATTTATGTTTTCCTGAAAACTCAATAGGTCCCTTGGAAAGGGGGGGGTGTCCATATAACTGCAAAGAACAGGAACGAAACAAGAATAGTCTATAAATTACAGCAGATTTCTTCCTCATGGCGTTGGCACCCAGAGTGGAGACCAGTTAGAACTCCTATAGCTGGGGCTCCTGCAGGCTGCAGGACTGGATTGGGGGGGATGACTTACTGCCAAGGGAGCCTGGTCTCTTCTGTACCCCGGGACATCTGTCTGTGCTGCAGAGATGCCAATGACTTTACTGTCTCCTTAGGGCTCTTCCCTCGGGACTCAGTCTCTCCACCCTTGTCTCTGTGAAACAGTAGTTTCTGCTGGAATTTCGTTGCTGAGTGTGGCAAATGGGAATTGGTCTCAGAGAACATATGGATGAACACGTGGGCTCTTGTTTCTTCCTCCCAGAGAAGTCTGCTCTCATCCCTTACGGCACCGATCGTGGTTTCTTCAGACAGACTGCACCTGTGTTTCCTTAGCTGTCACAGGGCCTGGGGGCGGCAGTGAACAAGTTCTAGAGTTTTATTGCTTGAAATTTTTTTTGAGAAGATTCACTTTTTATTTCTCAGATTTTATATTTGTCATCTTAAAAACATCTAAATCTGAAGTCATTGGTGCCAGTTGATTGACTGCCATTTCTACCCTCTTGGTTGTGGTGGCCTTGTTTCCTGTGTATGCATTGGCATTTCTTTCTTTTTTTTATTTAAAATGTGATTACTATTCACCTTCCCTTTCTCGCCTGCAGTGTGAGGTCTTTACCTCCTACAAAGGACTCACTGGCTCCTCACTTTGATTCTAAGTCAGCATCTAAACAGTGCTGTACCAGATGAATAGGAAAGCAATCTTAAATTATTTTAAAACTCTCTTAGCCTATATAGATTCTGTATCCCAAACACAGTTAGTTTTCATCAGGAGGACTTACATGTCTCCTCCCCAGCAGCCCAGTCTTGCTTGGGGTAGCCGCTTCTGGAAGGTGATTTGAGGAAGGAGGCTGTTTCTGCCCTGTCTTACAGTGAGTGCCATGCTTGGAGATCCCATTTCAGCGCCCGTGGTCATTTCCCCACACAGCCATTCCTTGGGTCAGTCTAGATTTGGGTCTGGAGGAAGGAAAACCACCTGAGTGGTATCTGGAACACAGCTCTTGGAGTCTGTCTCTCTTCCCGCCCCACCCACTCTGCAGCTGACTATTCTGCCGAGCGTCCTCTTTTTCAGTATATCGACTTGTTCGTAACAAGTCTTGTTTAAATACCCGGCTTTCTCTGTGAGTTCGAGACCAGCCTGGTCTACAGAGCTAGTTCCAGGACAGGCTCCAAAACCACAGAGAAACCCTGTCTCGAAAAACCAAAAAAAAAAAAAAAAAAATACCCGGCTTTCAAGACTGGATTTGCATAGCCTGTGGAAGCTCTCATCCTGACCCTTTCTCTTGGTTTGCTCCCTCCAAACCCTATCATGGACCCCTCCTTGCTCTCTTTCAATATCATGGCCTCTTTTCACTTTGTCACTAATCGTTATTACGCGCATGTATGTATACGTTTGTAATTTTTCCATGATTTTGTTATGGCAAATTTTCTCAGTAGTAGTTCCATCCAGGCTCTGGTGTCTTTATTTCATTTCTTTCTAGTAATTTAGTTCTTCGACTCCAGATTGGCTCTTTTCCTCGTTTACTTCCTCTTGGCTTTGCTGTATTTCTCAGGGAGGAGTTAAAGGCACAATGTTAAAATACTTCTTTCTTTAAAAGTATGTGCTCATTATGGAAGCATTTTCTAAATTTTTTTTTATAAATAAACGCTGTTTCTTTTTTCTTTTTTAAAGATTTTATTTATTTATTATGTATACAGTATTCTCAGTATTCTGTCTGAAGGTATGCCTTCAGGCCAGAAGAGGGCACCAGATCTCATTGCAGATGGTTGTGAGCCACCATGTGGTTGCTGGGAATTGAACTCAGGACCTTTGGAAGAGCAGGCAGTGCTCTTAACCACTGAGCCACCTCTCCAGCCCGCATTTTCTAAATGTTAAAAGCGAAAAAATAGTTGTTGCCGGAAGCTACTCATGCCATGTCTCCTTGTTCTGTGTCCCTGTGTGGTGCCTCTGCGGTGGCAGGGCTCCTGGGGTACAGCCAGCACAGTGCTCATGGCTCCCCTCTGACCTCACTAGATCACATACCTCTGTGTCCTTTAAACTTACCTGCTTTCAGTATCCTCCATGTATTTTTGTACCTTACCTATGTTTGCACGGTTTATAATTTTCACTATTAAAGAACTTAACAGATTCTCTCTACCCCCGGAGATAATGTCATATGAATTAGAACGTTGGAGGGTTAGTAAGTATTGCCAGTTACTTTCTCAGAAGACGATGTAACTTACATCTTCGGCAGGAAAATTTGATGGTGCTTCTTTCAGTGCGTTTGCTTTAGAGCACTTGCAGATGGGTGGTTCTGGAGCCAAGCCCTGCTGCTTTGCTCTAGCTGTTCTCCCCTGCGTGTCAGTGGCCAGTGGTCAGGGAGAAGCTGGATTCTTTGGTCTCCACGGTGGGCTTTGGCATGAGCACCTCCGCTTTTGTTGCTCTTTAATATCGTCTTTGGTTTTATGGGTAGTCTTTAAAAGGCTAAACGAATTCGGCAGTGGGAGGTGGCTCAAGCCACTGCATTCTCTCCTTTGATGTCTCTGAGGTCTTAGCCACCCTGCTAGCCACAAGAATTGGAACAGTGTATTATTATAGCTAAAAATGAAGAACTGAGAGAAATATAGCTTACCTGAAAAGGATGACGCTCTGGGCTGTTATAACCTAAGGGAGCTGAGTTTATGGGCACAAAGATGGTGGGCGCGGAGAGAGCAGAGGGGACAGTGGAGAGGGAGCGGAATGAGTGGGAGTCAGGGAGGAGCCCGAAGAGCTGGGTCTCCAAGTGGGGTTGTCTGGCACTCCAGAGCCCTTCAAGAGAAACCCCAGGTCAAGTGGGGCTCAGGGGTACTGCCAGGTGTGTGGGTTCCCAGAAGTCTCCTGCCTCACTGCCCAGAGATCTGCCAGGCAGAAGGAAGGGCTCCCTAGGCTCTGGGAGGCGCTGGTGTCCATATCAGGGGGGTGGTACCACCATGGCGTCTCTCACATAGCAGTGTAGGAGGTGAGCAGGGCCTGCTCAGATGTGTCCAGTCATCCTCTCTCTCTCGTTCGGTGGTGGATCATGTTCTGCTCAGTAAAGCATTGATCTTAGCCAAATATCCTTCCTTGCCTGGGGCTATGGTAGTCCACCTTACATGTCCATGGTCTGGAGCTGGGAGAGACCCATGTGTCATGGCTTTACGTGTGGACATCCCCTAATTTTGAGGCCCTGTGTCCCTGTAGGTGGTAATGTGGACCTGGAAGGCCAAGCAGAGGGCAAGAAGGAGGCAGAGGCTGACGATGTGCTAAGAAGAGGCCCCCGGCCCATCGTTCCCTACAGCTCCATGTTCTGTCTCAGCCCCACCAACCTGTGAGTCTCCTCAGTGCCCACGGCCTGGGTTTGTCCTGCCTGTGTCTCTGCCGTGAGTGTGTGAGCAGCTAGCCAGTGTGTATGGGTTATGCACCTCAGAGAGACTGATTCTATACATTATTGAACATCTTTGTCTTTGTTCTATAGATGAAGATACAGAAGCACAAAGTTTCGTGCCCTGTATAGACACACAGCCACGTAGTCTTGGTGGTGGGGGGCTGGGTCAGATGCCAGTTCCTCTCAGAGCCCTGCATCTACCTTCTTCTCTGCCATTGTGTCATTGCCTCACACAGGGCCCTGTTTCTACGAGGCACACAGCTCGTTCCATTCCCCCTCCTCTGTTGCCATCGTACGTTCCTAACCACGGTGGTCAGGACTTTTCATCCACTCACCATTTCGGTACTTTGTTAACCTAAACATTCACATGCAGACAGCATTGTATGTCCTGAAATTCGGTGATGATGAAGACAGGCAAGACTTGACTGTGTTTAAAGTGTGTGATCTGGTGGGAAGGACAACCAAGACGATGCACTGTCATAAGATACGGGACAGTGGCAAGCACAAGAAAGAAACAAGCGGAGGTGGTAACGTGGGCTTCTGGTATCACTACAACTAGTGGAGTGGTCAGGTCGGGGCCTCAGAGGGAAGAATGCAGCGAACACTTGAGGAAGGGAAGGAAGAACTCTCTGGGTAGAAGGGAGAGGTTAAGGCCCTACAAAGGCCAGCTGGCCAGAGTGGGATGGGTGGGAAGAGGTCAGAAGGCAGAAGAGGGACTGTCACTGCTCAGCTTCCTCTGCCCTCAGCTCTCCACACAGTTCTTCCCCTCAATGCCCCCTTTCTTTCCTCACCCTTTGTGTTTTCACTCAGCACCTGCTTACCGGGAGCTTACTCTGCTAGGCTTGCGGTTAGGAGTAAACGGTAACAGAGACATCCCTTTCCCCTGCCTCCTTGGAATGGCTGCGTTGGTGAGGCAGAGAGTTGTAAGATGAGAAGGTTCCGATGTTCTGGAGCAGTCTGGTGGAGTTGTCCTAGAGGGAGTGATGGCTCAGTGGAACATGAAGGGTATCGTGAAGGATGTGCTCGGATGAAGTGGAGAGGACATTTACGATGGTCCAAAGTCAAAGGCAGCTAGTTGGACGGATGTAAAGAGAAGCTTGCCTTCAGCTGTCTTGTGGAGGGTTGGGCACAGTGGGACAGGTCTACTGCAGCTCAGTGCTGCCCACTGGTGGACGGATATGGAAAGGAGACAAGGGCCAGATGATGAGGTGTGGCTTTGTAGTAGAGGAGTGGAAGTGAAGTGGGGAGGGGGGGATTTCCGATGCAGAATATGGTGATGGATTAGAGATGGATGGAAGGGAGGGACCGAGGCTCTGTGAGTTTGCTGTCAAAAGGCTGGAAATCAGTGAGACCAGAAGTGTTTGGGGGAGTCTGGCTGAGCTCTGGGGCTCTAGTCTGTGTGCTGGATCACACAGACGTAGGACATCTGGGGCAGCTCATGGCCAGGTGAGCTGGGAGCACAGCTGAACAGAGGAGCTGTAGCTGTGAGCTGGACGGCTGAGTTAGAAGAAGAGAGGGCTTGATGGAGGAGTAAAGGGCTAGCAGGCTGCCTGGGACGTGGGAAGAGTAGCTCTGTAGGACGGGCAAAGGGTTACGGAGGAAGAGGGGAGAAGTGGGTGCCTGAGAAGGCAGGCTTTTGACAGCAGATGTCCCTGGAGACGTTAGCTGGGGAAGGGACCTGGAGGGGTTGGTGGCAGGGGTAGACTTGTGTAGCCTGTTGGGGTGCTGGTGATAGTGGGAGAGATGTCTATTCCACTTGCTAGGTCCACAGTTGTTCTTTCTTGTCTGCCACATGGGTTCATCAGCCATTGCGACCTGACCGGGTGGCTGCTTCACTACATGACAGCTGAGAGGCTCTGGCACTGCTCAGCGGGGATTGCTCACTGGAGTGGAGCTTCCATTACAGGGACTTGGCTTCCTCATTTGATGCACAGGAATGCTGAGAACCAGACACAGATCCTGGTCAGCTGACGTGGGCGGCAAGTACACAGTGGTGGCTTGTGCTTCACACAGACTCCGGCACTCTAGGCCAGCAGTGGCCAGCTTGCTGCCCGGCTGGTCCAGGCTGGTGACAGTGTTCTGCTTGCTCCCCAGCTGGTCCAGGCAGGTGACAGTGGCCTGCCTGCTGCCCAGCTCATGTCCTAAAGAGCTCTCTTCACGGACCACCTCCTCTACGCCACCCCTCTGTTTACATGTCTGTGAAGGGCCGGGTGGTTCCTATCCTCTGCCCTGGGGCTGCAGACAGAATACGACTGGGTGGAGGCAGCTGTGCTCCCCAGAATGCTCTTTACAGGCATCAGGTCTGGCCTCGACCTGTGATTTGCTGCTCCCTGACCTGAAATGCCTTTTCAGGAAACCCAGTCACAGTCACCTGGCTGTGGGCTCTTCACCACAGAAATGAGGGCCAAAGCTCCATTCTGATGCTGCCTTGCTCTCCTGGTAGCCAGTGAGCCCTTCTTGTGGAAGAGGTTGGCATACTCGGTCTTGGCCTATGGTGACCTGAACCTTGTCCTCATAGGCTCCGTCGCTTCTGCCATTACATTGTGACCATGCGGTACTTCGAGATGGTAATTCTTGTGGTCATTGCCCTGAGCAGCATTGCCCTGGCTGCTGAGGATCCTGTGCGGACCGATTCTTCCAGGAACAATGTGAGTCACAACTACTGGAACACTGCGGGGTGCCGCCACACATATTCCCAAGGTCCACAGGATGGGGTGGTGCTGGTGTCCTATTTTCCCTCAGACAACCTTCTTCCCTCTGGGGTATTAGAACCAAAGATCTGGAAAAGCCTGTCTCCTTTAGCCCTTGTCTTGGTAACATGCCAGAGTTGGCAGAGCAGCCACCAAAGGATCCTTTCCAGAGGGATGTCCTGACACTGTTGCCAACTGGTTCTGCTCAAAGACCTGGGGGGAAGCTGGGATCCTGCCAGTGATCCTGGCTCCAGATCCAGGCCTGCCTAAACTAATCCTACCTTTGGTTCTAGGCTTTAAAGTACATGGATTACATCTTCACAGGCGTCTTCACCTTTGAAATGGTCATAAAGGTGAGATGTAGTGACCCCTGCAGCTTCCATGGGGTCATGTAATGTGTGCTCCTGGGCATGATGACTAGAAGCCTACAAGCCACAGGGTCCCCAGTGTCATGCTGTCCCATGGGATACTGCTAGGGTACTTTGGTTCTGGTGTTCTTGACTTCTGAGCATGGGGACTTTGGGCTTTACTAAAAGTGTGTGTGTGTGTGTGTGTGTGTGTGTGTGTGTGTGTGTGTGTATGTGTGTGTTCTTAGCCTCCTCTCCAGGGTTGCCACATAGCCACAAAGAAGGAGCCGTATGACAAGGCACAGAATAAAGAAGACCTTAAAGAGAGCTGGTTGGAGCGCTGTTGGATGCTGCAGACTCAGTTTCTATGGGATCTAGAGATGTCCTGATAGGCTGAGAGCCTGCCATGTTATTGCAGCTCCTGCTCTCTTTACAAGGGGCCCCGTGTCTCTGTCTCTATCATACACAGGTGTTCCTTCAGTGCAGTGAACTACACACATGCGCACAAGCATCAGTGCAGCTAAAGGCACATGTGTCCCGCAAGCTCGTAGTCGGTTCAGCGAGACTGTGCACAGCACACTTACAAATGGTACTTATTCCTTCTGCTGCTCGTGCACTCACAGGCTGTGAGGAAGGGGCAGGCTCACTCTGCACATAAGGATGTTGAAAAGCAAAGATTGTGGTATTTGCCAGAAGTCCCTGTAGCAGAAATGGCTCGGATCAGCTTGTTCTTTTCTCCCGAGTTTAACTTTCAGGTCTGGGCTGTGTGGGTTCTCCAAGGAGCATGTCTGTGGCTAGAGAGGTAGGGGACGATGAGACAGACTTCTTACCACAGCGGAGCTCCAGGAAAGCTTGGAACGTAGACAGGACTCAAGACAGGTATAGCCTCTCTAGGGACACCGAAGTCAAGGCCCTATTGAAGCCATTTAAGAGTGTGAGCCAGGGACTGGAGAGACGGCTCAGCAATTAAGAGCACTGACTGTTCTTCCAGAGGACGTGGGGTCAATTTCCAGCGCCCACATGGCAGCTCACAACTGTCTAACTCTAAGATCTGACACCCTCTCGCAGACATACATGCAGGCAAAACATCAGTGCACATAAAATAAAAATAAATTATTTAAAAAAAAAAGTGTGACCTGTGTTGTGTCCCCTTTCCAAGAGTGTATGTGGAGTGTGTCTGAGCTCCACCGAGGTCGTAGTGTACACAGTATGTAGTGTGGTCTGAACCATGTCCCTGTTCTCAGAAGTGTGTCCCTCCAGGGCTGGGGCCTGCCTCCGCCTCTCTCTTCCTTCTGGGCTGTACTCTAATGCCAGCTTATCCCCTTAAGATGATAGACTTGGGACTGCTGCTGCACCCTGGAGCCTACTTCCGGGACCTGTGGAATATTCTGGACTTCATTGTCGTCAGCGGAGCCCTAGTGGCATTTGCTTTCTCGTAAGTAAACCTTGCATCACCTCTGGATCCTGTGGGTGTAGGCAGTGAGACGTGAGGTGGCGTGAGGGTGCTCTGCAGCTTCTTGAGCAGAGCCGCCCTGCCTTCTCCCCAGAGACCTCTGGATTGGGGGCACCTGTCTTGCTCCTTTGGAGCCTGCTTGCCCACGCAGAGGTGTGCCCGATTGAGGGTTGGTGTGTTTCTGCCCCAGTTGGTAGATATCTTTGTTGGGATAGGAGACTATTCTCTCTGGTTCCTGTGTTACTCTCCCTTAGCTTGGTGATAGTTGGGACTAGACCTTCCATAGAGAACCTAGGTCAGGCCGGGCATAAGGTGAAAGAGGGGAAATTGTGGAACAAAATTTAGAGGCAAGAATGACCCAAGGGGAGGGTCTCTGTTTCTCTGGCCTTGGGGGGGCCAATGGAGGATTGTGTTCCACTCCCTCAACACTGACTCTGCTCTCTCTGTCTTCTTGTTGCTGGACTCTGGTAGGAGCTTCATGGGGTAATGCCTCCCCTTCCCTCCATACTGCCTAACATCATGGCACGCCTCTGGCCTCTGGCCCATCCATCATGGCCTCATTCCTGCTCATCCACCGTCACCCTGTTTAGGCTGCATGCTACCTGCTAGGAGCCATCCCCAGGCCACCATTTCTGCCATGCCTCTGGGGACCGGTTGGGGGCTGGGCTGGGCTAGGCATGGTCAGCCCTTGGTAGGGAGGGCCTGTGTGAGCAGGGTATCTGAGTGAGAATGTGAGAGCCTGTGGCACTGGCCTCGAGAACAGTGAGGGTTCTGGGTAGAAGCTGCCAGTAGTAACCACAGCCCATGATGCCGGACATCCTGAAGTGCTTTTCCAAATGGCTACTCTCAGGAAATGCAGCTCTGTTTTTCCTTCCCTCTATTCAACCCCCTTCCCAGTACCTCCCAGTGTCTCCTCCGGGAGTCTTAATGGACTCTCTGTCTATGACAAAGGAAATGAACATTTCGCTAGAATATTAGCAAGGACTCTGGGGAACTCCAGGCCGAGTGTCAGAGAGGCTTCAGGGGTAGCAGAAAAAGAATGGGACTCAGCCTGTGGTCTCTGAACAAACAGAGACGGGAAGACTTGAGTCCAGAGAGTGGCTCCAGTCGACAGTTCCTACTAGAAGTCCCCCTCTTCCTCTGCCACCCACCCTGGCTGGTCTATGTCCTGGTACAGACAGAGTGAGGTGGGTTAAGGTGGGTGTTGGAAGTGTTGGGCCATAGAAGGGCAGATTTTGTTGTTTTGTGTAACCAAGCCAGCCCGGGATAACCTCGCACTTACAAGCCTTATTTCTGAGCTTCAAGGACAATTTGATCTGATTCCAAGATGTGGGGCTGAGGAAAGGGAAGTATGGGGACCATGTGTCTCCTTTCCTGTGAAGAAGGCCTGGGAGATACAGCTGCTTTCTGTTTTCCTAGAGTTTTGCTCGAGCCCAAGGAAAGCCATTTGGGGCAGACCCAGCCACACTTGTAGGCCAGGCTCGGGGTTCTGAGTGGCAGTGATGTCTGAGCTGGCTAGGATAGGGCTCCCTGTATGCAGGAACTCTTCCCAACCTTGCAAGTCTTGCAAGCCTGGACCCTGACTGCAAATTCTTGCCATCCCCAACCTCCAACAGGTTGGGACAGCGTTTGCGTCTGTTCTGGTTTCCAGGATGGTTCTTTTCTAAAGATTTATGTATTTACTTTATGTATATGAGTGCTCTATCTGCATGTATGCTTTTATGCCAGAACAAGGGCACCAGACCCCATTATAGATGGCTGTGAGCCACCAGGTGGTGCTGGGAATTGAACTCAGAACCTCTGGAAGGCTGTCAGTGCCCTTAACCACTGAGGCCTGAGGGTTCTTTTCTAATCCTAGATTTTTGAGCTTGTCGCTAGTACCTGGAGTTTTGCCTAACTTTCTGACTTTTCCACCTGAGCGGTCCTGTCTGCTATTTTCTTGGTCATCCTGGTATCTGGCTGCTTCTCTGGGTCTGTCTTTCTCTTTCCTCTTCCCTACCTCTCCTTCTCCCCCTCAGTTGTCCCCTCTTCTCTTTCCTCCTCTCCCCTCCTCTATCTCTTTCCTTTCTCCTCTTTCTATTTCACCTCTCCAGCATCCGGCCTTGCTACCCCCTGCTTCCCTTTTGGTCACTTGAGGGGTGTTCTGCAGCTCATGACAGTCAGGTGGCACCCCCAAGTTCTAGTGTAATAGGCAGGCTCACAGACCTCCACTCCGCTGGTTTGGAGGTGTCTGTCAGGAACTCTGCACAGGTGGAAGTAGCCATTGCAGACAAGAGCTTGGGCTCTTTCCTCTAGAGAAATTCGCTCTCCCTGTGCGCTAGCTGTGTTGCTCTGGTTCGGTACTGGCCGTAGCCCACCCACTGTTCTCAGGCCGCCGTGGGAAGAGTTCCCCCGCTAAGTCCTCTGCCTGGAGCCTGAGACAGATTGCACAGGGCCTTATTAGACCGAGCAGACTGGGTAAGAGCTGGACTCAAGCCAGCTCTCTGCCTGTCAGCATCAGCAACTTCTCCCTTCTAGAGGATCCAAAGGGAAAGACATCAATACCATCAAGTCCCTGAGAGTTCTGCGTGTCCTGCGGCCCCTCAAGACCATCAAACGGCTGCCTAAGCTCAAGGTTGGAGTCTGGAGTCGGGGCTGAGGGAATGTGCTGTGTGTGTGTGTGGGGGGGGCGGTGTGGGGTGGGTGCATGTGTCTTCACAGACTGCTCACCTGTGTGAGGGGACAGTCCTAAGAGAGACCCCCTTCCTTAGCCTCCAGCACCAGGTGGGACACTGCGCAGGACAGGGAAGAAAAGAGGACCAGGGCATAGGGGCCAGGAGTCAGGGATTCCAGAAAGTAGCTGCTGGGCTCAGCGGCACAGGGCGGGTGCAGCTGAGTTTCCAGATGGAGGAAGCGCAGAGTAAACGTAATCTAATAATCACTGAGCCTGAGTCAAGAACAAAATGCTTTTTGCGCTTTCGCTCCTCGAACGCTTCAAAGTGCAGGCAGTCAGTTTTCACTGCAGCAGCTCGGCCATGTGAATCTCAGAGACCCTGGTCAAAGTCTAAGTTTCAGGGAGGTGGTTTGGTTCTTGTGTACCAAGTGATCTGTGAGGAAGTGAACCAGAGAGGGTCTCAGGGAGTCCCTGGGCCAAGGCTGAACTTATACTTGAGGCAGTCTTAGAAGAATGCTGGGCACCGGCATTTGGAGTATGCTAGCCAGTGTCTCCAGGGTAACCTGAGAGGAAGGTCAGCCCTGGGAGCGGGGTGAAGATCCTGAGTCACATCTAGATCCCGGACACATTCAAATCTCTGCCGCATGGTCCTCAGGGACACAGTCCCTTGTCTGTGGCTTTAGTCTTCCCTCATATCAGTGCTGTTGCTGAGCAGGAGCAAAGCAGGGGCAGCGCACAGGTTAGTACGTGTTCTCTGTACGGGCCTGGTCCCTTCTGGCTCCTTCCTATGGTCTGGCTCCAGCCCATTGCAAGGCCATTTCCCCTGGGTGTACAGGTGGCTGGCCTGGAACCTCTAGCTCACTGGATAAAGCCAGAATAATGCACCCTTCCTGAGAGAGAGAGAGAGAGAGAGAGAGAGAGAGAGAGAGAGAGAGAGAACTGTTAAGGCAGCTCGCAGTAGTGCCTTCTGTGGCCATGGGTTAGAGGGTCTTAAGTGGTTCTTCAATACTTCTGGGAGTCTGGACCTCGGGAGTGCTGAGGTTCTGAGCCTGTAACTGTCCTGTTCCTTCTTTTGATCCCCTCCATACCTGTTCCTACCTGCTCCCCATCTCCTGCCCTCTCTCAGTGCCCTAGCCTCTCCCTACGACCCCACTCATCTCCACTTTGCTTCTCCACTGCGGACTCACTCCTCTGCCGTGCTCTGTTCTCTTCCGCCGCAGGCTGTGTTTGACTGTGTGGTGAACTCCCTGAAGAACGTCCTGAACATCTTGATTGTCTACATGCTCTTCATGTTCATCTTTGCCGTCATTGCCGTGCAGCTCTTCAAGGGGAAGTTTTTTTACTGCACTGACGAATCCAAGGAACTGGAGAGGGACTGCAGGTAAACTGAGGCTTAACTGATGTGGAGATTCGTTTGTCCTGCGAGCGCCTCGTTCCTTGTTAGGGCTTAACGTCAGTTCTGTGATATGCCACGTTTTACTATTGAGTCACTTGTTGCCTGGCATTTGGGTTGTTTCTACATCCTGGCTATTGCAGATAGTGCTGCCATCAACATTTTTGCACAAGTTGTTTTTTCTTTTCTTCTTTTCTTTCTTTTTTTGGTAGAGGTTTGTTTTGATTTCTCTTGGGTGTATAGCTAGAAGCATACATCTTAGGTAATATGGTAACTGTTTTGCTGTTTGGAGGGATGCCAGGTTGTATTCAAAGTGGCTGAGCCATTCTGCATTTCTACCAAGACTTCTGATTTCCCTAGATCTTTAACAACACTTGCTCTTTTCATTGCTTTTATTTATTTTAATGTTTTTGCTCTGTGTGTGTGTGTGTGTGTGTGTGTGTGTGTGTAAGGTGGGGGCACTGCACACTAGGCACAGCATGTCATCAGAGGCCACTTCCTTCTGCCACCACATAGGCCCCAGGGATTGAACTGAGGTGGGCAGGCTTCGCAGCAAGAAGCTTTGCCTGCTGAGCCCTCTCGCCAGCCCTGTTTGCTTTTCTGTGCTCACACTGATCCTCGCAGGAATGAAGTGATTCCTCAATGTGGTTTTGATTTGCTTTTTTCTGATAATTGGTGATATTGAGCATTTTTCATGTAATAGTTGGTCTTTTTATGACTTCTTCAAGGAAAATGCCTATTCAGATATTTGATCCATTTTAAAAATTAGGTTGTCTCTTAGCCAGGCAGTGGTGGCACACGCCTTAAATTCCAACACACTCAGGAGGCAGAAGCAGGCAGTTCTCCATGAGTTCAAGGCCAGTCTGGTCCATAAGAGCTAGTTCCAGGACAGGCTCCAAAGCTATAGAAAATCCCTGTCTCAAAAAAAGAAAAAAAAAGTCTCCTTGGTATGATTTTTTTTTTTTTGATTTTTCGAGACAGGGTTTCTCCGTAGCTTTTGGTTCCTGTCCTGGAACTAGCTCTTGTAGACCAGGCTGGCCTTGAACTCACAGAGATCCACCTGCCTCTGTGCTGGGATTAAAGGCGTGCGCCACCACCGCCCGGCCTTGGTATGAATTTTATTTGTACTTTACATGTTCTAAATACAAGTTTTCTGACTGATCAAATATTAACAATATTTCTCTGATTATTTTAGATTATCTTTTCTCTCTCTCTCTCTCTCTCAACCCTCTTGAACTCATGACCTTCCTGCCTCAGCTTCCTGAATGCTGAAATTGAAGGCATGCACCATTACACCAAGAGAATTCTTATTTTAAAAATGACCTATTGCGTTCACTTTGGGGTGGGGCACGGGCCATAATATCCATGTGGTGGCCAGGACGACTTGTGAAGTTAGTCTCCCACCACCACGTCTTAGGGATTGAACTCAGGTTATTAGACCCCAACTCTGGGATGCTGACTCCTCAGGAGGGTCTCCCCATGGAACCACTCACCAGTCCAGTTGATGCAAAAGCAAGAGGAATTTGTTCTCGTTTGCTCAAATGGGCTCCTCAGCCAGGTGAGGGAGAGAAGCCTGATTAGCTATTACAGGCTACTTTTAAAGGCAAAAAACCACTTATTCAGGGAGAGGGTACAGTGGATTGTTTGTCAAACGCAGGGATTGGCTCATTTTAAGGACATTTACTATGGTTGGTTATGTCAAGGCGAGACAGGTGTTTGCTGGGTCAGGCGAAGGACAGGGAAGCACTTGCAGGCTGTTGGAAAACACCTAATGTTCTAGTAAACAGGCAGGGTGGGGTCACGACTAGTCACAAAAACATGTTTTCTCTAGTTCGCAAAAACATGTTTTCTTCAAGGTTATTACTTTGGGCAGCACTTACTTTATCCCCTAACCCAGCCCACCAGTCCTCGCCTACTTTCTTATGGGTGTTTTTTGAAACAAGAAAAGTTTTTAATTTTGCTGAGATCCAATTTACCTTTCCCTTTGCTTTTCTTGTTCATAAGTTTGGTAATCTCGCGAAGAATCCATCCCCAAATACAAGGTCATGAATATTTGTTATGTGTTTTCTTCAAAGAATTTTATAGATGTGATACCTACATTTACATTTTTGATCCAGTTTTTTTCACTCTTAATAAAAGTTTATTATAAAAATCATTGAACAGTGAACTCAACCCATTCCAAGTCTATCCATCTCAGTGATCAATATTTGGTAATGAGGGTGAATATGCAGTGGGGTACAGGAAGTCTATCCGTCTCAGTGATCAATATTTGGTAATGAGGGTGAATATGCAGTGGGGTACAGGAAGTCTATCCGTCTCAGTGATCAATATTTGGTAATGAGGGTGAATATGCAGTGGGGTACAGGAAGTCTATCCGTCTCAGTGATCAATATTTGTTAATGAGGGTTAATATGCAGTGGGGTACAGGAAGTCTATCCATCTCAGTGATCAATATTTGGTAATGAGGGTTAATATGCAGTGGGGTACAGGAAGTCTATCTGTCTCAGTGATCAATATTTGTTAATGAGGGTTAATATGCAGTGGGGTACAGGAAGTCTATCCGTCTCAGTGATCAATATTTGTTAATGAGGGTGAATATGCAGTGGGGTACAGGAAGTCTATCCGTCTCAGTGATCAATATTTGTTAATGAGGGTGAATATGCAGTGGGGTACAGGAAGTCTATCCGTCTCAGTGATCAATATTTGTTAATGAGGGTGAATATGCAGTGGGGTACAGGAAGTCTATCCGTCTCAGTGATCAATATTTGTTAATGAGGGTGAATATGCAGTGGGGTACAGGAAGTCTATCCGTCTCAGTGATCAATATTTGGTAATGAGGGTGAATATGCAGTGGGGTACAGGAAGTCTATCCGTCTCAGTGATCAATATTTGTTAATGAGGGTGAATATGCAGTGGGGTACAGGAAGTCTATCCGTCTCAGTGATCAATATTTGGTAATGAGGGTGAATATGCAGTGGGGTACAGGAAGTCTATCCATCTCAGTGATCAATATTTGTTAATGAGGGTTAATATGCAGTGGGGTACAGGAAGTCTATCCATCTCAGTGATCAATATTTGGTAATGAGGGTTAATATGCAGTGGGGTACAGGAAGTCTATCCGTCTCAGTGATCAATATTTGTTAATGAGGGTTAATATGCAGTGGGGTACAGGAAGTCTATCCGTCTCAGTGATCAATATTTGTTAATGAGGGTTAATATGCAGTGGGGTACAGGAAGTCTATCCATCTCAGTGATCAATATTTGGTAATGAGGGTTAATATGCAGTGGGGTACAGGAAGTCTATCCATCTCAGTGATCAATATTTGGTAATGAGGGTGAATATGTAGCGGGGTACAGGAAGTGGGGCCGCATGTAGGATGACTGGAAATGTGTTTGTCTCACGTTATCATTGGGAGATCGCTTTTTCCACATGGAATGGTCTGTTAGTTTTCAGAACCACTTGACTGTAGATCCATGGGTGCATCTACACTGAGCAGCTTTAATTTCTTTTGTCTGTGTTCCTGTTTTCAGGGGTCAGTATTTGGATTACGAGAAGGAAGAAGTAGAAGCTCAGCCAAGGCAGTGGAAGAAATACGACTTCCACTATGACAATGTGCTCTGGGCCCTGTTGACGCTGTTCACGGTGTCCACAGGAGAGGGCTGGCCCATGTGAGTGCTAGTTTGGCAAAAACGGGTAGGCTGAGGCGGAGTCTGCTTGGTTTACCTGCTTCCGACCCGTAATGAGGCCAGGTGTGGTATAGATAAGAGCCCTGTCCTCTAGAGCAGAACTGGGTTTCATTCCTAAGATGTAAATATGCACCATTCCTGGGTTTCTGTGAAGTATGGACTTGTGCCCTGTTCTTGACGTACAAACAACCTCGTCCCTGGGGTACACGTGTGAGCCCTATCCATAAGGTGTGGTCCTAAGTCCTAACCTGAGATGCAGACCTGCTTCTTGTCCCTGAAGTGCACATCTGGATCCTCATCCCTGAGGTACAGAGATGAATTCTGCTCTTGAAGTGCAGACCTGAGCCCCAAGCCAGATGTGCAGATCCAGGCGCCCTGGAAGCTCTCCTGAAGTCTGCTCTCCCCTTACCTAGGGTGCTGAAACACTCTGTGGACGCCACCTATGAGGAGCAGGGGCCAAGCCCCGGGTTCCGGATGGAGCTTTCCATCTTCTATGTGGTCTACTTTGTGGTCTTCCCTTTTTTCTTTGTCAACATCTTTGTGGCCTTGATCATTATCACCTTCCAGGAGCAGGGGGACAAGGTGATGTCTGAATGCAGCCTGGAGAAGAATGAGGTGGGTAGAAGTCGTGGGATCCCGGGACGGGGGCATATGGGCAAGATCACCAGGCTTCCTTCTCGATGTGTCTGCCCTGTGGCTGGCATAGGCAGGACGTCTTTCTTCTGCAAACAGAGGCTATGCTGGGTCAATTGGGCCTACTTGGAGGAAGCCTAGCTGCCTATACTGCCTTCTCCTATCTGGGCTCCCTGAAAGGGCGTGGTGAGAACGTTCCAGGTGTAGTGGGCAATGCTTTGAGTTCACGGTATTCCCTTCTCTGCCTGCAGAGGGCTTGCATTGACTTTGCCATCAGCGCCAAACCCCTGACACGATACATGCCCCAAAACAAGCAGTCGTTCCAGTATAAGACGTGGACGTTCGTGGTCTCTCCACCCTTCGAGTACTTCATTATGGCCATGATCGCCCTCAACACGGTGGTGCTGATGATGAAGGTAAGTAAGGCCCACCATACTTGCCAGGGGCTGTTGTGTGTTAGACTTCTTTTTATAGGGAGACATCATATATACATACACACGTATACACACATAGACCCTCACAGATACAAATAGACAGACACTACTACTCACCCCAGATAGGGAACCTATAACAGATCAAAGAACAATTCTACCAAAGTTCAACTAGGTGAACCAAAGAATTTTTATTGGGGTTACTTACAGAAGAAGGGACAGGGCAAATGTGACTGTATCACCAAAATAAAAAACTAAAAAAACGAACAAAAACAAAAAACAAACCAAAACCCCCAGCATAGATGACGACTCACAGACGCTATAAGGGAAGAGCTATCTGCATAACTCGCAGGCAGCTCAGCATGTCTGAGAATCTCCTCTCTGCAATGAGACTGGTCAGAGTCCCCATCCCCCCAGCATCTTTCTGTCTTATAATCCTGGAGAAGGACCCTCATGGCTCTTGCAAATTTCAGCTTTCCCAGACCTAGGAAGTCTGCCTGCAGGAGATGTTTGAATTAGGAGACAACTGTTATACAGCCTGGGTGTGTGTCTTATTTTGAGGCCCAGTGGAGGATCCCCTTCTTGCTGGCACGTGTTGGAACTGAGTGACCTTATGTCCTGGCCATCGCATGGTGCCCTGGGATCCTGTTCTCTTATTTGTAGCTGAGGCAGTGAGAAGATTCTAGAAGAACTGGAATGAGCAAGAAGGGGTGACCCAGGTATGGGTAGATGTAGATGACAGGAAGTTATATTGGCTCCATCCGGGGTATTGGGGTTGGTGCATCTTGGCCGTCAGCCCTTATTTCTCTGGGCAGTTCTATGACGCACCTTACGAGTACGAGCTGATGCTGAAGTGCCTGAACATTGTCTTCACATCCATGTTCTCCATGGAGTGCATATTGAAGATCATTGCCTTTGGGGTTCTGGTATGTGCCTCTAGGATTCTTTCCCTTTTTGTGTGTGACCTTTGAAACACATGTGATACTGTGGGGGTCCCAAGGAAGAGCTGCTTTGCTCCCAATTGCTTAAGTCTTGTTCTGTCTTGGGCTAGGAGGGCTGCAAGTCTGAGATTCTTCTTTCTGGACTTCTAGCTCTCAGATGTGCAATTACCCAGCTGGGAGTATTTGCATGCTTACTGTGACATCTGCTGATTGTTGGCCTTAGGTTAAGCATCTACCGCCCCCTCCCCCCAACTCTCCCCAGCCCTTTCTTAATCAGGGACCACAGCCTGCAGGTCCTTGCCGGATAAGCCTTTACCACTAGCCCCTGCTGTCTTCTCTCTCTAGAACTACTTCAGAGATGCCTGGAACGTCTTCGACTTTGTCACTGTGTTGGGAAGTATTACTGATATTTTAGTAACAGAGATTGTGGTAAGTAGCATTTCCTGTCCCCCATCCAGGGTCCAAAGTGGCTTTCTTCTGGAGGGTTGTCCCCGAGGTGTGTCCCCAGGTCCCACTGGAACTGAGTTCTGGGACAGGTCGCTGCTATTGCTGTTCTCCAGAGACGGAGCTGGATGGTTGGGTATTGAGGCAGCAGTTGCTCTTCTTGGATAAGAATGTAGTTCTGGGGTTCGAGAGTTAATTCAGCAGTTAAGAGTACTGTCTGCTCTCAGGAAGGACCTGGGTTCAATTCCCAGCACCCACATAGAGGTTCACAACCATCTGTAACATCAATTCCAGGAGATCTGACATCCTCTTCTGACTCCCTTGGACCAGGCATGCATATGGTACACAGTCATCATGAAGACAAAACGTACATACACACAAAACAAATAGATCTTGTTTTTTTTTTTTTAAGTGGTTCTTAGAGGTCTTTCAGGTTGGTAGCCTAAGAATTTCCTGGAGCTCCATGGTAACCAAGAAGACAGGAATCTTAAGATGTATGTGATTGTGTATATGTCTTTGTGTATGTGTTTGAATGTGTGTGAGTGTGTGTTGGATGTAATTAACAACCTGGTATCAAGAATATATAAGCCAAACCCAGTAAGAATTTGTAACCCAACAAGAATTTTTAATTTTAAGTCCCTCCTTCTCTATTGAGAGATACTCTTATTAAACATATATGGATAATCTCCAAAAATTGTCCACTATCAGGGTATAGACAGATTTCAAAGAATTGGAATCATAAATCAATATTTTTTAGTGTGACACATTAAATTGGAACCAGAAAAATCTCATCTATAGGAGCAGCTGCTGAAATGGATATTCATGCAAAAGTTATTTCCTAGAAAGAAAAAGTCAGTAGGGACTAGGAAATAGCTATGGTAGGAGAAGGTAAGAAATGCTGTATCCTGAGCCGAGTGTGAAGGGAGGACCTTTGAGGTGCAGCAAGCCCCCCATCAGAGTTGTCTCTGCAGGGAGAGACATTGCAAGATCTTACGTCTGAACCGCATGGGCAGAGGGCTGTCCCGGGTCGGTCTGCAGCCCCTAACAGCTCCCCAAGTGCACATGTGAAGGTGAAGTGGGCTCTGGCTACAGCTGTTATTGAGCTAAGGGACATATTTTCAGACAACATTTTCTGCTTCCCTGGGAGACAGACCGGAGGTCTCTGGTGTGTCAGTTCAAGTGACCTGGTGTCATCTCTCTGTCTCTCTACTCACTTCTAAAGTCCCAGAAAAATGGCCAAGCCTCTGCCGCTCTGGTTTCTGGCCTGGTGGGGCAATCCATATCCTTACCCTGTTGTTTGCCGTCCACTTGTCTGTCTCTGGTCAGTGACAGTCCAGTCACAGTTAAGGCCGGCCATGGCATCGGAGCTCCAGGCTCCAGTGGCCTTCTCTCTTGTCCACCGTGTAGCAGCAGCTCTGCCCTCTGGAATAGTTAGGGTCAGGTACACTGACCGACGTGGAAACTCGTGCACAGCAATGCTGGCTTTCTGAGGAAGCCCCCTTTTAATTATGTGACTGCCATAGCTTTGTGTAATTTCCCCAGCCTTCGGAACAGGACCCAAAGATTCATTGATCCCAATGTCAGGAAGATAGCACAGTTCACGCTGGGTCCCTGGAGGGGACCAGTACCCCTGGTGAGCGCTCCAGTACCCCAGGGCACCAGCTCACCTTGATGTTAGCACTCCATCTTCATAAAGCCATGTCCAGCGCTTTGGCTACTGTTTCACTGTTTTGTTTGTTTCTTTCTCCTGGGTGTTGTGTTTGTGCCCCAGTAGATCATCTTGTGACCACTGTCTTCTATGTACCTCCTTTGCTTGCCCTGAGTTGATGTTCTATTGTCTCTGTGCTGGTCAGTCTGATGCTGACCCTGTCAGAAACAAACAAACACCAGCAGCAAGAAAACAATAAGGAGGGTGAAGCCTAAAGGTTGACCTTTGACCTCCACATGCATATACACTTATGCACTTACAAGCCCATACACACATGAACTCTTACACACATGAGACCCCATGCAATATGGTTAGCCGTATGTACAAGATTGGGCCATGAAACATTTCGTCAGGGACCTTGAGGGATCATTGGCAGGTAACTCTTGCTGGGAAAAGGGTGCCGTTTTCTTTAGTGGTGTAGCCACTGCCAAGTAGCCCATGCTCTAGTAAATAACCCTGAATCTATGGTCATGCAATCACGATATCTTCTTACACAGAAGCTCCATGTTGATAATGCATTTGAACACATCCAAAGAGCCAAGGGTACTTTCAGATACCCTCAAAGAGTCTGTGTGCAGCTGCATGGAGTCATAGGTCACTGATGGCCTCTTACATGCAAAACTAACCAGCAAAAAAACAAAAAAGGAAAAAGAAAAACCTTGAGATAGGAATAATTTGTTCTAAAAATGTAGAAAAATCAGCTATCCCTGGAAGAAGGCCCTTCAGGTTTAACTTTGGCTCATCATGCTGGATAGGGGATGGCAGGAGGTGGAGCTAAGCATCCTGGGCAGGGAGTACGAAGCTTTCTGTCAAAATGTGACTTGGGCTTCTATTTTGAGTAAGCAGTCTTATGAGGAGGGATTGTGTAAGTCCTGCCTCTGGCTCCTTGTTGGGAACGAGGCACAGAAAAGCCCAGAAGCAAGTAGCTGTCTCTGTTGGGATCCCTCAGAAACAGAGCCTATGCCAGAGTTTGGTGCTAGGTTTTCATTTGGAAGTTGATGTTGGGAATACTGGGAAGCAGTGAAGTGGGGGGCAGAGTGGCCGCCCACAAGGTATCTACTACTAGAAGTTCCCCTATAGGGAGTTCGGGGTGAGTGTGAGGCATACCTGCCATTCTGTTAAGTGACAAGGAGGGAGTCTTTATCAACTACTGTTAGTTATTAGCTGAAGGCTTCTAGGGGAGAGGCCAGGGAACCCCCACCTTCTGGGAAGGGGCTAGGAAAGCCCCCAGGAAAGAAGTGAATACAGTATTGGGTTCTGGCCCCGAGACACTGAGGTCTGTGGGACATGTTTGCCGTAGAACTCTCCTGCTGAGAGTTGGGCTGTGGAACTGTGAGATGACGTGTGTGTGACAAATGACTGAATTCTAACCTGAGCAAGGGATGAACCAGATATGGCTGTGAAAGATGCAAACGTGACATGGAATCTGTGGTGTGAGCGTTAGAAAAATGGGTCGCAGTGAATAGAACTGGGAATGGTGCATGGGTGGTGTGGCTGTTGATGCGAGTATTCTAGGAGCAGGTCTGCTGTGGGAGTCTGGACATGTGGGTGGAGCTGGGCAACTTAGGTTTGCGTCTCCTGGTAGACTTTCTTGAAGTATTGACAGTAAGGTGTTGGACAATAGCCCTGGAGCTCAGTGAAGAAAACCAGGCCACCTACATGAAATTTGTGGTAGTGAGTATATACAATGTGTTTGCTGTCAAAGACTGAATGAGGTCAATAAGGGATGAGTGATTGGGCCCTGGGATGTTCTAGCCTATAGTGACCTAGGAGGTGAGCAGGAGCCCTTGCTGCAGAAGTGGGTTCTGGAAGGTTCTAAGCACCTTCTATGAGTGAGAAAAACACAACAGATGGGGACATGAGCAGAAGGTACGACTGGGCAGCTTACAAATTAGAAAAGATAAATGGCCAGGTAGCACAGGAGAAGGCAGTCAGCCGTACCTATCTGTACTCCGAGAAGCCCGGACTGAAATGACATTGAGTTGCCATTTTATACTGCCTGGTCTGTCTGATGCCTAGAGCTGACAGGCTGTAGGCCATCCAGACCTCACACCGCTGTCGGCTGCTCTATCCCGTATGGAAATGTTCTTATAGAAGCTAAAAAGTCGGTGCGTGCACATCTTCAGCTTGGCTCTTCATGTGGGTGCCGTAGCAGCACAGAGATGTCTAGGCACACAGCAGCAGTGGAAGGGGTCACCTTCTGGGGAGCACCAATACTGAGAAGACAGCGGTGTCTGCATAGGTGACAGCCACATCAGGCATCTACTCCTTGTCAGAGCTGTGTTTGCACAAGGCAGAGAAAGTTTGCACAAGGCAGAATAGGCAAGTGCATAGTGCATTGGTAAAGTCTGTAGTAAAACTGTAAGAACAAGCATTTACTGGTAAGTATTAAAGGTTGCTAACCCCCTCTGTATATCAGCAAGAGAAACGGAATTCAAAGTGATGGTGCTACTCATGCTTTTTAAACGGAATGGTGATTATATGGGATTTGTTTCTGTTTTTCTTCTAATTAATCTGTGCAGACTTGTTTGCACATATGACTTGTTTGAGACATATGATATGTCTCATGGTTTTACAAGGCCAATGATGCGATTATTCCATGAAGAAAGACTGGAGCCTACCATTTAAATAGAGAAGCCAGGGTGTTTTGTCTTTCCAGTTCCTGGTTTTATAGACTCTCACTACAATGCAACTCACTGGGAACTGTTAGTCCCAGTGTGGTTTCTGAGAAGGAGGCTTACTGCTTTTTTGATATTGGTGTACTGCCTCCCTTGGAAACAGGATTCTTTATCTACCAGATAAAGTGATCCAAATATTAGGCTCCTTATTGTAAGGACAGTGCTGGGGTCGGGGGGTTCACATGGGTGGATCCCTGTGTCTGAGAGACCTGGACTGCTCATTGCTGAAAATACCTAAGAAGCAGTACAGGCAAGGGCCAGGAACTGGTTGACATCACTGATGTGTAGAGCTTTGTTTGGTGCAGGAGCAAACATTAACCAGCCATTCAGTGCCTGTGCTGCTGGATGGTCAGCTATGGCAGCTTGTGATTGTGTATAGTCTGAGCATCGGGAGCCTTAGTGCCCATCAGGGAGCCTGGAAGTCTAGGAGTCTGGGAGCCTAGGAACCTGGGAGCCTGGGAGCCTAAGAACCTAAGAACCTGGAAACCTGGGAAGCTGGGAACCTGGGAGCCTGGGAGCCTGGGAGCCTGGGAGACCAGGGATTGTGAAAATTCAGCTACGGTTTGGCCATTTGCTCTTGGAGCTCAGGCCCCAACTCTGACTGCCTGGAGGAGAGGAGATGAAAGGAAAGCCATCAGCTGACCAGTATTCTGTTTGTGTGTTTTTCATTTGGAGCCATTTTATACATTTGCTTTGCAAATGCCGTTTTTTTCCTTAGGCAAAAATTTGAGTGTCAGTTTCAATCCCCAACTTAAAAACCAGTAGACATTGCAATGGAACCCAGAAGAGGGCTCTAAGCCTTCATAAAACTGACGCTGATTTCTTTGCCTGGAAATAAGAATAATAATAGTAAGTGTGTGTGTGACTCATCTTTGGATTTGCATTACAAGCAAAAATGCAAATGGATCTCATTGTCTGCATAACCTATAGATTTCAAAAACTTGCTTTGAATGACACACTTTCAGAAAATTATGTGGTTTAACAAAATCCTACATTTTCTAGTTAAGTATTCAGAGTTTGAGTTCTTGCTTGTGTTGATGACTCATTTTCTCTTTTGTTTCCTGTTTTTGTTCTTGATTTACCTTAACCAACCTGCTGACTCACGCCATCCAACCAACATACAATGCGAAAACCCATGTCTCCGTCTGTATGTTGTGCACCTGCTGCTCAAACCACCCCACTTTGTAAATAATATGCAAAAACCCATCCATGAAAACATCACACATAGGAAACGGTTGGTTTCACGACTTTAAACAGTTCTTACGCCTCTCGTCTCTGCTTACTCTGCTCCTCCGCTCTTGTCTTGGGGCCTCTGCCCACTGCCTTCTGAGGCATGAGCTCTTTTTGTTGCACTGACTCACCTCTGGCCTCTTCTGGTGTATCCCGAGGCAGCACGGGTTTCCGAGCCCTCTTAGGAGCTGTTTGAAATGGTGAGGAGAAGAAGTGGGACTTCCTGGGATATGTGGTGGGCAGACCTAGAACCCATTCAAATTTGCAAGGCATATTTGGCCCTCCTCCCTGTGAATCCATGGTTTCTGTTGCACTCACCTCTCTTCTGCTATGCCCCTGTCTTGCTGACACAGAGAATGCCTATCCTTGCCAATATGGCCTCTGGTGAGGACCCCACGTATTAATTAGTTTTGGTTTCTTTTGCTGTGATTAGGCAGCATGATGAGGGCAGCTGACAGAAGGGAATACCGCTGCAGAGGGATTAGAGCCATCACCACAGCAGCGGGAGTATGGCAGTCAGGCCTGGGGCTGGAACTGTGGCCCAGAGCTCACATTTTGAACCAGAAGCAGCAGGCAGAGGGGCTCTAGCAAGGAAGGCCACACCTAATCCTCCCCAACTGGCAGCTGTTCAGGTATTCCGTGTGCTCAAGTATTCAAACGTCCAAGAGATCTTCAAGCCGGGTGGTGGTGGTGCAGGCCTTTAATACCAGCACTCGGGAGGCAGAGGCAGGCGGATCTCTGTGAGTTCGAGGCCAGCCTGGTCTACAAGAGCTAGTTCCAGGACAGGAACCAAAAGCCACAGAGAAACCCTGTCTCGAAAGAGCTCTTCAAACCACCACAGCCCAGTAGCACCATCCTTTCGTAGACGAGCTCTTTCTTAGAATGTCGGGGCTGAGGTCTAAGGTGTAGGGGAGGGTTTGTGTAGGGCCTGAATTTTTTTGTGTATTGTGGCCTCACAGGCACTAGGCCTTCTCCTGGTCCTTGAGCGTTTGAAGAAGAGAGTAGGGGCATTTGGTCGCCGCTCATCTACTGTGGCTATGGAAGGTCACCCCCACAGGCAGATATTTTGTATCCCTGCTATGGAAGCTGAATACTTCGTGTAAGGTTTTACAGCTGGAGTTAGCTTCGAGGAGACACTGCGATACTGCAGTAATGCTTTGGCATGTTTTCTTTACCGCTCTGGCCAGGCCGGGCAGTTTTGCCTCCTTGTCTCATGTATATTGATTTTATTGAGCTCTACATTTTTCTCTGCTCCCCTTCCTGCCTCTCCCCTCCCCTTCAACCCTCCCCCAAGGTCCCCATGCTCCCAATTTACTCAGGAGATCTTGTCTTTTTCTACTTCCCATGTAGATTAGATCTATGTAAGTCTCTCTTAGGCTCCTCATTGTTGTCTAAATTCTCTGGGATTGTGGTTTGTAGGCTGGTTGTCTTTGCTATGTTTAAAAAACACTTATGAGTGAGCACATGTGGTAATTGTCTTTTTGTGTCTGGATTACCTCACTCAAAATGATGTTTTCTAGCTCCATCTATTTTCCTACAAGTTCAAGATGTCATTATTTTTTTCTGCTGTGTAGTACTCCATTGTATAAATGTACCACTTATCCACCTTATCCATTCTTTGATTGAGTGGCATTTAGGTTGTTTCCAGGTTCTGGCTACGACAAACAAAGCTGCTATGAACATAGTTGAGCACATGTCCTTGTGGCACGATTGAGCATCCTTTGGATATATACCCAAAAGTGGTATTACTGGGTCTTGAGAAAGGTTGTTTCCTAATTTTCTGAGAAATCGCCACACTGACATCCAAAGGGGTTGTACTAGCTTGTACTCCCACCAGCAATGCAGAAGTGTTCCCTTTTCCCCACAATCTCTCCAGCATATGTTGTCATCAATGTTTTTGATCTTGGCCATTCTTAAAGGTGTAAGATGAAATCTCAGAGTTGTTTTGATTTGCATTTCTCTAATGACTAAGAATGTTGAGCATTTCCTTAAGTGTTTTTCAGCCATTTTAGATTCTTTTGTTGAGAGTTCTCTGTTTAGGTCTGTACTCCATTTTTTTTATTGAATTATTTGTTCTTCTGATGGCCAATTTCCTAAGTTCTTTGTATATTTTGGAGATCAGCCCTCTGATGTGGGGTTGGTGAAGATCTTTTCCCATTCTGTAGGCTGTCGTCTTGTCTTGTTGACCGTATACCTCCTTGTCTCTTATCTTCCTCTACATAGCCCATACAACCACCCCTTGTCTGTCTCTTTCCCTCTCTACCCATTTCAAATGAACAAAAGAGAATAGCTGGTTTAGAACTGCAGAATTTTGTCCTTTGGTGCTTGACCAGCCTGTGTCCATAGATCTGGGCATCATGCTCAGGTGACACTCAGGAACAAGGTCTCATGACTAATTAGAGGCCATCGTGGGGTTGGATGCCAGGCCTTAAGGTCTGGAATAAGTCCAACTATCCTTGTTGGGAGTGCCGTACAGTGCTTAGTATGCTTTCAGCTCCCCCTCTCCACCGGTTATGCCTCATCAGTTGGGTATGGATGCCTCTTGAGGTTGTGAGCAGAAGCTGAGACTGAAGTGTTAGGGACTGACAGTGAGACTACCCATGTCTGAGACTTAGGGAAGCAGAAGCAAGGACGATCCTGGTAGCTGGAGCCACTTCCCGTGCAGCAGAAACCATGGGTCCTGGGAGTGCAGGCCAGGTATACCTACCACCAGTGAGATGACCCAGCCAGAGGTGAAGGCACACGACGCACAGCTGTCTGCTTGTCCTTGGCCGTCCTGCATGTGCTTGGCATGGTGGTTGCCTAGCCCGTCACTTAATGCTTGGGGCATCTGGCAGTCATCACCATCTAATCTCACGGTACTCTAGGGTTGCCTATCTGTTGCTGCCCCGTCCAGTCCTGAGCACTTATGGAGCTCCCAAGGGGAAAGCTTGGGTGAAGGGGTGTGAATCTTTGTCACCAAAGTGGAGATGACCATAGTTCAGTCTTGCCTTCATACCTCAGGTCATCTAGATATGCTGTTGCTTACGGTGCCTCCCCACCATCCTGATTGCCTTCTGGCCTGCCTTTACTACAAGAAGCCCTTATTTCCCCCTCTTCAGGAGGTCTTCTCTTTGACAGGTACAGGCTGCTTTGATTTGGGCAAGCGTTGTCCCTTAAACCCAACTGAACAGTTAGTTACCAAATAGAAGCCCAGAGAGAGGCAGGTGCTTGCCTTCTGCCTATGAATCCTTGGTATTAGTAGACAATGGTCTACCAATGTCTATAAGCGAGAATCTTTCCTCATTGCGAGCTAGGAGTCTGCCAGCTGTGCCATCTTTCAGGGTCATGCCCTGAGGTGATATTTGCCCCATTGCTGATCTGGACATAGTTTGGGGCCCCTCCGTGTCCACAGACCCTTCTGTATAGTGTCTGAAATCAGTGCTGCTTCTAAGGCACCCACATCCTGCCCAGAATCACCGTCAAGGTGACTATACCTCACCCCTTGCATGAACAGTCCAGAAGCATTGTTACTCTGGTTGAGAGCCATACAAATCCGTTCCCAAGAGTGGAAGCAACAGACAAGGCAGATGTCCATTGGAAGTCGGCATGAAAGCCATCCCCCCACACACACACACACCGAGACAGGCAGCCCTGGAGCATCTTCTCAGCCGGTCCCTGCTTTCGTGTCTGCATGTACTGTCCTGCTCTTCTGTCTCATTCAACATTTGTCTCCTCTTTCCTTTTCATTCGTCACTGAATCTTGACAACACAAACGTGTATGAGCCTGAGCTGCTTGCATATTGAAAACTGCCAAACGGTAGGAAGTTGCTTTCAGGCGATAGCATAGGCGCCTGGTGTCTAAATAGGCAGACAACACCTGGCTGCGCAGGTGCGCTGTCAGTGCACGGATACCGCCACAGATCCAGAGCCCTGAAAAGGCCTGTCAGTAACCCAAGGTGCCCAGAGGCAGGTAATCTTTAGAGTCTGGGGCTTAATGGTTTATTATTTTCGTGTACTTGGTTTTGAACCCTTGGTTGAGGGAGCAATGCCCAATGTCCTGGGTTCTCTAGAACAAAGGCCTGAGTGTGGGTGGCACAGATAGCGTCTGTGGTAACAACAGCAGTGACCATTCCTGCCCCTTATGAGAATGTCTGCTAACATCTGGACCAGTCCCAGAGAAGCCAGCTAGTGGCTCAGACAGGCAAGACCTTTCCTGATTGAGCCCAGAAGGGAAGACTGACTGCTAAGCTCAGGCAGGGGTCACTTCAGGAATCCCTTGGGAGAATACCTGGGCGGTTTGGCAGTGTTCTAGGAGAGGTTGCCAATCTTCGAGGCTCATAGGTGATCTCCCAGCACTACCTGGCAGAAGGGGGGGGGACATTGGAGAGTTTTTCTTTATGTCCTTTACTGTTGGGGAACTGCCCTAGTGTGAAGGGATTTTCTCTGACTTGAGAACTGACTTACGGTGACAAGCTTTTCTTAAGGAAGGATGTCTGTGCAGCCAGTTGCTGCTTAGGCTAAAGCAATGGTTTCCTTTTCATTTCTTTTAACCACGTTTCTTTGGGGGTCACAGGGACCTGGGGAAGGGTTGTAGGATGGACGCAGCCTGTCTGCCCTTTTGGAGAGAGATTCCAAACAATGCTTCTTCTTTGCAGAACAACTTCATCAACTTGAGCTTCCTCCGCCTCTTCCGAGCGGCCCGGCTGATCAAACTCCTTCGCCAGGGCTACACCATCCGCATCTTGCTGTGGACCTTCGTCCAGTCCTTTAAGGTAAAGCAGGGCTCCAGTAAGGGCTGGACAGCTCCCTTGGGCAGTTTCTGTTTCTCTTTCTTTGCCATGCTTCCTCTCCCCCACCCAGAGTGGAGCTTCCTCTAGAAGGCTGAGCGAAGGCAGGGCATGCGTGCCTCTTCGGCATCTGCTCTCCTAGTGCAGATCCCTAAAGACCTTCTGAGTGAGCAATAGGTTATTCCCTAACACCCGTACAACTCTGAGCTAGGTTTGTGCTCTCAGGTCACAGACAAGCAGACAGGGCCACTTGCTGCTGGAAGGGCTCAGTGGTCAATGGGGTGGAGTTGGGCCAGGCTGAGGTGTGTGTAGCCTCAGGGATGCCCTGGAGCTGATGTGCTCATGTGTCTCCAGGCGCTGCCCTACGTGTGCCTCCTCATTGCCATGCTGTTCTTCATCTACGCCATCATCGGCATGCAGGTGGGTGCCACCTGCCCAGATTGGATTGGACACAGGGCTCCTGTCTGCCGGGTGAAAGGGATATGGGCCACTGCCATTAAATGATGATAATACAATGAAGCGATCGTTTACTGTGAACCAGATACTGGTGTAAGCATTGAATTCAGCCCCAGAAGCGCTGCATTGTGGCAGAGGAAACCAGGACAGCACAGGCTGGGCTCACAGCCACCCATTTTGCTCACTCCCGTTTCCCTGGGAAGCCATACTTCGGTGTTTTTGAAAGTGAGGTCCACCAGGGGTTAGGATGTCCATCCAGGCACTTTTAGATTAGTCACCAGCGTCTGACTGGTGGCTCCGTGCTGTCCGGCAGCCAGTTAAAGGTCAGATGTTACTGATGAAATCCTTCCCAGAGTGTAAGCAGAACCCCCCTCCCACCAGATCATTGAACTCAACAATAACTTGGTTTTTCTTTATTTTGTCAAAGAATACTGCTGTGCTAATTCTTCAGGGCAAAAGAACATTCAGAAGATTTAAATCAGCATCCTAACTATAAATGTGGCCACTTCTGAACAGTGTAGACAGGAGGTGCCAAAGCCTTGAGCTTTATGAATTCTAAGACTCTTATTTCAGACTGCAGTTTTCTCAGTTTAAAGCTTTCCTGAGATTTGATGCTATTTAAAACAAACATGTACATTTTTTTTTTGTTGCTTTTGTCTGTGGTTGTCCAATAACGTGTGTTTCTCTGATCTTTGTGGAACGATGATAGTTCATAGACTTTCACTTAGTCTGGGTATTAGGCTTAGCTTGGCTCCTGACTCATCTGCATTTCTTATCCTGGAAGCAGTATGTTAGATTGCCCATTGTGCTGTTTGCACAGGAGATCCCAAAGAGCATTCCCCAAGCTGTTACCAACCTAATTATAGTTTTAGACTAGAGAGTGACCTAAAAGGCTTCCTTCCTAGTCAGAGCAGAGCCCAAGCCCCATGTATCCAGGCTACTCAGACTTGCATCCGTGGGTAGACTCCGAGCCCCAGCCGCGTGCACGGAGCTGAGGGATGAGTGTGCTCCACCCAAAGGTTGTCTGTTTGGGACCTGCGGTAGTCCCAGGCGACCCCATCTCTTGTGCTGCCCTCAAAGTTGCATGCACACTTTCTCTCGCCCCGTCTAGTGAGTGTAGCTCCCAAAATCCAGCGCCGATATTCTGTTATTTTTCTCCATTTCAGGTTTTTGGAAACATTGCCCTTGATGACGACACCAGTATCAACCGACACAACAACTTCCGAACATTTCTGCAAGCCTTGATGCTGTTGTTCAGGTGCGCTGTTGTTCAGGTAGACAAGGATCAGTTCCATTCATGGGGACCACGTCCCTTCCAGAACCAAAACAATGCCACTTCTGTCGAGTGGTCCTTCCAGTTCTTTTACTTTCTATTTATTTTTTTTCAAAGGGCTCTTGTCTGCCTCCTCTTGATAGAAAAGAAGTACCCGGGGAAGGGATCCTGTGGCCCCTGTGCCAACCTAACCTGTAGCGCTGCTCCCCAGTGAGAGCCAAAAGGTGTCTGGAGGCGGTACAATGTGGGCGGGCAGCAGGTGCTTGGCAAGGTCCCCTTGGACCCGATCACTGTACTGGCAGCACCTGCATCAATGGATAAAAGAGAAACAGGACCCCCAGGGAGTTTTCAGCTACTTAGAGAGAGGAGCCAGCTCTACCAAACTGGTGGTCTGAACGTGCCTTCACTCTCTGCCCTTCTCCCATTGCTCTCGCTGGAACCACAGTGGCCCAGACTCCTGGGTGCCTTTAGAAAAGTAGCAGGCGACACTCAGGGGCCAGAGCAAGAGGCCCATCTGCATGAGCTCTAGTGCTGTAGACACCCCCAGGCTTCCTCAGAAGTGTTCTGAGGCTTGAAGTAGGAGGAAGGTGTGAGATACCTCTCTGCCTCTTACAGTCTTTTATCGGCCATCTCTGGCTCTAGACTGAGGAAATGGGCTACACCCCCGCCCTGCTGGGACCCTGCGAGACAGTGGGAGGCCACTCCAGCATTCTTGCTCAGAGCTGATAAAGGGGAACAGTGGTCTTCCTGATGGCAGGCTGGTGGCTGAACGCAGAAAGTAGTCGCTAGACTGGCCACAGAGTTAAAGGGTGATGAGGACGAGGAAGACTGAGTTTCAAAAGTCAGGAGCGTGCTGGAGCGTGTTGTGTGCACACGGGAGTGAGTGTGCACGGCAGGCAAGCTCCCGGTGCATAGGCCACTTCCAGGGCTTTCTCAGTTGGCGGTCGGTTTGGAAATCTCCTGTCATCCGGGCTCTGCACCCGTACAAAACCTCATAAGAGGAGGTTCCCTCTACCCCGCTGTCCTAATGGCTCTGCCACCCAGGCTCTGGGCTTGCTGGACAGCTCCTCCTGGGCCTGCCTTTGTGTGCTTACCACTCTGTCCTTCTCAGGAGTGCCACTGGGGAGGCCTGGCATGAGATCATGCTGTCTTGTCTGGGCAACCGGGCCTGCGATCCCCATGCCAACGCCAGCGAGTGTGGGAGTGACTTTGCCTACTTTTATTTCGTCTCCTTCATCTTCCTTTGTTCCTTCCTGGTAAGTCCTTTCCTTGGGCCACATTTGTCTGTCTCAGGCCCTCGCTTTGTTGGGTCCCGAGTTTGATCAAGTCCACATTTATACGCTAGTCCCATGCTAAAAGCCTGTGTGCGCTGTGGCAATGGAGTTCATTGAGGCAGGGTGCCCGGGTTGCTGAGTAAGTAACTCTAGGATTAGATGTAAAAGGTTGGTGACCTGGTCCTTAGGCATGGGGAACCCCAGGAACCTTGGACAGTAAGGGATGGAGCTGCAGAATGAGTGGAGAGACAGTGGCCAAGAGGAGGTTGAGAGATTTGGGGAGGGCTCATCTACAACTTGAAGGTAGAGCTGATTGAAGAAGAGAAAAGAAAGCCACGCTCTGGAATTTTCTAAGCACTAAGTGTGGGCCCTCCCTCTGATGGACGCATGCAGCTCTGCCAGCGTAGGTTAGAAGGCAGGAGAGACAGGGCTCAGATCTCAGGGCGGGATATGTGAATGAGTTAGCCCCGTGTCGAGGTGGCAGTGTAGCTGAACTGTGCCCAGCAGCTCGTGTGTGGGACTTCAGCAGCATGAATCTCCTGAGTGCCTGTTAGAAGTGCAGAGCCCTTAGGCTAGGAAAATGGCTCAGGTGGCAAAGCGCCTGCCATCCAAGCAGGAGGACCTGAGTTCCTCAGCACCTATGTGAGAGCGGTACGTAACCCCAGTGCAGAGAGGAGGGCAGTGCGGAGCTGACTGGGTCACTGAAGCTCCTTACATAGTCAGAGCAGCAGAGATAGTGACCTCCAGGTTCAGGAAGAGGCTCTGTTTTAAAAAGTAAGATGGATAACTGATTAAGAAAGACATGTGATGTGTGTATGTGTATGGACACACAGTGCCCACACATGGGAACAGAAGCAAATACATACAGCTTATGAATATACATATATGTGCCCAGAGTCCACACCAGAAAACAGGAGCAACTACACACAATATACACATATATCCACGGAGGAGAGGAGAAGTACCGGGCTCTGCCTCAGGCTTACTGTAGCTCTGGAGAAAGGATCCAGAAATCTGAGCTTTTTCCTTAAAAATAAAAGATATCCTTATTTTTGTTTTTGCACATGCATATCTCACTGTGTCTAAGTGTGTCCCGAAAGGCCAGAAGAGGGTATTATATTCCCTGGAGGATCACAGGCAGTTGTGAGCCACCTATATGGATGTGGTAAACCTAACTCCAGATGTTCTTAACTGCGAGTCATTTCTCCAGCCTCCTCCCCTTTCATGTGTGTGTGTTTATGTATGTGTTTCTATGAGTGTGTGCATGTGTGTGTAGGGGGTGCATATGCATGTGGAAGCCAGAGGTTCATGCCAGGTATCTTCCTCAATTTGCTCTCTACCTTATTTTTTTGAAACAGGGTCCCTGCTGAACCTAGAATGCATCCATCAGTTTGGCTTTGCCGACTGTTGCATGAGCTTCACTAGTGCTGGGTTACAGATGTGCCCCTCTGTGCCTGGCAGAATGCTTGCCTAGCATTCACAAAACCCTGGGTTTGATTCCCAGCATGGCATAAACTGGGTGTGGTAGGCATGCACCTATAATTCCAGTACCCAGAAGGTGGAGGATCAGAAACGTAAGGTCATCTTCTGCTGTATAGCAGGCTCTAGCCAGCCTAGAGTTCGCACAAAGCAATAGTAATCAAAACAGTGTTGTTGACATAAGGATAGCTGGATAAGCCAGTCAAAGAAAGTCAATAATCTAGAAATTACCTAACACTATGGCTCTTGGTTTTAATGTCTATTGTTTCAGATGACTGGCAGGCTTATTGAACACGCTGCAGGGGCCGCATAGGAGTACTTACTGGGCAGTAAAACAGTGCCGCCTGTAGTCCGGCCAGGTCACTTTTTGACAGCAGCACTTGTAGGGAAATGATTTTCTGTCTTTTAGTCTTTCTGTCTCTTCAGGAGTAAAAATTGGGATTTCTGGGGTTAAGAATCCCTGAGACTGAGGAGACCCTGGAAGTCCCAGTGCAAGGAGGCCTTACCAATGAGAGTGGCCTCTACTCCCAGAGGGCTCCTCTGGGCAGCTGTGGGCAGAGCTGGAGGGCGGGTAAGAAGGCCCACTGGATCATGTACCACCTCTTCTCCTTCTCCCTGCAGATGCTGAACCTCTTTGTTGCTGTGATCATGGACAATTTTGAGTACCTCACGCGGGACTCTTCCATCCTAGGGCCTCACCACCTAGATGAATTCATTCGAGTCTGGGCTGAGTACGACCCAGCTGCGTGGTGAGTGAGCACCAGCGCTCTATGGTCCTCAGGGCTGTCATTACCTGTGGCTCTCCAGACAGGGCCAGGGTGGACTTAGACAGCCCCATGTGCATGTCCCCCTCAGGTGTTGGTCTGAGGCCTAGGGACTTAACCCGGTTCCGCATATGGTAGCAATGGTCCCCCTTTCGGAACACGTTCCTCTTTGACCCCATGCCTTGGTGCAACTCTGGGACAGAGACACAGTCTTTGAGACCCTCAGTATGCTCCTCAGGAGAGTGCCTATGCCTGGGGGTCAGGGACATTTCCAGGGCTCTTTGCACAGAAGTGTCCTGCCTTCTCCCAAGGCTTGTGTGATGGACATGTGATCCAGTGTGGGAGGGCGAAGAGACAAATGTGAAGGAGACCTGTGTAACGATCAGGGCTGGAGAGCAAATGTCAACATTTGAAGTATTGGTGACTGAGCCCAGAGACGTGTGCTAGTTGGGCTGGCACTGTGCCAACTCTACCCTATCATCCATAATGTGGGCTTTAAATATTTCTCTAGATGGACTTGGGTTTTCCTCTCTGCCATTTCTTTTGGAGACAGGAGCCTGCGTATGTCTGTTCCTATCCCTAATTGCATGTTGTAGGTTGCTAGGTGGAGCTTTATTAAAACCAGAGGAACTGGGAAGGTCTTATTATGTTTCTGCTCCTTTAATCAATGCAGGAAACAGTTACTATGCTACATAAGTTAGGTGTGATTTGTTTCTAGACAGCAAGGGCCTCACGGAGTGGTTTGGGTTCAAAAGTCAAAGTTGTTTGGCGCCGGGTTCCACAGAGAGCCCTGAAACATTCTGCCGTACGAATCTCTCATGCCAGAGACCGTACTCAGGAAGGCAGGCAAGCAGGACACCAGGGGCTCTCCATCTGTGTGTGTGTGTTCATCCCTTTGCCTACCTGGCCCTGAATATGCTGAACGCTCATTTCATTTACTCGTGCACCCCTTCATCTTCTCTCACCTGTTTCCTTGTTCACTTCTTCACTGTGTTAATGACTTTTTTGGTTCTGTGATTGTATCTATCTATCTCACAAAAAACCAACTTAAGGAAGAAAATCTATTTTGGCTTATAGGTTTTTGTTTGTTTGCTTGCTTGCTTTTGTTTTGTGAGACAGGGTTTCTCTGTATAGCCCTTGGCTGTCCTGGAACTCTCTCTGTAGACCAGGCTGGCCTCGAACTCACAGAGATCCACCTGCCTCTGCTTCCCGAGTGCTAGGATTAAAGGTGTGTGCCACCACAGTCTGGTTAGTTTGGGCTTATAGTTTAAGAAGTGATAAACCTAGCACGGAGGGAAGGCATAGTGGCGGGAGCCTGAGACAGCTGGTCACAGTCATAGATGGATGCTGGGGTTCAGCTCCCGTTTTTCTTTTCCTTCAGTCTGGGACCCCAGCCCTTAGAATGATCTCTCCTACATTTAGACTGGAGCTTCCCATCTCAATCCAACCTAGACATTCTCTCACAGAGAGACGGCTCAGAGGCTCGTCCCTTGGGCGATTCTTGATCCCGTCCCGCTGACGCTCAGCATTGACCGTCATACCCACACATTCACTTGCTCAGTCATTTCTTACTTAACTGCTCATCAAGTATTCTCTTCTTCAGTCACTCAAGTGGTGATCGCTGAGGCTCTTCCCTATAAGACAGGTTATAGAGAAAGAGGCTGCAGGAGCTGACTAATGTGGAGATACAGGCCTCTTGTCTCATTTACCGTGACTGTTCAAGAACTGTGCTGGGAATGAACAGTTTTCTCTGAATGAATGAGCGTTCACTTCCTATGCCCTAGGGATGGACGAGAAAACTGCAGCTGTAGGCAGTTCCCCGCCTGCCCTGGCCTGCCTGTCATAGGTCTGTGTTTAGCATTTCTATGGGAGAGTCAGATCACTGATGATAGTCAGGGTCCTCGTGGAGAGCCTGGAGGAGGTGGTTAGGCTGGGCATGCTCAAGTGTCTGATTAAGACCCTGGAGGATGTTTAGGTTTCAGGTGGAGAGCTAGAAGATACAATCAGACTACTGGCCAGAGTCCCGCTTCCCAAGGAGCCCTTGGATTTTTCCCCCTTTTCCCTAACTTGATGCTCAGCACAGGAGTGCTCAGTCCACCCAGAGGACTTGAGGGATAGCTGGACTTTCTTCTGCTGGGCTAGAAGATTCCTGTTGCCCCTATCTGCCTCTGCTCTGCCCCTAGAGATGGACAAGAAGACTATGGTTGTATTCAATTCATCACCTGCCTCTGTCTGCCTCTCACAGGGTGCTTTCTGGGGTGCCTCATGAAGCTGTAGTCCTAGAAGTTTCACAGCATTGGTTAGGAGCCTGGGACTCAGGTCTCTTCTGTTGGGGCTGTTTGGACTGACAACATCTCCATGTATATTTTCCATTTATATGAGAAATCTTCAGTTTTTACATAGGCCAAGGCAGCAGAACCATTTGTTGTTGTTATTGCATTTGTACTTGATCAGTTTTTTACTTTGCAGAGGCTTCTCATCTCTGATGCTTTCCCTACAATGTCCAAGACCCTGCATAGGCCCAGGGATATTACATTGGTTCTGTGGTTAGGTATGTCACTGGGGTGGGGTGCCATGGAGACACTAGACCTTGGCATTAAAAGGGCAGGACAGGCTCCAACTGCAGAAGTGCTCCTTGGCACTCCCCAGTGAGCCTGACTATGACCTGAAGAGTCACTGCTGTTTCTGGGATGTCTTCCCAAGAGGAATATGTGCTGCAGAAAACAGATGTTCTGTACAGTGCACTCTGCACTGAAGGCCAGCTGCAAAGGAGCAGCATCCCCAGTTCCTACCATCGGTTGTAACCAAGAGAGGGAGTTATGTTCACAGCAGCGCTTAGCGAAACGGACATGGCCCGAGTACAGCCGTGCAGCCGTGCACAGTAGACTTCAGTCTGTTTCCTAAGTCAAGAGCTGGGGAACCTGGGGTCCTGCAAGTAACGGGCAAGTTAAAGAGATGGCCAAAACACAAGCCTTGAGGCAGAGGTAACACATGGCCAGAAGACAGGATCAGGCATCCCAAAGTACAAGTACACCAGTGAGCACTGAGGTTGATGCTCGTTCCCCTCCATACTACTCCAGGAGCTGAGACTCGACGGTGCACCCAAACAGGTTAGAGCTGGACCCTACATCTGAACAGGGTCACTGCACACCTGGCAGGTGGTTGTCTTTATTTCCCAAGCAACCACATGATGTTTCTCATCATCTGAGAAAAACTTTGAAACCACACACAGTCAAATTTTCTAACATGTGTGTATGTGTATGCACAAGCACAGCTGTGTGTGAACATGTGCATGTGTGTTTATGTAAAGGAGCCTATGTGTCCTAGGCGTGTGCACAAAAATATGTACATACATTATGCACACATAGGCACATTCATGCATACAAACATGTTTTGTGTATCCATGTAAGTTTATCTCTGTGTATGTGTGTGAGAGACTGTTTATGCATACACATCTATGTATGTATGGTAAGTATACATGTATGTTATGTGCATCTGTAAGTCATTACATGTATGTATGTATGTATGTGTGTACACGTTAGGGTGTTTATGTGTCATTTGTGCGCTGTGTGAGCTTACACATGTTGTGGGAAACTAGAAAGGCATGGCGCTCCTGGGAGCTGTGGATGCCTTTCTCCAGCCTCCCTCTTGTGGCTTCAACACAGCGTGTTGAGGCGTGGAGACTCAAAATGACAATGACAGTCACATATTCACCCATCTGTTCAGTAAGCATTTCCTCAGCATCTGCTGTGTCCTGGTCTGGGTCCCAAAGATGAAACTGTAAGCAAGGCTGTGTGATGGGGGTGTGGCCACAGCTTGAGGCCAGGATGTTGTGGGGGAGGGAGAGGTCATGTGGCTTGGGAACTGTACCAAAGGAGGCGAGCAGAAGAGGAACTGAGTTCTAGGTTGCTGGGTGGGCACAGATGTGAGGGGCGAGCAGGGTAGACGATACGAGGCTCGAGCGAGTACTAAAAGCAGAGAGAACGAGATTGAAATAGTGTTAAACAGGGTAACTTTGCCTTTTTTTTTCTTGGTAGACAGTGGGGGAGCTTTTGAATATTTTTGGGAAAATACCCAGAAATAGAAGGATTAACAGTGTCGTGCCCACAGACTTGGTGGAATGGCCTCCATTGCCATTGTCCCTGGGGTCCAGCAAGATTAGCAAATAAGGGGTAAACACAGAAAATTGGGTGTGGTTTGATGCTGATTGAACTAAGAGGGTAGAAACAGAGGAGAAAGGGGGTCAGTGCTGGCCAGATTCCAGGGGACCCCAGTGTGTTCAGGGAGATGGGGGCAATCTAGAGGCATTTAGATGTGCACTTCTGCGCAGGGTTTCTGCATCTGAGAAATGGGCGGGGCGTGTCATGGTAGTGAGAGCAAAGGTCAGAAGGAGGAAAAGGGCTCTGGCATTGGGGAGCTGAAAGAGGGGGTTAGACAGCAAGTGCAATGATAGGCATGGCACAGGGTGCAAAGCGGGGCTCATGGGGGGTGCCACGGGCGTAGACAGCATCTTATTCTGAGTGTTTCCTGACTTCATTCACTGTAGGGATTATCTTGGGGCTGCCACTTTCCGGGGAGCACTGGACTCCAGGTCCCACTAGGAAGTACTGTCTAGTCATAACTCTCACCTCCACCTCACAGCTCATCTTCCATTGCAGACTGGGTGGGTCTGTGGGACGGGCTCCATCATGCCTTGTTGCCATAACCTGTGACATTTCCTTTCCAGTTGCCGGATTCATTATAAGGATATGTACAGTTTGTTGCGTTGTATTGCGCCACCCGTTGGCTTAGGAAAGAACTGCCCTCGTAGGTTGGCCTACAAGGTTTGCAACTTCAGAGCCTCCATCTGACATACTTCCCTGCCCGAATCGCAAACACTGCACACACTCCCTGCCTGACTCGGGAATGACAACACCTCACCTTCTCTTTCCTCTGTCCTGCCCTGCCCTGCATTCCAGCATCCTGGATACTGTGGTTCCCTGTCTTATCTCCCCAACCCATCCAGCTGGCTGGAGGCAGGCAGCCTTCGAGACAGTGCCCAAGGAGTTTTTCGACCTGGCTAGGCTGAGTCTAGCAGGCCCAGCTGACTGGGTGTGGGGAGTGGGGCTGGGGGTTGTGGGTGAGACAGGTCCTGCCTTTACCAAAGCAACAGCCATCACACCCAGCATTCCTGCAGGCTCTTATGAATGGGCTGCTGGTCAGACAGGCCAGAGGCTGTGAGCCCAGAGGAGAAGTATGGATGTGGTGCAAATAAACAAGGAGCAGGGGCCCTTGTGGGCCAGAGAGGCTTTCAGGTCCCAGGGGGAAGAGAGAGAGGGGACAAGAAAGAGGAGCCCTCCTGCGTCGCTTCTGGATTGATGTGCTCAGCTCAGGGAGAAAAGCCCTGGCCTGGAACTGGGAGCGGAGGGCAGGGTCTGGGCAGATCTGCCCTCTGGAGAAAGGCTGGACTCTGCTGTGTCTCTGAGACCCCGAGCCCACAGGCAGGTGCCCTGGGGTAGAGGGAAGCCCCAGCCTCTCGACTTGGGAAGATGCTTCACCAGTCCCAAGATGCTCCCCTGAGTCCCCAACCGTGGGTTCCAGGCCCCACAAGGGGCACATCCAACCTGTTGGTCCCAACCCGTGCTGTCAGAGGCACCAGTGGCGCCAGGCCACAGCTTACTCAGCTCCTCCCTCCTGCGGTCTCCTTCCCACCCAGCCCTGACCTCAGCAGCAGCCCTGCCCTGGGCTGGCCTCGGGCGTCTCTGGGCTTGGAGCTGACTTGCCCGGTCTTAAGTTTAGTCCCCTAAGAGCTCCGGGGCTCCTTCTCTGGTTTTCTAGTGTGTCGTAGCTCTTTCTCCACTTTAGCCTCTGGCCTTACTTGGAAGCAGATCTGAGCTGCCCAATGAGGCAGGTGTCGCTGTTGTGGCTCTCAGTGGCAGCCGTCTCGGCCCCACACAGCCTGGCCAGTGCTTCCTGCATGGTGAAACAGTTCTCTCTGATTTGGCCTTGTCTGCGGTTCTAAAAGAGTAAAGTCAGAAATTTATAACCCAAAGCCGCCCCGATGCAGCCCTCCCTCAACCCCTCCATGTTCATTAGCTCAGACGTCACCCCTGCCCGCTGCCCTGCACTGGGCTGCTATGAGGAGGTGAGGCTGGGGGTGGGGGCAAGCAAGGGTCAAGTCAAGCAGAGACTCCCTCATTTTACTTGTTTTGATTTGGGGCATTTACCCGACACTTTGGTTAACTGAATCTGTTTTCTTGTCTGCTTCCTCCCCTGCCCGCTCCCTGCTCTACCCCTCCTGCCGTGTGCCTCTCCTGTGGACCACCCCACTATGCCTGGCCTCTGGAACGGGTTTCCAGTGGGCGCATCAGTTACAATGACATGTTTGAGATGCTGAAACACATGTCCCCACCTCTGGGGTTGGGGAAGAAATGCCCGGCTCGAGTTGCATACAAGGTAGACCTTGACCCTGCACTGACCCTGCACCCAACCCAGGGCCCTCTGTGCTAGGCTGGGCCCGCCTGGGCCTTGCTCAGCCCGCAGAGCACTCATGGGCTCCCCCTGCTTTTTCAGGGTTTGTCTGGCTGTGTGGCTGTACCTGGCTGCCTTACCGCTGCTCCCATACCACCCTGAAACCCATTGCTCCCATCCCAGATAGCGGGACGTGTCTCTGCACTAACCCCAACACCCCACCTGGCTTCCCCATTACTGACATCCTTGAGAAGCTCAGGACGACAGAGCCAGAGTCAACTCCACCCTGCCCCACCCTTTTTCCTTCCCTTCCTTTGCCTTCCCAAGAATGAGAAGACAAATCAATGCTTTTTGGACAGAGGGTGCTTTATTCTGGGCTTGGGACTACCCGGCTGCCCTGTCCCCTGTGCTCCCATCATGGGCGGTCATCAAGTCTGCAGGGTCAGGCCTTGGGGGATACACAGGGCGGTGGAGCCTCTGCCGCTCACCTCTTTCCCTGCCCTTCTACCCCTGCTAAGCTCAGCCTTGTAGGGATGTCTGCCCAGCTGCAGTCTCCAAGGGCTTCCTAAGCTTCCTAGTGGGAAGGGGTGCCTTGATGTTGGAAAGGAATGGGTGTTCAGACACCCTCGGGTGAGGGTCCCAGCTTGGGAAGTTCAGGAGTCACGAGGAAGGAAGTGAGCAAGGACACCTCCAGGCCTCCTTCCTGGCCCAGTCACAAGCTTCTTCTGCCTGCAGTGCTACCTTCAGCATCCCCAGTCCCTACTGCTCCCCAGTAAACAGCACACCCTGTGTTTGCCTCTGTCTGAGAGAGCTTTCCGCCAGAGCCTCCCTCTTTGGTTCACCGTCCTCTGTCCGTATTCTGTCTCTGTACCCCATTCTGGGTTTATGTCTGCCACGTCATTCAGTGTAGTCTGTGGGGACAAACCAGCTCTCCCACCACTCACAGATGCCTCTGGGTTCTTCCTGCCTTTATCCGCCCCCAACTAGCATGCGTGTTGAAAGCGCAGAGGCCCTGCATGCATGCATGTCTCTATCCACAGGAGGGAGAGCTCTGTTCCTATGACACCTGGTCAGGCAGAAAGGCAGGCATGAAGGCTTGTGCTGCCCTTTCTAGCCGTGCCTACGGATCCCGAGGTGCAGGGTATGACCAGACCAAGGGAGGCTTCTGGGTAGGTTGCAGGTGGCTTGGGGCAAGATGGGAGGGCCAGAGAGAGGCTTGGAGTACCATTTCTGGACCTTATTTACCCTGGTCTTGCCACTCTGCTTCTCTGAGGTTCTTTCTCTGCCCTCCATGACTAGGGGCAAACCAGTGGGAAGTGGGAGTCTTATCAGCATAACCCTTGGTGTCCTGGACAGATCTCCCCCTCTCAGAAATAGTCTGCTTGCTCTTCTCTCATTCCCATCCTAACCCCCCTCCCTGGAAGAGGAACTCCCTGGCCTCTCACACTGCCATCGGTGCTGGTCTGCAGGGATGCCATGCTCTGGGAAGCAGTTTTTCCTGGTGTGTAACATACATGACATGTGAGGTCCTGGTCCTGTAATTGGATGTGCCCAGTGGGGCTTTGCCAGCATTCGTAGGACAAGAGCCTACCTCCTGTTTTCTGTGCTCCTGTGCCCCCTGTGTTTACAACAAAGATACAGAACTTGGCGACAAGGTACTAGGGGCTGGGCTTTGTGGCCCTCCCCCAAAGAAGAGTGCTTGCCCCAGGGAGGAGCGCCTGTCTCTGGTTTTCTTCCTGTATAGAGGACACAGTGGGGTACAGTAGTCCTGGGGTTCTTCTTGGCCAAGGGAGTGCTCCTCAGATGCCTGAGTCCTCCTCAAGGGCCCAGATGTTCTCAAAGCCAGAGACTCTTGCAGCTGCCGAGTTGCCCCAGAGGACTGATTTAGACACCCTGTGTTAAGGTGTTTTGTCTCTGAAACCCGAGAAAGGAAAGGGAGCTAGCCACTCAGATGGGAGCAGAATAAGCCTGAGACCGTATGCACCCCTCCGCTCTGGCCCCTGGAAGGTCTGTTAAGACCTATGATAGTGTTTCTCTTCAAGTGTTTCTTTCCGGCCCATTAGTGTGGTTAAAACTTGAGTTAAGTGAGTTTCTCTCTTGAGGCATGCCCCACCGGGACTGGACCTCAGAGAGGCCTTTTGGCTGCCGCTCCTAGATGATCCAGTTGCAGATAGAAGAGGACAGGTAAGCAAAGTCATAGGACAGGGTCCCATCTGTTCTTTAGGCTGTCCCAGGGAGTAGTGCTCTGTCTTGGATCCCCCACCCTTTTGGCATTCACAGGCAGTGGGCAGGAGCCAGGGTCCTGGCCCAGCCTCTGCTTTAGCTTTTACTTGGATCTCTGCTCTTCTCTAGCCAGGAGAATCTCAGCTCAGATGAGAGTGGGGTCCGGGAGGAGAGAATGCTGGCAAAACTTCCACCAACCCAGCCTTCTTGGACCAGGCACCTGCCGGGACCCCTCTCAGGAAGCCAAGCCAAGCTCCAGAGCCCAGACACTAACTGTAGGGTGGGAGTGAGCCTGCCATGCTTGGCCCTGATCTGCCCCTACTCATCCCCAGCGCCTGGTTCGCATGAACATGCCCATATCCAATGAGGACATGACGGTGCACTTCACCTCCACGCTGATGGCCCTCATCCGGACAGCGCTGGAGATCAAGCTTGCCCCAGGTGAGTTGGGGGCCCTGGGGAAGGGAGGGCACTGGCCAGCCCATCCTTGGGCACTGTGACTTCCTGTTTCAAAACAGAACAACACTCACACTAAAGTGATGTACTTCATGTAAGAAGGAGGATAAAGGAATGGGCTCTGTCTGGGCACAACTGGATAGATTTTCCTGCTCTGCTAGGCGCTGTCTACCTTGAAGATTTCCTTAGCACTACAGTGACCTCGTAATTAGGGAAGAACCAGCATAGTGAACTGCAATCCCTTGTTCTAGATCATTCCGTCCAGCAGTGATAGCCTGCCCCCATCGTGTAATAGGGAGCCTGTACCATCTTTCCCTTCTCCTCTACTAGAGGGACCCTCCACCCCATCACTCTCCCACAGCTTAGCCTCTTCTGTTGTGAGGAGTGGAAGCCCAGCCTCCTTTGTACTCCAGGTCCCATCTTCTCTCAACATCTCCCTAAGGATGTTACCCATGGTTTCATCCTCTGCTGCTTGTGTCAATATGTGAGCACACACTTATCGCTGCTTTCTTTAAAAAGGTTTCTCCCTTACCCCTCTGTTGATGTTCCTCTTTTATTTCTTTTAGATTTATTTATTCACTATGTATACAGTGTTCTGCTTGCATGTGTGCCTGCAGGCCAGAAGAGGGCACCAGAGCTCATTACAGATGGTTGTGAGCCACCACGTGGTTGCTGGGAATTGAACTCAGGTCCTCTAGAAGAACAACCAGTGCTTTTAACCTCTGTGCCATCTCTCCAGCCCCCATGTTCCTTTTTTCTTTCCTCATAGGAACCGGCTACTTGAAGGCCTAGTCTGCTGATTTCTCTTCTCCAGTTTTCATTTGAGCAGCAGCCTTCCTTGGAGTTTAGTCCAATGTCGTTTTTTGGATCTGTCTTTGGCTTCTCTGGTCCAACACCTTTGAACTGTGGGTGCCTCAGAGCCCTTTCTCGCTGTTGCCACCTTGCCCAATCCTTGTGCATGTATTGCATCCTAATCTTGTATTTTCATCCAGACAAGAGTAGCATAAGTTATGCCATCTCCACTCAGAGGCTCTGCGGGAACTTTCCCACTGACTTGTCTAGCTAGACCTTGGTTCAGGTCCTTCCGCATTCTTCCCTGTCTCCATCCTGGAGAACTCTGTTCTTTGTTCCCTGTTAAAACCTTGGAGTTACCCTTATTCTGTCATTTTTCTAACTTACATCTCCATGCTGACTTCAAAACCACCCAGCATATAGTCACCTCTCTGCCTTGGCCCACTCTGTGCAGTGCTCTTGCCTTCAGTCTGCCAGAGTTTCCAGGCTAAAATCATAACAAGAATGTAGGCAAACCTCCAGCTAGACCAATCAAGAAGAAAGATGCAGATAACAGAAGTAAAGAGTGGGCTGGGGTGGTGGTAGTGCGCGCCTTTAATCCCAGCATTCAGGAGGCAGAGGCAGGCGGATCTCTGTGAGTTCAAGGCTATCATGGTCTACTGAGTGAGTTCCAGGACAGCCAAGGCTGATACTTCGAGAAATGCTGTCAAGAAAAAAGGAAGGAAGGAAGGAAGGAAGGAAGGAAGGAAGGAGGGAGGGAGGGAGGAAGGAAGGAAGGAAGGAAAGAAAGAAAGAAAAGAAAAGAGGCAGAAGGCTTTGTGAAGATGGCCAAGGTCATCCCCTGGCGTGCCTCACACAAGCACACAGGTGCACATACGGTGCAGATGCCCCTCACAGCCTCATGCACCCACACATATGCATGAACTAGGAGATAACATTAGTGATACTATATTTCTTAGCAAACCACCTTCCAGCAGGAAACTCCAGGCCTCGATGACTTCCTTGATGAAGTCTGTCAAACATTCCAGTGAATACAGCCTGTCTTAGACTCTTACAGGAAATAGAAGAGGGGATATTTCTCAACCTGTCTTAAATGTACTATGTTCTGACACAGGAAACAGAGATATGGCAGGAAATAAAACAGCATGAATGTGAGTATAAAGTTCTTCAATATAATTTTAGTTAGCTGAATCTAGACATAAAAATCTTCAGTGCAGTTTTACCAAGCAAATCTATCAGTCCATAAAAGAAGACAGTACATGATGCCATTGTCAAGGTTATCCCTGTGGTGGAAGGCTGGGTTATGTCCTAAAGCCCAGCCAGTGTAACTTACTCTAGCAAACGATATCAGAAGCTATATGATATCTCCACAGTCACACAGGAAGAGAAGCATCTGACAAAATCCAACATTCAGTCATGCTAAGAACATTTCTGTGTAGACTTTTGTTGTAAGGAGCTGCGAGCCTGCTTTTCGTCCCACCCGGCTCCCGTACGGCTAGCTTTACACCAGAAATAACAACACACAAACTGTATTCATTTAAACACTGCTTGGCCCATTAGCTCTAGCCCTTACTGGCTAATCTGATATCCCCATCAACCCATCTCTAATAAACTGTGTAGCACCGGTCTTATCGGTAAAGATTCAGCATGTCTGACCTGGCGGCTTGCTCCATCGTGTCTGCCTCTGAGAGGAGATGCATGGTTTCTGACCTCACTTCCTCTTCCTCCCAGCATTTTGTTCTGTTTACTCCACCCACCTATGTTCTTACCTATCAGGGCCAAGGCAGTTTATTTAACCAATGACCTTCCTCCATCAACTTTGAATTAAATGAAATGTCCAATAAATGTATGATAGAGAATATCTATGAAAAATTACAGCTAGTGCAATATTTAACATAGAAACTCTCTTAAAGTCAGGACTAAGATGATGGTCGGCCGTCAGGGCTCATTGTCAAGGATGTACTTGAGGCTATAGCCATTGTAATAAGATAAGAGAAAGATGCAAGAGTCAGAAATGATGGGGAGGGGAGAATATGATCAAAATATATTTAACCTTAAAAATGGTTTTAAATAATAACAATATAATAATAGAGCAAGAAGTGAAAGTGCCTGTGTTCAGAGTTGGTGTTATTTCCACTCTGTTTCTGAAGTTACTGAAACTGACAGGTACACAAGGCTAGCCTACGAAAGCATTCAGGTTTCTGTGTAGTGCTAACTGACAGTAGAGTTCCTTGAAATGACGCCACAGCTATGAAGTGCTTCTGCATTGTTGATGACTCTGAAGTTCCCCTGCACACCTTATTATTGAATGAGTTTCAAACGTTCATAAGAAGAATCAAAGAAGAGTTGGGCGGTGGTGGCACACACCCTTAATCCCAGGAGGCAGAGGCAGGTGGATCTCTGAGTTTGAGGCCAGTCTGGTCTACAGAGCAAGTTCAAGGACAGCCAGGGCTGTTACACAGAGAAACCCTGTCTCACGGTGGTAACGCACGCCTTTAATCCCAGCACTTGGGAGGCAGAGGCAGGCGAATCTCTGTGAGTTTGAGACCAGCCTGGTCTACAAGAGCTAGTTCCAGGACAGGCTCCAAAAACACAGAGAAACCCTGTCTCGAAAAACCAAAATAAATAAATAAATAAATAAATAAATAAATAAACCAAAAAAAGAAGAAAAGAGTTGCTACTCCTAATAACAGTGTGTGTGTTAATTTTCTTGTTGCCGTGATGGCCAGTAGGTGAAAAGCTGCCTCAAAGGGAAGGGTTTGTTTCAGTTGACCAGTCCAGGGGATCTAGGCCGTCATGGCGGGGAGGGATCGAGGCAGCTAGTCAGATTGCATCCTTAGTCTGGAAGCAGAGAGGAGGTGTTATCTCTCCTGCTTGTGCAGCCCAAAGACCAGTGTGGCCCACCTTTGAAACGTGTCTTCCCTCCAGTCAAACCTCCTGGAGCACACCGTCACACACGTGCCCAGAGTTTGTTCGCAACATGATTCTAAATTCTGTCAAGATTAAACATCACAGAGTACTGGCAAAATACCACAGGCTGGGTAGCTTGTCCAGGAAATACATTTCTTGGAGTTCAGGAAACAACAGAGTGGGTTTTATTCTAAAGTGTTCTCTTGCTAAGGCCTTTCTTTTGAGGGTACAAGGTGAAGGGTGGCCAGGATTTCTGATGTCTTCTCAGAAAGGCACTTTTAACGTTGAACTCATTTAATGCAGCCATCGCTTAGGCTTCTCCGTCACTGGTTCTTGTGACTTCCGTGTGGGAACAATGCTGTGCCTTCCGATGCACAGCACATATTTGACCCTCCTATAGAACTTAACTTGAAGTGGGCTGTAGAGGTAAACCTAAAATGGCAAAACTTGTAGAAGACAGAGATGTGTCGGCAACTGAGTTGAGTGGAGACTTGTTTTCAGAAGAGAGCAGGGATGGAGCCGGGGGTGACAGTGCACACCTTTAATCACAGCACTCAGGGAGGCAGAGGCCAGCCTGGTTTACAGAGTGAGTTCTAGGACGGCCAGAGAGACACAGAGAAACCCTACCTCGACAAAAACAAAGGGGAGCAGGGAGAAGAAAAGAAGTCAGAGATGGTTATGTGGGTGTCCTCCTCTCTAGGGTATCAGAGTTTGGATCCTAGAACCGCATCAGGAGGCTCACGGATAGGATCTTATGTCACTTTCTGGCCTCCATGGGTAACCCCTATAATCATACAATAAATAAATAAAATGAATAATGAACCATACAGGAAAAAACTGATAAATTAAACTTCATAAAAATTAAAACTTTACTCTTCAAAAGATACTTAAGGTGCTGGGGTTATAGCTCTATTTCAGAGCATATGCAAGACCCTAGATTCTCTCCTACACATGCGCACACACACACACACACACACAGTTTTGCCATCTCCAGGACTCTGCAGGAAGGTCTGTAACTAGTGTGCAGGTCAGTGTGTCTTCCTGTATCCTCCCTTTAGCACCGCCTCCCCCATTGTTCCTCTGCCCATGCCTCCACACGCACTGTCTCCAGCTCTGCCTGAATGAGGGGTGGCAGAACTCCTGATGCGTCTTCCCTTTCCCCCTCGTCCTGGCCCAGCAGGGACAAAGCAGCACCAGTGTGATGCTGAGCTGAGAAAGGAGATCTCTTCTGTGTGGGCCAATCTACCCCAGAAGACGCTGGACCTACTCGTACCACCCCACAAACGTAAGTGGAGATTAAATGGTACCTCTGCCCCCACCTCCCCTGGTCCCTCAAGGTGTATAGGAGTAAGACAGAGTGTGTTGCATTGGAGAAGTGGGCTCCCCTCATCCCTCTGTAGCTATGCTGGGTCGCATAGGAGCCAAGAGAGGTGATTCAGAGTCCTCCTATTTTGAGACTATATCTCACAACACCAAAAAAAAAAAAAAATACAAGAGGGAATTGTATGGACACAAAGAAGAGGTGCTCTGTGTTGAGGGCCCCTTGTAGGGATGCATCAGTCAGTCCCACATACAGGACACAGGACTAGTTAGTGTGGTCAGAGTGGGATGTATTCTGTATCCAGAGGAGACAGGGCTCTCGCTCCTATGGCTGAGCACCCACCTGAGTCCCTCAGCCCGGCACATTTCCTGGAGCCCACACAGGGGAAGAGGGAAAGACGCCGCCTGCTTATCCAGCTACATCTCCTGTGGTTTCTTTGTGCTGTCTGTCCTCCCAACCTCGGCCTTTGGTTCTTCTCTGCCTGCTCTGTTCAGCTGATGAGATGACAGTGGGGAAAGTCTATGCAGCTCTGATGATATTTGACTTCTACAAACAGAACAAAACCACCCGAGATCAGATTCACCAAGCTCCCGGAGGCCTGTCCCAGGTACAGTTGTGGGGGACCTACGACTGGACAGAGTTCCGTGGCAGCAGGAGGGAGCCCCTCTCAGGCTGCCTGCTCTCCGTTAGCTACTTGCTTGCTCGTGTTGTAGAGCCTTGACGCTGTAAGCTGGCTTTCAAGGGCGAGAGCAGACACTCTGGGCACTATCACGTTCTCTGTGGTAGACAGAGGAGGATGTGATATTCAGAGGATGGGAAGAGAAACTGTGGGACTACACCCAGGTACAGACCGAAGACATCCACGCTGCTGGCCCAGAGTTGCTGTTGGCTTTACTCACGGTTGTGTGGGAGGTTTAGGGTACAACTTTCTAGTGCTGTTACAGCTGTGTCTTCAGTGACTACCTGTTCAGCTTGGAAAATCTTATAAACACACAGAGCGTTCAGTGACGTTTACCTGGCCCTGGGTAGGAAGTGCCTGGCTTCATTCCTGCAGTCTCCTCAGACTGGCATTCCTGGTGGCAAGCACTGGAAATTGAGGACGAGATGCATGATTCTGTGATATGACCAGCCCCCCGTTGTGTAGACAGAGAAACTGAGGCTCTGCATGTTCCTCTTGGGAAGCAAGACAAGATCCAGGGAAGCAAAGGTTCTATCCTGAAGACCAAGGAGCCCACACTGTCCTGAGCAGACTGTACTCTGCTACATGTTCCAGGCTGAGGTCCTCAGACACCGGGCTCTCCTCTTCCCTGTTCTCCTTTGTAGATGGGTCCTGTGTCCTTGTTCCACCCTCTGAAGGCCACCCTGGAGCAGACCCAACCTGCTGTGCTTCGGGGAGCTAGGGTTTTCCTTCGACAGAAGAGTGCCACTTCCCTTAGCAACGGTGGGGCCATGTGAGTGCTGGGGGGAGTGGGCAGGGGGAGCTCATGACTGGTGGGGAGCGGGCAGGGGGAGCTCATGACTGGTGGGGGTGGGCAGGGGGAACTCATGACTGGTGGGGGTGGGCAGGGGGAGCTCATGACTGGTGGGGGTGGGCAGGGGGAGCTCATGACTGGTGGGGGTGGGCAGGGGGAGCTCATAACTGGTGGGGAGTGGGCAGGGGAGCTCATGGCCAGTGGGGGAAGGAGATCTGTGACTTCACCCTAGCTGGTTTGCAGTGCCCTCTGGCCTCTAACTCACCCCCTGAAATACCTAAGGGGCTCACCCACAACCTGCATAGTCCTCTGAAGACAGGCGGTCTTCCCACTTCCTGGGACAAGCTCTGGAGCAGCTCCATATCTGCCTCCACCCAGGGCACACACAGACTTTTGGAAGCTGGTAAAGATTTCTATCTGCCTGTTCCTACAGGGGATTTCTATGTTAGCTGCCTAGTGTTAGGTAGACGGCATGGAGCTTGGGTAGATAGCTGTGCTACTCCTAGATGACAGCCACTGCCTGCCCCTGTCTTCCAGATTCTGCTGTCACAGGCTTCTAACGCCTGTGGACTATTAAGAAACTGATTCTGCCTTGAGTTCTCAAATACCTATTCATAGAAAATTATAACTCTGATCGTCCTGGCTCCTCTGAGCCTTTTCTCAGTTTGTCATTTTGGCTTTGATTTCTAAGACTGCTACCTAGACAAATTGGTCAATCCTTTGTTTCACTTTACTCTGAGATGGTGTTTCTTGATATCAAATCCAGAGTCAGAAATCAAGGGTCACTCACCAAAGGCTGTGGAGGAGCTCTGGGCAGGGCTTGTTGCACACAGAAAGCCATGTTCTTTTAACTTCCCTTGATAGCTGGCTTCCAGGGATGCACCATCTCATGTTGGCCCTGAAAATGTCAAGAGACGAGGTGCCGATCTCATGTGGCCCTCTCCTTCTGACTCACAGGCCATAGCCCTACACATTGCACAGTCAGGCCCAAGTTCATGGCGTGGGCAGTAGACAATGCAGAGGGAGCCCTGATGGCAAGTGCTGTTAGCTGGGCTTTCTGCCGAGACAGTCCATCCTGGGACGAGCCATGCAGAGCCCTGCAGACACCCCCGCTTACTTGTTTTCCCTCACACAAGTTGGTTAGGGTCACTCTTCTGCACTTAAGATTAAACATACTAGGAGCGTGTGTATTAGAGTGTGTGAGGAGGAATGTGTGCTTGGGCATACAGGACTTACAGGTGTGTATGTGAGTGTGCATGTGACCGTATCCTTTAAAATGTTAGGAGTCTTTAATTGGATTTGACCCAGGCTTCCAGGAGGAAAATAAGCTTCAGGTACTTTGATGATCATAACCTCTGCGTAAAGCAGTTGAAGGTCAATTTCTTAGTTAAGGTTTCTGTTGCTGTGAAGAGACACCATGACCATGGTAACTCTTATAAAGGAGAACATTTCATTGGGGCTGGCTTACAGGTGGTTTAGTCCATTATGGTCATGGTGGGAAGTCTGGCAGCATGCAGGCAGATGTGGTGCCGGAGAGGCAGCTGAGAGTTCTACATCTGGATCGGCAGGAAGAGAGAGAGGGACACTGGGCCTGGCTTGAGCTTCTGAAACCTCAAAGCTCAGCCCCTGTGACACATTTTCTTCAACAAGGCCACACCTCCAATAATGCCCCTCCCTATGGGTCTGTGGGGGCCATTTTCATTCAAACCTTCACAGTCGGAGAACACTGTGTTTAATGTCCCAGCAATGGAGGGTCTGGGCTGTTCTGTGACCTCAGAGTTGACAGTGCTCTAGTGTTTAGCTTGGCCCCCTGTCAGCTAGAGTCCTTTCCTAGGGGTTGTTTCAAGAGTCACTGAGGTGAGATGGCCTACAATGTTCTCAGAAGACAATGGGTGACTCATGTTTAAAATGCCCAGCAAGAACAGATCTGGGCAGCGTCTCAGTACAGTCTGTGTACTGAGATAGCCCCTGTGCCGAGTGTGCTAAGGTGACCTGTTCCAATGTCACTCAACCTGTATGATACAAATGAGGTCATTGCAGAGAGGCTGCGTGGGAAGAATCAGTGCTGTGTGGGAGTCTCACCCTGAATCTGAACACTCCAGGCTCCCTGAGGAGCAGCTGTAATGAGCGGCGGGTGCTGAGGACGTATATAATCTGATAACTAAGAGGCTGATGGGACACTAAATGGCTCCTTCGTAGTAGAGAGGTGGGTGTAAGGAAGAGCCACCAGCAAGGGACCTCTGGAGAAAGCAGCCCAGGAAGGATTCTGGAGTTCCTTTAGCTGCAGGCTATTTACCCAAGCTTCACCACAGAGTCACTGTGTGGCCTTGTCCTTCCCACCATAATCTATGGCAAATGCCTGTATCACAAGAACCGGTACCAGGGTTGAAGAACTTGCTGATGGTCCCCAGACTAGGGAATGTTGCTTCTGGCTTCCCTCAGAATAAGTCCTCTGCCCTCAGGAACCGTCCTAACCCCATGCTCGGTGCTGTATCTCGGTTTGGGGGCCATGCTGGAGCCCCTGTGTGGGAATGCCATGGCTACGGTGCAGATTCTCAGCACTAACAGCGCTCCGCAGCCCACGGATCTCTAATGCTTCTCTCTCCAGACAAACCCAGGAAAGCGGCATCAAGGAGTCCCTGTCCTGGGGCACACAGAGGACCCAGGACACTCTCTATGAGGCCAGAGCACCTCTAGAACGTGGCCATTCTGCAGAGATCCCAGTGGGGCAGCCAGGAAAACTGGTGAGCCCTCCCTGGAAGGGTAGTGTTAGATGCGAGTGTGTGGGTGGGGGTGAGGATTGTGAGGTGGGCGTGGGGGAGTGAGTTGAACAGGGACTCACGTGCTATGGGAGGTGGCAGAGCACAGCTCTGGTCAGGAGTCAGAGCAGGTGAGATGGGGATGAGTGGGGCCAGATGGCTCTGTGATGTGTAACTGAGGGGCTTGCTGTCCTCCAGGCTGTGGACGTCCAGATGCAGAACATGACATTGCGAGGACCTGAAGGGGAGCCGCAGCCTGGGCTGGAGAGCCAAGGCCGGGCTGCCTCTATGCCACGCCTGGCGGCAGAAACACAGGTGTGTTATCTTGGAAGGGTCTGGGCTGTGGGAGGGTGAGGTGTTGCTGGGGGGGGGTGGCGCTTGGTGATGCACAGTGTGAGAGGGAACTGGGGGCAGAGAGAAGCAGGCTGAAGTCACCTGCCTCTGCAACTTTGGGCACCTCCTTCCCTCTGAGACATCGTACCGGCCTCACCAGGACAGTCTTATGGTCAGAGAAAGAGGCATTAAGAGTTCTGGATCTACAGCTTTGGTATCTTCGTCCCAGCTCTGGTTCTACCTAATCCTTGTTCACAAGACCCTACTGTCTCCTCGGCGTTCTTCCTCTGGCTCTCATAGCCGCAGCTCTGCTGTATCCAGCTGTGCTCCCTCTTCTCCAGCTGTGCTCCCTCTTCTCCAGCTGTGCTCCACCTTCTCCATCTGTGCTCCATCTTCTCCAGCTGTGCTCCCTCTTCTCCATCTGTGCTCCATCTTCTCCATCTGTGCTCCATCTTCTCCAGTTGTGCTCCATCTTCTCCAGTTGTGCTCCATCTTCTCCATCTGTGCTCCCTCTTCTCCAGCTGTTCTCCACCTTCTCCAGCTGTGCTCCCTCTTCTCCATCTGTACTCTATCTTCTCCAGCTGTGCTCCATCTTCTCCATCTGTGCTCCACCTTCTCCAGCTGTGCTCCCTCTTCTCCATCTGTGCTCCATCTTCTCCAGCTGTGCTCCCTCTTCTCCATCTGTGCTCCCTCTTCTCCAGCTGTGCTCCATCTTCTCCAGCTGTGCTCCACCTTATCCAGCTGTGCTCCTTCTTCTCCATCTATGCTCCCTCTTCTCCATCTGTGCTCCATCTTCTCCAGCTGTGCTCCTTCTCCATCTATGCTCCCTCTTCTCCATCTGTGCTCCATCTTCTCCAGCTGTGCTCCCTCTTCTCCATCTGTGCTCCATCTTCTCCAGCTGTGCTCCATCTTCTCCAGCTGTGCTCCACCTTCTCCAGCTGTGCTCCCACTTCTCCAGCTGTGCTCCACCTTCTTCAGCTATGCTCCCTCTTCTCCATCTGTGCTCCCTCTTCTCCATCTGTGCTCCCTCTTCTCCATCTGTGCTCCCTCTTCTCCATCTGTGCTCCATCTTCTCCAGCTGTGCTCCACCTTCTCCAGCTATGCTCCCTCTTCTCCAGCTGTGTTCCATCTCCAGCTGTGCTCCACCTTCTCCTCCGCTAGTGTTTTACTCCAGCACCAGAGCAGATTCTACAGTCAGTCTACCCTTCTGTTGTTTTGAGGCTCTGGTTTGGCCCTTCCTGCCCTGTCCCTGGACCGTTATTTTTCTCTGACCTCTTGTGGGGTTTTCCGCATTAGGCCATTTAACTAGGAGCTGGATGCCTGACTTTGGAATCGACCTTTCTCAAGGTCACAGCAAAGAGTCTGTGGCATTTCCACTTTTGAAGCCAAGAAGGGACTGCAGATTGATCTGAGTCGTCAGGGCCTGTCCAAGCCTATGTGGTTCTCCTGGCTCTGCCCCTTCTTCTTCCTATGGTCCCTAGATACAGTGTCTCTACATGGCCCTAGCCTACAGCCTCTCGTTCCCTATCTTCCCTCTCCTTCCAGCTGTTTGTTCTTCTGTCCTTGACCCAACCCCATGGTGTCACCTGCTGAGGTGCTTTCTGCTGGCATTCAACATTCGTGTGGCTGTGGCTAAGCTCCATGGCAGTTTCTCTCCATAGGTCCTGAATTTATTTGTCATGGTTTGGGGATGGGGATGGGGACAACATATGAATCGGTCCTCCAGATGGATCGAAAGAAGTTGTCCCCTATAGCCAGATATGAATCTCACTGGGGCTCCTCAGTAAAACCAGCTCTTCTCCTGGCGGGACCCACACAAAGTAGCCCTGTTTCCAGTCTGCCTGTCTGGAGCAGTGCCCCATCTCCAGACATCTGTCCCAGATGTGGCTCCCTCTGACTTGACTGGGTCTTAATGAGTTCATTTCCTCCACCAGTTAAAGAATCAAAAGGTAGGAAAAGACCTGGAGCCCACCAGGTAGCGGTGGAGAAACCTCCAGCATCACAGATAGCACAGGCTGAATCAGCAGTTGAAGGAAGGCATTTATGGCGGCAAGGAGACATACGCATGCAGCAGACGTGTGCATGCAGCAGACATGCATGCATGCAGCCGACATGCGTGCGTGCAGCAGACATGTGTACATGCAGCAGACATGCGTGCCTGCTTTGTAGGGAAAGAGACCCTGCACAAAGCAGAAGGGCAACTCGGGGAAACTGAAAAATCCTTTCTCCTTTTGACGCTGAAGTGTAAGTCTCTGAAGAGTTTCCCTCCTCTAATGTAGTCAGTTTGAAGATGGTGGATTGACCTACAACAGTTGGTTGTGTAACACATCCAATCCAGCCTGCTGAGCCAATCCACCAGCAGGGGCCTGCTGGCCAGAGAGACAAAGCTCACAGGCGGTTATTTTAAGATGCCAGGCTTTTGTCTCAGGTCGGGAGCCTGAGGGAGAAGCTGGCCCTTTTGGAAATCACCACCTTTATTACTTAGCCCTGGCCCCTCTCCCTATCTTTTTGCCTACCAGGAAATCTGTCTAACTCCTGGTCTCTCAGCCGCCTGCTGACTCAGGCCATGCGCCTCCTCATCCCTTGTCCTTTGTCCGCAGCCTGCCCCTGATGCCAGCCCCATGAAGCGCTCCATCTCCACCCTGGCTCCACGCCCCCACGGGACTCACCTCTGCAACACCGTCCTGGACCGGCCTCCGCCTAGCCAGGCCTCGCATCACCACCATCACCGCTGCCACCGGCGCAGGGAAAAGAAGCAGAGGTCCCTGGAAAAGGGGCCCAGCCTGTCTGTTGACACAGAAGGGGGTGCGTGCACAGGGTCCCCGAAGGGTCTAGCAGTCCACAGGACCATCTTCCTTGGTGTGACATGTGGTTCCAGAGTTAGCCCACAACAGAAGGGTGCATGAGTCAGTCTGGGGACCAGGTCAGGCACTGAGTCTCAGTCTGTCCCAGAAGGGCACGTAGGTCTAGAGCCAGAGGTCTCTGCCCTGCTCCTGTTCAGCTTAGCTAACCTCTCTCCTTCTTGGCCAGCACCAAGCAGTGCTGCAGGATCTGGCCTGCCCCAAGGAGAAGGATCCACAGGCTGCCGAAGGGAGCGCAAGCAGGAGCGGGGAAGGTCCCAGGAGCGGAGGCAGCCTTCGTCCTCTTCTTCAGAGAAGCAGCGCTTCTATTCCTGTGACCGCTTTGGGAGTCGGGAGCCCACGCAACACAAGCCCTCTCTTAGTAGTCACCCCACATCTCCAACAGCGGCGCTAGAGCCAGGACCCCACCCACAGGTAACCACACGGGGAAGCATGGCTCATACACTCCAACTTCGCATCCCCCAGACTGAGCACCTTCCGTGTCCTGCACCCCAGCTCGAGCCTGCCTTTCTAGCCATGGTGTCCCAGATCCTCCTCAGTGCTTTCTTCTCCATTTTCCTCTCTGACTCCAGGTTTCTAGCCCTTGCTCAAGGTGTCTGTCCTTCCTGCTTCCCTTGCTTGCCTTGCGTCCTCCCCGCATCCCTTCATGATGGTGCCTATGTTTTCTGTGTGCTGTGTTGTTTAATGTGGTTTTTATTTTTTATTTTTTTGCTGTTGCCTTTTTCATGTAGGGCAGTGGTTCTGTTAATGGGAGCCCCTTGATGTCAACATCTGGTGCTAGCACCCCGGGCCGAGGTGGACGGAGGCAGCTCCCCCAGACTCCCCTGACCCCACGCCCCAGCATCACCTACAAGACCGCCAATTCCTCGCCTGTCCACTTTGCTGGGGGTCAGAGCGGCCTTCCAGCCTTCTCCCCTGGCCGTCTCAGCCGCGGCCTTTCAGAACACAATGCCCTGCTCCAGAAAGAGCCCCTGAGCCAGCCTCTGGCCCCTGGATCTCGCATTGGCTCTGACCCTTACCTAGGGCAGCGTCTGGACAGTGAGGCCTCTGCCCACGCTCTGCCTGAGGATACACTCACCTTTGAAGAGGCAGTGGCCACCAACTCTGGCCGCTCCTCCAGGACTTCCTACGTGTCCTCCCTCACCTCCCAATCCCACCCTCTCCGCCGTGTGCCCAATGGCTACCACTGCACTTTGGGACTCAGCACCGGCGTCCGGGCGCGGCACAGCTACCACCACCCAGACCAGGACCACTGGTGCTAGCTGCACCGCGACCACCCACGCACCAGCTCCATGGGTGCGGGTTCCAGTTGATGAGTTTTATCATCCGCTCTGGGCTGTGGGGCCGCAGCCCTGGGAGGAGGGTCCTCACGCCGTGGCCTCTGTGGTGGAGGCTTCTGCTTCTCTCCCTCCCTCCCTTTTACATTGGATGGACTAATAAAGCCCTTTCTTAGAGGGATATGGTTCTCTCTATCCTCCTGTGTACTGCCTTCCTGGGTTCCATGCCAGATGTTGGATCCTAAGCAGGAGGTAGCTGAGTTGAGATGAACCCAGCAAATCCAAATCCTATGGCATGGCCTCCAGCACCCAGGGTGGGTACTTGGGACTTTGTTAGGAGGTCTGAGTCTCATGGCGAGTATCGTTTGTCCGAATGTGTTGGCGTCAGGGAGAGGGTGCACCTGAAAGCAAGGGAAGGAGCCCAGCTGTGGCCTGGCAGCACCTGCCGACCGCGGTAATCTCATGTCTGTTGTCGGTCTTGAAGTCAAACAGCACAGGTGCGTAGAGATGCTCTCAAGGCCCTGCCTTCCATACTGTCTCCACCTAGGGACCGAATCTGGAGAATGCTCATGCTGTTGGTCCTGGCTTTCAGTCACAATACTTTAAGCTGTTTGTCATTTCTATAGAGTTGATCTAGAAAAAAAACGAAAGCAAAACAGGGAAAGAAATGTTCATGTAACTTTAAAAAAAAAATCAACATGTAGGAAGGTCCTTTTTTGCATTGTTTCTGTGACTTGTATGCGATGTTCCTGTATCTGGATTCTACCCTGCCCGGGAAGTCCTCAATGCCCCTGGCTCCTCTGTTCAACCAAGTGCCTGATCTCTGACTCTGAGCGTCACGTCTGAGGTGAGGCCTCAGGAACTAGCGAGAGGATTGGGTGGGAACTGCTCAGAGCAGCTTGTGTCGTGGGGAACACTGACAGTGTCCAGTCAGAGAAGCGGCCGTGGTGCCCCGTGCACCTCCCCTGAGTGATGGGTTCCCAAGAAGCCACAGAGTAGCAGAGCACGTGCTTGCATGAGGCATTTTCAATCTGTTTTTAAATCTGATTCTCAGGGATGGGATGCCTGCCAAGTAGGGTATGATCTCTGTTGTGTTAAAACAAAAACAATAAAATGAACGAACTAGTTTTCAAGGAATGCTGAAGAGTGTTAAGCACTAATAAAGACGAGGGAGAGTAGGGCAGGAGGAAGAAGCCCGTGCTGGCAGCGTAACAAGACACAGGCAGGGAGGAAATGGCTCATGGGGTGAGACTGGATAGCTAAAGCTTTGTAGGGTCCCTGGCCCCAGATCTGGAGGGGGGGGGCAGCAGCAAATAAACCCTTGCCTCACTGCTACTTTGCAAAGGGAAAACCCATACCCAGGAAGGCTTGATATGCACAGCGGGAGGCCACTAGAGCAAGGGTGCGCATAGGCAGGCAGGCACTCCTTGGTGTGTTCGCTGTGTTTTGAAATTTCTGATGACTTCTTGGTGGGATTGTTGACTTCTATCCCATGTTTCGCACAGAAACTAATGTGTGATTGTGTGTGTGTGTGTGTGTGCTCACAGGAGATGCAGATGTGTGTGTGTGTGTGCGTGTTTGTGTGTATATGGGTGGGTGGGTGTGTTCAGCGAGTGGCTATTGTTAACCATAGGGCTATGCAACAAAAGACACATTACTAGAAACAAAACACAAGACCACCACTTGGTCTAGGGTTTCAGCATGATTGTGACCAAACCTTTTATAGAATTTCCTTATATGAAGGCACAATACCCTGAAACTTTAACGATAACAGAGTATTTTATTCCAGTAGGGTAAAATTAACCAGGAGCCTTGGGCTGTGCATGTGACTGCACCTATGTCGCAAAGTAGAAGGATGTGCATTTTGATACTGACGTTCTGTCTCTGTTACAAGCCCAGCCCGTGTTCTCTTGAGTGTTGAGTGTATACATTCTGTATGGAACCACAGCTGCCCCAGACAGCCCTGGGTTGGGAATCATCTTTACCCCACATTAGCGTAGCTGGCTTTTCTTCCAGGCATTGGTATACATGAAAATTACAAGAAGCAGGGGAAGGAGACATGGTGTCTTGTTTCCTGACTTTGGGTTTGTTTCTGTACTGTCTGTTCCCCCCTGAAATTCCATAGTGAGTTGCCAAACTTGAAATGCAACCACCAGCTGTCTGCATCTGGAACCTGTCAAGCAGTGGCTGTAGTTTGAACAAGTTATGTGTGCATGTAAAATATATCCATATATACATTATACAAGTATGCGCATGAAATGTATAGCTTCGTACTTTTGATACAATGTATTCATTTGTTAATTTTTAATTATATTTGATATAAATTGAAGGTTTGTTGCAAAACTTTATATTTAACAGTGTTGAGAGAGAGAGAGAGAGAGAGAGAGAGAGAGAGAGAGGTCCAATCACGCAACACAAATGGGATCTACTTTAAAAGAACCCCTTGACTAGTTTGCTGCCTGGATAGTATTTACAAACCAAACTTTGGATTCTGCTCTTGTTTCTACAATGACTTTTTGTATAAAGCAAAGTCCTTGGATTAAATAAAAATAACCAAAAAATTTTCAAAATCAAAACCCAGGATGCTGCTGGGTGGTACCTGAGGGTGGTGTGTCTCAGTGCGTCGGTGGAGAGGGTGCACTGCCAGGGAGGCTCAAGAATAATGGAGAACTTCAGCAATGTGCTTGTGAGCCCTGGATTAAATGCAAGAGCGAGATGTGGTCTGACAAACAGGGTGAGCATTTCTTGGAACCCTGCAGATGAGAGGGTGAGAGTTGTCCAGATGATGCAGAACAATAATGCCCAGAATGCTTTGATGCCCGATGCGTGAGAGGTGCTGATGCCCTGGAGTTCCCAGAAGACACTGCAGTGGAGGCTGTGAATGTAGGAAAGACTATGCTTACCCAGAATCCTGCAGTGCCCGGTGTGAGTGGGTGAATCAGATCCTGCAGCTCATAAGGCCCTTAGGAGATCAGCTTCTGAGCTTCAGGTTCTAACAGCGGCTGCTGTTGTGCTGTTGTTTACTTAAAAGTCAAGAGCCTAAAAAGGCATCAGTCCCTGGCCAAGTCCCTCCCGCTCAAAGAATGCATGTCCTAGAGTGGCCTCAGAGCTGTTACTGGTCTGTGCCCATCCCTGGAAGACACATGCCCACTGGTGTACATAGCAGAGACACATGGCCCCTGTGGACCTCATGCCTCTGCCTATTCCCTCAGTAGGTGAGGTGCCACAGTGATTTGACTGTTTAAACTCTAGAACAAGGGATGTGGAGAGTGAGCTGTGGGCATCATTACTAAGTGAGGAAGGACAAAGAGTCGGCCAGGCGTGTGATGAGGACAGCAGTGTGTACAGCAGCTGTCTAAACGGAACAGTGGTTTTAAGGCTACTGCCATCTAAAACAAAACAGAACAAAGCTAGGGTTGGCCATCTCAGTCTCTCAGTATGCCAAAGATAAGAGGAATGGTGGGAGGCAGAGGAGATTTCATCCATGTGCAGGAACAGCTAAAGGGGTCCCAGTTCTCCTGGGCACTGATGCAATATTAGTCTTAGAGAAAGAACTGGGAGGATGGGAAGAGAGGTAGTCATAATTAAGTCCTCATCAAGGGATGTGGTCCAGCTGGTCATTGTGTCAGTTCTAGATCTGGAGAGTGGTCCAAAGTTCACCGAGGGCACAAAGTCTTAGATGATTACTTCTCTGGGGGTGCAGTTTCATCAAGGTGGATAATAGCTTTCCTCTAAGAAAAGTCTGCCTCCTGAGCCTCTGCTGTCCCTGAAATCCAAGATAGCTACAGGTTTAGGATGATTGGGTACTTTTCCTTACCCTTTGGGAGTGTCCGGAACAAGATATTCTAAAAGTTTGTAAGATGCCTTAGGCTATTCTCCCTGTGCCTTCAGCCTTGACTGAATGAGATAGGCTAGGTACCACCAGTTCTAGGTAGACCAGATGACCCAAAGTAAAGGCGAAAGGTAAAAGATGAAAACAGAAATGCTAGCTCTCCCCCCCCCCCCCCGATTTTAGTTACATTGTTGTCTTAGTGCAAAAACAATAAGGTGCTTGGTTTATTTGGACTGTGTCTTCCTGCAGAATCTTGGAAACTGGCCTTTTCCTACCTGATGATGGATGATACCTGATGATTATATTCTCAGAGGAGTTGGAGTCAGGTTCTGAGTTGTAAGAGAAGCACACGCCTTTTTCATAAACACTTCTGTGTGTGATCATTTCCTTAGCCACATGAGGTCTATGGTAATAGTAATGGGGTTTTCAAAATTTCCTCTTGGTTGTAGAGAGGAATTGAAGATGCCCTCCCCAAGATTCCATTTACTGTCCCCACCCCAAGTGGTCCTGATGCTGAACCGTATATGAGGTAAAACGTTGACTGGGCATAGGACGTTTTAGCCAGCCGTGCTCCTGTGAGTAACTATAATAAACACCTTTATTTCCCAAGCGGGACTTGATGGAATCTTTGTTCTGTTAGCTCCTCCTTCCCACAAGTATCTTGTGGGAAGATACTTGTTTTATGTCTTCCCCAGGAAACTTGTGAAATAACTCCAAGAAAGTGAGGCCAGGGACCTGTTAGGTTGGTTGGAGCATAGCACGTCTTTCCTGTCAACCGCAAGCTTTCCTCAGGCAGATCTTGCAGTAGGAGGTGGAGATCATGTAGGACACAGTCTTTATCCTCTCTGAAAGCAAGGCTGGGTTAGTTATCTCTTGATGCAGGCATTTGGAGTAGGTGAGCATGTGCGGACAGGTCTCAGTTCTTTCATTCTTACTGCTCCCACTTAAGAGCGTGTTTGGAGTTCTGTCAGGGGAGCATAGCTGTTAGGATTGATTGATTGATTGATTTTTAGGGTTTTTGTTTTGTTTTGTTTTGTTTTGCTTTGGTTTGGTTTGGTTTGGTTTTGGTTTTTTGAGACAGGGTTTGTTTCCCTGTGTAACTTTAGAGCCTGTCCTGGAGTCTGTCCTGGAACTCACTCAGTAGACCAGGTTGGCCTCAAACTTACAAAGATCTGCCTGCCTCTGCCTCCCCAGTGCTGGGATTAAAGGCCTGTGCCACCACTGCCCAGCTCCTAGTATACTCTTGACTGAACGTGGGTCCTTTAGCTGGGGGAAGGTTGTCCTCTTTGACTGGGCATGCAACCTCAGGAGGGATGCATAAAATATGGTGAGAGAGGAAGAGGAGACCAGCCTAGCCAGCTAGGTCAGCCAAGCCAACCCTGGCGATTCATGAGGTGACACCCTGGCGATTCATGAGGTGACACTTGTCACAGCCAGATTGCCCTCATGTCTTACCTGTTCCCTAATAGTTTTAAGTGGAGATATTTGCTTGCAGATTTGCTTCATGCATGTTTTATCTGTAGTCCAATGCATTACTTCACTTATTTTGGGAAGTCCTAGCCAATCTTAGTACTTTTTCTAATGGGAAAAAGTAAGGCCATTGTTGAAAGGATTTTGTGGTGAAAGAACATCTCAGTGATGGGGGTGGGGGCAAGGAATACCACAGAAACCACACCCTGCCACAAATCTCACTCAAGGGCAGGGATGGGGTCAGCAACAGGCCAGGCCTTAATGGCAGGCTTTATATGAAGCATGCGCATAGGAAAAATAGGGCAGTGGCAGGGCTTTGGCGCTGAGTCATTGAAGGTGGGGTTGGGGTTGAGAGAAGGGGGAGCTCCAAGGAACTGTTCTGGAATGTGGGCAGAGGACTTCTGGTGGTTCTTAGTATGCCCAACAATTTTAGTATGCTTTGGGGTGGTTGTATTTTAGCAGAAGAAAAGAAATTGTGGTCAGATACAAAAGGTTAAATATAATTACTATTTTACACGGCTCTGAGACTGCTATACCTGGAAAAGCCGATTGAATGAAAAAAGGAAAAAGAAGAATAAAGAAAAAGGAAAGGAGGGCATGACTGCCCCTAGCTATGGTGGAGGAGACAGCTTATTGTAGATCTGTGGGAGAGCATAGCCAGAGCAGGGGCATCTGGGGGAGTCCAGAATGGACAGGACCAGGCTGAGCTGGGTCATGTGGGAGAGGGGAAGGGAGAGGAAACCAGGAGCAGCAGCCAAGAGGCCAAAGGTACAAAAAGGGTGGGTAACCAAAATGTCTGGATTCTATAGGGAAGAGCCTCTGGGGGGAGGACAGCCCAGCCCCTGGGCTAGAGAATTCAGGGTGGAGAGCAGGGTATGCCAGCCACACCCTGTAACTGAGGGATGCTGGGAGAACCTGGCTACCAGGTCCAGCTTAGATATGTTAAATAGGCACCTCAGTCATTTGTGGGGGGGTGGTGGGGGGTGGGGACAATGGGGGGGTTGAAGGTTAACACTGATCATCCTCAGCAGGCAGAGTGGTCCCTGTTCTAAAATCTTTTCTACTCCTCACCCTTTGTAACCAGAGAATTTTTACAAGATCATGACTATGTACATGTCTAAAGTACATAGAGAAAACAGCCCTTGTAAGAAGGGAGTGGGCAATGCCATGCGTGCCCATGAACATCCTGTGGTGGTTGTACCCATGCAGGTCCGAAGAGCACAGCTGCCTTCCATGAAAAAAATTGCTTAAGAGTAAGTCATCAGGAAATTTATTTTAAAACAAGTGTTGCATATACATATATATTTCCATTTATTAAAGATGAAAGCAAATTTGCATACTAATGAGAGGAAATGTTTGACTATTTTTACACAAAGAATTACGTCTTAGCTGAATATTACTATGCACACAGAAGGCAGAGCATTCGCAACACTATTTCAGAATTGATGTTTGGATTTTACAGTTACCATTGCTGAAAACACTGCTTCACATAAACACCACAAAATTTCAGAAATGTATTTAGGTACAGTTCAGAAATAGCTGGAAATTCCAAATTCCAAGTCAAAATTAATTTGATTTTTTTTAATAGGGCCAGAAGTACAAATAATTTAAAAGCACAAATACTGTAACATGGTTCACTCCAAATAGATGTTAGTAGTGATATATACTGAGGAATGATAGTAGCAATACTAAAGGCTGTTGTTTTCTGTAATTAAACTATTGTCCCTATAGGGAGGGTGCAGGGGAGCCACGAGTAGGAAGAAGGCTTATTGCTAATACAAAAGAGAGAACAGTCAAGGCATCTGCGGGAGTCCCAAGTTCAGGGACAGAGAGGGGCAGACTGGCAACAGCCAGGGTGGAGAGGAGAGCAAAGCGGTGGGGAAGCTTGAGGTGATAGCGGTAACCAGGGTAACCAGCTGGGGTGGGAGAGAAGCCAATACTTCTGGCTGAGAGCCAGAAGGCTGGAGGGGAAGGCACCAGGAGGTTAACAGGGTTTGCTGAGCTGGGGAAGTGACTTCTCAGATTTCTGAGGATGCTCTAGGGAATCCTCTTGTGTCAGTCCTGGGCTGAGCCTATCACTACCTTATGGGGATATTGGAAGTTTGGAACCTAATGGGTTTTCTGTCCCCCGATAAGAGATCTCCCTGCTGACTCAGTAAGCCAGATCAAGCCAAATTAAAAAGTAGAAGACCAGGTTTGTTCTGGGCAAAGCAGCTCCCCGGTGACTCCTCCTCCAGTCCCCAGAAATCAAGGCAGGAAAGGGGACAGGAGAAAAATCACATGGCCGAACTAAAGGGGGGTATTTATGAACTGTAGTCCAGGGGCGATGATGTGTTTGCCACAAGCTGGCCTTGTGTCCAAGTGTGCTTTTAGGCAGCGTCTTGGGCTGTTTGTGACTCTAGGGGAGGAGCCACCAGGAACTCGGAACTAGACTCCTTCGTGTTTGTTTGTTTTTTGTTGTTGTTGGGGGGGGGATTCTCCGAGGGTGGGGTTTGCAGATGGCAGGGATGGGGCTTTTGAAGAGGTGAACTGTTCCAGCTGAACATTCCCGACCTTCTTGGGTATATGGGTGCCGGTTCAAGTCTGGCTATTTGCTGTTGGCGTGGGACGACATGGGAAGGGAAGTCGGGAGCCCGTGGGCTCATTCTCGGTAGCGTGGGTGTAGCAGCATTGGTCTCCACCATCCTGGAGACCTCGAGGAAGCAGAGAAGGCAAGTTGCTAGGAGAAAAAAAATAGATCATTATCAGCCCTGTGAACTGGGCTAGCCATGGGAAGAGTGGAGATTGTCAGCAAGAATGGAATGGGTATGTACCCTGGTTGTACAAGAGACTAAGGTGAATGAGCAAGACACAAGAACAGTAAGCCCTTCATTGGGACATTCCAGAAGACCAGAGGGTGGAGGGTCCCAGCAGCTGGACAGACCCTCTATCCTGGATAGGTGCCTGCGTGAGCCTGGAGAGGTACCAGCACTGTGGCGAGGCTCACAGTGTGGGTCCTATCCATCAGGGCTCTGGAGATTTAGAAGATAAAGTCTTGAGAAGTACCACTGCATAAGCCGCCTGGGGTTCTATAGAATCAGTAAGTGAAAGACCTGGACCTGGGAGGGCCCAAAGAAGGAACGAGAAGAATGACTCAGAAGGTCTGAGAGGTGGTGGGTGGACTGGAACAGGATGGTCTCGAGGGCCTCCTGGGTGAGTTCAACTGCTACCTCTAGGGCTCTCAAATGTGGCTGCTATCCACACACGGTGGGGGCTAGTTGTTTGGATAGGAAAGCAATAGTCGATTTAAAGGCCTAGACAGGTGGGCTAGAACCGCAGTGGCCACTCCCACTTTTTCATCTGTATAGAGATGGTAGGGTTGGGTGGGGTCTGGGAGATCTAGAGCGGGGGACATTAGGAGGGCATCCTGCAATAAAGAGAAGTTATGGTGGACAGTGGCAGGGTGGGTGAGGGGCCCTGCGGGGGTCTCTCTGGATGTCTGGTACAGGGGCTTGGCCCTGATGGGAAAGTTAGGGATCCAGTGATGGAAGAATCCCATCAGGCCCCCAAATGAGAGAATCTGGACCACTGTGCAAGTCGCACAGGGCTCGGACTTTATCAGAGGTGAGAGCCTTAGGCCCCGGGTTTAGCTGAACGTCCAGATACCCAACAGTAGGAGGCCATAGCTGAGCCTGAGATGGGGAAAGCTGTTATCCCAGGGAGCCAAGGTAGCTTAGGAGCAGAGAGGTGGCCCATTGGGACAGAGACAGGGAGGGGCTTCAGAGAAGGAAGTTATCTACATAGTGGAGGACTGGGGCCAGAGGTAGAAAGATCCCAGGTCAAGGCTTGGCCAAAGAAATGAGGGCTGCCCCAGAAACCCTGAGGGAGTGCAGTCCATGTGAGCTGTCTGGAGGACTGGGTGTCAGGGTCCTTCCAGGTGAAGGCAAAGAGCAAGTGTGAGTCAGGGTGTAGAGGGACAGGAAAAAAGGTGTCTTTTAGGTCCAGGACGGTAGAGTGGGAAGTGGTAGGAGAAAGGCTAGAAAGGAGGTTGTATGGGATGTTGGTCGTGGGGTGGGTTGGAACAACCGTCTCATTAATGAGGTGGAGGTCCTGAACTAAGTTAGAAAAATAACTAAATTTTTAGATACTATAGCATGACCACTGTTTGTAATCTGCACTAAGATCTTCGTTGTAGAAAAAGCAGCTCAGGAGAGTGAGTGTCAGCAGCTGGAGTAAACTCAACCTTGGCACCACAGGAAAAGCTTGAGGACCCAAAATGATGACATTTTGACCTACCAGGGAAAGCATTTTAATTGAACACTTTAAGTTTTTTTTTTATTTTTTATTATGTATACAGTATTCTCAGTGCTCTGCCTGCAGGCCAGAAGAGGGCACCAGATCTCATTACAGATGGTTGTGAGCCACCATGTGGTTGCTGGGAATTGAACTCAGGACCTTTGGAAGAGCAAGCAGTGCTCTTAACCACTGAGCCTTCTCTCCAGCCCTTGAACACTTTAAATGTCATTTCAGCAGATAGGCCGTCATCCAACCTATCAAGTAAACCTGATTTCAAACAAACTTTGCTTATTTTTAGTTACTTGCTGCAGGCTTAATCTTGACAACAAATATAAAAGACTAAAGCTTCCCCGGGCGGTGGTGGCTCATGCCTTTAATCCCAGCACTTGGGAGGCAGAGGCAAGTGGATCTCTGTGAGTTTGATGCCAGCCTGGGCTACAAGAGCTAGTTCCAGGACAGGTTCCAAAGCTACAGAGAAACCCTGTCTCGAAAAACCAAAAATAAATAAATAAATAAATAGATAGATAGATAGCTAAAAGACTAAAGCTTGACCCTATAAATGACTACAAGCATAGTTTGGTGCACATTAAGGAATGTGATCATCTATAAGGTGACTGACCATTAACTTGATGTCTTAGTCACCTTTAATAGTTTGCAACAAGTGAGTAACTTTTACAAGCTTAGGATTTTTTCAGTTTTATCCTTGTTAAGTTTGAGCCTTAAAAATTTGAATTGAAGATTTAACTGGAGATCCTTTAACATCCAAATAAAACTTTAAACCATCAATACAGCCCACAGAGAGACTGGGGACCTCACTTTCCTGATCCTTTTATAGTGGGCCATTACAGAATATCGCAGTATTCTTGTATGCCTCAATTTATCCAAATAGCTAAAGTTTAATAGCAAAAACAAAGAAGCTAGACGTATATCTTCAAATCAGTTTCTGCTAGCCTGAATGGGCCTCGAGAATTTATAAACCTTATTTATCAAACATATCTTACTCATTCAACATATATTGTTCCTTATCTAAAGTTTTCTAGATGCCTGGTGTTGAACACAGTCAGCAAAGACATACATGGTGAGATGTATATCTCCAAGTGAGTTTCTGTTAGCCAGAGGAGACCATTATAACCTTAGGAATTTATAAACCTTAAACAAATACACTTTATTCTTCAAACATATGTTGCTTTTAAGTATTATTATTCCTAAACCTTGTTCATGATTTTGTCCTCATCTATTATTTTTACTCTCAGGACAAAAATCACCACTCAAAAATCCATTCTAGGGGGCCGGAGAGATGGTTCAGTGGTTAAGAGCACTGGCTGCTCTTTCAGAGATCCTGAGTTCAATTCTCAGCAACCACATGGTGGCTCACAGCCATCTGTAATGAGATCTGGCTCTCTCTTCTGGTGTGTGAGCATATATAGAGGCAGAATGTTGTATGCATAATAAATAAATCTAAAAACAAAAATACATTCTCATCTAAAACATCTTTGGGACCTACTATTGCTTCCTTAGTCTAAGAAGGAGATAAGCAGAGGCCTCAGAAGTACTAAGAAGTCTATGGGAACTGCCTTATTTAGCTTATACAAGGCGGTGAAACCACATGGTCTCATTTATTTTTATAATTATTTGCTTAATGTGCATTGGTGTTTTGCCTGCATATGAGTCTGTGTGAGGGTGTGCGATCCCATGGACCTGGAGTTACAAACTGTGAGCTGCCATGTAGATGTTGGGAATTGAACCTGGGTCCTCTGGAAGAGCAGTCAGTGCTCTTAACTGCTAAACCACCTCTCCAACTCCATGTCTTCTCTTTGGTAAAGATGGCAGCCAGCCATATTGTTGCTTCTATCCTGATGAGGACATCAACCAAGATGGTGGCAGGCATGGGTGCTATTTACCCCAAGGTAAGCCCATTAGGCACACACACCCCTTTTTTTCTTTTTTAAAACACCTGTTTTCCTAAACAAGAGTTGAATCTACACTACCCATAAGCATGCTGTAGTGTAGTGTTTTTTTTTTAACTCTTAACCCTTTTTGTTATGAATTTTAAGCTAATGTTTTGTTACAAATTTCACATTTTTTAACCCCGCCCAGTGAACTTACAGATCTTGAGCTATAGGAAGTTTACACAACAGTCTTACAAATTGAGATACAGTTTACAGATTAGCAAAAGTTTTAGAGATGGAAGAGAAGAGAGTATTTAGAGCGTTAAATAAAACCAAGAAGAGGAGTATGAAGCAGGCAGCAGCAATCCACTCTGGGAACAGCTTACTTTTGTCCATTTTAAAGCATGTAGTGTGTTTCCCTGTTCTGTTCTGCTTTGCCCTCCTCCCTGTCACAGTGTCAGGTGGCCTGCCTGATCGAGGATGAGATTTTGGAGCAAACTTCTAAACAAGCATTCTTGGGCCTAGAGAGGGAGGGCCATAACCCAATTCCAGAGTCAGCTTTTAAAAAATAAAGTAGAACAAGAACCGCACGCGACAATACTTAAACATTCTCCATACCCAAAGACATCTGTAAAGCATCACCTAGAGTTCAGAGGGAGGACTAGAGAGCAGCAGAATGAAGATTCAGAGATAAGAGCAGGGAGCCAAGAAGACTCAGATAGGAGATGTTTGAGAGCTGAGAGCAGAGAGAGTTTAGAGATACGAGATTTGGGGAAATTTGTATGGTAGCAGATGTTGTTCCGACCTGTGAGAATTTGGGAATCTAGTGTGCCATCTTTGGCCATTGAGCTGTACCAAGGCTAAGCCGTTTGTAGTGTGACATCCAGGCTAATGGAATCTCTGAGGCCAAGGAGGAAGATATTAGAGAGGCAGGTGAGAAGTATTCCGAAAGGGAAGAGTCCATGGTTAAAGAGAAGAGCCGGCTGAAAGACAGAGCAAGCAGAAAGAGTCTTCAGAAGCAGAGTGGTTAGGAAGTAGAGAGGCTTAGAGAAAAGGGTCACAGGAACTCCACCTGAGGGAGGATGCCAGTACCTTAGAGACCCAGGAAATTGCCTGATGTACCTGCAGAACTTTAACAGGTGCAGAAGCAAAGCAGGCAGTCTCTGGGGGCAATGAGGAGAGAGAAGTGGTTAGCCATAGTGAGAGACAGGACTAGTAAGGAGGCAGCAGAGAGGAGAGTATGGGGACGGGCAAGAGAGACATTGAGCTCCAGGAGTAAGCTGAGAACATGGAGGGAGGGAGAGCAGGCATGGGAGAGAGAAGGATTAGTGTCCTAGTGACAAGAATTTCAGCCTGGGCATCTGCACGTGCCCAGGGGAGACTTGTCAGAAGGAAATGCCCCTTTCCCTGTGATGTGTAACATGAGGGCCTGCTTGTTGGGTTTTCTGTCCCGCCCAGTTCCCACAGCCCGTAAATCCCAAAGAAAAATCACAAAGAGGTCTCCATAAGTTATAAACTGATTGGCCCATTAGCTCAGGCTTCTTAACTCTTATAACTTATATTAACCCATTATTCTGATCTATTTTAGCCACATGGCTCAGTACCTTTTTCAGCAGGGTAGGTCACATCCTGTTTCTTTGGTGTCTGGACAGGACTGGAGAGGAATGGGCTTCCTCCTTCCCAGAATTCTCCTGTTCTCCTTGACCCGCCTCCACTTTCTGTCTGGTTGTCCTGCCTATACTTCCTGCCTGACTACTGGCCAGTCAGTGTTTATTTAAAACATAATTGACAGGATATAGACAATTGTCCCACATCAGTGATGGGTACCCAACAGGATAGAAAAAAGCTGCCTGGCATACCAGCATGGCTTTTGTAGCAGTAGTAGGCTCCAGTAGCCAACAGAGGCTGTGTTCCAGGAGGGAGCAGGGAGAGGGACGAAGCAGCTGAGGGGGTGAACCCTAACATTTGGAGTTAAATATGGTGGGTGGCAGAAGGCAGCAGAAACAAGCAATCCATACCTTAGGAGAGTCAAATTAACAGCTTGGATGAGTGAAGAAAGACTGGGCCCCTTGGAAAGGGGTCCATTTGTGGCCCCTCCTGGGTGTTCAGCTCCAGATATATAAGCTGGTGACATGACCACTCCGTGGTATGGTTAAAGGGAAGGTTTTCATTGTTGCTATGAGGGAAAGAATCGTCAGAGGAATCCGGAAGAGTCTAGAGCAGAGAAAGACATAGATGGAACATGGCCAGGCAGCAGGGAAAGAAGGGAGAATAGTAGGGGACAGAGAGTAGAGAAAACAGGAGCAGACCATGGAGAAGCACAGTGGGAATAGCAGGGAGGTAAAGAGAAAGCATAGCTGTGGGGAGGGAAGCCCATGAGCTGGAGCTGGAGGGAGTTTAGGGTAGGGGAGAAGCAGAGAAGGGCTGGGATGCTAGTGTGGACTTTGAAATGTGTTACTGATATTTGTGCCAGTATGTGCTTTGATTTGCTGATAGGCACCACAGGTAGCCATGTGTCCCTTCTGCCAGAGGTGAGGGAAATAACTCCTTTTGACAGATGGGAACCAGGTCCACAAGTTCCTGAGGAATGCTGGCTTTTATCTAACCTGAGATCCTCCTTGCGCTCATTTTCTGGAGTTTTAAGACTGCCTTTTGGAGTCTGCGGAAACTGGAGTTTTCATTGGACTTAAGAGTGTGACTTAAATGCAGATCTAATTGGATCCCAGAACAGCAAGGGCCAATGGCAGCACGTGAGTGACCTCAAACTACCACAAAGGTGATGCAGGCCATTTTGAGAGCTGCTCCACAGTCTCCAACACTGAAAGGCAAAGGCCTTGGAGTCCCGTATTCCCTACTCAGTCGACACAGGAAATGTGGTGACGTCATCACCTGGTGATAGACACAGCCCGCCTTGGTCCCTAGGACCACATTAGTACAGGCCTCCAAGTCTGGTTTTTAAACAGCCAGAAGATCAGTTATATCAGTCTGGCATTTTCAATTATTGTGTGTAATATTCACATAAAGCTTGGGCAAAAACTAAATGCTTTTAAATAAACCCTGAGCAGACTGATATTTTTGTTCTTATAAGTCAGTGCTTCTCTGAATGTTACCAAGAGTAGATCAATAACTTAAAGAGAAATTCATTGATTTTGGTAGAGGTTTGATATCAGTGTACTGAACCTTGACATTAGGAATGTCATAACATGTGTGTATCATCTCTGTCTTACCTTTTACATAATTTACCCAGAACTTAATGACTTGTCCAAACTTTTCAGCTTCCTGTTTATTGCTATGCCCAGATCCACAAAGTCCCCCCAAAACCAACAAGGAGACCAAATCCTGTATGTAAAAACAAAGAGCTTTTATTTTATATAAGTTTGCAAACTCGGTCTCTCCATATGTCCAACGTATTGGAATAATGGAGAGCCCCGAGTTCAGTTAGAGTTGTGTTTTTATAGTAGTAAAGGTGGGGGTGAGGGATTTCTAAGGTTCAGGACCCCTGATTGGCTGACATTTGTCTAGAGGTGTCCTGGTGAGTATGCTGGCAGGTGATCCTATCTACAGTGGTTGGGACACTAGGCATTTCCTTTGGATGGTCTGTTTTTGGGTGGTGCTCAGGTAATCTTAGTTTACGGTCTTTCCTACAACCAGATATTGCTTCAGGGTAAACTACTGAGATTCAGGCTTCCATTAAATTTATTGATGACTAAGTTGTACTCTGGCAGGTGATAATAGTTGGAAGTAAAAAACTTCCTTTGGGTGATCTGTTCATATTTAGCTTATCATGGCTGGCTCCTACATTTCCCCTTCACCAATGACAGGACCCAATCATGGGTCCTGCTGCTTGCCCATGGTTTTAAGGAGGTATTATTGTGACCTAAGAACTACTTTAGTTAATAAATCCATTAATTGACCACTGTGGGCCTATTTTTCTGGTATATCAATGGGCACTATAAGTAGTTATCCTGTCCCCCATGCCAGGGAGTTCCCCCTTGTCTCAGTCTTTCAACCTTTCAAGCAGGGAACTTGGGACAATGTGTTCCTTTCTGCACCTACTTCCAGCTGACATTGGGGCACTGTTATCAAGCAGGTTGAAAGGCTAGCCAGAGGTAGGGAGGAAATTCAGGCAATGGAGCACTCATCAGACTCTGTTGAAGGGACAGGAAACATTTGTATCAGCTAGACTAGTCCACATCAGCTTTCAGGAAGTCCAGGGCTTGCCGCCATTCAGAGCAGGTTGCAGTCAGCAACTGATGCTTAGATGCGTCTGCCAGCCAAGTGCAAGTCTATTGAGATAAGTTTAAACTAGGAACAGAAGTCAAAATTTATGTAAAGAAAAACCCATATTGTAGAAAAAGAGCAGATAACGGGCATCTGTAAACAGAAGGAATAGACTCATACCTTTGAGTCCTAGCAAAAACTACAGAGTTTGGTTAGAAGCATGTATAATTTTCTGCTGTCCAGAGGACCATGTATGGTTTGGACAGAGATGCCTTTGGTTAGATGAGAAACGCCTTTTAATTCATATTTAAATGGCAACTAGAATAAAACCAGGAAGGAGGAAATAAGTGATCTCAGTGTTATTTTGTCCCACCCAAGCATGGTGTGGACAGCTCTCCATGTTGGAAGGAGTTCAAATCCCTTATAAATCAATGTGTTAAAAACTGTCCATGGATCTTTGCGTTTGAGGGGCCAGCTTGGCCTGCAGGACAGCCAGAGCCACATAGAGAAACCCTGTCTCAAAAAACAAAGCAAAATGTTAATCTTGATTTAAAGTGTTAGCTGCTTTATGTGACTCTTTCCCTCATAAGAGCAATTAGCTGGGTACTGTGTTCTGAAGCAACGGCAGGCCCACCGACGTCAAGCTGATCATTTTCTTCTTCTTTCCCCCAAACATGACGTGAGGACTCACTAGTTCTCTGAGACGATTGCAGCACAGAAGTAAAGAAGATAAGCACTCACACCCAGGGAGAGAAGATAGGGAGTTAAGTGTAACATGTGCCTCCTGCCGTGTGGATGTCAGTCATGGATGTGTGGGAAAACAGCCCAGAGAGAGAGGAATTAGTACTTGTCTTAGTTAGGGTTTCTATTGCTATGAAGAGACACCATGACCTTGGCAGTTCTTACAAAGAAAACATTTAATTGGGGTGGCTTACAGTTTAGAGGTTCAGTCTTCATGGTGAGAGGCAAGACAGCAGGCAGGCAGACCTGGTGCTGTTGGAGTCCCTACATTTTGATCCAAAAGCAACAGGAAGTGAACAGTCTCATTGGGTGTGGCTTGAGCATATATGAGACCTCAAAGCCTGCCTCCACAGTGACACACTTCCTCCAGCAAGACCACACACCTACTCTAACAAGGCCGTACCTCCTAATAGTGCCTTTCTTTCAATTTGGGGGCCATTTTCTTTCAAACAACCACAATGTATATTGCCCATCTCATCATCGTCCCAGAGAAACGGCTGGGAGCCTCACAGAAAAGCCTGGATTTGTACAGGGCCATGCTAGCTAGAAATAGCAGACTCTAAGACCCCATACAGCCAGATTTTAACATCTCCTTGCTCCACTTTGCTGGCCTTACTTTGTCAACCTTCCCAGCATCCAGAAATTCAAGTTCCTATCATAAGAGGGATTCGGTACTGGCTCCCTGTGAATGTGCATCCTAAAAGTGCTAATTCTCTTGGCATCTGCCACTGCCATGCACTTCCCTATCCAGAAGTGGAGCAGGGAGAGGCCCAGACATACTTCAGTTCCTGGTCTCCCATGTAATAGAAAGGGAAGCAGAAGAAAGAGGATTACTCAGGTCCTCCACAGATATCAGTCATTCTGTCTGCCTGTCTGCCTGTCTATCTTCCTTCTCTCTGTCATCTACCTCTCCATCTATCATCTCTTTCTCTCTTTCTATCTCTATCTCATTTCAAGTAAGTTTGCCTAGTGCCTCAGCCAAAGGGATGTGCAAAGAAGAAAGGAAGAAATGGGGGACAGAGTGGATCCTTTAGCTGTAGCTTGAGAAAGTGGAAAACTAGAATGTTGCTGTATGTACTCAGTTGCCTTCAGCGTCCCAGCCAACACCCCAGAAATGGCAAGGGAACACTGGGGCGTCTTCGAGAATGTCAGAGTCTTTCTCAGAGAGTTAGAGTTCTGGAAACTAAATGTCACCAAAGCCAGCGTGCATCAGTGCTTTCGGGTTCTCGTCTTGAGAATCCGAAGAATGAATTTTGTGGTGCAAAGACGGAGAGTTTTAGGAAAAGGTTTATTATAAATTCATTGGGTGGGAGCTCGGGGTGGGGGCATGCTGCTTGAGTTAGGTTGGCACAGAGGTCAGAGGTCAACATATGATGGGCAAGCAGCTAGACAGGCAGGCACATGGGCCGGGCAGAGCCTTAGAGAAAGTAAAAAGTCAGTAGGAAGACGCAGCAGAACTCATGCAGCTCACAGGGACTCTAGAGCATGTTTTAAAAACCCTTTTATATTTAGATATTTTAAAAATATTCCAAGCTGTTTGTAATTTTCCTTGGTATATTCAACTGAAAAAATATAGTGGCCTTAGTGAAACTACAAGGAGGATGATAATATTGGGGTTTTTCCAATGGCCACATTTTTTTTTAACAATGGCTTACCCAGACTTTATTTGAACCATGTCTTTATGTCTGAAAAGACTCATTTTTTTTCACAATTCTCTCTCTCTCTCTCTCTCTCTCTCTCTCTCTCTCTCTCTCTCTCTCTGTTTTTTTTCTAGACAAGGTTTCTCTGTAGCTTTGGTGCCTGTCCTGGAAGTAGATCCTGTAGACCAGGCTGCCTGCCTCTGCCTCCCAAGTGCTGGGATTAAAGGCTTGCGCCACCACTGCCCGGCCCTTTTCTCATTATTAACTGGTTCAAAAAAATTTCTAATTTTTAACTTGACAGGGGCCTATTATAAATCTTCAAGAAGGAATTCAATTTGTGGAATTATCTCTACTTTAAATACAACTGATTAGATCCCCAAGTAATACAACTTCTTATTAAGAAGAAAGAAAGAATTAGCTGAGTTCAACAAGTTGGGTTGCTATGTCAGTGCTGATACTAAACATTTTTAAATATTAGAAAGGTTTTGCAGAGCTGGCACAGTGGTGCAGTGGTTAGAGCACCGGCTGTTCTTCCAGAGGACCTGGGTTTGATTTCCAGCATCCACACGGCAGCTCACAACCATCTGTAACTCCAGTTCCAGGAGATGGGAAGCCCTGTCTGGTCCCTGTGGACACCAGATATGCACATGCTATAGATGCAAAACACATACACATAAAGATTTTGTGCAGAACTCATGGTCAATGTCAGGGTCTAGAATCACCTAGAACACAAGCGTCTGTAGCTGTTGCTACATCTCTGTAGCTGCTGGGCACGCACGTGAAGGATTGCTTTGATCAGGTTGGTTCAGGTGAGAAGGTTCATAAAAGTGGGTGGCACCATCCCTTGGGCTTGGGTTCCGGGCCATAGAAGGTGGAGCCATCAGTCTCTTTCCTGAGCTGGATGAAATCATGTGACCAAGTCATGGTTCCTCAGTTGGATGAGATCATGTGACCAGGCCATGCTTCCTTGACTTCCCTATCATGATAGACTACACCTTGGTGAACTGGAGCCAACGTAAACTAAAACTTTCTTCCTTAAGTTGCTCTCACTGGGATACTATAACACAGCAATTGAAAAGAAAACTAAAACAGAAAGCATACGTCAAAGAAATAAATACAAATAAATAAATAAAACTGGTTTTATTAGTTTTTGTTTGTGATACACAATGAACTTATCCATTTATATGGATAATATGATTTATGTATTAGAGAATACTCAATATAATGTTATGTAATATATCCATTATACAGTTATGATTTTTACACAGAAAAACCCAGTCACCAGTTAAAACACTTATTGTGGTTTTATCAAAATTAGCCAGATGCTAGAGCAAAAAGTGACCTCAATGAAGGAGTAAATACTTGCTCAAGAATAACAAAACTTGCTAAATTAGCTAAAAATAATTTTTAAAGGGCATTTCTTAGAAAAATATTCATATTCAGAAACATGACCTATGCTGTGAACGTTATTTAATAAAATAAGGAAAACGTATAACCTTAATAGCCCACATTTACCAGTTAAATGTGGGTTCAAATATTCCATAGTATAGTTAGCCAGGATTAAAAGTACTAAATAATTTTCATGTTTTGCACTTGGGAAGTAAACGATGCAGTGATACAAGATGACTAATTAACTTCCGTTTTCCTTTCTTATTATTTTGTAAATAGTAAATTTAGTTATTTTCAGAAGTTACTTTTCACGTATGCTCTCTTGTTTTAGTCATTAGTAATACTTGATTCATAGGAGAAAGAAATTTTCTTTTTAGAAAGAAATTTAAAATAATATGCCACCATTGTCAATTTATTCTCTAATTTCTCCACTCCATTCCTTTGTGCTCTATCTCCTGTCTTTATCCCTTATCCCTGCCCTTTGTTCCTCTGGGACAGATAAGTCTCTTTGGTGCTGAGAACTTGGTCTTGGTCCTGAACTGACACTGATCTCCTTCACACACAATTTCACTTTCATTCGTAAACTAAAAATACGATTTAACCCAGGTGACATATGCAAGGAAAGAGGAAAAGGAGAGGGAAGAGGAGGAAGAAAGAAGCCTTCTCCAGACAGCAACATTCACAAATGTTTGCACAGGTTAACAACCTCAGAAGAAAAGTATAAAGTATTATGTTATTTAGAGGTGATGCCTTGCTCTGGCTCAGGCAGACCTAGAACTTGCTCTATACTTACAGAGATCCTTCTGCCCTCCTCTCTGTATCTAGGCTGAGCAAGGTATCCCTCTATAGGGAATGGGCTCCAAAGAGCCAGTACAAGTAGTAGGGATAAATACTGTGAACTAATGGTTTTTATTGGGGGTTATTGGATGAAGGGATACTTACAGGAGCAGACATAATTCAAAGACAGTTATATCAAAACCAACCGGCTTAGGCTGGGAACCTGGTTCACACTGCACAGTCTGCAGGCAGATCAACAGATTAGAAGATTGGACAGTGTCTCTTCCAAGTGCCTCAGCTGGTTTAAACCTCTTTCAGGCAAGTGGCCTCATTTGTGCTTTCCCAAATAGTTGGTCTGCTCTCAGAGTCTTCTTTGCAGCTTGGCTTCTTGGAGTGACTCTCAGCAGTGTTTATTGTGTACTGATTAACTAGGAGGAGCCTAGTGAATCTGATCAGTTTCATGGACTTCCTGAAGCTATTTTGAGTAGTTTACCTTCTAGGCTTAGGAGCGTCCCTGCAGGATGGAATGTTTCACTCTGGAAGAATGGAGGAAACAATACACAAATAAATACAAACAAAAAAAAATGATACCAAGGCAAATGTTGCAAGGGGACCTGCTGTAGCTCAGCTTTCTCTTGAACTAGTGGGATAGATCTGTGTCAGCTAGAACCAGGGGTGACAGAAGTGTTGACTGTTACCCTCATTAACTTCCAGTGTTTGCACAGAGTCTGCAGTATTAGTTGTAGTAATAGGAGCGGCGGGGCTCCATCCCCAACACCCCAGCCGCCTGCTCGGCTAGCTTATGCCCCGAAATAACAACACACAAACTGTATTCATTTAAACACTGCTTGGCCCATTCTCTTCTAGGCTAATTCTCACATATTAATTTAGCCCATTTCTAATCATCTGTGTGTAGCACCCCAAGGTGCACTTACCGGGGAGATTCTAGCCTAGTCCATCCTGGGTCGGAGCTTCATCCCGGGAACGGGGCATGGCGTCTCTCTCAGGCGTCTGCTCCCGAGAGCAGAGCGGTCGAGACTCTGAGCTCACTTCCTCTTCCTCCCAGCATCCTGTTCTGCCTACTTCTCCCACCTATCCTCTAACCAATAAAATGGGCCAAGGCAGTTCCTTTATTAGCCAATGACCTTCCTCCATCAATTAGTGACAGGGCACTTCTGGGAGTAGGAAGAGTGGTGCTTTGAGGAGGTTTGTGAAAGATGATCTAAAAGGTGTATGCACGTGTGTGCGTGCGTGTGTGTAAATACCTATGTGGTAAGATTACTGAAGCAATAAAAGGTCAGGTGCTGTTTATTTTATCCACGAGCAAGTGATTGAATGGTTCCATGGCTAACCACCAATCAGATGCAACCTCAGCTGTGGCAGGTTGAAGCTGGTGGTTGTGGTCCATGGGCTGGAAGCCGAAAGGACTCTAGGTAGCTCCTGTGAGCATGGCTCTGGCAGGTCTTGCCCTTCTCCCCATTCCCTCTGCCTGGCTAAAAACCATCAGATTACATTCCTAAAGCTAGCCACCAAGGTCTGTTCCCTTATTTGGCCACCTCCTCCTCCTGAGTCTGACTATCAAGGTCCAGCTATAGATTGGAGTCTAGCAATCAGAAGCCCCCTTTGGCTCACCTAATTAACATGCCCAATTAAAATTAAACTCCTCATCCTAACATGGGATTTCCCCTTTTGCCTTTATAAAGTGCCATTTGCTTAAGTGCCACACCTGTCTCCTCTCTAACCAGAGGCTGTCTGTTGTGTGATATTTTGATTGTGTTCTGACAGATAAAGCTTGCTTGGAGTCAGAGGGTGGAGCTAGGGAGCTAGCCACTAGCTGACCAAAATTAACCATAGAGGCTTGGAGGACTGTAGACAGAGAGGAGACAGGAAGTAGTAAAGTGGAGCTGAGAGAGGATCTCTCCCCTTTTGGAGGAAGGAACGGGAAATGTAGGAGGTGACAGGCAGCTGCTCTGCTGTTTCTCCGCTCTTTCAGGTTCTTACCCTGATATCTGATGCCTGATTTTTTGTTGATAAAGATGAATTAGATTAATGCCTCATCTGATCCGACTTTTGTGGCATGAATTCACAAGAGAGCTGCTTGCCCGACTTTGCAGCTGCCAGCACCTACTGGAGCTGCACCTGCTAGAGTCTCATGCTGCTGGCTGCATTTCCCTTTTCCTCCCCATGTCCTCTGAGCGAATCTGGGATTTTCCTATTGCGGCCTGTCTATAGCAGGCTCCACAAACCCCAAACTCCACCGGCTCCTGGGCTCCAAGCTGCCAGAGTTAGCTCCTCACCACTGACCAGCTCTGCCTTCAGGCAGCTCTGTTCTCACTTCCTGCCTGTCATATGTGCTGCTTTGCACGCTTCTGTGTCCACCTTTCAGACAGCCGGCTCTTTGGCTCCTTTGCCCCGTAGGTTGTGGGCTTTCACGGGACTCCCTCCTCAGGCTGCTGCCACACTAGGGTAGCTGCCTCGACACCTGCTCAGGCAACCGCCATGGACTCTCAGCTCACAACTCTCAGCTAACAACAATCAGCCGCAGCTGTCCTCAGCCAGGCTGTGCAACAGCTGTGTTCTCCACCCAGCCATGCTACACAGTGACAGCCAGCCTTACACTTCACTATCACCCTCAGTAGATTTGGTGGGACAACTTAGAATTCTTAAAAGGGAGAATTAGTTAAAAGAGAGAGTGAGAGTTTTTTTTTTCCCCACATTAAAAAAAATGGGAAACAATATTATGATGGAGGGAATTAGGTCTCTGTATAATGCCACAATGGATGGTTTAAAAATGATACAATTAAATGAGGAGATAATTAACTTAGCTGGGATTTACATAATGTCATTATCAGTTTGGTAATTCTTGTTTTATCCCTAAAAACGATGGCTGATATCAGTGCCAAATATGCTAAGACATGGGCCATAGAGAAAAGTTATAACTGATAAGACACAAGCCTTGGAAAAACTTATTAAAACAGATAATAGAGATATTCAAACAGACAGAGGAATTTAAAGGAGAACCATCCTTTACCATTCCACTATGAAATTGGAGAAGAACAGCCTAAGGTTATCAAAAAAACTAACCTTAATTTATCTAGTCACCATACAGGAACAGCATTCTGCCAAATGACAGATATCTCCAAGGTTATGGAAGAGCTCATTAGATTCCTAGGGAAATATTATATTTTGGAAGATTTAAAGAAGCGATAGTCTCATATGGTATGCATTCACCTTTTGTGAGGCAGATGTTAAATTAATGGGCAACTAGTTATCCCACAAGACTGTGAAAACTTGGTTACAGCAGTATTGGACCTGTCCCTCAATTATAGTGGGAAACCTGGCGGAAAGATGAGGCTAGGACCATTGAACAGTGAAGTCGGGCTAGAGGTATTAAAATTTCCCAAGACCAACTTGTAGGAGAGAGGACAACTGTGCTGACATATGAAGACAGTCTATAGATGATGAACACACCTTGGGTCTATGCCATACAGAAGCTTTGAATGCTTGGGACAGAGTTGAAGAAGTCAGAAAGAGAACTAAGTCATTTAATAAAGTTATACAGGGCCCCCCAAAAAACCTTCACTGATCTTTTTTTTTTAAACAAACATTGATTTAAACTATAAATAGAATGATACCAAATCCAGGAGCTAGACAAATAATAATTGAATCTTTGGCTTTTGAAAATGCTAGTTCACAATGCAGAAGGGTAATTAGGCCTCTAAAGGCAAGACCAGCACCCCACAGTGGAGTGAATCTGAGACACAGTCAATATTGAATCTCATAACCATGGTGATACTTGGATAGGGGAGGTGATTTCCAAAGACTTGAAGAAAATTCAAAATGTCATATGTTTTAATTGTGGTAAGCAAGGTCACCTAAAAAGGGATTTTTTTTTGTGTGTGTGTGTTTTGGACAGACAATGGTTTTATTTTTTTTTAATTTATTTATTTATTAAGGATTTCTGCCTCGTCCCCGCAACCGCTTCCCATTTCCCTCCCCCTCCCCCGATCAAGTCCCCCTCCCTCATCTGCTCGAAGAGCAATCAGGGTTCCCTGACCTGTGGGAAGCCCAAGGACTGCCCACCTCTATCCAGGTCTCATAAGGTGAGCATCCAAACTGCCTAGGCTCCCACAAAGCCAGTACGTGCAGTAGGATCAAAAACCCACTGCAATTGTTCTTGAATTCTCAGTATTCCTCATTGTCCACTATGTTCAGCTAGTCCGGATTTATCCCATGCTTTTTCAGACCTAGGCCAGCTGGCCTTGGTGAGTTCCCAATAGAACATCCCCATTGTCTCAGTGTGTGGGTGCACCCCTTGCGGTCCTGAGTTCCTTGCTCGTGCTCCGTCTCCTTCTGCTCCTGATTTGGACCTTGAGATTTCTGTCCGGTGCTCACATGTGGGTCTCTGTCTCTGTCTCCTTTCATCGCCTGATGAAGGTTAATATTCATGAGGATGCCTATGTGTTTGTCTTTGGATTCACCTTCTTATTTAGCTTCTCTAGGAACATGATTGTAGGCAATGTTTTTCCTGGGACTAATCCAAACAGAAGGCCCCTGACTTCAGGAGTATGCAGGTGTAGTAAAGATCAACATTGGACCAATGAATGCAGATCAACAAGGCACAGACAAGGTAACCCTTTCTCATAAGAAAACACCTTGTGTGGGGGAGACTCTTGCAGGCCCCTATGTCAAACTTGGTTGAGTCATTCTTTATCTCATGGGGGTAAACTCCTCCCCAGAGCAATAAAAGGACCTAATGCCTATTGTAAAAAAACCATACTGTTATGGATGATAGAATACCTTTAGAAGATAAAACAAAAATTTCAGAAGAAACCATAAAGCAAATATTTCGGCAAAATTCTGTAAATGATCAAAGACCAAAGTTAAAAATACTAATAAATAGCATTATAATTGCGGGTCTGATAGACACAGGGACAGATTCAATAATAATTGCACCAGAATCTTAGCATCTATTTGGCCTCTTCAGGAGGTAAATGTTCTGCTTTTAGGGGTTGGAACTTTATCTCAGGTAAAACAAAGAACAAGATGGGTCAAATGTATAGGGGTAGAAGGACAGAGAAGAAAATTAAAGTCATATGTGGTTAACATATGATAGAGAGTTGATCTCCAAAATATATAAATAACTCAAGAAGCTAGGCAACAAAATATCAAACAACCCAATTAAGAAATGGGATGGAGGGGCTGGAGAGATGGCTCAGAGGTTAAGAGCATATGCCCAAAACCGCAAGAACACCGCAAAAAAACTTGCTCAATAATATCCATAGCAACATTATTCATAATAGCCAGAACCTGGAAACAATCTAAATGCCCTTCAAATGGTGACTGAATAAGGAAAATGTGCTACATTTACTCTATGGAGTATTACTCAGCTGTTAAAAACAATGACCAACCCAGATGCCTGCTTAGGGAAGTTAGCCTGAGCTTTGCAACAAGTCGATGCCACAGGGACTAAAGGGGGAAAGAAGAGAGGGGATTGGTGCTCAGGTCAGAGACCGACCGTGCTCCAGGCTTTGAGTGTCCACCACCGAGCTGCCTGCAGCTGATGTTACAAGCTCTGGGTATTGGGACACTCCGCTCCTGAGCTTTTCGAGTTCTTTAGAACCCTTCTGTAGCCAGGGCTTAAGGTTCTCATCCTCTATGGTTTCAGTTCTCAAGTTCCTGCTTCCGGAACGTTTGGAAGCTGCCTGGTGGGTCTAGGTGCAAGCACCAGGGGTTCTTCTGTTCTTTGTTTAACTAACTCAGCCCCCACCAGCCGTAATACAGACCACTGCCCAACAATAAGCCATAAACAGGCCACTTCACGGAAGCCTTCACTAGCGCCTAGTGTTGTAACACCATGGGATAGTACACAGAAGGAAAACTCCAGGCCAGACCCAACCAGACTGACAACAGCCTTCGTCTATAGCCAGGAGAGGAGCACCACAGGCTGGAATTCCACCAGTCACAGCCTGATAGGCGTACAGCTCCAGCCCTGTACAAGAACCGATCGTAAAGGCCCCTCCCCCATTAGCCACCTACTTGCCTCTCATTGCACCAGCCATTGACATTTTGCTCAGTCCCTGGGTGATCTTCTCACTGCTATTCTGAGGGAGAAGAGCTTTGAGTTGAGCGGGCTATGTAGAGTTTCACCGGGGCTTCTCTTGCCCACCCTGGAGTTGCTTCAAAGTCACTGTCGAGTGTTGAAAGGGACTGGCCTGCTGTGATAACAGTCCACAAAGTTGCTTTTGCCGACAAATCCTGCTGTCCATCAAGCAGCTAGCCGTCCAATCTGAGCAGCATCTTGTTCATCTGAGACACCAAAGGGTGCTTAGAGCAAAGACACAGTTGGCATCTTTTACAACGCTTAAACCCTAGCGTGTCCTCAGAAAGAGCTGGACCCCTCTGATGCGTCACCACAGCCACCCACGACTTCCCGCCTAGGGACATTTTCTACAACACGGCTCCGCCAAGTGCAGCCTGGAGGAGGAAAACAGATGCGAGGTGAGGGCTGCTGAAATGGCGGCCATTTGAGGACGCGGAGTTAAAGAGAGGAGCAAGCTGCTAGAGAAGCTGCCCTAGAAAGCTGTATTTGGGTCGTCTCGAGCCTTTGGCACCGCAGCAGCAAAATCCCGGGGGTGAATGGCCACAGAAGTGGTGCGGGAGTGTCACCAGCTGGACTGAGATCCCACACACCCTACGTATTGAGGGCGTCTGGTATCCTGATCATCTACAGCCAGACCTTCCTGAGCACGCTGGACTTCCACTGTAGTTTCTAAAACAGGATCCGGCTTCAGCATAAAGTTTCTCTATCGAATCTGCAGTCAAAGGTCAAGGCAATGAATTCTGCTGTTTTTCATAAGAAAACAATAAAATCCAGACCCTGAGCAACATACTGATATGGTTTGACTTGTTCCCCAAAGACCATCCATGTCTTTAAAAGGATTGTGGTAAGCAGCAGGGTCTTTGGAGGATGGATTACCGGGGGCATGACCTTGGAGGAGATGGTGGGGCTCAGCTTCTTCCCAACCTGTTTCCTGGCTCAAGATGAGCACAATACTGTTAAGTTGGGAGCATAGCCCCCAGCCTCTGGCCTGGGAGTTGCTTTGCTCTGGACTCCAAATCCCAGCATGCCAGGTCCTGACCCCTCCCTGGGGGGAGGATCAGGACCACTCCCACCCACAGTGTATTTAAGTGAGCTTCCACTCCCCCACCACTCCCCCCCCCCTTGTGTTTGCGGGACCTCCCGGTTCCCCTCAGGACCACCCGAGAGCACAGGAATCCCATTATACCTGGATATTTCTTAATTTGGCTTGATTGGCACTTTTGCCTCAGCAGAGAGCTCACATTAGGAAACATTCCTAACAAATACTATGTTGTACTTTCTTCTCTCATTGCTATTGTATTCTACCCTTGCTAGCAGCCCTAAGAAACAAGTTCTCTTGATCATAATTCATAATCATGAGTCAAGATAAACCTTTTTATCTTTAAAAGTGTATTGTCTTAGGTATTTTGTTACAGTAATGGAAAATTTAAAAACATATATCGTATTCATTACGTCTGTTACAAAAAAAAAAATTACTGGCCCTTTGTCGAGAGAAGACCTAATTCAAGAGAAAATATAGCTGGTAGGAAAAGACTCAGGATTGATGCTGGGATTAGAAAGTGGGGATATTTAAGTCAGTGTAATCAATGTGATCAAGGCTGTAAATGAAAGAATAATTCTTTTTCTAAAAAGAATTTATTTATTCATTAGGTATACAGTATTCTGCAGGCCAGAAGAGGGCCCCAGATCTTACCACAGATGGCTGTGAGCCACCATATGGTTGCTGGGAATTGAACTCAGGACCTCTGGAACAGCAGGCAATGCTCCTAACCGCTGAGCCATCTCTCCAGGCCTGAGAGAATAATTCTAACAAGTGACTTTATAAAGAAACATTTATAGAAAGTAGTAATTATTTTAAAGAAACCAAATGGAAAGTTGAGATAGCTGCAAAATATGGTGTCCAAAATGTAAACTGAATGACTGTTTAATTTTGTCAAAACAGATTAAAACAACAACAGCAACAACAACAAAAAACCCAACAAACTGTACCAACCAAAAAGTGGCTGACCTCAGAAGAAAGTTTAAGATGCCCTTGTGGAAGAAGCCTGCCTGTTCTACTTCTCATGGACGTCTTCCCTGAAGATGAAGGGGTCAGCCCACTGGCTGCTCCCTAGGGACACTCTGGATAATTTCCGTTTCAGCCTGAGGGACCCAGTAAGGAAAGTGGCGCTGTGGGAACGACCCAGCCACTCACTTCCTTAGGGAGCAGAGGCTTAGCCCAGCAGCCACCGGACAGGAAGGATGGTGATCCACAGCGCCCTCTAGGGGATGAGAGATGACATGGCAGTAACGGCGTTATGTTTCCCAGATCCTGTAGTTGCCAGATTTAAGGGACCAAATTTGAGAAGCATTAAACCTTCTTCATAACCCAAGAGTTGGACTTTGCAACAATTTGGATGTTCAAGCAGTTCAATTTAATGTGCAGAGTCATTCATTGCATTTATACTTGCATGAACTGCGAAAATATAGCTTTTCTATCACGATAATTGCTTTTTAAAATGATGATAATTGCCTTTTTAAAACAAGTTAATATTCTCATGATATGATTTCTCTTTTGTTGGCTAGTCAAGCCAGACTATCTAGTCAGACTTTTAAATAAGGAGCCGTACCTTGGTTTCCATTCTTGGGCTGGCCAATATTTTTTCCATTTCAATTTCCTGTTCTCTCTTTCTCTCTATTTTTTTTTGATGTTGCAATTGGTTTTTTTTTGTGCAAGGGATGAGTAATTTGTTGATTTTTCTAGCTATTTTAATTACTTGGTTAGGTGTTCCATACAGGATTTTATTTCTCTTTTTTGGATTAATGCATCACAATTTCGATTGGCTACTACCTTTCTTGGCTTGATCTCTGGTCCATCTACCACCTCAAAATGGTTCTTCTTCTTATTTTTTAGTGCTGAAGCTATTAACTGCACACCGTCTCTGTTCATGTGCTCATTTTTTTGTGCTAGATATTGACATCGTCCTATAGCCACATCAGAAACTAGTATGCAAACCTGCAAAAGCAGAGCCCCTGCTTCTGACCACAGAATTCTCAGAGGGGCTCCAGGGGAAGGCAGGAGAGACTTTCTCAGAGCACCAGGATGACATCAACTTTTGCTATAATACAAGAATGTGTTTGTGTCAAAGAGCCCCTTCTCTGCCATATATAAACAGATATTCATGTGTTTGCTGCAGTAATATTCACAGACTCTAGCTAGTAGAACCAATGAGGTGTCTGCTGACAGAGGAATACAGAAAATGTGGCATATATTCACCATAGAATATTATTCAACCACAAAAAAGCCAAAGTCCTGTTAGTTACAGCAGAAGATACTAGGTGTGGTAAAGTGCATATGGAACTCACATGTAAACACTATTGACTTCACACACAGACACAGACATACACACACACATATACAGACACACACAGACTCACATACACACACAGACACACACACATAGACACACACACAGACACACACACATAGACACACACACAGACACACAGAGACACACACACAGACACACACACACAGAGACACACAGACACACACACAGAGACACACAGACACACACACAGAGACACACAGACACACACACAGACACACACAGAGACACACAGACACAGAGACACACATACACACACACTGCATATACACACACACAGACACACACATACATATACAGACACACATACACACAGACACACACACTTAGATACACACATACACACATAGACACACACAGATACACACACAGACACACACACAGATACACACACAGACATACACACATAGATACACACAGACACACACACAGAGACACACAGAGACACACACACAGAGACACACAGACACACACACAGAGACACACAGACACACACAGACACACACAGAGAGACACACAGACACAGACACACACACATAGACACACATACACACACAGACACACACACTGCATATACAGACACACAGACATACACACAGACACACACACACATACATATACAGACACACATACACACAGACACACACATAGATACACACAGACATACACACATAGATACACACAGACACACACACAGACACACACAGATATACACACAGACACACACACAGACACACACACACTCCTGTAGGGTCAGTTCCCTGCTTCCGCAGTCCATATTCTGATTTGTATGTGGACGTCAAGTTGATCTTGAGGAATGAGTGCAACAGTGGTTAGCAGGGCCTCAGACGTCCGCAGAAGGGAGGATGGCAGAGGGGGCGCAATGGGTATCGGATGAAGCTGGAGTGTGCTGTGGTAGAAAGAATGTCTGCAGCACAGTGAGAACCCATATGGATAGCCCTTAGCCGAATATTGTGACTCAACCGATAAAAGAGTTTTTAATATTCCCAACACAAAGGAATAACAGGCGGCCCATGCGTGCTGTCCTGCAGATCATTACAGACTGTCCGCATGTATTGAAAAGCCACACTGTACCCCGTAATTGTCTATAATCAGCATGTGCCAACTAAGAATAAAGAAGTCTTTTGTTTTCTCCTGGACTTCTTTTCTTTTTGAAACAGGGTCTCTTTGTGTAGCTTTGGATGTCCTGGAACTCACTAAATAGACCAGGCTGGCCTTGAACTCATGGAGTGCTGGGATTAAAGGTGTGCATGACTATGCTACTTTTACTTTAGTAAAAGTCTTCGTTTTTTAAAACAAAATGTCTCTTTCTACATACCCTACCACATACCTTGGAAAATTCCTAAACTTTGGCATATGTGAACTATAAACCTGAGTGTTGTGGAATATTCTTTTTGTATACTTTGAAGATGTGTCACTCTGATTGGTTTAATACAAAGCGGAATGGCCAATAGGTAGGCAGAATTTCCAGAGGACCCTGGGAAGAAGAAGGGTGGAGTCATCAGATAGAGAGGATGAGGAGCAGAGAGTAAGGGGAACTGAGCCACATTAAAAAATAAAAATAAAAAGTTGAATAATAGAAACAGTTCATTTAAGTTATAAGAACCAATTAGGAATAAGCCTAAGCTATCAGCCAAGCTTTCATAATTAATAAATTTTCCTGCCATTATTAGGGAGCCAATGGTCCCAGTGAAAAGGTCCAACTACACGCGAGTTCTCCTTGGGGAACCAGAGATGTTGTCAGGCCTCAGTGCACTTGAGAATCACTTTGGGGCCCCTTCTTGAGCTCCACCAGTGACCACATGACGAACCTGTGGAGTCCAGGCAAGTTTTCCAGGTGGCCCTACCTAGTAGCAGCAATTCTTGGCAATCTTGATTTGGGAGCAAAAGTTGCTGATTAAATCCTTTCTGCTGGTTGGAACCATGGAATGTACACAGTGGGCATCAGTGGAGAAGGCAGAGTTGGGAAGGGCAGTCGAGAACAAGGAGACCACAGAGGACATGCAGCCGGACGCTAGTGTCCCTCAGTGTGGCTGCTATGGCTCTGGGACTTCTTTTCCTGAAGGTGACAAATTGGCAAGAACAATGGTTTAAAAAAATTATTTTTAAGAAGGCACTGTTTTTAAAAAAATTCTTCGCATTCTTCCTAATTTCCTTTTCTTTATTTTTTTTAAAAAAAAAAACATTTGCTTATGTGTTTTGCATTTTGCATGTATGTACATGCTTGTTAAGTCATGCATGTGGAGAACTTGTGAAAGTTTGTTCTGTTCTCCACTTCCACCGTGTGGGACTCAGGAACCACAAGTCCCTTTACCTGCTGAGTCTCTCTGTGGCCCGTTCTTAGCACCTGGGACCTATTTCCCCTCGGCAAACCTCCAAGGCTGTCTCGCGGTATTGGAGCTACATACAAACCACATTCCATGCCTCCTGCTTTGTCTTCCGCGAACTCTGTAACTCCTAGCTGCTACCTTTATTCACCTGCTAGTGATTTCTAGTTTGTGTCTGGGGCTCTCACTGGGTCGCATACCAAGATGAATTCTTTGGAGCCTTTAAGCCCCGAGCTGTGTGATAGGAGACAAATACCGCCGCCGCTGGTTCTTTTTGCTTCTTGTTTCCACTCGCCGTGAAGTGGTTCGTTTGAGACATGAACTCAAACCAATATGAGGAAGGGACATGAAGTGGCTTATGGTTCCTTCTCCACTTTTAGTCACACACTTCTGCATCTGTGAGGCCTGCAGCAACAGCTTTTCATTTCCTGTGTCCCGCCTGCTTGCTTTCCTTCCTCTCGCCTCTTTTTAAAAAGTTGAAATTAAAATATTTGTCCCTTCCCTTTCCTCGCCCGCATCACTCCCGTGTCCACACCCTTGCTCTCTCTCAAATCTCCACACCCTTGCTCTCTCTCAAACTCATAGCCTCCTTTCCTTAGTTGTTGATCTATTGATATAGATAGATAGACACATAATATAGTCCTAAAAATATATAAACAATGTATTTTATTGCTAAATGTACATATAATAAATAAACAATATATCCTCTAATATGCACAAAATATATACCTACACACACACACACACAGACTGCTTAGTCTGGATAAGGTTACTTACATATATTTGATTTCAGAACTGACCACTAGGTACTGGATTTCCAATTGGAAAACTTTTCCCAGGGGAAGACTATTTCTCCCACTCTGAGCATTTTGTGCATCTAAGGCTCAGGAAGTATTGAAGAAGAGAGTTTATCAGAGCCAGAGGAACAGGACGTTTGCTATGAGATTGTGTCTCCTAGAAATGTCGTGAACAAAAAAAAAAAAGAAAGAAAGAAAGAAAGAAAGAAAAGAAACAGAAAAAACAAACAAAACAAAAAAATCCAGAAATTTACACCGACAAGGAAGAGAAAATTTACACTGACAAGGAAGAGAAGTTCCACATTCTTGAGTTGGTCATATAAACGTGTGTATGTGTGTGTTTATAAATAAATGCATGCTGCAAAGGTGCTTTCCCGTTTTCTTCTAGTTTGTCATTGCTCTTTGCTGACTTAGCCCTTTTCTTCCTATAAAGAGCCTGTTTCCGTATCCAGTTCCCATTGGTCAAGTGCAGCTTAGAGCTGAGGCGCCTTGCTTCCTCCTGCCGTGTGATTGGTCTCTAGACAGAACCTTGCATTCTCCTGCTGTATGATTGGTCTCTAGACGACACACACCTGTGATCATCACGTCCTCCAATCTCTCCAATTTCTTGTCCTTTCAGCCTGTAAACTCTGCTTTTGCTTAGGACCAGCGACTTGGTTTGCTGTCATCTGCAGCCACTAAAAACTCCTCCAGGGAACCCGATGCCTGTGAAGTGTGCATCTGGAAAGCCAGCTACCAGGGACCTGGAGTCTCGCACTTGACCTCTATTGTGGTTCAGTTGTTTTAACTGGAAGCTTCTGGGGAGAGAAGCGTATCTAAGAGACACCATAAGGTGTGAGTGACACAGGGAGGGTCCACAAATGGCGATCAGAGTGAGCATCCCAGAATCTCAAACCATCATGCGACCTTTGCAGGCCTTCCACCGCCCCCACTCCACTCTTCTGTGCCCCCGCATTTCCTTCATTACAATCACACACTCGTACGTGCCTCTTCTCAAACCCAGCCCAGACTTACCCAGCTCTCTCTCTCACTTCCCATGGCTCTGCAACCTACGTTCGTTCTTTTTCTGCTCCCTTGGCAGCTACGAGAACGATGGTCACGGCGTAAATCCACTGTCTCAGAGCCCCCAGCTGACTGGAGCCCTGAGCCTGGCAGGTTCTCATCAACCATGCTCAGCTGGGACCAGGGTTTCCCAACTCTAGTGCTGCCCTAAAGTCTCCAAGAAATATTGGGCACGTACCTAGGTCTGGGTCCGCCCAGAGCTCCTCTGGTTTACTTGGGTGGCTCAGACACCATTCCTCCGCTGATCCTAACACGTGACCACAGTGTGAGTCTCCTCTCGTGTCTCAGGCTCCACTAGCATGGTTCTTAGCACCTGCTTTTTGAGTTTACCTCCAAAGACTCACAGCCTCGGAGGACATTTCCAAGTAGGTCACCCTTTTTTCTTATATTCCTCCACGCTTTCCCATTGTTTGCAGAATGGTCTAGAAGGCTCAGCCTGACCCAACCCTTACCTACGCCACCTCTAGATTCTCGTTTGGATCTCTGCTGTTACAGCACCCGAGACTCCTTCTTTTTACTCAGTGTTGGGTTAGAGACTTCCAACCTCAGGCTCCCCTGCTGCTCATCACTCAGTGCTGGGGGAAAAAAAAAATCCCTTCTGTAGACCTTCTCCGATCACCCGCCGAAGGAGATCTCATCCTGATTCACTTGGTTTCATCATTTTATTATTTTTATAGCATCTTACGCTACCTGGAGTTACCCTGTGTTTTGATTTATTGTCATTTAATTTCCACACCTCCCCCACCTCAGAACATAAGCCACAAAAAGGACAGTTTTGCTTTTCCTTCGCTTGTATCCCCAGCACCCGGTGTTCATTTAGGAGTGTTTCCTCCTGGAAAAGACCAGAAAAATATCAACGTCTACCACAAGGGGGCAGCATTGCACAGTCAATGGAGAGCGTCCCCCCCCCCCCCCCCCCCCCCGCCCCCACGACAGATGGTGACATTATCAGCTGTAGGCACTTAGGCCTTGCCTCCTTCCTACACCTGTCTAAAGCGTCTGCAGACAGTGAGGACCGGTCATCATGGCACTGGCATGGCGGTGAAGATCGTAACTATTTACTACGCCGGCGGTGAAGACTGTAACTATTTACTACGCCACTTCAGTTGTTTTCACGGACACATCCTTGGTCTTCTCAAGTACTGGACATTATTTAAAAACCGCAAAGTAACTTTTATAGCTCTCAAATCTTACAGGAATGGCATTTGCAAGACTTTTAAAAATGAGAGTAGAGATCAATATCGTGAGGGGTCGTCAGCAAAGGGTAGGAAAAAGTTAGAACTGTGCAACTTATATGTATTTATTGCTCAGACAGTCTTTAATAATAATGAATGGAAGTTACGCAGTTTAGATTTTAATAGATTCTCCCCGCATGTTCGGGAAGAAAAAGAAAGACTTGAAACATCCGTATGTTAAGTGTTCAGATTGGGCAGTTTGCAGGGGGTCATAGGAGGGTGTGGGTCAGAAGTGCTGGACTTGCCAAGCCTGCAGGGGGGTCCTAGGTTCCATCCCGACCCTTGTAAAAAGAACACACAAAAAACATAGTGGCTAAATAGATAGGTGATAGACAGGCAGACAGACAGACAGACAGAATGGTGATGTAGAAGGGGCACAATTTGAGAAAGAATGCCTAAGTCTGAATACAGCGGGTGGGGTTAGGAGCTAGACCTTAGAGTATCGTTTGGTGGCCAGTGCCTGGCCCAGGCTGACTTTATTTTCTATGGTAAACTTTCTGCTCTACGCATACTTATAGGGCAAGCATGGTGGTAATAACTCCAGCTTCTGTAGTTAGGCAGATTAAATGAGAGGATGAATTCAAGCAGGCTCTGTAGTCCATAAAGCGCTGTGATAGAATGTGTGTTTTACTAAAGGCTAATTATACAGCCAACAACAAGAGGGCCTGAGGCAGAAACGGAGGATGAGTGTTCTCTGGAAACCCAGAAAGATTTCCCAGAGGCGGGAGGAAAGGCGGACCTTGCAAATCCCCTGTCCTGCAGCACCGGCCAACATGAACCCAATGGGTTTATTGGGTGACTGAAGCCTGCTTCGCTCTTTTTGAGAGGTTCAGATGTTCTTATGTGGGAGCAATTTCATGCCCCAAGGCCAGAAACAGGCCCCTCTCTCCTCGGTCCTTTCTGAGTGACCAACAGTTGCTTTGTAGCCAGCTGGATCTGACCCTGCTTCTACCAGGCTCTCACCCCACCCTGAACACATTAGCATCCTCAGAAGAAAGGTTCTCAAGCCGTTCAGAATCGTATTACTGCCACTATAATTATTATAGTTATGACTATGACAGTCATTAGATGAAAAAATAATCCAAATGGATGCAAGGGGAAGATGCAGGCACCCTGGATCTGAGCAAAGGTTTGCAGAGAGCGAGGCATCGGACCCTCTGTACCAGGCTTCCTCCCAGTCTGTGGGCGGCTGTGTGTACGTGAGGAGCAGGGGAGGGGATAATCACACTGTTGTTGGAGGACATTCTTCCCATCTCCTTTCTACCACAACTGTCCCTCGTCCTTCCTTAAAGTCGCCAGTACCCCACACTTCCTCTCCATCCCATCTGTGAGTATCCTAGATCAGACCACGTTACCTAGATGGCCACAGCATCCTCCTGACCCACCAGGGGCCTTGCCCAGTCCATCTGGGGCATCCCTGCAAGATTCTTCTCCAAGTGGTCCATTGCCTGGAGAAAATATGCTGGTGCCTACCTTATGGCTTGAAAACTGTTCTTGGTTAGTTTTATTATTGTTACTTTTTAAATCAACTTGACACAAGCTAGGGTTGTCAGGGATGAGAACCCTCAGTTGAGAAAATGCCTCCGCCAGGTGGCCCATCAACAAGTCTGGAGAGCATTTTCTTGATTAATGTTTGATGTGAGAAGGCCCAGCTTGCTGGAGCAATGGGGCAGGTGGTCCTGGATGAGGGATAAAAGATAAGGAGAAGATGGGGATAAGAAAGAGGGATGAGTAAACCCAGGGAACAATCTAGTAAGGGGAGCTTCTCCATAGACTCTGCTTCAGGTCCCGCCTCTCGGTTTCTGCCTTGTCTTCCTTTTCTCCATCAATGGATTCTAAGCTCTAAACTGAAACAAACCCTTTCTTCCCCAAGCTGCTTTTGGCCATTGTGTTTTTAATCACAGCAATGGAGAAACTAGAAAGACTGGTTCTGTGCCCTGAATGTCTTATGCCAGCACCTCCACCCCTGCAACCTTAGATTCATAGGCGGAAATCCTAACCCTAAGATGATTTTATTTCAAGGTGGGGACTTCGGGAGGCCACTGGGTGCTAGAAGTGGTGTCTCCATAAGCAGGATGAGTGTTCCTATAAAAAGAGGCGCCAAAGAGAGCTTCGCCCCTTCTACGACGTGAGGACGCAGTGAGAAGGAGCCAGAAAGAATTCTCATCAGATTGTTTGGGTTCCCAACCTCAAGAACTGTGAGAGATACATTTGTTATCTATAAATTGCCTTGTCTACAGTATTTTCTAATAGATACTAAGACACATTCCCATGGCTACATGGAAAAGAGCCCAAAGACAGACAGACTCACCTGGCGCACCCAGAATTCCCACATCAGACCTGCGGTCAGACTGTTCTCATAGGCTGACTACGTGGGATTGTGTCTCCATTCTCCCATCTGCCTTTCAACGTCTTTCTCAGCTATAGTCAGACTTCTTCCTCTAAACATGGCTCCATGCTAGAATTATTTTCCCCTTCACGTCTCTAAGTATTGACGTTTGGAACCCAGTCCCTTGGCTTTGGGTGGCTAAGTTCATACTGGCAGTTCAGTGATCTGCAATATCCCTGGAGTCACCTGGACCCAGGTCACCATCGCCTTTGGTATTATGTACCAACAGGCGGTCAGAGCTGAGTACTTGCCTGGTGAGTTGAAACTCTGTTTCTTCACTTTCGTTTGATGTGGCCTTGAAATGGCCCGAGAGGCCGGGTTCCTTGTAGTGATGACCGTGGCAGGGCACGTGTACAAACACGTGACCAAACAGTGTGGCCTGGCCAGACACGAGGGTTACAGAAGCATGCACAAGACCCAGCTCAGTACAAAAAAAAAAAAAAAAAAGCAAGAGTAGATCCACCCAAGATGCCATAGTCTGTGTAACATGGTAAGAATCTGGACCCTTATCTAGAGCCTGGTTTCATTATTCCCATCTGTCCAACCCCGGGGTGTTTCTTCACCTTTCTGGATGTCAGTTTCCTCACTTATAATAGTCCCCCTGGCAGGACTGAAGAGGTCAGAGCAGATAGCATCAAATAATAGTGCAGAATAGGGACGTACTAACACTGAAGACAGAGCTTTGCATAATAAAAATCTCACCAAGAATACTGACTGCAAAGTTTCCTTTTGTGCCTGGGAATAGTGGCAAGGTGTCCAAAGTACCACATTAGGGGTGGGGAGGAGAGGAAGTTGGAAAAACATCCCCTGGTCCTCTGAGCACATTCCCTAGATACCACACCAGCCACCAGCATTTCCCATGCAACAAGGATTTCCTCCCCCATGCCCTGGGAAGCTGCACAAATAGAACTCATTCCACAAGCCACTCTTGGGAGCAGTCTTGACCCCCACTTGTTATCTGATACTCAAAGAGCCAGGCATCAGCCATGTTGGATGTGGTCCTCTGGGCATCTGTAGGCATACAAAAGGTAATTTTCCTAGAAAGTGTTAGAGCCAATGCCTGGAAGAGAAGCCTCCATACTTTCCTATATTCAGAGAAGTGTTAACTAGAGGGGGATACTGTCGTCCGCATGGAAGGCAGTACATGTGAGGAAAAAAAGAGAAAGTTCAATGGCCCCTGAGAATCAGAATGGACCTGTTTCCCAGACAGCAACGACAGAGGCTGAGAAGTGCAGGCCTGGGGTCTGAATACTATCCAGATCCAAATGTCTACCAAAATGTATGGCTTTAGAGAAACTATACATTTCCCAAGTAGTTTTTCTTTTTTTCATGTATAAATTAAGAGTACAGCCAACATCTGTCTCCTGGAAGGGATGTGAGGATTACATGAGGACCTTCACATAAAATGGCTGGCAGCCTCATGCATGGCCAGCATCCCTTCGGGTAAGGGAAGCAGAAGTGACCGTGATGCTGGCGGTGGTGGTCTGATCCTGACCTGGGCTAGGTGAACATTCATATCCCTGTTGCGTGATGAACAAACTCAGACGGGATGTTATAAAGGCAGTCGTGGCAGGCAGAACTGAAGAACTGCTGCTTGTTCTGGAGTTTAATGAGAAACCTCCATGCCCTAAGGAGGGGGTGTTGGTGTAGACAGAGCCTGCTTTTTTGTTCCTGGCCGCCCAGACCTGAATAATCACACAGAAACTATATTAATTACAACACTGCTTGGTCAATAGCTTAGGTGTATTCCTAGCTACCTCTTACATCTTAAATGAACCCATTTCTGTTTTTCTTTGTATCGCCACAAGGCTGTGGCCTGCCTATGTAAGGCTGGTAAGGTTCCGGCATCCTTCTCCTTCGGCAGCTACATGGCGTCTCTCTGACTCTGTCTACTCTCTCTATATGTCTCTTCCAGTCTGACTATATTCTGCCCTGCTAAAGGCTGAAGCAGCTTCTTTATTAACCAATGGTAATAAAACATATTCATAGCATACAGAGGGGAATCCCACATCAGGTAGGGACCAGAATAGACCATCTTCATGAGGGACATGAACAATCCAAACCAAAGCTAAGCTGAGCCTAACAGCTAAGTCAAACATTAAAGCATTCCACATCATTACCTAGGATGAGGTAAGAGCATGCTTTTTGAAAAGTCCTTGGCTTTCTGAAATTGCGAACCCATTCCCCCGTGCTTCCAATATTTACCTATGGCTTGGATCATTTAATCTATGAAAAACATTACAAGGCGTCTCCCAGAAGGAGCCCTAAGGTGGAGGGTTACAGCAGCAAATGCAGGGAAAGTGCAATCTCAAGGTGATTTTAAGAGGACCTGGGCTAGAGAACAAAGCCACCTATGCGGGGTACAAGGGTCTCCTCCCCTGACAGTGGTTCTCAACCTTCCCAATGCAGGGACCTTTAATGCAATTCCTTATGGTGTGGTGACCACAACCATAAAATCGTTCTCGTTGCTACTTCATAAAGGTAATTCTGCTACTGTTAAGAATTGTACTGCTGGGCGGTGGTGGCGCACGCCTTTAATCCCAGCACTCGGGAGGCAGAGGCAGGCGGATCTCTGTGAGTTCGAGGCCAGCCTGGTCTACAAGAGCTAGTTCCAGGACAGGAACCCAAAAACTACGGAGAAACACTGTCTCGAAAATTAAAAAAAAAAAAATCGTAATGTAAGCATCTGTGCTTTCTGACAGGCGCGGCCCACAGGCTGAGAACTGCTGTCCTTTGGGCTGTTGTTTTCCTCCGGGTCCAACTTGTTCAGGGCCAAAGGGTCAAGAGCTGACGCTAGTGCCGGAACCCGAAGGATATTGTGCGCTGAGGTACTCACACCCTTTGGTCAGTGAGCTCACTTTATAGCATCTATAGGCTAGTGCGCCTGGTGCTCTATAGATACCCGCTGAATGAAGAAGTAGAAGTCGCCGTCAGCCGCGTGGAGCTTAGGAACACTCTGGCAGTCATTTCCAACCTCGGGACACATTCTTGCCCACTCACCTGTACACCTAACACTCCCCGGGAATATCTTGATAACACACGGCAACATGGTTTTAAGCGCAGGTCCCATGGGAAAGGCAGTGCATTCTCCGTAGTCCGTTCTGTGAGCGGTCTGCCTCTTCCTTCCCTTTGTCCTGCGCTACCTTGAGGTAGAGTGGCTCCCCGGCAGTCTGCCTTACAGTGTTCTGATATCCTATCTAGCCTATCAGAGCACCCGCCAAGACACTTTGAAGAGTAATAGCTTTTGGCTGAGAAGTTCTGAGCTCTAAGCCTAGTTCAGTTCCCTGTTGGCCACAGGCCCCTGGCAAGTCACAAAGTGATGCCTGTTACATAGTTTCCGTGTTTGTTCTTACGAGGGTGGTAAAGTGGACTAAACAAAACTGGAATAAGTGAGACAAGGTTATGAAAGGTGGCGCCAGGTTTCAGAAAACGTCATGACAAGGGGTAAAGTAGCAAATTTTATGCCAAGTAGTGCCTGAGTTCAGTAAACACTGTAACTAGGAGTATTGTTTCTGGCCAGCTTCTATCCCCGGGTGACATCTAACACCTTAACTCCAGGAATGACCCTTTTCTGACAATCTCCCCTCCAGCTACCTGATGACGACCAGCTGTCCCTCTTCTCTGCCAGCCTCCCTGGCTTTCCTGAGTCCCTCAGGCAGATACAATGGGCTTGGGTCTGGTACAGTCGGGACCTCGGTGTTATACCCCCTTGACTGGCCTCCCTGGCTTCCTGCAGTTCCGGCCTCTCAAGGATCCATGCATTCTGTGGCAAAGCTCTAGGTCATTCAGAGGCCTCCTCAGACCTGTGAGATCTGGATTCATGTCCTATCCACAGTTTTAAATTGTCCCCAATCCTTCGGAGTATAAGTCCTACCCTCCACGTCCTTTTCCGTTCACGACTTGGCCTCTTTGCTGAAAAGTCAGGCCCCCTGCCTTCAGTGACTATCTACACTCCGCCAGAGAGAGCTAACCCACCGCAAGGCCTATCTGTAGGGCAGCGGGGAGAGAGAAGCAGACCTTGATAGCACACGGATGGGAAATGTGTCTGAGCCTGACCTTTGTGACTCACTGGCCACGGAACCTAGAGGGAAAAGGCAAGAACTGACCCGGCAGCTGGCAAATCGCAGTTACTCAGTAAACATCCAATTACTCATGCCCAGAGTTGATACATAATAAATATTCCTTTATTGTTTTCAAAACCCTCTCAGGAATGCGGGTATTAAGGATCAAGTTGCCTGCTTCTCTGTCTTGTTATTATGTTTTCCCTCCTTTATGTTTACACAGGACCTGAATGAGGAAAATCTTACTAATTCTCTCTACCCAACTGGAGATGCCCCAGAACTCTCTGACTATACTGTTTCTCTACTTGTTGCTAGCTAGACACTGAGGATGTTCAGGCATGAAGCTCTTTTCTAAGGAAGGAAGGGCAGTGGGTTGGTGAGTGTGCTGGGTTCTGAGTTTTAGCTGTCCTGTGTCCTCAGAGATGGCAGCTTTTGAAGCGGCCAGTCAGCAAGGACACCTGTGTTGACCCCTGTGGTGAGGGTCACCAGCTCATGGGCACTCACAGACACTGTGTAGGAAGCTGTCAGCAGAACTCTCCCGTGTGGGAGACAACAGAAGCAAGCAGATGGAGTATAGGGGCAGGAGACAGGAACCTGGGAACTGACTTCCTATGTGGGCTCTGTAGCTGTTCATATATGTGACGTGGATCACGGCCTCTGCCTACATGGCCTCTGTTGGAAATTTGAAAGCCAGTGTAGTTCATTGGTTCTTTGATGAATACCTGGAGGTCTGCTCAAATGTGTGTACTGGGTGGGTTAGTGTCTCAACATGGCACAAGCCAGAATCATCAGAGGGAAGAGCCTTGGCTGAAGAAATGCATTCTTGAGATCCAGTTAAAAAAGGAAGGAAGGGCCGGGCGGTGGTGGCGCACGCCTTTAATCCCAGCACTTGGGAGGCAGAGGCAGGCGGATCTCTGTGAGTTCGAGGCCAGCCTGGTCTACAAGAGCTAGTTCCAGGACAGGAACCAAAAGCTACGGAGAAACCCTGTCTCGAAAAATCAAAAAAAAAAAAAAAAAAAAAGGAAGGAAGGGCAGTGGGTTGGTGAGTGTGCTGGGTTCTGAGTTTTAGCAGTGATCAATCCGGGAGTGCCCAGCCCATGGTGGGTGGTGCCATCTCTAGGCTGGTGGTCCTGGGTTCTATAAGAAGGTGGACTGAGCAAGCCATAGGCAGCAAGTCAGAAAGCAGCTCCCCTCCATGTCCTCTGCATCAGCCCCTGCCTCTGGGATCCTTCCCTGTTTGAGTTCCTGTCCTGACTTCCTTCAGCATGAGCAACAGTGCAAAGTGCAAGCCAAATGAACTCTCTCCTCCCCAACCTGGCTTTTGGTCGCAGTGTTTCGCCACAGCAAGAGAAGCCCTAACTAAGCTGGGAAGTGGTGGCCCACGCCTTTAATCCCAGCAGGCAGGTGGATCTCTGTGAGTTCAAGGCCAGCCTGGGCTGTTACAGAGAGAAACCTTGTCTCAAAAAACCAAAACCCAAACAAACGAAAGAAAGATGAAAGAAACCCTAACTAAGATAATGTGGATGGCTGAACCCACCTCCAGATCCTCACCTTCACGGGTAGGGGCGGGAGAGCAGGAACAGAGCCTGACACAATCACCCGTACCAGGCAGACACTGCTGCCCCAGAGGCTGTGTTTGGAGAACCATTGACTAGTTTCTTCCAGCTCTGAGATTTTAGGAGTCTTTTTCTAAGAAACAGCATACAACGAAAAGAAGAAATGGAGAAATAAAGTCAAATTATAGAAGAAGCCAGAGAAGTTTCCTAACATTGCCCCCTATAAAGCAGTCCCTCATTACTGCCTGGGCCCCGCAGAGATGGGGCTGGCCTTGTCATTGCCCAGGCCCTGCAGAGATGGGGTTAGTCTTAGTCTAATGGGCTGTTCGCACCTCCATCTGCTCTCAGAGCCTCTTTTCATTTGATTTTCATGGATCCTACATCTAAGACTATATTTTATGGCAGCAGCTGCTTGAGTCTGTAATGAAATACTTTATGAGAAAACACATTGAAATGGTGAAGTGCAAGGCAGGAGGTTTATCCTCGACGTATGTTTGTGTTTTCTGCGTTACCTCCTTCAGGAAAAGCAAATGATGGCCGCAATAAAAAAACCAGATATGGCTGATGGCAGACAGTTGAGGAGGCAGGAATGGAGCTGATTTGAATTAAATAAGACATTCATTATCCCTCGTAGTAACCAAACTCTGAAAGAGTGTGGAAGGGAAATCAGAATGGCTGCAAAGATAAATCCACACAGACTCTACTGAGTCTGGGGAGAAAGCCGGCAGTAACTCTGTAGGGCACATGGGTGTGGGTACCGTGGGGCGTGTTTTCAGGAGCCCGTGGAGTCACATGGCTACCTGCAGCGCTGAACTCTAGCTGACCAAAAGCTCTTAGGACCTCTGGTCAGAATGTTTGGTGGCCAGATCCCAGATCGAGAACTCAGACTCCCAGGGCAGCGTCTTTTCCAACACCCAGCACACACAGACTCGGCTCTAACTCTAATGGGTTTTCTTCTGTCTATGCAGGCCCAGTCACTTACCCTCTTACCCTCAGCATCACACAGGAGCTCAGAGATGCACAGAGACCAGAAGGACGAGCTAGCCTTTTGCTCAAGAGCAAAACCACCTTAGGCCCCGGAGCAGCCTTGGAGTGTCCCACTGTGGTTCTTCAGCCACGACGTTTCCACAGAGAGGTGAAAAGTCTGGAGGAGCTTGTCTAGGACTTGACGCTGCCTGGACATACCCCACGATTCGCGCCTCCATCTGCGAGGGACCAAGGAGTGGCTGTCTCAGGGAAGCACATCAAGGCGCCAGGATAGCTCCTAGTCAGCCAGAAGCAACACCTTGAAGCCCTTAGGTGAGAGCTGAGGAAAGGGGTCGGGGTAGACCTCAAGTCTTAGCTTTTGCTTTCGCCCTATGTCCTGCCAGTGCTCTGGCTGGTCTATACAGCTGATGCAAGTGTCAGCTTCGCAAAGGCATTGGGGTCTCTTTGTATAGGGAAAGGGGCTAGAGTTCTGGCAGTCTCCAAACTACCTAAACTCTAGGACCGACCGGCTAACGCACCGTGCCAGCCACACAAGTATGCTGTCTGCACTTCTTCGAGCCCCCCTCCTGTTGGTGAGTTATCCAGAATCACACAAGAGCCCTTCACAAGGGATCAGCAGAGTTGTTTCAAGCCAAGGTCCCCGTTACTCTTGAGAACATCTGTAAGTGGCTGGCTGGCCAAGGTGGCGCCAGGCAGCTCAGGTCTCAACAGCCTCTGACCTTCCTGTGACCTCTGGGGACAGGTTGGGCAAAAGCCCCAACTTGAGCACAGTGGGTGATGTGAGGCAGCAGGGGCTCCTTTTCAGGGGCCACTGCCGGTATTCTAACAAACTCTGTATAGAATTATCACCAACCAGACAAGTGTAAACTTTTGGATTTAGAATCAGGAAGATCAGACAGAGCAGCGCCAACTGGAGAGAAGCTACTTATAGCACTGTGACCTCAGCATACACCACAGAGCTACACCAATGCCTTATATGAGCCATTCGACTGCTAAAACAGAAACAGAAAATTAACGAAGTGTGTGGGATAGGATTTTTTTTTTTTGTCAGTTTGACATGAGCTAATGTCATCTGGGAAGAGGGACCCTCAACTGAGAAAATGCCAGATTGGCCAATAGTAGGCAAGCCTTGTAGGACATTTCTTGATTGATGATTGTCGTGGAAAGGCCCCGCCCACCGTGGGTGGTGCCACGCCTGGGCAGGTGGTCCCGGGTTTAGAAGAGATCAAACTGAGCAAGCCAGGAGGAGTAAGCCAGGATGCTGCCCTTTTCCGTCCCTTCTGCGGTCAGTTCCTGCCTCAGGTTCCTGCCTGGAGTTCTTGCCGCAACTTACTTCCTGACGGACTGTAATGAGGATGCGTGAGCTAGATAAACTCTTTCCTCAAATTGCTTTTGATCAGGGCGTTTACTCACAATAATAGAAACTGTAACTAAGACAGAAAGCTAGATCGCATTTACAGAAATAGAGGATACCAAATAAAGGAACTGAAAAAAAAAATAAATGAGTCCACAGTTGATGTATTGGGTACCATTCTAGGCAGCGCCTTTAAAAAAACCATAGCAACAAAACAGAATATTCTCTAGCCCATAAACTAGTAGTTAGTTCTTAGAAAGTAACCTTTAGAAAAATGTAAGGAAATGAGTATCAGCCTAGAGGGAGTAGAAGCAAAGAAAGTTGGAGAGCTGCCTTCCTGTATTCCGTGGCCTGTACGTAAGGGTGTGTCCTTTGACCTAGATACTACAAGCGGAGGCTGAGAGCCACTCTTTCAAACCGACCCGGTCCGTCTAGAGAAAACACTGCCCTGCAAACTGCAGCCCTTCAAAACGCTTAGCTCCTGAGGCCACAGCTTCATTTGCTAGGAAACTGTTTCGAGAAGCAGTCCGGCTGCAGCAGAGGGTTTCCCCGCAATGATGTTCTCTTTCCTGCCGTCTACAGCACTGAAGAATTAGAACCAATCCAAACACCCTCCATGGAGGGCATGCCAGGCATGTGACCTGTCTCTGCCACAGAAAATTTGTCGGCGATTAGAAACATGGCTCCAAAGACAATGTAATGACAGCAAAGATGTTCACCTCAGTGGAAAGAGCAAGTTGCATGCAGAATCTATAGTCACGTGACTCGGCTTTATAAATGCATGCGAGCTCGCACGGGCACAAATAGGATGGAATAGACCAACACCCCAACAGCGTGTTTATCACTTCTAGTTAATTTACCAGTGATCTCCTTCATATTGATCTGCCCATGTCGTTAAAATCTTCTGCGGTGTGAAGCTGCCATCGCTCTATCCAGAGCGTATACTAACAAGGCTGGAGAGCAGCTACACTCAGATTTGCTGACAGCCCGCAGCTGTTCGGTGACAGCTTCCGGGTGAGGTGTGGCCTCAAGGTCCTGGGGTCCAGATCTGTGGGGTGGGAGTCCGAAAGAGAGGCTGCCAGGCGTTAGGTATGGGTAAGGGGAAATGGGGTTCTCTGAGTGCCTGCTCTAGGTTAGTCTCTATGTTCCATATCTGAGATTTAGACTCAGGTAACCACTGCAAGGAACTGAAGCCAGGAAGGGGGAGAGAAGAGACCTGACTCTGGTGTCCTCTTTCTTCCTCTTAAGCTCAGGCCTGGAGTGAGAGGCAGGTCCGCTAACACGTCCAGGAGTTTCCGCAGCCTGGTGAGCTCGTGGTCTGTAGCAGAAGGTGACCTCCTGTTAAACTCATATGACCAACAGGCGGAGACCCCACTGTGAGACCTCATTAAGGGATTGGCTGGACCACAGCTAAATTCTAGTTCCAGGGTCTCTTGGTGGCAGGTTTCTTCAGTCCCTATCCCTTAGATCACACGTTGCTTTTGAAGTCAACAGAACAGATTTTTCCAATCCCTAGAGCAGAAAGCTACCCTCCCCCCATATAAAGCCAACACTCCTATTTACAAACCACCTGTGTTCTCTCTCTTTTCTCCCTCCTCTGCAGCCATCTCCCTAAGGCACCCAAAAACCAGGCAGCATCAAGTCAAAGTACAGGCGACAGCAATGAGTCTGCCGAGGCCAAGAGCCGTGGGGTGAGACAGATCCTGATAGGGAACTCCAGGTCCCACGCACAGAGCAGCAATACAGCTATCTTCCATATGACTTCTAAGTTTCAGAGGACTGGAAGAGTAAACTCTTGTTTTCATGGGTTTTCCCAACAGATTCCAGAAAAAAAAAAAGTTAAAGGAAAAGAATGCCACAGAGACATACTAGTTCTTAGGATCTTTCAAACACTGGTGAGTTCCTGAGTTTTTACCTCCCACCACACACTAGCATCCACACACACACACACACACACCCCCCACAGACACACGTATTCACACACACACTCACACACACCACACACACACACACATACACATACACACACACACACACACATCTTATATTAGGCTCTGGACACCAGCTTCTCTAAGCTATTTCTGAATCAAGCTAGCAAATATGGAAAGCCGTCATTGTTTTCAGCCAACTTTTGCCCAAATATTAGACAAAATGTTTCAATTGATAAGCCCTCCAACCAGGGTACACCTCTCTAGCTAAGAAAGCTGCGAACCCTGCATTTGTAGTCACTGGTCACCAAAGACTCAGCTCTAGGTGGTCAATGATGCTCGTAGACACTGTTGAAAATCAAGTTTCTTCCCATCTCCAGCACATAGAATGGAAGGCAGTCTCGGAAGAACACCCTTCTTATTTCCATAAAATTTGGAACAGTCTTTGGTTTTCTTTTAATTTTTTATTCTTCCTTTTTTTTTTTTTTGTTTTTGAGATGTGGATTTTCTGTGTAACAGCTCTCTCTGACATGGAACTTGCTTTGTAGACCAGGCTGGTCTCGAACTCACAGAGATCCACCTGCCTCTTCCTAATGAGTGATGGGATTACAGGCACGAACCACCACCGCCTGGCTAGTTTTGGGTTTTCTTAAAGTCTGCTATATTTTCAAATCCTCCCTGTTTGAAAGGTTCCTAAGAAAAGACAGCCTTTGAACAATAAGCTACATTAAAGATGGTCAGAAGTGTCCAGTATGGATATGCCCAGTGAAGTGCCCATCACGGGATATGTCCAGTGAAGTGCCCATCACGGGATATGTCCAGTGAAGTGCCCATCACGGGATATGTCCAGTGAAGTGCCCATCACGGGATATGTCCAGTGAAGTGCCCATCATGGGATATGTCCAGTGAAGTGCCCATCATGGGATATGCCCAGTGAAGAGCCCAGCATGGAATATGCCCAGTACTTTGTTGCCAGTTTCCACACAGCCCTAGCACCCTGCAGTATGGCCATGGAGAACTTACTTGATGTCTCTGGATGTCATCAACCTCCTCCACAAAATTGTGCAAACACCAGGATGCCTCCCAATCTTAAATTATATGTTTTTAAGCAACCTTGAATTGGTCTAAAGCAAGGATTATAAAAACCACAGCTTGCCTGTTATATTCAGCCTGCTGCCGTTTTTGAAAATACACGTTCACTGGAGCCCAGCATGCCCGTCACATGTGCAGTCTATGGAGGCCTTAGGTGTGCAGCAGCAAGGTAGAGCGTGGCAGCAAAGCAGGCCACAAGGCCGAAACCACTTTCCTTCTGAGCTGTGGAACAGGCTTGCTGACTCTGGTTTGTAGCATTAGAAGCCGAGGGAGCTTGAATTAAGACAGCGAGAAACCCATCATTCTGTAGGGAACTCACGGAGACATTTCACAGGCTCGGATCTATTTATATTTCCAGCCCGCGCCACTTCTTGGGATCACACAGCAGGCAGCAAACTTATGGAACGTGTTAAGTAGAACTTCTTGTCATTGTCCTAGAATGGCCGCATCTAAGCTTCAGTGAGTGCCCTCTTGGCAGGCTCACTGGTATCTCTCCCCCTCTGCCTTCCCAGACTTCCATCGCTCCTGCTCCGGAGCTCTCTTCCAGACATCACTGCTGGTTGTTTCTAAACGTCTGTCCTCAAACAGAAGTCTCTCTCCCCTCAGGGGTTCTAATTGCTCTTCTCTGGACCATGTCCAGGTCCAGTTTGTCTTCACAGGCACCGGTGACCAGAACCGCACACTTTCAAGAACAGGCTGTGGTTTCTAACAAGGAGAGCCATTTCATGCCAGGGACTCAGGGGATGAGGGCAGACTGTGGTCAGAGTCAGGTTGAATTTCGATTTTCTCTTTGTAGGTCGTGTGACCTTTGTCCTTAATGTTATCAAACTTAGTGGTGATAACCTGTGACCCAAATCAGGTCTGGCCACCTGTTCTAAATGAGCCAATAAAAAATGGCCAGATTAACAGTGGGAAACAGAGAAAGGAGATTTATTCAGTGTGGTCACATTGGGAAGGGGGACAAAGAGATCCTCCAAACCCACCAAATCCATCTTCAGGGTCCTGGAATAAGATCAAAGTTTAAAAAGAGGGCCAAGAATCTAAGCAGGCTCATTTCAAGGCCTGGCCTCTCCCACCACTGAGTCATCACGGCCGAGGCTACAGTCTTACCCGGAAACACTGTAAAATCCCTTTCTAGGAGACAAGTTCTCTCCCTGGTGCCTTTATCTTCTCCCGGATAACATTTCTTCGGGCCCCTTGTTCCAATAGTTTGACAGTTAGATCCAGAGTGTCTGCTCAGAAGCCGTTTTCTCCGCCAGCCCTGTGGTGGTAACAGTGGAGAGGTTGTGTGCAGTGGGCTGGGGCACCGAGGAGCCATGATCCTCCACCGCCGACCAGACACAAAAGCTCTCAAGTGTGCGGTTAGACGCTAGTGCTCGGAATGTGGGGCTCCTGTCTTTGGCAAGGCCAGTTGTAGTCTCAACTCTGCATTTTTTTGAAATACATTAATATGTTCACCTGTAGATTATATATGTGTTTGTATACCACACACACATACACACACACACAGCTGAGACCACAGCTGAAGTCACACACACACATATATTGCATATACATACTGAGTTTTCTATCATTTGTTCTTATTGTTTTATTTTGCATTACTGGGAACTGAATTCAGGGTCTCAGGTGTACTTAGCAAGTGCTCAGCCATTGAGTTTAATACCAACATTTATACATGTGTGTATACATCTATATTTGCATAAACACACAGTTGTATACTGTGTGTTAAAATGTAGTGCTTTTTCTGCATGCATAAATGCATAGATATATTTATTTTAAATATTTGCATTTTTTAAATTAATAAAATGAATCTTCCCAACTGAGCATGAGGCATGGAAAGGGGCTGTAGCTTGTGTGTGCCAAGTGGCTAGCATGGTGTATGACATATCAGACTATCAGACTGTCTGAATGAAAGGGTATTTTCTAGTTAGGGGTCGGGGAGAGTTCCTTTGAAATTTAAAGCTATAACTGAGGGACTAAAATTGCTCAATAAACCCTTGTGAACTCAGGTTTAAAGCAGACCGGCTCTCACAACCCTTGTTCAAAAGTTGCTTAGCAAGCATTTATCGAGCAGCTAATGAAGCCATATCCCTTCCCGTGGGGTGTGTCCCTTGCATTCCTGAGTGTCACTGACAGCTCATCAGATGTTTGGGGGAAACAGGGCAAACTTGGAGAGAGGCAGAACCCCGGAAGGCCTGTAGCCATTGTAGCCCGCAGATAATGAACTTCTGTGGTGTTAAGGGACTCCTGTGACAACATGGGGTTTCACCCAGGTGGAAAGAAGTGGGAGACACCCCACCCCGAGTCTTTCCAGGGTCCTGTGAGTGCAGTTTGCTCCATCCCCACCCCCAAACAGCCTGAGATTGGCTCTTGGATAGCTTACCTGTCCTCTAAATGCGAGAGCAAGTGACCCTGTGTTTTAGGAGCCACAACAGATACCAATGTAAGAGGCTCTTGTCCTTAATTTAAGAGTGGACCCTCACAGACACAGCCAAGGAACAATGCCCAGGAACCAGGGAAGCCCATCAGGTCTCCCTTCCCCTCACCTGGATTTGCTCTGGGTAATTCTGGGTGTCTTTAAAGAGCATAAAAGTTGCCAAAGGCCCCTGCTTGAGGCTTCCATTACCCTCCAGCATACTCCTATCTCCAACAGGGATCGTGTATTAATGACAGAGACAAGTCCTTGGGAAGATTAAAGGCCTTGTATAATTAAAAAGATAAGAGCCAGGCTAGGGGGAAGGAAATTGGGATTCAATTAACAGGAGTCCCCCTACCCCAGCCCCCACCCAGCCTCTCCTGTCCTGCTATCAAATATGTCCTCTCTGCTCACTGAGAGTGAAAGGCTGAAGGCTCTTATTTATGGCCTGCTTGGAGTTGAGCCTCAGGCCTTGCTTGGCTGGGGAGTTTGTTTACTTAGTGCTCAGGAGGGGAGGGGAAAGGCAACACAAATCCCACGGAAAGAGCCCACAAGGTGCTTTGGACTCCTTTTCTCTCCCATCTCAGTTCCTCTGATCTTCTTGACAGGGGAAGAAAAATACTGAATGGAAGGTCTATTTCCTTCCTCCCTCTGCCTGAGGCTGACAGGAGGGCTAAGGGTCACTGCTGAGAAAGCTCTGTGGGCTTATTTGTGTTGGGAAGCCACACCACTTCCCCTTTTCCATCTTTCTCAGGTTTCCGTGGGGGCAGGAGGATGAGGAGGTTGGGAAGGTAGCTGTCCAAATGGCCTGTGGAACTGGACACGTGGGGTGTCCATCCCTCAGGAAACCCTGATTCTGATGACTACCCAAAGGGCTCTGAAGTTGGGAGAGACTAAGGATGGCCTGAGGTGGCAGACTGAGCAGGTGGGCCTGGCAAGCTACAGGTCTGCCAGAACTGGGTTGAGAAGGCCTTCACCAGCAGTGCCGTTATTTTACAGTGAGGAAGTTCAGCCGGACGCCTGGACCTTGCTGAAATCCAGCAGTAAGTTGCTTTGTATGAGCTGTGTTCTTGAGCAAGATGATGCCTAGAACCGCAGCTTCTCTCTTCACAAGCATTCCTGGGAACTTGATCAGAACGAGGCCTGGCAGACGACTACAGCCCCGATCAGTCTGAGCACTGCCTGCTGCCAGTGTGGTTATGGAAAGAAAATGGCCTTGAGAAAACCAACCCAGGACGCGTGGAGCAAGGCCGAACACAGTCTGACATCTGAAAGGAGTGGAGACAGCCACAAATACAGGTGAAGTAATCTGATATCAGATCTTGCTCCATGCTCAATTACTCTTCTGGAAGCTGTATTTAGGTTTCATATTAAGTTCGCTTACCGTGCACACCACAGGCACCTCAAGGTCAGGAGGGTCCATGCCTAGTTCTACCTAGTACTTTTCCTTTTGTGCCCCCTACTGCAGCCAACGACTAACTTGGGATTTTCTGAGCACTGGGGTTTTTCAACCCATGCAAGGGAGTAACCAACGCCGACTCTTTCTACTTGGGCCGGCAGAATCTAGTGTGAGCTCGGTACAAACGTTTCGTGGAACACAACAGTGCAAGGCAGCTCACCAATGCTGGTAACTAGAGCTCTGTCTGTCCTCATCCTCCTCGCCCACACCAGTCAGCTGCTGACGTCTAAGTCAGAAACTGTGTCTCACAGGAAATGAGCCTGCTCTATGTAGACCACAGTGGGATGTACTTCCCAAGAAGGCCAGCCAACACAGCTCATGACAGTAAGACCAGAGCTCCGGAGACCCATCCAATGCAGTACACAGCTTCTACAGAGCCCTGGTAGCAACAAACACTGACATTTTTAGTAGGAACCAAAGGTTTGACAATGACAGAACTAATTCTCATCTAGCTCCAGAATGGATAACAGGCTTGGGGGAGAGTTATTTGGAGCAAACAAGGATGTAGCTGTGAAGTGAAAACCTTTGAGATAACAGCTGTGTCCTTCATTTCCAAGACACGCCCTTTCAAACTGGAAGAGGGTGCTTTGTCACCCTTCGCTGTGACTTCCTATCGCCCCACCCTGGAATTTCCACCTTTTAGAGTTAATCCCCTCTCAGATTTAATCTGGATGACTGGAAGAACAAATAGGGTATAGAGGAAATCAGTGCGCGACTTCTGAGCCTAGGTCGTAAATCCTGCTGACTTCTGCCTTGGCTCAGTCACTGTGGTAAGCCAACTGCCTGTTATGAGGACCTCAGACAGTCCCGTGGACTGACCCACACTGGGAGGAATTGCAGCCTCTGACAACAGCTAGCAACGAATTGAGGCACCTGAACCATCTCGGAAGGACATTGTCTGGTATAGCCCTGGTCCAGCTGTTGGAGGATCACAGCCCCAGCCAGCGCCCTGAGAACCCATAAGCATAACCTTCCAATCATGCTGCTCAGCTATCTGATCCCACAGGACTGGGAGACCGCAAACGTTTTGGCATTCGCTCACACATGCATTTGTGTAGGTACACACGTGTGTGCAGTTCCCGGTGCACATGTGTGTACATGGGGAGATCAGAAGACAACCTTCAGTGTTGTCCTTAAGGAGCCCCTTGTTTTATGAGAGACGGGGTCTCTCATTGGGCTAAAGCTCACCAATTCAGCTAGGCTGAATGGCCAGAAAGTCCCAGGTAGCCCCGACCCCTGCCTCCATGGTACTAGAGTTACAAACATAAACCATGACTCCCTGAGTTTCAATATGGGTTCCAAGAAACAAACTTAAATCCTGTGCTCGGAAGGCAAGCAGTTATACCCTGAAATTTCCCAGTGGTTACATGGTTACTATCACATCTTATTCTTAAATTTATTCTCTCTGGCTGAAATGTTGGCGTGGTTAAGTAGCCCTTCCAAGTTCGCATTTTGTTGGCAGAGATAGGAAAGCCTTTGACTTCCAGAACTTTCTCCTCATTTACAATCCAAATGTTAAAATCACCTCCGTGTGTGTTCTGCGTCCTTGTCTGTTGTCTGGGAACTGCTCTAACTCCTTGCTGGGTTCTATGGCACAAGAGTGTGTGACATCCCAAGTGGATGGGGTAGTCACCTCGTCTTCGGCACAACCCGATAAACTAGCTTGAACATTCCCAGTCACCATCTGACAAGCCTCAATTGAGTGCTCGCTGTATGACAAGGGTCAGAGAAGCCACATCTACAGGACGCATTTCCTAGAGGCACAGTTCAATGGAGAGCCAGGGGGGAAGAGAAAGAAGAGAAGAAAAAATAAGAAAGCTATAACATTTGAGCTTGAAATGTCACAGGGAGCCAAAGAAGTTGTCTGATGGATTACCCTGTCATCTCTAAGCCAAAAGAAAAAAAAATCAGATCCATCAATTTGTTCCTGCCCTTTTAATCCAAACATATTTCACAGCATCAGAATGCAAAGGAACTATGTTCTTAGACACACTACTCTGTATATGGATTGCTGAACACTTCACCAGGAAGTGGCAAGTGAAAAGCGTAGTTTTTTTTTTTTTTAAAGTGGCCATGTATCTGATTGATCCAGACTTTGTATAACATGCCATAGCATTTATGAGAGCCTACATGGTAGCATATACTCTTTCATTCAAGCATTAACTCATCGTCTGATTGGTAACCTACTGTTTATGGAACTTGCCTTAGGCAAGGAACTTAAGGGACCCATACACACACATGCTGACACTGCCCAAGTTGCAGGCCACTGCTGCCTTCTCCAAACCACTCTTTGCTTTGCCTGGCTGGCTGGTCTGTAGACGGTTTGCAGTACTCTGACTTCCCTCTGAAAAGGACACTTTAGGATCCTGGGGCTTTGTCTCATTGGGTTAAACACTGGGCTTTTGGATTCAGACCCTCTTAAGTTATAGCTTTGTTTACAGAGTAGGCAGAAAGACTCTTTCCCCTGACAAGACGCCGGGCAACATTAGCTGCGCCCTGTAAATGTTTTGAGAATAACAAGCGCTTATGGTTTCACGAGGAAGTTTCCTGAAGTGAGATGGGATCTGATGTGGGAATTTTCCAGTCCTTAAATCCTGCTCTCGCTCACTTCTAGCTGTTTAACCATACCGCTTCAGCTTCTTCCTATCCCCACCCCATGGAAGCCATCTTTCCTTTTCTCATCAGATTTGGGTCCTTTAGCTCCCTCTGCCTTGCATGGAAGGTTCCCATTTGTGCTTCTATCTTGCCTTCTAGGCTGTGAATTCCATTAGGTACAACAATTGTACGTGTATCCCTGTACAATGTCTAACTGGGTTAATAATAAATCTTTATTAAAATAACTTGGCTGAGAGAAAATGTAGCAAGTGGAATTTCCTTTATCATTTTGGAGTGAATATTAATACAGTCATGGTGACCGGAGAGCAGCAGACATGACCATGGGACACTAAAGTAGGGCACCTGGGCTGATATAAGCCAAGAGATGATGTGCAAGAAGGGAAATTGTCTTACTTAGGGTTTCTCTTGCTGCAATGACACACCAAGACCAAAATGCAGGTTGGGGAGGAAAGGGTTTATTTGGCTTACACTTCTATAGTGCTGTTCATCACTGAAGGAAGTCAGTACAGGAACCCAAACAGGGCAGGAACCTGGAGGCAGGAGCTGACTCAGAGGCCATGGAGGGGTGCTGTTCACTAACTTTCTCCCCATGGCTTGCTCAGCCTGCTTTCTTATAGTATCCAGGACCACCAGGCCAGGCATGGCACCACCAACAATGGGTTGGGCCCCATCAATTACTAATTAAGAAAACGCCTTACAGCCAGACCTTAAGGAGGCATTTTCTCAATTTAGGTTCCCTCCTTTCGGATAGCACCAAATTGACATAAGACTAGCCAGGACAGGGATGAAGAAGGGTCACCTAGTTTCTTAATAAGTTAAACATTCACCCTATTATCTAATGACTTTACTTCTACATTCCTACCTTTAATAAATGAAAATATGTTTATACAAACGCGTGTATGAACGCACTTGGAAGCCTCATTCTTAATAGTCCCAAGTTGGAAACAACCCAAATGTCTACATTCATAATGGAATACTGTTTAACAATAAAAAGTAATGAACTGCGGGTACATTCAATAACAGAAACTAGCCTCAAAAATGTCGTGTTAAGTGAAAGAAACTGGACATAAAAGACTATACTGTCTTATTCTTTTTATTTGAAATTGTAGGAAATTATAAACTATAATGAAAAAAGTAAATTAGCTCTTGTATTAAATCGCTGGTGGTGAAGCATGTATTTGAAGTTCAGAGGTTAGAGACACAAGGGAACTTTGTTAGGTGACAGGAATACAAACTTGATTGCAGTTATTACAGCTGATTGCCACTCAACTAAGTATACAACTATGTTTAAACTCATGAAAAATCATATTTCAAATGGATAAATGTTATTGTATGAAATTATACCTTCAAGAAAATAGTAAGAAATTGATCAGGATATAATTGACTTTGGGTGCTCTGTGTTATTGGGCTTTCTATTTTTGTCTCTGGAAAAACTGGAATGTTTGAGAAAGGGAGACATGGGTGATATTGGGAATACAAATTTTCTTTAAAGAGTTACAGATTGAAGAAGAGATTATAACCTTGATGAGGATGGCAACCATCGCCCAAGAAAGATTCATGGGCGGTAATGATTGGTCCCTAAAGGGATGAAGCTATAGGTACATTCTAACTTGTTGATCTTTGTGAAACATGTCAGTGATAGTTGATGAAGTCAAAATGGGATGAGTTGGGGCTACACGGAGAAGAAAATGAGCAGGGCCAAGTTCCTGGGGATGGCCCAATACCCATGAATATATCGGTAGCAGAAACTGGACTCTGTGGGTCATTAAAAAAAAAAAGGATGAAGTTAGAAGTGAGTACAAGATGGGGTAGAGGAGTGGGAATCATTATGATAAAAATACATGGTGTGTATGTATGAAATTCTCAATGAATTAATAAGAATGTATTTTTTTTTTTTTTAAGCATGGGAAATGGCTTGTTGTTCTCCCTGATCACAAAAGGAAAGACGGGAGCTCGGTAGCTGGGAAGGTGGAGCAGTCGTTAGGGGTAAGTAAAATGTTTCAGAGGTTTGGGAGTGGAGGTGCCAATAGGAAGACTGGCATTACTACTGGGTAAGTAAAATGTTTCAGATGCTATTGCTGAAGTCTACGGCACTGTGCTCCTGAGTCAAGAGTGAACCAAAGTGGCAGCCCTAAGGGGAAGCAAGGGAAATTGGTCGCAAAGAGGAGTCAGGGCTAAGGCTGCTGAGAAAATTGGACGTCTAGTTCTACAAAAGCATTCAGTGGGGGATTAATAGGAAGTTTGTCTGGCAGTCAAAGAGCATACAGGAAATTAGTCTAAGTCTGAAACGGACCAAAGGAGCAACCGAAGGCGACCTTCTATTGGATTCTCAGTTCCCTCAGTCTAAGCAACAGCTCTGTGCCACTGAACCAGCAGGTGACTCGGGGGGAAGGAATGGCCGGAGGTGTGGTAACAGACAGCATTGTGACCAAGCAGCCACCGGAAATGAAGGAGATGTCATGGAGGTGAACAGTTGGCCCAGAGAGTGTTGTGAGGAAAATGTAACACAAACATAAGCACCATCGACAAGGTCACTATGGGAACTCAAATACGCTTGGTGGTGGTGACTGTACGTAGGTAAAGTCAAGCCCGTCACTGGAAGGGAGAAAGAGATCTTGTCAGGTCTGACGTGAATAAGGTACATTCTGCAGCGGCCCACAGGAAAGCAGATCCGAGGCAACGGGAGCACGTCCTGGACACGACCTTACCAACAAAGTTAGACGCAGATGGGAAAGGAAAAGCGGATGAGATTTGATTGCTAGACGGAACACTGGGAATGACGGGGGAGGGGGGAGGGAAGGTAACTCTTAGCAATGTGTATGGTGGTGGCAATGTCTGTGAGGTGGTCCACAGTTTATGATGGAGGTAAGCATCAGGAGAGCACAGCAAGTGGGGCATAGACATCTGGGGAGACCGAAGTTCTTATCAAATAGGCCCAAGTGATGAAGACGTGGAGGTCATCTGTGAGAAGGAGGCTCTTGAATGCACATTCCCAGTCAGGCAACTTGAATTATAAGCCATACCAGAGAAAGCATGTTGAAACACATAGCTATCTCTTTGAGTAAGAGGAAGAAGCACTTTAATTAAAAATGGGGCAGTAATAAAGAATAATGAAGAAAGGGGCTATGGGTATTGGATTTAAAGACGATGAGGAAATCCACAGAGTTCTCAAGATTAGTACCTATGACTGGGTTAGGGAGAATGATATTTATATTATTTATATGTATAAAGGGTAGCTTGGAGCAGGCAAGGGATCAGAAAGTTGGAATTCTTTAAGCAATTGTCCCGGATGACGATTTCAAGTGCTACCAGGGTAGGTCCAAGTGTCTTGGCCATTCGTTTGCAATCACCAAGTCTAGCCTAGACCTGACTCTGTTAACACATGAGCTGTAGTCCACCAGTCTCACCGTTGTCCTAAGGCCAACATATTGTCAGAGAACCATGATTCCTACTAGAAATTAATAGCAAATGCACCAAGGAATCATGTTAGAAGATATCTCCATCTGAGTACAAATGATACATAAAAACCTTCTTGCATTTCTTTTTTTATTTTTAGAGACAGGGTTTCTCTGTAGTTTTGGTTCCTGTCCTGGAACTAGCTCTGTAGACCAGGCTGGCCTCAAACTCACAGAGATCCGCCTGCCTCTGCCCCCCGAGTGCTGGGATTAGAGGCGTGCGCCACCACCGCCCTGCTCCTTCTTGCCTTTTTGAGAGTGGGGAGAGAGCTTAGCTGTCAGCTGGAAGAATGATCAAGCCCAGCTCGAGACCGTGGCTCACAGAGAATCTTCTGAACTTCAAGTCGGACTATAGATCTGACCTCGTATGTGTGCAGACTGTGTAAGAGAATGCTCAGAACTTGTCTGAAATGATGGCAGCACATGCCAGTGAAGTCATATTTGTGATAAGTAGAGATGTTGAATGACCAGTTCGAATCTGCATCTAGCATTGCTGCCACGAGCACAAACAGGGTGATCAGGTACCGGTTAAAGGCAGCACCTCTAGACAAGTCTCTGAAGCCAGGGCAGGGTGGAGCTGGCGACAGGCACCTCACTCAGTCCGTAGATTTGAACTTGTCTCAGATGCCCTGGCCATCATGGTGTTAAGACAACACCATGGACCAAATCCTAAAAGAGCACTTGGCCAGTTATAAGTGCTCTAACTGTATCATGATTGGCAGTACTTGATAAGCAAGCATTTCTTCATGCTGGACTGAAAGAAGATCCTGGGGTTCAAGTGCTTGACAACGGCTTTCCTTGCATGCTTTCCCCCACACCTGCCATTCCCAAATCAGCAATACAAAACAAGCTTCTCTTTGCCAGTTATTCGCAATCATTTTTTAGCAGAAAAACGTCACAGTCGTGTGCCCTGTGAAATGAGTTTGGAACCAAGTCAGGAAGTATGGGGAAAGAGTTTGGTGAGCCGAGACAAATAATTCATCTGGAGGGTTAGGGCTCATTTTCTTGTGGGATAATTCTGCGGCCTTGCTCACTTTGGACTAGAGCCGTAGGAAAACACCCACGTGGCTTGGGTTGCCTGAAGTGCACTCTATGGACTCTTTAATACTGGGCACATTCCCGACCTTTAGGACATGAAATTCACTGTGTCCCATCTCTGGAAATAAACTACTTAACAGGTGAAGACATGACACAGAGGCACAGAAAAGCAGAATGGGGCGTGTTCACCCTCACACAGGTCCACTTCAGAGCTAGCTGAGCTCTCTTCTTGAGTGCAGCTTGCTTCCCACCTCTGGATGCACCTATAAAGAAAAGCTTCCTTGAAATGAATCGTTTTAGCTGTTTCCCGAAGTATTTTTGACTTGAGAGCGTCTCTGAGTCTGTTAGTTCATCTGCAGAAATGAGATGAAGGGTGAGGTACTTGGCGAAACAGATTACAGGGCCCCCAAATCTGATCCTCGTGCACAGGGGGCACCACTTACTATCATCTCAGACCAGCAAGGGGAGAAGAGTCTCCTCAACAAATGCCGCTGGAGCAACTGTATAACCAGCGAGAGAAACTAAATTGCAATTCCACTTCACGGCATGCACAAAATCGATCCTAGATGGCTTACTAACTTAAGTGTGAAGGGAACATTTAAAACTTTAAAAGAAAATATGGGAGGTTATCTTTATGACTCCAGGATAGGAACGGTATTGATTTTAAAACCCAATGTAAAAAATAAAGCTCTCTCTCTCTCTCTCTCTCTCTCTCTCTCTCTCTCTCTCACACACACACACACACACACACACACACACACACAAAGATTGCTAACTTTGACTGTGCTAAAATTAAGAGCATGGACTCACCAAGAAAACAAAGAGACTGCCAAACTGGGAGAAAATATTTGAAACCTGTCCAATGAACAATAGATTTTTCCAAACAGAGTTTCTGCAGATCAGAAAAGAAAAGGTGAACAACCTGGAAAGATACAGTACAACTGTCATTTTAGTGATTTCCTTAAAAAAAAACAAACAAACACACACACACAAATTGCTAATAAGCATACAAAAATCTATTTCATCTCATCAGTGATCTAGAAAATTAAAACCATGGTGAAAAACAAGTTCACCTGTCCCTAAATGTAAAGCGCACACAGTACAAAGTGTTGGTGAAGAAGCAGAGCAAGCGAGCTGGACACAGCAACACAGGCGCATTGGGAAACATGCCAACATTACTAGCACGTTTGAAAACATGTGTAGCCTGTCCCTCTGTTTACACTGGTAGATAAACACTACACACACACACAAACACACACGTGCAAACACACGTAAACACACACACGTGCAAACACACGTAAACACACACACGTGCAAACACACGTAAACACACACACATGCAAACACACGTAAATACCGCGCACCACGGTCCCCGTCTGTGCTCTATGCGCTAGACCCCAGTTCGTGAGCTTCGGGCAAGGGGCTGGAGGTTGAGAACACACGCGCAGAGACAGACCGACACGCAGGCCTTTAAACACTGATCCCAAAGCCCCTCTTTGTTAGCACCATGGAGGCTTAAATACACTGCAGTCAATGGCCAACAGGTGAAAATCCCATCCTCTGAGCCTTCTAGTAATTTCAATTAGAAGGTTCTAGCAGGGAAGAGCAGCTGAAGGCCAGGACTCATTAATCCCAACACGTAAACACACACACACACACACACACACACACACACACACACACACACACACACACAGTGAGCCTCTGCAGCAGGAGATACCAGGAATATTTCCCCAGCCACATCGCTGCAAAGGAGAAAGGCCCTAGGAACAAACTAGCAAGCCAAATGTTTGCTACCAGCAAATAGGAAACTTACTGCACGTTGCTGTACTGTGAGAGTGTGAAGCCCACATTTACCCCTCAGCACTCAGGAACCTCACGAGCACTACTGCAGGACAGGAAACACTAAACTACCCAAGGGTACCCTGTCTCAAAAAAATCCAAAACAAACAAGCAAACATGTTCGGTCTTTACATTGGTGTTGGTCGATTGTTGTACTTTATATATACCATCTAGGAAATTTCGCAACTTGGAGTTGCACAGAGGAGCCAGACAAAACAAAACACCCCACGAAGAAACCGACGAGTGTTTATGACCACCCTGAGCTGTCATCTAGCACCCGGCGCATTCCTACTGAGTACTGACCCTCTGAGCTCCTCTCACTAGGTTCAAGCGTCGGTGCCGGCACATTAGCCAGTACAGCATAGATGCAGAAGAGTAACTTGAGGGGGACATAAATGGTTGAGGGTTAGTTGGAGGGATGGGTGGGTGGATGAACAAGTGACTGGGGCGGCCATCTCAAGTCCGCGGCGTGTGAAAACATTTAATAAATAAAAGAGAAAGCAGAGAGTAAGACTGTGACGTCAGGAACCGGAATTCCCCTTCTCTTATCTCACAGATGCATTCAATACAATAAATCAGGGTCATCTAAATTAACATACGCCTAATTAAATGCTCCTTTCCTAAATGGAAAGAAGACTCTGAGTATGTTAATTCTGTTCTCTGCTCCCCATCACCCCAGCTTCACCAGTCTGCTTGGGGAATTGTCTCTTCTTGACCCCCCCTGTGTCCTGACCCCACCCCTCTTCTCCAATGCTGGCAGTTCCATCTCTAGGACACACTTTGATTAGGGAGACTGTTTACTGCAAACTTTCACCTTCCCACGCCTTCTAGACTGTAGCCCGTGGAAAGGAACCCCATCTGATTCATCCGTTCATTTTGGGCCTATTGCAGCGGCTGACAGATTGCTAGACAATGCACACTTCCTTTGGATTTAAGAGACACTGAACTGCAGGTGTGACAGTGATCCTACTCTCAAGGGCTCAAGACCACAGCAGAATAGGAGTCTCAAAACCAAAAGGTGTGTGTGTGTTGGGGGATGGGTTACAAAGCGGACCCTATGCTAATTGTGGCTGGGGGAGGCGGTTTAAACAAAACCCTGAGGTCCTTCTGGGTCCTTTGCTCTTAGCCAAGCTAGTCTGGTGCTTGTGCAGCCCTGCAGCAGGCAAGAAGTAGTTCCGGGATGTCTGGGCTAGGATATCTTTGGAAGATGAAATAAAAGTCAGTTTTGTGAAAATAGGGTATTCTAATGAAAACTATGGGTTTTTTGTTTTATTCTTATTTATTTTTATTTATGTATTTATTTATTTTGGTATGCACCTCTAGAAAACATTCACTTGAGAGTACCTTGGCAGGTCCAGGAGGGGACAAAGCCAGGAAGAGATACAGAAATCTAAGCAGGTAAGTGAGAAGATCAGAGATGTGCTGTTGGAATTAATGGTGCCCCTTGCCTCTCAGACCGCTGTCTTCATTTCTTCCTTGATCCTAGAAGGCAAAAACTACTTATAATTTTTCCAGTAGAAACTGTTGAAAACTCTTCTTTAAAAAAAAAAAATCTAGCTAGGTAGTGGTAGCATATGTTTTTAATGCCAGGAGGCAAAGGTGGGAAGATCTCTGTGAGTTTGAGGCCAACCTGGTGTACAGAGCGAGTTCCAGAACAGCCAGGGCTACACAGAGACTATGTCTTGAAAAACAAACAACAAGCAAACAAATCACCCAAAACAAACAGACAAAAAAATCTATCCACGTACCTAATCTTATTTATACATTAAATTCGGTCTTGTAAAAATAATTAAAGAAGTTCTCAAAGACAGCTCGGGTCACTTGCTTCCTTCTACTCTCATATCTGGGTCGGTTAAACAGAGTCGGAGAAAACTACTGCCCAGCTCCTGGGTTAAATACCTGCTCTCCAACGAGAGAGTCACGTCTCTAAATTGGCAAACATACTCTACCCTCTTGACTGTAGGACAGTGGTAAAAGGTTGGGGTTGTTATTCCCATTTTCTGTGTGAGAAAAATGAGAATTTGAGGAAAAGATAGCCCAGGCTAAATCACAGGTTGAGGCTGTTCTCCAGGGACGTCGGATTTCAGCTCCTTCTGGGGGATATTGATGAAGAGCCATCTCTCAAGAACACGGGGCTGTCTGTGGACTGTTAGCTATTTCTCTCTACTGTGAGGGCCAACCACCACCACAACCACCACCACCATCACTAGCCAGGGAAAGCTGGTGGGCGAGAATCAGCACAGAAAAACTGTGCAGGAATTACACAACTCAGTGCATCTATGGTTTGGCTTTGTCTGGAGCTCACACAGAACAGCAGGGCTTTGAGATGCTCCCCAGTGAAAACTTCAAACTCCAAAGCATATTTTTTCCCATTTTCTTTGCCTCTGCTTTTCCTTTCTTGCCTATTTGCTTGCTTCCTTCCTCCCTTCCGATTCCCTCTTTTCTTTTTTCCCTCACTTCCTCCAACCTTCCCATCCTTTCTCCAACCTTCTTTCCCTCTCTGCTTGCTGTATCGTTTACCAGTGTCTACTTATACCAAGCAATGTGCTAGGAGCCAAGAGCAGAGATTAAAAAGAGCATGGACCTATGCAGGTCCCCAGCCGACAGTCCAGAGTCAGTGAGCTCCCACCAGCTCAGGTCAGCTGTCTCTATGGGTTTCCCTATGATCTTGACCCCTTTGCTCACATAATCAATTCCTCCTCCCTGTCTTTGACTGGACTCCGGGAGCTTTGCCCAGTGAACTTGGACCTCTGACTGTGGGTGACAGTTCTGTGGTTTGGAAAGTCTGTGGGTCAACTGGCAGTGGGACCAGGGTTTATCCCTACTGCATGAACTGGCTTTTTGGAGCCCATTCCTATGGAGGGATACTTTGCTCAGCCTAGATACAGGGGGGAGGGGCTTGGTCCTGCCTCAACTTGATATGCCAGATTTTGTAGACTCCCCATGGGAGACCTTACCTTTTCTGAGGAGTGGACGAGGGGGGGGGACTAGATGGGGGGAGAGAGGAAGGGAGGGAGGGCGAACTGTGGTTGGTATGTAAAATGAAAAAAAAACCAATTAAAATAAAAAATTTTAAACACACACACATACACAAAACAAAAACCAAACCAAAACAACAACAAGAACAACAACAAAAACCCAGCATGGAACCACACACTGGGACTCAACACATAGATGTGATCGCTTATCACAACGCCATGCAAGAAAGGCTCCAACCCCAGGGAGAAGAGTGGGCAGAGAGGGCCAAACCCATCCGTTCTTCTGTCTTATCCAATAGAATGTATTTCCAGGGCCAGGACTCAGCTGTATGTGGCTGGACCCTGAGGGCGGATCTACACATGAACCATGGCAGACTGCGCGGAAGAAGGGCACTTCAATCCTAGCAAGGAAGACTCGTTAAACCAGGGGTGGAGTGAGACAGGGGAGCAGAGACAGGCAGACAAATCCCTGGCTCAGAGAAGGTGGGAAAGGACTTGGTGAGCAGTGGATTTCCTTCTGACTGGCTGTGCCGCACGCCCACCCTCAGCCCTATCGTTTTCCCAGAGGGACTTTAGCTTCTCTCTTCTCTGTCCTGAATCTTGTAAATAAGAATGGAAAAATATGTAAATTGTGCCAGCCCTGGAGGGTAGGACAAAGCTGGAGCTAGTCTATTGAGCAGGGGGGGGGGGGGATGATCCATCCCCATATTTATTTATTTATTATTATTATTTCAGGGAGAAGGAAAAAAGCCAGAAATATTTCCAAAATGTCAACACTATTAAGGAAATCTGAACACCTTAATCCATTTAAATGTCAGCTAGAACCAAATGCGGGTTTGGGAGTAAGGAAGGGAGAGAGAGGGAATTAATGCCAGATTCCACATAATCTATCAAAGTTTCTTTCTTTTCTTAATATATTAAATATTAAATGCTTCTTTGCATCTGAGTGAGAGAGAAGAGAGAGAGGGGCCAGGGTGGAACTCATAAATGCCTAGATAATTGGTTTTGAGGGTTTTTTTTTCCTTCTTCTTCTTTCTTTCTTTCTTCTTGGCGGATTCTCAATTTCCCTATAAAAGAGAAAATTCATTTCCAGCCGCTAATGTAATGTCAGCGTGCTGTTTACTAAGCATGGATGATGTATAGGGGGACACTACTTTCAGAGGACTACTTAATGATGCATAGAATTAAATCCTGAGCTCCTCAGCTGAGCCTCCTCCCTCCCTCCTGGTTCCCAGGCTCCCAGTGCATCCTGGGAGGAGCAGGCTTGGCATAACCTGCCTTGTTCCTTGCTGGAATTCTGGGGTCTCTGCCATGGAAGCTTAGAAACAGCTCACACGTTTGCCCTTGGTGTAGTCCATGACGAGCTCCTGAGTTACAAAGAGCCGCTACAGCGGGGTACATGGCCAGTCAGGGAGAAAGGAGGAGGAAGGTCATGTAATATACCGGGAGGTACGGTTCAGTGAGAAGGAGGCGGGGCAAGTTAGGTGGCAAAGGGCGGGCCAGGAGGAGACAGAGGGGAAGCTTTTCTGAGTTTATCCTCTGGCCCCTGAAGCCACGTGGCCGGCTTGGCTACATCCCAGAGGAGCCTGTAAGGCTGGCATTGCGAGAACAGAACCCCAGTCTTTCTACTGTACCACCCCAATGGACGGGCATCCTGTCGGTTCACTGCTGACTCGTGCCCTGTCTGTTCCCCTCTAGGAAAGGCAGAAGGCTTCACCCCTGGGGAAGGTAACCTAGCCATGCCGCTTACAGAAATCCCTAACTAGGTGACTGGTTCAACCGCTAGGATGCTGGGAACCAACGTAGAAAAGCTCAAGGAAAAGGTGCGCAGGCTCGAGGTGGCGGTGGTGGGGGTTGTGGTGGTGGTGGTCGCAGCAGCGGCAGTGGTGGTGTTTGTAAGGGTGGTGAGGTGGCTCTTTATGGCTAGAGTTTAAGGAGAGGGCATGAGCAGGCCCTTCTGAGCCAGCGTCACATCAACCACTACCAATCTCCCGAAACTGACTCCTCTTGGGTACAGGAGTCTTGCTTTCCTCAGGCTCCTGAGTGTTTGACATCACTGACTATCTCTTTGGGGATATTCTCCACACTGTTCTACTGCTGATAGCTGTTGCTGTCTCTTCCATAGCACCCAGCCTGTACAGGGAGACTCCCAAGAGTCTTTCTTGATGACTCACTCCTGCTCCGTGTATTCTCATGCTCCCTCCAGGCGCCTGCCTTTCAAGACTCCAGAGCCCACATCTCGGATCTGAAACAGAGCGCCCAGGCTCCAGAGCACAAATACAGCCACCTCTGAGGCACCATGGCACACGTGCCCTGCTCTTCAAACAGGCTCAGCATCATTCCCTAGTCAGCTGCCATTCCCCACCAACTTACTATTTTTCTCCATTGAAAAGAAATTCCATTTTAAGTCTCCCTGATGGCACATTTTAGGATTATCATTGTCTTTCTATTCTATCAAAGTTTGAAATGGCCCCTGATTTCATTCTTTTTCACTCATCCCCCCTGGCCCTGCATCTATTTGATCCAGGTTTTAGTACCGCGCTCCCGTCAGCTGCCCTCAGCTTTTATCTGCCTCTAGACTAGCAATCAAAACGCACCCTGAATCTTGGGATCTGTCTTGCTTTCACGGAATACTATTTCACTGAGACTAGTCCCTGCCTCCTGAACTGTAACTAGACTGCATAGCTCTGAGCAGATAGCACTTGGAAGGAGGGGATGCCACTCAGTTGGCAAATTGATTGCCTAGAATGCTTAAAGAAAAGGTTCAACCACTAGCACGGTACAAACCCCACATTGTAGAGCAGGCGTGAAATCCCAGCCCTCAGGAGGTAGAGGTAGGAGGGTCAGAAGGTCAAGGTCAACCTACCCTATACAAACTGTGAGGCTTTCGTAAGCTAAGTGAGAACCTGATAAAGAAAGAAAAAAAATCGGTGTGTGTGTGTGTGTGTGTGTGTGTGTGTGTGTGTTGGAATCAAGGCCCAAGAAACCACCCCCAAGCCCCAGATAACATTGGGAGGAAGCCCCAGTCACAGCCTCCTCCAGGAAGAAGAGCAGGGAAAACAGACTTTCCAACCTAGAAAGGGGAAGCTAAAAAGTTGCAGAATTTGATTTGAAGGCCAAACATTGTCTTGCAGCAGAGGGTGTAGGATGACTAGTACAGATAGAAACATCTGGAACCACGGGACGAAGGACACAATCGTCATCTAGATCAAGCAGAGACACCTCATGCCAAAGCCTTCCTCCCCAGTCAGTCTGTCTTCCAACAAAACTTGGTAAGCACATGCATGGACAGCATAGAATCCTCACACTTAGGATGGGTGGGACATGGGATGTTCCTAGCAGGGCTTTAAGGTTCCTCTATACCCAGAGCTCCTGTGATGTTTCCCCTGGCTTCAAGTTCCTTCTTCATCTGGCCTGGCTTCTGTGTCCTTCAAGGGATACCCACAGGTTTAGACCTGCATGTCAGTGCAGGTCTTTGCTCATGTGACTTCCCTGAGAAAAACCACCTGGCAACAACGATCAGCCGGACCCCCTCATTCGGGGAGTTCATTCAGATTTTTATATGTTCTTCCATCTTTGACCCACAGCCATTCAGCTACATAATCTCGCACCGTACTCCTTTCTGCTGTTCCCAAATTGTTCTAGGTGTGAGCGACTGATCTCCTGTACTGTATGAACTATGATGTCTATTTTATGGCTTTACTGTCACTAACATAGCCCTTGGCACATAGTGGCCAGTAATAAAAACACAGTTGATCCACCTCCACAGTATACGTGTTTTTGCCACTCACCTTGGGTATTATTAGTCTTGCAGCTAAGCAATATTGCTCCATAAGAGATTCTAGGTATCGCTGTCCTTCATAAACAGAACCGAGTGCCAGCATCTAAGCATGGGACGCAGCCCATCAGACCGAATTCTAATCCTGAACCACCTCTTTGAGTGATCCTACATCCCTCCCTTTATACTCTAGCCACAGGACACTCCAGGCCTGTCCTGTTGTTCCCCTGCCTGGACTGCCCTTCCCTATCCACGTTTCAAAAAGCAACTCCGAAATCACCTTCTCTTCAAAGCTTTCCTGGTGACCTCCGGCAGCTCCTTCGCTCCCTCCTCTGCGCTCCCATGACTCTTTGGAAAGATCTCCATTATATCACTCACCATATTTTATTATAGTTAATTGTGTACACATCTGCCTTTCCACACTGGATGCCCTTCAAGGGCAAGGACGATGTCTTACCCATCCCTCATCCCTCTGGTACCCATCAGAGTGTGAGGCACAGAGTAAGTAATTAATAGGGATGAGGGGAAAAGAGAGAAGGATGGAAAGGGGGGAAACCACTGTACAGGAAGGAATGAGAAGAAGGAAACATCTTGGGCAGTGTGGGTATTATAACCAGGATCTGACAAGACACATGTTATGGCCTGGCCCCAAATAGGAAAAGGGTATTTCACAAAGCTTCGTGTGTCTGACAAAAAGGGAGCTCTATCAGTCAAGATCTAAACAGTTCGTGGAATTAAAGCAAGCGGCTGTCACCCTTCTGGGTCTCTGGCATGCTATTGTGTAAGACAGTAGACAGCAACGATTTTCGGAAGTACCTGAGATCTTGTGCGATGCGCAGGGTGGCACAAGGAACTGGAAGCAGATCTTGCCCTGAAAATGTGGTTTATTCAGCCTGTGAAACAGGACGATGATCCTAAGCCGTATAGTGGTAACTAGGTGAATCAGAGGAACTGTCTCTCTGGTGCCTGTTTCAGCTGCTTTGTTCTACAGAAAAGTGCCTTGCCCTACCAATGCTGCTAATTGGAAAAGAAGTTCCAACTACCTGGGCCGGAGTAGAAACCCAGGTACAATCTAGTAGCTAACTCCAGGAAACAGCTCTGCCTCCAAAGTCTGTTTGAATCTTAATTCTCATAGAAATAAGATTCCTCCCAGAAAAAAAAAAACAATAATCTTATCATCTTCAGGATTTTGTACAGTAAACCCATAAGGAAGTCGGGTTTTTGAGATGAACCATACTCAGGAGCAGGGTGACATCCAAACTAAACTACTAGAATGCTGAGGACAAGGAAGGGGAAGCCCAAGGGTTGAATAAGATTCTGGCTCTTTGGATCAAGGCAATCCCACTTTCAGAAGTCCTCCAGTGGAGCACCGAGGGCACCTTGTGATGAAAAGACAGCTAGAATAGGTTAGAAGAAGAAAGTTCCTTTGGGTGGTGTTTCTGGAAAACAAATGAACAAATAAACAGAGACTTGTTTAACCTTCCAAGTGACCACTTGGCACCCCAGATTAAAATTCTTGCAAAGGTTATCCCTTGAGAAGTCCCTTGAAGGGCTGGCAACATGGCTCAGAGGCTAAGGCACTGGCTGCTCTTCCAGAGGTCCCGAGCTCCGTTCCCAGCAACCACATGGTGGCTCCCAACGATCTGTAATGAGATCAGATGCCCTCTTCTGGTGTGCAGGCATATATGCAGATAGAGCACTCATATATATATAAAATAAATAAATAAATCTTAAAATATTGAAGAAAGAGAAGTCTATTGAAGGAATGCAGGCAAGTAGGTGGGAGCTCAAAGGTAGCAGGGTTCAAACTCAGAATTCAAGCTTCATCATTTGAACCCTCGATGTGGCAGTAGTCAAGAGATTGAGAGCATACACTTCCCTGATAGCTATTGTTTCATATTTTTTGAGTTTCTTAAAATGCAGAGTAATCACTTGGACTAGAAGAGGAGCGGATATGTTACAGTGACATACATTTGCACACTACATTGCACATACAAGTCACATACATGGCACGTACAAGGCACATACATTGCACATACACGGCACATACAAGGCACATACATTGCACCACGTGGTACCATCTTATAGCCATGATCTCTACATGTGCCATGACCTGCATCCTCTGAGGATTCCTTTGCATTCCGGCCCTCTGTCCCGAAACAAAAACCAAAATGGCCCTAAGAGAAAGCAAAACCCACAACCAATCCTCCCATCCAACCGTGTTTCCTTCTGCTTGGAAACCCCTGAATTATAGTCATGGTGCTCCCAAGCCAGACCTTGAGGCTTGGGCACCTCTTATCCTTCACCCCACCCCTTCCTGCTTATACCAACTCTGACTTCCTGGATCCTGGAAATGAGGTAACCTGGGAAACTTCTTTTGGCCTGGAAATTCATGAATGAAGTAAATAAAAAGGTTCCATTATTCTGGGGTTGTAAGTCACCAGGGCTGTTCAGCAAACACCTGTGTCAGAGGACTCTCCAGGGCATGTACATTCCAACCTGTGAAGAATCTTAAAGCCCCCGAGAGATGCGAGAGTCGGGGTGACACCTTCATATGCTCATGCCCCACTTTCCCAATGGGCAATCTCATTGCTCCTGACTACTGCCAGGGCTCCACATTGAAAGCGGTCACAGCCTTGTGGGAGACCAAATCAAGTTCACAGGATCTTAAAGATCTGGTTATATCAGCAAAGAAAGGCAACTCATCCCTATCTTGATCCTTCTCCCCCTTTCTCTTCCCTCCCTTCCTTGTTTCTTCCTGGTTTCCCATACACGCTGCTCTTCCTGTAAAAGAGTTCCATCAATCGATCTGCTTCCCAAGTTAAAGCTAAAGGTTCTTAGAAAACTCGTCTTGTGACCATGACCACATAAGGGAAATTACATTCCTGTGTGTGCTTTTGGAAGCGTTTTTAGGTGACTAACGCTAGAGGCTTGAGATGGAAAGAGATTCCCAGCTGTTCTTCCATGCTCCAGGATGGAAACCAGCCTGGGGGTTCTGAGCAGAGAAAAGGACAGGAAGGGATGGATACTTAGGAGCTGAATAAACCTGGGAAGGGAGACAGGGCTGGAGACTGGCCTTCTGTCTCTCTTGGGTTGCACCCTCCCACGCTGGCTGGCACTTCCCCCACACAAATGTAAACAACCAGAAGGCTCTAGAGAGTTAAGCTCCCAGGATGAGAGGGAAGGAGGAAGGCTGACCTCTGAGACCATCAGTCCAAAGTCTTCTTCTAGACCAGAATTTAGGGGATGTGTGCCTCTGTTTCCCCATTTGTAAACATAATACCCAAAGCTAATAGTGCCTGAGCCTGCCCAGAGATGGGCCGAAAAAAACGTTCTTTGTAGATGCTCATTTACATATTCCTTACCATTCCCCATTTTGGGTGGATCCTATAATTAATCCTATTAGACAGCTGGAGAAAATAAGGCTTGAAGAATTTGAACCAGGGATCATATAGGAAGTACATCAATGAGGCAAACTCGTCTGTTTGTTTTTCTCTGGAGGCTTTTACAGCAGATTTTATATCTGGTGTCTTAGCAATAAGGTTATCTCCTTTTTAAAAATTAATTTATTTTTATTCTATGTGCATTGGTATTTTGCCATGGGTGTCAGGTCCCCTGGAACTGGAATTACAGACATTTGTGAGTTGCCATGTGGGTGCTGGGAATTGAACCAGGGTCCTCTGGAAGAACAGTCACTGCTCTTAACCACTGAGCCATCTCCCCAATCCCAAGACTAATTTCTTGATTGTTCTCATCTCAGCATCTCGTTCTAGCAGTCAGCAGGCTCAGGGTACAGGAGCTATTTAAGTTGCCTCATGGGTGGACTAGCAAGTCAGCCAATGCTAGCCCATACTCACCAATGACAGTCCGAGGAAGCTTTCCTTTCCACTGGCTTTCGCAGCAGCCTTAATGGATCAAAAGGTCAAAGTTTCTTCACCTAGAAAATGAGTGTGAATTTTCCTCTTTTGTAAAATTAGTGTGAAGATTAAAAGGTCACAGGAGAGAGCCCCTATGACAACGTCAGCCTTTCAAAAGATGTGAGTTCCCTTCCTCCATCCTTGGGATGATCTGATAAGGAGCCGGGACTGTCCGTGACCTCCCAGCTGAGATTCTACAGGCTAGCCCTCTCTTAGAAAGGCTGTCATGACTGGTTTCCCAGTGCCTCTTCTGTGGGCCACCTTCTCCTATTTTGTTTCTCTTCTTCCTCTCCGACCTCTGTAACCCAAGCCCCACATAGACTGCTTGCACAGTCTTGTGCTTCAGAAGAATCTGAGATGAGATCTCAGGTTTGGATTGAGTGAGGGGCGACAGGAAGGCAAGGAATCGGGACATTGAGAGAGGAGAAGTCCATGGCAACAGGTGACACACGGTGGCTACATAGAAGTCTAGGGCACATTTGCTGCTTGAACATGCATAGACACAGATGCACACACACACACACACACACACACACACACACACACACACACACACACACGTATGTATACCAACTAAGCAGCTTGATTCTGGCAGAAGTAGTAGCCTTAGCGAAGACAGGCAGTCAGTCTGATGCTCTATTTGTTTTTTAATTTTATTTTATTTTAAGATTTATTTATTATATACACAGTGTTCTGCCTGCATGTATGCCTGCAGACCAGAAAAGGACACCAAATCTCATTATAGGTGGTTGTGAGCCACCAGGTGGTTGCTGGGAATTGAACTCAGAACCTTTGGAAGAGCAGCTCTTAACCTCTGAGCCATTTCTCCAGCCCCTGATGCTCTATTTTTTAGGGACTCTCCTGAGACCGGGAAATTATGGGTAAAATGAGGTAATAACATGCATAAGCAGGAGTACTCTGGGTGAGTGTTAACTCAGCCTAACAAGTGCCTGCTCTTTGAGTTTGCCCGTTATTCTTCTCAGCTGTCCCTAAGGCTTCTCCATAGTCCCGTAGGATTCTGTGTAGTAAACTCAGAAAAACACAACCTCCTCCCAGAGAAGAGCAGAAAAGCAGAGTGTGGAGTTAAGAGGCGGTGGGATCATGGCCCACTCTCTTCTTAGAGGATGCTTTGGAGGGCGCGTCACCTGATGTCTCCTGACTGCTGGGTCGCTGTGGCAGTCCTGCGCTGTCATCTCCATATTTCTTGCATTGTGAAAGACTAATAAATATCGTCCTTGTTTAGTCCACCGCTATGCGCCTCTTCTGTCGCTGATAGGTGACCCCGGGTCCTAACTGATCCGTCACACTATCCATCTCTCCTGGCCTACATCCCGGGCTGACCTCCCACCGTGTCTTGACGGGACTTATTTTCTTCCTGGTACACAAATCACTCAATGTAATTCCCCGATCTGGATCATCACGATGACCCCAGGTGTCAAACCCAAGCCTGGCACCCAGTAGGCACTTAATAAAGATTTCTGAGGAAGACAAATGAGTGACCTCACCATCCAGGCACTGGTGCCATTGTCCGATGGCTGCTCCAGCTACATCTCAGTCCCTGACCCCTCACCCTTCGCTTGTCACATATTTCTAACTGTCTATGTAAGATCTCTGTTCGGTTGGCTTGCAACCCCTGCAGTGAAACTCGTCCAAAGCAGGGCTCGTTATCTCTCCTACACCAAAGTCCCTCCTGGCTTCCCGGTTATTGCCCACGGTGCGATTAGCCTCGGGACGGCATTGGCACTGGCACCATCATTGCTCTCCTTCTTTCTCTTTTCTTGGCGTTTACTCCCTTTTTTGCCTTCCCTCTGTTCTTTCTCAGCAAGGTCTCCTGGTGCCTGTATTCCTCCGACTCAGCATCTGCTCTCTGGCTTGAGACCACTTGGCAGTTTTCTCTCACACTGTGCCTCTGTCACCACCCTCATGAGCTCCAAAGCGAATGTACTTCGGAGTGTGTGGGAGGGTCTATTCTGTCCCAAAGAGCAGCTGGTGAGTTTTGGAGGCCAAGCATGGGAAGAAGGAATGGTCTTGCACCCGCTGTTCCTCCAGCAGAGAGGCAGCTCTAGTTGTTGTGTCTTCTTATGTGTGATTTAAGCATCATTGAGAGGACTGACGTGGTCTTCAGGACTCATCAAACCATTCCCAAACTGATCTGGCTCACTGCCGGCCCCCTCCCCATGCTACCTCTGTATCGTTGCTCTTTTGCCTGATCTATCGGGGCATTGCTCTCCGGTTAGAGATGGATAGAAAAGGAGCCGTGAGAGAGTGCTGTGAGGCAATGGTCTTTTATCCTGTCACTTGTATTATTTTTAATAAAATGCTGATTGGCCAGTAGACAGGCAGGAAGTTGAGGCGAGGCAAGGAGGATGCTGGGAAGAGGGAAGTGCAGTCTGGAGTCGTGACCCAGCCTCAGAGGAAGCAAGATGTGACTGCCTCGCTGAAAAAGGTACCAAGGCACGTGGCTAACTCCGACAAGAATTATGGGCTAATGTAAATCATAAGAATTAGTTAATAATAAGCCTGAGCTACTGGGCCAATCAGTTTATGATTAATGTAGACCTCTGTGTGATTCTTTGGGGGTCAACAACAAAGGGAGGTTGGGAGCTTAAGCAGATTACCCAAAGGAGCACAGTCTTGTCCCCACCCCAAACTGAGCAGGTTTCTCTTGATCCAGTACTCCCCAATTTCTTCCTTTTCCTGTTTCTAGAAAGTGTTGTGTGGTAATGTGTTCCTTCCAGCCTTCCCTAGGACGATATCTTCCAGATAAACAGTTAAATGACCAAAAGAATAAAGACGCTTTGCTTTGTCAGCATGGGCTTCCTCACCGCCTTCCACAGCAAACATCACCTTAATTCCACCAAAAGGAGTTTCTCACGAGAAGAACTGAGTGGAGTTTGGGCCCATCTTAGCACAGAGAAGCCTGTCTTGTGCTCCCTGTGTTATGCCCCCCCCAATGCAATCCATTCATGCTTATTGATTTAAGACACTTCCTAAGAAAGAACATCTGTGATATTTCTGGGGTCTTCATAGGGGCCAGCTTTCAGTGGAGAACGTCAGGGCAAACGATCCACCATTACAGATCTGTGTGAACATAAGACCAAGCCGTGGACAGAATGGCTGTGTGTGGAACTAAGCCAACACTAAAGAGTGTCCACATAAGCCGTGCTAAAAGTCTGGAGTCCATTTGCAGAGTGAATGCAAACTTGGAGGAACCATGACATCTGGGGAGCGGGGAACTCTGTTTTGGCACCTTATAAAGGAGCCACAAAACAAGGCAGGGACCTTCCCCCTCTCATTTTCCAGATTGTTACCATAATCATTGTCAAAAGCAAGGGTGAGGTCATGCTTCAAGACGAAGCCTGAGCAATGTGATTTTGGAAGATGGGACACGGTCAAGAAATAGGTGTGAGCCGCAGATGAGTTCAAAGAGATTTGGGGATAACCTCACATTCCCAGGGACCATATGAGATGGACAGAAGGAGCCCGAGGCAATGAGAGAGCTGGGGATATATTCTCCAGGCCCAGATGCCACCTCTCCGGTCTTAAGAACCGTGCCTATGTGACCTCTTTCTTCTCTCTGGCAGGAAGGTGAGGGCGTGGTCAGATTACATAAGGAATCCTCCTGTTCAAAGTACAACGGACAAGTCCAAAGAATGGAGGAGGGAGAGAAGACAAACAGGAGGACCGCCTTCCCAAGCACTGAGGTTGTTTGAGAATGCTAAGTAGAGACAGGTCAGGATTGGATGAGAGGTGGGTGGAGGGGCAGGCAGCCAGGCCTCGGTGTCCACTTGTCAGCCCTGAGACAGCGTTGTCCTCGGACTAATGGGAAGTCCACAGACGTGAAAGGCTGGAAGATTAGCAACTGTCATTTCTCCTTTTCATGGACTTTTCAGAAAGAAAAATCGTAAAAAGTAGCATTTGAGGGGGGCGGGGGACATCACAGAAGGCCTGCCTACACATTCGCCCATACAATCCTCAGACTGTCTTCAGGAAATAAACCTCTCCTCACCTTCAAGTTAAAGAAGTAAGGGCCGAACAACATCAAACACTACAGTGAAGGCCCCCCGGCTCCTGTGTGTATAAGCAGTGTTGTTGGTGGGTGGGAGGGCCGTGACTGCAGATGGCATCTTGGTGCAACACTGAGAGCCTGGCATTTAGCAAGAAGGCACTGATACCGTGAGGGATATCAGTCGCCATCACCAAAGGCAGCCTGTGCAGATCCTGAAGTACTGAAAGCTGCAGAAGACGATGGAGAATGTGAGAATCTGGAAGGTGGGTATATACAGCAGGGTTTGCTATACGCGGTCTGTAGACCTCATCCTTAAATTACTGAAGAATTTCCGGGCACTTTGTGAGAGAGACTTGGAGAAAGCTCCTTTCGTTGCTTATGACCTCGTTTACAGATTATGGAAATTATCCAGGCCAATGATTAACTAGCTTGTAAACACCCACGTTTACTGATTGCCAACACGTTTCTGTGTGGTGTGAACAGTGACTTTTGAGGAGTTGTTTATGCTCTGCCCGTCTATGTGTATTCTGACTGAATTATTATCCTTAGTTTATACACGTAGAACCGTAAGATCAGAAAGAAACAGTGACCTGGTTAAAGCCATCTTGTTAATGTGTGGCAAAGTCCGAGCTCTGACTTGGGCTTTCTCGCCTTCAGACTGTGTCCCCCTCCTTTGTAGCAGCCACATCCCTCATCTGCTCCATGAGGTAAGATGGAGGCTGGCCTAGGAGATACAGGATCAGTCTCCTTCATCCCCAAAATGATCAGCATGATTCTCAGGCCAAATTTAGAGGCTTCTTTCTCCCTGCAGCAGCAAACTGAGGCTTTGAGAAGCTACAGAGTAAAGATGAAAGTGTACATGTGTCTTTTTTTTTTTTTAAATCCGAGACAGACAGGGTTTCTCTGTATTTTTGGCTGTCCTGGAACTCATTCTGTAGACCAGGCTGATCTCCAACTCACAGAGATCTACCTGCCTCTGCCTTGTTGAGTGCTAGGATTAAAGGTGTAAGAAACCACTGTCTGACTTTTACATGTGTCTTTGTTAGGGTTTCTATTGCTGTGAAGAGACACTATGATCATGGAAACTTTTTTTTCAGGGTTTCTCTGTGTATCTCTGGCAGTCCTAGAACTCACTTTGTAGAGCAGGCTGGCTTTGAACTCACTGAGATCCACCTTCCTCTGCCTCTCAAGTACTGGGACTAAAGGCATGCATCACCATGGCCCACTGATCATGGCAACTCTTATGAAGAAAAACATTTAGTTGGGTGGATTACAGTTTTAGTTTAATGTTGCGTTCAGGCAGACATGGTGCTGGAGCTGAGAGTCCTACATCTTCATCAACAGGCAACAGGAAGTGGTCTGAGACAGTGGGCTTAGCTCAAGCACATATGAGACCTCAAAGCCAGCCTTCACAGTAACAGAGTTCCTCCAACAAATCCACACCAGCTCCAACAAAGCCACTCCCTATAAGCTTATGGGGACCAGTTACATTCAAACCACCACAACATGGCTTGATCAAGGACCTGTCGGCTAAGATGTTGGGAGCTGTGGATGAAGAAAACATCGGTGAAAGAGAGAGAGACATCAATGAGAGGAATTTAAGTGGTTCAAATATGGAATCTGGTAGGTGAGGGAGATAGGCCGGGAGTGTTCCAGAAAGGAAGTTGGGTAGGTGAGAAAGGAAAGAACCTTCCAGAGGATTTTAAGGGTAAAGCAGCATTCTGTAACTGGTGAGGGAGGAGGGGTAATGAGAAGAAGAGCAAGAGGAGAGAGTAACAGAGGACAGAGAGAGAGAGAGAGAGAGAGAGAGAGAGAGAGAGAGACAGACAGAGAGAGAGAGACAGAGAGACACACACAGAGGGGAACGAGAGAGGAGCAGAGAGAGAGAGAGAGAGAACGCACGACAGAGAGAGACATCAAGACAGAAAGTAAGACAGAAGACAGAGAGAGACAGAGAGATAGAGAGATGGGGGTGGGGGGAGGCAGAGGCCAAGGAACAGGCTCTTTCTTTCTAAGCCAAACAGACAAGACACTGAAACTACTAAACTTTCAGAAATGCTCTGAGGTCCAGAAAGTCTCAATACTTTGATCTCAAAACATTATAATCTAAAAACATTACTTAGAAAACTATTTAGGGATATTTGATCATGTGGGTTATAGGTACTAATAGCTGTCATATTACATGCAAACAAAGTTATTAAGACATTTATGAATGATTTAAAATCAATAATATAGTAAATCCATTTAAGTTAATATATTTTTTTTATAAAATAGTTATATTTCCGCACTCGGGAAGCAGAAGCAGGTGAGTCTCTGTGAGTTCGAGGCCAGCATGGTCTACAAGAGCTAGTTCCAGGACAGGCTCAAAGGCTACAGAGAAACCCTGTCTCGAGAAACAAAAACAAACCGACACTATTTCCAAATTATTATGCTAAATCTCACTATTATATGTGTTTGCACAGTTTTGTTTCATAGACAACAAATGGCTCCTGATATCTGCTTCAACACTCAACGTGACCATATGCTGTATTTGGTCAGAGTATTTGGAATGAAATCTGGTCTCAGATATGTAAAGTAGGGAGTATATTAATCACTTTTTACAGATAATTACAGATATTCTTCTCAGACACTACCTCAAAAGTTCTTTCCCTCCCACACTCCACCCAACACCCGTCACCAGCATATACGCATATATATGGGGCAGAAGTTAGGACTGATTCCAGGGCCTTGACCATGCTAGCCAAATGCTCTACGCCTGAGTCTCATCCACGGCTGTCAGATTACCTCTTCATAAAGTCTAGCAGCGAAGTGAAATCTGAAGGCAGAGCTGTAAAGTATTTCCACTCCCTTGTTTCACAAGGCTTGCTCTACCCTGCATCTTGAGAGGATGACGCACCCATGCATGATCTGTAGCACTGTGCGTCAGGAAGTGCAAGCTTGCTGAGCTGTGCAGCCCTTGTACACAGACAGCAGGAAACCCCGCCACACACGCTGGTGAACGAGGAGACTTCGATTGTGCTGCCTTCCCAGACACCCTGAAAAGATCTTGGGACGTCTAAGGGTGCCACGTGATACTCTGAGAGTCACTGTTGTGGTGTGATAGGATGTGTTCCAAGCTGGGAACCAGGCATTCTGGGGACCAGCTTGTATGAAGCTTTTCATTAGCTTGACCGTAAACCTGGATGGATGTCTCTGGGCCTCTTCAGCCAAGATGAATGAATGACTTGCTCTTTCTTTCTTTTTAAATGATTTTATTTTATGTACAGTAGTGTCTTGCCCACATGTGTATCTGTTTGAAGGTGTCAAACCCCTGGAACTGGACAGCTGTGAGCTACCTGTGGGTGCTGGGAATTGAACCCAGGTCCTCTGGAAGAGCCACCTCTCCAGTTGGACTCACTATTTCTTAACATTTCCCCCTGATTTTGCATGTCTCTGCTTCCTCTGAGAGAGGCTCTTCATCTTGCTCTTCAGTTACTCCGATTAGTAACCCCGCCAAGAGGCCTAGCCACTGTCCACCTCTTCTACAGCATATTCCCCATTTCCTCCCAGTCAAATGAATCTTTCCTCCTCCCGCCCTCTGATGCCTTTGTTGTGGGAATCTTATCTCACCTTGCCCGGAGTTAAAATGACCCCAGTGATTGCTTGGTACCAACAGGTCCACCCCAGTGCCCCCTACCAACTGAACCGTGAGACGCCAGAAAGCAAACTACGGATCCTCTGCATGTTTGTGCCTCCTCCCGTCACTCTGTCTGACACCAAGTAGGTACCCTGTGAAAATGGAATTAATTGGTTCGTGTGTATCAGGAGGATCTATCTGTAAGGCTGAATGGATATTTATGGGAGGAGAGGCTGGGCAGAGGTGACTGGGAGGTGAAAGGAGAAAAATGGCGGTGATGAAAATAATCGGAAGACTGATGGGAGAGCGAGGGGAGAGGTCAGAGCATGCGCCAACGGGCCACAGCCTGAGAGAAAGGGATGGGGTGCCGTGGCGCTGGGTAGGATGATGAGAAGGGCATTTTGGGGTGGATATAAAGGATGGGGAGGAGTAAGAAATTAACAGAGTGCTGGGATGAAATTCTCAGGCTATGGATGGGCGGAGGGGCACTGAGATTGGTTATTTACATCGACGGGGAGCACGGATGCGGTGATGTGGCTGGGGTGACCCGTCTGATTTTCAGCCATTCCAAGCCAAAGATGCTGTGGTCACTCCTGCTGGGTGGTTTTCCAAGAATCCCCTTCCCAGGCACCTCATAACCCTTGTCAGCTCTCCCGCATCTGAGGAGGAGAGAGCCCACATGAGGCCCAAATGGAAAAGAGCAAGACACCCCAAGCCTCAGCTTTTTTTCTCTTCAAATATTTGCAGAGGGAAAGTGGCGCGAGCCTGGGGAACGCGGTGCTTATTGCTCACTTATTGCTCACACTACATTAAAATTCAGATTGGCTGGCGCAATATCCCCAGCATAGCCGCTCTGCACTGATATTTTTATAACTCTTAATATCAAACAAATTGCTTCTTCACTGAGACAGTTTAATGTGACGGGGGGCCATGCCCGCCAGCTTCCTCATGCTGGCCCCATAAAGATCACCGTTCTGTTACTGGGGACAGAGGAGTCGTGAATTTCCTATCAAAAATATGACTAGATTATGCAGAGTAAATCTTGGACCATATTAAAAAGATCATGGTGTTTTAATTTCTTTTCTCCCCCCCCCCCCCGCACCCCGATGTCTGCCGTCACATCTTTTCTTATTAATAAAATGAGGTAGGGGGTCTCCAGTCTGAATCAGTTATGGGCACGCTCTCTCTAGCTGTGTTTTCTGCAGTTATATCTCTTCCTTCAGTAATCAGTTGGCGACCTCAGCCCCACCCCACCCCACCAGGAGAGGCCCCACTTTTCTCTTCCCTTGGTGTGGAAAAGATTTGGGATGATGTAAGTAGAAAATCCCTACCATATGGTTCATTTTAGGGTCAAGGGAGTCTTTTCTTGTTTGGGCATGTTTTGAAAGTCTGAAGGGCAGCTAAACAGTAGGGAGAAGCACAATTAGAAGCTGGAGTCTCCTTCCAAAGCTCATTCCATCAACGATCCCATTGTTACCCAGTCATGAACACCTTCATGATGAGGAAAACTAGACGGACTGATTATTAAACCACTGGATCTTTCTTTAATTTATGAATCAAGGACCTAGGAAAAAGACAACCAGAGCATCCCACTTGAGACAGTAAGGATGCTAACTCAAAGTGGTATAAGTCAGCCCAAAGCAAAAACACTTGATCTTTTACTGGCTTGAAATAATTTATTGTAATCAGTCATTTCCAAACACTGAAAGTGGTCCGTGGGCGTCACCCAGCCCCACTCCTTGCTCCTGTCGCGCCTGCTTCACCTTGGCCATTCCGTTTCAGAGCTGCTCAACCACCCAACGCTGCAGTTCATAGCAAGTGATGTGAGCCATTCTCACAGATCCCGAGAAATGGATTGGCTGTGTCGGGAAGAAACTCAGTCCTATGTATGTGTACTTTATTTGGCTTCCAATAACAGTGTTAATGGAAGCACTCAAAAACACACACACACACACACACACACACACACATGGAAAAGTTGATGCTACTTCCCAGGATTCCTGAGACCCAGGAGTTCCAGACAGACAGGAAAAATGTGGCCATGGCCGTAAATCCTTGTTCTCCAAGAAAGAGAAGAGAACTTGCATGCCAAAGTCCCAGCCCTCTGGGCAGGGTGGCACACGTTTTCTGTTTTTATTTCTAATAGGTTTCCATCTCAACCCCCACCCCCACCCCTTTCCTGCACAATATGTGTTATCAGCATTTTTGTTCCGTGCTGGCGTCCTAGGATGACCTCACCATTTTCAACTCTTACATTTTAGCACACTTTGTAATTAATGTCATACATAAAAACACAACAGAGGTCATTGCAACCTTATTATAATTTGCTATATTTACTTATCAGTATCCTACATAGATTCAAATGGAGCAATCATTTTCTTTAACTTTCTTTGATACTTGCAGCAGCCGAAGTCTTACCCACTTCCTTGCTTTTAGAACATTCTCAAATTGTCTTGGTTTACAGACCTGGAATGTCTTTGGAAACCTGCAAAATTCTGGAGGAGCCGATCCAGCCTGAGAACTGAGTCAGGCCCAGGAGACTGTCAGTTACTATATTAATATGCGTCTCATCTTGTCCTTAGGAAACAGGGGAGGAGCAGATCGCTGCTTTATCGCTGTGATAAAAAAGAAGATAATTAGACAAATCGTGCACCAACACCTTTAGAACAGCAAAAACCATGAAAATAATGGGAATGAACAGAATGTGGCCCTTATAAAAATAATCATATACAGAACATATGAAGATGTAAAACACCAAATTCACTCAAAGGGGGGCCATGAAGGGGACTCAGCAGGTGAAGGCCTGACCACCTGAGCTCAGCACTGGGACAGACGGTAAAAAAGGAACTCTGACACACACACACACGTTTACACATATAAACACATGCAAAATAAAACAAACAGATGTGATTAAAATTATGTTTAGGAGGAATATGAAATAGAGTAAAAGGGTACTCGTGGAACAATGACGAGTAGCTAGAGGCAGATCACAAATGTTTACCGCATATTAGTTTTTAATACATATTTCAAATTTGGAAAAAGATCATCAAACTATCAATAGCAGAAATAACAGGTGGCTTTTAGGTCTTTCCCCTTCCTCCCCTCTGTGTTGGAGATTGGAATAAGGACTGTTTCCATGCTGACGCTGACGCGGAGGGAGGAAGACGCTACCACTGAGCCGCACCACCTGTCCCTTTATTTCCCCCTGTCTGCTTAGCTCACCTGCCTTGAAAGTTTACTTCTTTTAAAATTAAAAGGAAAGAAAAGGAACTTGAAAACATGGTTCTGCTGCACATTCCACTGGAGCTGAAAACACAGCCCTGAGCTTCCAAGACACTGCCCTGTTCACGCACTTACTTCACTGATAATATTTAACACCTAAGGTGAGCTAGCCCAGGGGCACTGCAGGAAATCCAAACAGAGCCACACCCGTTCTGTTCCCCAATAAACAGACGGGTTAAATCCCTGAATTTGAAGAGAGGTTTCAGAGCTCACCTCGGCCCCAGCCTCCAAGGCTTCTACAGTCTGGAGCCTGAGGCTGGAGACAGCATAACCTCCCGTCCCCTCGACGTGAGGACTTGAACTACACTCCAAAAGGGACTGGGTATGGCTAAGTTATCTTGTGCCTCAGTGGCTTTTGGCTGTCCCGCACAGCCATTAACACCCCAGCCTAGCTCTCTGTCCCTTCTCTTCTGTCAGGTTTCTTCCATGCGACCCCAGAGCTGTTGCCCCACTGAGGTCCCCAGTCTGTGCACCTTACTAGAGGTCTCAGACCTTGTTGGCGCCACATCCTGGGAACAGAACCGCTCCTGCCCCGGGGGCTGGAAGTTCTCCTGGGGAGGAATTCCCTGGAGACTGCAGCGGACGGGGGGGGGGGGGGGGGGGGGGGGAGGCCCCAGTAGGGGGCACGCGGATGCCTTTTTGGGAGGAAACTGTGTACCATCCGCTCTCACTCGCTGCCAGCCAGGGTTTTCTTCCCCCAGTGAGTCTCTTAATTTTGCTCATTTATCTTAAAGAGCTCCGTAAACGCCGTGGGGCTCCGGCGGGGGCGCCACACAGGGGCTCCGACACCCGACCCCCACGCCTGCCTCCCAGAGGAACCATCCAGCGCGGACCAAATCTCATTTTCCTACAAATAGTTTGTCAGAAGCAGCAGGGCAAGTAATAAATCACAGAGAGCGAGAGAGCGGAGAAGGAAGGGGGAGAGGCTGGGAGGGGAGGGCGGGGCGAGGGTGGAGGGAAGGCTGGGGGCGCAGAGTGGGAGAGCGGACCCGGGAGTGGGGGATGCGGGGAGATAGAGAAGGAAGAAGAAAGGAAAGGAGATGGGGGAGACAAAGAGACCGGAAAGAGGGAAGAGAAGAAAGAAGGAACCTGGGAGTTCAGAAAGCTAGGGAGAGGGAGAGAGAGAAGGAGGGAAAGGAAAAGGACTGAGTGTTGAGGAAGAAAGAGCAAGGAATGAGTCAGGAAGCAGAAGAGGGGACCGGTGAGAGGGGAAGAAAATGAATCTCAAGGGGACGTGGGAAGGAGAAAATAGCCATCTGGTGAAGAAGTGAATCGCAGAAAGAATGGTGGGCGACGCACTGCCTCTGTTTTCCCCTATTTCTCTCACCCTGAACTATCATGGACTAATTGGCGTCCCTGTGCCTGGCACACGTGTGTGTGTGTGTGTGTGTGTGTGTGTGTGTGTGTGAGAGAGAGAGAGAGAGAGAGAGAGAGAGAGAGAGAAGCAGAGAGATCCTGTATCAGGATCTGGGTTACCGTGATGGAGCAAGTCACTCCACTCCTCCAAGCCTCAGTTTCTTGATCTAGCAAATGGGAATAATAATCCCCATTTGCATATTTGGGAACATTAGCCCCGCCTGGCAAGCAGGGCCCAGAGCAAGCTGGTGATTAGGCTATGAGGAGTCTTCCTTGAACTGGTAAGGATGAACTTGGTCCCAGAACTCTGGGCATCGATGCTGGATCTTCCAAGTCTTATGCTGTGTACTAACTACCTCTCCACCCCTACAGCCTGTTATCCTGAGCCAGACACTGGGATTCAGCAGCTGTCAACAGAAGCTCACTCCAGGGCTCTCCGCTTTGCCTTTAGCTTCCCTCAGGAAACCGGGACTGCTTATGAGATCATCACCTGCTGTCAAACTCTCTGGGCTTCTGGGGCATGGACTGCTGATAGGAAGAGTTCTAGAAGGTTGAGCCTTCTATTTCACCCCTCCCCCATGACCCACACCCCTCCCCCTGACAGCTCAGGAACTCACAAGAAGGCTTGAGTTTTTGGTCCTCCTAAAACTCCCTCCCTCCCTCCCTCCTTCTCCCTGGCCATGAGCAGGATCTGGGAGGGGTGGAGGGAGAAGAGAGCCTTTAAATGTTGGGGGAGGGAAATGGGTTGTTGGTTCTGTAACCCGCCTGAGGGCAGGGACCTTACAGAATTATCCCCAGCTCTTATTGCTGGTAAGTGGTGGGCCCCTGAGATAAAGGAAATTCATTTAATTGTGCGACTATGCATTCATTATGCACTCCCTATGACTATAAAGAGGCAGTTATTAGTCCATGTCATAGAAAGGGAAACAGAGACAAAAATTACCAAAACAGGAAGTGGCAAGCCCCAGAGAGGTGTTAGAATCTAGAACAGATCATCTCAAAAGCTTATGCCCCTTCTGTGGCTGCCCAGGGCTCATCAGCAGGGCAACTTGAACAGCCTCTGTGGTCTTTAGGGTCCCCACATGTCTGAGGCACCAGGAAGGATAGGATGGTGGTGAGGGGATCCACACCTAAGATACCTGCCATCTTAGATATGGTTTTATTGCTGTGAAGAGACACCATGACCATAGCAACTCTTTTTTTTTATATTTATTTATTATTATGTTTACAATATTCTGTCTGTGTGTATGTCTGCAGGCCAGAAGAGGACATCAGACGTCATTACAGATGGTTGTGAGCCACCATGTGGTTGCCGGGAATTGAACTCAGGACCTTTGGAAGAGCAGGCAATGCTCTTAACCACTGAGCCGTCTCTCCAGCCCGACCATAGCAACTCTTAAGAAGGAAGCTTTTAATTGAGGCTAACTTTCAGTTCAGAGGTTTAGCCCCTTATAGCCATGCAGAGAAGCGTGGTGGCATGCAGGCAGACAGTGCTGGAGTTATTTCAGTGGTATCTGGGAGTTCTACATCTGGACCCGCAGGCAGCAAGGAAGAGAGAGCAACACTGACTTTGGCTTGAGTTTCTCGAACCCCAGAGCCCATCCCCAGTGACACACTTCCTTGTTGGAACAAGGACACACCTACTCTTACAGGACCCTACCTCCTAATAGCGGCACTCCCTGTGAGCCGATGGAGCTTTTTCAACCAAATCACCTTCTCCTGATCCTCCAAATTCTCGAGGAGGACATCACAGGGTACCCCGTTCATTAGGGGACTCCTTGTCCTTGGCACTGTCACTAGGCTACCCTGTTCTCAGATAGACCCTATGCTTGGAGCACTTTGCCCTGAGGAGGGCTTCAAGGACAAAGTCACATTCCTCATAGTCTCTCTCTCCTTCAGCTCTTTGAAAGCCAGCTAGCCCTCCTCTGCTCCCTTCCCTTCTGAAATGGCTTCAAGGAACCTCACATCCAATCCCAGCAAGAAACAGAGTTTAGGGAAGAAAGTCAGGTTCTGCTCACCAGCCTTGTATCAACTAGATGGATGAACTTAGGCCACTATGTTCACCTCTCCCAGGCTCAGGTTCCTCAACCGGGAAATGGGGATTTAAAAAAAATTATTCCAAATTTTCAAGGCTGTCATGATAACCATTACGACAAAAAACTGTGGACTCGCTTGATGAACAAGAGGGCTCTTGTTCTTCACCTCCTGACGGCAGGTCTCCAGCTCCCTTTGCGGGGACCCTATGCTCTTATATGCCACCACTGAGTTCAGATCTGAACCCCAAGAACTGGAGGTGCCTTCATGTTTCACCTCACCAAAACAACAGCATTGAAAACTCAAAGCAAGCCTGTGACTGAACCAACCAGGGCAAGCAATGGCTAAGAGCTCTACAGAAGTGCAAAATCATTCCTGAATTCCAGATCTACTGTTCTTAACAGGGCCACCTTAGAACAATTGTCTCATGTCTCTGCACCTCCGCTTCCCTTCTAGAAAATGGGACAATAATGGTGCCCATCTTCGGAAGTGGGTAGTGGGCACGAGCGCACACACACATACACACTCGCACACAAAATACCATGAATAGCCACTCTGGTTTTTGTTTTGACGTCTTTAGTGTAAACTTTTCTTTTCGATTGTCCAAGAGTATGAGGACCATCTTTGTCCTCTTCTTCAGCCATACCAAAGGCTGAACCACGATTAGTAAAAACTCAGGGTCAGAAATTGGAGTTCAGCCTGAAGATCTGAAAAGCAAAACAGCCAGCCACTGGTTCTTACCTCAACCTCAGTCTGAAATGGTGATCCTGCCTCCAGGAATCTCGGAATATGTCACACCCCATTTTATATTCCTCTCTAGGGCTGGGATTAAAGGCATGCACCACCCGATTTCTATGGCAACTAGTGTAGCTACTGGGACTAAAAATGTGTGTCATTGAGGCTACTGGGATTAAAGGTGTGTGTTTCCATAACCCGGTCTATAAAGCTGACCAGGGGACTGTCTTACTCTCAGATCTTCAGGCAGTCTTTATTAAAATACAATCGAAATGCCACTACCTTTGCTCTCTGCCTCTAACCGTCTTGTCCAGTCTGAACTGGCTCCATGGCCACTTCAGATTCTCAGTTTAACATACTACAGGAGGAGCAAAGGCACAGGTTCCCCAAAGGGACAGGATACTGCCCAGGCAAAGCTACTTCTAGTCTCCTGAAGACTGTTTTGTGGCTATGTTGAGGACCCAGAGCCTCAGACTTACTAGGCCAGCACTATACCACTGAGCAATTCCCCCAGCAGTCTGCTCTGAATTATCTCCCCTAGTGGGCGTTTGCATTCCCCAGGGGCAACACCCACCCACCAAAGCCCTTCCCCAGGGGCTCAGGATGGATGCCAAGACTCCTCCAGCCCCTGTTTTACCCCAGTCCAAGTCTTTTAAACCAAAACCTTTCCCCACTGTTCCTACTCTTAGTTTATTTCCATGTTCACCCCGTGTCATTTATCCACGGCTCATTACTGCACATTCTGGACTCAGGCCACACCCAGTAACTTCCCCTCCCCCACAGCAGTATCTAGCTCAGGTCACCTCCTCCTGTCGGTCCCTGAAGGCAGTCTTCCTCCATGAAGCTCTCCTGGACTGTCTGCCTGATGGATGGAAGGGTGCTCCGAGCATCCTTCCAAAGGGCACCGCTCTTCTTTGACAACTATACGCATGAGGTATTTTATCTCTTTAAAAACTGCGCTTCTCTCTGTGTTGCTATAATAGATATGGCTGACATTTTAAAGTCCATTTTCAAAACACACACTGTCTGATCTGTGGTTCCTGAATATGGAAGTCTACATTACTGCCTGACTTGCATTTTAAACCTCTATAGGCAGAGACCTCAGTGCATCAGCAGGAGAGAGAATGCTTCCCCAGCGCCAGCCCCAGAGTCACGCCGATGCCACTGGGGAGGATGCTATAGCGCCATCACATAGGGACACTTGTGTAGAATCTTCCTAAAATAGCTCGGATGCTGGGATTCCTGGATCCCCTGCAATCACCGGAATTCTTTCTGCCCTCATCTTGTGTAGAGTTGCCTTAGAACATGTAATGGATTCTCTGAAGGAGTTTCAGACAGTTACATTCGTGCATGACTTTGCTTTCTTTCTTTGTGGCTTCATTGGGAAGATTCCCTTTATTAAGCCATTTATTGACTTTTGTATCTCCTCTTTTACAGCGGCCCTGTGGTTTCATACCCGGTACTGAGTAGATGCTCAATAAATACTTAAGGGAAGGGAGAAGAGAAAGAATAGATGGAAGAAAGGAAGAAAGGAGGAAGGAAAGAAGGGAAGGAGGGAGGAAAGAGGAAGGAAAGAAGGGATGGAGGTAGGAAAGAGAAAGGAAAGAAGGGATGGAGGGAGGAAAGAGGAAGGAAAGAAGGGATGGAGGGAGGAAAGAGGAAGGAAAAGGGATGGAAGGAGAAAAGGAAGGGAGTGCTGTCAGTTGGGAGCAACACTCAGTATGTGACCCTTCTCTGTGATCTATCTGTAGGGGTCACCTTTTGCCACCCCAGTACCAACTAGCGGGGCTGGTGACTAGAGAGACTGATTTCCTGTTGTCTGCTGAACACCACTGTGTGGGAACTCACTCTTTGTGGATTTGTTGTTCATCTGTTTATTAACCCAAACTTGTTATCATCTGAAAACTTATTTTTCCAGTTAAGGTGGCCCCAGGCCTCAACCTATGTTTTTTTGAAAGCATTTTTTTTGTTTATTCCTTAGCAGTTTGTGCACGTGCACAGCGTATCTCAGTCACTGTGTCTGTATTGCTGAGGAGATGTCCCAACTGCAAACTCTATGGGACGTTTGTGATGGCTTTGCTCGAAGACCTTGAGCCAGATCCAGCTGAACAAGAAATCCATCAGCACAACGGCTCAGAACAGGAGGTTGCCAGGCGAAGGGTGGATTGGAGTGGCCATGGCCTCTCTCAGTGCAACTGGAGCTTCCAAGTGAGCATCGCACAGACAGCAGCCACAAGGTTATGGGTGGAACGGTCCAGGGCTTGTAGCCTTGTCCAGGGGCCAGCCAACATGCAGTTTGCTGAAGTGTAAAACCAGTGGAAATGTATTCTTCGGTTCCTTTCCTCTTTCTAACTAGTGTGCACCTCAGAGTGCCATAGCTAGTTTTCCTTGGCTGAGTGGGGGGACTGTCTCATTATAGAGATGTCATCCAGGCCTCAAAGAGCAGCAGGTTGTGCCCAATGGCCAGGAGCTGCAGCGTGGCCATGATTCCATTGTTGACTCAAACTTGACCTCATCCATAAAAACGTAGTTTTTCAACTGAGGTGTCTCAGTTTGCCTTTTTTTGGAAAGAATATTTTTTTATTCACCCTGTGGCTATTTCAGACACATATACAGCGTATCTTGATCATACCAAGATCTATCTAACTTCCCACTGAATACACCCAACCCTCATGTTCTCCCCCCTTTTTTAAATCTATTAGAGTTGCTCACTGAGCTGCTGACTGATCCTGCTTGTTCTTGTGCAGGTCTTGTTGTGCGGCCATTGCTAAGGTGAGTTCGTGCCCACTCTTCTTGATTAATTCGCAGTGTTGACTGGACTGGATTTGGAATCATCTAGAAGACACGTCTCTGGACATGTCTGTGAGGGCATTTTTCTGGCGAAGTTTAACTGAGGAGGAAAGACTTACTCTGAATGAGGTATAACAATTTCATGGGCTGGAGACTTGAACTAAATAAAAAAGAAGAAATCCAGTTAAATTCCAGCACTTCCCTACTCCCGCCCCTTCTCCCTTAGGAAAATCTTGGCCATCAAAGTATCTCTCCACATATGTTGACCTTAAAAACCCCACTGTAGAAGAATCTCTGCATCTGCTCTTCGTAAGGCCTAGGTTTTATAGTTGTAAGAAAGAGGTCAGGCTGGGTAGTGGTGGTGGTGGTGTATGTCTTTAATCCCAATACTCAGGAGGCAGAGGCAGGTGGATCTCTGTGAGTTTGAAGTCAGCCTGGTCTACAGAGTGAGTCCTAGGACAGCCAAAGCTACTCAAGGTAACCTTGTCCTGAAAACAAAAAAGAAAAAAAAGAAAAGGAAGGAAGAAAGATAGAAAGGGGCTCAGAGCCTCCTTACTAAACAATGTAAAGCACATCAGAGAGCGTGAGTGTAGAGTCAGGATGTGGAGTGTGTGAGACAGGGCGGAAGCCACTCCCACTGCAGCGGCAGGAAGGGGAAGGCAGCAGATACTAGCAGTGAACTTGGGCTTCCTGTGATAGCAGAGCCCCCTAAGGAGAAATATCTGTTCTTCCAGGTACTTCCATGTCCCTTTCTTGCTGGTCATTTTAATCAGAAATGAAGTTCCCTAGGCCTCAGTTTCCTCTTTTGTAAACAGAGAAGGCTTTACTACCTGGTTTCTGAGACCTTCCAGTTCTAACATTTTATGATCTATGATTAAAACTTCAATGACATTGTTCAGCCTGCTGTCCAGAGTGTGACCCACCAACTTTCATAAAAACAATCATCATTAGCCTATGCTAATTGGCCAATAAAACCATCACAATTTTATAGCGTGAAATTTGGGACCTGCTGACATTAACACAATTGATGTGCCAAGTGGAAGTTCAGCGTCACAGATAAAAATAGCTGACTGAGGACTCGGGAGCCTTACTCAGAGTGACACAGGCTCAGATGTCCTGTGATTGAAATAGGAACAGTTAACGGGAAACCGACCCACCAATAAGATAGTCTCATGGTTGGGAGAGCGTAGGACAACCACCTTCAGAGTGGAGGATTCCTAGGATTGGGAATGACACAGAAAACATTCAGAGGGGTGGCTTAATGGCTAAGTCACATTCCTGTCCCATTCACAAACCATAACCTTCTCCAGATGGGGACCAGGCCGCCTGTGGTCAGTGAGTCAAGACTGGAGCCTCAAGCTTGGTCAGCTCATTAGTCCTTCTACTCCTTACACCTAGGATCGCGACTCTTTTTTTTTTTCTCTCTCTCTACTTTCTCCTTGAACTTGACAGGATTCTGTTGATATTTTAGGCTTCCCTTTGAGATTTCCCCCTTTGTGTCACTCTGTTGAAAGTAAAATAGAGGTTATCTGATCTTACCATCTACTAGATGTCAAGAGATGGCTGTCCTTTACTAAAGGAGAGGCGGGATGAGAACTTTTACTTGTTCTGACCTTATTACTGGTACCCAGGGAGTCTAAATCACTTGCCACAGTCATGTCAGATGCTGATAGTCGGTGGAGTCAGGTTCAAGCCCAGGTCTGCTTGCGTCTGAAGCCCTTATTCCACCATCTAGAGCTCCTCTGGGGTAGGTCTGCCCTGGAGTCACAGAAAAAAGAATGAGAAAGTGATCTAGGAAGTTATCAGTGATAAGAGAGTAAATGTAAGCAAGAGAAGGTGGAAACTGAGCTACAAAGTGAGTTTGGGTGGACCGCAAAAAGACGGTCCGAAAAAAACAAAACAAACCTAAGAGACAGGCAATTTGTTTAGAGGTCGCAGAGATAAAAAGGTTCAAATATATCATCGCATATAAAAGCAGAGAGTTTGAAAGGCCAAATGGAGGGCGTTTGAGAGAGAAGAGGCTTTTGGCACAGAGCACAGGAAGGAGTCCATTACAATGCTGAAGGTGGCTGCACAGGAGGAGACCTTGAAGGTCAGCCACCCCGAGCCATCATTTGGAGCTATCTATGCCAAGAAGATCTCCAGAGCCCTGGACTGAGCTCCCAAGGTCCAAATGAGGAGCAAAAGGAGGGAGAATGTGAGCAAGGAAGTCAGGACCGCAAGGGGTGCGCCCACCCACTGAGACGATGGGGCTGATCTAATGGGAATTCACCAAAGCAAGCTGGACTGGGACTGATGGAGCATATTATCAAACCGGACTCTCTGAACGTGTGTCGGACAAGGAGGGCTGACTGAGAAGCCAAGGACAATGGCACTGGGTTTTGATCCTACTGCATGTACTGGCTTTGTGGGAGCCTAGTCTGTTTGGATGCTCACCTTCCGATACCTGGATGGAGGGGGGAGAACCTTGGACTTCCCACAGGGCAGGGAACTCTGACTGCTTTTTGGACTGGAGAGGGAGGGGGAGGGGGTGGGGAAGGGGGAGAGAAATGGTCGGAGGTGGAAAGTTTTAAGTAAAAATAATAATAATAATAATAATAATAATAATAATATATATATATATATATATATATTTTTTTTTAAAAAGAAGATCCCAGACCAGTGCAGAAACCCAGCGGGCGAGAGTTGCCTAGCATTAGATGTAGAGTCTCCATCACAGCTGCCTGGTCTAGAAATAAAGGACACAGAGATAGAACTGTAACCACACCAGAGTCATCTTCTCCCATGGAGACAGCAAGCATGCTGCTACGGAGGTTTAAAATTCACCCCTCAAAAGTCAAACGATTTCACAGCATATTACAAGGAAGTTCTGCTTTTTTTTTTTTTAAAGGAAACTTGCTGTACAAAGGCATGGTCGCATCAAACGCAGTTTCAGAAGAAAGTATTCGGTAGGTTTTTTTCCATTTCCAACATTCAACTTAGCAATGAGTTCGCACTGTTTCTCACGCATACTGCAGATTTGCAAGCATGCAATCCTAGGGCACGCAGCATGCAATTGCCTTGTGGTAATCGGCCTGTGCAACTGGCTGTGTTTTTCTCAGCTCCACAAAGGAGGAATTATTCTTGATACTGTGATATTCATAGTTGTAAATAGTCCAGAAGAATGTTAGGAAGTTAAATAAAGATACAGTGACTTATAAAGCCCATATCTATTAACACTTCTGTTGGAAGACACGACACGGTGTTATGTGTATATTCTAGATGCTTGATTAGCAATACATAACAGTATTAATATTCTTTTTTTTTCTTTCTTTTTTTTTTTTTTTTTTTGGTTTTTCGAGACAGGGTTTCTCTGTAGCTTTGGAGCCTGTCCTGGAACTCCCTTTGTAGACCAGGCTGGCCTTGAACTCACAGAGATCCGCCTGCCTCTGCCTCCCCAGTGCTGGGATTACAGGCGTGCACCACCACCGCCCGGCCAGTATTAATATTCTAATGTGGGGTAAGATCATCTTCCCAGGCACACACTAAACCAAACCCTAGTATGTGAAACACACGGGTGAAGGCTGCAGGCTTCCCATAGTAGGAAGACTGAACCTGGCTCTGGTCCCTCTGCGCGGTGTGGTATTGCTTTCACTTAACTTCTCCGTGGCTCATGCTCCTCCTCTGTAACTCTGTCTCGGCCCATTTCCCAAGAGTCACCCGCTCACACTTCTTCCTCCCTCACCCTTACCTGTCTCCTCCCTGCCACCCTCTGTACCATGCTCACCCTTTCTTGCCTCTCTGCCCACATGGTTCCTGTTGCGCTTCAGATCTCAGTTCCATCATCCTTTCCTCAGAGAAGCTTCAGCGGGCAGCTTCCGTCCAGAAAAAGCCAGATCACAGCTTTCCTTTAGAGATCACAGTTCCTCGTACTGAGCACGGATGCAGACTTATTTGCATTTGTGTATGGCTCTTTAATTTTATTTACCTCCTCCACAGGACGATAACACCCCCCCCCCAGAAGAGACGGTGTAGACAGCGCGTCTGCTCATTCTCACCTCTGTACCCCAGGAAGTACAACAACGTGGTCGTTTTATCCGCGTACAATGAGTGAAGTTGATATAAGATGAGATGACAGTCACATGATGGTGAGGATAGAATGGCTTACTGCCATCGGCACAGCCTCCTCTCTGTAAGGCAACACATGGCCTTAGTTACAAACATACATAACCTCAAATTATAAACACTGACTTTCAAAATATTTCTCCTACCAACTGCCCTCTGCCCACCACTGCCCTCCCAGCCACCATGTCCCCTGAGCTGTACTCTTCATGCACAGGTGATTGACAGCCTCCAGGCCTCTCTGCTGCTTTCTTTCTGTGCCCCAGAGAGCCTCTGCCCTGCTTGCCACTTAGTCTCTTTCCTCCAGGATCTAGTGCAGCAAACTTTAAACTGTTTTCTTTATAAAATTAACCCTGTTTTAGTATCTTAAAAAAAAATAAAAACAACTGTTTTCCTATCCCCTCCCCTTTTTCCTTTTTCCTTTTTATTGTTCTTTGGTTTTTCTATTTACTTTCTCTTTCAGGTCATTCTATTTATGAACTAAAATGGATCTTAATAGTGTCTGAAAAAAAAATAGTGACTGATACACACAAGAGTGATCTGTCTGAACCAGCGAGAAGGTAGACAGAATTAGATGCGGTGGAGAAACTGAGCCATCAGCCTGCAAAGTCCTTGAACATACCCAATGGCCTTCTCCACAGTATCCCCCAAGTCTATCCCATCAACATTCCCTCATCAATCTAGTTCTGCAAGAGGTCCTCAGGGTTAGTGCAAGAGCTGACAGAGCGGATAGATCTGAGTCTTGGATGCAATGTTGTGTGTAGGCAACAACGCTGTGTGTCGTTCCTTTCATTCTAGATGCACAGCATCTTAGCTATGAAGACTGCTGATTGTAACGTTATAAACCAGATTTATCATGTCTTTCTATCAACAGTCAGGACTTCTGAGCTCTGTTGTCACTTTAGCTTTCTTTTCTGAGAAGTTGGAGCCAACCTAGGAGTCAAAGAGAAGGTTCACTGGAGGAAAGGTCAACCTTTAAAAGAGTTGCTAATGACTTGGAAGACTCAGGCCTTTATTATAGGATCTGTCCAGAGCTCCCTAATATTTGTCCTGTGACCCACACTGAGTAAGTTTCCTGCAATGCTGCGGCCACAGTCACAAGCAGAAGCAATAAGACACAAGAGAATTTCTCCACCACCCGGGGGGCTCTCTGTTATGCTTGGGTTCTCTATCTACCTTTCCAAGGAAAGGCTGAGGCTCTCCCCTCCCTCACTGTAGCTCCTCCTCATCCAGTCCTCCAGGGGGCCTGCAGTCACACGGGAAAAGCAGTCCCAACAGAGGCGACTGCAGTTGTAGCATTGACCTTTCATTTAGCATCTTGGAGCATGTGCCACACCATTGCAAGACAGACACACCTCTCAGAAGCAGGAAACACCATGTCCACAGAGAGATGAGGAGACTCAAGTAAGAAGACAGAGCCTGGGGAGCTGGAGTCTATGTTGTTAGCAGCTTTGTCTTCCAAGTTCCTGGGTGTCCTAGACCTTGAGGCGTGTCTGGATTCCTCACCTAAGCGGCCGCTCAAGACCCAAAGGACGAGTGTGAGATGCATATGGAAGGGAAACCAAAATGAAGCCCAAAGAAAAACAATTAACATCTAGAAGGAAGAAGAAGAAAAAGAGCATAAAAATGGCCTGGAGGTGGGAAGTCAGGAAACGGAGAACACAGAAATCTCCAGGAGAAAGAATTAGGATGAGAAAGAGGTATTGAAGAAGATTGGTGCTTCGTGATGCACACCTCAACATCACACGTCAGGGCAATGGGAAAACCCAAAGAAATGAGCCTTCCAGACCCTGCAGGAAGGGGACAGCTACTCGCGTAGCCTTCAGGCTGACAGCTTCATGCGGCAGGTGGAGCTCTGAGCGCTGTTATGTAAATGAACCAAGACCAATCTTAAATGCACCAGATAGATTTGCTTGTTAAGGGGTCCCTGAGAGGAACGAAGGGATTCAAGATGACTGAATAACCAGCCACCCCCAACTGTCCTGTCTGCAAGCTGGTTCTCACGAAGCATGTCGCCTAGAAGTGGGACAGCCCCGTTGACCCTGGCCGATGTCTTATCAGCACACCCCAGATTCTGAGGCGCAGCGAACCACTGATTATTGTCACTGATGACTGTGGTGTCCTATTTGCAGCAGCCTCTGGGGAGGAAGAGCCACAGTCTTCTTCAGAAACTCATTTCAAGTCCTAAACTTCTTCTAGCCCGAGACTCCTCCTTTATCCTCGATCGCATCCTCCTCACTGAAGATGAGAAAAGGTCCCTCACCCCTAGTGTCCCCATGTGGGATGTAAACCCATTGTGACTTCATATTCTGCCTCTTTTTTTTCCTGCCTAGATGTCCCCAGATCTTCTTTTCTCTGAGAGGGGAGAGATTCCAGCCAGAGAACAAAGCGCTGTACCGAGAATGACCTCAGCAGACTCCTGGATGGGGTCCCAGTCCTATCTTTTATCAGAGTCCCATTGGCCTTCTGACGTGACCACCCTGAGCCACACTCTGAAACAGTATGCATAAGGAAGACAGGAGTACTAGCGACCACGTTGGCAGTTCTAAGGATTAAAGAAAATTGTGCACAAGCTAAATATCCTTCATCTGAAATTCTTGGGAGCAGAAGTAGTTCATGTTGTATGGGTGGGGAGCAGGGAGAGATATTTAGATTATTTGCATGAATATAATGATATATCTTCAAAATTCATTTTGTCTCCTCTTACCTTATGTGTATAATCTTAATGCATTTCTTTTTTTTATCATTGTTTTAAAGATAGTTTTGCTCATGTAGCCAATTTTTATGGTATAGGATTTTCCACCTGTGGCATCATGCAAGCACCAAGAAAGTTTTGGATTTGGGAGCATTTTTGGTCTTAGATTTTCAGGTTACAAATTGCCAGCCAGCATTATTTATCTATCATCTATCTGTCTGTCTGTCTGTCTATCTATCTATCTATCTATCTATCTATCTATCTATCTATCTATCTGAGACAGAGTTTCTTTGTGTATCTTTTACTGTCCTGGAACTCGCTATGTAGACCAGGCTAACCTCGAACTCACAGAGATCCTCTTGCCTCTGTCTTCTGAGTGCTGGGATTGAAGGCATGCACCACCACAGCTGATTGTCAGCCTTTGCGTGACACCTGGCCCGTATTTGCGACTACCACTTGACAGTTCTTGCCCTCTATACACTACAGCAATGTCCTTTGTGTGGTTAAATTTAAATCATGTTGACAGAAATCCACTGTGACCCACAACACTAAGCACAGTTTGATTCAGGAAATGATAATCCCGTATCTGACATGGTCGTCTCCATGAAGTGCTTAGAGATAACCTGGCAGGAACACACTAGCTTGTGCACGCACACCTTGCCGTATCTCTGCAGCAGCGTGGCCAGCCAAGCTGTGCAAAGGAAGGAAGCAGGTCCCACACCAGGGTGCTTCCCTCCAGGCCTCTGAGATAGTGTGAAGTCTCTGGATGATGCCCAGGAAGGGTGGAGGGTGGTGAGATTACTTAAGGAAGAATAAGATGTGTGGTGAGGCAGGGGAGGAGGAGGGGCCTAAGGTTGCCTGGCCACACCCGTTGTTCTGACCCCTGTACTGTACGCGTATTCTAATCATCCCGTTCTCTTCTTAGGAAACACTGCAAAGTGTTGTTCCTGGACACTCTCCCGTGTCCTCCCAGTGCCCCCCCATCCAAGACTGAAGAACCCATTTTCCAGTTCTCCCACCTCTCTGGAGCTAACTGCTTGGGTGAAGAAGCTCAATTCATCCAAGCCTGAGCATCCCTTCCCCCAAGCCACTGACAAGCTCTGTTTAAAACCCTGGGTCTGTTGCCCCAAGTCAGAGTAACTGTGCAGAGTCACCCGGGATCACGCCTGACCTCCATCGCTGCTCAGCTTCTCTCTTTCTCCCTATCCCTGCCCTCTTCCCTTCTCCCACCCAGAAACACTCCACAAGAAACTTTTGCACATTCACTTCCCTCTGGACACAGCAAAGCTTATGGTGGTTAAGAAACTTTTCCTCCACTACACAGCTTCGAAGTGACAGGGCTCAGACCCGGGTTCCCATGATAATAGCATCATTATTTCGGTGCACAGGTCAAAAGCCCCATTGAAACTACCTGAAATCTAAAGCTCTCCAAAGAGAAGAATGTGTGCTTTAGGGCAGTAAAAACCGAAATAAGGCCAAGTCTTGTACTTGAGCGTGGAGTGGGTACCCCCACAGGTTTTCCTGTAGAACTGTCAAGTGTAGGAGGACCCAGCTGGACAGCCTACAGCAGAAGTCCAAGGACTAGGGTCTCCAGAGCGCCCCACCACTCCCTACTCATGTGACTTTGAAAAACCAACTCAACACCTCTGCCTCAGCTGCAGTTTCTTCATTCTTAAAATGGAAAGGATGGTTCTGCTTCAAAATTGCTTAGAAATGAAAAGGCATGATACATATTTTAAAGACTATTTTAGCATGTACAATGTGTTTAGTTCTATGGGAATGCAGAATTTGGAGAAATTACATAAAATGCAGTTTGCCCAGAATCCCAAGGCCAATTCCACCAGCTTCTCATTTTGATTTCCTAGACGGGCAATGCTGCCAAGAGCAGGAGGAACAGCATAGGTTTCTGACATGTACAGAGGACTGGACATCAGAGACCTAAGTCACAGCCGCTGTTTCTCAAAGCTGAGCACCAATTTCACAAGCAACTTCCTCTCTCTGGGTATGGGATCCTGTTGGTTGAGATGGGGATGCTGGGTTGATTGCGCCTTCTCGGGTGTATAAAATCTATGGTACCTGGTGCTGTCTAGGGACAGTGTTCCTCTTCTAACCCACTGGTGCTTGTACTATTGAGTTGAAAGTGTCACCCCAGCCCCTGATCTGGGAATTGTCCTGGTCTGGACTCCAATTCCCAGCCTGCCAAGTGCTTAGACTCCAATTCCCAGCTTGCCAAGTGCTGACCCCTCCCTGGGGAGGGTCAGGACCACTCCTACAGGGTATTTAGGCTTGCTCCTGGAAAAATGAACATGTTGGGGTTTGTGTGGGCTCCTCTCCCCGCCATACTGTCCCCATCTACCTGGGAGTGTGGCGTTTATTAAACGTGCTAATTTTGATTCGGTCTAATCTGGTTTGATTTGGAGGCTCTTTTTAAGGATTATTTTTAACGCTGCTCACCGACCTGCCACCTCCATCCTCTGCTCTGGGAAGATGAGCTCCTTGAAGCCCAAGGATGAGAGCTGGAGAGATGGCTCAGGGGTTAAGACTACTGACTGCTCTTCCAGACGACCCAGGTTCAATCCCAGCACCCATTTGACTTCTCACAGCTGTCTGTAACTCTAATTCTCGGGGATCTGAAGCCTCTGTGGGCACCAAACACACAAATGGTGCATAGACTCACATACAGGCAAAACACCCATGTACGTAAAATAAAGATTTAAAAATGGATTATTGGAAAAAAAAGAACAATAAGGATGACAACAAAGTCTGCCTTGCAAACACCTCATCACCTAGAGTGACTGGTGTCCCTAGGTGACAATAAGCCACCACTGGTGACTCTTCTGCATCACAAGGGCTGCTCACCTGAAAATCAGGCCCCACCAGGAAGGTCTGATGACAGAAAACCAAATGAATCCCACATGCCGGCTGACCTTGCGTTTCTACCAATGCCCATTTATTCAGCTATCTGTGTTCTACAGTAAGTCAAACACAATTAAGGAGGAACGCATGTGAAGGGGGCTGTGGCGAGAAGAGCTGAATGAAGACACAGCAAAGCTAAATAGACTGGGAGGTGGGGGAAGGGGAGGGGAGGAGAAGAGGAAGGGGAAACAGAGGTCAGGATGTAAAATAAATGAAAAATTAATTAATTAATAATAATAGAGGTCCGTTGACCAGCTATTTGGTAATTTACAAGGTTGAAGACTAGGGTTGGGGCTGCAGTCTAGCGATAGAGAATTTATCTTACATGTACAAAGTTCAGCAGTTAAGGACTAACACATTCTGCCCAGGCCAAGCCCTGCCACCCCAACTACCATGCAGTTTGGCACATGGGACAACAGGAATAGAGGCAGGCGTGACTGTCATCTTGGAAGGGTATTCAGTGCACTCTTGTTGTAAAAGACAAATGTGCAACCCAAAGAATGAGCGTGAGTTTGCAGGCCGGGGAATGTTTCCACAGAATAATCTCGTTGGCAACACGCTGCGTTTTATCAGGGATTGCTTTCACGTGGAAAGGGCTTTTATTGTGGTGGGGAGACACACGGAGCACTAATAATGCTGGAGAGAACTGGGAGAGCCTTAATTTTATTTATCCCTCACTCACTCGTCTTTGTAAAGTGCGTGTTACACGCTGCTCACTTGACAGCCAACCAAGACTGTGCGAATCCCCTCGTGTCGTTACAGATGCTCTGTAAGGAAAGCAAGTAGAAAACGGTGGTGATGCTGAGCACCATAAGCCAGAGTCACAAAGACAAAGTTCGCGTGTTTTCTCTCATATGCAGAACCTAGATTTCTTTAAGACACATGAAAGTAGAAGATGAATTATTTAATAAAATAAAGGGACCAGTAGGGCTGAGGGTGAGTTACGGGTGGGGGCAGAGAAGACAATGGGAAGGTGTATAATCAAAGGGCATCGTGTGTATGTCTGTGTGTGTGTGTAAACGTCACAATGAACTCCACAATTTTGTGTAGCAAATACACACTACAAAGGCTTGTATAAATCCACTCTGCAAGATTGAAAGGGAAAAAGAAAATGATAATAAGTAATTTTTGTCATCAACTTCTAAAGCACCTTTGGTGTAGGCCTTATGATCATAGGAGCTCTGGGCATTCGGTATCATTTGTGTTGTTCCTGCCGCCGGCAGCAGAGCTCTGAGCCACTGCCGAAAACAACCCGGTCAGATATAGAAGCCAAAGTCATTGTTGGTGTTGGGCCTGCCTAACTTTGTAGTTCAGAAATGTCAGTGGGATGTTAGTGATATTGCATTTGCATTTTTAATAAAGCCCGCCTGAAGATCAGAGAGTAAAACAGCCCCACTGATCAGCCTTACAGCCCAGGCAGTGGTGACACACACCTTTAATCCCAATAGCCACACTAGTTTGCCATAGAAACCGGGCGGTGCATGCCTTTAATCCCAGTGGTGCACATCTTTAATCCCAGTCCTAGAGAGGATTATAAGACAGGAGGAGACATCTCTCAGACACAGTCTCATTCTGAGATTCCTGGAGGCAGGATCACCATTTCGGACTGAAGTAGAGATAAGAGCCAGTGGCTAACTGTTTTGCTTTTCTGGCCTTCAGGTTGAATGCTAATTTCTGTCTCTGAGTTTTTATTAATCGTGCTACAGGAGACAACTCATGTGGCATTGGCTGGAGCATTGTGTGGAGACTTGGTCTAGGGCCTATCTGGTTCTATGGGGAAGAGTGTGGGCTATGGGAGGCATTGCTCAGCTTCCTGGTTTCTCCCTCTTAAAAGCTGCAATCGGGACCCTTCAGACCAAGCGACCAGAAGGGCTTCTAAGAACTCAGTCTCTTTTTCAGGTGTAGCCCAACTGAAGTACTGAAGGCTCATTTCAGCTGAGCCAGCCATAGGAGCAACTCCTGACTTCCCTGCAGACAGCAGATGTCAGGTGTGGAGTAGGCAAAGCAAATGAAGGAAGCGGTGGTGAGCATGGGGGCCTTGAGGCCGCTGAGTTTGGGGTAGTCTTGTCCCATGGATCCCTTCTCCTAGGCCTAGGAGAGCCGGTCTCTGGCACTGGGCTGTGGCTCACCGCAGAAGTTGCTGTTTCCCTGTAAGTTGGCTCCAGGGACAGCTGCACTCGGCGCCTCACGTCTCGGTGATTAGCCAGCAGTTGTTCCTGCTTTGTGGAACATGGACCCCGCAGCCCTGGGAGGTCCTGTGGGGACCTTTTCAGTCTGATTGGCAGACAATTGGCAGGCAGGCGCAGCTTCTGCAATGCTTGACTGAGGGGATGGAGGGTAATCCAATTTATTCTTCCTACCTGAAATTGCACTTGCCGTGTCCCTCGGTGCTCCCTTGGGGCACTCCCTGGTATAACTGTAGCCATCCAAGCCGAGCATAGACCATGCTGTTGCTCCGAGGGGGCTCAGCTCAACCGTGCTGTCCATTGCTATAGGAGAATTTGGATCAAATCCTAAAACCTTAGAACTTAAGTCCTAGTATGTCTGGAGGAAGTTTTAGCTCTATTGAGGACAATCTCACCATTATGCAAAGAGGACGCTCACCGCTATCACACTCAAGGACACCCAGCTTGCCAGGATGAGACAGAGATCCTCCCACGCTGCTGATCAAACCCCACCCACGGCTGATTCTTCCCCCAATCCCGCCAGATGTTCAATCCTCGACAATCTGGATCCACGTCGTCTCCTTGGATAAGGCTTTTCTCACTATTTAAGTACCAGATCTATGCCTTCAATGCTTTTGGTTTACATAGCATCTAATTTTAGGTATTCAAAGAGCCATCAGAAGCAAACTGAAAGAATCCTATTGCTGTCTCTTTCCCCCAAACCTATCTAATCGTGGTTCTCTTGGCTGGATCCTTTACATTCTGGGTGTGGATCTTTTGGGGAAATTAAATGGAACGTTTCCCAGCTCATGGAGCATAGGGGAAATAGACGCAAGTTAGACATGAAGATAAACAGCCGCCATCAAGCTGGCTGTGGACAAGAGTGTGTGGTGATCCTTCATCTGTCTTCCTCAGCTCTCTGTTTTCAGGATCCCTAATCCTTTCCTCCAGAGCTCGTTCAATCCACTTCCAAGGGTACTAGGATTTTATTCTCCCCAAGAGTCAAGAGACCTTTGCTTTTCTCTGAAATTCACCTACAAATGCTAACTATATTTTGCCTTTCTGGTGTCATCAACCTCTTAGCTCTGTGAACCAAACAAGTGTCTCTAGGTTGCCACATCCAGCATGACCAGGGAACCAGGCTAGGACTGGCGAGGGAATGAAGAAAGAACAGACACACAGGCATGCATACCGGAAATCTGGAGTCTGGTGGGCTGTGTGCACTCTGAAGGAGTGTGGCACCAGCTACCACAGCAAGCTGGAACCTTAGCATCTTTATTATGTACACAGACAGTAGACGGGGGGGGGGGGGGGGGGGGGGGGGGGAGTGAGCTAGTCTTGGTAGGAGGTCTCTGGAAGTGAGCAGGTTTGGCTTCAAACATCCAGGAGGCGGAAGGCTGTTGCCAACTCCTGCATGCACTGCCAAATTTACACTTAGAACAGAGGAAGACATTGCCAGTTTCTCATGGGTCGGAGGCCTTGGTCCTTGACATGGCTGTGCCCACGTCAACAATTCACTCATAACTTCATCCACTCAAGGCTTCCTCAGCCCCCCATACCGGGTCTCAGTGCTCAGTGGGTAGTCACCAGACACACACCTCGCTGATGGCCCTAGAGGCCATACTTAATCATTTTCAGAGTAGCCTTGGATGAGAACTGAGCCAACACCGCTGTGTTCCACCAGCAATGTCTCCATCCCCCTTAGGTCTATCAGAAATCTAGGCATTCAGAAACTCTAGGAATATGGAAGCCAGTTTCTGACATCAAAGTCTCCTTCCTGTTCCCTCTGAGATGCCGCTCTTGCTCCCTCTTCAAACCCCTCCTCTCTTGTTACACTCATCCACGTTTTCCTCACTCCTTCTAAATGCTGTCTAGAAAAGAAGGGAGTTGATCTGGATGGCAGCGTGACCTGTTAATCCACTGTCTTTTTCGTCAGTCAATTTCTGTTTTTAATTTTTTTTTTCTTTCTAGGATATGAAAAAGCATGGCTGGCACTATTGCTCAATGAATGAACCCTGCAGTGAAGTGAATGGTGGAATGCTGTGGAATGGGTTCACCAGGGGAAGTAGGCAGTCATAGAAACACGCAGAATACTGAGAAAACAGCAGAGGAAAAAACCCCTTCCCTAGAAGGGTGACTTGGGGCAGGGCAGGGCAGGGCAGGGCAGGGCAGGAGGGAACAGAAGGGCATCAGACAACAATGAGGAAGGCAAGCAAAGCCAGATACAATGATGGCTGTGCCTCTTATTTGGTATTCTGGTACAGGGTAGGAATAAAAGTGGAAGACCAAAGAGGCAACGTGCCATCATGACCCCTTGTCCATGAGTTTTGAAAGTGGGGTTTTCGATAACTTGAGTAAATACTCAGTACAGAGCCTCATTGCTCTCACCCACAAGGAGGAAGGCCTCATGGCACAGCCAGCTCTTGTGAGGAATCAAGTCCCAGGCTGTATCCTGGGTCTGAGCGGGACTGAGCGGGTCTGAGCGGGACTGAGCGGGACTGAGCGTGTGTTTAGCCTGGTCCCAGGCATACAGCTGGCCTCATGGCACAGCCAGCTCTTGTTAGGAATCAAGTCCCAGGCTATAGCCTGCGACAGAGCAGGACTGAGCAGAACTGAGCATGTGTTTAACCTGGTCCCCAGGCGGTACAGAGAACGTGTTTCCAGGCAAGCCCTCTTCTGGACAGCTTCTCTAAGCTTCCAGGCAGGTGGAATGGTCAGGACGGGAGCTCAGCACTGAGATCCTAGGAGAATTTTTCAAACCTCAGTCCTAGGGAACACTCTGGGAAATTGAATGCTGTCTCTTCGTTAGGGTAGAATTATATGCACACGTGTGTGTCAGAACTCACGAATGGAGCTCTTCCAGGGAGTGAACTATAGTGTAGACAATTCACACCTGAGTAACGTTGAAGTAACAAGAAACTTTGCCTAAACATATTGACTTACAAGCAAGCGGTAACAAGCACTATATTGAAGGAAAAGAAGCCTACATCACAAAATAGTCTATTTTTCCCCTACACAAAAGACATGCTGTCAAGAGCATGAATCAGCCTACTTCCTAAAGACACGGCCATTTTTTAGCAACACGTTAAAGGGTCACTGCTAGTCTCACACACAAACGCACAGGCACGCAGTTCCAAAAAGTTCCCGGGTATTCCTTAACCATTGTCACCGGTGACCCTACTGGGCAGCAGAGCTGACAACCGTCCTAGCCCCTCCGACAGGTGTGAGCAATCAGTTCTGTGTTTTCATGAGAAACCCTGTGAGTGCCCGTGTTATGTCGAGGACAACATGTCGCCCTCTCTGTCCCTTTGTGACGCCCTGACTTGTTTAGAACCCAGGCTATGGACCTGCATAAAGACGGACGCTATAGCTGAGGTAGAGCTACTGACACAGTCGGAGGCGTCTAAGTCAGAGGCACAGCAGTTCCGGGGAAGTCACGGACGCTCACCGCTGAGCTAACTTTTCGGAGCCTTCCTTCCTCTGGAGTCCCACCCCAGCGTGAGTGGATGAGTAGACTCTCAAAGCCATGGAGCGGCCTCCCCAAGCTCGCACATCTAGGATATTAGCAGGTGAGACGAGTCAATGCCCGCTGCCTCCGGTCACTAGCTCTTCCCAGATGCCACATGTGCCCAGCAGGCAGCAAGCTGAGGTCTCCCCTCCCTTGTCCATTTGCCAGAACCAATCAATAGCCATATTAAGCGGCGCTCATTCAGGTTTCCCGGAACAGACCCCAGAAACAGAAAGGGGAAAGGTGGTAACATGCCGGAGGGTGGGAGCAGCACTCAGAGTGACACCCATCCAGCTCGCCATTGCAGGCACAGACAGCCAATTGGAGGGCACAGGTGGCTGGTGCCTCCTCAGAAAGTGGAGCCACCATGTGTGCGGGGAGGGGGGGATGGGGTGCTGGGGAGAAGTGAGGGAGGAGAATTTAACTCCAAGAGAGGAGGGCATGGCAAGTCCCACTGCCCCTCCTTCTTTGCCAGGGCAACCCAGGATGTCAGACAACACTGTGGCTGCCTCATTATTGGTCAGCTCTGCCATTGTCCTGGGGACAATAGCTTCCGGCCCTGGCTTTGTGTGGGGCTGCCAGCCAAAGTTATTAACCACAGGAGCTGCCTTGGAGGGACGTCCAAGAGAGGGGTGAAAGGTCACCTGAAGCAGCTAGGGGAGCGGAAGTGGGAGGGAAAGGCATCACAAAGGAAAAGGATGAGCTTCAGTCCCCTGTCTCCTCCCCTGAGGACTTTTAAACAGAACTGGGCCAGAGGGAGGCTCGGGTTGGGAGGGGGGACTCAGAGGAAGTACCTGGTGCCTCTCCGCCCAGGAACGGAGAGGAGGCTGGCACGCGGGGCCATCTTTGAGAGCCCTGGGAGCTGTGGGATGCGCAGGTTCAGGGGATACAGGCTGAACTGGGCAACAGGAAAAGGAGGAGAAAACAGAGACGGGGCCAGGGGCTCTTCAACTCACGCCGGGCTCTACCCTCGGAGAGGCCAGCTAGGTAGACCAGAGCGTTCCAGTTCCGAGAGAACGGGCTGCCACTCTTCACACCGCTGCCCAGGCTAGCCTGCTAGCGCTACGGGCAGGTTGTGATAAAACCTGGTGGACACCTGCCTGCATGAATGGCAGTGAGCACCCGCCATAGACAGCTGCAGATGTTTTGTTCCTCATACAATGGTGCCTGCTTTTAGTAGGCAGTGGAAACCATTACTGACTCAGGGCTATGACCTTCCAAGGGCCCAGACCCAGCCAAAGTTCCCACTGTAACTTGGGGTTCGCACACGTCCTGCTCTTGAGAAAATCTAGGCCACTGACATTGGGCTGGAGCCTCCATCCTTGCCCTAGACTCCTCAGTTTCTCTGAGTTCCAAAGCTGGGTAATACTAGAAGATCTAAGCACCATCAGCGGCCCAAATGCCTGGCACTGGGGAAGATAGCTTTGCCCTGCCTCTCACACAAAAGAAAAGCAGGGGTCACTGTTCCCAGAGTGGTCACTACCACACCCAGCTCTGCCAGCCCAGTGGGAGATGCTCATATAGAATTCACTTCCCCAAAACAGGGCTGGGAGACCCTGAGACCGGAGGAGGCTCCCAGTTTCAGAAGTCAGGCACCTACATCACAGTTGTTCCTCCAGCCACCGTATAAGGACGGCAGCGGATGGGGTGGGATGGTAATCAGCGGAAGTCAAGGTTATAAAAGAGTTGATAGCTCATCTATAAGTTTGAGAACATGGGATATTGACAGAAGAGTGTGAGCGATTCCACTCAACTTCTGTTTAAGGTAGCTCAATTTTATCTCTATCTCCTTGCACATCTGCACCCGGGCTCCAGATGTCTACCTGGTGTCTTCCCTCCACTCGGGTCCTCACCCCCGCGTCTCCAGTGCCAGACAAACACGACATTCTCTACCTATCCACTCCACTATAGAAGTCTAGTTCTGACCACCCTAGACGTCCCCGCCTTCATCCCACTATCCCAAATCATTTCCAGACCCCTGCCCCCCACAAGCTTGCCTGATCTCTTTGACATCTCTCCCTGACCTCCTGTTAGGTCCCCCGTGCCTGGGGAAGCCCAGGGCTGTGCTCCTGCAGCCAACATAGCTAGCTGGTCCTGGGAGAACTACCTGGGATGGGAGGCCTTCATTTTCAACAAGTTCATAATGATGATAGATCCCTGTCCCCCGCATAGTATCATGTCATCCAATTGCTTATATTAATTTGGTCTTTCTGAGCACCCTTATTGTCCAAAATAAAGGACACCAGCCACCTGCCCTCTGCTCTAAATTCTCTCCTGAAATCTCCAAATACCTCAGCCCTGGCCCAAACTGCAGCAAGGAATGCAATGGGTGTTGTTCTCTTTCCCATGTGTCCCAGCCTTTTCACATTCCAAGTCCACAGGCACCCGTGTTTCACAAGGTGAGCTGTGCACTGGGAAAGGCCGGCTTGGGGGACCTTAGACTATCAAGCTGCTCCAGGCCGGCTCCCACCCTGTCCTCACTAACACCTAAGAGGTCCAAACTTCGCAGACTTCGACAACGAATGAAAATACAAACCCCCCTGCCCCAGAAGTGGGTGGAGGGAGTGGGAAGCGAATAAAATGCTAGAAATAAAATTAAGCAGCATACACTTTCTTTCTCATTAGTAGGAACCTGTGAGATGAAGCGTGCATGTTATTAGGCACTCTCTCAAGTCAGTAAACACAGGCTGAATAAATTTATAAATATCAGCATTAAGTGAGATTTAACAGCGAGCTGTTTATCTTTTGCCTGACAGGCAGGAGGTGATACTCTCTATGAATCACTCACCAGCTCTGCAGTCTGCACCCGCCTGTCCAGGTAGGAGACAGCTGCAGCTGGGGACGGAGGGAGGGCTGCACCTCAGCGGAGCTGTCACCTTAGCGAGTTCAGGGTAGGCTCCGTGCGGAGGATTCTCAGGGACACATAGATCCTGGGGCTGCGTCCCAGGTCCTCCAGCCATGACAGACGTCTGGGTGGCTTTGCTGTGTCACATCTCTAAGCTAAAGAATATCTATATGGCGCTGAAGAGATGGCTCGGGGGTTAAAAGCACTGGTTGCTCTTCCAGAGGACCTGAGTTCAATTCCCAGCAACCACATGGTGGCTCACAACCGTCTGTAATGAGATCTGGCGCCCTCTTCTGGAGTGCAGGCATACATGCAGGCCGAACACTGTATACGTAATAAATAAATAAAATTTTAAAAAAGAATATCTATATGGCCTGAATAATCCCACTAACACTTATAGTGAAATCTAATATCCATCGTGAGGGTTTAAGAGGTATAACTGAGCAGAGCCGGTATAAAATGATTTGGTCATGAGATCTTGTACACAGTTTACGCCATTTGAAAATCAGTGGGTTGGTGGGTTATCTCCCCAACAACGGAGTTGTAAAGGCCAGTTTGGTTCTGTCTTTGTGTGTTCCCCTCTCACCATGTGTTGCCCTGTACCACCTTAAGGGTCCAGAGTCTCACCAGTAAAATGAGGCCCCATGACCTTGGATTTTTCCAGATTCTATAACTATGAACCAAGGAAACATTTATTTTTCGTAAATTAACCAGTCTATGGCATTTAGTTACAGCTACCGAAGATGTCTCAACTGAGATCTTTCAACGACAGAGTTAGAAAACAGGTGCCTACTCCTAAAACTGTGGAGAACACCCAAAGTTATTGTTTTTCAAGAGACAGACACATAACAGGTCCATGAACAAAGAGTTCCCTTAATGTGGTTGCCAGGCTCCGCCATCCTTGATGGAGCAGTAAGGGACCAGGCGAAGGGGCAAAACATGAGACAGCCATGAAGGACAGAGGCCCCAGTGTGGGACATTTCATGGATGATTCTAGCTTCTAGGCCTCCATTTTCTCCTGTTCTATCCTCGAAGTCCCTCTGAGACTAGGATCTGTGCAATGATTGCTGAGTGAATGTACATGCAATAGCATGAAGCTCTGGTAAGGGACAGCGCAGCCAAGGGTTGAGGCTAAGAACCTAGGGTCTGTGGTCCTTTTGTGATACCTATATCCCATTTCTGCTTTACTTAGATTCTAGTGCAAGCTGGAGCGATGTGTGGGTTCCTAAAACCTTCCCAACTGTAAGCTTGTGCTCACATGGACCTCAGACACTGTCTGGCATTCCCCCTACTACCCAAACACACAAAATTAAACCTTCACCTCTGGTTTGTCTTGCAGTGTATAAACTGCTAAGCAAAAAAGGGCATAGCAACCCCCCTCCCTCGCCCTGTGCAAGGCTTCTGAATGTGAAGCAAAATTAACTTTCAGATTTATACAAAGGGTCGGACCCTTATACCATCCTTGCAGAATCCAGGAGAAAGGAGCATATTCTTGGTCTTTATAGAATGCAAGAGATGCCCACAGGCTGTTTCTCACTACAGGGCAACTGTTCAACACCACTTCTTACCTTCTTCTGATGAGGCTTCCGTGCCTCCAAGGATCTACCCCAGGAAATCTCTGAGAGGCTTTGATGGCAAGCAGCATTTCCACAGAGCAGTGGGGGAGATGACACAAGACAGACATGTACGGGAATGTAACCTGTACCATGACCACACTGTAGGCTGGGAATCATAACACTCTCTATCCCTTCCAGCAATGGCCAATCTGAATCAGATTCTGCCATTTCTAATAATAAAATAAACAAAAAATAGGTATCATGCATCTCAAAGCACCTGCTCCTTCATTGCTAAAGGAGGTCGTCTCTACAATCCACTCTAGTCCTGAATTCTACGTATCATCACGGTTATGTTGTCTTAGATGAACAGGAAATGAAGGTTCTAGGAACTGAGCTGCAGAGATAGAAGAACTGTTTATATATTTGGGTGCAAGTGCATTGGGAGTCATGACTGAGATAAGCACCTAAGAAACCTCCATCATGGACACCCGCAGGAGCAGGCCTAAGCCAGTGGCCTCCACTGGAGCAGGCCCAAGACAGCAACCTCTATAGGAGCAGGCCTGACCCAGCAACATCTGATGGAGCAGGCCTGAACCAGTGACTCTGTGGGATGGGACTGAAGCCAGCAACCTCTGTGGAAGCAGGCCTGAGCCAGTGGCCTCAGGAGAAGCAGGTACAAGGGAGTAACCTCTGAGGGAGCAGGCCTGAACCAGTGGCTCTGTGGGATGGGACTGAAACCAGCAACCTCCACAGGAGCAGGCCCAAGCCTGTGACCTCCACAGGAGCAGGCCCAGGAAAAGAGACCTCCGTAGGAGCAGACCAGAGCCAGAGACATCCATAGGAGGGGGTCCTATCCTGCAACCTCCACCAGAGCAGGCCCGAGCCAGTGATCTCCATGGGACCAGGCCCAAGAAAATTGACCTCCAAGGGAGCAGGCTCAAGCCAGGGACATCTGCAGGAGCAGGCCTAAGACAAGGACACCTACAGGAGCAAGTCCAAGCCAAGACATCTGTCCAAGCAGGCCCAAGCCAGTGACCTCTACAGGAGCAGGTATAAGGGAGTAGGCCTGAACCAACGACCTCTGCAGGACTGGCCCAGGAAAAGCAACCAGCATCCTCCTCTGGAGCAGGCCTGAGCCAACAACCTCTACGGGAGCAGGCCCAAGCTAATCACCTTCGTGGGACGGGGCTTGTGACCTCTGTGGAAACAGACCCAAGCAAGTGACCTCCACGGGAGCTGGCCCAAATGACCTCCAGGATTGCAGAGTGACCTCCAGGAGTACCGAGTGACCTCTGGGAATGCTGAGTGACCTCTAGGGTGACTGGAACTGTGGCCCCGACTCCACCACGAGGAACAACCATCTGAGTCTTAGGTCCACTGGCACCTGGAGAGACATGACCCAAACTACACCCATCAGAGGAAAAGATGGGTACACAAGGTAAAAACACATTCAACACCACAAAGAGCAACACGATGCCAACAAAAACCAGTGACTCTAAAACAGAAAGACTTGAACTCCCCAGTACAGATGAAGCAGAAGAAAATGACCTAAAAAATAACTTTAGGAGAATGTTTGAGTTCCTTAAAATTCTCTCAAAGAAATGAAGGAAAAGACAGGCAGAAAATTGGAAGAAATCAACAAATCCCTTAAAGAAAAGAAGAAAAAGCAATCAAATATGTGAATTCAAGAATTGAAAACCAAGATAGAGACAAAAAAGAAAACACAAACTGAGGGAATTCTGAAAAAGGAAAATTTGGGAAAATGATCAGGAACCACAAATGCAAGCATAAACAGCAGAATACAAGAGATGGAAGAGAGAATCTCAAGACTGAAGATACAATAGAGGAAATAGACTCATCAAAGAAAACATTAAATCTTACAAAATCTTAACACAAAACATCCAGGAAATATGGGACACCATGAAAAGACCAAACCTAAGCATAATAGGGATAGAAGGAAAAGAAGTTCAATTAAGAAGCACAGAAATTATTCTCAACAAAATCATAGAAAAACACTTTCCAAACCTAAAGAAAGATATTCATATAATGATACAAGAAGCTTACAGAACACCAAATAAACTAGTCCAAAAAAACATAAATTCTCCTCTCCACATAATAATCAAAACACTAAACGTACAGAATAAAGAAAGAATATTAAGAGCTGCAAAGGAAAAAGGCCAAGTAACATAAAGGCAGACCTAACTGCTTTTATGAGAAGTCAAAATTGCACCTGACTTCTCAATGGAAACAATGAAAGCCAGAGGGTCCTGGTCAAGTGTTATGCAGACATTAAGAGACCATGGATGCCAGTCCAGACTACTATACCCAGCAAAGCTTTCAATCACCGTAGACGGACAAAACAAGGTATTCCATGACAGAAACAGATTTAATCAATACCTAAGCATAAACCCAGCCTTACACAAAGTACTAGAAGGAAAATGCCAACCAAAGGAAGTTAGCTACATCCACAAAAACACAGACAATAGATGATCTCATAGCAGCAAATCTCAATACTGAACATCTATGCCCCAAATATAAGGGCACCCTCATATGTAAAAGAAACACTTCTAAAGCTTAAATCATACATTAAACCCCACACACTAGTAGTGGGAGACTTCAACACCCAACTCTCACCACAGGACAGGTTTGCCAGATAGAAACTTAACAGAGAAATAAGGGAACCAACATATGTTATGGCTCAAATAGACTTAGCAGACATCTATAGAACATTCCATCCAAACATAAAATAATATACCTTCTTCTCAGCACCTCATGGAAACTTCTCAAAAATTGACCACATACTAGGTAACAATGAAAACCTCAGTAGATATTTTAAAAAAATGGAATAACCCCATGGATCTTCTGGAATCACCATGGCTTAAATTAGAATTCAACAGCAACACTAATTCCAGAAAGTCCACAAACACATGGAAATTAAACAATGCTCACCTGAATCATCGGTGGGTCAAGAAAGAAATAAAGGAAGAAATTAAAGACTTCCTAAAATTCAACAAACTTGACTATACAACATACCCAAATTTATGGTACACAATGAAAGTGGTGTTAAGAGGAAAGTTCATAGCACTAAATGCCTACATAAAGAACCTGGAAAAATCACACACTAGTGAGTTAACAGAACACCTGAAAACTCTAGAAAAAAAAAAACAAACGCACCCAGGAGGACTAGATAGTAGGATATAATCAAATTGGAAACTGAAATCAATAACATAGAAACAAAGAAAACAATATAATAAATCAGTGAAACAAAGAGTAGTTTCTTCGAGAAAATCAACAAAATAGACAAACCTTTATCCAAACTAACCAAAAGGAAGAGAGAAAATATCTAAATTAACAAAATCAGAAACGGAAAAGGGATATAACAACAGACATGGAGGAAATGCAGAGAATTATCAGGTCATATGTCAAAAACCAGTACTCAACCAAATTGGAAAGTTTAAAGGAAATGGACAATTTTCTGAATAAATACCACGTGACAAAATTACATCAAGACCAGACAAGCTAATTAAATAGACCTATAACTGCTTAAGAAATAGAAACAATTATCAAAAGTCTCCCAACCAAAAAAAGCCCAGGATCAGATGGTTTCGGAGCAGAATTCTACAAGATTTTCAAAGAAAAACTAATGAATACCAATACTCCTCAAATTATTCCACACAATAGAAACAGAAGGAACATTGCTAAACTCTTTTTATGAGGCTACAATTACCCTGATACCCAAACCACATAAAGACATTACTAAAAACCAGAATTACCGACCAATCTCACTCATGAATATTGATGCAAAAAATACTCAATAAAATACTGGCAAACCAAATGCAAGAAAACATCAGAAAAACCATCCACCATGACCAAGTAGGCTTCATTCCAGAGAGGCAGGGATGGTTCAACATATGAAAATCTGTCAATGTAATCCATCGTATAAACAAACTGAGAAAAAAAACCCACATGATCATCTCATTAGACACTGAAAAAGTCTTTGACAAAAAAAAATGCATCATCCCTTCATGATAAAGGTCTTGAAGAGAGCAGGGATACAAGGAACATACCTAAACATAATAAAAGCAATATACAGCAAGTCAATAGTCAACATCAAACTAAATGGAGAGAAACTCAAAGTGATCCCACTGAAATCAGGAACAAGACAAGGTTGTCCACTCTCTTCATATCTATTCAATACAGTACTTAAGGTTCTAGTCAGAGCAATAAGACAACAACAACAACAAAAAATCAAGGGGATACAAATCAAAAAAGAAGAAGTCAAACACCCACCATTTGCTGATGATATAATAGTTTACATAAGTGACCCCAAAAATTCTACCAAGGAACTCCTACAGCTCATAAACACCTTCAGTAATGTAGCAGGATACAGGAGTAACTAAAAAAAAAAATCCTCATATATATATATATATATATATATATATATATATCCTTTATACAGATGATAAATGGAATGAATGAGATAGAAATCAGAGAATCATCACCCTTTACAGTAGCCACAAGTAGCATAATATTGTTAAGTCCAGACTATAGCCCCAGCCCCTGGCATCCATCCCAGCCCCCTGGCCTGGGAGTTGCATTGGTCTGGACTCCAAATCCCAGCATGACAGGTCCTGACCCTCCTCCCCCAGGGTATTTAAGAGGGCTCCCAGAGGAGAAGCATGTGGTTCCAGGTTTACATGTGCTCTCCGCTTTCCTGTCTGTCCACCATGCACTCCGCCACTCCAGAGTGCCATATTTAATAAAACGATGGGCATTTTAATTTGGTTTGATCTGACCTAATTGGATTTCTTTGCACTGGTGGAGCCGCCTGTTTTAGGATTTTTTTCTAACAAAAATATCTCGAAGTAACTCTAACCAAACAAGTGGAAGACCTGTATGACAAGAACTTTAAGTCTTTGAAAAATGAAATAGAAGAAGACATGAGAAAATAGAAAGATCTCCCATGCTCTTGTGTAGGCAGAATTAACATAGTAAAAATGGTAATCTTACCAAAAGCAATCTACAGATTCAATGCCCAGCAAAATTCTTCACAGACCTCAAAAGAACAATACTCAACTTCATATGGAAAAGCAAAAAACCCAGATAGCAAAACAATCCTGTAAAATAAAGGAACTTCTGTAGGCATCACAATCCCTGACTTGAAATTCAACTACAGAGCTACAGTACTGAAAACAGCCTGGTATTGGCACAAAAACAGAGAGGAGGACCAATGGAACCAAATCGAAGGCACGTATATTAATCCACACATTTATGAGCACCTGATTTTTGACAAAGAAGCAAAAAATGTGAAATGGAAGAAAGAAAGCATATTCAACAAATGCTGCTGGAATAACTGGATATCAACATGTAGAAGAATAAAAATAGACCCATAGATATTGTCATGTACAAAACTCAACTTCAAATGGATTAAAGACCTCAACATAAAACTAATCACACTGAAGCTCACAGAAGAGAAAATGGGAAGAACACTTGAATGCATTGACACAGGAGATCACTTCCTAAATATAACTCTAGTAGTACAGACACTGAGAACAACAATTAATAAATAGGGCCTCCTCTATAAATAAATGAGAAGCTTCTGTAAAGCAAAAGACACAGACAACAAGACAAAATGGCAGCCTACAGAATGGGAAAAGATCTTCACCAATGCCACAGAGGGCTGTTCTCCAAAATATACAAAGAACTCAAGAAACTGATCATCAAAAGAACAAATAATCTAATAAATAATGGGATGCAGACCTAAACAGAGAATTCTCAACAGATAAACATAAACCAGCTGAAAGACACTTAAGGAAATGCTCAACAATCTTAGCCATCAGAGAAATATAAATTAAAACAACTCTGAGATTCCATCTTACACCTGTAAGAATGGCCAAGATTATAAACACTGATGACCTCTTATGCTGGAGAATATGTGGGGTAACAGGAACAGTCCTCCATTGCTGGTGGGAGTGCAAGCTTTGAAAACCAGTACTGAGATTTCTCAGAAAATAGGAAACAACCTACCTCAAGGTCCAGCAATACCATTTTTGGGTATATACCCAAAGTATGCTCAATCATACCACAAGAACCTGTGCTTATCTATGTTCATAGTAGCGTTGTTTATCATAGCCATAACTTGGAAACAACCTAAATGCCCCTTGACTGAAGAATAGATAAAGAAGATGTGATATATTTACACAATAGAGTACTACACAGAAAACATCATATTGAGGGAGGTAATCCAGACCCAGAAAGATAAAAATAATATATACTCACTCATAAGTGGCTTTTAGGCATAAAATAAAGAAAAAAAACAGACTATAATTCACAATCCCAGAGAAACTAGACAACAGTGAGGACCCTAGGAGAGGCATACATGGATCTAATCTACATGGAAAGTAGACAAGATTTCCTGAGTAAATTGGGAGAGTGGGGTCATGGGAGAGGGTATAAGTGGGCAGGGGAGAAAGGGATGGGAGCAGAGAAGAACACAAAGCTCAATAAAAACAATTTAAAAATTGAAAAAAGAAACTGGATCACTCAGTATCACTTACAGGAAGGCTATGTGTGAGCCCCTCTAACAGAGGCTCTGAAGTAAATGCAGAACTAATATAAATCCAGACAAACCACATATGAGAAAAACGGTGCCCATGCTGACCTGAACGAGGTCTAAGTATTAGCTCAATAGCTATTTCTACTATGGCCTAAATTACTTAAACAACCAATAATTATCACACATACTTAGAAGGCTAGAGCCTAAAGTTAAAGGCTGCATTCCGAGGTCGGCATAATTGGCACTTGACTTGTTATTCCATAGCTGAGAAGGTGAGAGAGGTAAGGGGATAGGAGGCTGAGCAGAGGTGAAGGCTTCCCTTCCTCCTCTCATAAAGGCACTCATCTCATCACAAGGGCGCCACTCATAGCACCTCCCAAAGACCCGACCTCCAAATACCACCCAAGTGCTGTGGTTAAAGCTTAACATATGAACTAAGGAGTAAGGGACCACAAACATGTAATTTATGAAACTGGTATCCTTATGTCTGCCTGTCCTAGTTTGAGTTCATCAAACAGTGATAAAAATACAGGGAGGGAAGAGTTTATGTGGCTTTCATGCCCCAGCCACAGTTCAAGGCAGGAATTCTAACAGGGCAAGAACCTAGAGGTGGGATCTGAAACAGAGACTATGGAGGAGTGCTGCTTACTGGCTTGGTCTCATGGCTTGCTCAGCTTGCTTTCTTACACAATGCAGAACCCCTTACCAGGGGAGGCACCTGTCAGAGCGGGCTGGGTATTCACACAGCTGTCATCTGAAGGAGGCATGTGAGCAGCTGAGGTTCCCTCTTCCCAGATGACTGTAGCTTTGGTCATGTTGACAAAACAACAACCACCACCACAACAACCAAACCAAACAAACAGAAAACCCAAACAAACACACAAATGAGAAACTAACCAGGCCTTTGCCTACATGTGCTTTGTTAGTCTTGTTCTAAAATCTCAGCCAGGGCCTGGGAAGAAGGCTCAGCAGTTAAGAACATGTACTACTCTTGTATAGCACATGTTTAGCTCCCAGGCCCCACTCTCTGTAGGTGACTCATAGCCTTCCATACCTCTAGTTCTGGGAGATCTTGTGCCTCTTGTATTACAAAAACACACAAAATAAAAATCAAAAGTTAATATGTAAAAAAATCTCAGTCAGTTGAATCAGATGTAGCCCAAACATCCCAAGGACTCAGAAGGCTGAATCTAAAAGTGGTTCTTATAACAATGACAATAAATTTGATTATACTGGACATCTCTCACTCCATTTTTTAGGGGGTCTGGCCACGTTTTGAGTGGCATGAATATTTTTAGAAGTCTCAGAATAACTTAACAGACACTGCCATCATATGAAAAATAAAGACTTGGGGAAGGGCTGCTGTGTAGCTCAGTGGTAGAGCCTTTGCCTAGGATGAATGAGACTCTAGATCTAGATGTCCAGACAGAAAGAGAGAAAGAGGAGAGGGTATGGAAAGAGACAGACAGACAGACAACAGACAGACAGACAGAGGCTGTGAACGAGACATCTTACAAGTCAAAAAATGGAATTCGGTAGTGAGCACGTTTATGTAGAAATCATAGGTTGAATTGTGTTTGCCCAAAATATTTCTAGTACTCAAGAATGTGCCTTTATTTAGAAAAAAAAATCTTGACACATAAATCAAGTCAACAAGGAGGTTATTAGGAAGGGTCCTCTGTCCAATACGGCATGTGACTTTGTAAGAGAGAGGAGAGCGTCAGGTGAAAACATAGAAAGAGAGAAGCCGTGTGAAGATGGAGACAGGGCCTAGCTAGGCTGTCACAGCCAAGGAACCTCTAGATCCACTAGGGGCTGGCAAAAGCAGAGGAAGGAACAAAGCCCCACCAAAACCTTCACTTGCACTTCAGGTATTCAGAACTGTGAGAGAATATTTTCCTGGCTCCTTCAGCCACCTAAGTTTTCATATATTGTTATGGCAACCCTAGCAAACAGAGACAATAAGTTAAACTCTGTAAGAAGATAGAATTAAATCATTGTAAGAGGTTTTTTTTTTTTGTTGTTGTTGTTTTTCTTTTTCTTTTTTTGCTCTTTGCAGAAGTACTTAAGTATATTCATAGATTCTGGAAGGAAGAGTAGTTTTTCCCTGGGGATATGATCCTTGGTACGATGCCCATGCCACTGTGGATGTCCCCACACCCATGCACGTATGGGTAGCACTAATTGGGTCCCATGAATTATTAGGTATAATCAATTAAGAAGAGATTTTAGGTGTGGATGGGGAGGAGCTGAAAGTGTGGGAGGTGAATATGATCAAGATATGTTCTATACATGTGGAGTTTCAATGAATGCATTCTTTCTATAGATGAAGACTTCAAATGATGCATTCTAGACATGAAAATTTCAGAGAATAAATTTTAAAAATTATTAAAATAAGAAAGGAGAAAAAAATCCACAGAAAAGCAGATGTGAAAGCTAGAAGAGTAGTTAATGAAACACAGAAAAGGAAGGAAGGGACTGAAATGAGAAGGCAAATATCACAACTGCATCAAATCCAGGAAGAAGAGACATTTTTTTCCAGTGGTGTAGCCTATGTTCCTACAAAGAACCTCTAGTTCATGTTCCTTTAAGCAACTCTAATGAAGCTCATTGAGACACACACACACACTAAATTTAAAATTCCATGAAAGCAGAGGCAGGGCTAGATGAGAAGATTAGTGGAATAACACAAGTACAGGGGGACAAGAAAGAGTATATAGGCAAATGTGATGAAATGCACAATATAGAAATAGACATATATAAAGATGTCATAATGAAATTCATTATTAAACATAATTGATATGTTTCAAAAGCACAGTGACATAAAAACAAAAACCAGAAGGACGCTTTGTAATCTGAGGCCAGATGTCTTAGCCTAGTCTTTAGAGAACAGATTCCTAGGCAAAGATTGAAATGGTGCCTTTGGATACGGAAGAAGAGTGCAACCCCAGGAAAATAGGGATAAGAAAAAATGAAAGCAAAGCAAAAGAAGATGCATTTGAGTACTAGCGACTACTTCATAGCGAGCTGTAAAGATGCTATACAAGAGTTCTCTGAAGAAATAGAAGACATATGAATATAGATTTCTCATGAGGAAATTGGTAAGTAGATGTTGAGGTAGATTAGATAGATAGATGATGGATAGATGATAGATAGATAGATAGATGATAGATAGGTAGATAGATGATAGATAGATAGATAGATGATAGATAGGTAGATGATAGCTAGATAGATAGATAGATAGACAAATTCATCACAATGAGTTGATTCATGTTCTAGAGCTTAAAATTTCCATCTTCTGACATTTGTAAACTGGAACATTAGGAAAACCAGTGGTTTCATGATAGTCTAAGTATTAGACGGGAATTCCCACATTGCAAGGGAGGGCCTGATTCTGTTTATTAATTCAAATATGTGTCGTCTAGAAATCATCCCATAGATACGCCCAGAAATAGGGCACATGGCATAATCAAGTTGTCACACAGAAATAACCACCACAGATACAAGTAGATCATGCACGGAACATGAGTTCTTGCCTTTATGGGCTTCTCTCTAAGATTTCCAAATAGGAAACATATTCTGGAGTATCCACTAGGAGGAAGAGGAGGATGATCTTCACTGAGTCTTCAATTTCCCCAGAAATCAAGATTAACCTATGAGTTAGAAACTGACCCCGAAGGCCTGGCTCACATTGTCCATCTTCATTATTATGATATTATGGAGTCCGCGTGTGAAAGAACGGCCCATCACTGCCGGAGCAGCAACCAGAGGAGGAGCAGAGGCATTTGGGAGAGCTCAGAAAGCACACAACGTCAGTTGTAACAGGTGAAGGAAAAGTTGGGTATGAATAGAGACAGACTGAGATGATGGAGAGACGTAAACACAATGAGATTAAGCCGAGAAGACTGGCTGTCAAGGGTTATTGGGAAAGAGCTCAGGTAAGCTGTGGGAAATGAAACAGGCCTGTGGCAGATGCTAGCCTGTGGAATCTGAGAAATTTGGAGTTCACCATCAGACTCACTTTTCTCAAAACTTTGCTTTAAAGACAAGGCAACAAAGCCTGAGGGGAGGGTTGGTGGCTGGGTAATGAAAAATGGTTCCTAGAGGCTCAGATACTGGAGCACTTGGCTTCAGTTGGTGGAGGGAGGTCACAGGAGGTGCAGCCTGAGGAAGTAAGTCGCCACTTTGAGAGTTTGTAGCCTTGCTCCAGTTCCATTCACTGTGCTTCGTGGGTGAGGTTGAAGATGTGAGCTCTCGGCTTCCTGCCCTGCCGCCATGCCTTGCGACTTGCGCTATGTCTCCCCTCCATTATGAACTTTCCTCTGGACTATAAACCCAAATGAATTCTTTTCTTCTATAAGATGCCTTGGTCATGGTGTTTTATCACAGCAGCAACAACGAAAGTAACTACAGAGTGATGTCTGTTAGAGATTTATGAAACTCAGTGGAGAAGCGCTTTCTCGATAATTAGCACCCCACACACCCAGTATGTTTAGAAGCAGTGTTTAAACTCTATCTTCTCCGTGACCTGCTCCCATGGAGAGTCATAGGAAAGTCACCTGAGATTGGAATCTAGATACTCCACCACCTGGTAACACCTGCCTGAATTACAGGCTGCGATCAAACAATGGACAGAATCACCTGAGACAGTGTTTCAGGATGGCTGAAAAAAGGCTAAAGTGTAGCAGCTGCCTTTATAGACCAAGAGCAGCTCCTCCTGACCCTGCGTTGGTCCTCAGAGATCCTGTGTGCCTGTTGCTCCATCCTCCCCACTCTGCATGGCTTCTGTTTCTAGTGAGGGGAAACAGGAGCTAGGAGGAAAATTACAAGAAAAATATGTGAATTCTGGCTGGTACTGGTTCTGGCCTCTAGTTGACTAAAGAATTACAAGGTGGGAAATGAAGAGAATGCCACGGAGACTAAGAGATGCCTTTTCTTCTCTCTTTTCCTTTGATCCTGTAAGCTGGGCCTCTCAGCCCTCCTTTGGAAGGGTTCCCTCTAGGAATCTGATCACAGTCTTGACGTACATCCACCAACCTGCGTGGCAGCATGAAGTTTGGTTTAAGTGTGGAGCTTATGTCAGCGTGAGGCTCAGAACTCAGGAAGAACTAATGGGAATCCATTTTCTTCTGGAGTGTGGAAATGCCCCAAACTTAAAGTTTAGTTTTCTTTTGGGGTACTGCAGAACTAATAAGCCAAGTTTGTTATGACTCAAGAGGAGCCGGAACAGAAAAACCACCCATGACCTCCCACTGTTCATTTCATCTAAGATAATAACCTCTCTGTTGGACCCCACAAGCTGCACAAGTGAACAATGACAGGTGAGTGTTCTAGGAAAGTCTCAAGTTTTCTAAAGGTCTGTATGAGCAGCCTCGAAAGAGCTCATCTTTCTTTGAGAACTATAATCATCATTCGCAAAGATAATTCATGATAGCCTCTGCGTGCGCAGATGTTGTCTAATATCCAACAGTGGCGTGAGTCAAGCAGGTTCTTCCGGGTTCTCTAACACGACTGCTACCGGTGATCTCAGGACTTTGTAGGTGCTTGTATCCATCCCTCGGTTGTTCATTTGTTGAAGCCTTGATTTGCTTCTCTATAAAGCAGATCATTGTTAACCTCATCAGCTTGTCAATGATGATAGGAAATCATGCAACTTGAAGGTGCACCTGTTACCACGGTTATTCCAAGTACTTTGGCTGCCTCTCCCAAGTTCAGCAGAGCATCCAGAATGCATGCCTGAGAGAGAACTAGTGAAAGTCTTTCATCCTCTTGTGCTTTGCCAACTGTCAGAGAAGAATGAGATGCTGATGTTGTACCCAAAACAATTCTAAAATCCAGAGCTCACCCAGCTCTCTTCTGTGTATCTGAAATATCATGTAGTTAGTCTACCGTCTGCCTTGCCTTATTCATGTCTGCCGGGCTGTCCATCCAGACCGCAAAGGTCCATTGTACACAGAGTGAAATGAAGAATATTGTTTGTTTCCTCGAGATTGTCACATAGGATATGGGGAGTGTGTGATCCTAGGATCTAAACTCTGGAAGAACAAAGAACTAATGGGAACCAAGTCAATGAATAAACAGCCTCACACCCCTTTCTCTTTTTGTCCATATTCTTTCCTCCTCTGTCTGTAACATGGGAGACTAGGTTAAGTCTGCATTGACCTTAGACCCATCTACTCATTCATTAATTCCTTCAACTCTGTGCTGTATCAGATCCCTCTACCCATTCATTCATCTATTAGTTTCTTCTTCTTTTTTTCCTGTATCAGACCCTCTGTACAGACATAAAACTCAGAAGCCCTACCCCCTTCTCTCTCCCTCTCCACCCATCCTCTGTTCCTTAGTGCAAGAGGAAGAGGGCTTCCTAAAACAGAGATCTGAAACAACAGTTGGTAGGGCGGGTCTTCCGCCTCAGACTGGGGTAGGAGAGGAACCAGAAGCAGAGAAGAGAGTCCTCAGCATCTTTCTAACCTTGTCCCCAAGACAGAGCAGGGGAGTGTGGACACTGGTGATAAGGAAGGAGACGGGAGTGGGTGGGAAGCCGGGCGGTGGTGGCACACGCCTTTAATCCCAGCACTTGGGAGGCAGAGGCAGGCGGATCTCTGTGAGTTCGAGACCAGCCTGGTCTACAAGAGCTAGTTCCAGGACAGGTTCCAAAACCACAGAGAAACCCTGTCTCGAAAAACCAAAAAAAAAAAAAGAAAGAAAGAAAGAAAGAAAAGCTACATTGAAAGACTCAGAACCAACTGGGAGGTAGAGGTGGTTGAGTCAGAAGGCATGCACTGTCTTGTGGGTCCACAACACGATCCAATAGGAACATCCACGGGGAAGAAATACCGTTCCCTCGGTCAAGCTTCCTCTTTTCTGGGACGATAAGAAACCAGTTGGCCTATGTTAAGTCCCCATGCCTGTTTATCACCATCTGTAAGACACTGGTGAATTTACCTCATTTTTTAAACTTCAACAACAGTTTTTAAAGGGCTGGAGAGATGACTCAAGGGTTAAGAACACTGGCTGTTCTTCCAGATGACCCAGGTTCAATTCTCGGCACCAGCCTGGCAACCCACAGTTCCAGAGGATCTGACACCCTCTTACGGCTTCCTTGGACACATGTCTGTGGTGTACAGACACACATGCAGGTAAATCATCCATATACATGAAATAAAAATAATAAATACTTTTAATTTTTATTACATTCTATTTCTGTGTGTGTGTGTGTGTATGCGCGCGCACACACACACACATGTATGAGGTGTGTGTGTGGCACACTTGCAAAAAATGGTTCTCTTCTTCCACCATGTAGGCCCTAGGGATCAAATAGGTTATCAGGTTTGGCAACAGATGCCTTTATCCACTGAGCCATCTTGTCACCTCTAATTTTTTGTTCTTACTTAAAAAATACAAGAGAAATAATTTGGGGGGAGTTAGTCTTATTTATTTTTTATTTTTTGCATTTTTTGGTGTTTTCTTGTTGCTTTGGTTTATTGAAACGGAATCTCACTCTCACTATGTAGCCCAGACTGGTCTGAGATTTGCAAATCCTCCTTCCTCAGCCTCAGAAATGTTCCAAATGCTGGGATTATAATTGTGTCACCATGCCGAGACTCTCAAATCTTAAGAAACAAAGAAGAGGTCCTGTTTCAGCTCAGTAACAAGACAGTGTTTAACATACCAAGGCCCTTTGCTCATCTTCAGCCACAGAAGATTTTTTTTTAAAATAAGAATTTAGGTCCAGGCCTGGCAGTCCGTACCCTAATTTCCTCTGCATTTCAGCCCCCAGTTGACACTTCAATGAAACCTTCCTACAGTTGTGACCCCAACATCTGCTCTATATCAAAGTTCCCATGCAATCTCCAATACACATTTGGTCTTATTGGGGGTTTTGGGGGGGCCAGTTGTGACTTGTTCTTCTCTAAAGCCCCAACAGATCTCAGTCCAGTAGCCAACACATGGGTGATCAGAATACACCTGCTTTCTTGCATTCAGACACTCAGGACTAGCCTTGTCATTAAGGCCTGGCATGCTCTGTAAACATGCTTCCCAGCAGGAGCCCAAGTCTGTTTTCCAGGCAGCAGAATCAGGCTGAGCTACCAAGGGCCAGCAGTGACAGACGCTCTATGCCACATCCCGGGGGGTGGGGGGAAGCTCAGGCAGCCTGAGTATGCTTGCTTGGCTGGGTGTCCCAGGCTGTGGCAGGAAGATTGTTAACCCTGTGGCTCTTTCTAATACTGAGGCTGCATAAAGAGACTAATACCAGGCAAATGGAGGCCAGTGTCATGGAGGACAAATACTTCTAATTAAAGGAAGGTGTCTGGAGACGCAGCAGTGGGGAGAGAAAACTGGAGCAAGTCTGCTAAGGATGCTACTGGACTGGGAGGGGGAAAGAAATCCAGGCCCTTTCCAGATTTGGTACCCTCTTCCCCATTCCTGCCTTCAGGAATATAGGCGGTAGCTTGACCCACAGGCTAAGGGGCAGGGATTAAAGCTATCATCATTATCATTGTCGTCATCATCATCATCATCATCATCATCATCATCATCATCATCACCATTATCAAGTTTGCAGAGTGCTTACACACAAGCCCTGCGCCACGTGCTTTATTCCCTCTAAACATCACACGCCAGCACACAAATTATACATGTCTCACAAGCAAGCTGAGCAGGAGGGCCACGTCACTTGTCAAGGTACCATCCTGAGTGGTGTGGAGAAGTCCCCCAAAACTGTCCAGCTTCACAGTTCAAGGTCACAGGACCCTTTCATAGGGACAAAGGCATCAGGAAGAGTAAAAATGGTAGGGGCACAGCACCTTGGACAGCACCAAACACATAGCCCTTGCAGAGAAGGTAGGGAGCCATTGTAACAGCGATGTAGTCCCTGACCAGGACTCCGAAGAGCAAAACCATGGCAGACTAGAATCACCTGCTTGGCCCCAACATCCAGGGTAATGATAAAGGGGCTCAGATGACTGTGTCCGGGACTTAATCAACTGTCTTGCCATCAGGACGCTCCATTACTGTCATTTCTTGCTTTCTGCTGGCAAGCATGCTGAGGGTTTAGAATAAAGCCAAACTGAGGTCTCTGAATTCATACCAGCGTACAGGATTAAAACTGGCTGTAGCTGGCCTTTAAAACCCTCAGATTAGCTATACCCTCTTTCAACACTGACTGTACATACCAGGTTCCAAGTGGAGGATAGCCCTGATTAATCTGCCCTGTAGAATCAAGGTTGCTGTGACCAAGCTTCATGCCATGCTTCATACCTCACCATGCCATCTCTCTGGAGGTCATCCACAGTGAGAACAATGACTTACAGCCACTAAATAGCCCCGTGGAATGAGACAGGACACACAGTCCCCACAGAACTCAAGTCTAGGAGGACAGAAGCCAGTGCCCTTTTTCTGTGAAAGGCAAAATTGTATAAATCTCACCCCGTTTAAGATCATCTAAGGCACCATCTCCATTTTATAGACCCTGACCCTAAAGCTAAGAGAATGTAGGTGGCCTACCAAAGACCACGCCCCCTCCTGATTCCATCGGCTCTTCCAGAAACCTCACCATGGTCTCTCTAAGTTTGTCCAAGGTGACCCAGAGCTCAGCAGCTCCAAATCCTGTTTTTCTGGCTTGCGGAGGACAAGTTCCATGAAGGTAGTTTCCTTTTCGGAATGGATGGTGGTGATGGGAATGCCTGGACCTGGTGACATAGGAGGAAAACTTTGGGAACTTCTGAAACTCCTGTGCGATCTTGGCCATTTGAAACAAATGATGAAGGAAAATCATCAATGACAGAGTGACACCAAGATGCAAATCATACTGGTCCTGTCATTGTCTACTTTTAATAGGGCCTCAAGCTTGGATGGACTTATGTTTTCCTTCTATCTACTTCTTCCAGGATGGCAAAAATAAATGAGAGAAGAGAAGAGAGAGATGATTACCCCTCAGAATAATTTGGACAGCACCCACTCTCCAGGACCCTGTAAATAGGGCTCCAAATAGTCTGAGAGCGCTGGAATGGGGTGTGGCTTGGCACAGGGGACCTGCGTGTTTAGCACAATGACCTGATTGTGCAGGTTGTTCCAACCCAGCAGCGCTCCAGTGGTCACACGTCCCCTGGGCAGCAGATGCTATAACCTTTGCCCAGGGGTTGGGAGCCCTCGGTGGCAGAACTAAGTGCAAAGAGGAGGAGAGAAGCCTGGTTGTCCCTACTGTCACCAGAATAGAGAGAAAGCTATTCCCTGACTCTGCTCATGGCCCCAAGTCCTACCCTACCTGCATTCTTCTCAGAGGATCCTCACCTCCAGGGAGGAAGAATACCAGCAGAGTAGGTGACCTCCCCAGGTAAAAAAGTGAGGGGAAAAGCGTCTTAGTTTTTGTTTCTACTATTCCCTGCCCAAATCCAGTGAGGGGTTACTCAGCCGAGACTCCAGCCCTATGTTTGTCCTGCTAACTGCTGTGTACCTAGTGCCTAGCATCACAACATCACAATGAGGTTATTGTGTTACCCCGGCGGCTCACATTTGTTCCATAAAACACACACACGCAAGCGTGTGTTTATTGAGGATCACCTGTGCACCAGACACTGTCCCAGGCTGAGTATTCAGAAACAAACAAAGCTGACCAAAAGCCTCCTGCTCTTGTGGGAACAGACAGTAAAATAAAAGAAGTAGATACGTAAGCATGTTGACTATATGTGGATGGTGGAAAGAGATTAAACAGTGACCAGGGATAAGTTAGGGGAGCAGAGGTGTTGACAAGAGTGGCAGCTAGAGAAGAAGTTACAGAGGCGAAAGAAGGAACATCGGACTAAGCAGGGAGTGGACAACAACACACAGAGAAAGAGTGCTCCTGAAAGGCTGGAGAAAACAGAGTCTAGGGCACTGGAGCAGAATAAAGAGACGGCATTTAGAAAGAAATGGAGGGAAGAGGTGGAGGAGTGGGCGATGGCAGACGTTGACATTGTAAGGCTTTAGAAGCCAATGTAGGGATGTTTCAGTTTTCCTAAGTGAGCTAGGGAGCTACTGAATTGGAATAGAATACATTAGAATCTCAAGACTGTTCTAGTATTCTCTAAACACACACACATACACATCATAAGCATTACAGATAGCATGAAATTTTTACATAATACATAGAGTAGTATGTAACACACACACACATATGTTGGCAAATGTATTAAATGTGGAAGATGGTTCATTGGGTTAAGGTGAATCATTGCACGAGCCTGATGACGAGAGTTCATCCTCAGGACCTCCAGCACTCAAGACGGGGATAGAGACAGGACAAGTGGCCAGGAGCAGGCACGGGAGGTAGCCTGGCATGGACGGTACAGTGGTAGAAATGACAAGAGGAGGCTTTGGGTCTCAGGTGGAAGGCCTGAACCATTTACTGATGTTTGCATTCTGACTTACACACACACACACACACAATGCACACATGCGCGCACACACACACAACTCATTTATGAATTAACTAATTAACTATTTTAAATTATTAGTTGCGATCATGGATGCATGATAACACTGATTCTCCGTGAAGTTTTATCAGCCAAAAGCATTGCCACAAGCTTGGAGTTCAAAGTGCTTTTACGCCCACTTGTCCACAGGAGCCAGCCCAATGGACCAAAGATCTCCTAATTTTATTGGCAATAGGAAACATGGTGCCAAGGTATCAAGGTGTGGTCTTAGGAAAGATTCTTCTTACTTCTTCTTTGCAGAGATGAGAAACTGAGGCCCAGGTAAGCTACGTGACTTTTCCAAGGTCCCGGAGCCTTGGTATCCAGCCTCGAAACCTAGTTCCCTGACTCACAGGAATGCTTTTGAACTGCCTGTAATGGTTAACCTTGATGGTCAACCTGACAGGAATGACCGAGGAGACACACCTCTGGGTGTGTCTGTGGGGCCTTCTCAGGGAGGTTTAACCAAGACAGGAAGACTAGTTTCAAATGTCAACAGCACTGCCCCAGGAGCTGGGGTCCTAGACTAAATAAAAATGAAAGTGTGAAGTCCCAGCATTCAACTCTCTGCCTCCTGAGTGCAGGAACAATACAGCCAACCACCTCACCCCCCCACTGCCCATGCCTTCGCCGTCATGATGAACTGCACCCTCAAACCACGAAACAACACAACATTCTATGATGATTGTGTTAATAGTCAACTTGATTAGAATTTAGAAACACCTAAAAGATGGGTCTCTGGCCTGCCTGTGGTGGATTAATTCAGTTACACTAATTGATATGGAAAGACACATTATTTTTTGAGACAGGGTATCAATATATAGCCGTGCCTGGCCTAGAGCTCTCTGTTTGGACCAGGCTGGCCTCAAACTCATAGAGATCTGCTTGCTTCTGCCTCCTGAGTTCTGGGCTTAAAGGACAGTCTTAATTATGAATGGGAACATTCCCTGGCAAGGGATCACGGACTGCATAAAGGAGAATGAGAGCTGAGCACTGACAAGCATGCGTTTATCACTCGTACTTCTTGACGGCAGATGTGATATGACCAGTTCCTTCAGGCTCTGCTACTGACTCCCCTGCACTGTGGCTCAGAATAAACCCTAACTTTCTCCTTAAGTTCATTTTGTCACAGCAAAGCAAAAAGTAACAATAGTAGCACATACCAAAGGCAGAAGTCCACTGTACAAATCTCCACTCTTTCCTGACCCTGCTTTCTCTGTTGCTCAGGGCTGGTGTAGAACCCGAACTCTAGAACCCTAAGAAACATCAGGCATATGGCTCCTCATTGCCCTTTCCTTCTTTCTGTGGCCATTTGAATTCTTGACTAGCATCTTGCTCCAGGCTTGTCAGCTCTGTTTGGGTTCCTATCGAACCCTCCCCTGGCTACTGGAAGTTTTATGGTAAAAAATTCTTCCAAAGCTTTGATTCCAGCTGAGGTCCCAGGAAGGTAACCTAGGGTTAGCACTAACCATCTGCCTAGTCACCAGAGGGTTACAGCCAAGGTCAAAACCTGACTACAGACTATTTCCCTCACCCCGTCTCTCTCAGTGCTTCCCTCAGCCCCAGTACTCTCTCACTCCCCAGGAATTATGGGAATGTGTTCCCCCACCCATGAGTAACCTGGACTTCTCTGCTCTATCCACCAGAGTACATCCAGTAAGAAGTTGTTCTGGACTGAATTACTTTTATTAGCATCACGCTGAGTTATTGAAATGATGGCTTAAATATGGCGCTTGGCAGGTACAAAGATGCAAGTTGATCTATAGACTGCCACTGAAGACCTGGAAAGATTTCTGGAGCAAGCAAGGGGGCTCAGCAGGTGATGGTGCTTACTGTAAGTCTGATGACTTGAGTTTGATCCCCAGGACCCACCTTGGTGGATGGGAGGAGAAGACCACGTCTTGAAAACAAGCTGTCCTCTGAGCTTCAATACCCTGAAAGGACACATTGTAGGAACTTGTCCTAAAAAAATAGTTTGCCAAATTTTGATTTTTTTTGATCCCACTTAAAAGTTTGCTGTTTAGATCTGGCATTATCCTGGTAACTTTCTGAACTATTGGCTGTGGCCTTTTCTCTTCTATCTGTGCTTGATCATGAGTCTTGTGAACTAACAGAAGAAATTCCCTATTCACAAATCTTTTTTTGTGTGTTGAGACAGGGTTTCACTGTAGTTTTAGAGCCTGTCCTGGAACTAGCTCTTGTAGACCAGGCTGGCCTTGAACTCATAGAGATCTACCTGCCTCTGACTCCCAAGAGCAGGGATTAAAGGCATGCACCACCACCGCCCGGCTACGTATAAAAGTTTCACAAGTACTTCTTACCTTTGTCGAGGTGTCTCATGCCACAGACTCGAATCTGTCTAGCACAGCTTCTGAAGCTACCAGAAACCCTCTTTGTGATGTTTCCAAGGTCCACAGCTCACCCTTCCCATGCTCAATCCCTGCACACCTCATTTCCAACACACAGGGGACAATGTATTCTGCTTTTGTTTGGAGCGGTCAAGAGAATTTCCACACGCTGCCAGACTGCTTGTCTTGAGTACCTGCTGACAGACTGTATAGTAGCAATAATCTTTCCTGTAGCATATGGCTGTAGTCATGAAGGGCAGAGCAATGGTAGAAGCCCAGCATAGGGTAGTGCTGGCAGCCTGGGCCAACTTCTCAGCCCAGGAAGAACTTTCTAAAATCCAAATATATTCTCTCCTTTTCCTGCACTAAAATCCCTCTGCTCTTAGTACAAATCTAAACTCCTTAACATGCCTGCAGGGACCCGTGACCTAATCCTGTATACTTTCCAAACATCCCCCAGAAGCGGCCACATACCACAGACGTTCCACCATACTATCTACATCCTTCATATTACATATACACCTCACCATACCACACATGCCCTATGCATCTTCCACCACACACACGCTACCCTCGCCCTCCATCACACCACACACACCCCATCTTTACACTGCACATATGCACACACACTATTCAAACTTCATACACCCCACTACACCACACACACCCATGATGTACACCATACCTATCCACATACATTATCCACACCAAACACACACACCCATCATACCACACACACCCTGTACACACCCTGCCTATACCATACACCCACCATACACACTCCACTGTGTACACTGTGTACAATTCATATACTGCCCCTATATACCCTCACCATATCACACACATTCCACCACCACACACATACTATATATACCCACTATACCACATGCTAAGAGGTATACCCTATACTACACATATTACCATACCAAACACACACTACCCCACATACGCGACTATATGCACACACATACAAATGCCCTATATCACAACCCAACATACCACTCTCACACACACAAATATATATATACATGCACATATAAATCATATATATATATATATATATATATATATATATATGTATATATCCTTTTCTGGGCTGAGCCTAAAGGAAGTGGGGTTTTTTTTGAGGGAGAGAGAGAGAGAGACAGAGAGAGAGAAAGGAGAGAGAGAAAGAGAGAGAGAGAGAGAGAGAGAGAGAGAGAGAGAAAGGAGAGAGAGAAAGGAGAGAGAGAAAGGAGAGAGAGAAAGAGAGAGAGAGAGAGAAAGGGAGAGAGAGAGGACTGACTAACCCCTGATGGGAATGTGAGCAAAGTAAATGGAAGTAACCCGGGCAGCTCAGAGGGGCATTTGGGCCGAGAAAAGGAAATTCTCCTTTGTAGTGAGATGCCTAAAATCAGAGAGGGTTTTTAAACAAAGTTTGGGAAAAGGCAGGGGTGGGGTGACCCATGCTTAAACAAAAGTCTGCAATGCCTCTGCTTTGGGAATGCTGCATGTTTGCAGGCAGGGAGTAGACACACCACAACACTCAATTCTTTTCGTCCTTTGAAGTACCAGCCTCACTGAGGGCACAGACAGAGTGCGAGCCTCCTCACCATGGGCAAACCTCCCCCCAGTGCCACTGAGTGCCAGAAATGGACACATAATCTCTGCTTTACTTCCGAGTTTAGTCCAAGAGCTTCCCTAAAGGTACGGCTACTACCCATGCCCTAACAGAGAGGAAACCATGCTGCATGGGGTCTTAGTTGCTATGTCTGAGATCACGCCAAGACTCCACCACTCAGCCGCTGAGTGATCCAGAGCAAGGTCTATGTCCCGGGTGCCTTGAGACCCTGGCTTTACTGGGTACCATAGTAAATAAATGGCCCTGTCTATAGAGTATCCAACCTTACTAGCGTTTACTAATACTTAGCAAGTATCGGCGGTGGCAGCTGTTTTTATCCCAAGGGTTCCTTACACAGCATTCTCGATCCACCACTCTAGTATGAGAGCCATAGGCAGCCAGGAAAGCCATCAGAAAAGAGGAGAGAAAAGCCTCAAGCCCTAACTCTGCTCCTGCAGACACAGCGAGGTTAGGGGCTGTTGAAATGAACCTGGGCCAGCAGGAGAGTAGATACGACCCCTTAGCTTGTTCTGCTTGGAATGTGCCAGAAGTTTTTCAGAGGGCAGTTTGAGACATTGGGGATGAAAGTCAGGTTAGATCTCCTGAATCTTCTTTATAATTCAAGCCATTCCCCACACTTACAGTCAATCCCCAACCATTAAGGTTGGTGGTCCCTTTGTCAGTACCCTGGGCACTTCCTTGGGCTCTGCTCTGTTGTTTCTACTAAGAGCAGGAACCTCTGGCATTCCAGACCCATGGAGAACAGAGCCAGCCCCGCACCGTGGGTTTTTTCCTTGGCTTGTTCCCAAGAACAGAGCTGTCAGGAAGGTAGCCCACTTGGTGCCCTGGAGTGGGTGGAAGGATTCCTGCTACCTGACTCCTTGCTGTTCTAGGCTGGATCCCAGGGTCCTGGCTAGGGGAGGGCATTCCTATTTGCTGAGCTGCTTGCTCTCCAGTCTCAGGGCAAGGGTATGTTCCCACCATGGGGTCTGACCTCACGCTAGCCACACCCTGGCTTCCAGAAACCTTCTTCCTAGGGAGAATGGTAGGTGCTGGGAAGAGGGAGGAAGCAGGCTGGAATGAACAGAATTGCCAGCACCAAACACAAGCCCGGGTCATTCCTGCTCATTTGAGCCTGCCAGCAGGGTGCCCATGGACACTTCTGTAGGCTGGGGTTTCTCGCTTGCAAAGCAGATTACAAAAAGGATCCAGCTGGTTACTAGTGACTTTAAAACCAATTGTTAGTAGAGGGCAACACGCATTTCCCCCTCTGGACCCTGTACTACTCCTTCAGGCATCCTTTTCCTGCTACCCCAGTGAGGATTTTTCTTATTCAGCCATAGGAGCACCTGGCTCCCCCTACGGCAGCCAAAGTAGATGTTGCCAAGGGGCTGCAGAGTGGGCAAAAGCCCAAGGGATGTGTGCCAGGTCACATCTCCAACATTCCCCAACTGGACAAATGCCACTGGTGGCTTTTTCCAAACTGCCTTTCCAGACGGTGGCTCCTTTTCCTCTCACCTGCCAGGACCTGCATTTCTATTTCTGTTTTGAAAGCCTCAGGGAAGTGGACCAGAATAATTAATGATTGATTCTCCAGCACAGCCACCAGGAGGCCGCAGGGCAGGCTGCTGGCCATCTCCTCAAAGTGTGAGGATGGAGCAGAAATCCCGTGAGGCTGCGGGCAGGATTGGGTTTGTTCCTGGGGGAGCGAGCGGTGGGAAGAGTCCAGGTGCTCAGGGCACGTCTACTCTTTGCGAACTACATCTCCGAAGTTTGCAGACCTGTCTGCCAGGACCTCTGCTGCCTTCCTTTTAGGTCAAAGGACGTCCACCGTTCCTCTCACAGTAGCTCCCACCTCGCCATGGCGCCGCGTGCGCAAGCGCATGCTCATTGGCCCCTTTATCTTGAGGTTCTCGCTCAGGAGGCTTTTGAAAAACTCATCCCGCTTTGGGGGAAAGGATTAAAGGAACTGACGTCTACTGAAAAATGCTAGAGGAGTTTTAACTCAGCCTTTCTTGGGCGTATTGCCTCTGCCTTTGTTGTCTAATAATAATTAACTTTTGTACCTAGCTGGTTTTCAAAGGGCTTTGGCATTTGTATGTAAGTCTATTCATCCCCGAGGTAGGCCTACCCTTTCTCTCTACCTCACTGCATCTCACGTCCCACAGAAAAAGAAATCAAGGCTCAGAGAGAAGGAATGATCCTATTCCACGCAACCAGGTCTGGCACACTCACCTTCTAACGCAGAGTCGAGAGCTCTCTCATCCCTAAAGGATGCATTTTGGTTCAGGAATGAACATTAAGTAGGGGGAGACAGGCTGTTAGAGAGGGGTGGGAGCCTTCTGCCTTACCTGTTCTCCAGGAAGATTGCACAGGGAACCTTCTGTGCCTGCACGTTAAAGGCGAAGATGAGGTTCCGGGTCTCCTCTGCTGTGGTACTTGGGGTACCACTAAGAGCATGCTGGAGAAAGTACGAGGGGTGGGTCACCTCAGCCAGCAGGCTCCAGGGCAGCCCCAGTTTAGTGCGGAAAACCTCAGAACCAGAGCATCCAGAAGTTTATTCTGCTCAAACGCCATCTTCTAAAAGCTCACCAGACCAACGTTGCATTATAGCCCCAGAATATGGATTATATCAACTCAAAAAGTTGTGCTGCATAGAATTGCCACTTTCCCCCAGGAGTGAATGGAAAGTTGAGCCTGAGGGAATATTTCTTTCCCAAACCTTGAAATATGTGGTCAGATTTTTCTAGAAGCCAACCAGCATTATTCATGGTTGCAGTTTAATATTGGCAACAAATTAAATTTTCTTAGGAAAACACAGAGTATAAAACTTGTAACTGAAGCGGGGCGAGGGGGATGGGGGAAGGTTGCCAGGTGGTGGCAGCACCCTTAATGCCAGCTCTCAGAAAGACAGAGGCAGGTGGATCTCTCTGAGTTCGAGGCCAGCCTGCTTTACAGAGAGAGTTCCAGGACAGCCAGGGCTACACAGAGAAACCTTGTCCCAAAAGAGCAACACACCAAAACCAAAACCAAAAACTTATAACTGGGTTTAAGCTACAGGCTGCTAGTTGACAGCCCTGGGAAAAGAGCTTATGTGCGCCAAGCTGAAGAATAGGTGGTGGGGGGGGGCATTTTAAAGGGAACTCTCTAATTTCCTACTGAACTAAAAGTCGAGTTATAAATATGTTTTGACACTTTTTTACTGAAGTCAAAAAGAGAGGGTTGAGACTTAAAAGCTTGAAGAAAAAGTTTTAGTAAATACAAGTCTTTCAATCTTTTCATTTTCCAAAGAAAAGACCGAGACCAGAGCAGCTTCGTTCAGGTCGCTGGGTACTGCTAAATGACGCGTCTTCTTCTGTATAGGTTGCAGGAAATCAGTATTTAGACAAGCAGGCATGGTGTTCTGACTCCTGGTTGGTTCTAGAAGATCAACCCTGCTTAGTGTCCCCCTGGCGATCTATGGCACCTGCAGCCTGAAGCAGGCACGCCCTCGAGGCATTTTGGCCTGTTTTCCCTTGATAAGTAGCTAAGTGCAGGTGCACATTAGATTCTCACAGTAGAATATTGCCATAACTTGCTGTGGGCCTAACTATGGGAGAAAAGGAGACCAGTTTTGTTGGTGGGTAAAAAGAGTATGGAGAAGAGATTCATCAGCTTTAATGGTTATTAGACCTTGGGCTTGGGTGGAACTTCTGAGGTTTACCAAACTGTGTGGGCAAGGCTTCTCAGCCAGCTTGGAGTACTGCCTCCTCCCGTGGAGAGGGTGCAGGCTCTGACCTCTGCTGTGGTCTACTCATCCCACAGCTTCCCCCAATGGAAGGGAGGGCGGGAGCAGAGCTGTAGGAATAGCCCTTGGGGGTCCTTGGGTCCTGTACCAAGAACCACGCCCATCCTGACACAGTTGAGCCTCCTCTCCTTAGGAGGATGTTGTGGTAGGGTCAGATTATCTGGACCTTCCATGACTATAGAGCAGGCTTAAGCAACAATACAGAAGCATTTAAAACAATAATGCACTAGATGCTTCCACTTAGAGCCCTTTAACGATTCGTTTACAGACACACATTCTCTTTTCTTTGCACACAATGACTAGATTTCTCCTAAATTGAGATGCGAGAAAGGCCAGATGGGGTGTGAAATAACTATCCCCTTTTTTTTATTTAGAAAGTTGTGAGTTCTCACACCCAGGTGCACGTATACAGCTCCCCAAACACCCCAGGGTCCTCTCCCCCTGTCCTGGCTTCCTCCTCACTCCAGCCCTTTCTTCTACCCCTCCAGGCAGAACAGTCCCTTCTGCCCCACAGAGCTGTCCTCTCAGCTGTAATCCTAAATCCAGAGATCTAGTCTGAGATTGCTGGTGGGTAGAGGGGGGCATGACTCACTGGCGTGTAGGTTCTTTAGAACCTTTGCTCCCACGTGCTCACAATGTCCCCTTGGACGGTGACTCGGTATCAAAGAGAATTAACTATGAAGAGGGAAGTGGCAGCCATTGCTATGGCTAAGAGCCTCTTACTCCTTCCCCAAGGTTGTCTTTTACATCACAGAAGCCATTGGCTCCTGTGTCAGTTGCCCCAGGTCAGCTCAGGACTAGGTGAAATCTAAGTCAGACAGTTTCCTTCTCCCAAGTTCCCAATTCCAAAGAACGAAGGAGAGAGCTGATGGCCCTGCATGTTGGAGAAGAGAGAGAAGTGGCCTTAGTAATAACCATTTCCTTTAGCCTAGTAGTGAATAAGTCTCTATGGCCCAGGCCCAGAGAAAGTGGCTTGATGTTGATCAGGCATCTACTCTAGAGAGGGTCACATCAGCAAGTAAGGCCATCTTGCATGAGTGGGCTTCTACTCAAAGACCCGAGCCCTCACACCGAAGTTCTCATACAGAAAAGAAAAGGCCCTTTCCCCATGAGCAGAGGAGAGTTGCAGGGTGTCACAGAACGACCTTGAGCTCACTCTGGTGGTCAGTGACCCCAAGAGTCTCCAAAGAGTCACATCCTCAGGCCCTGAGGGTTTCATCTTCCACTCCCCCAGTGTTTCCAGGCCTGCTGAGTTAGGACTCCGCCGCCCTCTCTTCCCTCTGCTGGAAACAGAAGCTCCAGCGAATGTTTCTAACTCCTGAGTCCACTCAGCCATGTCCCCCTTGCAAAATCCTCCCCTTCCCTCACCCCCCTGCACCCAGCCAGCCAATCCGCGGCCTGAGAGCCTCGCCAGACACATCTCCCAGGGCCTCGGCGGGATAAAACTGGTTGGCGATGCCAGGTGGATGGGAGCAAACTTCAGAAGGAAGAAGAGACGCCTGGGCCCTGGGCAATCTCAGGGGCAGACCCAGGCAGAGAGGGCCTGAGGCCAGCAGGCCAGGTATGTTGCCTAGGGGCTAGGAGGGAGCAGGCTGGGAAACAGCTGGCCTGTGAGAAAGGAGAGGGTCCCAAGAAGAAGAGAAGCCTTTTCCTTCTCAAGTTAAGTGATGAGGCAGGGGCGATAGAGGGATGGGGTACCTGGCGGGGGTTTGGGGCTTCCTCCGTGCATTCCTAACTATGAATCCTCCCAATAAGCACATTCGCTAGGCCAGACTGAGGTTGGCCTCACTTCAGCCAAAAAAATATTCCCTAATCTTGGCACTCAAGGGGAGTCAAAAGACCTAGCTTGGGGAGGGGATGTGGAGTTGGGGCCTCAAGTCTCATGTCCTTTGCCCTGGGTTTATGCAGGGTAGCAGCGTGGCTGCTGGCGCCGCCAGGACCTGCGTAAGAAAGCCGCGAGTGTTCCGCAGGCTGAGCGACTCCCTGGCGATGCCTCACAACTCCATCAGATCCGGTAAGGACCGCAAAGGGGCCAGGACCCCCAGCCCTCGAGCCGCCGTGCGTCGGTGTGTGCGCTTGGCCGGGTAGGGCGAGAGAGCTCACGCTCCAGGCTGGCGGGACCCTCCTGTGTGGGGGCACAGCTGGGGGCGCCTCGGGCTTGGCTCTCCACTGGGGGCCACCTTGCTGCTCTCCAGTTCTTGGGTCTCCCTTTGCCCAAGCTGTCGTTTGCCGGCCTTGGTTTCTGAGAACCACAGGAAGCAATGAGGGGTTAACTGTGGGGTCCCAAGGGTTGTCCTTTGAGGCCCCCACCCCAACCATCTTGCACAGCCATTGGACAGGGTGGATATCCTGTATGCTCTCGGGCCTTAGGCCAAGCAGATTCTAGACTTGCCGCGACCCCTATTCTTTGATCTCTGGGTGCACGCAGTTCTTCTCAAGACTCCTTAGGGCTCCGTGAGCCCTCCCCCCACCTCTGCATGTTTCGTCCCACGGAAAAAAGGAGTCTGGGCATTGGGGTGTCTGGGAACGGTGGCGCACTATGGTGCTTCTGGGTACTTTCCTACCTGCCTTGAGCCAGGCAGGGACCCAAGCTCAAGGCTTCCACTGGCGCAGACTAATGCCGGCCGCCAAAAGATCCCAATTTTCCTCCCCCACCTGCGTCCCAGCCCAGGGCCTTCAAAAGCTCCCAAGCTCCCTGCAGCTGTGCCTGATCCACCCGCTCGCGGCTGGGGTCAGGGTGTACTTGGGGAAGGAGCCCCTAGGGTCCAGGCTGGCGAGCGTGGTGGACGCCCGCCACCCAGTCGCACGGCCAGTGCGGACAGCGGGCGGAGGCGCGACTCGGCCCGCGGTGATGGATGGAGCCAGGTCGGGCGCGAGGAAAGCGATTTATGGGGCCAGGGCGCATCGCGATCGATTTGGGCCGGCCAAGTGAGAGGAAATCAATATTTCAGATGAATTCTCCGCGAATATGAAGTCGCGCTCAGCAAACGGGACATTTGTTATAATAAGGAGGGTCGGATCCCGCGCGCCGCGCGGCTGAGATCTTTATTTAGCTGCCAGGGTCAGACCGTGCGGCGCAGTCTCGGCTGGGAGGGCCCGGACCTCACTGGAAGGGACACCACCAAACCCCTAGGGCGCAGAAAGGCTTCCTAACCCCTTTGGTTGTAAAGCAGTGGAGGAGACAGCAGGATGCTCACCCCCGCCCCGCTCCCAATGTGGGACCCTAACGATTTTAGCTGCCCTGGCCAACTTGGGGCAGCTTCAGCGACTGCGGCGTGGACACCTCCCCGCGCTTCCCTGGCGCAGTCAGTGAAGCTGCCTAGCACCCCTGATCCGGCTTCTCCTGGGGACCCAGCGCGCCTCTGTGCCACTTTCTGAGGCCAGGGCAAGATTTTAGCCCCTTAGTCTTTAGTCAGACTGGCATAAGACACTGAACATCGCCTCCGCCTCCGGAGCTGGGTGGTTTTCCAGGCCCAGCGGGGTCCGGCTGCTGCTAACCTCTCTGGCTAGGCTTTTGGCGATTCCGGGTTTACTCTGCTTCGACCTCCTCCTGACCTTTCCGTTGGTGACAAGAGTGGGCACTCACAGACTTCGAATTCACGAGGATGAGCGAGACTCTTCTCAGTCGCCGCTTAAGAAATAAGAGTGTCAGAATTTTCCCGGTTTGGCTTGTTTTCGTTCTAAAAGCACCCCTTAGAACAAATGAAGATAAAAATAAAAAAAGAAAAGGCGAGAGGCACGATTTACCTTTACTTTATTCTCAGTCAATGACTGCCCCAGTTGCCGAAAGAAAGGCTCTTTTCCTATCAGCTCAGATATAGATCGCCCTTGGGTATGAGTGCCTCCCTTCTGTCTCCCGCCCCACCAGGTAGTTTTCTGTCCGAGAAAGCCAAAGGAGGCTCTTTTTCACCCTCCTCCAAACAAAAGAAGAAATAAAACCGCGAAGGAGAGGACGAGGGACTTTTTCCATCCATACCACGACTTTTTAAAAGATGAAAAATGCCCAAAGGAACCCCAATAGTTAAAATCTGTTCCGCATTTCTCTCCTGATCCCTGTGCAAGCAAAGCTGAGCCAGAGATGCTCGTTTTTCTAATCATTTGTTTGACGTGATGTCCCTTATTTAGAGAGGAATTCGTAGCTGACCCTTTTTGTCTTTTGTTTTGTTTTGTTTTTTTTTTTTTGAAAAGACCATTCTTCAGGTTTAGCGGCTGGTCCACAATTCTGCTGGCACCTCAATTTCTGCCTGCGACTGTGGAGTCTGAGGGTTTAAGTTTTCTGCGGAGTAGACTCCAAAGCGCAAGAGTCCTCTTGGGCTTTTGCCAGGCCAGATCCCCTGGTCCAGCCATGCTCGCTGATCAGCAAAAGTTTCCTTCGCACTGTCGCTCCCCCTTCACCCTCCTCTCAAGCCGGGCTAATTGGGTCTTGCAGAAAGGCCTTAATATCTTTAGAGCTTTATTCTCAAGGATAGTTCGTGCTCTGAGTGAATTATTTTGATATCGCGTTGGGCTGAGCGTTCGATAAATCCGCAGGATTTTTTGTTGCACCGGGGGACAAAATTCTCTAAAAGCAGAAGCATTAAAAAAAAAAAAATGAAAGTTGCCTGAAGAATGATCGGTGCCACTTATATATTAAAAACGTAAATAATGTTTCCACGAAGAGGATAGTTTGGTTAAAAAAAAAGCGAGCAGATTGTCACTAAAAGTAATATTCAAAAAACTCGTGGAGAAACTCTTCCCCTCCGTTCCTCCTGAAACATATTATTCTAGCGGTGGATGAGAAGATCAAGGGAAGGAACTAAGTTGCCTTTAAACACCTGCAGCTGGGAAAGGGGTGGGGAAAAAAAACCCATTGGAAAGAATCTGTTTCCTTCCAGGTTTCTTGCCTGGCTTAGGGGGAAGAAAAAAGAAAATAAAAAGGTTTTCTTGAGAGGTGAAGCGGTGTCCAGGAACATAAAGAGGTATTGGGGTTCCTCAATTCATCTTTGTTTCAGGATGGTCCAGCTTCCCATCCTCGCAAGTTAATTAGGAGATAATTTAGTTGCCTTGCGAATTAGTTTTAAGATAAGTATCTTTTCAAGCCGTTGTCACTTTAATTGCCCCACTGATTGATAAGAAGTAATTATTTCTAATTGACACTTTTTTGATGTCTATTGGAAGCATTTACTTGAGACCTTTCTGAAGTAAAAAGAAAGTTAATTAATTTTTATCAATCTACACCCAAAAGGACAAAGGACGCGAAGAAAACAAAATAAAAATCAATACCGTGTAATTTTTAATTATTAAGAATCATTTTTACTTGAAGGAGATCTTCTGTTAATATATGAAATCAGAACATTGTTTGACAGTCTCAAATCTCCAATTTCAGTGAGTAAAACTATTATGGGCATACGTTTTCTGTGGATAAATTTATTAGGTCTTTGTGCACCAACTTCATTTGGATCAGGTTCCCTCTGCTTTGTGGGGTTTGTTTTGTTGGTTTTTTTTTGTTGTTGTTGTTTTGTAAAATCAATGAAACTTGGAATGCTCTGAATAGATAAAAATCAGTTTTTTGTTAGTAGCTAATTTTGAGTATGATTTACTAACAGCCGTCCTGGCTCTCTGTAATTATTGACGGAGCTGGGTGGAAAGGTGAAACTTTACTTATGGTGGGTGACACATGCTGTCTCATACCTAAACCTTGGAGTAAGCAGTTTAATCATTGACCCCCAGGACATTGTACTGCGAAAGAGAAAAATGCAGGAAATAAAGAAACAGAAAAATAAAATAAAGAAAAGGATAAAGTGAAAAGAGGAACGGGGTGGGGGAGAGGGAGGGCAGGGGATGGCTGGAAGAGATGAAGGTACACCATTTACTTTGGGAAGAAGGTGGCCCAGTGCAGGTGACTGGGATTCTTGATTTAAAAGGTAAATTGAAATCCTGATTTCGGAACTCATTCTTTTGAACATATACACTCTCCCACAGTTCCTGAGCCATCCCTCAACACTGCTCCAGGCTCCTTCTTTTCTACGTTGAAAAGGAGCAAACTCTTGGGCAGCCAGCTGGTTAAGATATTGGGCATCTAGTTATCAAAGTTTTGATTTGAAAATCTGTGAAGAGAAACCCAAAACAGTGTACATTGTGTTCTACGAACATGCATAAAGATTTGGATGTTGTTTTTATTTGTTCTAGAAGCCCCATCTCTGTTTGCATATTCACGCTTCTCATAGGTAGGCTTGTGACTTATTGACATAAAATATTCCTGAATTAACCCCCCTCCCTCTCCCTTCTCTTACATATACAAGCAAACACACACACACACACACACACACACACACAATTGTGCACCTCAGGAAGAGAGGAATAGAATCACATAAAATACGCTCATGTTAGTTAGGTTAATTTCAGCCAGTGTCTTTTCCAACCATTTATATGAAAAATAAAATCCTGTCTGCTTTTAATTCTGTTTCTCCAAGATTATGTGGAGCTGCAAGAATGAGGAAGCATTTCCAATGAAAATGAAATTTAAGACGCACAAACAGCAGATAATATCACATACCAACCTCACTATGAGTGAAACTGGAAAAAATATATAAATAATGCAAAAAAAATCAGCAAGGGAGAGTTTAGTGATGGAAAATTCCCCTGCAATTAAATGAAACAGTAATTTAGTGGAGATATGCCTGAATGAATTAGCATTTATTAATTGGCTTTCATAAAAACAATGTGTGTGTGTGCGCGCGCATGCACCTGCATGCACACACACAAGGGTAGTGTAGAAATTATAGATTCCTTGCAGGAAAAGTTGCTCAGATGTTCACATCAAATCATGCCTTTGTCAAATTCTCTCTTTTTGTGTATGTGAAAAATTTCAGTTCCTTTACTCTCAAGTTTCACCTGCACATAGGGTGTTTGCAGTAAGGGGAACCCATCAAGAACAGAAAGGATGAAGCTGCCTGCCCTCTTTTATTTCTAAACATGAAACCAAGGAGACACACACGGGTGTAGCTGACTACACTTTGCTTAGGAGCATTTAAACCAGATCAGAAAAGAAAGAAAGAAAGAAAGAAAGAAAGAAAGAAAGAAAGAAGGCTTTCTGCCTTCTCTGGGGCACAGCTAACCAAGGAGAGAAGGAGAGAAGGTTGCTTTGTGGTTTGGTCCTTACCCAGACTGCTAGAGCATCCTCCCCAGCTCAGGCAGGAACTAGAGTTTGCAGAGTGGACTGGGTACACAATGTGTTTACTCTCTCTCACTGCAGTTGGTCAGTCTTCATTCAGTTCTAAGCATTTTAAAGTCACTCTGCCAATGCGAAAAATCCCAGAGTTCTCAGTTGAGCTGCGGAGCTGCTTTGAGCTCTGAGAGTCTGAGAATGAGAGCCAGAAAATAAGAGTACCGTGTGTGTGTGTGTGTGTGTGTGTGTGTGTGTTTGTGTGAGTGTGTGTGAGTGTGTGTGTGAGTGTGTGTGTGTGAGTGTGTGTGTGAGTGTGTGTGTGAGTGTGTGTGTGTGAGTGTGTGTTTGTGTGAGTGTGTGTGAGTGTGTGAGTGTGTGAGTGTGTGTGAGTGTGTGTGTGTGTGAGTGTGTGTGTGTGTGAAAGAGAGAGACAGAGAGAGAGACAGACAAAGAGACAGACAGAGACAGAGACAGACAGGCAGAAAGAGAGAGAGAGAAAGAGAGAGAGAGAAAGAGAGAGAGAGAGAGAGAGAGAGAGAGAGAGAGAGGTCAAAGGAGGGAGCACTGCATGAGTTCCCATTCAAGACAGGGTTGTTTTGCCTGAGTTGATGACTTGGTAGAAGCCGAGCCACTTCCCCTCCTGAGATCTCACTTCCTCCAGAGACAAAACTTCAGGGTCCAAAACTTGTTTTAAGAGAGTCAAACCCCATACTATGAATGTTTCTGGATTCAGGTGGCAATGCCTTACTTAGTCCAGGTTCTTTGGGAGAAGGGAATCAAGGCATATCAAATGTGTTCCAAGTCTGTTTCTAAGGCAATGTCTCTTTGAGGTTAAAAAGTACAAAGAATAATTGTCAGGGGGCTGGCTCTGGGCTCTAACCAACCCAATAGTTTTCCCCAACCCAACAGAGTAAATCTGGGATGGAATATCTGAAGCCAAACATGTGAGAAGAGGCTTCCGACTTTTTTTATCTTCACTAACAATGCTTCAAAGCGCATCTGTGAGGGGAGATGATAATTTTCTCACGTCCAGAGTTAGGCCAACCAACCTACTTGGATTTTCAACCACCACTCAGTATACTCCCATGGCCTCATGGAGACCTGATGACCAAATGTTTATTTTACAGGGGCCAGAAAAAAAGAGATTCTTTATGGCGAGGTTTTTGGGTAAACTATTCTTCGTTCATGTCACTGAGCGCCAGCTTTGCCTCGACTGAAGATCTTTCCCAAGTCTGGGGTCTGGGTAGAAACCAACATCTTTGTCCAAGGATAAGGGTAGAGAAGTCCAGATGTCTCTAATGAACTCTTAAGTCCCTTTTCTGCATGAATTCCTAAGGATCCCACTCCATAGTCTCAAATACCACAAGAGATGCCAAGTGTGCTAGGCTGTGCACAGCCATTCTTGCAGCCCCTCCTCTCCAAGCAATGCTCTTTTATGACCAAAGAAGGAGACACAGTCCCCCAGAGCCAAGTTTACCGTGGAACTCATCTCCCTGGACGATTACAGGTGTGCCGCTGTACTGAGAGCAAGTACATCCATCAACTCCTTTGAGTCCCATGACTTTGCCTGACAGGTCCTGCATGGATGTTTCTGTGGAAATGAAGAGAACTCATGGGCAAGGAGGCAGATCTCAGTCCATTCCCTCTCCACCCAACATCCAGCTCATCAAAACCTGGTCGCAGTAGATGGCTGTTCACACTTGCACACTTGGTAGGAACTCAGTCGGAACACTAGGCGAGGAGGTTGAAGCGCCTATACCAGCAGGTACTGTTAGAGCCTTCCGTCTGTCAGTTTGTTTTCCTCATCCATGTCCCCCAGTCTCTAGCAGCTAACTGAAGCGTGTTTGTCTGCAGCACGGGTCTGTCCATCTGCGATCTGAGGGAAGTGTTTCAGCTTTCCCCGCGCCTCTTGAAAGTTGCTGTAGGGAGATGGAGGGGTCAGCCATTAGCCAAAGCGAAGGGAGGGGCCTTCCTTCAACACATTCCTCCGAAACAATCGCCGCATCTCTGTCTATACCGGAAGTGCCACCTTCGGGCACCTTAAAAAGTTGAGAGCCCACAGGAAGCTTCATTTCCTCCCACAGCAGCTCAAAGCCACATTGAGTCTGAGTGCCTAGGTTCACTTTCTGTGATAGAAATAGTTTTGATGTATCCAGGAAGGGCTAGTCCTGGGCATCCAATCTCCTGGCCACGTAGCTAGGACACTGCGCGCGGGGCACTTCCTCCAAGTTTAGTTTTGTTTCCTCTGCAGCTTCCTCAGGGTCTCTCCCTCAGGGCGGCAGAGCCGAGGCTTCTGCTGCTAGGGAGCCTCTACAGACGTTCCTTTTTAACCTCAGCTCAAAGTGGGGTTTGTTTTAATGTCTTCATTTAACTGCCGAGCCAGCTGCAATTTTTGTGATGGTTTTATTTAAGCAGAGGAACTGAAAGAAAGGGCATCTCCCCAATCTATAGCTCCTACTCCTTCTCTCTCCCTCTCTCCCCGTCCCCTATCTTCCTCCTTCCCTCCCTCCTCTTTCTCTTTCTTTCCCTCTCTCTTCCTCTTTCTGTCTTCGGTCACAATGGCCATTGGTTTTGTCTTTTTCACTTGTTTTTCTAATTGGCCTTGGAGTGACCTGACAGTTAGCACTAATTAGTCTGCTGGGACCCAGTGCCACCGTCGGAAGAGGGCAGCAGACAGGTCTGGCTGAAAGAGGCAGCTCAGAGGGAAATGGCTTAATCTGCTGTCATCCCATGAACTGTGTGTTTGCACACACCCAACCCTCTGTTTGGGTTGTCATTTTTATTCACTGGTGTCTCCAATATTTGAGGAAGACAGCAGCACCATTATCCCTGGGATAAGCTGGGGGGCTGTGAGGTGTCAAGTGGGTGAGGAGCGTACTAGATGACTGTGAAGCTGGGGTCCTATTCCAGACTCCCACCATGGAAGACTCTGTCCTGCAGGCAGCAGGAGGGGATAAACCCTGGAGCCTTTGTTCTTGACCTGGGGCCTCACTGTTTTCTTTCTGTGTGACCTTTGGGAAGTGTGTTGTCTTTTGGGGCTTGAATAATTTAATTGTATGAAATTGGGGAATGTTTTAGGGCTTCTAGGAAGCAGTATATGTAAAACTAATGTCTTTAAATGAATATATGTTAAATATATCAATGTAAATATATTCAATATATTCAGGGCAAGTATATATATATATATATATATTCAAAAGAAATTAATATCCTCAACATGGCACATGGTGGCTACTCAAGATTTCTTTCTTTTTCTTTTTTCTTTCTTCCTTTTCCACTTTTTTGAAATAGAGACTTTAAAAGAGGTGGCATACACCTTCAATCCCAGCACTCAGGAGGCAGAGATAGGCAACTCTCTGTGAGTTCAAGGCTAACGTGGTCTACTGGGCAAGTTCCAGGACAAGCAGGAAACCCTATCTTGAAAAACAAAAATAAATAAATGAACATATAAATAAAAAATAAAGGTACTGGAGGATAGCATGAATTCCTGATGCCCCCCCCCCCCCCGCCACTTTCTGAATGCTAGAATTATAGCAATAAGTCACCTTGACTGGATTATAAGGTGGTGGGGCTATAACCCCAGGATTTCTGTATGCCAGGCAAGCACTCTATTAAAAAAAATGGTTCCACATCATGGCCACCAGGGACTGAGTGTCCAGGACACATTTCCAGATATCATATTGTTTTAGCAAGTCTTCTGAGACTTCAAATGGAGAACGTGAAACCCAGAGCTGAAATGTTCTTTTGTAGATCTAGGAGAGACCTTTTCATATTCCACATAGACGAAACAGTAGACTCATTCTACAGGGATGTTGAGATGAAATACACGGATACCTGGGAAATGTCGGCTGAGATCTCCATAGCCACTGTCAGCTGTCTCACGGTCCTAGCTAGAAAACCATTCCTTGCCTCATTACAAGAAAGCTTAGTACTGGGAGCACTGAGCTTTGACTAGAACGCACTGCCTGTGGACTTTAGGTTGGAATCCAGAACATTCTAGGGCAGCAGTTCTCAACCTGTGAATCATGATCCCTTTGACAAACCTCTATCTCCAAAAATACATGCAGTACAATTCATAACAGTAGCAAAATTATAGGCACAAAGTATCAACCAACATAATTTTATGGTTTGGGGTCACCACAACATGAGGAACTGTATTAAAGGGTCACAGCCTTAGGGAGGCTGAGAACCGCTGCGCTAGGGTCTTGATGGAATCTTCCTGGGAGCCCTGTGCCTTTGCAGTTATTCTGTGTGTGCAGCGAAGGCAGGGCACGCAAACATTTGCCTTGGAGTCTTGTTTTTAATACAGACCCATACCACTTAGTTTTTAGAAATTAAAAGTCACCATTTTTCTGCGTTCTCCCCTTTTCTTCCCACCTCCCTCACTGTCCACCTCTGTCTTCTATTTTGCCACTTTGCGTAATAGCAATCCAGTTTGAGCCGGATGGCGAACCCTGGTTGACATTTAAGTCTTAGGAACTGAGCGCCAGTTGCTGACTTCAGCTTGGCGTCACGCCTTCATTCGAATATTCACTCGTTCTTGGGAAGCCTCAAAATGGAGGTGGCAATTGTGTGTGACCGTCCACACCCCCATACCCATCGTACGATGGACATCTGATTCTGAGGCTGAGATGGAAGTAAGGAGGAGGGAACATCTGGAATCGGAGAGCCAGCCGTCTGTTTCAACTTAACTATCTTACATGGACTGCCACCTACCATGTTCAGGGCACCATGCCAGTGATGGTGGCATCTGTGGCCAGGACAAAGAAGGAGAATGCCTGGGTTTTCATTATGAACACAGTTAGAGGTACCTACTCAGGGCAGGGAAACGGATTCTTGTGAATCCCTTTAAAGGGAACAAACCCATAGAACCAGGAGGGGGATTAAGCAGACAAAACAACTCAGGGGCAGGGCAAGGACAAACACTGGCAAACAGGTCAGTCGGGAGCACTGGGAAGCTCAGGTCATTTATCCTGAACAGCCACAAGAGAGCCGCCATATCATCACGGCTGACCGATAAACCTCCTGTGGCCATCTGGGGTCTGGTGGATTCCTGACGCGCTCTGCTCCAGAAAGCTTAGCCTGGGAGCCTGGATGGGACCAGCAGGCTCCAGGGAAGCTTACGCTGGAGTCTCATCTCCATATGGCTGAATATCTCAAAACGAGACAGAATTATAGGTGTCAGCATCATGAACAGATGCCCACTTCTGCAGAGCTGAAATGCTAGGCTCCACCAGCTGGAAGGCGTCCTTTGCCTGGGACTACCTGAGGCTCTGCAGCACATCCTGCTCCTGCCCAGGCTGCTCTTTGAATCCATCCCTCTTCAAGTTGTTCTCTGCATCACGCAGAGTAGACACAACTGTTCTTTCATTCGAACGCTGGCTCTGTTCTTGAGAAGTCTAGAAATGGAGGAGGTGGCAGTGGAGGGTGATTTATCCATCCATACTCATAGGCCCATCTTATTGATGTGCATCTCTTGCCAACCATCGCTGGTATCTGCAAACCTCTGATTGTTATTTTGCTGACCATTTTTCTGTGGCCGTCAATCTGCCCCACACAGACAGCACCCATCTTGAGCCCAGAGAGTCTAAGTTTCCCTTTGGTAAAGGACCAAAGGGTGTGACTAAAAAGCTGGCCTCAGGGTCACTCACGCCCAGCTTGACGCCCTTCCCAGCTGCTAGTAGTAGATGCTCAGGTCTTCATCTTGTCAATCAACCACTTGTTGCCCATATCTGAGCTATCTTCAGCAGACCCACCACCTCTTGTAAAGCTTTCGATGATTCCTTCTTCTCCCCCAGTTCCCCCATGACATCCTAGTGCTATGTTTTATGAATGGTTGTGGTCACTTTGCACCTGGAATATTAATCTTTGTGGCTCCTGCGTTCTAGGCTTGAGCTATCGGAGGGTCTGTGGGGCCACTCACACACACACTACAAGAATTGCATGGGATTTAATTACACTAAACAGTCCAACTAGCCCCAGAAGCCTTAATTAGGGTCAAGGGGAGTCCCAGATGTCGCCACAGGAGACCGAGGGTGTGCACACTTGGATTCGGGTCCTATAGTCCTTGTGTCAGATCGGGAACCTCTTCTCCAGAACCAGAGTTCTCTCAAGTGACCTTGAGGTACACCCTAAAGTGTGGTGAGGGTGGAATGGAGGCTCTGAGATGAGAGAGCGTTGTCTGTGGCCTGTTCTGTGTGAGCAGGAGTTAGAAAATGGGAGGAAAGGGCCTCCCTCCCACGCTGAAGCCCAGTGAGAGCTGCTGGGGTACACAGTCACCTAGGTGCACACATATTAACACACACATATTAACACAGAGACACACACATACACACGTCTGGCACTCACACCTAATGGACTCACACTTGCAACCAGACCAGGAACTAGAGAGGGGTATAAAGGCGCACGAGCCACTTTCTTGTGGGCTCACACAAGGGCACAGCCATTTCTGAGAAGGAATGAGTGAGTGGCTACTTACATTTTATAGTCTGGGCGCCTGAGCTTGGTCCTCCAGCTCGAATACACACACTCATATACATACCACATAAGCTGGCAGATATAAGTTTACACACAGACATGCGCTACTACTTTCTTACACACATAAACACACTGGGAATAGGACTCTATGCGGCTTAGGAACCGCCCAGTGAAGACAGGTGATAGAGGGGACAGAGAAGTCCGTCTGTTCTCAGAGACCCCAGGAGACTCAGCTGTGCAGTGACAGGTGTGACTGATGTTCCGGATGAACCTGTGGTTGTAAGGAGATGATAATAGATGGAGTGGGGATTGAGAGTCCAAACTACCCATGGCTTCTGCTCCATACAGTGGGCGCATTGGTGCATGGGGAAAGAGCCCGTACCACCTTGGTTTTTGTAGCTTATGACTTCAGATCTGAATAAAGGAATATGGTTTATCCAGCCATGTCCTAATACCCTGACCACCAGTCCCTTGCAAAGTTAGAGAACGTGGATGGTCATCGAGGTTCAGTAGACACTCTGGGTTCAACATTATTTTTGTCAGCTGCGGCTCAGGGACAGGTGGCCATTTGGTAGTAGCCACCTCTAACATCCCTAGCTCCCTGGAGTTCTTGGTAGATCTTCCCTGATCTGGATAAAATCACTACTGGCAATTTTCTGAAGGACTTATTCTTTGTAGAATCCAGCTTTTTTTGTAACCCAAGGATGAAGCATTGAGCACACGTTGTCCAGGCAGAATTCCCTGCTCTGAAGAGGCCACCATCTCTAAGGTTCTGCTCTGGTATAGAATTCTGGAGCAGCTCTTCCCCTTGGGGCCCTTTGGCATCTGTCCCAAGCCTACTGCTCAAACTACATCCCAAGCTTGTGCAAGTGTCTATTGGACAAAACCTGAAAGGGAACGGGGAAAGTTAACAAGTTTCAGGAGCACATGAGACCAAGATTGTTGAAAAAGCCACAGAGTCGTGTTTGTGATTGTCACCGGCAATATGATTTATTCGGAGAACAAGTAGTTACTGCTTTCATAAGTCTGTGATTCTCGGGCAATGTTCTCTTGTAGGTGAGCAGAGGTGCACAGCCATACAACAGAGCCCAAAGTGCCAGCAGGGAACAGTGCATTTGTAGACAAAAATCCCTTCCAGTTGAAGGTGTAAGGTTTTCTACTTACGAACTTCTATGTCTGTTCTTTGGGACCCAGGATCTAGGATCTAATTCAGCAGTCCTGTCAAGCTCGCTGCTTCAAGGTGTTTATTGCAGCTCAATCTCTGGTCCTGACCGACTACACGTCAGAATAGCTGGTATTGGTGCAAAGGGGAGCGTGTCTGGTGTCCACACAGAGGTTATACCACTCCAGTTATGCCTCTCTTCATCAGAAAGCATCTCTGGGACTCACTCTGGTTTTTCCTAACAATGCCCTTTCTTTCTGGGTACATGGCATAGTTCATACATGTTGGCGACTTAAGGGGCTGAGGTGCTTTGGAAATGGTAAGGCGGCCGCTGGAGCAGGGCCTCGCATTACTCAGTTGTGCTGGCATGTGCCCGCTCACCGGTTACATCTGCGCAAGTTCCTGTGGTCTCATTGTCTCAGCTCCCTGGTAAACCCCTAGTGTTGTTTCCTGTTGTCGTGATAAACTATCCCGACCAAAGCGGTTTAAAGGAGAAAGGGTTTGCTGGGTTCACAACTTCCATTGCAGGAAAGTTAAGGCATCGGACCCTTGAAGCTGTCAGTCACCTTACACCCACAGTCTGGAGCGACGAGCAATGAGTTAATGCATGCCTGCTAGCATTCAGCCTACATTCTCCCCTTATACAATCCAGAATCCAGGGAGTGGTGCCAGTCACGTTGGGTGGGTGTTTCTACCTCAATTAATGTAATTAAGACACCTGAACCCTTTCCCAAAGACAAATCCACAAGCTGGACTAACCTAGACAATCCCTTGTTGATACCCTCTTTCCAGATGATTTTAGATTGTGTCAAGTTGACAGCTGAAGCTAATCGTCACAGCACCTAGGGCCAGGAGGTGTCTCCTTGAGATTTCCTCTGAAGGTCTTGTCATCCCTGAAGAGTCCCTCCCAGAAACCCGTAGATGTCATAGTTTCTTTTGTCTCCTCTGGAGTGCACACACATCTTGGTCCACTCTCTGGGAAGACTCCTAGTCCCAAATCTCCATCCTCCCAGGGGAGCCTCTTACTGGCCCATTTCTCTGCCTTGTAGATGCTCAGTCAGTACCCTGTGTCTCAAAGGTTGGGTTCCAGCTTGTGTAGAAACATCTCCATACCTCTTCGCTCTCTGGCTCTGACACCTTATTCCCTCTGCATTGCTCCCTTTGCTGCCCAGAGCTCGCTCTGTAAATCCATTGGCAGGGCCCTTTGGTATTTAATTCCACTGCCCAAATCTTCTCCGTGTGCCCTTATTGATTATATATATTCCCAGGCCAGGCCATGCAAGGCCCAGGTTTTAATTCTAAATCATTTTAAGCAGGATTACCATTAAACCATTAATTTAAACAAGTAAACACCTACTAGGTCCTTCAGCATAGTAGGCAAGGAGAAAGTGGCACTTGGTGGGCTGGGACAAAGCTGCTGAAGGGGAGAGCAGCAATAGTAGCATGATTCATCCTCTCCAGAATCCAGCCTCCTGGTCCCCAAAGATGAAGCCTTGAGAACCGAGAGTCTGAGGGGTGCCCCAGGCAGTATCCCCAAGACTGGACACCTTTGCCATCATGCTGACATTCTAGAGATAGAAAAGCAAAGTGGACTTTTATCTACAGCCAAAAAAAGAAAAGACTTCAGTCCACACGGACACAAAATGCTGAGCAAGGAGGAGAAGTCACAGGCTAAATTGTGACTTGTGGGTGTAGCTGAGGGAGGGCCAAAGGTGAAGTAGCCTAAGGTAGCCCAAGCAGAGGTGGGGGAATTCTAGGGTGTGTGTCCTTGTGAAGGAGCTGGCAATGGGAAGATGGACGATCAGAAAGGGTACAGAGCAGTCACGGGAGATTTAACAAAGCCAGGATGGGACATTCGTTCTATTCTGCCGTTCCCAAGCCTGCTTACAGAGCATTTGACCGGCCTCTTCAGGAAACTTCCATCCTTGCCTCGCTGACTTCACATTTCTGTGTTTGGCGCTTCTCATGTACCTCCCCGCCCACCCCTGCTCTCTTGCCAGAGTCTTTTAGATGTTGTGATGTTTTTATTAAGGGAGCAGCTGTGGCAGGACGTTTGGATAGCTAGATTATTCACGTTATCAAAATGTTTTGATTTCTCTCCTCTCCTGGAATCATTCCAGAAAAACTTAGCCTGGTGATTTTCCAGAATTATCTTGGATCCTTGCTTGTACTTCCTTTTAATGCATTTATTAACAGATTTTTTTTTTTTTGGTCAACTGCTAGTATAGGATCTGAGACACTCCCTTCCATCTGCCCGCTGTATTTCCCAGGATTTCTCTATGCAAACCCGTGTCTCAGCAAACTTGTCATTGTTTCCAACACACACACACACACACACACACACACACACACACACACACACACGTATATTCCCACTTCCAGACCTTTTCTGGTAAGATGACAGCCCCCCCCCCCCGGTCATGTCCCTCTTCCCATAATTTAACAACTCCTTACTCAAGTTCCACCGCTTTCAATGAGACTCACAGATACCCCAAAACTTTAGTGACTGTCCTGTCTTGTCTGTCTTCCTCTTCCATCTGCTGTTCCCCTCTCCAGCACTCAGTTTCCATTACCAACAAACACTCTTTAGCTTTTTGACTGTGGTGTCCTGTCTCTGAGTTAGATGAAAGTAAAAACCCTTCCAAACCTTTCAATCGCCCAGCACATAGTATAGAATCCTACGTGGAGTGAGGACCCCGTGAATATCTGTGTGGGTGATTTCCACTTAATTCTCCAATAACATGTCTTATTGTTTTATTAACTGACTGAAGGTTTTCCAGTGTGAAGCATACCTGATTCTTTCCACACGATACGATGTAATTATTTTTCAATTTGTTTTTATAATAAATGACAACCAGGAGACTGAGGAGAAAGGAGTGCAGCCCTCTGGAGAAATTGCTGCGTCTCCCAAGGCCTGAGCCCTCCATCCCTGCTCCGGGGAGGTCAAACGCAGCACAGCATAGCCAGGTTGGACTACAAAGACTGATCTAAGTTGCAAACAGGGGCAGTTCTGACCCAGAGGCCTACCTGGTGAACACAGGCTGTCAGCAGAGTGGTTGGTTAGATTACAGACAAGCACTCCTATGAGGATAGGGGATCTCTAGATTCTTGTTGGCTAAAACTCAAACGACAGCCAATACCTGTCATGTAGGTATGTAGTCAAGTGCTTAACAAGAATTTGCTGACTCAAAGAAGCAGCTTCCTCTTTCCTTCCTCCCCTTTTCTAGTCCAACCCCTCCTCCTCATTTTCGTTTTCCACTTCTCCCTTTCTTTCCCTCTTCTTCCCTTCCTCTCTTTCTCTGCCTCTTTTCCTTCACCACTCCCAACTCTATTCTTCGCACTGACAGGGATTATTTCAGTAGATCACCACTGCAGTGTGCAAATTGGTTTGACCACACAGATTCGTGTGTTAGAGGCTTACTTAGTCTCTGTCATGGTTAATTTTCATAGTCAACTCAACCGACTTTAGAATTCTCATGAAAATACACCTCTGAGACTATGTGAGTGTTTCCAGAAAGATTTACCTGAAGAAGGAAGATCCACCCCAACTGGGGATAGCACCATTCCATAGGCTGGGGTTCAGGACCAAACTAAAAGAAGAAATCAAGTTGAACATGAGTACTCACCTCTGCTTCCTGACTGTGGACTCAGTACGAGCAGATACCTCATATGCCTGCCATGCCCACAGTCCCAAGTGTAATGGTGTTAGGCAGTGATGGGACCATAGGAGATGGAGCCTAAGAACAGAACTTACTTAGTTCATGGGTGTACCTCCATACTGATCTCAGGGACGTGGGTTTCAGGAATGGGTTGGTTATGTAACAGCTGGTACAACTTGAGGCCACTCCGTGAGTTTGGCATCTTCTCTATGCACTCTAGCAGGGACCTTGTCTAACACAGAGCAAGAGAAGAGATATATGCTGGGACTTTGCTGTGCCAATTCACTGATGTTCTTCTATAGGGAAAAACTCCCACTACAAGATGGAAGGATCAAGAATAAGGACCAGGTGGTGGCTTGGCTGGGAGACCGTGATGCTAGGAGATGTGGGTGTGATGTTTAAAGGGGCTTCTCCCAGAGTCTTGCTTAAACTTGCTGGACTAGAGGGCTCTTTAGAGCAAAGCTAGGACACAGCCAAATGACTCAGAGCATTCCACAGGGCCTTCCCACCCGCTGTGTTCATTTCAGAGTTAAAACACCATTGAGGAGGATGAACAGGTGACTCAGCAGTGAGGAGAACTAGCTCCCAGAGGACACAGGTTCAATTCCCAGCACCTGTATGGTGGCTCACAACCTTGTGAAACTCCAGATCCAAGAGATATGAATGACACCCTCTTCTAGCCTCTGCCGTCACCAGGCATACCACAAGATGCACAGACATACATTAGGAAAAACACATCTATAATCCCAGCACTTGGGAGGCCGAGACAAGAGGATCAGGAGGTCAAGGACAACCTGGGTAACATAGCAAGACATATATCTATGGAAACACAGCTGAAACAAAAAAAAGAACAAAACAAAACAAAAGCCTACCTGTTTGTATGTTAGTTTGCTAGGGCTGTGCTGACAGAAGAGACGAACTAGATGGCACAAACACCATACATGTCTTAGCGCACAGTTCTGGAGGTCAGGAGCTTCAAGTCAGGATGTTACCAGAGTTACTGCCTTCTTCCTTCCTAGTTACCAGTGTGCTGGCCATCTCTGGTGTCCCTTGGCTCACGGCAGCATAGCTTCAGTCTTCACACGGTCTCCCTCTCTGCTTATTCCTGTGTCTTATTTATACTGCGGTGTATGGCATGATCATAGCAGATGAATGCCCATCCTAATGATATAGCTGCAAAGATTCTGTTTCCAAGTAAAATTACATGATGAGAAACATTGAGGGTTAGGACACATATGAATTTGATGAACAGGGCACCGTTCAGCTCATAACGTGTAAGTACCATGTGTCGGGGTTTTTCTCAGCACCCCCCCAACCCTGACTTTACCAGTAGCTTGTGACAACTAGATTTTTGATATTTATTATATTTTATATTATATTACAAAATATTATATATGATATTTTTATATTTATTTATTTGTTTGTTTATTTATTTTTTTGCTGTCAGACCTGCTGTTAGAGCAGCCTGTGCATGCAAGAATACATGTCCCCCATAGACTTTTGGTCACAGCAGCCCACTCCACCACCACAGAGGTTACATAGATGCCCTTGTGAGCCTCTGTGCACTGTTCTATCTTCTTACATTAGCCTCAGGGCCACTTAGCTTTTTCTTCCTCTTGGGAGGCTTATGACCTTAGCCCCTGGGACCAAGGATAGCCGTGGAGCACTAGGCCTCCAGGATCATACGCTCTGCAGAAATCTAGGCTCGGATTCATGTGGCTACAAGTCCTGTAGACACCTCCATGCTTCCTGGGTTTCCTCCTCTGAAGCCATACACTGTAGGTTGTATCTGTTCATCTCTGCCCCCTCTCACTTTCTTCAGTAGCCTTGAGTGTGGCCTTAGAGCAACCGACCCCCTTTGCTGTGGTGTCAAGTTCTAGTTAGTGGCTGTCACGGTTCTTGCAGTGGTTTGAAAGAAAATGGCCCCCAAAGGGAGTGGTGCCATTGGGAAGTGTGGCCATTTTGGAGGAAGTGTGTCACTGTGGGGGTGGGCTTTGACGCTTCTTTTGCTCCAACTTCCCTCATTGTGATAGTCAGTTGACTTGCTGTTGCCTCTGAGTCAAGATGTAGGACTCTCAGCTCCAGCACCACATCTGCCTTCATGCTACCCTGCTCCCCACCATGAGGATAACAAACTGAACCTCTGAAATTGTAAGAAATTTCAATTTCACCCTTGCTGGGCGGTGGTGGCGCACACCTTTAATCCCAGCACTCGGGAGGCAGAGGCAGGCGGATCTCTGTGAGTTCGAGGCCAACCTGGTCTACAAGAGCTAGTTCCAGGATAGGCTTGGTAGCTACAGTGAAACCCTGTCTTGAAAAACCAAAACTTAAACCAAAAACACAAACAAATAACAACAACAACAACAACAACAACAACAAAAAAAAAAAAACAACAAAAAAAGGAGGAAAGCGTATCTTTTTCTTCTTTGTGTGTTAAATTTAAGACTCCTCATTTATCTGGCCTCTTAGCCACTGTAGTTACCCCAACTACAGCTGCGTTTCTTTCTTGTTCCTCCCTCTCCTTCTCCACCCTCCCCCATCCTGTCATCCTCTCCCTCCCACTCTCATGGCTTTTTCTGTCCCCACTAGGGTTTTTTTTTTTTTTGCCACCTCTCTATTTGCCTCCTTCCCCATCTCAAAGTGATTTTAAAATGTGTGCTCCTTAAACTCAAGTCTATCGCCTTGTAGCGGAGTGCCAGAACCTAGGGTCCTAGTCCATGATAACATAGCTTGACTTGTTAACCACATGCTAACCCCTTATACAGATGCACACACCGACCCCCCTGTGGTGTACACACATCACCTGTGGGGATCCTACAGGACTGCTTGGGGGACGGAAGGTGATGATTCATGGGGTCCACAGTGAATGGATCACAAAGCTGTAAGGTTGGTAACATAGCAAAGGTCATTAATGTGTATGTGTCTCAAGGGCAAGCCCCTCATCATCAAAAGTCATCTTAACACATTACAGGTCTCCTAGAATACTATCAGAGAACAACACTCATTGAATCGAAATCTAGCTGAATTTTTTTAAATTAAATTGTTTAACTATCAACCCATTTTCTTAAAGAAGCCACAACATTATAATAGCCACTAGCCTCTGAACCCGGGGGAGTCTGGGGTGACTTGTGAGGAAGCTGGGAGTGTATGCTCCCCAGATGTCCTCACCTACTCTGAATTGCAGAGCACTGGCTCCCAGTGTAGCTCAGGGTTGTCCACCACTGCCCAGGTGGGTCTTTGGTACCTGGAACCCACAGGCCTCCGGAAGCTCACGGGGAGGAGCCGGAAGAAAGACCTCTAGCACACGTTCTGGGACTCTGGGAGGCTCCTGGTGGCAAGTCATGTTTAATGGACTAATGAATGATTTGGGTTCCTAGTAACTTATGCTCTACAGCGTGGCTACAAACCCTGAGCTGTCACCAGAGACTCTTCCGACAGACCCAGGGGCAGGGACATCATACCAAAATCTCCTCTTTGAACTCTACAAGGTGGAAAGTACCTGGCTTCCCTAGGGAGTCTGGTGAGCAGTCAGGGGTTAGGAGGACTCTGCACCCCCAGAACGGAGCCTACACAACCAGAGGAGGTACTGCAGCTGTCTCTGAGGCTCTCCGTTTCCAGAGAGAAAACCTGAGGAGTGAGGTCCACAGACAAGGCTGGCAAGGCGAGAACAATAGTGAACCTCGCTCCTGGGAGGCCTCTCTCCTTGGGTATATGGAAACCAGAGGGCAGGGTGTAGATCAGCTACGCCCAGAGTCACAGACACAGAGGCCTCTGCGTCTTTAGGAAGGTGAAGTACTGCGCCTATTGTTCAAGAAATTGCCAAATCTCAGTCATAGGGAGAAAGTTGCCCCACTTAGCCTGCTAGTAAAATACACAGGACAAAGGCAAGCTGGAAGAAGCCTTCAGAAATCTCTGGGAGAGCCCCGAAGTTCATCCTACCTAGACAAACTAGAGCGTAGCAGCTTTCAGGCTCAAGGCAGCCCTGGAACCCAGGTACCTCCTGCCTCCCAGCCCCTGGGCTCTGTACGGACTGGCCTTAGGAAAAGACCCGCTGTCTAGATCAGCAGCACTTTCCCCAGGGAGCTTAGCGCTTGTTGACATTTACAGCAGTTCCATCCTTGGAAATACAAACACTGGGGGTCCTTTTTTGGGAGAGAGGTGACAGGGTTAATCTAAGGGCTGGGGGAGGCCGAGAGACAAAGGCCTTGAAACCACGGTGAAGCCAACCAGATTAATAAGAGGAAGGGGGTGGGGTGGGTGGTAGACCATTAGGAAGACAAAGAGAAAATCATGCTGGAGCAATAGAAAGGGAAATCTAATATCAACTAGGGAAAAATAAATGGAGATTAGGGCAAACAAATTAGCTTTAATGGGTTCAATGCTAATACAAGAATAACAGCGGAGCTGTGAAAGCCTTTGAGGGGAAGACGGGATAAAGAACCTGGGCAGTCAAGCAGGCAGCGGAGATTATGCAGGGAAAAGGGGGTGGCCAAAGGAGTCAGGGGAGGGAGAGAGAGGGGAGACAGAGGTGGAGGAGCACAAGGGACGGGAGGCCTAGAAGGGGCCAGTGACCGTGGGTCAGAGGGACGATTAACACTGGGTACCAACAGTAAAGGAACTGGAAGGGACTGAGGATGGGGGCCAAGTCACAGCCGGAAAGGAAGAAGAAAAGAGGTGGGGACAGACTTAAACAGGGCAGAGGAAAATAAGCCAATATGGAAGCATAGGGGACAGAAAAGAATTGGATATTTTTTTTTCCCCTTTCACTGGAAAAAGTCAAATAGTGACATCCTAGATGCCAATCATCTGATCAATGAAGACCTGGAAAGGATTTTAAAGTGGACTTTGAAAGCACACACGTTGGAAGGTGGTACTGGAGACCCATTCGCTCTTAGGGAGGGTCTGGCTCTACATGGAATGACCAAGGTGGCAGGAGCCATGAAATGCAGAGTATTCGCTTGAGGCTCAATTCTGCCCTCTTGCAATGGGCAGCTTTGGGCAATCTATGTACCATCTCCGCTCCTCACCCTGTTGTATGTCAAATGGAGGCAGTGTGCTTTCTACTTCAAGGGCCATTGTGCGAATTAAATGGAAAACACACTTAGACGATTGTGCGCGGCTCAGGAAGGAGCGGGTTTCTCAATGCTGCATGCAGTCGTGATTCCTAAGCATTAACTAACCCTGGAAAGGGGCTGAATATGGAACACGGCCCACCTCCCTTCTTCCTTCTCTTTTCTCCTTTTTAAGGGATGATACTGGTAAGATACACGTCAAGTTTGGTTCTTTTTCAGCGGTAGCCCAACCCAAAGGAAAGCTCTTCATTCACCCTTTATGTCTCTCCTTCGGCACCTGTATAACCCCCTCTTCATACCCGAGCACTGAAAATGAAAAGATTGAGCTAAGCCTTCTCAGCGCCCCCACCCTTTGGTCTGATCCAAGCCAGGGCATCTTCCCCTGCCTTCTAAAGGAAGCCATCTAACCCTACTTGGAGATACTCGTTGGTTTGGCTGAGCTTCAGACCATAGGAGATCCAGGGTTGCTATTGCCTCTCCCCACTGCCTTAAAGCTTGTAGAGGAGCAGATTCGAGGCAGGCTTCCAAAAGAATGCCCAGGAGTCAATGAGTAACCACCTAGTCATGCACTTCAGGAGGAAAGGGAGCTCTGGCCTTATTCTTGACCCCCAAAGCATCCAGAGCCAAGGTTGTCTCATCACAAAGGATTCTGAAATAATGAGAACAGAAAACAACCCAGGCAAGAGGGGCAAATGTGGTGGTGGAGGTGGGGATCTGCTACTTGCTGAGATGTGAAGAAGTAAATTGAAACCACTACGGAAAGAACCATCCAGAAAATCATACCCTAAGAACACGGATATCAAAACAGACACAGGAATGGCAAACCTTTGTGGATGGTGTACTGAGTTCAGGTTCAAACAACCTACTTAAGCAGAAGAAAATGAAGTCCCTGCCAAGGTGAAGTGCGGGTTTTCTGGTCACTGTCCCACACAGCTTCAGAGAATAAAAAGCAGTGACTATTTGAACCCTATCTAGGAATCATTGCCAAAACACATGATAGGAAGCTGCTCCTCAGTGGCCGTGTCCATGATGGACTGCTAACTCGGCCAGCTGATGGGTAGCAGATCGCTGGAGGCCTTCCTTCTTGTTCTAGGTGGTTGTTGGCATCATTGGTACAGCAGTATCTGCTGATCTAGATTCCAGATCTCTGAGAGCCAATCACATGCCTCCAGCAGCATCTGGGCAAACCATAGCACTGCAGCTCCAAGCCCCGGGATGGAGCTGGAACTCTCTTCTAGATTCTGACATCAGCTTTTCCCTTTTGTTTCCTCCAGCCCAGGGACAGTGGCTGCTTCCTATGATTGCACATCTGTTAATCAAGATGTTCGGACCAGAAGTATTTCAAATTTCAGAGCTTTCTAGATTTGGGAGTATTGATTTGTGTGTGTGCGCGCACGCACGTGCACAGACAGACAGACACACACACACACGCACACACAGACACACACACACACACACACACACACAATCTTGAGGATGAGACCCGACTCTCATCATGCCATTGTGACATTCGCTTATGTTTCCTATACTCCTTATACATATAACCTGAAGGCCATTCTGTGTGAGGTTTCCACGCATCTGTGTTTTTGCTCACACCCTTCAGAGAAGTCAGGTTGGGAACATGTAGCTTGTTGATATTAAAGAAGTTTATGAGCTTTGAAAACATCTTGTACTTGGGGAATTTGGATTAGGGATAATCGATCTGCATTTCAGAGATACTTTGGTTCTTTCTTTGTGTTTGTGTATCCCTTGACACTCAGGGAATTTTGTTAAAAACCCCTCTACTGGAATTCCTAGGAACAGGTGTCTGTCTTCTGACCATACTCTGAAGGATGCTACCAGAAGAAATCAGGGGAAACCAGGTTCTAGGACTGGATTGTCCTTGCCCTTGTCATTATCCTTGAAGGCAGTGGTGAGCTCCTAGGCAACGTGAAGCGGAAAAGTTTCTTTTCTTTGTTACTGACTGAACTGCCATGGGCACAAAGCAGCACTTCCCACACAGGCATGAGACAAACATTTCTCCACAGCAGGTATCTGAGTTCTCAGGAAAGGTAACTTCCACCGCTTATCTACTGTCTCCTTGGCTTGGGCTGTGACTCGGGGACCTTCTCCCCAACAGAACTGTAAATTACACAAGGCCAGAGCTGGGTGGTCACCCCACGATTCTTCATGGGACCTTTGCAACCAGAGTTAAAAATAAAAAGCTTCTTAATGAGACATTTTAAGACTCACACTGCTGCAAAGTTGTAATAGCACTTCTTCCTCCTCAGTCTCCAGCAGAACATGCAGCCACACTTTCCAATAAAGCTGGCTCCTCACAAAAGTCTGGACCCCGAAGGGCTCATATACTTAGTGTGAGCATCAGAGGCTTGGTGTTAGAGCCAGTAGAAAGGATGCTGCGTTCACAGCCTAGGTCCTCAGAAGCAACGAAAACCTCACTTTTCTTAGGCTGTGATATGTGGAGCTCCTTCTTCAAATACTTATGTCTAACAGTCTGTGGGAAACAGAACTCTGTTGAAGGCAAAGTCTGTGCAGTCTTTTCTAAACCTCCTATGGCTCTGCCTTCTTCCCTCCTTTTCTTTGTTCTTCCTTGCTTCCCTTCCCTTTTTCTTTCTCCTTCTTCCATGTTCCTTTCTTCCAATGATGAATTAAACAAGCATGACCTGATATCACTGTGCACTAAATATTATTCAGTAATAATAATAAATAATAATAAAGCATCCTTCAAGAAGCAGTCAGTCTATGCAGCGGGCATAGTCAGTAACGGGGCACTTGCAGTTTGATAAATGTAGTGCAAGAGCTTGTCCCTGGCTCCTTTAACAGAAAAAAACAGAGGAAGTGGGCAAGAAAAGGCACAGAAGACTTCCTGTGGGAAGGTAACTCTTAAGATATAAATGAAATCGATCAGGAGAAAGTAAGGCATTGGAACTCTAGGCATGGGGGATGGCATGAATGAGGACTCAGGGCAGGACTTAGGTACTATGACAAAAATAGTAAGCAATTATGTATACTAGGACATTGATTTTAAGGCTTAGACAGGTGGGCAATGAGTCCCGAGAGAAGAGAAAGGTCATGGTGGGTCTTGTTTGCCGAAGTTAGAAGCTTGGCGTTACCATGATGGAAAGGACACCATGTGTTTTCTTTAAACATTCTTAAACGTGGGAGTGGTACACGCAGACATGAACATGGGAGTGGTACACGCAGACATGAACATGGGAGTGGTACACGCAGACATGAACATGGGAGTGGTACACGCAGATATGAACATGGGAGTGGTACACGCAGACATGAACATGGGAGTGGTACACGCAGACATGAACATGGGAGTGGTACACGCAGACATGAGCATGGGAGTGGTACACGGAGACATGAACATGGGAGTGGTACACGCAGACATGAACATGGGAATGATACTTGCAGACGTGGGTTGGGATGTATTGATTTCCAGCTGCGTAACTAGGAGTTGTATGGGGAAGGCAGGCGGGACACCAGTGAGCCCAGGTTCCACTCCTGCCTGTGTGGGTTATGTTTCAGCTATGAAGATTTTTCCTTGATCACCTTGAAATGATTCCATCTCCCTTCATTATTCTTTAATTCTGCATCCATTGTGTCCTTGTGTGCATCTTACATATGAATCAAACATTTGTCTGTGTGTTTATTTGGCAAATGAATAATTCTTCTTAGACTCCCTGTTGCTGGACTACTTGTTCCATGAAGGTAGGGATCAATTTTATGTTCTCACTTCAGTGGAAATGTTTGGTTTGTCATAGTGCATAGGACAATGTCGAATACGTGGGCCTTTGAATGCTGAAGGCAGCTAGAAGATATTGGTATAAATATTTATGGATAGAAATGATGTCATCTGGTGAATATTCTGTATGGGAGAATGGAAGAGGCTCAAAGCAGTTGGCTAATTCATATGGGATATATTTATTTAATATGTTACATAATTTAACAATAAACCTTTAACAGAAATACTTCTGATTGCATTTGGCTCTCAGTCTGGTAACAGATGAAGGTCATTTTTCACTTATATAATTATGCAAAGATACTTGGGTCATCCCATTCACCCTTCTCCTCATTCAAATTTCTCCTGACTCTGAACGTTTCCCTCATCATTTTTAAACAAGTTCCTCAAAAAAAAAAAAACATGATGGATGTTGCATTTTTGATGAACACTATGCAATAAACATAAGGAATGCTAGGAAAACATCCCAGCAGAGGCTCAACCTAGTCTGTCAACAAAAAGTGAAGTGAGACAAAAGGAGAAGACGGAAGTTCCGAGTGGAGGAAACAGCAGGTGCAAAGGCCCAAAGGCAACACCAGCACTGACAGTAGCCAAAGACCAGTGACAAGCCTCCAGTAGAAAACAGCACATGATGCAGCCGAAGGGGAAAGGGTAGCACAGGGCTGTTGTCATCCGCCCAGATGGCCTGGGGCGGTGGCAGCTGCAGCAGTGGTGGTGGTGATAATTTATTACTTAAGAGCTTTCTCATAGGAAGCTGAATGCAAAGGGGAAGGGGTGCTCCTTGGTACTCACGGTGCTATGTAAAGATGGATTATAGGTGAAACCCTACGAATGGACTGACGTGAAGCTCTGCAGAGTGAGAACAGCACCAGGATTTGAGAGACGTTGTGGAAAGAGAAAACACGAATGTGCCGTAATGGAGAGAGTGACAAGCTTACACTGCTCGTATAAGGAACCAGGAGACTGACATGGGAGCTTCTCCAAGAGGGAGAGTCTGGCACCCTCTACCCACACGTCACAAAGTGACGTTTGAGCACATGCCAGGCATGAGGCTTGAGAGAGAGCTGAACTCCATAAGGGAAGGGAGGAAATGGGAGAGCCAGAAAGGCAAGTAGGATTACTTCTTAAGGCATTTGGGTTGAAAAGAATGGGAACAGAGTTTCCCAGTCAAGGCTAAAATTTTCAGGTAGGGGCTAGAGAGAGCACATAGATGATAGATTTTGTTTTATTTGTAGATCCAGACTATGAACTTAGTAGACAGTGAGTAGTTAATTTTTTTTCCAGGAGAGGGCTTCTCTGTAGCTTTGGAGCCTGTCCTGGAACTAGCTCTTGTAGACCCGGTTGGCCTCGAACTCACGAAGATCCGTCTGCCTCTGCCTCCCAAGTGCTGGGATTAAAGACGTGCTCTTCCACCGCCTGGCAATTTTTTTTTTAAGTAGGACAATAAATTATAGAGTCAGTTTCAAGAGCATTTGAAGTGTGAGCAGTCTATGAGAAATGAATGAGAGAGGTAAAGAGTAGCCTTACTTAGCCACTGCCTCTCTTCTCTAACTTCCCTTAGGAGGACAAATAGCAGGCACAGAGACAGACACCAAAGATCAGGGAGGGAGATGGGGCAGAGTGGATGCTTGTCCTTCCCAGCAGGACAGCTCGTTGTCTCTAAACACAAGGATCTGATGTGTGCTTAACCTTATGATCTGAAGTGATCTGGTGTACAGGCTTGGTCCTAAAACACTTTCCTTAGGTACAGTTTGAGTCCTTGGATTTTTTTATTCCATAAAGGTATAAAGCCAAGAGGGAGAGGTTGGGAGGTTGGAGCCATTGCAGATTTGTAAGCCGGTGTCCCGGGGAAGGGCAACACCAGATTGAGAACATCAGAGATTTGTTAGTATCAGCAAGGCTTATTCTTCATGGAAGGGAAGTAGCATGGTTTGAAGGGTACCCCAAGGCAGCTTCTGCATCTCTTACTATACAACCTTGCCAAGGGTCCAAACATCTGCCCACCTTGACGCTCTTTGGAGCTAAAGAAAAAATTCCCAGACAGTAAAATCAGTTTTTTTTTTCACAGCGTGGCACATTGAGCTATTGTTATTTTGGGGCGGAGCTCTAAGGAATCAAGATGATAAAAAGAAAAACAGTACTGTAAAATGAAGTTTGAGGGTCCCACAAGAGGGACCCCGAGTCGGGCACTATGTAAACAAAGCCTGGGCTTCTACCTTTGAGGAATTCATAAAGAAATCAAACAGATAAAGCAGTTGGTCAGAAGTCAGTGATATGATGATGGGCAAAGGTGCAAAAGATTGGGGGTGCAGGGAAGGTGTGCTCCTCTTTTAAGTGTTCAACATCAGTTTATGCAATGCGAGCTTCAAGCGATCTCTGTCTCATTCCCCCATCCTTACTTCTCAGAGCCTTTTAAGTAGAGAAGAAATCACCAGTCTCCTTGGACCTTCTGAAATGGTCATTTCCCCCCAAAGGTTGGCTTATAGCAAACGTCACCTAAAGCTTTAGAGCCTGTCAATCAAGCTAACTCCTCTCTGATCAGGGAAGCTTGCCTTTCCCTATCTGAAGACCTCCATATTCATGAGTTTTCTTATATCCAGCCAAGCTTCCTCCTACACATCCCCCTCTCCCCACTCACAGACCTCTAGACATACAAAAGGCCTTTGCTTAGGATGCTTCAAACCTCCTCCTGACTTCTGCTTTCCTCCACTCAGCCTCTGGACCAACCAGGGAGCTCCTACTTTAACCACTGGCTTCCGACCTTAAGGCCCACCTGCCCATAAAGTACAAAGCAGCACGAAAGGAGCTTAGTTACAGTGGACATCAGCCCTCACTGAGGGCAGGAAGGAAGCTTGCACCCACCTCTGGGCATTTGGTGGTGAATCACCTCGCGAAGTCCACTCCCCCACACCGGATACAGAAAATACAAAGGCCCTTCCATAACAGAACTCAGTTCAAAACCTCAACCCATAGAGGCCACCTCCATAGGCAACCGGTTGGCTCTTCCCAATCTTTCTTTCATGAATGATCTATAGAGGTGGTAAATGGCATTCTGCTTGGTCAAAGCACCAGGACTTCACACAAGGAACCTTTTCCTACTTCCTATGGTCATTTTGTTTGTTTGTTTGTTTGTTTTCTAGGCGTTCCTTTGATTCCTCTCTGATTGCCTGTGTGGTCCTCCAAGGGACTTCTATCTTAACGTGGAGGTTCCCAATTAATCTGATTGTGTCCCCTGAAAGGAATTTAAACATTCGTGTCTTGTTCAAGGTTACACATATAGGGCTCTGTACTCGAGTCACCATTGGCATTTTGCTAATGTGTGTTGAATTGAAATGAAAGTCATTAAATACACGTAATGATTACGATTCTTGGGGAAAGGTTGGAGGAGGAGAGGATATGATCTTGTTTGTTTTGTCAGCCATTGCCCAATGCCCAGCCTAAACCAGTGGTCCCACAGTATCAGCACTTACACAGTCTGGAAGCTTCTTAGAAACACACTTTTAAAAAAGTTTTTATTAATTCTTTGAGAATTTCCTGCAACGAATCTTGATCAGATTCATCTGATTCCCCCAACTCTGGCCAGATTCCTCACTTCCCTATCCACCCAACCCCCATCTCATGTGTGTGTGTGTGTCTGTGTGTGTGTGTGTGTGCATGTGTGCATATGTGTGTGTGTGTCCGCACATGCTCATCAATTCATTTGGGTCCAGTTTGTGTTGGCCGACTACTCCTGGGAGTCATTCCATTGAAGAGCTAACTTTCCCTTTCCTGTCGGCAGTCAAATACCAGTAGATCCCTTGCCAGGGTTGGGACTTCCTGTTGTCTTTCCCTCTCCCATGCCGGGCTTTTGTCTGGCTGGAGTTTGTGTGGGTCTTGTGAATGATGACAGAGCAGAGCAACTGCACATAGGAACTCACCTGTCCAGGAAGTCATCCACCATCTCTGTCTCATAGTCTGTCCACCACCAGCCCCTCCCCATTCTGCGTAGATCTTTGAACCTTGAGGGGAGGGTGTTATATACATGTCCCATTTTAGGTTGGACACTCCAAAGTAACACATTCTCTTCACAGTGAACAGTTGTGGGTCTCCGACAAACACAAATTCTTGGTTCTGCCCTAGACCAACTGATTTAAAAACTTAAGGTTGTCCTCAATGGGTTTTTCTTCAATAAACGCTCTTGAGACTCTGGTGTGTGTTTCAGTTGGAGAACTACTACTCAAGCGTTAGGGCCAAGCCAGGGTGGTAGCATCCAACCATGTTGATGTCATAATGAAAACCTTTATATTTCTATCAAGGCTTTCAGCTAAGGAAATGCTTCTCTGCCGTCACCCCACGTTCCCATTGCAGTGACCAGCAGACACAGTGAGAAATCCTGCTAAGCTTCATTTCATGCCAAAGTTACAAACAACCAAATCTACTCAAATGATACAACTAAAACATACAGAGTCAAGGCAGAAATCTGACTCAAACCCTTCCTCAATAAAATAACTCCCCAGAGAAGTCACAGTTCAGGGGGCCCGAGATGTGGCTGGTTGCTGTGCAATGAGCTTCAGTCTGGTTCTGAGGATGTGGGTTTCCAGGATTCTGCGTCAGCCCTTAGGATAATTTAGGACATAGTTTGTGCTATGTCTATTGGAGAACCACATGAGTAGATTGTGCTTTTTGTTTTGTTTTCAGGCAAAATGCTCAACTTGTGACACCCCTCTCTATATGAGATCTGACTTCCAGAGAGAGAGAGAGAGAGAGAGAGAGAGAGAGAGAGAGAGAGAGAGAGAGATTCTAGTGCAAAGATCTATGCCTCATGCAGTAAAAATTCTGGAACATAGGGACAAAGTAGTCCTGCCTACAGTCTTGTACACTTGGATAGCTGTCTGATGTGCCCTGGTGTTCGGTGTCTAGACCCCAAGGAGTCAAAAGGCAATGATGAGGAAGTGAGGGCCCATTTCTCCACTAGGGGCAGCATAGCCAGTGAGAGGGGTCAGGGGAACAAGAACAGAACAGACAAGAGCCACATTGTCCATCGCCTGGGCTGGACTGAAAGTCCCTAAGACATCGTCCAATTCATGTAAAAGTATTCACTGGGACAGGTGGCCTAGAACAGGACAGGCAGAAGCTGTACCTGGAAGATGGACTGCCATGTCCCTCATGCTTGGTGTGCAGCCAGTGCGTTTTTCCTCTTGATTTAATGCCCTGGACAGAGGCTTTTGACCTTGTTTGTTTGTTTGTTTTAAGGGAAATTATCTGTTCTGTTGAAGACATTATGAGTCCCTGAGGAGAAATTGGGAGGCGGTTTCGAATGTGCTAAGTCAGTGGGTGATAATGGGCACAGTGTGCCCAGCAAAGACACTTCCTACCCTTGTCCATGCATATGGTTAACTGGTCACACTGGCCTGGCATCAACTTTCCCTTCTTACCAGCCGACTCGCTATGACTCTCCGTACAATACTGGCTTCTTTGCAGTCAGCTTCAGGGGGTCCTGAGCATTTGGGCTCAATCCATTCTGCTCTACCAACCTCTAGAGTTCTTAGACTTTCCCATGCTAAGCTAGATCGCAAGATCCAGTCCTTGGTGTGAAGAGACGCTAGTCATGCCTAGGCAATGTCACTGTCATCCTAAGGTTGCAGAGACAGGGTCAGCTCCAGCTGTCAATCAAGGACCCATACAGCAGTAGCAAGGGTTGGAGCCCTAAGCTTTGTTTGGATCCTGGCTGCTCTTCACATAAGCTCAGTCATTCAAGTCAAGCCACTGAAATGCTCTTTGCGGTCTTCTGGAAACTGGACTTCGCAGCTCTGAAACTAACCCACTGTGGATCGTAGAGTTGAAAGTATCACAAATCTCACAGACTCCTACCCTTTCAACCTCAGCACCTTTGCTTGTACTATTCCCGTGGCTCAGACAGGATCTCCTTCCTCTCATCTAACACTTCTTTGTCATGAGTCTGAGCTTGAACTTCTCTAAGAGCTCCTCAGTGCATCTCTGACCGAGTCTACCCATTCAGTAATTACCTCTCTGAGCAGGAGATTCCGGGAAAGGTCATGAGGGATCTGATTAGCTGGTCTAGGCTCCTACTGTAATAAGCCCCGTCAGGTGGGTGCAACTATGCAGATGGCTGTATTCACCTTGGGGCTTCAAGACCTGCTAAAGCACCTGTCATGCACTAGGCATTCAGTAGATATGGCTCTGTCTAGCTGTGTATGATCAGAATGAAGTATAGACTCAGTCTAGAGGGGAGAGGTCAATCAGGGATGCAGCTAAGGCTTGGCTTGCCATGTCTCCTAGTGAGGTCTCCGTTTGCTGTTTTTAGGTCTCTGACCTGTCAAAGAGAGAAGAAAACTTGGGGTTGCTCAGGCGAGACAGCCAGACAGGGCCTAGATCCTTCTGACCTGCCTTAGCCAGATACTCTCTCCTGCACTTCTTTTGTGTTCTTGTTACAAAATATGGCTCTATAGCTGGGCGAGGGGGCTCACACCTTTAATCCCAGCACTTGGGTGGCAGAGGTAGCAGGATCTCTGGGAGTTGGAGGCCAGCCTTGTCTGTGGAGTGAGTTCCAGGACTGCTAGGGCTACACAGAGAAACTATGTCTTAAAAACTAAGGGGGTGGGGGAAAGGTTCTGCAGTTTAAGAGGCGTAAGACAAAGGGAAAGACAGCTCGTTTCATCCTGCGCCTTTATTTTAATGAAAAAAGGATCTTCAGGGGGAGGAGAGATATTTTCTCCAGTGTCACTCAATGAGCTGAGTGTATCAACTTAAGAACAGCCTGACTCCTTCATTCCTTTTGTGTCTGCGGATGAAGAAAAATGGGGGAAAGAGAACACTGACAGTACTTGACGTAAAGGCTGGGCTCTGGGGGACATGGAGTGGATCTAAAGGGTCACCAGACAAGAGATGTGCTCCTTTTGTATCCTTACATGTCAGATGGGGTGAGCTGCTTATACCACTTGTGCCAGCCTTTCCAGGAGGCATGTTTCTCAGCAAGGTGGGGCGCACGTAGAGGGAGAGCTGGTGGAACTGACCGTGGAGTGCCCAGACATGGTCACACGCAGTACTCATACTCACGGCTATTTCTACCCAACATTTAGTACCTGGTTCTGACAATTGTCCCTGACAATCCTGTCTTTTCAGGCAACGGAGGGCTGAATCAGTTAGGAGGGGCCTTTGTGAATGGCAGGCCTCTGCCGGAAGTTGTCCGTCAACGCATTGTGGACCTGGCCCATCAGGGTGTGAGGCCCTGTGATATCTCGCGCCAGCTCCGTGTCAGCCATGGCTGCGTCAGCAAGATCCTTGGCAGGTAAGCACGAGATTGACCACACACCGCCTTTCCCCGCAAGCCTTGCCTCCTCTGGCCATCCTCAGCACTGCGGGCCCACGTACCACGCGATCTTTCAGAGAGTCTGTCAGAGAAGCCATGAGAGCGCTTGATAAAATTCACAGCCCAGTCCTGCTGGAGTCAGCCTCTCGGCTAGGCCTGTGGCTTTTGTAAAATGTCCAGGAAGCACAAAGCTCAGAAATAGGGAGGAATGAGAAGCATTGATCTGTAAGGCTCCGCGTGGTGGCTCACAGCCCTGACTGTGCCAAGGAACTCTAAAGCCTCACAATAAATAAGAAGGTCATGGTCTGAACTCCAGCACAGACAATAGGAGGGAACGAACTCATTTATGTATGTCCATAATACCTCACTCACATGATTCTAATTCTTTCAGTTAGGGCTGAGAACCACAGGGCACAGATTCAGAAGGACAAGGACTATCAAAGCCTGTGACCCTTGCATCAGAAATATCCTTAAGTAGAGAATTTGAAAATTCCAAAGTCCCATGTCCTGTCCACCTTACTTCCTAACCTGTCACACACTGACCCTATGTAGATTTAAGGCAAGCTCTGCTTCAAGGAAGTAAAGGGGCTGGGCTAATGGACCATAGAGAGCCCTGGCTCTATGCCTAAAATTATTATTTTTTTTTTTTTTTTGTGGTTTAAAGACATTTATTTCTAAACAAATCTTTCTTTTTTTTTTTTTTAAATAATTTTTTTTATTAAGAAAAGAAGAAAAAAAACATAAACAAAAAACAAGTTTCCACCTCCTCCCAGCCTCCCATTTCCCTCCCCCTCCTCCCACCCTTCTCCCCCTCCTCCCACCCTTCTACCCCTCCCCCCACTCCTCTCCCCCTCCCTCTCCAGTCCACAGAGCAGTCCAGGTTCCCTGCCCTGTGGTAAGTCCTAGGTCCTCCCCCCTCCGTCCATATCTAGGAAGGTGAACATCCAAACTGGCTAGGCTTCCACAAAGCCAGCACATTAAGTAGGATCAAAACCCCGTGCCATTGTCCTTGGCGTCTCATCAGCCCTCATTGTTCGCCATGTTCAGAGAGTCCGGTTTTATCCCATGCTTTTTCGGTCACAGTCCAGCTGGCCTTGGTGAGCTCCCAGTAGATCAGCTCCACTGTCTCAGTGGGTGGGTGCACGCCTCGTGGTCCCGACTTCTTTGCTCATGTTCTCCCTCCTTCTGCTCCTCATTGGGACCTTGGGAGCTCAGTCCAGTGCTCCAGTGTGGGTCTCTGTCTCTGTCTCCATCCATCACCAGATGAAGGTTCTTAGCCAAGAGGATAACTATATGTTTTTCCTTGGGTTCACCTTCTTACTTAGCTTCTTTAGGTTCACCTATTGTAGACTCCGTGGCGCTAATTTATGGCAACCCCACAACAGACAAAGGTCTGATCTCCAAAATATATAGAGAACTCAAGAAACTAGACTTTAAAATGCTAATTAACCCAATTAAAAAATGGGGCACTGAACTGAACAGAGAATTCTCAGCAGAGGAAGTTCAAATGGCCAAAAGACACTTAAAGTCGTGCTCAACTTCCTTAGCAATCAGGGAAATGCAAATCAAAACAACTTTGAGATATCATCTTACACCTGTCAGAATGGCTAAAGTCAAAAACACCAAGGATAACCTATGCCTAAAATTATTAAGGGGAAGAGAGAGGCCTTTTCTTAGGGCCGAGGAGAGAGTACTCGTCAGATGATTGCAGAGTCCCAGAGAGGAGACGAGCTCTGAGTGGCGATGACAATGGCGTTTATAAAGACCATTTTATTCATTGGCAGAAGAGACCAAAGACCACAGGAGGCCAGAGGGCATCCAGATCAAGCCACAAATCTATCAGCCAGCTAGTTGGGAGGTGGATAGGTTCTGGAGGAGGAGGAGGCTCATCTTCGGGGGCTGAATCAGGCCAGAGATTCCAAGCGAGGCCGGACTTTAGAGTCTGGGAGAAGCAGCTTCAACATGAACCATGGAACCTGGTAGAAAATCAGGTGGCAAAGGGTAAGGGGACGTCTCAGACATGGACAAGACAAAGGTGATCCAGCAAGAAAGTAGAGGGGTCAGGGACTCCAGTTGACTTCCCTGGGTGAGGCTAGGAGAGCAAAGGAGGAGAATTAATTATGCTAAGAGAAGGTGGAAGGGAGAAAAGAAACTCTGCAGGCTTGTGACTTGTAGTGTCCCCTCTTCTCTTCTCTTCTCTTCTCTTCTCTTCTCTTCTCTTCTCTTCTCTCCTCCCCTCCCCCCTCCTCTCTCTCTCTCCATCTTTCTCTCTCTCCCTCTTTCTTTCTTTCTTTCTTTCTTTCTTTCCTTCTTTCTCTCTTCCTTGTTTTGAGACAGGGTTTCTCTGTGAAACAGTCCTGACTGTCCTAGAACTCACTCTGGGCCAGGTGGTGGTGGCGCACACCTTTAATCCCAGCACTCGGGAGGCAGAGACAGGCGGATCTCTGTGAGTTCGAGGCCAGCCTGTTCAACAGAGGTACTTCCAAGACAGACTCCAAAGCTACAGTGAAACCCTGTCTCAAAAAACCTAGAAAAAAAAAAAAAAGAACTCACTCTGTAGACCAGGTTGCCCTTGAACTCACAGAGATCTGCCTGCCTCTGCCTCCCAAGTGCTGGGATTAAAGGTGTGCACCACCACTGCCTGGACCCAGTGTCCTTTCTTACAAGGGAGATCTTTGCCTGCCTCCTGATGCTGGCCAGAGGAAGAAGACAGAGAAACCAGGATGAAGTCTTTGCAGAGGGGTCTTGCTTTGGCAGCAGCATAAATCTACACACAGAAGTGAAGTAGATTGTGGGAGAGAAATCCAGTGTTTGGTTGATCAGTTGGGGAGGGACCTGTCTCACTCACTCCCAGAGGGGTCAGAAGCGCTGGCCAGGTTCCTGTTTAAAGGCCCCACCTGCTTATCGGGTAATTTTCGGGGGGTTCTCTATTGGAGTAGGTACTACGAGACTGGCAGCATCCGGCCTGGAGTGATAGGGGGCTCCAAGCCCAAGGTGGCCACCCCCAAGGTGGTGGAGAAGATCGGGGACTACAAGCGGCAGAACCCTACCATGTTTGCCTGGGAGATCCGGGACCGGCTCCTGGCAGAAGGCGTTTGTGACAATGACACTGTGCCCAGTGTCAGCTCCATCAACAGGTGAGAGAGGGCAGCTTCCGGCGCCCTCCTAGACCCCAAGGTTCTGGAAGATTCCTATAAGAGACGTGAATGGCCTGGGTAGAGCAGGGGTTTTGGAAGAGGCTTCACTTTGAGGAATCAGGGAGGAGCTCCCGGGCCTGGCACATGTCACCTCTCTCAGCCCTCTCTTGCTCATGCTGTGGAGCCTCCCTCTGTCCCCACACCATTTTGTGCTGTATCTTCCTTCCTTAATACCCTATTCTTTTACTGTGTGCTTCTTGAGTAGATCCCTTCCTGGCCCTCATTGGAGTACTTGGTCACTTGGTTACTTTTTCAATCATTTGCTCCCTGCCTCCGTCCTTCATGTACTCACCCATTCATTCACACATAATTCATTCATTTATTCCATATTAGTTCCCAGAACACAAAATCCCTGTCCTTGTGAAGCTTATAATCTAATGGGAACACAGACACAGAGTACCCAAAACAACAATACAAAAAATGCAACTACTTGTCCTGCAGGGGCTATGTGGGATAGCCTATGGTAACTTGTTTTCGTGAAATCGTGAAGGTCTTCCCCTAAGTAAGAAGCCGGGAGTGGGATTTAACTAGGTGGAAAGCGATGCCAGGCAAACCCCACCACTATATATGAAAGCCTGCGGCTAAGGAGAGCTTGCGCAGGAGATGAGAGGAAGTCAGTCAAGAGTAAAGAAGAACCTGAAGTATTCTGAGTATAAGGTGACAGATAAAGCTGTCCCCAAGAAGTCTGTGGTCACCTTAACAGATTCCCGCCTTTAAAGCATCCGCGGTGGGCAGCTTTTAGTGTGTTTTAAGCAGGAAGCTTATTTGTATTTGAAAGCGCTCCCTCGACCAAAAAGGAGAGAAACAACTAGATAGACTATGTGGTCACTTCGGGACTCTGGAGGGACAGAGCAGATGATGGCACACCCTCAGGTGTTAACAATGAGATATAGAACAGCGTCAATTCCGGGGAGGCTATCCAGGTCAAATCTACAAACCCTGCTAAGGTACCCCTGTATTTCTGCCTTGAGAGCTCCATGTTTCTGGTCATGACACATGACACGGAGAAGGAGGTATGAAGAATGAGGTGCGGTCATAGTTGGATGGTCCACTCATCGAGTTGGAGACACATAGAAGACATCTAATTGGGTTGTCATGGTGGCAGGATCCTGGAGAGCCACAGCTCCTGTTTCATCCTCTTTCTCTAACAATCCTTCTGCTCCCTCACAGAATCATCCGAACCAAAGTGCAGCAACCCTTCAACCTCCCCATGGACAGCTGCGTGGCCAGCAAGTCTCTGAGCCCAGGACACACACTGAGTGAGTGCTTAGGGGTTTGGCTGTTCCCACACCCGTGAATGTAGACCCAGTCCTCACACCCATGTAGACACAGACACATACAGATACACAAGAACATACGAGTGTTCATATGTTTGTACACGGACTGAGTTATTACCCTGAGATAAAGTCTATTTCCACGCTCATGGGAGACTCACGGGAACATGGGAAATGGACACAGCAGACAAATAGCATTCTAGGAGCCCCTCGCACTAGCAGGCCCTTGGAAGTGAAGGACTCTAGCTCTCCAGGGCCTCTGGCCACAGCATGGCCTCCGGCTTTGAATCCATGGTGCCCACAGGGGCTGTGGGGAGCATCATCTCCCATTCTGACCCTTCTCCTTCTTCCTTTGCAGTCCCCAGCTCAGCCGTAACACCCCCAGAGTCACCCCAGTCGGATTCCTTGGGCTCTACCTATTCTATCAGTGGGCTCCTGGGTATCGCTCAGCCTGGCAGTGACAACAAGAGAAAGATGGATGATAGTGAGTTCTTGGGGGACCTGTGGGTGGTACGAGACACAGGATACCACTCTGCTCCAGCTTTAATATGAAGAGAAGGCTTTCCTTTGGCCTAGGACTGGGTAGGGTTCTGACACTCCCTATTCACAGGCGCATGGGTCCTTCCTCTTGCTGACCCTTTCCCTACCTCCTCAGCCTGTCTGCTCCTCTGCTTTGGCCACTTTGGTGGCTTGGCAGAGGGGTCCCCTGAAAGCTTTCTTCCTGCCTGCCCGGGGGGCACTAGGTGACCAGGACAGCTGTCGGCTGAGCATCGACTCACAGAGCAGCAGCAGCGGTCCCCGAAAGCACCTTCGGACGGATGCCTTCAGCCAGCACCACCTCGAGCCGCTCGACTGCCCATTTGAGCGGCAGCACTACTCGGAGGCCTACGCCTCCCCCAGCCACACCAAAGGCGAGCAGGTGAGAAAGTGGGCTGCAGGACCTAGGCGGGTTAGGCAAGGGCAAGAGCAAAGCATGAACTCCAGCCATCAAAGCAAGTCCAAATTGTTCCTAGAGGCTCAGGGCACAGACTTGATGCAGTGTCCAGCCGCACGCATGCCTTATTCGCAAGCTGTCTTGACGCTGCCTGCCCTCTTCTCGCAACCTGAAACTGAACTCTAGTTTGTGCATGCAGGGCTCCTTTTGTCCTCCACGGCTTTCTCCAACAATAGAATCAGACCCACAGTTGGAGTTAAGGCTCACACCCTTTTATGATGGTCTCAACGCCACACCTAGCCCCACCTCCAGTCTCTCCCTTTACGCAGTTTAGGATTCTGGGTGACTCATGTGTTCAAGTACACTGACCTCATTCGCACCTCTCTGCCCTAGTACACCATGTGCCCTCCTTGCAGGAAGCCTTTCTTCTAACTGCTCTACCTGGAAAAATACCAGCTGGCTGCAATGACTCAGCTCAATCTCTGTTTCCACGAATCTGCCCCCCACCTGTGACTCACGGCCTCTGCCATCCTTCCTGTCTCACGCATGGCTTCTACTGACTTCACAGTTCATCCTAATAATCTCATGGGTAGGGGTAAAGGCAATGGACTTCTTAAGGACAGAGAGCCTCTTGAGCCACCCCTACTCCTATCTCTAGAGTCTAGCATTCTTATTATTCATTATTATTTTTTTTTCTATGGTGATGGAGATCAAAGGACTTCACACACGCACACATTAGACAAGCCCTCTCCTTTTGAATAACATCCCAAGTCTGGAATTTTAATGGCTACTCCACAAAGGTATATCAAACGAATGATCCAATGAGAAATCAATGGATGATCAATTGAGAAATCAAGAACGCTAAGACACAAGCTACAGGGGGTTTCCCTCTCCAGATCTTAGGCATGGAGAAATGGTTATAATGGGATAGTTTCTCTACAAAACAGACAGAGATATGAATATCCCCACACTGAGGTCAACAAAAACCTTACAATGCTAACAACCACTGAGATGCGTTTGCTATGTCAATGGTTCCAATGTCTGTCTCCCTTCGTGCCATTTACTCGAATAGCTCAGGAAACTCTCTGGGGTATGACCTATCTGTCCTCTTGGCTTGAGGCAAGCCTATAAGTTCACCTTTAAGACCTGAGGGAGACAATGCTGATGCTAACAAGCAGTTGAAACGTTGCCAATGAGTGGCTGGGTTGCTGGCCCTGCGCCAACCCCCACAGCTGGGTAGGCAATATGCGTCAGTGATTTTTATCAGCCTTGGCTATGACAGCTGTGAAGGGTGTAGACACAGTCGGCTATCAGCAGATCCAAGCAGAGGGCCTGGGTGCACTGCTGATAATCAGAACATGGCTCCGGGAGGCAAGTGTTGAGCCTACAGGAAGCTTGCTCTATGGTGGTGAGCCTGCAAAAATGCAATCTGCATATACTAGCGCCCCTTGGAGAATAATGAAGCCCTACCGAGGAGACCCCTGGTATCTACTAGGTGCTAGAGCCATTTCCCTGCATCACCCATAAGTCCTTCAAAGGACCTTACTTGGTTAGAGTGAGCCCTTGGGCCCTGTTGATGGGTGTGCATAGAGGATCTTAGGATAAGAGACACTTAGAACTTCAGGAGACACAGCCCACCTTTTCAATTTGTATGAGAATTACTCGGGACCTGGAGCGTGGAAGGACTTGGGGAAGCAGACGATTGCAGAGTTTAGGGCTGCCAACCCTAGTTTCATTCCTATGAATTGTTCTACCTTACCAATTTTTGACATGGCAATTCCATGAATTTTATCTATCTATCTATCTATCTATCTATCTATCTATCTATCTATCTATCTATTTTCTGAGACACGGTTTCTCTGTGTAGTCTTGACTGTCCTGAAACTGGCTTTATAGACCAGGCTAGTCTCAAACTCACAGAGATCCGCCTGCCTCTGCCTCCCGAGTGCTGGGATTAAAGGTGTGCGCCAGGGCATTCTTATGTAAAGAGTGAATAAAACAAGAGTATTTGAAAGTCATTAAACCTCTCTAAACCCTCAACCTCAAGGAGTAAAGTGAAGCCCAGCCCAGTGTTCCTCAGCTCTTCCTTCTGTCCTTCATTGACTCATCAGGCTGGATTGTGAGGGGCAGAAAGCAGCTAGGTTGAGCCTTGCTCTTCTGAGTATTGTGCCACCCAAAGGAACATGGTCTTTCATCCAGGCACATAAAGTTTGACGTCTTTGAGAGATGAGATAAAAGCAGATGCTCATACCTGGTCTTTGCATGGGACAAAGACATACACTTCTCGTCTGAAAAATTGGTGAGGGTGAAAGTGACCTCATTTCTCTTAGAAGTGTCATCCCCAGGTGCTGTTAGAAATTTGTGTGGCTCTTCCTCTATATTTTAAGTCCACCACCATGTGAATCAACAGAATGAGAGAGACTGTTATGAAGACAGGCCAAGAATGTGGCAGTTAGTGACTTTTCCCATCATAGTAAAATACATCTATCATCATTTCTTGCTGAACATCTGTGCTTGCTGAGTATTCTGGGCCAAGCAACACTTTATTTAAAATCACAATTAATACTTAATCAGTCTTCTGCAGTAGATTCTAGGACCCCTATCCTTAAAAGGTAAGGGAGGAAAAACAACCAAGGCTCAGAGAGTTCAAACAGACCCACAATTTCCTGCAGATTGTTGCCGAATCAAGACCCTAAGTCATTTATTTCAGTTCTGAATCATTATTCTCTCCTGCCCCCAATTCAAGTTCAAGCCCAGAAAAAAATAATCCAGTCATCACTGGCATGTTTAAGATGTTAAACGCAACATCACCCAAATCTCTAGATACTTAGTTTTCCTTTGCTCTTTGACCTGAATTTGGAACAGAAGTTTTATTTTAAGTGAGTGTTTTACTGTCAAATCCACACATTCACAAGACATATCCAACTTTTTTTCCATTCTCTAGAAATTAGGTGTTTTGTGCAGTTTCATTAGAATCCGACTCTGAGCAGCTCCACCCTGCCTCTAAGTAGCCCCCTTGGAAGAATGGAACCAGAGTACCATTTAGTCCCTAATTGCTGCTCCATGCTGATGGTGCCCTGGTGGCCTCCAGAATTGACTGCAGCTTCCAAAAGTGCCCTGCATGCAACCAGAAAGCATTGTGACTCCTTGGAGAACTGAGCTCAGTGGAAATTACAGAAAGCAATTGTCATCAGCAGAACTGTTATATAACCAGGGAACACTCCTCGATTCCAGTCTCGTACAACAGTTCATATACTGCTTTTGTGAACTGCACGACCAGGGTGTGTGCAGTGGGTGTGAGCTGTCTTTCCCTGGGAAGGACAGCAGGGAGCCAAAGGGCTGGTAGGCTATGCTCGTGTCTTTAGCCTAACAAATATTTTTTCAAAGAGTGTCTGAGCCATCTCATACCAGGGAACACCAGGAGGAGTCGAAACAAGCTCTTATTGAAGATGACCCCAAGTGCTTGATAGAATTCTTGAAACAAAACGAATGCTTGCGCATCCTTCATGGAACTAAATGTTTCTATTTGCACGTGTAATGCAAATCTGACATAGTCTTACTGGCTCGTCTCGCTGGGTTGCTCATCAGGAATGATAGCAGCAAAGCCCAAACGTGAGCAAGTGTAGAAGTGAGCATTGCCATCAGTCTGGGGCAGCAGTTGGTAGTGTGAGTGCCGGAGCTGGAATCCTTGTTGGTAGACAGAGAGTCTCTGAGCAGCCCCACCCACTCCCTGCTCCAGCCCTAGACAATGTCCTGTTTACGGGTCCTAACCATATGAAGAGATAGGAAGTGATCCTCTGATGGGTCCCCCCATCATATGCCACCCACAGGCCTTGAATTCTATTCTGAAGCTTGAAAGTGGGGAACTCCAAGTCAGGTCCTGAAGAGTTTTCAGGTCTTTGAGCAGGAGGATATGACCCCATCAAACATGCCGTGTTGAGCTAAGAGTGAACAAGAAGGCAGGCACAATGAGCAAGGGAGCTTCTCCTGGGCAGACTGGGGCCACCCAGTCCAGAGACAGGCAGTGAGGTCAGAAGGAAGACAGGCTTGTTCAGGGGCCTCGCTCTCCCCTGCTGACTTCTCTTTGTTCTTCAGGGGCTGTACCCACTGCCCTTACTCAACAGTGCCCTGGATGATGGGAAGGCCACCCTGACACCTTCCAATACACCCTTGGGACGCAACCTCTCGACTCACCAGACCTACCCGGTGGTGGCAGGTAGGATGCCCAGAGGCTCCTGAGCCATCTGGACCCTACTATGAGGGTCAGGATGGGCTTGGGGTAGGGGAAGGCAGAAGTGTCTGGCTGGCAGGAGGAAGGTGTTTGGGGTGCTGACCTCAAAAGAAGTGAGCTATGCTGACTGGGCCTCAAACTGGAACAAAGGGATGGAGCCTTCCGTCTCTGCCCCCCCTGGATTTCCTCACTCCCTCTTGCAGGGAGAGGCTGAGTACACACATACTTCAGTTGCCCCGTCATCCGGCAGGTGGCGCAGCAGGGCGGTAGACCCTCCAGTTCCCCCATCTCATTCCATCTGAGGAACACAGTGTAGCCCCGGCTCCCCATCCTAGACTCCTCCTACAAGCAGCCCGGCCTGCCTGTCCCCATCCCCTCGGCCCATCTCATGGCTTGGTTTGTGCATGTTCCCGCCCCATCATCTCACACCCCTCTCTCCTTGTTGTCTCCCTCCCTCTGGCAGATCCTCATTCACCCTTCGCCATAAAGCAGGAAACCCCAGAGCTCTCCAGTTCTAGCTCCACCCCTTCCTCTTTATCTAGCTCCGCCTTTTTGGATCTGCAGCAAGTCGGCTCTGGGGGCCCAGCAGGTGCCTCGGTCCCACCCTTCAATGCCTTTCCCCATGCTGCCTCCGTGTACGGGCAGTTCACGGGCCAGGCCCTCCTCTCAGGTACGACAGGGAGGTCCCGGGCTCTGTAGTGTCGTGGGGTGGGAGGGAGGTCATCAAGGCCATCCATCCCAAAGTCCTCCGGTCTGAGGCTAGTCCCATCTTTAGCCCACCACCACCCTAATCTCTAGTTTATTCAGCACATGGTTCTTTCCTTTTGGGAGAAGTTAGGAATCAAAAACAGTCATTTTGGGGGTTCCGGCAAGTGGGAGACATCGCGTCAAAAGCCTATGAGGAAATAGGGATGCATACAAAGGAGCAAGGTGCTGTAAAATGTAAACTTTTCAAAAATAGGTTCAAAAAGAAACAAAGACAAAATGTGTGTGTGTGGCAGGGGGAGGCTCTTGAGCCAATTTCTGGATCAACTTCCTGAAAAGGAATGTCGGTCACCACTTGTGGCCAGCTCCATGCCCAGGGGAGTGGCGGCACCATTGAAGGCCTCCCTCATTTTTGGTGACTTGCACAGCTTCACAGCCGGAGGTGTTGAGGTTCTTGTTCTGGTTTAAAGCCTGAAGTAGGCTAGGGACGTCTGGAGCAAACCTCTATATCCCGATAAAGGAAACAATCCAAGAGGAAGAGGTGTCTAACTACAATCTCCAGATGGAAACAGAGTAAGGGCTGACCTCTCGTGTGTCTAATCCGAGTGGATCTTCCAAACAGGACATTATCGCAACAAGTCAGGACCTGAGCATCAAAGTGGGGTTTGGGCAGAGGCAGAGACAGCTGAAAGTCTTCAGATATCTGACTGACTATTATAGTGGGGGCCCTGGGGGGATCCAAGGACCGAGAAAGGAAACGAGCTGCCACCATTGGAAGCTTCCTGTGTGAAGAGAGATGTCTCCTTTTGAGTCTGGACAGTTCATGACAGAGGGCATGCCTCCCTGTCTCCTGCTCCCTGGCCCTGTCACCTCGAGAGGTAATGAGTGAGACAGGGAGACTTGGTCAGGGACAGCGCAGAGTTGGGCAGTCTAGGCCATCTGGACCAGCAGTTTTCTAGTATTCTACAGCTTTCTTGAGATTTGAAATGAAAGCCTTTGCCAAAGCCGGGTGTCCCAGCCAGAGCAGGGTAGCTCCGTCTGAAGCAGGAATGCTGCCTCCAGAGGCCCACAGGCTTGAGAAGCTGCAGCAATGTGACTTTGGCTCCCACTGCCTCAGCGGTTCTGAAGGCCCTGACCTAAAGCCCAGGCTTAGCATTTCCTATTGTCTGACAGCTGGTAGTTTTTTCCCTTCCCTGTGCATCCACGCACTCCTGTGAGAGAGACGGGCAATGTGAGGGCGGAGAGGCAGTGGTTAAGAGTCTGAAGAAAGGGAAAAAGTGTTGACTTGGGGTTTGAGATTTCAGGAGAGTGAAGTCAGCAGAGATGGCTCATTTGTTCTGAGCAGAGTGATTAAAAGGCACAAACCTGTGAGCTGAGTGAAATTATGTCAGCCGGAGGACACGAAATGGGAGGTGGAGGAGGGGAAGAGATGGTCTGTGCTTGTAAGGGCACAGAGGCTGCGGAGCAGGGCTCGCTTGTTTGCCTCACGGGGATGAGAGGCTGGGAAGCAGGTGAGGGATATGGCTGAGGGTGATGGGCACGTGATCCAGAGCAGTTCTGCCATTACTGTGTGAGCTGCAGAGTCGTGGCTGAGAGGGAAGGACAGACAGTAGCTGGAAGTATAGACAAATCATCACAGACACAGGCTTGGCTTTTCTTCTTCTTCTTCTTCTTCTTCTTCTTCTTCTTCTTCTTCTTCTTCCTCCTCCTCCTCCTCCTCCTCCTCCTCCTCCTCCTCCTCCTTCTTTTTCTGAGACAGGTTTTCTCTGTGTAACATTAACTGTTCTGGAACTCACTGGGTTGACTAGACTGGTCTTGAATTCAGAGATTTGTCTGCCTCCGCCTCCTGGGTGCTGGGATTAAAGACATAGGCCACCACCACCCTGAGACATAGGCTGCATTATGGCTTATAGTTAGAACAGCCTAGGGCAGACTTCCTCGCCCTGAAGCCCCACACTTTCTCCCATTCTATCACCTTCTAAAGTTGGAAGTATCCCTGTCAATATGTCCAATCAGGGCTGATGCTTCTCTTGTCTGTTAATTTAGTGGGCCTGCCCTCCAAGTCAGCTACAGGACTAGGAGGTCATCCAGTCCGTGGGCTAAAGCAGCTGACAACAGACACCAGGTGGTCACCCAGGCATTAGGTAACCAAATATGTAGTTTAAGAAGACCCTCATCCAGGTGACCCCCACAGCCAGACCTAGATCTGATCACTCCTGAATGGCTGGCCACAACGTTAAAATCTAGTATCGAGGCGAAGGCCGTAAGAAGAACACAGAGTGAACAGGCTTGTGGGATCTGGGATCCAGGGATCCAAGAGCAAGAAGCAAGTTAGGACTGGAGTTTAGAGAGCCAAGCCCAGATCTTCAGCCTAGGGGCAAGACAGGTGACTGTTTAAGCTGAGTTCAGGCGATCGGTGCAGATCGTTCCCACCTGAGGGCTGGCCAAAATGGGCCCTAAATACCCATCACTTGACTGAGTCCTCATGAGGTCGAGAGAACATGTAGGGGTGGAGGAATGTTAGAAATGGACTGAGCTTAGGAGCCCAGGAACTATAACCTTCCAACCAAGGGAAGAGCTAAACCTGGGAGAAAGAGGAGGAGGCAGAGAGCAACACATTCCCGGGATATTCTGCCTGAAAGGAGGGTGGAAGGGAGAGTCAGGAGTTCTCATTCTGAAGTTAGCCATGCTCAGTGCTGCATGGATCTTCCTAGCCCCTCATCTCTGTGGCCCTGCCACCTGCTGAACCTCCTTTACCTGCTTCACAGACTTTTTCTCCCTGGGTTCTGTGAGTGTTGTCTCCAGAATGACTGCTCTCTGAGCCTCAGCATTTTTTCTGGTCAGCCAAGAAACAGGAAACACTAGGACTTGGGCAATAGTGAGATTTACCTCCAGTTCCTGGTAGCCCCCTTTAAAACACCCCCACCCACCTACCCACCCAGCCGCCTGTTTGATTCCAACCCACTGCCCACGACAGTGACATCAAGGACATCCTTGTCCTTGCTGTTCTGTGACTGACTTCAGCTCAGCGGATGGGAAAGCTGCAGTTAGGTTTTTATCATCAAGGAGCCCAGGATCCTCCTCCATTCTTCTGTACAAATTATATTTAGTCCTGCCAAAGAGATTTCTGGGTTGCCATAAATTTTCCTTGCTTTCAGAACAAGATAAGGCATTGAAAAGGGGTTACACAGAGGGCAGACATCAAAGGGGCCAGATGAAATAGTCTAAAATCACCTCTACCCCTCTGGATTCCTTCCTCTAGCTGGTGGCTTTCAGTTCCTGCAATCTACCTCTAATTAGAATATTTACCAAGAGCTCTGGGGTTCCAGAATTTTCCTAGAGAACCCCGCTTTGTAGCCTACCAACCTATGTTGATGCCCATGCCAACATTTTAAAAAGAGGCCCCCATTGGAAGTGCCAAGGAGGTGGAATTGAATAGTAAAGAGAAATTGATTATGAAGAGCCTTCAAAACAGAATGGGGAAGAGGGTGTGTCTGACCAAAGGGTGTGTCCATCTCCAACTGGTGGCTTCTGTTGTTTTGTTTTGTAGATTGTTCAAGATTCTCTGGTGTTTTATTTCTTGTTTTGAGACAGGTTCTTACTATGTCACTCTGGCGGTCCTGGAACTCACTGTAGACCAGGGGGGCCTGGAACTCACAGAGATCCTGCTAGCCTCTGAGTGTTGGGATTAAAGGCGTGCATCACCACACCTGATGTGGTTCAAGATTCTTGACCCTCTGACTTTGTTGTTGTTTGTTTGTTTCCAATACTGGGCATTAAATTCAAGCCACACAAGTGCTCTGCTGAGCTGCATTCCCACACTACAGAATCTTGTTCTTTCAGAAACTAAAGCAGAGTGGCTGGAGGGACGGCTCAGCAATGAAGAGCACTGGCTGCTCTTGCAGAGGGCCTGAGTTCAGTTTCTAACACCCACATGGTGGCCCATAACCTTCTATCACTGCAGTCCTGGGGGATCTTATTCTGGTATAAGGATGCACATACAGATGAAACACCCATAGACATAAAATACAGAAACAAATACATCTTCTTCTATTTTTTTTTTTTTTTTGGTTTTTTCGAGACAGGGTTTCTCTGTAGTTTTGGTGCTTGTCCCGGAACTAGCTCTTGTAGACCAGGCTGGCCTCGAACTCCCAGAGATCCACCTGCCTCTGCCTCCCGAGTGCTGGGATTAAAGGCGTGTGCCACCACCGCCTGGCCAAATACATCTTCTTTAAATAAAAGAAATGGAAGCAGAGAGTTTTGTGGAGCTGTTGAGACAGTCTGTGAAGGTACTGTTTGGGTAGGGCGGTGTCCTGTTTGTCTTTCCAGGAGGGCTAGGTTTTATTAGGGGAAGTCTTCAGTGGTCAGTTTGGGCCATTGACTCAGAAATCTTTCTTGCTGAGAGAAAATTAGGTAAGTGAGTAGAAATGAAGATTAAGGTCCCTGAATAGGGGGACAGAGACCAGTGAGTTCTTTTGCAAGAGCTGGCATTCATAGGGTGAGGCCCCACTGATAGAGATCATGGGTTAAACCGTGGCCTGAGGTGTGTGGCCAGGGAGTCTATATATGCTAGACAGCCTAGAAGAAGCTGCTGTTCAGGTGGTAGACAAAGGCCAGGAGGGCGGGAGGCGTGGGACCACAGGCTCCCAGCATGAGAAAAGGCCCAGGGAGCAACAGACTGGTGTTAGCAAATAGAAGGTCAGAAAGCCAGAACTAATATTAATTCATGGGAGACATGACCCTGCCTCCAAATCCACCACACAGTGTGCCTAGAAGTCCCACCAGCCAGGAAATAAGGTGAACCCTAGTTACAAGCTCTTCTCTGAATTACATCTTTGTGTGGCAGATAGGAAGATTTTGGTCTGGAGAAATCAAGTGACTTGTTCGTAGTCTTGCCTGGATCTAGTATTCAGTCTCAGTTTCAAAATCTCTCTCTCCCCCCTTCTCTTCTTCCCCCTTGCTCTGTCTCTCCCTGTCTTCCCCCTCCCTCACTACTTCCCCCTCCTTCTCTTCCTTCCCCCTTTCTTGCTTCCTCCTTCCCTCTAGGAGGTCAGAGAGAAGAAAAGCAAATGCATGAAGCCTAAGCAAGCCCTCCCTGTCTCTTTCTAATATGTCACCCTGCTGTCCATCATCCTGCTCCCCTTCCCTCACACCCCCCTTTCCCAACCATCGTCCCCAGCAATGGCATCATCATATTGCTGACTCCTTGTCTTGAAAATCAAAGTTGATTTTGGCTAAATCTTCTGTTTATTCTTCATTCTAAATATGTCACATTTTCCTTTTCTTTTCCCATGTTTCCAGCCCTTCCTTTGTTCTTCTGATGCCCTTACATCAGGTGAATAGAGACCACCTGTTTAGTAGACCAGTCAGAGCTAGATACTCAGGAAAGGCGGGTCAATATGAAACTGGTGTTCAGGTGTCTAAAAATTCTAATGCTATTTTAAATAATGAATGCTAACAGCTTATTTCTGACAGGATCTTTTTCTGCAAGAACTTCACCGATATGAACATTTCTAGCATGTGTCCATTGCACTAGCCAGTGTCTCCCTAGAGCATGAGGAACAGGTTGAATTATACTCAAATCCTCAGAGTTGTAGGACCAGTTTGTGTAAGGCTGCGCATATTCACCACCGCCCCCACTGAGGAAACGGGCTTAGGGTCAGAGTGACTGGTCTCAGGGCAAATAGAAAGCCATAGAAGCAGGATGAGTACCCAAAGTCCTCTGGTTTCCAGTCCCTTCTCTCAGGAAGAAGGACAGAACTTGAAAGTGCAGGTGTTGCCGCTGGGCTGCATCTAAAGTTCATCTTAACTTAAGATCCGTCTCAACTTAGTGTGAAGCTTTGCTCTTCAGTTCTCTCTCTCTCTCTCTCTCTCTCTCTCTCTCTCTCTCTCTCTCTCTGCTAAGTCCTCAAGTGCCTAGCTCTTAGAACTTTCTCAATAAGCACTGTTGAATGAAAGAATTGTCCTCATGGGGTAAGACGGAGTGAGTCCCTTTGGGGCTGACAGTTCACACGGGGTCATGGTATGTACCTTCCCATTTCTTATCATTAGCTAGGTACCCTTTCAAAAAGTTTAGGGATGAAGGACCTGGAGGGTATATGGGAAGAAGGGACAATCTGTGACATAGAGAAGATATGTCTGGTGAGTTGGTTGTTAGGGACTCACAGGAAGATTGTGGAAAGCATTTGGGCCGAGTGGCTATCATCTGACACAAGGGTATTTCTACTAGGAGTGATTTTACCCCTGATTCCTCCACCCTGGGGTCATATAGCAATGTCTGGAGATCCTTTATACTCACCTGGTGTACTGAAGTCTCGTGGGTAGAGGCCAGGGATTCTGTTCAATATGCTTTAATGCACAGGACAGCTGCCCAACAAAGAATTTACCAGCCAGTCACATCAGTACCACCGAGTTGGAATTCTACAAACATCACTAAGAACTAGTTTGCCCAAGTAATTCATTATTCGTATTGTAGCATTTTCAGAGTGGACTGGCCGTCTTTACTAAATATTCTGAGTCAGTGTTCTTTATCCCACGAAGAGACCTGGGCAGCCAGGATGTGCAGATTCTGGTCTGGTCCACAGAACAGGAACGATGAGGAGGCAAGCAGTCCAAGGACTCTGGTTCTTGGGCTGGGGTAGATGAAGAGGACACCAGCAGGTCAAGTGAGGTCTCCCAGAAGGGATGCGAAGGAAAGACAGATCCAGGGAGATGGGGGCTCATAGGGATGCCTTGGCATCACGAGGATGTAGGCATGCCACAAATCACAGATCAGCAGAGGTCAATTGGGGATGAAACATCCTGGAAATGGCTTTTTAAAGAAGTACGATTGATAAGAATGCCAGTTAAGATCGTGTGGGAAGGACAGCAGTCCCTTGGTGGTGTTCCTTTTATATCAGGAATCGTCAGCATGCTTCATGTCCCTTACTTTTCTGATTAATTATATCCACCTGGAAGTCCAGGCCAACCAGCAGGAGCTTCCTCTGTGGTTGATTAGCTTTGTCTGCCATGTATCCCCCAAAGGACAGTGATGGATCATCCATCTCTCTCTATTTCACGAGGCCTGCTTTCGTCATTCTTTGGAAAGCCAGGTGGAACGCGGTGCCCTGAGTTCTGTGGCCTCTCAGGTGTTTATTTAACCCGTTGGGGCTGACTTCTATGCTGGACAGGGAGAGAAAGACTAAGGGGACTCCACCCCTGGCACCCAATACCTTGATTTTTTGTAGAGGAATAAAATATTTGTGAAAATAAAGCTCCTAGGGAATGGGGAACAAAGTAAGACTGCAGTTGCAAGAGCCCCTTGCTTGGTGAGTCTCTCTCCTCAGAGGAAATGAGAAGCTGGGCTCGGAGGAGAGAACTGGTAGGTATAGAGAATGGCTGGGGGCTCCAGCGCTGTTGACTGAGGAGAGGACTTGCTGAGCCTCGGCAGGGTGGGCTGCTGAGCCTGGGAGCCACCTATACACCAACTAATGACTCTTTGGTGTCTTTTACCAGGGCGAGAGATGGTGGGGCCCACGCTGCCTGGATACCCACCCCACATCCCCACCAGTGGACAGGGCAGCTATGCCTCTTCTGCTATCGCAGGCATGGTGGCAGGTAAGGGCTGAGGGACTGGGCATAAGCATGGGAAAAGGGAAGGATCAAAGAAATGGTGACAAGTAGGTGACAAGAGATAGGCCGGGTCCCAAAGGACACTGAAGGATGGGCCAGAGGGGTTCCTTCATATAAGCACCCAGAGAAAATCCCCAGTGCCAGCTTGGCTCCTGGACTCTTCTTGGCTTAGTCTCCCCAGACTCCCCACGTAGACAGACCTACATTCACATCCAAGCTCCCCTGCTTCCTCCTCTTGCACTGCGTTCAAGGGGAAGAGCGTGAAATAAACACTGTGAGACAAACACGAGCCCAATCCCCTGGTCTCCTGTGATTTAAATGAAATCAGATGATGAACCTCAGTTTGCCTCTCCAATAAATTCTGAAATTTGAGTGATGGCGATGATGATTACGGTGAAGGTAACAGTGATAATGGACACACCGGTGACGAGAAGAGCGAAACAGACCTTCCTCTGCCGTCCACACTCACCCAGCACTGAGTAGGGCCCAGGTTCTACCGACTGTAAGGATGCCACAGAGTGTGAGCTAAGAGTCCTTCACACTCATTTTGAAATGCCCTGGAATTTTGCTTGACAGTCCTTTTGGTGTCTGTCTGCCAGTCAGGATCCGATGACCCAGGATTTCAGGGTCTGAACAAATGAATAGTTTCTTTGGAAAAGTCCCAGTCTTTTAGGAGCCATGTGGGAAAGCTCCAGGGATCCATGGAACCATTTCTACTGCCCATATAGGTATAAGGGCCTGAAGCTTTTGGGGGAGGCCTCTGTACTCAGGGCCATGTGTGACACCCTAATAACAACCCTGTACCAACCTCCCTGGCTTTGACCCTAAAGACTTGGCCCCATTCCACCAAGCCTGCTTCCCCCTGGCAGGGGTTAATCTTTGCCAGCCACCCACCCACTCTGGGCACCCTGTGCACAGGCAGGTGGGTTGAGTTCTCTTAGGCAGAGAGAGGGGAGGGATCAAGGAGAGAAGGCTTTGCTCCCTGGGAACCTGCTGAGCTGGCACTTGTTGCTGCCCGGTTACCGTGGCGATGTGGTTAATGCAGCGTTGAAAATACAGAATTCTGACTCCTCTCTCCCTCCTGGCCCCGGACTCCCTCTCTCCCTCCCTCCCTCCCTCTTGTGGAGCGTGAAATGAGATTGGTCAAGATAAAAAAGGAAAAGATTCGGTTATTTTTTTAAGAGTGTGGATAATGGGGCCTCTCAATCAAAATCCTAGGCTCCAGTCTGCTCCCTGCACCTCCCCTTTCCAAGCCCTCCGCGTTCCCTGCTGCCTGCTTAGAGGAGAAGGAAGCGACATAAAGCAAGACCTCCCCCCCCCCCCCCCCCCCCCGCTTAATTATGAATGGTTCTTGGGGGCAGGTTCAGGGCAAGGGGTTCCTTGGGCCGGAGTGTGACGTGGCGGGGGGGGGGAGGGGGGGGAGGCAGAAGACAGGGGAAGGACTGCTTCTAGGAGGACCTGTCCAAGAGTGGGTGCTGTGAGGAAACACTCTCACACACGAGCATACGTGTGCTGGTGCTGTGTGTGCATACATACACATACACACACACACACACACACACACACACACATGCGTGCACTCACCACACCCGCTACGTTGACTGCAAGTGAACTGCAGCTGGGAAGGGTCTCACCGCACACAGTGAGGGTCTCCAGTAAGCTGTTGTCCGCATTGGTTTTCAGGAAACGCAATGCCGTTAAAATGAGTCTCCCGGTTCCTGAGAGCACTCCTGTGCAAATGACTCCTGAAGGAAGGTCTTTCGTAGAAAAGTAACACCATGTTCATCTCTTACCACTGCCTATCATCTGTCAGTTGACCGAATGCGGATTTTTTTTTTCCATTAAAGTCACTTAACTCAGTAAGCACCTACTGCATACACGTAAGGCACATAATTAAGGGCTTAAATAAGGCTCGCCAGCTACATTCTTCAATAAGTTTGCAAAGGAATAAGTGGTCATTTGTTACACATTTCTGCATACCTGGCCATTTATATGCGTAACTTTATCTCTCTTTCATCCTTACCGTAAATCTTGGAGGCTGGTAGAATCCAAGCTTCCTAGCTAGGGAAACCAAGGTCTACAAGAACCAAATGGTGTGCTCAGGGATGGTACTAAGTGATTGAGTCGTTCAAACACAAGTCTATTGATTTAGTGTCTGTGCCTCTTTCCGTTTTCCCACACTGCATTCCATCATACCATAAAAAGATGCAAGCTACATCTGACCCTGCAAATAGCTCATGGCTTTGATATCAGGTAGAAAATAGAACCAGCAGATTAGAGAGTTAGCTTCATCCTGACATCTACCCATGCTTTCTCCCATCCTTCCATTTTCTCTTTTCATTCAACCATCTTCCTTTTTTATTAATCCATCTGCCTATTCTTATCCATCCATCTTTATATATGCACACATATATCATCCCATGCTTCTTTCTACCCATCAGCTTTTCCATCTATCCATCCGTCCATCCATCCATCCATCCATCAGCCCATCCATCCATCCATCCATCCATATCTCTTCCTTCTTCCCATGTATCCATACTTTTACCTATCCCTCTTTCCAGCCATCCCTCCAGCATTTATTCTCTCATTACGAATACTTCTACTATCCACATATCACTATTCAGAATGGCCCTCTGTTTGTGGGATGGGCAGGAACAAGCAGTGAGCCGGTCAATGAATGAATAAACATAATATCCCATGAAGATAACTATGTAAAGGCAATAAAATGTGCTGATCAACGAAGAGCCACAGGGAGAGCAGATAACTACTTGAGATTGAATAGACAGGAAGACCTTCCTGAAAAGATTTTCAAAGTGGTCAGCCAAGTGATAAACTGAGGCTGACCATCCCTGGCCCAAAAGAAGACCAAGTGCAAAGGCCCCGAGGCAGGAGAGCTAATTTAGCATGACAGTATCCTGAAGAAAGATGAGCGGATTGGAGAGTAGTGAGGACCGGGAGAAAAGTCCCGCAGAGTGTGCAGAAATGGGCGGTGGCAGCAGGGCCACGCATTAGAAGGCTTCTCAGGTGCTTGAGGAAATAGATTGCAGATACCGAGACAAGTTAGGGAATCAATGCTCAGGTTTTTGTAAGAGACGACAGTTGCTTTAGCTAGGAGAGTAGGCCTGAAGGATAAGAGGGACACTCGATATGTGTTGGTGATGAATCGAACATTACCTGCCCACAAGTTGACTGCAGAGATGAGAGCTAGAGGCAGCAGACATGGGGTAGGGCTTGGGGAGCTTCGTGGATGATGGTGGTAAGCACCCAAGTGGGAACGTCGGAGAGGAAGTGGTGAGGAGGAAGTCAAGGGGGCTTCAGAGGCAAGAACAGAGTTGAGATGATTAACTAATTAGCAACCTTGGTATCCCAGAAGGCTTTAACATGAAGCTGGGTTGGTTCTTCCATATGATGTGGAGTTCTAACAAAGAAGAGACTGGGTAAAGAGGAAGCAGAAATAGTAGGCAGGTTGCAAACAGTGTGGGGGACTGAGTAGCATGGATTCCAAAGGAAGTGAGAGACTAAGAGGCCAGTTGGCTGTTTGCTACCATTGAAGTGGTCCTTGGAATGATCAGCTTTGACTCCAAGGCGCTTTGCCTAGAACAGCATTGGCCTGATTGGGAAAGAATGTGAAGATGAATTCAGAGAAAGAAGCTAGTGGCATCTGATATAAGAACAAAGGGAACTGGCCTTTCCTGGACACGGTGCCATTTCATTTTCTGTGGCTATGTATAGGTGGACAGATCTGCTAGCAGAAATGCCGCACTCCAAGGTGTACCATCTACCCAGACGCAGCCTCTGTCCCAGCTTCCCGGTGACAGAGGCAAAGAGGCACTCAGCATATGTTAAACAGACCGATGCCGAGAGCGGATGCGTGCACGAGTGGTAAAATGAGGGGACACGCGTGTTGTATTACTCCGCTCTCTCCCTTGACCTTTAGAGATGGCAGTGTTAGCACTGGGAGGTCAGAGGAAGGGCATAGGATGGGGGCCCTTGCTGCACGGCCAGAAGAGAATTGCCCTTCTCCGAAGGAATGCTGAAACCGGACTACACAGGCAGTCAACAGGCTTAGTTCCTACTGTGGGCTATAGGAGCAAGCCTCGGCAGAGGAACGTGCCAACCAGGCTTCAGTTCATTCATAAGTAAATGGTTGGATTAGATAATTTCTTAGTTTTCTTCTCCTCCTTCCCTGCCGTCCTTCTTGTGTATTTATTTTCTCCCAGACTTGTGTTTGAGTCTGTCCCTAACCCAAAGAAAGTGCTTGTGGCGCACGCCTTTAATCCCAGCACTCGGGAGGCAGAGGCAGGTGGATCTCTGTGAGTTCGAGACCAGCCTGGTCTACAGAGCTAGTTCCAGGACAGGCTCCAAAGCCACAGAGAAACCCTGTCTCGAAGAAAAAAAAAAAAAGAGAGAAGAAGAAGAAAGTGCTTGTGTTCCGACCATAAGCTTGCTGCTGGGTATGGAACTTTGCTAGACACAAAGAGGGTTCAGCAACCTCCCCTAGCTCTGTCTCTTCCCTGGCTTCCACTCATACAAATGACAGCTCCTCAGGAATGAAGCAGTTCATCTGGCCCCAGACCAGCCTTTACGATTGATGGTGTGACTGATATGAGTATCCACTGAACTTTTAAAAATAATTTATTTATTTAATGTGCGTTTGTACTTTGCCTGTATGTCTGTCTGTGTGAAGCTGTCAGGTCTCCTGAAACTGGAGTTACAGGCAGTTACAAGCTGCCATAGTAGGTGCTGGGAATTGAACCCAGGTCTTCTGGAAGAGCAGTCAGTGTTCTTAACCATTGAGCCATCTCTCCAGCCCATGAACTTTTTTTTTTTTTTTTTTTAGCACTTGTTTCAGGAGAGAATAAAAGGAAGCCAACATTCATTGATGCTGCTTTTATCAAAAGCTTGAGTCTAAGTACTTAATACACACCAGCTAGTTTAATCCTCACCCAAATCCCATGAGACAGGGACAAGAGTTCACTCCATTTGATAGAAAAGGACACTTAAGGCTTAGAGAGAGAGAGAGAGAGAGAGAGAGAGAGAGAGAGATAGCCAAGCCCAGGAGAGAGAGACAGAGACATAGCCAAGCCCAGGAGAGAGAGACAGAGATATAGCCAAGCCCAGGAGAGAGAGACAGAGACAGAGCCAAGCCCAGGAGAGAGAGAGAGAGACAGGGACAGAGATAGCCAAGCCCGGGAGTAGAAGGTGGGAAGGTGGAAAGTCTGGGGTGGAGACAAGAAATCACAGACAGCACCTAGCTCACAATCACCCGTGAGATCTCAAAAGACTGTGTAAACAGCTTTTGCATATTAAATTGGCTAGGCGAATGCTTGAAGGGATTACCTGGGATTTATGACCAAGTGTTCTAAGGTCAAATTCAAGGTTCATCATTGGTCAACGGTGCAAGCTGAGCCAAACTGCTTACTCAGGCTCTACTCTAGTTTCCTCTTTTTTAAATTGGTAGCAGGAGCGAAGGCTTTACCGGATGCTCGGGAGTGATGGAAAGGGCAGGCACTGCAGGAACAAGCTTTGCGAGCTTTAAATTGCACACCAGTGGTAGGGGTGGTAGCCAGCTCAACGTCGCAGCTGTTGTGTAAGGGAATTCTTCAGTAAATGCTTTGACAAATACTTCTTTTGGGAAAGCCAAGGATCAGCTGACTGAAAGAGGTAACCTGACATGCTTTGGGTCAGTTCATATACTGAGTTTGCCTAAAACAAGGGCGTGGCTTTCCTGAGAATTGATTTCCTCTTAGACCACCAGCCCCCTTGGAAAGTCCCTTCTGTAGAGAGTCCCCGGCAGCAGAGAAAGTAGAATTTGAATCTGGCTCCTACCATTTGGCAGTCTCCACACTCTGCAGACCATAGAGATCTGGAAAATGGGGATGGTGGCATCTGCCTCCCCGGGGCTCTCGGGAGGGCTGCAGTATATCAAGGACCCACCCAAAGTGACCCATATGGTGGGCCCTCCTGAGCTCCCCTATCCGTGTTGTGGTTTTACCTGCCCTATCTGGTGCCATTCATTTCCGGACCCAGTTCTGCCAACCCCAAGACCTATCTCCCCATCCCGGTCCTCTTGCTGGTGTCATGAACCTCACAGGTCTCTTGCCTGTGTGCTCCAACAGGAAGTGAATATTCTGGCAATGCCTACAGCCACACCCCCTACTCCTCCTACAGCGAGGCCTGGCGCTTCCCCAACTCCAGCCTGCTGAGTAAGTTCCTGGGGTTGTCCAGGTCCACTGGTGGGCAAGGGAGGGCTGGGGTGGGGAGTGAAGCCAGACCAAAGAGCTGGGAGGCTCCGGGTTCGATGGAATGCCTAGAGAGGTGGCAGCTAGCTGTTGGTCATAGAAGAAGTCAGTAGTCGATTGCAGTATCTGGCAGGTTTAGGGAAGAGAACAGAAGGTCAGACATTCTATTCTCTTTCCACAACCCTGTCTGTTAAAATTTTGTTTTGTGTAAAATTCAGGAATCAACCTTGAAGGGCAAGGGTAGCGAAGGGTGAAGTTACGCTCAAGCAAAGCCCGAGAGTGGCTACCCTGCCGGCAGGGGTTGTGGTCCCTCCAGGAGGCACTATTCAGGAGTTCCCTGCACGTTGCCAGCTCTTCTCCTTCCCCCAGAGCTGAGGCCAAGTCGCCATCTTGCTCATTAGTTGTCTAAGTAGACGGAAAATAGTCTTGAGTTACCTCCACAGCCTTGTTCCATCCAGTCCCTTAGATGTGGCGGGAGGCGTGAAGAGTATTCAGGGTTGCTATCTAGAAAGTGAGTTCCAGTGAGCCTCAAGACTGCCTTTTCACCCGTGTCTTGCTCCAGGTCCCTGAACTGTTTGGGAAAGATTTTGAGGAAAATAAGTTCACAAAGAACTTATGGAATTCTTCTAGCGCCTTCTTGAGTGGTAGCCCTTCGGTTGTTAGTACAAATCTAGGTCAGAGAGAAACAGTGGTCTTAGGATGTCCAGTTGCATAGATGCCTTGGCAAACTGGCTGGATCATCCGTTCTTTTATTGTCATATCTTACAGTCCCAGAAATGACCTGGAGGGGAGTTACCTGTACTCTGTCAGCCAGATGTGTTCAGCTCTAAGCTACCTCTTGTTCAGTTTAGCCAGAAAGGGCAAAGACGATGAGGCTGGTGGGGTTAAGAGGACCTTCCTGTTGAGCTTGGGGGTAGTCCCTCAAGTCCAGAACCCCTTGGACCAGTCAGGAGACAAATTCTTTTGGGTTTTCAGAAGATACTCTGACCTGCCATTATTTAGGCAAGGTTAGAAAGCATTCCAATGACCCCTCCCACCCCCGTTGTGCTCAGTTTTTGAGGTGCCACATATAACTGTTCTCTGTTGCCTACTCCTTGAAGCAAGAGTGTTGAAGGTCAAAGCGGTCATGAGGGGTAGGGGACAAGAAATCATCATTTTTCTGGCTAGAAACTCAAAAGGTGAGGCCGGAGAAGGAGGAAGGGTTGGAGAGGAGTTAATCATTGATGGTCAGATGGGCAGGGGATAAATGATTAACGTGTGCTGTCTTAAAGGTCAGCAGATGTGGAGGAACGCCGTGGTACAGCTTCCCCTCTGACCAGCAATGTTGTTGTTTTAATGTGTCCAGGTTCCCCATATTATTACAGCTCCACAACAAGGCCAAGTGCACCGCCCACCTCCGCCACGGCCTTCGACCATCTGTAGTTGTCATGGGGACAGTGGGAACAACCAGGCAAACAGGAGGACTTGGCCTGAGACAGGCCCCAGAGAGTCACACAAAGGAATCTTTATTTATTACATGAAAAATAACCACAATTCCAGCATTGCGGCTCATTCCCAGTGTGGTCAATTTAATGGACCGTGAAAGTCAGGGTGACCTTGGAGAAGGCCAAACTGTCCTTCAAGATTCCTTTTGTGGGGGACAGGAGTTCCAGGAAAACAAGACACATCCCATCTCAAAAGAGATGGAATTAGAGGAGAAATGTACCCAGGCTGGTACCCACCAAAGGAGGAAAAAGGGATCACAAAGAACTTTGAGGGAGATCTGTCTGAGGGTGTACAAGGACCAGCTGTGTGATCTTCATCAGTACAACTCCAGCAATTATGGACTGTAAGCAAGTCCTTCTGGCCCATGAGTCCTAGCCCAGGGCCAATGGTCTACTCACCAGCCATCCTAGGAGTTACCACCTGTAGCCTCTGCCACCTGCTGGGCAAGCCAACCAGCAACTTTCTGGGGATGCCAGCTGACCTTCCCATTTGTGTTGCTGTGAGCCTCCAGGCACCCCCTTGCCTCTCAACCATCGGGCCACCCCTCTGGCAGCAGTGAGGCAAGGCTCTCTACACAGAGTACCGCAAGACGTGACGGCTGGGACCACCACGCCCTCTTCTTAACAGCCATGCCAATTCGAGTGTGCTTTCTATATCTCCAGCCCATGCAGCCACCGAAGAGACCCCTGAGGCCAGCAACAAGATTCCCTCTCTGGCTCCTCAGCTCCTTCCCCCAACACCACCTCACTGTAAATACCGCAAAATGAAGCTCTGTTTGGGTCAAGCTTCCCTCTTTCCGCCCCCAGACTTTGGCCTCTGAGTGCATTGTTTCCCTACTATGTTGGGCTTTTCTCCTTGATACTTTTTTTTTGTTTTTGTTTTTTTTTTTTTTTAAAGACAACCCACCATTACCACATGACTCAATAAACCATTACTCTTGGTCTCAGGTTTTGGGGCACCTTGGGGATCGACTTCCTCTAAACACAGAACCAAGTGACAGAGAAACTCACTTTGAAAATAGAGATTAGCAGTGACATTTTAGATGTCCTGGCTTAGTATTCACTGCTTGCCTTAGGAGATGTCCAGTGCTGGGTAAATCAATTATTCCAAGTTCTGAGCTGATCCACTAAGTAGATGCTGGCTTAAAGGAAGCTGTGGCACAGTGCCATGCCAGTTACACCCCACCCCCCCGTAAGTGGTTGCTGTTGGTCTTCACTGAAATGCAGAGTCTCAGGGGTGAGTTGGAGAAGATCCACAAACAACTACAAGCTGGGCCCCACTTAAGCAGCAGTTTTGAGCTTCGTGGTGCTGAAGGGCGCAAGCAAGAAGACAGTCTTCTCTTTTGTGCCAGACACAGTGTTGGGGCTATTGAGGAAGACAAGTTCAAATTAGCCCAATTTTACATATGAGAAAACTGTGTTTGGAAAGACATGGGATAACATGGCCAAAGTGGGAAGTTGTGGGTTCAACTAGGTATTCTTCTCCTAAACCCAGCATTACCACTAAATCCAACCAATACCATGGGGCCTCGGCACGAAAACCAGAGGATTCTAGATACGAAGAAGGAATGGATGGGGCGGGTGCTACTAAGGATCTGTTTTCTTTTGCTCTTCACAGGTGTTTCTCTCCCCCCCCCATTTGGGAGGGGAGCTATCCGGCATCTATGTGAACCCTCCTTCTGTGCTGGACCCAGATAGAATGAGAACAGGATGCCTGGGAAGATAGGAGGATAGTGTTTGGTGGGAGGGAGGATCCATCATCCCTTCCAGGGGCTCCATGGTTGTGGGGACAGAAGTAGGGAGTTAAGGTTGTTACCTCTTCGGGTCTACCCTACAGGAGGTGTCAGGAACATTCAAGGGGCAGGGGTGGGATGAGCCCAATTGTGTCATGAGGGGAAACTTCCCAGGAAGAAACCCTGTCCTTGTCTGTATGTAGGGGATATGGAATGAGGCTCAGTTTCCAATAACAGGGATTTCCTCCATTTGTAAACTTGGCAGCAGGAATCTGAAGCCTATTTTAATGGAGACTGTTCACGTCTCTGAACCATTGGATTCATGGGTACCCTAAGGCAACCCTCAACTGAGAATCACTTTGAAAGGCATGGTGTTCTACAAGCCTACACAGTGATCCTTGCGTTTATAAACAAAACTCCTTCAGAGACACTGTGTACCCTGGCAGCCGTTCTCATGTCCCCAGTGACAGAGGGATCTGACATATGTCTGATGTGAAATTTAACTTCCCTTTTCTGAGCTCAGCTACTCACCGTAGGAAACTCGGGGTCCATGTCGGGGAGCTGATGTGGCATGACCCAACTCTCGGCAAGTACTCTCCAGAATCTATGCAGATATTCTATCCTAAGTCAAACTAGAGTCCCCTTTGAGGCTCAGAAAACACACTCATTTATATGCTGGGTGAGAGGGACTATTCAAAGTTCCACAACACTGGGCGCTTCTGGGAGAAGTCTGATCACTGCATATGAGCGAACACAAAGAGAAGATGCAAAGTGGCCACTGGGGCTGAGCTAAAAGGCCACGTCCACCTTGGGGATGGAGCGAGGGATAGTGGAGAGGACTGGTTCACTCCTCAGGGGGAGCTGGGGGCACTGGTTTCTGTGAGCTATGGGGGCGCTGGTTTCTGTGAGCTACGGAGGACTAGCCTATGTTAGCGCGAGGACTTGGCATGAGGTGTTTGCCTGGAAGATCGCCAAAGCCGGGAGCATCTTCCTCACTCTCTTCCACTGTACCGTCTCACTCTCCCCAAACGTGGACTCAGCTTTAAAGGTAGCACTTCTTGTCTAGCACCCATGCCCCACCCCTCAGTCTTCCCTGCTTCCCAGTACCCCAGCAGGGTGCCAGGTCACCAGGAGCTTGCTGCAAGCCCAAGACAGTAAAACAGGTGATGAATAGGAAGAATGGGTTCCAGGTACACAGGGAAGGCTGCCATAGACTGTCCTCTGGTCTATGTCCCCAAGCTCCTGCAGAGACTCTCCTGTGGTCTATGTCCCCAAGCTCCTGCATAGACTCTCCTCTAGTCTAGGTCCTCAAGCTCCAAGTCAGGAAGGCGGTTCGGGAAGAGAAGCTGGGATTTTCCTCTCCAAAGCCAGCCCTAGGTTGTAAGTCACCCCCTTTCCTTACCTTCCCTAGGCTGTTTGTAAACCCCTTTCCCCCCACCTTCTCTAGCTGTCTGTAACCCCCCCCCCTTCCACCACCTTCCCAGACTTCTCCAGAATTCTTGCCACAAGTTGCTACTAAGAAATGTATTTTCTAACTACTGTGTTCCAGGCACATTCTCCACCTAAAGCTCGAGGAATAGTGTTCAGTGACCGTAGTCCACAATCCTGACCCAGAGAGAGTGATGGACTAGACTTACCAAGGTTCCCCTCATGATTCAGACATCTTATTTCCTCCAAAAATGAGGTGTTTGCCTGTATCGTTCCCTGGCATAAACCAATGTAATTATCCTTTGAGAGAATTTCCTTGGAAGTGGGCGCAGGATGAGGATACTGATGATCTCAGTGTCCGCCATCAGTGGGCTTGTGCCCCATCAGCCTGTCAGATGGGGGCCGTGGAAAACCTTTCCGTCTCTCCTTGAGACTTGGAACTTTTGGTACCCCCTCCCACATCTGTTTTATGTACAAGGCATATTCTCATCCCCTTAATATTTCTGATTCTTAACACTGGTCTCATTTTGCACTTGGGGAAACTAAGGTCCGCTAAACAAGGTCAACTGGTCCACAGAAGACCCGAGACTATGACCAAAGCCCATATTAGAGGCCTAATATTCACTCTGTTGGAAGGCCCTAGGAGTCTGGGCATGGCCATGCTTCTGAGAGATCTCACATGCCTTGGTGGGGGAGGGTCAGAGGTTACTGGGTCAGTTCAAGCTACTTGGCAGTAGCTCTGGAGAGAAGGCCCAGGGGGCAGCTGAAGGTGCTGTGGGGATCTGTGGAGGACCAGCTGTGCCAGGCTGGTCTTTGATTCCCTTCTGCCCTTGGCCTCAGGTTCTCTGGCTACCTACTGGCAGTTACTCTCAGGCCTTTAGAATGAGAGAGCATTCCCTCTGTGGGGGAGCGGATTACTCCTCCATAATTACCTGCTGACATCAGAGTCCCAGCATCTCTGCGATTCTGGGGAAAGGTTCCTCCCTCCCCCCAAGGACTCCCTGCTTTTTCTCTCCCCTTTCCCCTTGCACCTCATTCCTCTCTTGCTGCTGTCGCTCTTCTGCTGAGTTCCAAGCAATCATTTCTTTCATCTTTGTGAAGGACTTCAGCATCTTCAGGGATGTGGATTCTTGAGGGAGAAGAGCTTGGAGGTCCTTTGTAGGCTCAGAAAAATGCCAGGAAGCCTCCTCCTCCACCTGCTTCCTCTTCTCATTGCTTTGACTCTCTGGGGCCCTCTGCAACCCTGACCTTGGGACGGATACTACCTGGGTGGCAGTCCCCTGTCCCTGGGGCTCTGGGCAAACTCACAGCATGGGTGCACATGCTCAGTGCCAGCAGCTCTGCTCCCCATAAACAGAGCCGGAGCACCTGGTTTTCCCTGGAGGAGGCAGCTTTCCCTAGGCAACCTCCTCCGTCTCTTGAGCCACCGGGCCATGAAGCAGCTTCGGGAGATTTGGGGTGCAGGGCGGAGGTCCAGTGGAGGAGGAGCGAGAGCTCCTCCACATCTGTGCCCCGTGGCAGTGGGCCAGGCTGGGGAGTGAAGCCCTGCCTGCGGTTCTCCCTGGGAAATGTGATTTCCCTTGAGTGAAGCGGACTGTGCAGCGTGGAAATTGGCTCTTTTCTGAGCGAGCAGCCGCCGTCGCTGCGAAGTCGGGGCGGGCTCAGCCCACAGGAGGCAGTGCTGGCCCCTGGAGTGAGCCGGGAGCAGCCATGTGCTGAGAACTCATTAGGGATAAATCAAACTAGTAACAGCATGAAGCCAACACCCTCCCCCTCATCACACCTCCCTTCCCACCCACCCTCTTCCCTCCCGGAGACCCCCTGCGCCCTCCTTTTCTTCCACAATGTTTCTCTCCCGCGGACCTCTCCCCAGAGCTAGGCCACCCTTCCTCAGTTCAAGCACCTTCCTCCCACCCTAGCCAGGACAACTTCCCATAACTAGCACATCCTCCCACAAACAGGGCATCCTCCCTCCCAGCCATTGCTCTCCCCAGTCAGCCTGAGGACCCTGACCCCCCAGCCAAGGGTGCCCTTCCCACAGCCCCGCCCTTTTCACATCCTCCCCAAGTGTGTCTTCTCAGCTAAGACAACTTACCCCCTAGTTTTAGGAGACACACACACACACACACACACACACACACACACACGCACTCACACCCGGTGCCAAAACTCCAGGAACTGTTCTTAAATGAGAAAGTTGTTCATATAGCATTTTTGGTTTGCCTTCTAGTTACTTTTTCAGTAGTGGCCAAGATACTGATGGAAAATGTTACTGACAACCGCAGGCCTCACTGAGAGCACAGACAGGACCAGCACCATGGTGACTTTCCCCCATCCCTTTCGGCCTCCATCCCAACAGTCTTCTGGGGGGAGCCCAGAACTGAGACTCCCAACTGTGGCAGCATTAGTTCCCCTGGTACTTGTACCCTTGGGGAGATGCGGCCACCCAGAAGACTTGCTGCAGGCCGGAAGAAATTATCCATAAAATGAATGAGCTCAATCAGGAGGGAAACCTGCTTCCTGCCAAGGCAGACCAGAACCAGAAAGAAACCGGGGTGGCGGGGTAGGGTAGCTGGGTGAGTGGCGGTTTGCAGGTAGGGGAGAGAAGGTGTGGACTTCTATCTCTGGAAGAGTAAGGAGCTTCCTAGGGTGTTCACTGCAACAGGAGATCACTTCTGTCCTGAATTGTCCTATGCCTGATGAGGGGACAGGATCTGCCTTACATGTTATACCTGGGTGTCATGAGAACCCTGTAGCTATTGTTTCAAGATGAGGCCCTTGGTCTTCACCTAGTCTCCCCTGTGAAAGGATGTTGCTAGATGAGCCCAGGCACAGAGTGTAGGGTTGTGGCTGGCTCCTGTCCCCTCTGGCTGACAATATTTCTCAGTTCATGGCTGTGAACCTTGTGACTTCCCTCAAAATAATATTGTCCTTGAACCTTTGATGGCATTGCTATTAAATCTCGGAAGGGTCTCTCCTGGCCTTCTTAGGTAAGCAACCTCTTCCAAATCCCATCCACAAAGTAAGCAGTGTATTTCTATATCTGGTGCTTTGCTCTTTGTTGTTTGTGGGTCTTTTTGTCTATTTTGTTTTGTTTGTTGTTTTTTTACTTTTTGAGACAGGGAGGGTCTCTGACTTTCAACTTATTGTATAGCCTAGGGTGACCTTGAGCTTTTGATCTTCCTGCCTCTACCTAACTACCCACGTTTGGACTGTGGACTTTGGTTGGGGTGGCTGATGGTGCCCCACCTACTCAGACTTGGGCTCTGGCTCAATTTGTGTAACTATAACCAGACTTCTAAAGGGCCCTGGGCTGGGGCAGGAGCCAGGTGGCACTGACTTGACATAGTCATTGCAAATGAGGATTCTGCTTTCCCTTCCTGTTAACTCCTCAGCCCACTCAGTCAGAAGTCTCCCACCAACCATGTGCTATGGAACCATTCCTTCTCGTAAGCATAAGATGAAAACAAGATAAACCAAATAGGAATACACACAATACACCCCCCCAAAGAAGAAAAATCTTAGTGTTTAGAAATGGGATTTTTCCTGGGTGGTGGTGGCACACTCCCTTAATCTCAGCACTTGGGAGGCAGAGGCAGGCTAATCTCTGAGTTTGAGGCCAGCCTGGTCTACAAGAGCTAGTTTCCAAATAGGCTCCAAAGCTACAGAGAAATCAAAAAGCCAAACAAAACCAAAACCAAAACCAAGGAAGAAAGAAAGAAATGAAGGAAGGAAAGAAGGAAGGAAGGAAGGAAGAAGGAACTAGACAGGAAAGTAATGAAATTCGCAAGAGAGAATACATATAGAATAGAGAGCAGTTGAAAACCTCTCAGGCTGCTCCCAGGCCTCTGGCAAGGCTGGCCTTCTGCAGCTGGCCACCAGGAGTGCCGCCTGCAAGCTCTCCCTGTCTGTGACCGAAAGGGGGATCAGGGGATCACCAGGCAAGGAAGACTCACACTGTCCAATGCAGGCTAAGGATGTAGCTTTAGTGGAAGAATGCTTGCCCATCACAGAGGACTTCCTGGTCCCAATCTTTAGTATCAGAAAAAAAGAAAGCAAATCCACTGTCCTTTCCTAAATGCCCCCCTGGCCATTTGAGCCACCCCTTTTGGTCTCTCTTTGGCTCTAGCTGCGAAGTCTGGCGCTTAGGCCCTCAGTGCCTCTCAGACTTCTTTCTTTCCATGGGCTCCTCACCACACCTTTTCTCCCTTCCTGAGCTCGTCATCTCCCACTCTCCACTGGTCTCCTAGTCTCTCTGTATTTTCTCCAGTTACCTGTACCTGTGGTCAGGGAAGGAGAGGGACAATACCGGTAAAGACATACAGGAAGGGACATCCTGTGTTGCGTTTGGTTTGCAGTCTGTGGCTGCCCACCTCCCATTTCCCTACCCAGGTCCAAGGACAAAGAAACAAGTCTGAGTTTCAGGACTCCTGGGGACCTGCCGGTGACAGGACCTTGTACACAAGCCCCACCTCCAGCCCCTCACCCCTCTCACAGTTGGAGGCTGGAGGAAAGTTACTTGAAGCCTGGGAGACAGAGATTTGGAGAATTGCAGCCCCCAGATGCCCTGGGTGAGCGAGCAAAGGGGTTAGGGGAGGGGGAGCAGGTGCCTTCTCTCAGCAGCCAGCCAGGAGGGGCTAAGTGGCGTGGGGGGTGGCCAGACCCAGGCCAAGGCTTAGGACCCATCTGAGCATGTCGCCTACTAAGGAGGAGTAGAGGCGGGGGGAGGGGAGGGCGGGGAGGTGAATAAATAATAGGAAATAAAACTTCATGAAGCAGAAAATAAAAGGCAGATTATACAGATGTGGCAATTTGAAGGATCATTGCCTCTGTCCTCTTTTTAACTGCTGCATCTGGAGTTTTGAAGGCAGCTAATCCGCTCCCTCCCTCTGCCAGGTCCCCGCCTGGCTGGAGGCCCCCCCAGGGCCAAGGCACGTAGAGGGACAGGAACCTCAAACACCTCTGTCGGGGTGGCCTTTCCTAGGAAATGTGCGCCCAGCCGGGCCGGTTCAGTGTGGGAGAGGCTGGGCGGGTTGTCTGTAGGTGAAGCACTCAGCCAGGTGAGGGTGTGGCCTCGCCTGAGAGGGGAAGGTAGCATTTGTGAGTTCAGGAGTAGGTAGGCTATAGCACGTAGGGGGACAGGTGGGGTTGACTGGCCAGACCTGGATGGTCAGAAGCAGGATGAGGATGTGTGGTTGGCACTAGGAAGAAACCTCCTGCAAAGACGGAGTTTGGAAGCCCGAGACCGTCTATGCGGCTCCGTCCCTCTTTTCATCTAAATTCATTTGTTAAGCCTTAATTTGACACTGTGCCAGGTGCTATATAAACAGACATGGTCTCTGACTTTAAGGAATTTCCCAACTGAGACACACACACACACACACACACACACACACACTGATGCTTTGTCTATTTTATTTTAAACATTAATGTATTCCCCACCTTGTTCCCGGGAGGATTAGGGACAGCTCCCAGGATATGCAAGTAAGACATTATTAGATAGGTATAAAAAGACGTTGAGACCATGGAAAATACCACATGGGTAGGAAAGTGAACTCCGAGTGGTAGCAGAACCGGTTAAGACTCCAGGCGTGGCGTGAAAAGGAGACCATTGTCACATCGTTGACTCTCATTCTGTGTTCTGAGTCTCAGGAGAAACATTTCCCGTGGCACCTGGGGCGCTAAAGGAATTGATTTACCTTGCCTCTGATAAAAGAGAAGTAAGGGTGAGTACCTCAAAGATTCTGCGGCCAACTCAGGACCAGTTCCCCACCGGACTGCCCAGGGCAGCATCCATTAGGGACAGCCAACATGGACAATCACAGACCCAGAGATTAAGCAAAGATGGTCTCAATGCCCTCTGTCCTGTCTGTCACCACTGGGACATAGTTCCCATGGGTTCTGGAGCACAGGTGTAGGAGACGTACAAGGCCAGGGAGATACTAGTAGATGAAGTTAGTTCCAAGCTAAATCCCACCTAAGGTGAGGGTGATGATTGAATATAGGGAGGAAGAGGGGCAAGGACACGTGGGCAGGGCTCTCTGCAGACTTCAAATAAGGGAGGAATATCTCCTCTGCTCAACCCTGTCTTAGGTCCCCGATGGAAGGAAACAAAGAGGTCAGTGAGGCAAAGCCACTGGGTAAAATATGTTTGGGTCCCAAGGTATTGTCTTTCAGAGCAGGGGAAGAACTTTCTCTCCTTAGTACGGGGAGTCATAAGATAAATCTTGGGGAGGGGATGCTTAGTCAAATTGTGGGTGTAATAAGTGACATCTGTGTAATATTTGCCAGGTGTGAAATTCAGATGAGAAGTCTGGGCTAAAAGTTCCATTTTGTCGCTGAAGTTCTTCTGAAAGTCCTGAGTCAGCCAATGCGGACCTCTGAGGGTGCAAGCAGCTTGGAGAAAGCTGTGTTTAAAGAACAAACAGAAAGGATGCTGGAAGCATAAAAAAGGACCATGCAAGGAAGAAGAAGCCCCAGGAATAATAATTATTATTATGATGATTATTTTGTTTTTTTGAAACAGAGTTACTCTGTGTAACAGCCTTGGCTGTCCTGGGACTAATTCTTGTATACCAGGCTGGCCTTGAACTCACAAAGATTCATCTCTAGCTGCCTCCTGAGTGCTGCGATTAAAGGCCTGCACTGAAAAAACATTTTTTAAGATGTGTTTTCTTTTGAGCCTAGATATCAGATGCAGGAGTTCTTTTTCTTAAAAGGCTGCATTCCTCTTGGAGCAGAGCGATGAGAGCAGGGTGGGGGACACAGAGCAAAGAAGAGGAAAAGATAAACTGAAAAGTTCCTGCACCCCATAAGCCTCTCCTCTGAGGCAGCAATCCAAATAAGACCAAATCAAGGCGAATAAAAAGCTCAGGTTTAACACTCCTGGATGATTTTACAGCTCCCCTCCCCATCAAGAGACTGGACACACACACACACACACACACACACACACACACACACACGGAACTACTACATCTGTTTTCTCGGGACAGTTTAAATGCCCTGTGGGAGTGGTCTTGAGCATCTCTGGGGGTGGGGGGGTCATCCTTGGCAGGCTTTCTGAGATGCAACAGGGTTTGGAGAGAGATGGGGGAGGGGGCTGGGGGGGGGGTGGAACTTCCACCAGAACATTCCAGACTCTTTGGGTATATGGAAGCCAGGGGCTGAGGTGAAGCTTCCACCCAAACATAAAGAAAGGGAATAATTTTATTTCAGAATAACCGTAGGAGACCCAAGGAAAGTTTCATGGAAGGAGTACCATGTTGGTTGGAGCCGGCTTTGTCCCATCATGCATTCCTCCTAATTTGTGCTTTCAGAGCTCAGAGCACCTTAGTATCTGGTACCTGTCCTGTCTTTCAGGTGATACTGGCCTCACTCACACCACCTCCCAAAATGGAATTGATTTAAATGATTGACTCAAGTATGGACCCAAGGCAGCTAGACTCAGGGGTCTGAGATGGACTCTTCTGGGAAGAGGATACGTCTCATCTGTTAGATTTGCACTAATGGGAGCTATGAGGGTCCTCTTGGTACCCTGAGGGTTGCTCCCACTTCTAGATCAGGATCTGGAGCCCCAGAGGAATAAGAGAGAAGCTTCATCCATGTTCCAAACATGGACAGATGCTGCTAAAGCCTATTTGAGCCCAAATTCATTACTTGGAACCTCTGGGCAGAGGGAGAGTCAAGTGTAGAGGCCCAGCTCTAAACAAGATGGTTGTTTGGAGACAGGACTTAAGCCAAAGCCCAGGAAAGCAGGAAGACTTCATATGAAGCTAATAGTTAACCTGGAAGGCTTTCCTTCCAGGCTTTCCTTCTAGGCATTGTCTGAGGTGTTTACGTGCATAATTCCACTCCCTCCTCTGTGAGGTAAGTGGTGTTATTATCCCTGTTTTGTGGAGAAGCCAACAGAAATATGAGAGAAAGAATAACTGGCCCATGGTAACACAGCTAAAAAACAAAACAAACAAAAAACCCCATGCTGGTGGGATTCAATCTGAGGCAGTCTGACTGTGGGACCTCAGTGCAAGCCATGCAGATCATGTGGCCAATAGGGTCAGAGGTTGTTTGGTGTGAGTTTGGATGAAATCTGAGACGACAATGTATTTAATGACTGAAGATCATCAGAGGTCTTCATGGGTGTTTCAGAGAGGGCTGGGGTTAGGGAAGGAAGGAAGGAAGGAAGGAAGGAAGGAAGGAAGGAGAAGAGCCAGGTAGAAAGGGGAGTCAGGCAAGGAGGAAGCAGCTAGTAAAACTCAGCCATCTTGGGAGTTCATCACAGACAAAAGGAAAACCAGTGTCAGCCACAGGAAGCAACAGAGTCCAAAGAAGGCTTTTGATGTCCTCGTCCTATGGTGACATTGGAAGGCATCTGTCAGGCAAGACAACTGGACAGGTAGAAAGTGGCCCTCCTAAGAAGGGAGAAAAGTCCACACCTGCCTTGTAACCACAGCATTCCAGAATGGTTCTTTCTTCAGAGGAGAAAACAAGAGGAGAGCAGCTAAGTGGGCGAGCCTGTAACATGGCGAGGCACACTGGCAGCCAAACCAGCTGGAGGAAATGGTGTTATCATGTAGCAATGTACACCGGTCATTAGGAAGACTGGACTAGGGTGGGTTGGGAAGGCTGGGTTGTTCCAATACTGTAGGCTATTGTCTTTACATTTTACCCCTTTAAAATAATTTAGATAGACATAAAAGTTGCAAAAGCAGGACCATGGTTTGGCCCCCATCGGCCTCACTTATTCATCTCATCTTTGTTCTGTTTTGCTTGAGACAAGCGAAGCCCAGGCTAGCCTGGAACTTATTATGTGGTCCATAAACTTACTATGTAGCTGGCCTGGAACTCATGGTAATTCTACATCAGACTCTCAAGTACTGGGATTATGGGCATAAACCACCACACCTGGCTTATTCCTCGGAACGCAAGCCATGCGTTAGCATTCCTCTGCTTAAACACTGCTCTGCACAAAAGCCATATATCTTGGCTATGTTCAAGCCTTTCTGATCCAGACCCAGTGTCCCCCAACCCCATTTCCCTTGCTCCTTTTATTATGTCTTTTTATCTACTTTTAATTCTCACACAGTCCCCTTGTCACTAGTGTACAAGACATTGAACCCCTAAAGGACCCAAACCTTGGGCCACAGTGATTTCTTTTTAATCTTCCATGGTGCCAGACAGCAAATGTATGTCCCCTTACAGAAAGCTCTCAGAGCAGAGACCCAAGAACCAGGAAGAGGTTCCATCAGGCATCACCCTGGGCTGTACAGTAGTTCCAGGACCCTAGGGATTGAGCTCCCTTAGAAGGAAGAAGGGCTGGAGTCCAACATGACCCCATAGAAGCTGCATTCATCACTAGGAGCCTCCACCTATCCTCTTCTTCCTAGAGGAGACCCACACAGTGGATAGGTGGGAAGTAGACCTGCCCACCCCTGGAACTGCAGGTGGGGCTCACTCAGTTCTCACTGTCTCTGCCAATCAGACACAGCCTGCGGGGAGCCCTTGGCTGCATTCATAAAGCGGCAGAACGTCTTCTTCTTTGTCTACAGAAAGATACCAGCACCTCAAGCCTTTGCCTGGGATAGGTTTCCCCAGATTGTGGGAGGCGGGGCTTGGACCACTGTAAGTTTGAAGACATGGGAAATTCTGGTTAACGTGACGGCCCAAAGCTAACTTCCTTATTCTTAATAAGCAGGGCCTTTTAGCTAAGCACCCGGCCTGCCTAATGACTGGCCGGTGCATGCTTGCCCTCCAGTGGCCACATGTTAGAATTGCAGCCCAACCATCGCATCTCCAACTCTGCTGACTCTCCAGGTTGACGTGCCTAGGTTGGACAGCCTGGCATCATTGACCTGGCGAAGCCAGGCAGCCACAGTCTCCCTGCTCCAAACACACCAAATGAATTGGATGTTCTACACGAGCAAAAGAGTGTTGAAGCATCACACATGACGTGGACAGGCCTTTACTTTTTATTCTGGTATTAGATATCAGGACGAGTGTCTAATGAGGTCAAAGAACTCACTCACACACACTTAGCTTGTAAACATCAGTCCTGGGCCGTGCCCTACCTACCCGTGCTCAGTTTTCTTCTCAACACGATGAGAGAGTTGCCCTCTCATGTGACTGTTACCTCTGCTAGATCTCAGAGTTGCCTGAGAAAGCTCCAAACATGTACGTACATCTACCTGACAGGTCTACCGAGTCAAAGATCTCTGGTTGTGAGGCAGGAATAGGAATAGACGCTTCTCCAGCAAGATAAAGTGTATCATAATACTGACAGCTGGGAACCAGTGGGCAAGGTTGCCAGTTCACGAGGTCAGGGACATTGTGTTCAAATCCCCCAGCACTGGCCAAGTGAGGTGTCCCATAGCATCCGTAAAATGAAAAACACTGAGGGGTTGAAAATGTTTCTGAGCTTCAGTAGGTTTTAGTTGTGTGACTGGGGCACACACATGAGCACGTAGAACATTCTAGATACATACACAAACATATCATACAGGGGAAAAGGAAGATGCAGCCTGCCACACCGCAGGTAGTCCTGGCTACCTAACGCCCCCTTTCCTCACACACTTACACACATGTTTCTTTGGTAGGCTCTATTTATTGCACACCCATTGGATGCATGGACCAGGGACTCCCCTGCCACGGCCCTAAGGACCAGCCCCACTTTGTGGAGCTCCAAGTCCTCAGAGTGGTGACAAGCATTATCAGAAGGGAGGACGTGTGGCCCGGCAGGAAGGCAGGAGAGGTAACACGTCAGTGGAAGGGTAGGCAGCAGAGGCCCCCCCAGTTGGCCAGAAACCTCTCTGCACACATGGCTGAACAGAGACAATGGTAGCTGCTCCCTGAGCCCAGTCTCCTCCCTCACAGGCACAACCCTAAGTCCCTGAGTCTCCAGTACCTCCTCTAGAGAGCAGGCGTACCTGGCAAGAAGCCAAAACAAAGTATAAGGGGATTTCCTAAGGCAAGGCAGCAAATTCCTGGGAGCTGCCCTGGGAAGGAGAAAGAGGTCCAGACACCCTCAGGAATGTAGCCTTGAGAAGCATCGAGGGTGAGCTTTGGGTGGGGGGGGCGGTGAGGGCTGCAGAAGGCAGTGCCCCAAGTCTGGCCAATAACTCAGGTCTCTGATCTCCACTTTCACCACCAGGCAGACTCCCAAGGGGCACTGCCACCACCCTTTCACCTCCTCACCCTCCCCAGTGGTCTACACTTGAAGAACCACCCTCATTGCTCTCAGGAAACAAAGGCTCCTTGTTCCGAGAGCTCTACACGGAGCTCTAGAGGCCCCCACTCCTCCTGAGTGGCCTGACACAGGCCACAAGCTCAGCTCTGTTGATTAACAATCGGGCATGCAGTCTTCTCCTCTGCCCTGGAGGCACTGGCTGATTGGAGAAAGAAGCAGCTGGAAGATCAGAGGCCCGAAGCCCCACAGCCTCCTGAGCCTTTAACCTGCAGGGGCCTCTGTCAGAAGGCTGCCCTCTAGTAGGCAGTGCTGGAGTAACGCTGCTCCCAGGGTCACAAGACCAAGATGTGTGGCCCTATACTCTTGGAACCCTCCTCTGCCAGGTGGCCTAATTTTAAAACAAGATTGTTTTTGGTGATATGATTGATCATCCTGGCTAGACCGCCTCAAGCTACCTCCCAGAAACCCAGGCCCATAATGTGCCCAGGAGATGAACCCGCTCTGTGTTTTAGGGGATGGAGCACACAGGGGACAAATTCTGCAAGTGGAGATGCGTCTTCATGCAACCTTCCTCTCGAATGGTGGTCAGAGATAGGGTGAGAGAGGAGCTGCCATGGGGGAGATGGCAAGCAAGTACGGCAGGATTAAGAAAGTTCTCGAGAGCCAGGAAATGGAGGACGCAGGGAAATGAATCCCATCCTTCATCACCACGGTCCTGGAAATGTAAGGTTTCATCTCAGGTCTACCCCAGAGCAGGGATGGGTGTCCGTGAGCTGGCAACGGCGGCGTCACAACTGATGGCGGTTTCTCTTGGGAATGATCTTCCGGTAGGTCCTGCGCTCGGAGATGTTGCGTTTCACCTTGGCTGTGGTGGGCGCCTCATCCTGGTGCAGGGAGGGGCTGGAGTGGGACTTCTTCAGGCTGGGCTTGGGCTCCGGAGTGCCTTCCGCTTCCCTCCGGAGCTGATCTTCCCACAGAGCCAGGTCTCCCAGAGGAAAGTGCAGGCGGGACACCAGAAGCTGTACGTAGGTCTCATATCGGGTTTTCTGTAACACACGGCCAGATCGCTTTAGCACAATCCGGGCTCCTAAGCGAAGCTGCCAGGTGTTTGCAGCTATGGGGGTAGGGCAATGCCCTAATAGTTCTGTACTATTAAGCATCTATATGGAATGAGCCTACTGGGGTCTAACCACACACAGGCAACTGTGGAACATGATGCAGGCAGCTCTATCTGCTAATACTTTTTTTTGTTTGTTTGTTTTTGTTTTTGTTTTTCGAAACAGGGTTTCTCTGTAGCTTTGGAGCCTGTCCTGGAACTAGCTCTTGTAGACCAGGCTGGTCTTGAACTCACAGAGATTCGCCTGCCTCTGCCTCCCAAGTGCTGGGATTAAAGGCACGCATCACCACTGCCCCGCTTATCCACAAATACTCTTAAGGCCTCTGGGACTAGTATCTTTAAATCTAGAATATCATTCCCAGTTCACAACCCCACTGGATCCTGCCCTGGAAAGTTAGCTGGGTGTGAATTATTTTCACGTGGTTTATAAAGGATGAATTGGTCAATAGACACAGGGTCCAGATGTATAGATGGGTTGTGATAGCAACAAGCTGGGTCCTTACCTCACCCAAAGACCTCTGGGAAGTGGGGCAGTCATCACCATAAAAACAGCCAATAAGACAAAGGGCTGGGCAGGGACTTACTTTGAAAGCTAGAGAGGGAGTGGGCTACACAATGGCCGGGTGGGTATGAGCAGGAAACTTATTGATGATGCCCCTTTCTGGTCTCCAGCCGCCAGATGTCTGGCTCACTCTTTTCCCACATTGTGCCTTGCCAACCCTTCCTTTCTGGTGGATCTCCACCCTGATAAGGGTCTTTAATGCCTCTGAAGCTGGTACTTGGCATTAGGGTCCCAGAGTGTGCGCGAATACAAGGCCATGGCAGAACAGGGGTGGAGGTCAGAGGGAAACTAGAATTAATAGAATCAACTCCGACAGAGACCACGCATGAAGCACACATGTGCCTGGAGGGTGTAAAGGAACAGACCCACCCGGTCACATCATTTAATCTCTCCATACTTCAGTTTCTCCATCTATAAAATGAGACTTGTAGACTATCTTATACTATTGTTACCTATCCCAGAATCCTTAATTGAGATAATCCAGGTAGGCAATCAAAGCATTAGGTAGGCAATAAGAGGACTAATTTGGCCATATAGTTTTTTCCTTCATCTTAGGAAAAGCTGAATATACTCCTTAGAGGATAAAGTGTTCTTGGGATGAAAAGTAAAGGGTCCTTAGTGCTCACAGATCCCACTCCCTTCGCGTCCGCCCCTGCATGCTGTGTTCCTGGTTCTGAGACAGAGGCAGCCAGGAGAGGGCGGCAGAGGACCCAGCCAACCGGCGGACTGACCACCAAGCTGACACTAAGTTGCTCACCTCGTGTTCCAGATACTCCTTCCGCAAGCGGTACTCCTCCAGCTCGCGGCCTCGGCCCCGCCGTTCGGGCAGGTTCCTCTGCAAATCCAACAGGTCGTCAGAGGCAGCATCCAGGCAGTTCTCGTGGGATCGATGCTGCTCCTCCTGGGAGAGGAAGGTGAAGGAGAAGCTGACTCGTCTTCCGCCCTCTCGCTGCTCCCTGCCTGGCTCGAACTTCTGATTCAGATTGTGCAGCCTCCCCCGCCCCCACCCCGCATTCCTGGTCACAGGGTGCAGAGTGCTTCCCAGCTCCCCAATCTGTCCCATGTCTAGTGCTCTGCTTGGACCACCGCCTCCCCCTGCTGGACGACTGCTCAGCCTCCCCCCTCCTCGCATCCCTGGCTAGTTAGGGGAGGCAGTACCAGAGAGCTCTGGGCGGGGCTCATGGGTAGGATGGGCCTCACGAATCTACGCTGGGAGCCCACTGCGGCTGGAAAAGGGGGTGCCGAGTGTGTGGCAGCGGCCAGGTTGATGCGTGCAATCCAGGAAGCCATTTCCTTGGCAGTGCTGCAGGCAAAGGGAGTCGTGTGTCCCCAAGGGTTCCCCAGTCCCATCATCTGCCCTCCCCTCGCCTCAAACCTCTGTTGCCTCCCCAAACCAGAAACACAACTTTAGTGGGGGTGAGGAGTAGGGGGTGACTGAATTTTATCCGCCAGAGGAAAATCCAGGATGGTAATAGAGTTTATATCAAACGTCAAAAACAATCTCTGGTGGCATTCTAGAATCTTCGGTTAGCATACAAGGAGAGGAGTCAGCTGTTCTCACACATTCTATTGCATCCCCAGCACAGAACTTTCAAGTTTCCTGGTTAAGGTAGCCAGGCTTGGGACCAGAGGCCTCGCCACTTCCTCCTGCTCTAGGGAACTCACGGAGCTTGGAAGAGGTAGAGACGCCAGTCTGCAGTCCGAAGCTGGAAGACATATGGCTTCTTAGTGTAGTGGGTAGCAGGACTGGCTAGCGAGTGGTGCACTCCCACGGGCTCATCCACGAGATGTCCCACCAAACTCTGTCCATCCAGCCAGGGGCCCTCTCCCTGCCACCAGACACGGGGGCTCAGTGACAAGGTTGTCGGCAGCGCCCCCCGCCCCCTGCCCGCCCGTTCTGGACCTCTCATGATGCCATTAGCAGGATTCTAAAGAGCGCTGTAACAACCGGCATGCATCCAGAATGATGGCGCTCCGATTAGCTTTCCCTCCTGTGTCTGTAACCAGCATCCTAAGCGACCATTCCCAGTCTACAAAGTGCTTTTCCGTCCCTCTTCCCTGTCTTTTTTTTCTTCTTCTGGTTTTTCCTGTCTTCTTTACCCCAGCCCTGGGAAGCCAATAATACGCACAGGTGACTCCCTACCTTCAGGAAGTAGAGAACCATCCCTTTCAGTAAGGTGTGAAACATCTTCCAGCCTCGCTTGCCCCATGGCGCTGTCCCAAGAGGAGACACAAGGGTGGGTGGTGGCTCTACATCCAGACTCTATACAAGTCTGCACAGAGTCCTGGCACACCCCCCTTAGACTACCTCCAGTCCCTCACAAGGAGGTGCAGGAACACAGAGCATACCAACACGATGAAACGTACAATCAGAATAGACGTCGAAAGACTCCGCACAGAGATGAAACCAGAGGACCACAGACATATAAGCAGATATTCATGGAGACTCTCTCTCCCCAAACCCCAGGTACTCAGGAACAAACAATTCTTCCTGGCACCTTCCTACAAAGTGATGTGTTTGCCGGAATAGGGAGCACCAGGAAACCTTTTGAGCACCAATCCCCCTTTCTCTCTCTTCCTAATTTCCTCATCCTGGCCTGGTAGGGCAAAACCTATTCTAAGCTACTTGGCCAGAGGGAGGGCTGTTTTCCTGTGGTCATCTGTGGGAGCCCCACCGGGACAGTGTTAGCCACTATGCAGTGTTTAATCTGTGGTTCTATTACAGCGATCTCTGCTCTGGTCAGGCAGTTGCCCTGCTCAAGGGCTTTCAGATGCCCTGAGATTGAGCCCCAGTTGTCAAGTATGGCAGATTTTGTCCCTGCCTTTTATCCGTTCTGAGTGGATTCTGCAGTGTTATCTGCTGTGTAAGGGATGTGCTCAGACAATGTAAAAATCCAAACCCTCTTATCTTACAAGGTTTCATTTAGTTGCTACCATTTGCCAGAAGCTCCCTTATGCCTGTCCCTGCAGCTAGTTCTCAGAATGCCTCTCCCTCCCCTTGCCCCCATACTCAACACAGCCCCTCTTCCACCTTCACCTGAGACACTAACATGCTTGTCCAGTCTTCGCCTTACCACAGGGGTGCTGTGACCTGGGACTAGCCAGACCTAGTTTAGCTCAGCATTCAGGAAAGAAACACAGGTTGCTCATTCTTCTCTGCATCACAGCACAGAGCACAGTCCCCATGTAGAGTGCTCCCTGTGAACACCCTCGTACCCAGGCAGCAGACACTCACTCTTCTTGCCGTCAGCATCATGATGCATCTTCCGAGCCAGGAAGCCTTGCTTATAAGTGGGCACTGTGGGGTCCTGAGCCATCTGGAGGAAGGGGTTGCTTATCTTGCTGGCTGAGGGAGAGGGCTGGTCCTTCTCGGGTCTGGCTGCATCCTCTTCATCTCTGGATGGCAGAGAATCAGGGTGGGAGTGGTACCCTCTGCCTCATGGGGACTCAGCAACACCATCTCTACTGGGGAGGAATGCCACTGGAACCTCTTCAAGGAAAATCTCATCAAAGACCGATCAACCTATCAACTCCTGAAAACACTGCCGTCCCTACCCCTCACCAGCTCTGGCTTCTCCAGGATTACCCAAGCTCCTCTGTCCTCCCCCAGATTGGTCCAGCGCCCTGCCTCTGGCATCACCCACTCAGAAGGAAGACTGTGTAGGCCCCTGACCTTCTCCAGTTCTCAGGTGGGCAACAGTGAGTAGACCAGAGGCAGGGATGAAAGGCAAGAAGCAGAGGGAAAGGAACTCTCACTTACACAGCCCATTCGAGCTTCTCACTTCGGATAGACCAGTAGAGGGCCTGGAATAGAAGCATATAGGTGAGAGGAGGGTCTATGATACCTACATGTGTTTTGTTGGCAGACATTTGTGGGAGTATGTACTACCTCGTCCCTCTACCCCATCATATTTGGCCTTCTCCTGAGCAGGCAAACATTCACGATCCATTTATCCATCCATCCCTGTGCTGGATACTGGAGACATAAAGATATCAAAGCAGCCAAGGCTCTTCCCTGCACAAACTTAGTACATTCTAAAGTAGTCTTTTGAGAGAGAACATGATCCCCTCACCCACATACTGTCCTGTCCAGGGGTACCTGACAGAGGAGGAACGTGGCTGAACAACACTCACACAGTGCATATTTGGTAAATGGATGAATGAATGCTGGGTTAGAACTTTGAAGTAATGTATCTTGCTTGCTTCTATAGCCCTTGTTCTTGGCAAGGTGCTTGGGCCACAGGAAATGTTCAGAAACTTTTGATCAGCGAGTAGATGAAAGAGCCAGTGGTCCGGTTGCTCAGGAAGCATGAGAGCCAGGCATACTGCACAACACTTGACAACTTTCATTTCCTCTTGACACTGACATTGGGAGATGGTCATTTCTCCCAGAAGCAACTTGAGTTGACCGAGTGGCATTCTGCTCAAGACTAGGACTCAAACCGAGAACACCCAGCTCCCAAACCTGAGGTTAGGGTTTTCCATACATGGAACTTCGGGTCTCATGCATCCATTCAATACACTAGTACTTATCAGACTTTAAAGGGGGGTAACAATTCCCTGAGAATGTAACAAGACATTTTCAGGTGCATAGAGTGTGGTTCTGTAGGTCTAGAGATGTCACATTGTACAGCCAACAAGTCCCAAGTTACCACTGATACTACCAGACAGGGACACACACACCTTGTCCTCATAAGGACCTTTTTTTTTTTTTGGTTTTTTGAGACAGGGTTTCTCTGTGGTTTTGGAGCCTGTCCTGGAACTAGCTCTTGTAGACCAGGCTGGTCTCGAACTCACAGAGATCCGCCTGCCTCTGCCTCCCGAATGCTGGGACATAAGGACCTTTTATCCAAGCCATGTCTGAGCTCTACTTTCCTCTTGGACCTAGAGTTCCAGGCTGCAGACAGAGAAGACAGGGAGGGTCCTGGCCTTGGAAGGAGCCTTACCTTCAGCAGCTCCTTGGGGAAGTTCCTGCCATCCTGCAGCCCGCTCAGGTTGTTTATGAATTCCTGGCAGCTCATGCTTTTTCCAATGTTCTGTGGCCACGGAGAAGAGGGAGAGTTTGAACATTCCACCCTGATAGAATAGACCCTAGGTGGCCACTGGGGGAACTCCAGGGCCCTGTGTGGGCATATTCCCAGCCTCTTGTCCATTTTTCCTTCCTCACCATGCCATAGCCCCCTTCTAGGTGTTCTCCCGCTCCTTACCTGTCCATGCAGGTCTGTGTTAAGGAGCATGACGGCGCAGGTCAAGGTGTGTATAGAATCTGTTCCGAGGGAAGCAAGTACAGAGCTCATTGGAATCCGGACTTCTGTGGCTTCTGCCCACACTAAGGGTGACTCCCTCCATCTCTCCATAGCCCCAACACACTCCCAGAAGCTGTTGCCCAACGAACCCCAAGTAAACACAGGCTATTTTGATGCCACCCCCAAAGTCCTTCTGCCCCACCCTTGGCCCCACCCTCCATACCTACTGAGGGGAAGGCTCCAGGATTGCAGTAATGGAAGCGTTTGGAAAACTGGTAGAGAATCCGTTCCCGTTCCTGAGTCTCTCCACTGAGCACCAGGGCCTGGAGGAACCCCCTGCCCAGGAAAACCAGGATTAAGCAGAGCCATATCCCCCCAGGAGCTTGGGACCAGTGCCCTGCAGCTGTCCCTAACCACCCCCACACCCAAGTCCTGTCTCCTCAAAGGGCCAGAAGGCCTTACCGGAGGGCTCGGTCCAGGTTCTGTCCTTCAAACTGGAAGAAGGATAAGTACGCCTCAGCCACAGCCCTGCTGAAGTCATTGCTGTAGAGGGCAATGGAAATAAAGATGGTGTTGGGATCTGGTGCGGGAGAATTGTCTGTATTCTGTCAATCATGTTTTAAATAAATGCTGATTGGCCAGGCAGGAAATATAGGCGGGTCAACCAGAGAGGAAGTAGAGGTCGGGCAATGAGAACAGGAGAATTCTGGGAAGGAGAAAGCCCATTCTTCCCAGTTCTGCCCAGACCACCGAAGAAGCAGGATGTGACCCTGCCTGCCCCGCTGAGAAAGGTACTGAGCCATGTGGCTAACATAGATAAGGGTAATGGGTTAATATAAGTGACAAGAGCTAATAAGAAGCCTGAGCTAATGGGCCAATCAGTTTATCACTAATGCAGACTCTCTGTGTAACTTCTTTGGGGCTTACCGGCTATGGGAACTGGGCAGGACAGAGACCCCAACAAAGCAGGCCCTCATGTTACAGGGATCAGGCTGAGCTGCAGGTACAGAGGGGACCAAGGGTGGCAAGAGCTAAATGAGAGAAAGGTATAACCAGGCTAGGTGTCAGGTCCCAAGAAAGTAGTCAGTGGCTAGCCTGACCCTGCTACTTGGATCAGTGTTGGCAACAGGCCATGTGGGGTCTGGGATGGGTAGGGGGAGGAGTCAGGAGTTTCAAGTGAAACTGGGAAGAAACAGAGCTGGCCAAGAATGGGGGTAGGGAGGAGCCAGGATGGAGATAAAGGGATGAGAGGTAGTGATGGTAGTGTCAAGGCTGGGGGCAGGGGCGTAAACACAGGGGATATTGGTCAGGGAAGGGGAAGAGAGAGATGGTCAGTGGAGGAAGCCTATGGGTAGCTCCCTCCTGTTACTGCCTTACCCTTGTGTCTCAAAAGCTCCTTACTTCTTGCGTAGGTGGGCAGCCACTTCAGACTTCCGGAAACCATCCAGCTGATAGAGACGCAAGGCTAGGTCCCAGGCCTCCTTGTCATTTTTGATGTTATTAGCCAACTTGGCTCCAGATGATGGCCTCCAGCCTTTCTCTGGAGATTGAGCTTGGGGCATGGGGCTCTCAGGAAGCCTAGAAAAATCCATTGGTGTCCTCAGACTCACACTTGTGCAGACACGCATGTTAAGTGTCCTCCAAGGACATAGGAAGGAGTGGCCAGAGCTCAGGGTTAGAACTATGATGCCTGGGCCTTGAACGGTGGGGTCTGGAGAAGTTGAACCCAGGTCCTCAGCATGAAGAGACTGGGTCAAAGTTGGGCTTGGGCATGGCTGGGCTGGACAAGGAGATCTTGGAGAAGAGGTAGTGAAACAAGACCCAGGGGATTAGAGCCAAGCTGGTGCCACACCTGCCCAGGTTAAGCCACAAAGATATCTCAAGCTTATCTCACCTTCAGTGGTAGGTCCTTTAAGGATCTCAGTGGTGTGTTGAGGTAGTGCCCTGACTAATTTTATATCAACTTGACCCAAACTAGAGTCATCTGAAAGGAGGGAGCCTCGGCTGAGAAAATGTCTCTGTAAGATCAGTTGCAAGGCATTTTCTTAATCAGTGATTGATGGGGGAGGGCCCACCACCATGATGGGTGGTGCCATCCCTGGGCTGGTGGTCCTGGGTTCTGTAAGAAAACAGGCTGAACAAAGCCACGGAAGCAAGCCAGTAAGCAGCTCCCCTCCCCTCCTCGGCATCAGCTCCTGCCTCCAGGATCCTGCCCTGTTTGGGTTCCTGTCCTGACTTCCTTCGTGATGAATAGTGCTGTGGAAGCATGGGCCGAATCAACCCCTTCCTTCCCAGATTTCTTTGGTCATGGTGTTTCTTCGCAGCACTAGGAGCCCTCCCTGACAGGTAGGATTACTTCTCTATCTGCAGCCATCCTCAAGCCTCTACGCCCCAGCCTCAGCCCCATACCCAACTCTAGAGCCCCGGTGGACATAAGGTATGAGGATCATGTTGAGAACAGGAAGTCTGGCTTTAGGAATGGCAAAAAACTGGAGGAGTCAGAGGAGGTTTCTGAGGTACCCCTTCCCTGCCTGACAGCTTTTACCATATAAATGGCTGGAGACCTGTAGAATAGGCATAAACAGACCCAGACAAGTCACATCATAGCGAACACCTGAAACTAAGAATCTCAATCCCAGCCCTACCTCATGCCTGTTCCCCTGAAACCTTACAACCAGTTGTCTGGTGTTGTATGCATTTACATATTCGTTATCTGGATTTCCAGCTAGGGAGTAGAACAGGTAGGGAGTAGAACAGCCCTAACCTGGAAACAGTCACTGAGACATGGCTGATCACTGGAATTCACCCAGCAGCCTCCTCCACACCAACGTGCGGGTCAGTGGGTGGGTGCTTTGCTGGTAACTCCCTGCTTCCTAAGCCTCCTCAACGTCTCACCCCTCGGTAATAAATATAACATAAATACATCCGGAGCATAAATACAACAGAGAGTCACCGAAAGGTGGAATTCAAAACTCCGGGATTTCATGAAGTCCATGAAAGCAGTGCTAGAAGTCTGTAGGAGTCAAAAGGAAAACCAGCGACGGTGGGGAGGGACAACCCCACTGAGCAGCTGAAGATGAAGAAGTAAGAATAGCTAGGCACTCATCACATCTAGAGAGGATGATCTGGATAACCTAGTCAAGGAAGTCCCAAAATATGATTTAACAAGCAACTTTGTCAATAGTATTCTTGTTAAGACTCAATAGGAAGGCATATTGGGGGAAACACTTCATAATGTGGAATTGTGTACTTTAAATCAGCAAATCATATGCTATATGAGTTATAGCTCTATAAAGCTATAGTTTAAAAACGTCTTCATGTTCTTACTATGAAAAGTCAAGTATAAAAGAGTGAGGCCAGGGAAATCAGAATTCCTACTGTTAAACAGGATACTAATTTTATTTATACTGTATCTGGTGTCATCTACCCAGGTAAAGTCCAAGTTATTCCTGTTTATTCCTTCATTTTCTCTGGAAGGTTGTCATTTTAGGTGAACTGTCTTGCTTTGGCCTGGGGTGGGATTTGCTTTCATCTTTGGTACAATGAACCCGCCTTTTCAGATTTCAAGTCTTCCAGGGCAACAAGGCTTCCAGATTCACAAAAAAAGGATGTTTTTTGATTGTGACATCAACTGACCACCCAAGGGTCCTGAAACAGGAGCAGGGTCCACCCTGTAGTTGCCACACTATTGGGTTCATGGTCTGAGCTCCAACTGGCTTCTGTTAGTCTCTTTAACATGGCCCCTATTTAGTAATCCAGAAGAAAAACCCTTTTACTATCTAGACTCAGAGGGGCTGAATGCCTAGAAGCAGTGTGCTGGGGCAGGGAGTCACCTCAGTAGGCTTCTTTGTGGACTTGTTCCTACCTATGGCTGCAGTTCCGAAGCGACACAATTCCTGCTGTGGGCTCCAAGATCTAGTCTACCAGTCCCAATCCAGAGTTCCCTTGCTGAGATCCAGGCAGAACCTGGACCAGACACGTTAGTGAAGTTCCCCCATTAACACCAACTTCACAAACAACCTTTAATCCCTACTCACTAGCTCATACCCACAATCCTCCAAGCCTTTACAGGGCTTCAGTCAGGATCCCCAGACTTCCTCCCTTCATCCTTTCCTGGTGTCAGGATGGGGACACTGGATTCTGCTTCTGTATGTTTAAGTCTTGACTCTCTGTAACTCTCGGCTTTTAAACATTCCAGTAATTCTGAAAGTGTGCTCATGTAATCCGATATAATCCGTGGACTGAAGTAAGCATTAGCACATTCAATTCAAAGTGCGTTTCTCATGCTACACTCAAACCAGGGCATTCTTATCACAAGACAAGGAAGGGCCCAGGAGTCAGCTAGCCTGAGACTCACCCTTCTGTAGAAGTCAAGCGAACATGGTTGCAGGCAGCTGAAGCTTCCTCAGTCCTGGCTGGATCTTCACACTCTGCCTCCTGCCTTAGGTTTGGGGTTTCCTCTGTCTCCTCTATCTTCAGGGAACTTAACTCAGATTCATCCTCCTCCAGGAGCAAAGAGGGTGAGGCATCCTGTGGCCACTCGGAGTTATGGAGCTGGACTTGTGGACTGTCCTCCTGGGAAGACATGGGGTAGGGCCTGGGGCGGCCCTCGGATTCTGGGCAGCTGGGCTCCAGTGAAGAGGTTTGGCTTCCCCAATGGGCCAAAGTGCAGGGTATGGGCTCCTGGAAGCAGCCAGCATCCTTCTCACCTGAGGAACGGCAGGAATGAGCATGCTCAGGACTGGAGGCAGGAGAACAGCTAGCCGCTGCCTCCAGACCTCCTTCCCTTGGGTACCTCCCTGGAACTGGGCAGGATGTCCCATTTTACTGCAGACAGTGATCTCTCTCTGTCTATCTGGTGGCAGCTCTCAGGACTCCAGCCCCCAGACACCTCAGGATTCAGGACTTTTGCTGGGCCAGTAAGACCCAGACAAGAGAAATTCTGTGTCTTGTGTACAGCCCTTCATTCTATCAGTATTGGAAAGCTCATTTTATTTATGAAGGCATAGAAGAGTTCATCTTAAGTATGTCTGGCTCCAACACGGTGCAATGAGTCCAACAAGGACCTTGTCTCCACTCTGAATTCCAAAGCACCCCCACCTCTCAGTTTCCCAGATCCCCACACTGGATCTCACCTCTGTTCTGGGAGATAAGAGGTTCCTGGGGCCAGGAAGGATCTTCTGCCTGCTGGTACTTAAATACAGGTGGAGCCAGATCCGAGAGGCTCTGGGGTGTCTGTGAGCCCTGGGAGTCAAGGGAAATGAATGGAGAAGAATGGAAAGAGCTGGAATGAACGATGTCAAGACTGCATGGAAGCCCCTCCCTTCTCCCAAAGCCCATGGACAACAGTCTGGGTTCTCAGTTCAGAAGAGCAACTGTGGATGGGGAGAGGCACCACGCCATAGGAGCCCTGGCAAGCAGTGCGGCTAGGGTTCTTCACCGATGGAGAAGGTAAGGCACACAGGGGAAGAGACTTACCCAAGGCTGCGTAGGACACGTAGTGATGGCAGGTCTAGGGTCAAATCCAAAGTTATCTGATTGCTGGATCAATTTGTGGTTTGTGGAAGGTGCCTTAGGTGAGCCAGGGCTAAGACCATCTTCCAGAGAAGTCTGAAAGAAGGAACATTCGATTTGCCCACAGAATTGTTCCAGGCCCTTCCCCATTTCCTCCTCATAGGTTGCCTAGATGACTCCACGTGTGGCTGCTCCCACCCCAGATGAGGTGTGTCACAGGAAGGATGACAGCCAGCCCCACCAGGGCAGGGCTCCCAGGCTTCCCACTAAAGACCTAGAGCCTTGGAAGGAGGTCCTGGGATGAGGCATTGCCAAAAGACTGCAGGCCTCCGATCGCCACCGTTCTTTGGGAGTGGAGAGATTAGGTTACAGCCTTCTCTGCCATCTTAAGTTCCCCTTATCTATAAAGCAGAGAATTCTGGGAAAACTGTCCCCTGCTGGCCTCTTATAGCTTGTGACAAACCCTGATTGAAATCAAGGCTCCTATGTCATTGTCACAAGGGCCTGATCTACTGACCCTGCCTAACAGGAAAATGAAGGCTTCTGAGCTTGAGTAACAAGAAAATCTCTCAAAAGACAGCTCTCTGTTTGGGGACAAAGGTCTTCTTAGACAGCTCCGTGACAGTTAGAGATGTCTGGGAGGTAGGAGGGAGGATCCCAGAAAGGCTTGGAACACCATGAAGGGAGGTGTTGCCTGTTCTCTAAGTCAGTCATCTAGTCTTAGCCCCTTGAAGCCGGTAACGTGGAGACTCCTTGGAGTTAACAGCTTCTGTGTTCCAAACGACATTATTGTACTGATAAAATCTCTCATTATTCTGAAGTCTACATGAGTTGATCTTTGTGTGTGAGAGGATGTATGTGTGTCTGTGCCTATGTGTATCTGTGTTGTACAGAGAGACATATTTCTATGTGCTCTGTGTCTCTCTCCTCTCCTCTCCTCTTCTCTCTCTCTCTCTCTCTCTGTCTCTCTGTCTCTCTCTGTCTCTCTGTCTCTGTCTCTCTCTGTCTCTCTCTGTCTCTCTCTCTCTCTCTCTCTCTCTCTCTCTCTCTCTCTCTGTCTCTCTCTGAGTGGTGCTTTCAGGTGAGCATGCCCAACATGCAGAAGACAGAGGTTGATGCTAGTGTCCTCCTCTGTTGCATTCTACTTTATTTTTAGACAGAGTATCTCTTATTAAACCCGGGGCTTGCCATTTTGGCTAGGCCAGTTGGCCTTTGAGATCCTGAGATCCCCCTGCCTCCACACTCTTCCCTCCAGTTCTGGGTTATAGGTATAGGTGTGCATTGCCACACCCAGCTTTTACATAGGTTCTCAGGTCCATGAACTTTACTACTGAGCCATCTCCCCAACTGCGTCCACAAGAGTCAGTTTGATGTTCTCTCACCCTAGATCTCCCCAAACTCTACCTTCTGAACAGTGTCCTAGGCTTGTGCCCCTTGAAGAAGGCCCTCCTTGCCATGTCCCCAGCACAGCCCTCAGCTGGCTTCCTCAGCCAACTTACCTCACGCTCCAGACCAGGAGGTACTGTGGGAGCCCCTTCAGTGGACCCTAAGGCCAAGCAGGGGTGCAGCTTATAGGAAGGCACAGGGAATGGAGGGGTGGCACACCCACTATGATCAGCAGAGTTGCTCCCCAAATCCAGCTCACTTTCTGGCCTCCAGAGCCCTGTGTCTTCTTGGAGTGAAGAATCCAGGGCCTGAGGGCTATGAGACTTCATCTCTGGGTGGGAATCTGGGTACCCCCAGGAAAAGCATTCTCCTTCAGTACTGGTGTCTGACTCAGGGCTCTCCAGAAAGAGGGGATTGTCAAAGAAGATGCTGTCCTCCTCAGCACCCCACTCTGGGGAGGAGCCTGGCATCTGCCCCCTTGGCCAGGCCTGGTTCTCCTCCTCAGGCTCACCGCCGTCATCTCCAGAGTCTTCATCCTCCTTAGGCAGGTTGGGGCTCAGGCCCACATCCTCAAGGAAGTCCTTAGAAGGTGGGGGGATGCAGCACCTCAGTTCTGCTCTGAGTCCCTCTGTTTTCTCCAGCTCCTCCTCCAAGTCCAGGACACACATCTGGGCCTGCAGGATGCCAGCCCAGAACACCACCTGTGCGGATGAGCTCTGGTTCTGCTGCGGGCTCTCCAAAGAGCAGCTGTCCCCCCTTGGCTGTGGTGATGCTGGTGTCTGCCTGGCCTCCCCCTGGAAAGAGTAACTTCCCAGACGAGTAGGCTCCGCATCAGAGCTACCAAGATGAGCATCACGCCTGGTGGATTCTGGGGGGTCAAAGGGCCAGGAGTGTTCCTGGCAAGGCTCGGAAGGGCATGGATGGCTACGTATTTCATTTGGACATGTCCCTGGGTAGGGCTGTAGGTTGTCTTCCAGGCGGATGTTGAGAAATTCCCTGGGCCTGGGGTGGTCTGAGGGTCTATTGTCACCCATCATCCAGAGAGCAAAAGCTGAGACGAAGCCCTTGGCAGTGTCTGTTTTCACAATCCCATTTCATGAATTAGTAGGCGCACAAGCCACGGTGCGAACTGGAAACCCACATCCAGCCTGTAAATGCCCAAAGGGAGCATAGATTAGAGAAGGACCACAATCCACACAAGACCTGTGTCCAAAGTGCTAGACACGTTCAGAACCCATGTCCAGGGCATCTGCTAAGGGACACTGCCCTCTCTGCCCTTCCATGGGAAAGGGGGTACCAGACATGCCCTGTGACCTCACAACTTCAAACTGGCATCAGAATGGTGCTTATTCTAAAGACACCCATCTCTTGGTTGAAGAGGTCCTCAGCACGAAAAGAATGCAAGGTCAGCTCAGGTCTTTCTCTTGGGAGCTGGATCAGAGAAGGCAGAGATGGGTAGGTGGGGGCAGAAACAGCTAGAACACCTCAGGGCACCAAGAGAGCAGAAGAAAGCCAAAAAGACTTGGAAGCCAGAGTGAGCATGAATCAGACATAGGCTATATAGCAAGTGGCAAGGAGCAGCCGGCCCCAAGCCAGCAAAGCCACGCCTGCCTACCTTCTCAGAGTACGGGTTCTGTTTGTGGGCCTGCGCCATGGACAAGGCCAGCTCCTTGGTGGATTCCTAATGTGCTATGTGCAACTTAAGGCAGAAGCAGCTAAGGGGTTCCTCACTCACTCAGCCTCATGAAGGAGAAGCTCCAGCCCCTCCGCCCCCACCAAGGAGCACAGTGCTTGTTTCCTAAAGGGGAGAGTCTTGACTTCCAGAGAGGGTGAGACCAGAAAGGAACGGCCATGTGTGCCTCAGGTTTCAATGAGAAGCGAGATTTCTGGTACATCACTCCCTCTCGCAGTTGAGGTGGGCCCCTCAGCAGACCCCCAAAGGAACATAAGGGATGTCGCTGAGAAGGAGTCTCCACCATCTCCACCAGTGTGAGATGCATGGTTACCTGGCTGGCAGAGTGGCCCCGATCCCTCTTAGTGACGGGCTTGTTTTCATCCACTGGATGCTGAAACTCATAATTTGGGACCTGCTTCCCTCTTGTGTTGTCCCCAGGAAGTGCAGATCCAAGTACACAGATGTGTGACGTGTGTTTCCAGTGTTAAACACACCCCTGGCTTCATCAAATGTTTCTTTAATTTCCTTCTGTCTTACCTTCTTCAAACATAATTCCTTCTGTTTTACTTTCTTCAAACGTAATTCTATCTCAAAAGACTGGAGGTGTGCCTGAAAACTGTACTAGTGCAGTCCAACAGATGATAATCCTCAGAGTTTACACACCAAGGTTGGGTGGTACCTACCTACTACTTAAGGTTACCTGGAAAATAGCCAGGGGGTCATGGTGCACACCTTTAATCTCAGCACTTGGGAGGAAGAGGCTGGCAGATCTCTGTTAAGTTCAAGGCCAGCCTGGTCTACAAATCGAGCTTCAAAGCTACCCAAAGAAATCCTGTCCCAAAAAACAAAACAACAAACAAACAAACAAAAAAATTACCTAAAAGGCACGGCTTTGCATGAGGGAGAAATGGTATGGGACTAATATGGATGTCAGTCTCTACCTTCAAGGCATCTTTCTAAAAGACCCTAAAAATAGTGTCCATATCTGGGTTTCCCCATTCCCTCTGTCCTGACACCATGTTCTGTTTCTCACTTTATTATAATATAAACCTGGAGTTGCTCAGTGATAATAAAGTTCTGGGATTTTAACATCCTGGGAAGGGCCTCTGAGCAGGCTGCAAGTCCCTCTACTGTTGTGGGAACTCTTCCAGCCAATAGTCTTTAAGATACTGGCCTGCCTTGGGCATGGCCTCGTCCTATAGGTGCAGATGAAAAGCGTGCATGCCCCTTTTCTGCTGGATTCAGCGCCAGTTCCCAGCGCATGTAGAGGACTGCGGAGCGCTACCCTTATTGTGAGTTTATCCCCAAATAAATAAACCTTTGTTATACTCCATTCCGGGCTCTCGTGGAACTGTTTGGTACAGCTACACTCTACGGTTTAGTGATAAGTCATTGTCTCCCAGACAGACAGATTTCCAGACAAAGCAAGACTACCGCCTGTAGTTAACCTCTGCTCTGAAACAAGAGGATTGAACTCGGTCATGCCCGTCAGTCTTCTCCAGGTGTTGTGGGTTGGCCTCCACTCTGCCCCCTTGTTTCCGTTCTTATCACATCTCCAACCTTGGACTACAGGCTGAGGACTTACAGCCTTTGCTAGGTATGACAGAAGGGCAAGGTGGGCTGCCTTGTTCCCCATGCAACTGCTCATTTCTGCCCTGACCGCTCTCTGTGTCAGAGGCCTCAGACAGTCCCACTTCTGTTAAGGAAGGGATACATATGCCTTAGAACCTGCTGTAGTTCGGACCCCCAGAGGTTCATTCATTACAGTCTTGTCTCCAGCTCGGCACTAGTGGGTGGCACTAGAAACTTTACAAGACTTCCCCTAGAGGGAGGGGTCATTGGAGGCATCTGGGCATGTAGCCCAGGCGATGCACTTACTCTCACTACAGAATTCACTTGATGGGACACGTGCAACTCTGATCTTGGGAATGGGAAGAGGGGCACCAAAACTTAGAGGGAATTCCGTGTGTCTCTTTGCAAATAGGTACTTAGACATAAATACATGCATGCATACATACATACATGTGTATAAAGCAGCAATAATGGAATATGCTCATGGCTACCATGGGCATCATTGAATTTTGGGTTTTATTTGGGTTTGCCCTCCCAAAAGAAATCCAGTGTTCCTCCCTGGAAATTTTCAAAGATGGGGGAGGAGGGGAAGGATGGGAGAAAATACAGTTTTCTATACACCAAAGAGGAGAGAGCAAATTTCTGAGATTTGGTATCTGAAGGACTTAGAGAGAGAAGGGCCTAGGAGGTCAAGGGAAACTGAGGTAAAGGGGAAGAGAGGTGAGTTAAGAAAACCCAAAGGCTGCTGGTTGGTATGCGGTTTGACTGAGCCACGATTCTTTCAAAGCAATTAAAGTCAACCAGACTGCATTCCACACTGCTCTATTTAAACTCCCAGAGGGCTCTTGTTGCCTGTAAGTAAGCTTGGAACAGGCAGGTTCCCTTGGGCTTCCTGACCACTGGGGAGTCTCATTACTGGGGTGGTGGATCATGTTCTCCCCAGACCCACCCACAGATTTCTTGGAATCATATCATTATCTTTTAGTTCAGGTGGGTCAAAAATTCAAGACTGGTTTTGACTGGAGATGTTCAGGTCTCTTTATATGATCCTGGGGTTCCAGAGCCTGAAGACGGGGCCTCAGTTCCAGGAGGCCAGGTCATGTGGGAGGCGTATATCTTCATGGTGGGGTTGCTAAATTAGGCAGATAAACACCTAAGGGATGTGGGCAAGAGATGAGCATTTATCATGTACAAAGCCTTGGGTTCATACCCAATAACGATTTTAAAAGAATGAAAAACAAAACAAAACCAAATTCCAGCACTCCCAGTATCTGTGACATGCTTGAAACAGCCTACGACATTATCCGACAGTCACATTTAACTGAGCGGTCTGTTTTATCTGGCACCCGAACGCCATGGGAGAAGGTGCAGTGGATGTTACCTCGCCCCTACAAAGGGACCTACTTATCCAGCTGTACAGGTCTCTCACCAGGCTTCCCATGAATGAGGCAAACCCAAAGACCCACTTCTCTCTAGCAAGGAAGCCAAGGCTTGGGGAGGTCCACAGTTTTCTAGGTGGCTCAGCAAACCAGTGAAGGAGCTGGGGTCCGGACGCAGGTGTATGGTTCCCCTAAGCCACACTTGCTTCCTACCCACAAGTCAGTGAGCTTCTTCCTTTCTCTAGCTTCCTACCAGAATGGATGAGTCGGATGACCGGCGGGGTGTAGTCCTTCTGATGGCCCTAGCGGTCCTCCCGCCTCCGCCATGAGAAACAAGAGAGCAGAGTACATGCATACCTTAGGCATGCTTCTAGAATTTTCTTGACTTTTCCCACCTCCCAAGTTCAGTGAAACCCCCCCACCCCCGCCCATCTTTCTTACGTGTATTAGTTTATTTTGTATTTGCGTGTAAGGGCAGCTTGGAGGAATCATTTCTCTCCTTCTCCATATGGATTCCAGTGATCATACTCTGCTCCTTGGGCTTGGTGGCAAGCTCCTTTGCTGACTAAACTCTTTGGCCAGACCAGTAAAATCTCTTTCAAAATCTCTCATTTCAGCAAGGCAAAGATTCGGCAGTAAAAGGCTATGCCTCCTAAACTAGGTTCTGTTGACTCTGAATAAATAAAGTGGCCCTTCAATTTCCGGAGTGCTGGGATTCCTCCAGAAGTTTAAGGACACATTCTGCGAGGTGCAGGAAAAGCCTTCGAGTTCCAGAAGCTAATGTGAGGAGTGACCAGGCAGTGAGGTAGGAAAGGGAGCCGGGTTGCTGCACTGTGTGCCTTCTGCCTCAGTCTTGAGCTCCGCATTTCAGGTGATTTTCACTAGGAGGGTATTTTTTCAGGAATGATATTGCTAAGCTGGACATAGAGCTGGTGGAAGGCAAGTGACACCCGGGGACCAGGAGGTCAGTCCCTCTTACTCTACCCTAGAGCTTCAAGGATTTTTTTTTTCTTTTGGTTTTGTCACAACACGGTCCTCTTATGTACCACCTCTGGTTGGCTTTAAACTCATGGGTGATACTAACACCCCTGCCTCATGAATGCTAGACTTTCAGGGGTGCTCTGGCACACCTGGTATATACGGTGTTGGGGACCAAACCCAGGGCTTTGTGTATGTTAGGTAAAGACTACCAACTGAGCAACATCCACAGTCCATAAATTTTTTTGGTTTTTGGAGGGAACAGAGGACACCTGGATTTTACTTTTTTTTTTAACAATGGATTTGCTTTTTACTCTTGGCTTACAGATTTAGGTTTCTGTTCTAGCTTAAGAATGGAACCTGCCTTTAATCCCAGCAGTTGGGAGGCAGAAGCAGGTGGAGCTCTGTGAGTTTGAGGCTAGCCTGGCCTACAGAGCTAGCTCCAGGACAGCCAGGGCTACATAAAGAAACCCTGTCTTGAACAAACAAACAAGAGAAAGAACGGGAGATCGAGTATGGAGACAGTCATTCCTGAGGAGGAAGGGTGACGACCTGGATCAGGGTGACAGTGAAGAATCTGATGAAGAGGCTCACAGACTATAATCACAGCCTAAATCTACAAAGGCCTGACCCTGTGACAGGGAGACTTCATCTGGTCCCTTATCTGAAGAATAAGGAAACTGGACTGGAAGGCCACCCAGCAGGTTTGCCGTGCAATGGGACTAGTCTGAGAGCTGACACTAGGCCCGGGCCTCAGAAGATGAGCAAGGAATTGTCACGTCTCTGCAGCCCAACTCGGTTGCGCTGCCATTCACCCAGAGAAGCAAAAGTAAGCAAAACACACACGCACGCATGCACACAAACACACACACGTGTACACACACACACACCTCATTGTCAGGTTCATCTAGATGCTCATATTGTCAGCTCTTGGCCTGCTGAAGGAGACAGCCCTCAGACCTCTCTGTCTGGAATATGACACCTCCCTATACATACACACATACACATACATGTGCACACACACACACACACAGAGACACACAGACACACACACTATAATTTAAGCTAACAAACTTAGTAAGTCAGTCTGCTTCCTTCCTTTGACCCCATAACAGCCCTGACCCTTCCAGAGACATAGGAGGTGAGCTGTCATGTCGGTGTGTAGCTGTGTCCCTGGGGGGAGGACATCCACAACCTCCAAATCAGAAGACACCCACAGCAAATGGAGCTTCCTGGAATGGAGGGACAGGACTGCTTCCTCTGCCTGAACCTGGGCCCAGAGCACTGTGAGAACTGGTTAGGGGAGGTCCCACATCTTGCTCCCAAGGGTGCCTTCATGCAAATGTAGGGGGTAAGGGCCCCCCATAACATATGGTAAAACCAGCTCATGCTCACAAAGAGAGCAAGGGATGCTGGTTGGGGAGCTGACCTAAATCAAAGCACAGGAGCAGCTGTGAGCTCAGAAGGTGAAGGACCCCTAAGAGGTCAAGTCAGACCTCCCCTTCCTTGGGCCTCTCATCCAGGATCGGGGTCATGCTCTCTACCAGTGGTTACCTATTCATAGCTGGAGGAAGTACTAAGATGCTCCGTAGTCCCAGAGGGCTGGGGACGCACTGCTTGGAGCCCATTCTTTCAATAGTCCTGGTCCTGATGAGACAACTGTCTCAGCCATTTAGTAGAAAAAAGACTTTAACTATGGAATTTCAGGCCCTGGAAGATGGAAGCAGCTGAGGACCAGTTCCAAGGGGCCCTAATGGGCCTACAGTGTCTCATAGAGGGACATTTGGGCGAGTGACACATCAGGAAAATAGTCCTGAATCAAGGCTAAACACGTTGGAGGGGGGGGGGGCTCCTTCTTCTAACTCCAGTCTCTTTGGGTGGCGCCGGAGTATAGGGCGGAGCAGGGAGCACCTAAGGGCCGAAGCCCAAACACCATTTGTACAGTGGCCACACCCAGAACAGCTCCTGCACCCTCCTGAGTCCCTAGCCTTCTAAGGTCTACAGTCAAGAGCAGTCGGGACCTCAACCACAAGAGCCATGAAGACTTAAGGCAGGTAGCCTTGCCTCTTTACCTTACAAGTTTCTAGAGGCCCCGAGGAAAGGAGGGAGAAACAGACGTCAGAGTAGGGCCAGATTGAGAGTCAGCCAGACCAGAGGATAGATAGCGTGGGGGGAAGACAGGGGAAGGCAAGGGTCCTGTGAGGTCAGACTTGTATCTGGTATCCAAGTAGTGACTGATCAAGCCCAGAAACTTGTCTCCCTTCGGCGCACCTGTCCCTAGCCTCAACCACAGGGGCCCTCATAAAACTCTCTATTTCCTTGTCCCCTAACCCAAACAACCCCAGCTCCACCCCTGGTAAGCCCACCTAGCTCACCTTTAGGGACTAGAAGTTAGGGGCTCTCCTGGACTCCCCTGCTCCGGGAACACTTTCTGTTGCTCAGTTGCCCGCCTGCGAATGTGGTGGCTGACGCTTCCGACTTCCGTTCCCCTCACCACCGTGACACACACCCCTCCCGCTCCCCAGGGCTCCCCAGCCCTCAGAACAGCTCAGTACCTCACACTTCCTGCCCACAAGACAAGGGCCTCCACTTCCGGCTTCAGCATCTCCCAGCGCCCCATAAACTGTCTATGCTGCCTGCTCCTTGGAAGCTGCTACCCTGGAACACAATCCCAGAAAGAACCTGCCACAGATTGGCCTTCTCCCCAAGGACGCCAGGGCCTTGGAGGAAGGGGAAGATGAGGCCTGGGCTGTGAACAGGCCCCTCCCCCTTCCTCCCTGTGGTTTTGCCCCAGGTTCTGAGTCTGCCTTAGCTAGGTCTCCTGGAAGGTTACCAGTGGAAGACAGAAGGGTCTCAAGTCAAGCATTTTGTTTTTCACATATGACATTTCAGTTTTTATATGGTTATGTCCTGTGCCACTACTGATAATGATACCTGAGATATGATGTTATGTTACCAAAGCCCTCCTTCCCCCCCACCCACCGAAAAGCTCCTTCACCGCTTCTCACTCTGACCTCATAAGCATGACGGCTGCAGTCTCTGCACAGAAGCAGCTGCGCTTCAGCTTGCACAAACGGGAAGTTGCAAAGCTGGGAGTCAAACTAGGCCTTCGGAGCACACGAGCAGCTAGTCATGGCCCATTCGCAAGAGGTGAGTCCCAGACACAAGTCCCTGGGACAGGCTTGGAGGCCAGTGGGAACCGCAGTCAATGTAAACAATCCATATCTTCAGTCACAGCTCCGCCAGACTCTACCTTAGCCACAGTTCCAGCCCCCGCAAACCCATCTACCTTGCCCGGGTCCTCTTTACTGGCCTGCCCACAACAGTGGTGCTGTCCAAGGCCTCAGTTAGGGGCCTTGTGCGGGGTGGCCTACATTGAGAGGGCCTGTCTCGGGCTCACGCCTTCCTCCAGCTGTCCTCCTCTAGTAGAGGGAGGGAATCCAGTGATGTTTCTGGCTGGACCCACACACTCCTCTGGATGTGGAGAGTCTTAGAATTCTCTGCTCTGGGCCTGTGTGATCCCCCCCCCCTCCCCAGCACATTGCAGCTCCGCACAGCCTGAGACTAGATTTGGGGGAGGCTAGAGGACTGATAGCAGAGGGTGGGGTAGAGGGTAGGCTTAGACTCGGGTGGAGTCACCCATCCCCCATCCCCACGCACGGAGAGAAAGAGAGGTGGGGCCAGACAGGGGCCAAGACAGGACTAGGTTCTGCTCCAGGAGCCACACTGAGGGGAAACTGAGGATTCTGCTTCAGACCTGGACCTGCAGGCTGATAATAAGTAAAGTAGGAAGGCAAGCCACAACTAATATGACAGTTTGCCAGCTTCCAAGAACCTGTGAGTATTTGATGCGTTAGATGAAACGCTAATGGTCCTGGCAGGCCTAAACCAACCACTTTCTAAGATGGTAAGTGTTGTGCACAGCTTAACCTCCCAAACACCTCCAGTTCAGCATAGCCTTGTCCATTCCGTCATCCAAGCTGCAATACCTCCTGCATTTGGGATTGATTTTGCAGCTCTCCCCACAACCCCCATAAACCTGAAACCTAAATCTATCACCCAGAAGCAAACCTCTCCCCAGGCTCTTTCTCTGGTGTGCAGCGTTCTAACCAGTGCCTTCCGTGTTCCTGTCCTCACACTAGAAGCTGCTCACCAGCGAGTTGTAAAACACGCTGCCTGTTCCCAGGGAGCTTCCAATCTAGAGACAGAAAAGAGGCCAGCGCACTAGGTACCAACCCCTGCTCACTGAATGTCTAGAGTGTGGGCAGGAAGAGGTGGAGGGAAACCAGGGAGGGTGGCAGGGTGAGCTCACTGCCGTGGAGGTCAGGGGAGGCCTAGGCAGAGATGTGTTATTTGTAACCACATGGAGAGGTCCCAACATGAAGAGCGATGTAGGCTGCAGGTCCAAGTCATTATCTGTGATGGGAAGTCTAATGTCTGGGTAACAGTCAGTAGCCCTGGCTCTGGAGGAAGTCCTCAGACAAGAGAGGCGGGGCCCGCTGGAGTTCACTGGGTCCTCAACTGTAGACCAAGGTGCATGTGGAGTTGGCAGTTGAGGGCCGAAGGAGGGTTTCTGCATTTGTTTCTAAAACCATTTGTCCACTGAAAGAAGAACAAGCGCTAGGGGCTCCCTGAGATCAACACCCCAGGCAAGCAGCTTCTGGGTTGGGGGAGGTGTCCAGGTAAGGGAGGGCACTATTTTGGGTTAGAGCGATGAAGGCAGAGAGAGGAGGGCATGTGACTGGGGACTTAGAACTGGGGACCACTGAGAAGTCTGCCTGCTTAAGCAGATCGGAGGGAAGTCAAGGGTCACTTCTAGACTTTGGGTCTGAGAGACTGCACAGGGCTTGCTGAAGTGGAAAAGCACCAGGAGATGAAGTTTTGGGGAGACAATCAAGAGTTCAACTTTTTGCTGGGTGGTCACATTCCTTTAAATCCAGAACTTGAGAGACAGAGGCAGGCGGGTCTCTGTGAGTTTGAAGTCAGCCTGGTGGTCTACAGAGCTAGTTCCAGGAAAGCCAGGGCTACACAGAGAATCCCCGTCTCAAACAAACAAACAAACAAACAAACGAGTTCAACTTTTCAAACACAGATTTAGATATCTGTGAGGCAGGCAACTGAACACCATGCTTAGAGTTTAGGGGCTAGTGTGGCCCCAGAGACATATGTAAGCCCAGGGTGGTGGAGTCCATCAGGATGGGAGAGGAGAGGTCTGTGAAGGAGGCTGGTGAGGGGCTATCAAGAAGGTGAGAGAAAGACAATAGTGAGAGAGAGGTTGCTTCCGAAGGAGGAGGCGATCGGCTGGGCTGGAGGCTACTGGAAAGTCAGGGAGGATTAAAAAGGACCATGAGTGAGCCTTCATCGAACATGGCCACTGAGAGTTTCTGGATGAGTGACCCCGGGAGGCGATGGTCGAGGCAGAAGGTCATGGTGTGTTAAGAGACAAGGAGGTGAGCAGGGTTGTCTTGTTGACTGGGGCCTCTGCCTCCCTAGTGGTCCAGTATGCTCTGCTCCCTGAAGCTGTTTGAAGCTGCTCAGGGCAATCAATCCGCTGCTTCCTCCCTCCCTCCCTCCCTCCCTCCCTCCCTCCCTCCCTCCCTCCCTTCCTTCCTTCCTTCCTTCCTAGTTCTGCTCATTTAGGGGTCAACAGCCTCCTGTGACCATGAATTGCATTCACTTGACAGTGGAGTACCTGTCCCTCCCTTTAACAGAAGGCTCTTTTCTGCTCACTTCGAAACAAGAGAGAAATCTGCCTCTCCCTCACCTTCCAGACAGGGTGGGTATGAGGCCTTCCTTGACTGCTGGAGTCCTCAGCCTGCAAGCCCCTCTCATCACTTTCATCTCCTGCTACTATGAGAAGCAAATCTCTGGGTGGAAGATCCCTCGAGGGTCTCCAGCTACAGGGACATTATGCCCCGCCCCCATCCCAGAGTCCCAAGTAATGATTGGCAGAGCATCCTCGTCCATTCATTGAGTCTCTCCCCAGTCCACCACGCCCTCCTGAGAACCCAAATGCGTCCTGATGTGACCACACACTCTGCAGCAAGCAGTCCACACAGCCCAAGATATGCAGTATGGCCAGAGCCCTCCTTCTCCGGAGAGGTGAGCTACTTCCTGTTTGCCCACAGAGGAAGCCCTTCGGCACAGGTGGTGTCAGTGAGAGGCGTCTTTTCACGCGGTGAGCACCGGAGTGTACAGAGATCGGCAGACTTTCGCCAGGCTTTCCTAATCCAGGCACTTTCCCTTAGGAGCGTATGGATGAAGTCTCGCTGTCCAGTATGGGAGGCCGATGAGGAGACTGGGGTCAGAGTAGCTACTGGAGCTCAGACAGTAAACAGCCCTGCAGGGTCCAGCAGATACCCTTCCTCTACCTTGCTACCTACCATTCACGTGCTGCAGACAGAAACACTGAAACACTGAGGTAAAGGGCAGGCCCTCTCTCTCAGCCAGTGGGGCTCCTGTGTTGAACCCTGAAGATTTTCCTCCCAATCAGAATGTCTCAAAACTCTTGGGCTGGGCAGATCTGAAATACTGAACTCGGTAGCAAGCAGTGCGACAGGGGAGGCTTCCTGCATCTCACAGGTCTCTAAGTCTGCCCCTGAAAAGCTCTTTCCTTTGGAGAAGCCTGCGGTGAGGCAGCTGTGTGATCTATTTCCAGTCAGAGCCCCATCCCCTGCCAGCAATCGGAGCTCTGCAAGCGTGGGTCCAGGAGGACACCAGCCCCCCCCCCCCCCCCGGCAAGTTAGGTGTTTTTATCACACTGGCCAGGATGGGTTCCCAGGGATCAGAGCAAATCCTGGAGGTGAGTGGACTAGGTCTTCAATGTCTAACAACTGTAGGGCCAAAGGCCAGGCCTGGGTGTTTGTGTCTTAGAACTGGGGAGTGGGACGTCTCTCAGAGTCAAGACAAGGTATGATGTAAGAATCCATAGGTAATGCCACTGTCAGCCTCCCAACACACCCATGGCTATGGGTGCTACTGCTTCCTAAAGAAGTCAGGAAGTTATGAAGGTGGGCACGGCAGCAGAGGCCTGCACGCAGCTACCAGAGAGTAGCTACTGAGCAGGAAGATGGAAAGTTTAAGACCTGCTTGGCCTACAAAGCAAGTTCAAGGCCAGCTTGAGCAGTGTAGTGAGATACTATTAAAAAAAAAAAAAGGTAAGCCGGACTAAGTATACATCTCAGCAGCAGAGTGCAAGTGTCTATTGTGGTGGTATATTATTTTAACTATGTAAAGATGTGTTATATTGGTTTCACCTTGCCTGCCTAAGGCACCTGATTGGTTTAATAAAAAGCTGAACAGTCAATAGAGATAGGATAGTCAGGGCTGGCAGGCAAAGAGAATAAATAGGAGGAGAAATCTCGGCTTGAGAGAGAAGAATGAGAGGAAAAGAGAGTAGAGAACGAGGGGCCAGCCCACCAGCCACAGGGTAAGAAGGAAAGACAGACAAATAGAATAAAGAAAGATAAAAAGCCCAGAGGCAAAAAGTAGAAGAGAAGAAACAGGTTAATTTAAGTGGAAAGAGCTAGCTAGCTAAAAAACGAGCCTCAGTTAGGCCTAACATTCATAATTAATAAAAAGTCTCTATGTCATGATTTGGAAGCTGGTTGGTGGCCCAAAGGTAATAGAAAAAGCCTGCTACAATCTACCTCTGCATTGGCTGCTCAATCCTGAGTTGGATCAGGTGACCTGGGGAAGCAGTTCTGTTCTACCCAGTCTGGTCAAATTAGAGACCCCCTGCGTGTGTGGACTGGGGCTCCTGGGCACAGTACCCAAGCCAGGGTGCCCCGGCTTTCCTCTGCCCCCAGGAAAGTTCACTCTTTCTTCTCCCCAAGGCTCCCCTCCCTGTGCGCGCTCACCTTGTGGCTGGGAGCTTTTACGGTCAGCACTTTCCACATAGTCACACGTCTCTCCCTCTCACGTGATCAGTGAGTGGTCTCCAGAGTTAATCACCCTCCCACACCAAAAGGCACCCACCAACCATCTGTTGGAGCACACCAGCTCACCATTACAACAGCAAAAATATTCACTTCCTCCACCTCAGCCAGAGGAACCCGGGCAACCGTGACTGATCTCAGTTTTAAAAAGCATTTACACAGAAAGATGCTCAAAGTATATTATTAAATAAGAAATTTGTTTTCTATTTCCATCCATTTGCATGCAAATAGAAAACAAAGAGGAGGGAGGGGGACTTGATTGGGGGAGGGGGAGGGAAATGGGAGGCGGTGGCGGGGAAGAGACAGAAATCTTTAATAAATAAATAAATTAAAAAAAATTAAGACAAAAATTTTAAATTAAAAAAGAAATTTTCAAAATTAAAAAAAAAAAGAAACTTGTTTATGGACTAGGGCGCTAGCTCAGTTGGGAAAATGCTGGCTTGCCATCCGAGTATGAAGGCATGAGTTCAATCCCCAGCACCCACCTAAAAATTTGCACCATGTGGCTCCTGCTCATGGTCCCAGCACTGTGGAGGCAGACACAGAGGATCCTGGGACCTCCCTGACAACCAGCCTAGTCTAATCAGGCAGCCCCGGGTCCCCGTGATAGCCCCAGTCTCCCCAAACAAATGTCATGGTAAAGACAGAGATTCAGCATATACGAATGGAGCCTTCTTAGACAGGACTCCATTCTCCACGACAGAACGCAGCAACCTTGGAGAAGTAAGGCAGCTACAAACGGCTTCCTGAAAGGGAAACACAGAAAACACACTTCAGCCATTCCCTTCTACAGGACCATTTTATGGCCCTGAAGACAGCAAGACCGTCCATACCTATGCAAACAATCTCACAAACTTTCTCCCTCTCTTAAATCTATCTTTCTTCCCGACAGAAACTTATGTATTCTTCCTAGAGAAGTCTTTTCCTGCCCCCTTTTTTTTCTCTGCTAAGTTAGGTGTATAGGCCTTTAATGTTATCATTTAAAAATCCAGCCACTCTTGTTGATCTGTCTTTTGACTGGTTCATTTTTGGTTCCCAGTCACTAAGGAGGTAGAGGAAATAGTTTCATCCTCTCGTGCATAGGGTTAGGAGGAAGCTTCGGTTCCCAGATTACCTCTCTGTGGATACACAAATGCAGGGCTGTGTCTAAGTGGGTGTTATATACAAACTGAGCATTTTTAATAGTTAAGCATTTATGTGAATCTGCATTAAGACAATCACAGCTGCTATAGTAAACCTGTAGTCTCACAGATGGTATTATCAAGGTAAGATGCTTCGTACACTCAAAGAAAGCTAATAAATAAAAATACTATAGAAGAAAAACGCTCCTGCCAAAGATCATGACAAGAACACAAAACCGAGTCAACACTACAGCTGGATCTGAGCAGTTCTCACACTTCCTCTTTCTGAGACAAGGCAGAATGTCTTCTTCACAGCGCTCATTCATTCTGAGCAGTTATTAATCATTGACTGGAAAACCAGGTGTGTAGAGTTAGCAGCAAAGCATGGAACTATAAAAAAAAAAAAAAGACCAGGTATGCTTTGACGGGGTGAAGGAGGAAGACAACCCAAGGCGTTTCCTGGGTGACCAGAAAGGTCACATCCTCCCCCTTCTCGCCAAGGAGTGCCATGCTTAACATTGCCCAGCGCAGCACAGCCCTGAGATGTCTGGAGCTCTCTGTACAGCGAAGACAGACCCAAGCTGCTCCGATCTTGTCACCCTCAGGGTTGGGACTCCCTGCAGGAGCAGTGCTTGGGCCTCCCAGCCTCGGGGGACTGAGCCAGCATACTGGCTTCTTAAAGCATCTGCTCTCTTTTTAGTCCAAACCCGTTCAGCATCCTCCAAAGCCGCGGGAAAGGACAGTTCGTTAGACCTTGTCTCAACCCCCACCCCCACCTTGGGCTCAAATTCCAGAACGGCAGAGAGTCCTTTAAAAATGCGCCCACTTCCTCAGCTGGCCCAGCCTGTCCATCCACTTCGCACACAGCGGCCGCGGGGCTCTTTTTCCGGCCAAGCCTCTCCGGCCCTTCCCGCTGCTCCTCCAGGGTGATCTCACACGCTCACATGTTTTCCTCCCAGCCTCTTGCTGAAGACTCATCGAGCCATGAGCCCAGAGTCCTACCCACAGATGAACTCTCTACAGGACTTCAGACTTAGCAGCCTGCTCCTTTGCCAAGAGCACCCTCCTCACCCTTGCCTGGGAGGCTGCCTGCCCCTCCCAGGTCCTGTCTAGCAAATAGTCTCAAAGAGGCTGGATTTCCCTATGAGTAGCCTTGCCACCAGCCTGGGTCCTTTCCCCTTATGCCTGGAGGGTTCAGTGGCACTGGGTCTCTCCTGTCTGATTTGAGAGCTGCGGGGGGGGGGGGGGGGGTGAGCTCCTGACCTCAGCCCACCCTAAGTTCCCATCAATATGACATCATCCTTCCCTGGGAATCTTCAATGACTGGATGCCCTCCACCCACAACCCCCCACCAAACAAAACAAAACAAAATACCCTATGGTATGGGCCTTCCACTCTCTTCCTGGTCAGCTCTGTTTCTTTCCCCCATTCTCACACAACCTTCTCCACCCTTCAGGGCTTCCACCCCAGGGCTCCAGTCACTCTTTCTAGACCAATCCACAACTAACTGACTGTTAGAGTATTCCTCAAGCTTCAGCTATATGGCTAAATGTATGTCACTGGCCATCCAATTACAAAAGGAAAAATGTCTTTAGCAAGGAAAAAGATGATGGGGCCAGCAACATGGCTCAGCCGGTGAAGGTGCCAACCACAAAGGCTGGGGACCTTTGGCACACAAATAAGAGATATTTTTAATTACAGCACATTGTAACTTATGTATGATTCATACATATATAAGTCAATACCATATTTTTCTAAAGTATGTCTAGGTCAAAGGATAAACCTAGCATAAAGCACATTAGAGTGGTTGCTACTCATAGGTTGGGGGAGGGGAGGTAGAAGACACGAGACATAAGGCTTCTTATAATTCAGGTGGGAAAGCTGACCCTGGGGTCACAGGGGTGGGAAAACCAGCCCTCCCTTCACTGGCTGCTGCACATGGGAGCACAGGCCCTGCACCTCCCCTGGGCGAAACAGTAGAGCTGACCCTGGTGGTGTGAAAGTGGGTGACCCTGATATGACCATCTGAGAAGCAGGCTCCTTGCTGCAGGCTCCTTGAGCTACCTGGGACAGTGCTGGAGAGCTCACCCTAGTGGTGGCAATGAGGGAATGCTGGCAGGCTGACCGGCCCAGCTAACCCAGAACCAGAGCTGTCAGTTAGCCCACCCCAGCATCCACCCCATCTATGAACTGTTGGAGCCTGTGGAAAGGGCCGGACCTGCAGATCCAAAACAGCAGGATCTCCACGACACAGGACAACAACAGGATATCCAAGAGGAGTTCCCGTGAGAGCCCAATAGCAATAGGGCAGCAGGGGCCTCGAACCAGACCAATGACTCATAGCAATGACCACTTACAAGTGAAGATGTATGGACTAAAGGGTAGACTGTGTGACTCACGGGGTCACACTACAGTTCTACACTGAGATTTATTTTTTCAACTTTCTTTTTATTGTTGTTTTGGTTTCTGGCTTTTCTTCTAAATTTTTTTTTGGGGGGTTCAGGTTGCAAAAGCAGAGGGCAGATGCTAGGGGATGGGGAAATGAGTGGGATTAGGATGCATAAAGAGGAATCCACAGAGAATTTTTAAAAAGGTACAAAGAACAGACTTCTTATAATTCAATAACAACACCACCACCACCAATAACAACACCACCACCACCATTACCAACAACAACAAAAAAAAAAACCCAATATCCAATTTAAAGCTCAGGCCAAGCACGACAGTTTGTATCTGGAAGTGTTCTGCAATAAAGGCCCAGTCTAGCAGTTCCTTTGAGAGGTAGGAACTAGCGAGAGGTCTTAGGTCATTGGAGGTATCTCAGACAAAAAAAGCCAGACCCAGAACTTCCTTTCTCTGCTTCTCCAGCAGGAGGCAAGCCCCTTCGTCCACTTCCTGTCTCTGTCATCACCTGTTGTCTCACCAGAGGCCCCAAACAACAGGCCAGCTGCCTGTCACTAGAACCCGCAACACTGTGTGCCCCAATAAACCTTTTCTCTTTCCTAGCTGACTGTCTCTGGTGTATGCTGCCATAGAACCAGGAAGGCAGCCAACACAGAAAGGGTATGAAGCATGCGCAGAGAGACAAACAGCTTCAAGCATGGAGAACCGATAAAATGATTCATCAGCAAGTAATACCTATTAAAACTACAAGGTGATGACATCTTGAAACTAACAAGACCAACAAGTTGATGCTTCCCTGGGTTGGTGGGAGTGTTGGGAAATCATCACTTTCATAAGTAAAAGACACGCTCTGTCACTAGAGTGGCCTGGCAGCATCAGCAGTCTGGTGTGCACGTTCTTTTAGTTCCTCCTACTGCCGAGACAGGTCTTCTCAGACAGATGAGGTACAGGTGGACCTAACGCATTATGGTCTACTCCAGCAGACAAGAGAAAGTAACCTGCAAACCCACGGGACTGGCTTGATGAATATGGTATGCCCACCCAAGAGGACTTTATTTAGAGAGACACTTGTTTAGAAATGGTGAGGTCGGGCTGGAGAGATGGCTCAGCGATTAAGAGCATTGCCTGTTTTTCCAAAGGTTCTGAGTTCAATTCCCAGCAACCACATGGTGGCTCACAACCATCTGTAGTGAGGTCTGGTGCCCTTTTCTGGCCTGCAGGCATACACACAGACAGAACATTGTATACATAATAAATAAATAAAGAGAAACGGTGAGGTCCCTTTACATATCTTGAAGATTAATTGTTGAGAATGGCTGCTAACTTTACAAAAAGGTAAATGCCCGAGTATTATTTCTTACTATCTATAAAAGGAAAACAGGAAAAGAAAGGAGCGGTGTGTGTGTGTGTGTGTGTGCTCACGTGCATGTGCACGCCTGTTAAAAACAGCATGTGTGTCCCTTGAGTGTGGAGCCATGTTTATGGTTCAGAGAAAATTTAGCCCACAACCTCCATGTTGTACTTAGCCACCTTGATTTCCTTTGCTAGAAGAGTTTGTCTCCCGAGCATGCCACCCTTGCTAATCAGTTGGACTCAGAGCACAAGGTTGACTCACCCAGAACTTCCGGATCTCTCTCTTCTCCCTTTCAGACTGATGTAGATCGCCATGTGACCAGCCACAGGTTTCTTCAATCACTCCTTCCTGTGGATAAAAGCGTAGAGTCTCTGCTAAGGGCTAGGAGGATAGCTCAGTTGTAGAGTGCTTCCCTGCTGAGCTCCAGCACCATCTGATACTGGGCATGGTGGCACGTGCTTGCAATCCCAGCACTTAGAAAGTGGAAGTAGGAGGCTCAGGAGTTCAAGGCCTTCTTGAGGCTAGCCTGGGCTACATGGAACCATGTCTTCTTCTTCTTCTTCTTCTTCTTCTTCTTCTTCTTCTTCTTCTTACTATTATTATTATTATAAAGCATGCGTCACCATGTTGCCTCCATCCCCACCCTGTATCTTTTATTGCCCCCTCCTGCAGTCGTGTTCCGAGAAGACTCTTTCCTCACTGCCCTGCAGGTGGCACCGGCCTTCCCATCCTCCCTATCACTAGATTATTTTGTGTGAAGATCCAAGAAGCCCATTGCCACCTCAGTTACTGTGATCTGAAGGCGCTCCCTGCCTTTCATGAGTCAAGAACTTAATTCTCAGTCATACACAAATTTGAGAGGTGGAACCTTCGGTAGTGATTGGGTCACAAGGCTCTTGCGCTCATGAAGAAATGAACAAATTCATGAGAACCACAAGAGTAACTTCATTATAAAGGCCACTCAGTCCAGCTTCCTCCATCTGGTTCTGTGATGCCCTCTTCCTGCTAGGATGCAATAAGAAGGCCCTGCCAGATACCAGCAACACAGCCATGGGTTTCTCTGGTTCCAGAACCAGGTTCTGAATGAAACAGCAATTTTTAACCAAAAATAAATAACCTAACCTCAGCTTTTTTGTTCCAGACGAGAGAAGAGGAAGTGCTGGGACTAGGGAGGTGTCCAGAGGAAGCATGGGAACACAGGGACAGCTGAGGGGCTCCAGCATCCACACCACATGGAAACGGAACTTTGAGAGGAGGTGGGGGAGTGAGGTTGGGCCTCACACTGGGTAGGACTGAACAGAACCTGACTAGCTGGCCCTGTGCCCATGTTTACTCCCTCTTTCCACAGCCGGGGACCATTGCTTATAGGAATGACCACAGATGCCACAGCTTGAAGAAGGGCTCTTTTCTAAGTGCCAACTCCACACTTCTATAAGGGCTGGAGCGACAGGCAGAGCTCATTGAAAGAAGCCGAGCAGTGTAGGCCTGCGACTGGGTCTCTAACTTTACTATGTGTCAGGTGAAAACAGAGGCTTGAAAACTCCACCCCCTGATGGCAAAGTCGGATTGGTACTTGCCAAGCAACCTGGGGCAACTTTCTTTCTCTCTCTGAGCCCCAGCTTTCTCATGAGATAGCAACAGTGTATATACTCCAAAGCCCTGATGTGAGGATTAACTATGCTAGTACTTGTGGCTAACAAATAAAGCTCGCCTGAAGATCAGAGTGCAGAGTTAAGCCACTAGCTGGCCATAGCGGCCAGGCAGTGGTGGCACACACCTTTAATCCTAGCACTTGGGAGGCAGAGGCAGATGGACCTCTGAGTTGAAGGCCGCCCTATTCTACACAAGGTGATTTCAGTCTGAAAAAGAAACAGAACCAGGCGGTAATAGCTCACACCTTTAAACCCAGCACTAGCGAGGTAGAGACAGGGAAGTGATATGATTGGACAGAGAGGAATATAAGGTGGAAGGAGACAGGAGCTCAGCCTATTCGGTCTGAGGATTTGTGGAGAAAGAATCCTGCCCACTTTGGTCTGAGGATACGGTAGAGGTTAATGGTCTCTCTAGTGGCTGGCTCATTTAGTTCTCTGATCTTTCAGTATTTTCCCTGACTCTATCTGACTCTGGTTTTTTATTATTAAGACCAATTAGAAAAAGAGCTACAATGACCACACATAGGAGGCTAAGGGGCTGGTTTATAGCACATGCTCACTAATGCAGTCACTCTGTTGTCCAGCTAGGTGGTTTATTTTTTTATTTTTTATTTTTTATCAAATCCTGCTAATTGGATCATCTAATTCGTCTCAGGATTAAAAAAAAAAGATTATTAGGAATTTCCCAGAAGGCAATAATTTTTCTGCCATTCTCAAATCCCACAGTTGTAGGGACTGGCAACATGTGGCTGGGTACTGCGCATGAGCAGATCCTTCTCTTGCCAGATGGACTAGTTCTCGGCCCCTGTGGACTCTCCAATTGTCAGCTTCATTTTGAGAGTCATCAGTGGAACACACTTCTGAGTACATCTATGAGGGTGAATTCTAGAAAAGTTTAACCGAAGACCCCACCATTCCTGAGTGCTGGCTAGCATTCCTCGCTCCTTGCTTGCTGGCTGCAGAGGACGTTACCTGCTGCCTCATGCACCTGCTGCCATTCCAATCCTTCTCATGGTAACGAACTGGACTGCAAACAGGAGCCCAACGACCTTTCCCTTACCTTGTTTTTGTTAGGTATTTTGTGACAGCGGGGGTAACAAAAGTACAATTACTCAACCTGCTTGGTGTAGACTGCCAGGCCTGGCCTGGAGTTAAAAGTCAGAGTTTATAAACCCTCCTAGAGGCAGCTGGAGGGGGCTACCTGCTTTTCTAAATGGCTCTGGTTCCCAGCTGCCTCTGCTCACCTCTCCACAGGCTCCCCTGGCCTCCTTCCTACTCTTCCCACGTGTTCGGTGAGCTCACACCTTGCTCACATAGCTAAGCCTTTCTGATCGCTGAGTGGGAATCGTCTTCCCCTGGGCAGTCACATGGCTAAGTCCTATCTTTATTCAGGTCCCTGCCCAAGGTGTGCGGTGGAGCTCCTGTAACCTTGGAGTCAGAAGAGGACCAAGAGTTCAAGGCTAGCCTGTGGAACATAGTGCATAGCAAGACTCTCATAAATAAATAAATAAATAAATAGCTTATTATCCTTTTCCTTCTCTCAGAAAATAACATCCATAAGGAAAGTTCATTAAAACGTCTTTAAACCTGGAAGATAGAGACTGTTGGGTAAATATTTGTTGAATGAATGAAGGAATAGACAGCAGGACATGTCTACTCGGAGGGTGTAGCGCTATCTTATATTCAAACATCCCAACAAGAAATGCTCTTGGGACTTGAGGGAAGACTCCTCCCCACCTCATGTTCCCCAAGGTCTTAGCAGCAGTCTGTAATTCCCCATCGCTGTTCTGCGCAGCAGACTTGTGGGCCTTGAAGATGGTACCACTTCCCCACCTCAGGCAGGATGTCTGCTGCGGTGCTAGGGTGCTAGAAACCACGGGACGGCTTCTCTCGTTTTCCTGTCACCTTTCCTCACACTGTTTAGTTTATGTTTGTCTCACAGCATTGATCACGCTGAGATAGCATCGGCTTGCTTCCTTTCTCCCCACAACTGTATCTCAAGGAGAGCAGTGTGTTCATGGTGTCTGCCGGGCATCAGTTACTGCTCTGCAAGTGTCTGTTGAATAAATGGAGGAAGGAATGGCGAATGGCTCTTCCCGTTACCCTCCACAAACAGAAGACATGTCTGGGAGAAAATGAACCACAGCACAGTCAGGCTGTCTAAACATGACCTTAAGGTCTTGCTCACATAGAGGAACCACAGACATCCAATTAGATGCTAATTACATCCAATCAGCTCTGGACTTTGGGAAGGGGCTGGGCTAATGAGGTTTAAAGGTGCCGTGAGACTGGAGATGTTCTGCACTTGACTCTGACGCTGGCCTCCTGACCTAGACAAATAGGTCATGGACAAAGGGGTCTGATGGACGCATTTACCAGGGCAACAAATGTCATCCTGTGTCCTAGAAAGACTCAGTCTAATTCACATCCCTGGTTCCATCATCATCCCACTGAAAGGACAACTGCGGCTGAACACTAGGACCACAGAGGAAGGTGACTTATCAGCTGAATGGGTGTCTCCCTTCCCAAGAATGTCTGCTGTATTCTGGACAGACACCAGGAAGAGCTCAGGAGAGGGACCTGTGCCAACCATGTGGGAAAGAGCTGCCCTGGACTCCACGATGCCAGTGCATTGCTGGGGGGCAGTCCTTAAGCTCCCACCAAAAATGTATTATCAGGGAGGGGCACCCCGATGTCACAGGCACCAGATAACATCAGGGAGATTTGAAGCAAAGCCCTGCTCCTAGGACTGGAGCCTAGACCCATCACCTTAGTGAGAGAACCCCACACTAGGATTGATACTCATTGGGGCACAGTCAAACTCTCTCTTCAGTTAGGCCTTATTCTTGGGGTCCCTGTCAGTTCTTAAGGCTCCTGCAGCTTCTCCCCAGCTCAGCCCCCCTTGTCTTTGACGTCCTGGCCCCAGAGCAGCTCTCCTTAGGCGCTCACCTGCTTGCTGGTCTTGACCGGTGCACCGAGAAGACACAGCGGAGACAGGGAAGCCACCGTCAGGAGTGGGGCGACAGATGGAATTCTTACCACTGCAGTAGAGCCCTTCACACGTGTCTTTACCAACGTCCGGCCGGGTTCCTGCCGCGGCTCCCGCAGCCCGGACGCACCCTTGGCTCCGCGCCCAGGCGCCTGCCGGGGCGGCGAGGGCTGCGGGGCGGCGCGGTGTGGGACCGGGTTTCCGGGAGGGCGGCGATCGGCGGGCCGGGCCGGGGCGGGCCGGGCTGGAGTGAAGCCGTCCGACTGGTCTGACCGCGGCTCAGGGCTGGGCGGCGGGGTTGGGCCGGGTGCAACGAGCGTGCAGAGAGCCGCGCTCCTCGGGCCCCATCTGGTTGATTTTGTCAAGCACATAAACCGGAAACTGGCCAGACCCGCGTAACCTGCATGCCTGCAGCGGGACAATAATTGAGCATCCCCACAAATCCATTATTTCTTACTTATTTAGTAGACAGACACAGGCAAAGAATGCATTATTGGAGCTCAGAATTTCGTCTGCCTGCAACTGTTGACCCACCATGAACTTTCTTAACTGGTCCGGATTGGCCACACGCTGGCAAACAGTTGCGACTTGAGACCCAAAGATATTTTCCCAAACTTACCCTCAGACATAGACTGGCACTTGGCAAGAAACTGTAATTTTAATAAGCTTCTCTCTGGCGCCATCCAGCTTGTATTCTCTTCACTATGTAAGGCATGCAGAGGAATTTTGAACGAAGTGATGCCATGTTTTCTGTGTATCCAGTGATATTTTAGCTGGCCTGGAAACGTACAGCTCGGAAAAGCCAATTGCCTAAAACACAGTGTACAAGAGCCACAGTTAATATGTGTGGAGTTCCAGGTCATAAACTGCATGTCTTAACACATCTAATCCTCACAACTTTCAAGGTAGGAAGCAGGATAAATAATTCCACAAGGACACACACACAGACACACACAGACACACACAGACACACACACACACACACACACAGAGAGAGAGAGAGAGAGAGAGAGAGAGAGCTACAGACCTAGAGACCTAAAGGTCATGCTTCTGACAGTTGCTTTTGAGACATGCCTGATGCTGAGTTATAGATTCTGCACGACCCTGAACTGTCTTGTGTATCTCGTATGAGCATGTCAGACACTTAGTGGGCATATGGGGATGGGAGGAACCAAGCACACCAAAAACTTCAGCCTACCTGGCAGATATGCACCAGTTGTCATATCAGATGTGACGTAGTTGACATGCAGAGAGTGTGTTGAGGGTGGTGGTGGTCGGGACAGGACCCCTCTGAGAGAGCAATATTCTCACAAAGGAAGGAGCCACCTGAGCGTGAGGCCGCACATATGTCCACAATCTCCTTTCAAATCTCGCTGCACCTCCTGAGTGGATGCACATGGGCTGGCATGCAAACATCATGAACCTTGGGATGTAGTTTAAGTCCTGATAGTTCAGACAGCCAGGCAAAAACCACTTCGAGCTTCCCACTGAAACTTCAGGATAGTCACCCAGAGGAAAAGACCACATCCCAAGAGTAAGGAACATACCCCAGAATTGGGGACAGAATGGAAAGAAATCATTCAAGTAATATACAAAACCCTATTGCACGAGGCCAGGTGGATAATGACAGAATTCAGAGCAGCAACAAGTCATCCACAATGTTCCCCGCATCACATCCAAAGAAACAGACACATTTGGATTGTAGTCAAGAAGAAATAGCCAACATGCCGGAATCCAGTTCCAGATGGCAGCAGGGTCTGAAGTGGGTGGATGCAAGAGCAGCAATGGGGAATCCGACATAGGACACCTCTGAATGTCGTTTTACGGGAGATGGACCGAGAAGAAGTGCCTCTGGGATGGCTTCCTACGCCTACAACTTGCATCTCTCACAGGCTCTATCGACACACCAATTCATTGTATCCAAAGGATGCTCAATCGTGCCACAAGGACATGTGCTCAACTATGTTCATAGCAGCTTTGTTTGTCACAGCCAGAACCTGGAAACAACCTAAATGCCCCTCGACTGAAGAATGGATAAGGAAACTGTGGTACATTTACACAATGGAGTATTACACAGCAGAAAAAAATAACGACAGCTTGAATTTTGCAGGAAAATGGATGGAGCTAGAAAACCTTATTTTGAGTGAGGTAACCCAGACACAGAAAGACAACTATCACATGTCCTCATAGATTTTAATCATTGATTATAAAGTCTTTTTTATGGTACATACTTTTTCTAAAGTCTTCCTTGATGACATACGCATATCAAAGTAAAAAAAAAACAAAACAAGCAAACAGCAAATTTCATGAGAACTAAAATCTAACATTATGATAAAATCAATTCTTTTAACTCAATATCTTTTTCCTTAAAATTGGTGTCGTAGAGCCTTGAGGTTACAGAAATAACAGACAGGATGTCTCTGTTTAAGTTTGATCAAGTTGATAGATCAGAAGTTATTTCCTACTGCCTGTTATATCAAACTTCCCTGTATTAATCCATTGATCTACTATAATCAATACTGATCTTTCTATGGAAATCTAATTCCTCGGTCCCTTGTTTAAATTCTTGACGTCTGAAATACCATGTTACTCTTAATTCTTTCTGTGCTCAGAGAAGTCTTGATCTGCAAGTTTGCTCAGGAAGCCAGGCAGTTCACTGAGTAAAATGTTTCTCTTTGTGTCTCTGTCATAAACTCCTGTTTCAATATGGTCTCTATCTTTATTACAATCCTGCAAAGGGCAGAAGAACATCAAGGTTCCTAGAACTGCGTACTTTGTCTTCAGGAGGGCGCCAAGGCTTGTCATTCATTTTATAATCAGTATTTTTTCCTGTCCATACCAGTTTCATGTTTCTGAGGCAAAACATGAAAGCCTAGTGGTTCACTTATAGTTGTAAGTAGTAGGTTCTATCGGACTTGACTTCTTTCTTAGCTAATTCTCCCAGGGAACCACCGAAAGTTTTATTCTTACTAAGATCAGCTTCTATAAGAATTGCGACATTATCCCAGCTCTAGCCTCCAGTGAGGGGCCCTTAACAGCAAGGGATTCAAACATTAAACATGTCAGAGCCACAGGTAAGAGCTGGGCAGCAGATTCCACCGAGGGCAGTGAGGGGTCTGTAGGAGTCGTCCGAGCACTGTGAGCTTGGTCAAGCAGCGCCTTCAAGACGCTTGGCATTGCCCCCAGTAGGGAGTTGAAACAAAACCACAGACAGCCAAGCTGTCGAATTTAAGGATTAAGGAAGTAAAAATCAAAACTATGATTCATGCCATAAGGAACTGTGAGGGGGAGAAGGATATAATGGGCAAAGAGATAAGGAACGCCAATAAAACAGCAGCTTGGTAAAGCTCCACATGGAATGTATGTACATGTGCTTCCATGAGGATGGCCCTTAATCTAGGTCGTTGTCACCCAGAGGGTGATTGGACAGGCTTCTGATAGCTCGAACTAAGATGAAGAGCTCCTACCACTGGGATTTCTCTCCTACAACACATCCCACTGCGTCCTGGTAACACATGACCCTCAGCACACACTCCGAATTAGTCATCTTTCATGCTATGTCGGAGTTCCCGAGACAGACCACTTAAAAAGAGAAATTACAAGAGTTTGGACTCATGGTTGCTAAGGCCTGTAGTCACTTGGACCTGCCATGTTTGGTCCTGTGACAGGAAGTACATCATGATGGGGAAAGGTGAGCAGAGAAGGCTGTTCACACCGTGGTGAAACACAAGAGAGAAAGGAAGGGGAAAGTATCCTCCACAAGGGCAGAATTCCTAGTGACCTAACCTCTTTCTCCCTATTGTCCCACCTCCTAAAGGGTTTGCCTCTTCTCATGGCGCTAAAGGCTGGGACCAAGCCTGTAACATATGCACCTTAAGGGACATTTAAGACCTAAACAAGAGTATACATTGCTGGAGACACTGGGGCTTGGGAGCCTTTTCAGTAATATGGCTCTGCCTTTGCCGTGACGAATGATCTTCTATGACACTGTGACAGGTTAACTGGCTAGCTTTTAAAAAGAATATGGACTGAAACCATTTCATAGCTCTAACCTAACACAGCTAAATAGAAAAACCCAACAGGCACCCAGAGGGAAAAGTCATACAGATCGCATACAGGACTGAGGTTACTTTTCATTAGGAGCCACGATGCCAGAGGACAATGAAACGGCATCTTTAAGGGGTTAAAAGCCATCTGGGTCTGGAGACAGTTCAGGAATGAAGAGCATACACAGCTCTTGCAGACGACCTCAGTTCAGTTTTCAGAATCAATGCTGGGTGGTAACTCTGGCTCCACCGGATCTGATACCTATACTTTTTGGCCTCCTTTAACGCACATCTGCACACATGTGGCGCATACATGCAGACACACGTATGCACATAGATAAACAAAAATAAATATTAAATAATAATACGTCATCTTGTTCTATATCCATTAAATCTTAAATAGGAAGTAAGAAGCTGGGTGGTGGTGATGTATGCCTTTAATCCCAGAAATCTCTGAGTTCGAGGCCAGCGTGGTTTACAGCGTGAGTTCCAAGACAATCAAAGCTACACAGAGAAACCCTGCCTTGAAAAATCCCCAAAACCCAAGAAAACAAAATCTGAAAAAAGTAAATAAATAATTCAAATAAATTATATAAAAATTTATTAAATTAATCTGTATGTTTATAATTTATTATAGTAAACAAAAAGTACAATATAAATTTTGTTAGTATCAATAATGATTAATATTATAATGAATAAATTATCCAAAATGAGGGGTGGCAATATGAATGTAAATTAGAAGAACACTAGAAAATTAAATCTATGGCTTTTTCTTGTTTCTGTTACATTATCTGAAAGTTTATTCACTAAAAATGGTAACATATTATGATGCTTATTAACTTATATAGAAGCAGAATGTATAAAATTCACCAAACACAGAAGGGGAATACAAATGGAACAATATTGTCACAGGATTCTTATGTTATGTATACACTTTAAATTCAGAACAAAACCAGTAGAATATACAAAAGCAATCACCATTAGACAGACAAACAATGACATTAAGAACCTCAGTTAAAATACAAAGTTATCAGAAGGGCTAATAAAACAAGACCTACTTACACTGTAATCACAAAGGACACACTCTCAACAAATATACACACTTGTTGAAATTAAAAGAATGGGGGAAATATATTACGCGATGCTCAATTTTAGATAAAGCAAAATTTAATACAGAGATAACACCGTAAATAAAAGGGCCAATTTTCAAGTGGCAAAAGTGTCAAGTTACTAAGAAGATGTAAGATTCTCAATATATGTGAACCCAATAAGGGAGTTGCCAAATCCACCAAGTAAAAACTGACAGAATTGAGAGAAGTGAAAGAAAACCCAGTCATTTCTGTGGAATCCCTAGCCCCTTTCTTAGAGCTCGGGGACTAGGTGCACAGAAGGCCAGAGAGGATCTGGAAGACCCTACACTGCACTGTCACCCAGCCGACCAAACTGACTTTGTGAATTTTATACCAGCATCACGGCACACATTCTTTGAAGGCATGCAGGGAACATCCAACAAGACGGGTCATGGATGTTCTTGTTCCTAGTACATTATCTGGAGGTTGATTCACTCTCTGTGCTATGGATTGCTCCATTTGCACTCCCCCTTTGTGCTTGGTGATTTTTTTTTAATGCATTCTGCTTCTATATAAGTCAATAGACCCCACCATAATTTGTTATTTTTAGTGAATAAACTTTTAGATAATGTAATAGAAACAAGATACAGGACTACCAGGGACTCAAAATTCCCATGAAGAAAATCATACGGCTGTGTTTTTTAATAAAAAGGACACCAAGTCAACAGCACACAGCAGTGTCTGGTCTAGGTACCACACAGTACATTTGGAAACCCAGCAAAACACTTCTAAGCAAAGTATGGGTCAAAGAACAAACCGTAGGAAACATAAAGAAACATTTCAAACTAAAATGACAGGAAAACAGACCAAAAAGACAGCATTGTGATGTCCAAATATAGATCCACAAACCTTTCAACCAAAGTAACCAGTGAATTTGTAGGGAAAGAAAAACCTTTTCAATAGGTGGTTCTGGTACAAACAGGACTTATGTCTAACGTCTAAGTTTTATAAGTCAACCCAAAAAGAACAATCCAGTTTTAAAAATGAGACACAAAGCCCAGGGTTGGTGTCAAAGGCCTGAGATCCCAGCTGCTTAAAAGGTTGAGTAACTTAGCGTGGCTCTGTCTGGAAATAGACTAGGCTGAGGAGGTAGCCTAGTGGTACAATGCTTGCTTAGCCTGCAAGAAGCCCCGACTCTAATCTCCAGCACTGAGAAAAAATTGGCAGAAAACCTGAATAGGTTATCTGTGAATAAGATGGACAAATGGCTAATGAACACACAAAAAGATGCCCAACTTCGTTAGCTATCGGGGAAATGCGGAACAAAGCCATAATGATGTATTCATATACTGGCTATAATTTTAAACTGGCAGATAGGTAATAAGTAGGGTCAGGGATGTAGCTCAGTGCTAGAGTACTTCAGAAAAACCTCAAAAACGGATAATAGAGAATAATTAATGTTAGCAGTGTTATAAGAAAGTCAAATGTTCATCCATTGCCAGTGGGATTGTAAAACGCAGCAGCCATATTGGAGAATAGTTTGGCCATGCCTAAGAATACTAAACACAGAATATTCATATGGTTCAGTGATTCTACCCAGATGTATACTAAGGGCAATGAAGATATTTGCCATTGCAATATCTTTGCTTGGCTGTTTGGAGCAATATAGCATGTAATAACTAAAAGATAGCCACAAAATATAGTGTGTATCTATTGAAAATATAGTGTATCAATAGTAACAAAATACTGTATGTCTATGTTAAGAACTACTATTCAGACAAAAATAGAATACTGATTATTACATTCTGCAATAGGAATGAACCTTGAAAACATGCCAAATAATGTACTCAACTATGAAAGACTATGTATTACATAATGAAATTTTTATCAAATTTTAAAATACAGAGCTCGAACATGGATGTAAAAATGTCTGGGCCTGGAAGGGAAGATGGAGATTGCTTCCACTGAGCACAAAATTCCTCCCTGAGTGACAATTTCATTGCAATTTTTATTTGTTTTATATTTACATGTGTTTGGCTACACGTAAATCTGTGTATCACATTCATGCCAGGTGTCCCCAGAGGTCAGAAATGAGCACTGAATTCCCTGGGATTAGAGTTACAGACAGGTGAGCCACCATGAGAATGCTGGGAATTGAACTTTGACCCTCTGGAAGAGCAGTCAGTGCTCTTAACCACTGAGCCAACTCTCCAACACCTATGGTGAGAAAATTTTTGTAAAATCAGTTACAACAATTATTACTCAGCTCTAGAGGTTACTAAAACTATTGAAGTGTACAGCAAATGGAAGAATCAAATATTATGCTTTAATAATCTGTGATTTTAATAAAAGAACATTGCATGACTCTTCCCCTGTATGCCTTACAGGGAAACTATTTCTGAAATGCCTCACAGGCATAAACATAAAACCCAAAGCTCTACCATTTAGATAAAACAACAGGACAGAATATTCGAAACCTTTTGAAAGGCAGTATTTCTTAGAAGAAAAATAATTGTAAGTAGGGCGTCACGGTTTTAAACGCCACTCATCAAAATGCACATGAGAAAGCAATCCTCAGATTGGGAAATGTATTTATAAAAATATCAAGAAGTCAGCAACAGTGGAGTCTGCCCACACCCAAACACTGGATATGGAAAAGGGGGGCACAGAAGGAAAGAAATTCAGCCCAGCCTGAGTGACAAACGGGGGCGGTGCTGCCCAAAGAATAGACAGAACAGAAAGTACAGAATATGTATATATGAGTTAGCACGGCTGGCACACAAGTCTATAGATCAACAAGGAAAAGTCTACTTGGGGGGATGAGCTGATGGCTGGGTGGGTAAAGTGTGTTTGTGCTAGCACCAAGACCTGAGTTTAGACCCCAACACCACTCAAAAGCTGAGCGTGATGGTGCTGGCCTGTAACCCAGGGCTGGAAGGACAGAGACAGCTTGGAAGGACAGAGACAGGCTGGAAGGACAGAGACAGGCTGGAAGGACACAGACAGGTTGGAAGGACAGAGACAGGCTGGAAGGACAGAGACAGACAGGCCGGTCCCCAAGACTAGAAAGCCATCCGAGTCTGGCTGACATATGAAGCTTTTCGTTCAATGAGAGACTCTTTCCCAAAAATTAAAGAAAAGAGCAATAGCTAAAGATGTTCAAAGTCAGTCTCTGGCCTAAACACACACACACACACACACACACACACACACACACACACACACGTAAGCACAGTCACACACAGACACCATGCATGCACCACACAGAAAACTTGTAATCATAACAATGATAGTAGCAGTAATAATAAAGCATTCAGTTTAAAACACACAGACATGCACTTACACACACACACACATGCACACACACTCTCAAAAAAGATAAAAAGACTGAATTAAAAAATGACGATGCCAAGATTGAAATAGCCACCACAGTAAAAGATTAGTGGCTAAGAGGAACACACTGAAATATTTAATATATAAATAAATAATATAGTTCAGATTAACAGCGAGACACTACTTCATGTTAAATAGAATTGCTTAGCAAAAAAGCTGTTTCTGCATTTTCTAAATCTGGGCTAAAGATTTCTCTATGTGAGGCAAACCACAGGCTAATGTGAATGCAAATGGACCCACTGTAACGGTGTCAACCAATCAAAGCAGGAGGGGCCATTCAGCCGTTCAAAAAAGAAAAAGAAGAAAAAGAAAAAACAAATACCAGAGGGAACCACTCCGTGGTCTGCGAGCATCACTTCCGTTTTCTGGATGCCATTTCCTTTTGGCGGGTCATAAATAGAACCCACTGATGTGGATGGGGCTTTCGAATCGTTTTAGGATGCTGGGATTACAGCTGCGAACCACACCCGGCGTGAACAGCAATTTCAAACTCTGTTTTTCTGGAACACACAGTCCTCTGTTTGCAGGGCCAAAGATGCCCTGAGGTCCCTTTGATCCTTTGAGCGGGAGGGGGAGAGATGCCCGCATCCTCTCAGAAGATAACAACAAAAAGAGGAACACTGGAGACTGAGAGTTAGTTAACCAGGAGGAATGGTCCCCAGGAGAAACAGAGAGCCACAGAATAAGGCAATCTTGGGGACACTGTCTCGGCAGGTAGTGAGGTGTTGGGGTTGCGACTTTGTCACTACTTTAAATTGGCTTAGCTTGATTGGTGAATAAGAATAAACATAGAATTGGAAAAAAAAAAAAAGCAGATTTTCCCCGCTGAGTCAGAAAAACCAGATTTAACCAGAACTAATTGGAGGCCTCCACACAGGAGTCTTTTCTGAAAGGCTGCCCTCTGGTGGAAATTTGCTGAACTTCTCTTCTTGCCTCCTTGTGCTGGAGGTCGAAAGTCCTTGGTTCCTTTATTCAACTTCCTTAAGCTAAGAACCTCAATTCTATTTTACCATCTTTCTATACTATTCGGAGATAACTGGGTTTGATATGAAACATTTTTCATGTTTGCTTCTGTGGCTTAAAAATTGTATACACATTTGGTCTTCCCAAGATTTGCAAAAATCGACACCAATTTAACATTGCTTTACTCTAATGCCATCAAAAGCGAAGCTGCACTCACGAGTCTCACAGCTGGCCCGGGGAGAGGGTGGAGGGGTGGGGGTGGGGGATGGGAGGAAGCAGACAGTCCACACGAGGTGGAAAAGGAAAGTCTTCGCAGGTGCTGATCTGATGGTTTATTCTTCTTACACACTTAAGCGTGGCAAAGCTTTTGAAAGAGGTTTCCACACGACAATTATCACGGCAAAGCTTCAGGCGATAGCTACACTGACACTCTCTAGCAAGGGTACAAAGCATCTGTGACTTTACAATGCATTCTATTGGCTGATAAACAGAGCTCAGGGCAGGGCCTAGGGGAAGGATCTGTGATAAGCGTAAGGATAGATTCTATTGGCAGAGGATGCAAAGTATGTGGGGCTGCTTTAGTAGGGATAAATTCTATTCACTGAGTGGCCAGGAGTAGAGCCTAAGCCATTCTCAGGATACTGGGGTGGATTCAGGTTGGCCCTAATAGAATAGCAAAGGATCACTGGGCTGTCACATCAATCCAGCACTCTAGGTATCAGGAACCATTCACATCCTGTGATTGACAACAGACCCAAGTGATTGACAGTTCCGATTTCTCCGATGTTTACTCTAAACTGTGCTCCCTATGCCAGGCATCATAAGCCAACCTTATGACTGAGAAAGCAGGAGATTCTCAAATCTCACTTTCTTTAAAGCAGTCTTCAACCCATGTAGGCTCCAGCTCACAATCCTCCTGCCTCAGCCACTCAAATGATGATATTATAGGTGCATACCCCGTGCTTTTAAAGAACCAGCAATGTCCTCATTCCTACCATCAGTGCTGGGAGTGGAAGCCACACCCTCTCACACAGCCAAGAGCTCTGTCTTTGGTGGTCGGTCTACACGGTGGAAATGTATGGCTGCCTTCGTAAGGAGGTCATTCCCTTCAACGAGAGGGCATCTCCAGCCTGGTGTTAACAGACGATGCCAAGAAGGAACAGCTGAGGAACATGACCTCAGAGCTCCTGGAGGGTGCCTGCCTTGGCGTACTGATGCTCTTGTTCCTAGACTAAGCGAATCAGATTCTCTCTGTGGAGCCAGAAGCCAGGCATTGCACCCTTTGATAAGAAACTGTGCCGTTCCAATTCGCAGCACAGAATGAGGGAATAGAGGTGCAGGAACCAGGGTCGCTTGACCAAGGCCACCACCCCAAGTGGGGACACTGACTACATGGTGAAAGTGAGAAAGCCTTGAGTTTGCTTTTGGATTTTTGTCTATTTAATGAGTCTGGCCTTGAGCTCACTATCCTACTTCCAGAGGGCTGAGGTCACAGAGGTGCCCCCCCCTCTACCTGACCTGGTTTTAGACTTCTGAATCAGGTTTTCCGTGATGTTATAGCTGGTCAGGCCTAGAGGTGGAAAAAAAGACCATTCTCATGTCTGGGTCCACGCTCTGTTCTTTTCTGCCTCCCCCGCCCTCTGACCTTCCTGACTCCCACCCAGCCTCACCATTTTACGGTCTCCTAATTGAAAAGAGACCTCTCTGGAATATGCTACTCAAGCCTGGCTTCGCTGAGCCGTGGCCCATTCCTTGGGTCATATAAATGAACCAGAGATGGATTTTGTGTACTGGCACCTATATGGCTGTTTTTTTTTTCAGTGCAAGCAAGAGTCCTAAACTCGAGTCGATGCCAAATCCAAATGTTTGCACATCCTGTTGTTTAAAACAATCAGGCGTTTGTCTACTTAGAGGACATCTGCTACCAAGATATAGATCCCATGAAACCCCTTATCTTTATGCCAAAGATGAAACCCTATGCAAAAAGCTGCTTCCGTTTGGAGTCTGAATCAGATTCCTTTCTGCATCTCTGAGAGAGATGCCTTAGGAAGGGAAACCCCATCTCCAACTTCCATCTACCATGGGAATTCTTTTGCTCACTTCCCTTTCTGTGTGGGACTTTACTTCCATCAGGTTTGGACAGATCCTGGTGGTGAGGGACCACCTTCAAACCTGGAAGGGCATTGCACTCAAAGCTCATGGATGCTACCGCCACCTGGTGGTCATGTTTTCCTTGCTCGGTTCTCTGCTTTTCCTGGGTTTATGGGCTCCTTCAAAACTTGGCTGGTCCACAACCGCAGAGAACCTAGACAACAAAGAGAACCCCAAGAGAGACGTTCATGGATCTATGTAGGAAGGAGAAAAAGACAAATATCCTGAGAGAATTAGGAGTGTGGGGGTCACGGGAGAGGGGAGAAGGGGATAGAGGAGAAAGGGAGGGGAGCGGAGAAAAATGTATAACTCGGTAAAAACAATGAAAGAAAAAGAAAAAAAATCTTGGCTGGTCTGAATCCAGTCCAAGGCCGACCTAATCCATGATTTCCTATGGACGTGTGGAGTGGCTGATAGCAAGTAGCTACTATTCACAAGATACCGATGTATGTATGCTTGAGACAGAAACCCTTGGATGTGTTGGGCTGACATTTTTTGCAGATGGTGTTGGCCTAAAGCTTCCCCTTCAGAATTTAAGGAACACCCAAGGTTTAACTAAGGCTGTGAGAAGGGGAGGTTTTGGTATGGTCATGAGCTAGAGGGTTGGGGAGAAAGGAGAAGGATGAATTAGTAATCACGCTAGCCATGTTGGTCAGTGTGTTAGAGCTTACACACTGCATGGCCGCAGTCTGAGAAAGCAGTGCTTCCTCTCTTCTCCTCTCCCTCTCCTCTCCTCTCCTCTCCTCCCCTCTCCTCCCCTCCCCTCCCATCCGCTCTCCTCTCCTCTCCATTTTTCCCCTTCCCTCTCCTCCCCTCTCCTCCTCTCTTCTTTCCTCCCTTACCCCCTCTTCCCTCCCTTCCCCTCTGTTCCCTTCTTTATCCTCTCTTCCTCTCCCTTCCTTCCTCCTTCCTTCCTTCCTTCCTTCCTTCCTTCCTTCCTTTCTTCTCTTTCCTTTTTTCAAGACAAAGTTTCCCTGTACAACCCTCATTGTCCTGGAACTTGCTCTGTAGACTAGACAGGCCTTGAACTCAGAGATTGCCTGCCTCTGCCTTTGGGTGCTGGGATTAAAGGTGTGTACTACCACACCTGTCAAAAGCAGTGTTCTTCAAATTTTAGCCTGTGTGGTTTGCCTGGGGAGGGGGGGGGATCTGGTTAAGGTGAGCTCCTAAACCAGGAAGTCTCATGTGAAGCCCAGGAGCCTGCATTTTATTCCCAAGTGACGCTGCTGCTAATTGTGGGTCGTGGGTCACACCTGAAGCAAGGGAGTCTTGGAGTAGAGTCCTTGAGCATTGACTCCTCCAGGACTGATCATGGCAACTACACTCCCACCCATCAAAGATGGGTACTGCAAAAGTTAAAGGTGGCAACTCGGTCTGCATTAGCCTTTATTTGTACCAAGAGATAGGAAAACTGAGCCCTCGCAAGTTTTAGCTAGCTTCCCCTGAGCACACATGGCAAACGGGAGACGGACACCTGAGCACAGGTTCATGGGACTCAGGGGAGTGCTTGGTTCCCTCTTGGTTATTAGCTCATTAGTTGCTGTTTGACCTGGGAGCCCTTGAGCTTTAGTGGTTTTGAACCCGTGTTTATTTTGATTCATCTGTTGCGTTGGCTGAAGCTGGCTGTGGTTCATTCACTGTCTTTGCCATTGAGGAGTCGTGAGTTGGGTGCAGATCTGACACATGCAGGGTTATCCAGCATCATCATCAGTATTTGGGCTGTTTCCACTTGGGGTTTCATGGTGGACAACAAACTCTAGAACTAGGCAAGGGTGTTTGGTACCCTGTTACCCAGGAAGCGAGACCCAGTGGGGAAGAAGGGTTTCCAAGGGGAGACAACTGTTCTGTAGCTATAGACTTAAACAGATCCCTTGGCCTCCCAATTTCCCCAGCACCCTATGTCTGAAGCTTGGCCACATGGTCACAACCAACAAAGTAGACTTTTTTCAGTGTTTTATTGTAAAATACAGCTAAACCAGAAATAAGTAAGGAACTTTCTACCCAGCACATATAATACTCACTGCGTGCCCACCAAGAGCCAGCGTGGGGGCTCAGCCCTGTAGGGACCCAACACACACACACACACACACACACACACACACACACACACACACACGATGCTCCTTGCTCTCTGGAGCTCACAGTCTGGCAGAGGAAACAGACAGGGGCTATAGCTATTTCCACACAAGTTTCAAGGTTAGAAGTGCTAACAGGGTCAAGAAATAGTGGATTCGTTCACTACAGCAGAAAGGGCCTGAGAGGCATATTTGCACAGTGACAGTGGGAACTTCTGCAGGCAGAACCTTCTGTGGGAGGTCTGGAGTGGAGATGGCGTTTGGGTTGGACAGAGAGCTTACGGGTTCAGACAATTGGAAACTTCCAAAAAAAAAAAAAAGGATGGCGGGGATAATATAGTCTACAAAATTTTAATTTTTCACTTTAGGGCATCACGCAAAGAAGGGAAAGAGAAAAGCCTGTTATCAGTTTCCCCCATGCATCAGTTCACACAAGTAGGAACAGCTGAGCCCCAGCTCCTCTCAGAAAGGACACCTCTTAAAGTAGGACTCTCCCCAGATGGAATAAGGCTGGCCTAATAAAATAACCAGGAGATCCTTAATTTCTGTTTTCTGGATCCTTTCAAACTTCTCTGTGAGCTGGGAGCATAGCCTGGTGGTAGGGCACATACTTCCTGGAAGTCAAGAAATGGTCATGTGATTTCTGGGGACCCAGAAGATCCTGGTTGTCATACATGAGGCCCTGGTGGGTTTCATTCCAAGCACCCAAGCCAAAATGAACACCAAGGAGAATTAAAACCTTCTCCATAGATCAGCACAGGCTTATCCAACAGGGTAAGGGAGTCATGCGGTGGGTGTTGTTAAGGGCCTTGATTGGTCTGGGCTGTGGACATGTAGGACAATGGAAGAAGGGAAAAGTGTGGGGAGCAGAAGGCACCTAGGTCAAGCAAGCAGCCTAAGATCCACTCAGAGGGCAGAGGCAATAAGAGAGGGTTTCGAACGAGGGCCTGCCATGGTCCAATCTGAAGGATAATCCTGAAAGCATCATGGGGGTTGGGTCAGCTAGCAGGGTGGAGTCAGAAATCTGGCATCAGGAGTCTTCTATATCCTACTATCATGCAGCCTGCAAAAGTTGCTCTTCAGACCCTAGCGATGCCCAGAGTGAGAAGACAGTTGGTGGAGTCATCGATGGCCTGGGAGTGGAGGAGGCTAGGTCTGGGCAGCACTACTGGTCCTCCTGGAAGTAGAACTTGGTGACTGTAAGGGGTTCTTCGGGTGTGTTGGTGAGGCTGACAGGCCGGTCAGCCTCTAGTGCTGTGCAGAGGAACCAGCCTCGACAGGAGGCTGACTCAAAGCTGGTGGTGGGGCCTTTCTCGGAGCGGATGAAGGTGAAGCGCTTGTCTTGTTCCTTGTTCATGCTCAGGTCGGTGATGTTAACTTCCTGGAAGTCAAGAAATGGTCATGTGATTTCTGGGGTCCCAGAAGATCCTGGTTGTCTTATCTATCTCAATGCTTCTCATAAGGTGGTCAGTCTCTGATGGTGGAGATCTGATTGATCTCTTAGAGACATGGTCAAACTACACAGATTCCAGATTTCTTAAGACAGCACAAATAGAAGGGGTTGTCTTGCTGTTATCTCTTGCACTGAAAAGCATGCTAGCGTGGCCATGGTACAGTAAGTCTATCAAATACATGGCCCCATTAGCAAAGACTTAGGCTAGAGAGGCAGTGATGGGTCAAGATCTGATTCTTTCTAGGCAAGAGAGCTGTGAAAGAAAGGGTAGAGTGTCTTAAAGCCCATAGGATGTGTTATATGAGATTATTATATTTAGAATAGATAGTCACTCCTCTCCTCCCATCCCCAAAAGGTGGTCATGTCCATTGGTAAGCGTTAGTGGCAAACTCAAGGTTGTGGTTACTGGCAGTTACAAGTTTGCCCAGCTAGTCCTCAAGTTAATGCTTGAACAGTCCACTGCTGTTGGATAGGTCAGGAAGTGACAGTTCTATGTGGGATTCCAGCTAGTAGCTTGGATAATCGTTAGAAGTTCATGGTCTTGAAAGTGGACCTTGCTAGAAGAAGGTAGGTCCAAGTGGGTTGGGAGGCTCAGCATAAGACCCATGGGTGGTTCAGGTTCTGTGATAGTGTCGTAGAGGTGGCCCTCCATGGAAAATGTCTCCTCCTAGAGTTTAAACCCTTGCTTAGTGCCCTTCTACAGTGCCTATGTTAACCACGTCATGGGCTTTTGCCAATAGACTCATGTAAGGCCAAGTTTAATAAGTGCTTTCACATTGAGGGTCATTTTTCTGGAATAATCTCTCAAAGAAGTTGGCCACCATGCTCCAAGGAAGCTTGATGCTAAGAAGTCACGGGGAGGATGGTTTAGAGGGTGAGAAACCATCTGGGACACCCAATAACGACCAAGAACATTACGGAAGTTACTTCAGGAGTGACCCCAAAAGATTACCCTCTGGGAGGCTGGGAGGAGGTGGAAACTTGTTTTTTTTCTCCTTTTCTCAATAAAAAAATGGAAAAAAAAAAGATTACCCTCTGAGGAACGATGTGTCTCCCTCATCCGCGCATACTCACGGAGTCATGAGAACCACCTGTGGCTGGTGTAAACTGATGGATTTCATAATGGTTTGATAGCTCAACCAGATTCTTACCTCCAGCTGGAGCTTGATATTGTCTCCAGACTTGATACAGGACAGGCACAGCTTCCCGCCGTGGATCCCCAAGAACACATTTTGAAGGTCAGTAGTCACCATGTCTATCTTCTCTGCAAAAGAGCGGAAGGTGAAGTCAGAAAGAGAGACGAGGAGGAAGGGTGAGGAAGAACCTGTGAGTATTTTCTGTCTCCTTTTTAAACTAAAATTTTAAGGTCAGAAGGTCAGGCAGGCTCTTTCTTCCTAGTCTGCCTCCATATAAGAGAGCCAACCAAACGCTCTACCTAGTTATCCCTAAGGACCAGCCTCCTAGACTCTGCTCCACACTCTTCCCAACCTTTTTTTACTTTCTCCAGGAAACCTGTCTTCCTGATCAACAGAAATGCTGTTAATAGTCAGGGGCACACAACTCATGAGGCCCGTGAGTAGGCTCCAGGAAGCCTGTGGACTTTACAGCCCACCTTTCCCATCTGCTACTGGGGAGCAGTAGAAAACCCAGCCTCCCTATACTCGAGCATGCTCATGGGAGAATTCCTAGATTACTAGAAAGTCAGGAAAAGCCAGTCCTATAGCTGCTGAGTAAGATAGGAAAGCAGAGGAAGGGCTTGGGGAAGGAATAGTAAGAAAGTGTGGGCAGTGCCTCTCTATCACAAATAGAGGTGTGGGAACTCTTAGACTCTAGTGCTAAAGGAAATTCAAGTTCTGTCAACCCACTGCCCTCATTTTTCTAGAAGAAAAACTAAAGAATCTGTGAGTGATGGTCCTCCCAGTTCATCTAGCTTTGTCCCAAGTACAGATGGGTACATGCTGAGGTTAGTAGCCACAAGAAAGAATATTATTAAGCCATGTACATGGTGTATTCACCTAGGGCAAGGCTAGGGTTTGAATAACACAGGAACATGGATGGTCTTCCAGCACAGAAAGATTCAGGAAGTTCAGGGAGACTCCTGGTCCCTGTTCCCCTAGATGTGTCCCCGGGGCACTAAGACTCAGGCTCTAAACATTTTTTCACTCTTGAGACCACTCCCATGTGTATCCTCTGGTGGTCATGTCTCTCATTTCAAACTCAACAGAAATGAGGACATCCTACCTACAGCCGGAGGAGCATGGAAAGGTGACCCTAGGCCCACATCCCACTAGCTTCCCTGTTTCCCACTCACCTTCTTTTTTTTTAATATTTATTTATTATGTATACAATATTCTGTCTGTGTGTATGCCTGCAGGCCAGGAGAGGGCACCAGACCCCATTACAGATGGTTGTGAGCCACCATGTGGTTGCTGGGAATTGAACTCAGGACCTTTGGAAGAGCAGGCAATGCTCTTAACCGCTGAGCCATCTCTCCAGCCCTCCCACTCACCTTCTAATTTAGTATTTGGTCCTTGTAAGTAGCCAGCAATGAGTTGGTTATTCCTCAGATAGAAGGTCTTCTGGTTAATATCCCAGATTCTGAAAAGCAAAATGGCCCAGCTGTGGTAGGCAGAACAGTACCGTGTCCGACATCCTCAATGCCATCTAACCTACGTCTAGATCTGCTGGGAGTGTGGTCTTCAGCGAGATCATAGCACAAATGAGACGACTCAAGCCAACACTACCGTAAGAGAGAGATCCATCTCTCATAGCTGGTGAACAGAAAACCTCTTCTTCGTGCTCCTCATCCCAGCGTAGACTCCCGCTGCTTCAGGAGAATTTTCTCTAGAGCATCACCATCTGATAGAATCTTAGGCAATGCAAACACATCCTGTATTCACCCCACTCATTAGGGGAGCTGCTGGCTGCATGCCTTTCTTTCATTTTCAGGCAGCTATGTGTAAATTTAGGTGGCCACTTGAAACTAGCGGCTACATCATAGTATTACAAGTTCAAGGGTTAGAACACATCGCAGCCAAGCTACTCCGAGTCTTAGGCCTGAAAGTCTGTAACTAGAACTTTTGCTTCTCTTGCCAATCACCCGCTCTGGCTCTGGCAGGGACAGCTGTCCCTGGGAACAAATCAACTTCCTCTCTAGCTTACACAATGGCCTGTTGGTCACTCTCTGTCTTGGTGAAGGGATCCCTGGCTGTGAGACAGGCCACTGTGAGATGTGATAATACCACCCTGGTGACATCACCTTGGATCTGTACCTTGTCTCTTTACTCATCAGGGGAGCTGATTGGAGTAGCCACGGAGCTCTGCGAAGGGCAGAGGACAAATCAAATCCTCTGCATGGGAAGGGGGTATTTGCGCCTTTGCTTCTACGGTGAACTTCAAATCGAAGGGACCCAATAGCCTTGCTTAAAAGGACTCCAGGAACCTCTCCTGGAGTTGCTAAGAGGATGTGGTGGGGAACCTCATGAAGCAGACAGTCCCTGTTTCTGTGGGACAGACTTGCCTTGGGATGGATGCACATACTCTGAACCAGAAACCCGGCTTCCAGCTGTAGTTCCAAAGCAGACAAGGTCAAAGGGGAAGTGATTCAACAGACTTCATTCTCAGAAAGGATCGAGGACAGCGTGTATGCACCAACAATCTCTTCATTTACTTTTCAAAATCAAAATAAAGGCCTGCCATTTTTACTCTAAGGTTGGTGACAGCTTATGATAGTTGGTGAAGATCACCCAAGGCTCTTGGTCCAATTTTAAGACTCAAGACATTTTTTTTTCAGGTTCTCAGAGTACAGGTCCCAGAACACAGCTACAGGATTACTTATGTCTTTAATTTGCACAGCCCTTTATGGTACACAAGGGGTTGTCATTAAACCAGTAAGATGCCCAGGTAAGGAAACTGGGAACTCCAAAGAGAGAGATCTTCCAAGTCAGCACAGACAGGGTGTAGATTGTTGGTCTGAGCCATAGACTGTGTCCTGCTGCGGTAATCCTCTTTGCTAGATCCCAAGGCTAGCATCATTCCTGGGCACCTTTTATTCTGCCACTTACTGAACACTTCGGAATCTGGGAAACTGAGAGCAGTTGATCACCCTGTTGTCCATGCATAGAACATTTTTTTAAAACATAAGCCTTAGAGACGGTGCATGTAGCAAGTTGTTCTTGAGTCAAGGATATATATCCCTTTCCATCCCGTCCCTCAGATCCAGTGCCCTGGACTTACGTACGACATGCATCTCTATGCAACCCCATGTCTTTGGAAGACTTACCTGAAAGCTTGCATCTTGCAGGGTCTTCTCCTAGAAGGGCGGCAGGCTGCTTCTGAATGACATAGAAGGAAGAGAAGGAGAGAGATTAAGTGACGGTACCGTCTGCTGCAGAGTTCCATCCTGAGGCCACAGCAAGGCAGCAGAGACCAGAGACTGCCATTTCAGGCTCAGGGTGGTTGCTTATAAAGAAAGTAGTCATTCACCGGCCCGTGCTGCTGTCATTCCGTCCCCCCTGTCAGACGCGGAAAAACCCTCACATTTCCAAAAAGAGAAACCCTTGCTGTTGTCACTTTCAACCCTGCTGAGTGTTGCAACAGTGTGTTGTAACTGATCTCCTCCCCCTTTCACCCTTTGCAATTTCCCCAAAATTGAGCTTTCCATTTCCCCATTCATGGTGTTCCTGGGAAGAAGATGCGATAAAAGCCAGACTCTCGTTTGCATGGCAGGTAGTCTGAGCCTGCTGGCTGAGTTTTCCTTTTCCCTCCTACAAAACAGATGCCAGCAGAAATGTTCCCTTTGCAACGGAAGGCAAGTGATAGGGCCTGGTGGACAAAGGACCGTCTCACGTCACTATTACCGTGTTCTTTGGGGAAGGGAGAGCTGGCCAGACTCTGGATAAACATTGTGTCCAGAACTAGATGGTAAATATTTGGTGTTTTGTGCACCATCCACGCTCAGCACAACACTCAGCACAGCTGTCACGGTGCAGAAGCACCCGCAAACAATTTGTGAGTCAGAAAGCTCAACTGTTCTAACACACTGCATTTGCAAAAAAAGGGACAAGTCACATGTAGCACAGAAAGTTTACTGACTCCCGCTCTAGAGAAATGAGTCTCTCCCAAGGGATGCTTTAAAATCAGCCATCTTCCCCAGTCCCACGTCTGGAAAGCTGGAGCCTATTAGAGGTGATTTTGTTCTGAAATCGGGGTCTGGGGAAAGTGGATGAAGCATGCGGCCAGCAACAGCTCCAGACTTCTTCTCTGCCACTTGTCACTGCCATCCATGTGGCCTTGAAAAAGTCACTTCACCTATTTTTGTCTCTGCCTCTTCATTCTCAGAATGAGGAGGACCGCGTCTTCCTTGAAGATAGAAGGAAAGAAGGAAGTTAAATCTTGGTCCCGAGTGGATGTTAATAAACATTCATTTCCTTTGGTGCGGTTTTCTCTAGACAGCTGGGGAAAGGTAAGGACCTTCCGATTCTAGGTTAGGAAAGGTGAAGAGAGCCCTTGTGTGTTCCCCTGAGGGAGAGGATGCTGCTACAGCCTTTCCAGAGCTGGACTGGAGCTTGTGTTAGCCTTATTTCAGCCTCCCACAAGGACACTCACAAAGATTAGCAGAGGGAAGGGTCACGGAGCTTGTTAATAGGAAGTGACCAAAAACCCATTTCTGCACTGGAGCCCTAGATGATAGTTTTGAGAGTCCCAACAGCAAGTACATATCCTTCTTGAGTTCTAGTAGAGAGATGCTATCTATCTGTGAGGGCCAAGGGATGTTCTGTTTGCTCATTTCTTTGTTTGTTTGGAGAGTTTCTCATGAAGCTGCCCGAAGGAGAGTGATAAGTATGAATGGGCCTGCTTATTTACAACTTCCAGAAACTGCTGAATTAAATAAAGCTTTGAAGTTTCTGGAAGGCTTATTAGTCACCAGGTGCATAATGTTGTCATCATACCTACCGAAAGGGGGAAGTAACTGGTACCCAGCTTCCAGAAGCTCCCTCATGCTTGTCTTAGGGTACTTCCGAAGCTGCCCTAGACTCCTTTATTACTTACTAATTTGTACAAATGCTACATCTTGCATGTTATTACCGTTCACATTAACACCCAGAAGCAGGCAGGAGGTTGGTGATTGCCAGAGGCAGTAGCCGGGAGGTAGGGAATGGTTAAGGAGGGAAATATGCTGATGGAGGGCCTGGGTTGTAAAGCAGGATTCCTAGGAGGACAGAGATGGCTTTGTCCAACTGTCAGCAGTTGCTCCAGAGAAGATAGTCTGCCTGGCTGTGGGCAAACCGTTTCGGGGGGGAGAGACTGCAGGAGCAACACGTAGGCCACCACAGCTGGAACAGTTTCCTCATTTCCAAGCTCCTCACCCCATTCCTGAGGGACACAGGCTACCCCTGTGCTAATCAACACAGTAACAGCGGCTGAAGTTCAGGTGTCTTTCGCCTTTCTGTCTCTCGGCTGCCTCAGAAATCTAACCTATGCCAAGCTGATGAGATGAGTGAGTTCTGGGTATCTGGGGCCATGCCATAATAACAGTGGTGCTCACTACATGTGGAAATGTGCCGAGAGCGTGGCTAAGTAGTCCCACTACCTCTTCCCTTTCAAAGGGAAGGAAAGGAAAAGAGAAGAGAAACAAGAGGGACAGAAGGAGAACGGGAGGGAAGAAGAAGGAAGGAGAAAAAAATGGTAGCTAGGTGAGGAGGCAGATATGTTAACTAGCTAGACTGTGGTGACACTTCTATAATATTTATCAAGATATTAAAGCCTAAGCCTTAAATGCATTCAACTTTTTATTAACTATGCATTCATAGGAAAACAAAAACAACACAAGAAATAGAAGATAATTTAACAAAAAAAATAACAGTTCCTAAAATGCTATGTAGTTGGAGTGAGGCACAAATATTTGAGCAACATTATCCTGTAAATATGATTATATTTATAAGGGCTGTGATTTCTAATATAGTATACAGAAATGTCATTAAGCAATAAACATTTTGTTTGTTTCTTACTGTGTAATTTTCTATATTATTTTTTAAAGATCTTTTTTGTTGGGTTTTTTTTTTTGAAAACCCAAGTTTTGGGCAGTTACTAATACAGCAATCAATGAATGTCTCTAGAAGAGCCAACTTTTAGCAAACTGGTGAAATTTTGTTAAAACATCAAATCAGTATTATCTCAAACATCCTTGAAGGTTGAGGAAGAGAAGCGACTTGCCAAGGTGAACGGAGGAGCTCTGTGCCCTCTTCTACCCTTAGCCAGTGGTCCAAGCAAAACTCCACCCACCATCACAGCTGCGGGGTCATTGTTGCTCTGACCTCGGCCCAAATCCAAACAGAAAGCATTTAGTTCTAGAGGTTCCAAACGCTAGCCTCCCAGACTTTCCTTGCCCTGTGCTTTCTTCTCTGGACCATGCCCACCGCCTCCAAAGGACATGTGTGCAGGAAAGGGGTCCCTGGGTGGGCCCCGAGTCTTAGTCCTCTCACACCGTCCTGAGCTGTGTTACATTAGACAGGGTGTGCAGACTCGTTAGAACCCAGTTTTATTACCCAATAACCAGTTTCAATAACGGAAATCACATCATGGATCGCTATGAGAATTAGATAGACTCCTCACATGATGTACTTGACCCTGATCCCGGCCTGTGGGGATTACTCAAACAGTATTGATTGCACTCAACTCTCTACCTCAGGGTAAACGGGAGAGACGGGTCACAGAGCCTACCACGCCTCCAACCCTGTCTCACACGTGCAGGCACGTACAAGCCCTCCGCTCCCTGTTACCCAAGCATGGTTCTTTCCTTCTGGACTGAAGTCCCTGGATTTCCTGTGGGGATCCTAAGCACATCTCCCCACTAGAGAGGGAAGAAGAGGAAGGACAAACTCCTTTTTCTTTCCTCACTCCCTGGCCTTGATTCCACTCAACTTTTTTCTTATGGTTTGGAGGCAAGGGAATGGAAAACCCAGGTATCCACATGCTGGGAGTGGCAATAGGTAGGCTCCATCAGGCAGCTTTAGGGACACAGCGGGGTATAAACAAAAGTGTTTTCACACGTGGATCAGGGGCCTTAAGACTCCTTTACATCAAATAGCGAGGAGGAAATGACCTTCACAAATGTCTTACACTGCACCTTGTAATGTTTTAAACACAGCTCTGGCCCATGGGAACTCTCTGATAACTCTTCACTATTTCTCAATTTCAGTTGGTGATGTCTTTCAGTTCTAGAACTTTCGCTTAATTCCCCTTTTTATAGAGTTTTTAACTCTTAATCCAAAATTTTAATCTTGTCTTCCAAATCTTTGGGAATGTTATACCTGGACTTATGTATTATGTGTGTGTGTGTGTGTTTGTGTGTGTGTGTGTGTGTGTGTGTGTGTGTGCGCATAGGATGGAGGTTGATGTCTGGGTGTGTCCCTCCATCACTTGTCACTAGAGCTGTTTGAGGCAATGATCTCTCATGGAACAGTTTCAGTTACACTAGTGAGTTCCAGAGACCCTCCAGCCACCACCAACTCAGTGCTAATATTACAAGCTCATAAGGTGATGCCCAGTTTCAACATGGATAGTGGCGCTCTGAACTTGGTTCCTTATCCTCTTGCAGCAAGCGTTTGACCAAATGAGCCGTCTTCTCATCCCTGCATGGGCCTTTGAAGGGCTTCCCCTGATAATGCCATGATTTGAATCCATCCTAGGTCTCCTCCCATTGTCTGGCTTTCTTTAATGCACAAACTGCCTTGCATATATGTTATGGTTTAAGTGCTCCCAGAATGGTGCTGGTGAGCTATGGTAGACCCTGCACGGGGGAGAATGCCTTAGGTCCCTGGAGGCACAGCATACTCTTGAAGGGAATTTCTCTGCCTTTTTCTTCTTCTTTACGTCCCGGCTGATAAGGTGAATATCTGCAGTATCTGTTATACCCCCAAAACCAAAGCAGTGAGTCTACCCAATCTTGGACTAGAGACTCCAAAACTGTGAACCAATTAAATCCCTTCTCTCCATAAGTTAATGACAGCAGGTATTTTATTATATGAACAAAGCTGACCAATGCAGCATGTCTAGGTTTTTTTTTTAAATATTTGCTCAGGTTACTGTATAGTTTTAAACTGTAGACATCTTTTAAGGCTGTGTATGATGTTATCCTGATATTGATCATTTTGCTCCTGCTGGGCTATTGGACCAGAGCACGGAAGTCCTAGGTAGTGTTTGTCTAAATAAGTCTTAAACTCATTTGTGAGTGGGCTTGGATGCTTGAGAGGGTGGTTCCATTTTTGGTTCCCTCCTAACTCTCCAGGAATCTAACCCAGATTACTTGGAATTTATGAGGACCATTATTTTTTTCCTAAGCAGAGTGTAGTGTATAAACTTTAATCGGTTTATGCTGAGCCCTCCAAACCAAGATCCACGAATCCTCAAAACCTCAGCTCGGGGAAGAGCTTCTCCAGAGATTTAACCTGTGGCCCCTCACATGTTAAAGGCATGCTTCACCTCTGAGCTATCCTCCCAGTGAATCTGAAGACTTTGAAACTTGTAGATGCCTTACAGATAAAGAAACCTAAAGCTACCTTCGACTTCTCCAGACCCCATAGTTCCTCATAATCTTGGCCATTCTGTCATAGATTCCAAAGGGTCTTCTGAAGATACATATCACCTGCCTTTCCCTTCTCATGTCTATGACTAAACACCTGGCTAAGGCAGCTTAAGGAAGGCAGGGTTTGTTTCAGTCCCAGTGTGAGCGTATGTCAGAGGGCACATGAGGCACTGAGTCATGCTCATTCAGAGCTAGGAAGCAGGAACAAGGACCGCTAGTACTCAGCTCATTGTTTTCCTTATATTTAGTCCTAAGTCCAGCGTGGGCTGGCAATGGCCACAGATGGTGGTTTGAAAGAAAATGACGTCCACCCAAAGAGAGTGGCACTATTAGGAAGTGTGGCCTTGTTGGAGGAAGTGTGTCACCGTGGGGACAGGCTTTGGGGGTCTCTTTTGCGCAAGCTTCCCTCAGTGTGACAGTCAAATTCCTGTTGCCTGCAAGATGTAGGACTCTCAGCTCCAGCACGACGTCTGCCTGCGTGCCACCATGCTCCCAGTCATGATGATAATGAACGGAACCTCTGAAACTGTAAGCGAGTCACCCCAATTAAATGTTTCTTTGTAAGTGTTGCTATGGTGTCTCTTTATAACAATAGAAACCCTAACTAAGACAGATGGGTAAATTTCAACCTACAAACTCCTATACAAACGGATCCAGAGGTTTCTTCTAGGTTTGAGATCTTACCAAATTGGCAGTATTAGAACTCACGCTCACCATGTTTAGGGGTAGAGTCAGAAGAAACAATGGGAAAGCTGGATGTGAGCCAGAACAAAAAATGCTGTTAATGCTACACCAAGGACCGTGGGTCTATCTTAAGGAAAAGCACATTGGAGAGTACCATGAAGCCCGCTTTGGTCAGATATTCCTGGGGTCAGAAGACAGATTACACATGGAGTGGGGTGACTAAGCCAGAAGGATGCTATGTTCAACCACTCTGTCTCTCCCTGTAAATCTTATTTATATCATTTCCCAATTGCTCTGGCTTAAATACTCCCACAAAGGATGATTTAAAGCCACCAACGCTGTGAATGCCAGTGAGTGGGAAGTTGGCAACCGGACTTTTCTTCTTTGCCTTTCCTTCTTTCCAGAGAGAAACCATCTCCATTTGTTTCAAGAGCAAACTCCCAAATGCTTCACTTTCAGGAACTGCACCACCGGCATCCGGACTGATAAATCCACAAGACCAGAAAACGTGAACGAATCCTGGTGTGAGCATCAGCTCTGCCTGTTGGAGCCACACTGGGGACACTCAGGCACTGTTTGTGAGATGCACGCATTTGGCTTTGGGTGAGCGATGTACTCTGAGCTGAAACAACTGCAGCATCTCATAGTCTCTAGCCAACACTCGAATGACTGAGCGTTAGAGGATCCAGCGCACAGGGGTGGCAGTCTTAGCCTAAGTTTGCTGATTTTTACTGAAACAATGGGCTAAAGTTGTTCTTCCCAAGTCATGTGTAAATATCCTAGGATGAGAAGTAGATACAAAAACACAGCAAACCCAGCACCTCATGATACAGTCTAATGTCGTCTTGGTCCGTCTGCTCCCAGCTATCCCTGTTAGGTGTCAGAACTCATCTTAATAATACCCCAGAATCCGTTGGAAGTTCCCTTGGGCTGCAGGCCAGGCTTGGTGACAGCTGTTCTCCTAGGCCAGCTCTCCTCAAGCTTCTGCCCTCTAGCTTTCTGATGTCAGGGTGGTCACGTTTTTCTCTCCGGGCTAGTAAAGGTCATTCAGGACACAGGGCATAAACCGATCACGGGAAGAGCAGCTTTGCAGAATGCTTACTCTCTTCCCAGATCCAAATAGGAAGCTCCCCCTCCCCTGAATCCTTTCAGAGGTCAAGTCTTCCCAGATGGCATTTACTTCCAGGATGTGTGGGTGTAATACGGATTGGCTCCGAGAGATAATTTGTATAATTATCAAGTTTTCAGAGGTACATGTTTACTCTTTTCTTTGAAGATGAACTTGGTAGGACAAGAGCTGATGGAGAGGGACAGGAATTCTGAGAGAGGGCACACCTACGCTGTCGTCTTCTGGGCCCCAATCTCTGTCACCGCATTCCCTGCTTCTATGCTGCAGTGATAAAACACCATAGCCCGAAGTAACTTACGGAAAAAAAAAAAGGTTTATTTTGGCTATGGTTCCAGAGGGGCTAAGAGTCCTTCATGTAGGGGAAACATGGTGACTGGAGCAGAGCTCACATCCTCAACCATAGCCACAATGCAGAAACGACCTGGAAGCGGCGTGAAGCTTTAAACTCTCCTGCTCACAGTAACAGTCTTGGTCCAGCAAGGCTGCACATCCTAACCCAAATGGCACCACCAGCCAGGGATCAAATGTTCAAATGCTCAGGCCTTCTATAGGGAGCATTGCTCATTCAAAGCACAAACACACTCTGCCACCGAGTGATCCCTACCTTGTATCACTCTTCATTCCACTGTCCTCTGTGCAAGGTAGACACCATGGTACTGCTTTCACGATGGGGATGTGCCCGGATACCTTGTAGAGCCGAACTCAAGGATCAGAGAGACTACACCTGCTCTAGACAGTCTGAGGCAAGATTTGAACTCTGTGTTTTCATTCTTTCCCATGCTACTGTCATGCTAAAGAGGCCACAGATGCTTCCCTTCTTTGCTTCATTTCAAGGTCAACACGAGCAAGAACTCCACCTATTTTTTGATGTTATTTTTGGCTCTAACTCATACCTTATGGAGTAACTGGTTAGTTCATAATTGCTCAAAGATATGGGAAAACATTCGAGATGTAAGGAAAAAGTGACTCTAAACCTTTGTATAGGCTGTAGTGAAGGCCAATTTATCTGGCTATGGACTAGAATGACGAATTGCCAGAGACTATTTTGGCTTTATTACTGAATATTCTGATTCTCAGTGGACTCCTCAGTCCTTTGCTCTCTCTAAATGAGCTTGTACCCTGGTGGGCAATGCCATAAATTGCAAGCACAATTGTCTTAGTGACTGCCTCTCTTGCCAAGTTATCTTATCTTATCGGCAGAGACACCATCCACTTGGATAGAGGATAGGTAGTTTAGGTGATAGCTAGATGGACAAATTCACAGATGATGAACAAGACAGACAAACAGATAACCCACAAGTACACAAATTCCCAAAATGAGTTTTTCAGCCAGGAAGAGACCACAGTAAATACCAATCCACCTTTGACTCATTTCAGGCTAAACCATTCATCGCAAGATGATGTTGACGTTTAGTTTTTTGAAAACTGTTTTCAAATGCAGGTCCTAACACAGGACTTGTTCTTTCCTTCACCATTGCTTCCTCCACCTCTTTATCCTCTTTCTTTAGAAACATCTGTGATGTAAGTAGTGAGACTCCATGTCATCATTCTTTCATTCCCTTATCAAACCACACATGTAACTTCTCAATTCTTTTCTTGCTCTCTGTTTGACCGCAGTTTGGAACCTGCCATCTCTTTGGCTGTTGAGGGCATTTCTGATTCCTTCTTCCAGGGACTGTGGTGCCCATTTTGGGCTTGTTGGCACTGATTTCCAAGTTCAACCCAACTCATACCCATGAGCGTGTAGCCCCTATGTGTTTGCCAGTTCTAAATATTTTGGAATAAACTATCTTAAAATAAGATTCTGTCTGGTTCTGAAAATGACCCCAGCATCCTACTTCACCGCATCTGGAGAACATGCAAGAGCATCTAACGTTGTCACACGTTCCGTAAGTGATAAGACACCCACTGTCCCCATGGCACAGGGCAGTGGTTTAGAGATAGACTTGTCCACAGTCAACACTAGCTTCTCCCCTAATACTGGCTGTGTGGCCTTGGGCAAATTACTTCATCTTTCTCCATCTATTTCCTCTTCTGCAAGTGTGGATGCTAAGGTCCTTCCTCATAGGCATTAAATACACAAGCCACCTGAGAGTGAGTGCCCGGCTTGGAGCAAGCACCATGGAAGTGTTCGTGTCCTTCCAAGGACTTGGCAGCTTTTTCTTAACATCAAGAGTAGAGAGACACCACCTCCCCCAATAAATGGTTGGTTCAGCAGGAGCTGAACTGAAGTTAGAGACTGAACCTTCAGACCAACGATCCTAAGATTTATCTGCACCAAATATGTTCTGAGGAGAGATAGCAACCTATATTTTGTTTGTTTTTGTCGGTATATTTAATCAGAGCACCCCAGATAACATCTGGCATTTCCTTAAGAGAAGTCCACCGCTAGTGCATGGCTGAGCCTGCCTTTTCTCTGACCAACATCTCTTGGAGTTGTCTAGTGTCAATCCGTTCACTCTCTGCAGATCCCACCCTTCCACCTCCCTCTCCAGCCTGTGGACCAAGGGTGCTTCCTATCAATAGCTGCCACTCAGCACACACTTCTTTCCTCCACCTTACGGAGACGTTTCGTCCATTTCCTGTTTCCATGAACAGTGGAGAATGGTCAACACCTCTAGTGACTCGTCTCATAATGGGCACGCCCCCTCGGCCCCAGCATACCTGCGTGGTTTCCTGGGATGCCGTGGCGTTCCATTATCCAGGTCTTCCAGATAGACGTGGGCTCCACGCCCTTGGCATCCAGCACTGGCAACACTAGTGGTAGACAATCCCGCCCTTATCTTGCACACAGACAAAAACAACTTTAAAAAGCTTACCTGAAGCCATGGGGGAGCAGGACAGGACTCGAGGTCTTCCACTGTCTCCCAGCGTCTCACTCCAGGAAGAGGTGGCGCCTATAAAGGAGCACCCGGCCAGCACCTCTGTCACTGACCCTCCCAGGGTGGAACCACCCCTCCTTCCCAGCCACCTAAGCAGAATAAGGGGGGAGCTGGCCCCTCCCATACACCCACACTGAGCCAGTCAGCCTTAGGAGGTGGGTCGCTGACGACAGATGCCAAGCCAGGCCCAGCTTCCAGAGGGGTGACTCAGGCTAGCAGAAGCCAAACTGGTTCTTATCTACATAGAACTGGAGGTCACATGTGGGGAATGAGCTGGATTTATGTGGTGGGACCTTTGTCTCACCCCCCAAACGGACCATGTATGCATACATTTATTCAAAATACATCTTGACTTAGTCCTCCTGCCTGTGAGGTGGTCTCACAAACACTGGCAGCAAGCCAGACCAGGCCACGTGTGTTCTAACGGGGGGTGGGAGGAGTAAAATAAGCCAATTTCTTATGGGGCTAAGGGCTGAAGAATAAACCAAGAGTGTGAGGTGCCTTTGAGGGACCCAGACAGATATCTTAGAAAAAGAAGTCAGGAAGGTCTCTCTGAGAAAGGTGGTATTTGAACTGGGGAAGGGGAAGAATGTTACAATCGCAGGGAACAGCAAGGGAAAGGACCTGGGCTGGGACCTGTATGGTTTGAGCCCTGTGCAGACCCCCAGGGTTGCTCGCAGCATCACTTAGGGTATTCATCCCATTTCCCATCTCTGCCTGCACCTGCCTCATGGCTGGACCATTGCCAAGACTCTCTCCAGCAGGCCAGAAGCATCCCCTCAACTTTCTCTGGACGTTTCCCAAGCCTCTGAGCCCTGTTCCTCCTGTGCGATTCAGAAGCAACCTGTTCTGGCTTCATGCCTCTGCGGCCTCCCACCAGGGAGCAGACAACTCGTGTGTACTTAATAACCATCCGGCTGATAGGTGGAGGACAACAGCAAGAGATCCTTGGGGCCGGTCTCCAGGATGGCAGTGACTCTTTGAGAGACTCGGGCCATGTCGTTCTTACTTTGATAGAAATAAAATAGACCCGACATTCCCAGCTGTGTCTTAGACTTGACTGGCTGGAAAGATAACTGATATGCAGACCGTCATAAAATGCTTTATAAATTGTGTGATCTTAAACAAGGCCTTGCTCCAGGCAATGCTTTAATACCAAGGTGAAGGAGAGGGCAGGCATGTATAATGCTGCTTGTAATCCTTCCTCCTGCAAGTCTGCCTCTTTGATGGGGCAGGACAGCTCACTCTCGCTTGATTGAGTGGTCTGGTCAGAGCCTTTTCTTTTCCCCTTCTCTGCACATTGATCTGCACTCATTCCCAGGGCCTCTCTGTTAGGTCTGCCACTGGCCTGAGAGGTACCGGGAACCTGAGGTGAGAGAGGATCTCTGCCTGGGCACTCCTAACCACAGGGACTTCCCATGGGGCCCTTATTTCCTGCTCTCCTTAGCTTGGGCTCACCCAGCCAGAAAGCCTAGGTCTCTTAGCCTTGAGAAGAACTAGAAAGGAGCCTTTGCAGAGAAACGTGTGTTGGTGAATAATCAGGAACTAATTTTGCAAATCTGGAAACTCCACAAACGGCAGCTTTGCAAAACTCGGAAGCCGAGCTGGTGAGGGGAAGCCTACAGGCTGTGGAGCCTGCATATCTGTGATGGCAACAGGAGTCACGTGGAAGGCAGGCTCCGGTGCGCAGGGGCGCGCATCTCAACCTCATCGACTGCATCTTGGTGACTTCGGTAACATCTGTAAGAGGAAGGCCAGACACTTGTCACCTCATTGTCGGGGTGAGTTGTGGGGAGACCTGAAGTAACACATGTGAGGGCTCACTGCGATTGGCCCTTTGTATCTGCAGAGACAGGATCTGCACTTGTAGATTCAATCAACTACGGGTCAGAAAAATAGTTTTTTAATTGTCTCTGGGGGCTGGAGAGATGACTCAGTCAGTAAAGTACGTGCTGTGCAAACACGTGAGCCTGAGCCTGGATCCCCAGAACACACATAAAACTGGATACAGTAGTGCACACCCACGACCCCAGCACATCTACTGTGACCTGGCATACACAGTGGCAAACACAAGATATGTTACTCAAAAACTGGAGTGGAAGGCAAGGACCATCACCCCGGACATGTGACCTCCACATGTGTGTCATTGTGTAGATGCCTGAACTCACACAAACGAACACACACACCAGACATAGACCCATACTACATACACACCCCTCCCACACACAAACACCTACACACACATACACAACTTCTATAGTGACTTTTTGTCATTATTCCCTAGGTAATACAAAGTAACTATGTACATAATATTTATGTTGCATTCAGTAGTATAAATATAGAGAGGATTTAAAGTATAAAGGAATATGCACACATTTTTTAAGGAACTTTGTCAATTTATATGAGGTTTGGTATCTATGGGTTCTGATAACCAAAAAGATTCCTAGGACCAGTTTTCCGAAGGTATAGGAGAAAGATTAGGGCTTAGCTAACATGGTCACAGGTGTGAACTGGAGAATGAGTTTACATTAACAGGAAGCCAAGGCCTGGAATAGACACCGAGGCCGCCCAACAGAACAGACTAGGCTTGCAGCCATTACAGTTTGGTCAGCATTCGAGACTGCAGAGTTCTCTGCTGACCTAACCCTAGGTACCTGGGAAGGAATCAGGTATGGTACCCTCAGCCTCCCCTTGCCTCCCCTAGAACTCTCTTTCAGGCCGATGACACAAAGCTCCGAAGAGACCAGTGTTCTGGTGCAGGATGCCGAGAACACCAAGAAGCCTGAAATCCAGTGCCCCAGCACGAAGAAAGACTGGCAGGAATGGGGATCCCTGGTGATTATGGTCTTGGGGATTCTAGACATCTGGGTAGCCTTGGCCATGGGGAGAAAACTTCTAAAGATATTAGTTCCTGTATTGCCAGGGTCCTGTTCAGAAAGCCCTTTCCTGTGTCAGTGAGTTCGCATACCTTTTCTATTTCTCACTTGGTCGGATTCAAGGTGTCTACTGCTATGTGGACATCCTGGACTCGTCTGGAGTTGAGTTTTGTGCAGACTGAGAGATGAGAAGAGAGCTTCATTTTTCATCGAATAGCTGTTTGACCAGCATGATTTGTTGAAGAGGCCGTCTTTTCTTCAATGTGTATTTCTGACCTTTTTTGGTAAAAAAATCAGGTGGCTTGTAGAATGTAAATATATGGGTCCTCAATCCTACTCCAATGACCAAAGTGTGTGTGTGTGTGTGTTCATCCTAGTACCACACTGTTTTTATTACTATAGCTCTGTAGTATAACTTGCAATGTGGGATAATGATTTCAAAAAACCTCCGTAAGTTTTATTTTATTTTATTTTTTTTTTTATTGTTCGGGATTTTTTTCGAGATCAGTATCAGCTTGATTTCTCCATGTTCTATAGCTGGAGTCTGTGGTGTCTTCAGCAACTGTCAAATTCTAAAGGGTAACCAAGAACTTTGGCAGTGGCCTGTAAAGTTTGGGGTCTATGCCACCTCACTGATCAACAACTTCAGAAGAGGTTACCAGTTCCCGAAACCAGGATTTTTATTTGTTAACCCCTGCTTCTTAGTAGGGACATTGTTGCCTTGCCGTAGGGTAAGTCCATTTTAACTCTCTGTATCTATCTCTCCATGTCTATCTATAAAAAATGTAAATGTTTTACGGATGTTTCGACAGCAGCAGATATCTGCACAACTTTCTTGAAAGGTCTTTGGTGTTATTTATCCTTTCTCACACCCCCTCCTCTACCCCACCCTCACCCCACTCCAATTTAACCCTTCCTGTTCTGTTATTCCCTTTTTGACTCTTTATACAAGAGTGGTCTATCCCCTTTTCCCCCATAAAGCCTTTCCCTATAGCTCTTAGTGATTCCCTGACCTCTATGGGTATTCCAAATGAAACACACATATCTGAAGACTCAAAGCCAGCATCCATAAATGAGACAAACATGTGGCATTTGTTTTTCTGGCCTGGGCTGTTATCTCCCTGAATGATTGTTTCAGCTCCATCCATGTACCTGAAAATTTTATAGTTTCATTTTTTAATAGCTAAATAATACCCCACTATGTAAATATACTACATGTTCACTGTTCCATCGTCAGTTGGTGGCCATCTAGGCTGCTTCCATTTCATGGCTATTATAAACAGAGCAGCAATGAACAGGGATGAGCAGTCGCCTCCAGGGTAGTTGATGGAGTCCTGTTCTATGATTAAGAGCATTGTAGCTGGATCATGTGGTATAACTATTTTTAGCTTTTTGAAGAACCTCCAAACTAATTTCCATAGTAGCCGCATCATCTTCCGCTTCCATCATCAGTGAACAAGGGTTCCCCTTTCCCCCATCCTTATCAGCATTTTCTGTCATTTATTTCTGTGATCTTAGCCATTCTGACCGGAGTGAGCAGGGATCTCTGTAGCTTTGATTTGCTTTTCCCCTGTGGTTATGAATGTTGGACATTAAAACAAGCTGTAAAGAAGCTTCTTGAAGTCCCATTTGCCAATTATTGATATTGAGTCTATGGGGCCATTCTCGTTCAAACCACCATATCTCCCACCTCCAGCATATCCACATACTATCCCGGGGGCTTATGCCAGGTTATGTTACACAGCAAGGGGAGAGTTAAGTTTTTACTCAGATGACTTTGAAGTAGGAAAGTTGTCTGAGATTACCTGGGTGTGCCTGACTTAATCATGATGATCCACAGTGGGAGAAAAGAGCAGAAGGGTCAGAGAAACATTGGGGAGATGATGAGAGAACTGCTGTTGATATAAAGGATGAGGGAAGTTTCCACAGACTAAAAGCTGCACTTTCCTCTGGAAGGTAGAAAAGGTAGACGGTCTCTTACATAGCCAAGAGCCCTGTTGATAGAACTTAGTCAGGCTTGTGTTCAATTTCTGTCTTTCAGAACTACAAGACAGTATTTCTTAAACTTTCAATAACATTGATTTATTTATTGTGTGTGGGTGAGTATGGGTGGTGTATGTGTGATGTGTGTTTAGGTCAGAGGACAGACTGAAGGACTTCTCTCCTAGCTTGGGGGTTCCAGGGATTGAACTGAGGCTTTGGAGGCAGGAGCCTTTTCCCAGCAAGCCAGTGAGCCATGTCGGCCCATTGTGTATTATTTTAAGCCGCCAATTCTGTGGCAGTTTGTCATAGAGCACTAAGAAGGAACTAGTATGCTCCTCTTTGGAGACCAGGTCCTCTTAGAAACATCCTTTGGGTATTTCTTTGGGAGAAAAACGCATGTGCTGTCTATCTGGAAATCTATTTATTGCTTCTTGAAGGATCATTTCTCTACTATTGTTCTGATAATAACAGTTAATTTTTCTTGAAGTATGTGGAAGATGGCCTTCAACTATCTCCTGGCTTTTATTGCTGTGGGGAAGTCATTGGTCAGCATAGCTTTCTGCCAAGCAATCTCTTCTCCTTTGGTGTTCTACAGTCTAACTTATCTGTGAGGAAATGTGTTCTTGCTTATCCTTCTCTGTGAAAGTTTTGTACAGTTCTAGGCTCTTTAAATTGGTTCTTCATTCTGTGAATTTTTAAATTCTGCTTATACAGCAGGCTTTCTTTTCATGTTTAATACCTACTGTTTAAACCATTCTATTTTAAGTGCCATTTTTAGCAATTAAATTATTTATAAAAAAGTTTGTTTATTTTTTTTCTCAAATGTTTCAGGGCTTTTGTTTTTTTTTTGAGACAGGGATTCCATGAATAGCCTTGTCAATACTGGAACTCACTCTGTAGCCCAGGCTGACCTCGAACTCACAGAGATCCACCTGCCTCTGCCTACCAAGTGCTGGGATTAAAGGCGTGCATCACCATCTCCTGGCTCAGGTTATTATCCTTATCTCTCTTGATCATGCTTACTTTTTGACTTTAAATATTCCAAACACAGTCATGGTAATCCCGAATCTGTTAACTATAGACTTTGTGAGAGGTGACCTCGTGCTTGAATTTTAAGGTCTGAGTCAGGCAGGTTGGGACACGGGAAGAGGTGGAGTCCCTCCCTGCAGAGTCTTGTTGGGCTTCTCAGCAGCTGGATTCTAAGGACAGGGGTCGCAGTAGTTAAAAGGCACTTAGGCTCTTCCAGAAGGAGAGTTCCCACTACCCACATTGGAGTGTTTACAACTTCCTAGGGATCTGATGGACCTTCCAGTCACGCGCACTTACCTCTGTACAATCCCACCCTAAAACAAAAGAATTCCAGCGCTATTAACAACTGCTTAAGGCCTTTTTCTGGTCTCAGCGGAAAACCTGCAGTTTGCTGGGATTCTCAGCAGAAATTCCATTTGCAGGGAATGGACGTGTGTTACCCCTGTAACCCTGGTGACACCTGGCTTTGTTTTATGGGATTAAAATCTCACCCAAGGCACTTATAGCAACCCTTTGAGATGAGCATTGCAATCTCCCAAATGGTTTAGGTTTATTGCTAAGACAGTGTGTCTGAAGCTCTCAAGCACACGATGTCTCTCATTGTGTCTAACTCCTTCCAAGAGTAGCTTTCTCTGAACCCTCATGTTTAAAATTGCGTTAAAAAATGTCTCACAAGAAACCACGACTCTTCTTTTGAGGTCACACCTGTGATTTTGGATGTGCTTTTAATTCTTTTCCTGAGTACTTTTTCTACTGTTTCTCTCCTCTCCTCTCCTCTCCTCTCCCCTCTCCTCCCCTCCTCTCCCCTCTCCTCCCCTCCTCTCCTCCTTTCTAAATTTTATGTGCATTGGTGTTTTACTATGAATTCTGAATTTCCTGTAACTGAAGTTACAGACAGGTGTGAGCTGCCATATGGGTGCTGGGAATTGAACCCTGGTTCTCTGGAAGAGCAGTCAGTGCTCTTAACCTCTGAGCCATCTCTCTGGCCCACTTTCTTCCTGTTACTAATAAGATCCCAGTTCTGCTTCAATTGTTTCACTGTGAGCACACCAAAGAAAGAACAGGAAAATGAAAGAAGGCACAAAAGAAATGTCACATTAAATTATTATTAACATCAACCTTCTTATGTAATAATGGAGGTCTTTGTTAAGACAAGTAAACAAAAAATGTTTAAGTAAACATTTTGGTTAACGTAGTTAATACAGTAAAGATACTTTCCCCAAACTTGTTTCTTTAATATATAAATTGAAGAAAAAATAAAAAAGATTGAAACCATAGATTAAACTTTGGAAGACAGAGTTATTCTGTGTTCTGATTGGGCTCCTGCGCTAAATGGAGCAACTGAACAAAGACCCACCAGACCATTGGAAAAAGTTAATGCTGGTCAAGTAGTTAAAAATATTTTATTAATTTAAAAGTTAAGAAATCATATTTTAGAGATATTTTTTGAAGTATTTATGGACAGAACAATAAAATGCCTAGCATCAGTTTCAAAATAACACAATAACAAAGCTACACAAGGGAAAATAGAGCCAGAAGAGCTTTATGCTGAGAGTGTCTTCGACAGTTTTGGACACATGGAAGTTCACTATACTGCTCATTGGGAGGATGGCTTGGGCGGTAAACTGCTTGTCATAAAAGTGTGATGACCCAACATCCATGCAGGGTAAACACACATTAAATAAATGAGTGGAAAAAAAAATTTAAAAAAGTGCACAAATCATTTAAAGGTATAGTTCAATTATCTCAAGAAATTTATATTCTCATTTTTATTCTTATCTTTTTATTTTATTTTTGTTTTTTTGAGACAAGGTCTTTCTATGGAGCCTTAGCTGTCCCAGAACTCTCTATGTAGACCAGACTAGCCTTGAATCCTCAGAGATCAGCCTGCCTCTACTTCCCAGTTGCTGGGAGTACGCCACCATTCCTGACTCAACTTTTCTCATTAAAAAAAAAAACTTTTACATTTATTCTTTGTGTGTGTGTGTGTGTGTGTGTGTGTGTGTGTGTGTGTGTAAATGCTGAGACCAAAAAGGAGGATGAGAGTGTCCTGCTAGGTTCTCATCCAGCAAGTCTCAGAGATCCTCCTGTCTCCATTCCTGCAACACTCAAGTTACAGGCGATCACAGTCATGCCAGCTTTTAACATGGATACTGATGATTTGAACCTGGGTCTTCAGGCTTGCACAGCAAGCACAGGTGACCACTGGGCCATCTCCCCTGATGCTGAGGTTCAGATGTGTGTGTGTGTGTGTAGGACTGTGAGAAACTGCCAGCAAAGATAACACCTAGGAGGAATGTCCTCCAGGGCAAAATCAGATCACAAGGGCAGCGAGGTATGGAAGAAGAAATTCAGATTATGGGGTGATGGGGGAGAGTCTTCTGTTTTGTGTTAATTTCATTGGTTGAATAAAGAGACTGCCTTGGACCTTTAATATGATAGAAAATTAGGTAGGCAGAGTAGACTAAACAGAATTCTGGGAAAAAGAAAGCCGAGTCAGACAGTCGCCATGATTTTCCCACTCCAGACAGACGCAGGTTAAGATCTTTCCTGGTAAGCCACCTTGTGGTATTACACAGATTATTAAAAATGGGTTAATCGAGACGTGAGAATTAGCCAATAAAAGGCTGGAACTAATGGGCCAGGCGGTGTTTAAAAGAATACAGTTTCCATGTAATTATTTCGGGGCATAAGCTAGCAGTGCGGGAGCTGGGTGGAAACGCAGCCCGCCGCTCCTCACTACAATGGGATCAAAGATATTGCTTGCTCAAGTAGCTAGCTAAACGATATAAGCACCAGGGGAAAAAGAAAAATTGTTTGCTCCTGAAGTGAACCTAGCCAGTGTCTGCCATTTACGCTCCTTTCCAGGTCCATGTGTTTCTCATGGCTATACTGACCACATTCCCCCAGCCCCTAAGGAAATCTTTTAGCAATGGAACTTTTCTCACACACAAAAGCATAGAGGGTAATAATATGAACCATTATGTGTGTGTGTGTGTGTGTGAGTATATGTATATATATGTGTACACACACATACACACATATATATATGTTAATGGGTATGTGCACATGTATTCATGTATTGAGGTAGAGGTCAACATCAAATGTCTTTGCCTTACTTTTTAAGACTTGCTCTTATTATTTTTTAAGATTATGTATAGGTATGTGTGCCTGCGTGTGGCTATGTGTATGTGAGTTGAGGAGTCCTGAGGCCAGAGGCACCAAATCCTGGGAGATGAAGTTACAGCTGGTTGCAAGGCTGGGAACCAATCTTAGGATCTCTGGAAGAACACCAAATGCTCTTAAGCCTTGAGCCATCTCTCAACAGAACAATATCCAAGACACAAACACACCCCAAAGTGCAGCAATGATTCTGAGCCTGATCTGTTTTGCAGAGACATTTCAGGAACCCAGGGCCTCATATGTCTGGCTCATTTTGAGGATAAGAACCCATATTCCAAAAGTGTGTGTAATCTCAGAAGTGTTTAAAAGTCCCTACTCTCTGGGAGCTTCAGGAAAATAAATGAATCATTTGTATCTTTCTTCATCAGTCCTTACTGCTCCTATTTCCAGTCCACTTTCCTTCTATGCGGATTTGAAGAAAGAACAATGGCATATATTTTACATAGCCTTTAAGTTACCCGCCCACTTGGGCATGACCTCTTATACTATAAATGCCGTTGTAAAGCATGTCCGCTCTCTTTCAGCTGTGGATTCGGTTGCTGCTTCCCGTTCAAACAGAGGACTGTGCTCTGTGAGTGTACCCCTAAATAAATAATCCTTTATTATACTCAATTCTGAGGTAGTGTGGGGTTTCTTTTTAGCATCTGTCTTCATTACATATAATTTGAAATCACAAATTGGAAAGAAAAAAAACCCTAAAATTTCAGTAAGTGAACAAAGAAAGTGTACCAAAAGTAGAATTCAGATAAAAATAGAAATATAGGAAATGCTAAATTCTGACATAAACAGGAGAGCAATACCAAAACCCTCATATCTAGGAAATCATCAAAAATTAGAAAAAGTGTTCTTTTTTCAGTAAAATCTATGCCAGCTGTAGTCTATCACTGTTCTAACTTCCTCAAATGATGATTTATGACATGTAGCAACACTCTTCAAAGCATTGCTCCATTTTACCTGAACTGTGCATCTTATTTTAATAATAAAAGACTGGCTAAAATAGCAATGCATCTTAAACATTCCAAAAGGAAGGAACATGGATATGTCAATTCCATGTTCAGGAACACTGACACAGAAAATAATCCAAACAGTAAAGCACGCATGATTGGCTCAGCACAGATGAAATAGCAAAACACGAGAGAAAAACTCAGTGTACAAAATAAGGATGGTTAATCAGCAAGCTGTGTTTTTTTTTTTTTGGAAAAGTATGCAGCTATTTGAAATGTTCAGTTATGAAAAGCGAGGGGTAAGTACGAAACAACTCATTACATCACCCAACGGGGGTTTTAAAAAGGGAAGAGTTCCGAGGTGCGCAGTTCTTGGAGGCTGTGGAAACAGCGTGCAGGTTTTCCCTTATTTCTGAGCACAGGGTGATGCCTCGTTGAAAGGATGACCGTATTGCACGGGTGACACACTCTGAGGTCTTGACTATGTTCCAACAGTTTACATTCCCAGGGAAACACTCATCATCAACAGAGCTACCCTGATGTGAAGTTAATGAGCAACATGATCACGAAGCATGATGACAAATTAGCCCCGCCTCTCAAATGCGGGTGAGACACTGTGTATTTTCAGCGTGACTCCAAGACTCGGAGAAGCGTGAGGGTTTTCTTTCCATGGACTCTGCAATCCTCATCTGTGTCAACAGCAGCCCCTGACGTCATAAGCCCTTGACTGTCGTCATCGTCTTCTGCCTACTCATGCTTCACAAATGCATCCACATGGCCCACTTTTGTCTATGTCCTTCTGCCAGGAATACCTGGATGGTCAGACACGCACCTCAGCTCAGCTCTGAGGCCACCTTCCCTGAGAATCCTATGCACTTGTTTTCCTTTATTGATCTTGGAGCCTCCTATTAGGGTTCCCGTGTCCCCGTTGCTTTTAAGTTTTTGTATCTTCCTATGAACCTATCTGCTTGAGATTGAGAGCCTCTAAAAATCAGAACCATGGTAAAGATGAATCAAGTAGAGATTTAGGAGTTAGGTGACCTTAGTTTCAAAATTTATCTGTTCCACTTAACCCCAAACACGCGATTAAGTCTCTCTGGACTTCTGTTTCTTTGCCAGTCCACAGAAGTCAGAAAGAACATCTTCCCAAAGGCTATTGGCCAGTGTTAAGAACCCAGCAAGAGCTGTGCAGGCATCCAGGTGTGGAAGCCACTGGGGAAGATTAAGACCAAGTTTTCCAGCCATCAGTTCAGTCTTGCCCCAAAGAATAGAAGACCCAGAGGACCTCAAACCTGTAAGCCAGCTAGAGTCCAACACCTGAGTCTGGACATTAGCTATTCCTCTCCCATCTCTTTGGAGATCCCAGACATTAGAGAAATTGCTCGACACGTCACTTTCCTCAACTGAGGAAACCCAGGAATAGGTGTAGCGGGGGTGAGGGAGTCAGATCCCCTATCGGCCCAGCCCGCCCCTCCCTTCTTTGGCCTGACAATGAGTCATTAGTGACATCATCTGAAACACTGCTGGTCTTGGAGCTGGTGACCTAACAACATGGGGAAATTTTCCTTCTGTGAAGCATTTCCTTGCTTTAGCGTCTCTACCGGCCCCTGAAAGTATCACCTCTAATACCTGTTGTGATGACGTTTCTTCTGTCTCCTGTGCAGCTGAGAAGATCTGGGTCATGTGTCAGGATTCTCTTCACTTCCTCCCTGAATGTGCAATAGGTGTGGCGGAACATCACGTAGTGATGAAAGTCGCTCAGTCTGCAACCAGGCGGGATCAGGGGGTCTCGACCCTATCTGCTGTGACGGGCTGTGGTTTTAGGATCCAATTTCTTAACCCTTCCTCCCTACCCAGGCCACTGACCTGGCAGAGTCCAATAAAATAAGTCCCCATCCTGGATGTCGTGAGAGTCAAATAAGACAGCTTGGTAAAGAACTGCGAGCCTTGAAAGTGGTTACCAAAATTAATAACGCTTACCTCTTTTCCTCTTAACGTATTGCTGCTTGTTTCACACTGTCCTCAAGAGTCCCAGCTGCTGGGCATGTGACACCCAGAGTGCAGAAAAGTCTCCACCCAGCTGCTGGCCTCCCCAGATGAGCCCATTCTTCTTGCTGCTCTACTTCTGTGCACAGAGCACCCACTTCTTGTCCCCATAGTTGCTGTTAACGCATTACTGTAGAAGTCACGTCTTGAACAATCTGCCCCTTTGCGGTTCTGTAGAAGTCACATAGGTGACAGAGAGCTAAAATCAAGGTGTCACTGAGAATATGCTCCCCTTAGACTCTCAGAGAAAATCCATTCATTTGTCTTCTCCTGTAAATGGGGTGCTCAGAAAGCATTCACTCAAGGTGCAGTTTCGTTCTGGGATTCTATTGTCCTTCTGTCTCTTGCTCAGCTTTCTTCCCCCACAAGGCAAGCCCAAACAACTAGAATTTATTTTTCTCAAGATGAGACAGTCATAGAAATGAGAACCCATTTCCTCCCAAACAAGCCATAAAACTTAAAGTATAATCCCCTCCTCTTTAGCTTCCCATCTTAACGGTGACCACAAGGAAATGTTCTGACACACCTTGTCTCTTAGACACATCTTGTGACTCTAGGGCACAAGATCCCCTCCCCATTCTGGGAGAGGTCCTGCCTCGTCTTGGGAGGGAGGAATTCTGAACAGAGGCCAAGTAGAATCTCCAGACAACTGGTTTCCTGCTTAGTGTAGCATCATCAGATCATACACTTCGCCTGACCACGCTTTCTTTCCAGCTGTTCATATTTCCTGTTGACCTTATCATCGTCAATGGGAGTGTAAACTAGTGCAGTTGCTATGGAAATCAGCGTAGATATTCCTTACAGGGCTTCCATATGACACAGCTATACCACACCTGAGGGTATGCCCAGAGGACTCCATGTCCTGCTATAGAGATCCTTGTTCATCTCTGTTCACTGCTGTTCTGTTTACTACAGCCAGGAAGTAGAATCAGCCTAGATGTGAATGGATGGTGGAAATCAGTACATATACACACAGATGTAAAGAAAAAGTCCAGATAAATGAGTAGAATTGGAAAACACCAGACTAAGGTTACTTAGGTTCAGAGAGACCAATATATTAGTGTTCTCTAAGGAACAGAACTGAGAGAATGAATATATATGGAAGATTTATTAGAACGGCTTGTAGGCTGAGTAATTCAATAATGACCACCTCCCAACAGAAAGGCCAAGGGTCCTATCCTTTTTTGCCTTCACAAGACTAGATGTGGAGGGAGAGGGCAAAGAGAAAAGACTTCCTTCTTTGGTGTCCTTTTTTGTGGGCTGCCACAAGAAGATGTGGCCCCCCTGACCTCAAATCATCCAGATTTAGGGTAGGTCTTCCCACCTCAAATGATCCAGTTAAGAAGAATCCTTCACAGGTGTGTCCAGTAGTTTGGGGCTTAGCTGATTCCGGTTACGTTAAGTTGACAAGGACAATTAGCCAATCACAACAAGCGTCGACAGCTCTCTCACCCTTGGGCCTATATCAGCTTCGTGTAGTTGTAGAGTTGGGTATTTAAGTTTGGGTGTGTGTATATAGAGCCAAGAAAGTTGTTAAAGAACCCATGAGGGGGTCAGCGAGATGGGGGAGGACAGAACACATGCTATAAGGAAGTATGGGGAGAGGATGTTGGAGGTAGAAAGTTTAGATGCAGATGGGAAGGTGGGGCGGGTGGTATTTGGAGGAGGGCTAACCAAAACTAAGGATATATGGAAAAACCATATGGAAACCTACGATTAAACTAATTAAAAAAATCATCAGTTTACTCTGAACTTTTGATCTTCAATTTTGATCAAATAGATTCATTGTGCTTTTGTTTTGTTAATTTGTCTTTTGGTGTGGGGGTATGGAGCATGGTCCCTGTTGTGAGCAGAAAAGGGTCACTTCCTTTGCTGCCTCCACACTGGCTTCTAGCGCACCCACCTGCCTTAGCGAGTCCACTTGGTGACGCTGCATCACCCCAACCCCTCCTATAGTCCGGCATCTTATCCGCTCCAGCCTCCCTGGGAGGACCCTTGGGGGATGCATACCAATGTATCTGCCTTCCACGCAGTCTCATTTTCTGGCTGTTAAGGAAGAACAGGATGTCAGAGAGCAATGCTCCTCTGTGAGTGATTTCTCTCTCTGCTCTCTGGATTTTCTTTCAGGACCTAAAACTTTCCTCCCTTAACCTCTGACCATTTCTAAGCCAACTCTTCAGCCTTCACAAACAATTTATGGAAATTATCAGATAATTAAAAAAATTCTTTTAAAAAAAGGTCAATGCATTCTTGTTTAAATGCATTTAAGTTTACTTCTATTGCTTGTCCAATAGAGAGATATACATGGACTGCTAACAGTGACTGGTTTGCCGTACTAACGTTATCAGTACACCATGTGTGCACTGGTAATCCCATAGGGCAGCATGGCTGTCTTTGGTGTCATCGGAGGTGACTTCAGACCTCCGAATGTTTATTTTAGCTACATTCCTCACTGCTGTCACAATAAAACCAGACAAGAAACAACTTGGAACGAAGGAGGAAAGCGCTTGTTTTTGCTTGTAGTTCAAGGAGATACAGTTCGCTATGACAGGGAAGGCACGGGGACAAGTGTGTGGGACAGCTGCTTACATGGCATCATAGTCACAGAGTAGAGAGAGATGCATGCTGGTGTGGAGCTTAGCTCGTTCTTTCCTTTGTACTCGCTCCAGACCCCAGCCCACCAGATGCCCTGATTTCATTCAGAAGTGGGTCTTCCCTCTTCAGTTCAACCTGTCTGGATGCTCGCATAAACACACCTAGACATGTACGTCAACCTGTCTGGATGCTCGCATAAACACACCTAGACATGTATGTCAACCTGTCTGGATGCTTGCATAAACACACCTAGAGATGTATGTCAACCTGTCTGGATGCTCACATAAACACACCTAGACATGTATGTTTGTGGTAGTTCTAAACCCGGCTTGTGACAATTCCCTGTCACTACGCTGATATGTTTTAGTAGTGTGTTTGTGTGACTATTCAACAGAAAAATGTTTAATTAGCATCTTAAAGTTATGATTTCACAATTACTGGTGCTTGGGAGGAGGCAAAACAGTAAAAACATGCACAATGAAGCGTGCTTGCCTGGCGTAGTGGCTTTTTCACTTATGATTCATTAACTGTGCACGCTTCTCATTAAGAAGAAGACAAATCTCTCATTGGCCAAGTCTTGGAGGGATGCAAGGAGGGATACTCATCTGTCCGGCTAGAATATGGTTGTATTCTGGGACCGGAGAATACTTTTGTCTTCTGGGACTGAATCACAGTTCTGTATTATGTATCTTGTCCTGAAAGAACCAAATTTTCCCTCCTCGCTGAATGGTAGGGAGAATTTGGACGTGTGAGCCAAGATAGGATAATTGTGTGCTACTATTAAGGACTTTGAAGCTGATGGGGTGGCACAGAGACTCAGAAAGTGTTGTAATATGAGCGGCGGGGCTGCGTCCCTAGCACCCCGGCCGCCTGGCTAGCTTATGCCCCGAAATAACAACACACAAATTGTATTCATTTAAACACTGCTTGGCCCATTAGCTCTAGCCCTTATTGGCTAAATCTGATATCCCGATCAACCCATCTCTAATAAGCACCCGTCTTACCGGGAAAGATTCTAGCCTACGTCCATCCTGGGTCGGAGCTTCATCTTGTGTGCCTCAGAGAGCAGAGCTCTCACCTCTGCCTGGGAGAGCGGAGCATGGCGTCTCTCTGAGCTCACTTCCTCTTCCTCCCAGCATTCTGTTCTGTTTACTCCTCCCACCTATGTTTTAACCTATCAGGGCCAAGCAGTTTCTTTATTGCTTAACCAATGAAATCAACAGATTGATATATGACACTCCCACATCAAGAAAGCTTTAAGCTTTCTGTGGTGACATATAGTGGCTGGTATATGGATTTTTATTTAGGTGATTTTACCAAATGAGATCCAGGATGTGGAAGTGCTTGACCAGTGTATTAGTTACTATTCTATTATGAATAAGAAATAAAAAGGAAAGGAGGGCATGACTGCCCCTAGCTATGGTGGAGAAGACAGCTTATTGTAGATCTGTGGGAGAGCATAGTCAGAGCAGGGGCATCTGGGGGAGTCCAGAGTGGACAGGGCCAGGGTGAGCTGGGTCATGTGGGAGAAGGAGAGGGGGAAAGGAAGAGAGAAGGAAACAGGTGCAGTAGCCAGGAGGCCAAAGATCCAAAAAAGGGAAGGGTAACCACAATGTCTGGATTCTATAGGGAAGAACCTCTGGGGGAAGGGAAGACCAGGCCCTGGGCTAGAGAGTTCAGGGTAGAGAGCTGGGTATGTGAGCCACATTCTGTAACAGGTAGGGACTGAGGGATGCTGGGAGAACCTGGCAGCCAGGTCCAGCTTAGATATGTTAAGTAGGCACCTCAGCTGTTTGTTTCTGGTTTGAAATTGAACATATCGCTGTGAAGAGACACCATAATCAAGGTAACTCTTCTAAAAGAAAGGATTTCAGTGTGGGCTTGCTTACAGTTATAGAGGATTAGTTCATTATTGAAGCACAATTAATAAAAACTCAGAGATTGAAACTGGGGTTCAACCTGAAGACCAGGAAAAGCAAAGCAGCCAGCCACTGGCTCTTACCTCGACCTCAGTCTGAAAATGGCGATCCTGCCTCTAGGAATCTTAGAATAAGACTGTGTCTGAGAGCTATTTTCTCCCATTCTATAATCTTCTATAGTTTTGGGATTAAAAGTGTGCACCACTGGGATTAAAGGCATGCACTGCCTGGTTTTTTTATGGCAACTAGTGTGGCTACTGGGATTAAAGATGTGTGTTACTACTGCTTGGCTGTAAGGCTGACCAGTTTATTAAAATACAACGGAAATGCCACTACACAATATCAGGGCCAGGAGCGTGTTGGCATGCAGTCAGACATAGTGCTGGTTGAAACCTCAAAGCCCACTCCCAGTGACATACTTCCTCCAACACAGCCACACCTCCTAGTCCGGCTAATCCTTTTCAAACAGTGACATTCCCTAGTTACTAAACATTCCAATATATGAGCCTATGGGGGCCACTTCTATTCAAATCACCAGAGGAGAATGAATGATGGAGGGGCAAAACTTCTGCTTCCCCACACCGGGAATAGCAGTCTGTCTTTGTGAATCAGAAGTCACATGAACGCTATACCCAGATACCCTGATGCTGAGCTGGATGCTCAGCGGCAAAGTATAAACCAAGAAAAAAGTACACAGGCTTCCTTGGAGAGGGATGCAAAAAACATTGGCTTAATTTTCCTCTGCGAGTTTAGCAAACCTTTCCCAATTGGGCAAAGGGAGAAATGACCCTGAATACCACTCTGGGCTCTCGACTTTCACCTGCAAGTTGTTTCTTCTTTTTACACCACAGCAAATGTGGAAAAACACTAAAAACAAACAAACAAACAAGCCAAAAAAAAAAAACATGGTAACTTGCTGCCTCCCAATATCTTTTAGCAGTTTTTTAGTTAGTCCCTAGAGTGCCTGGAAATCAACCATTGTCCTTGCGTGTTTTGTTTTTGTTTTGTTTGCTATAAAAATATTTAAGCCTGGATACTTTATAAAGAACATAAATTGATATTGCTTATAGTTCTGGGGTGCCGCCAGAGTGTGGCCCTGGCTTCTGCTTCTCTCCAGTGAGGGACTCACAGCAGATGGAGTTAGCATCATGAGAACAAGCGTGGGGGGGCAGCCCGGGGTGGTGTCAGGCTCACTAATGACAACCCATCCTCATGCCAATGAATCCAGTCCCAAGAGATACACCGATTCCAGCCAGACAGCATTTAATGCATTCCTGAGAGGGGACGCCCTACAGTGTACCTCCCAAGGCTCCATTACCTCAATACCTTCTCACGGGGGCCCAGACTTCCAGCGTGCAAGCCTTTGGGAGAAAAGTCACATCCAGGCCACATAGGTGCATTTCTCTCAGAGTTCCTTGCAGCTAGAGTTCCAACTGCGATTCCAATTCCACTAAGAAGAAAGAAACATCTATGAGACTCCCAGTGCGTCTTTTAGATGCACTATCTGTGGAGGGTTGTTCATTTTCTTAACGGAGATTTTAATTACTATGGCATGCTTCTAGAGGCAGCGTTCTGATTTCTGAGGCTAGCTAGAGCCGTGTCTTTCTGGACCCAACCAGGCTCCAGTGGCAGGCAGTCAGAACCTGACAGGTAATGGCGTCTTCCTGTTGATGAAGTGGTAGATGACAGTCAGCCAGGCTGGAGGACTCCTCTGGGAACTGTTCTCTCCAGCAGGCTCTCCAAGGACTGAGCTACTCACACGGAAACATTTCCTTTTCAGACGTCCAGAGTACTTATTACCTGACATGGAATCCTGGCAAATAAATCATTTAATCATTTTTCTTATTTCTATAATTCAGCGGGTTTTCTTGCCTCTGTCTAAAAACTCCCTTGCTGTGTCTGGATAACACCTCCTTTCCCAAAACATTTGATTCAAAACTTATCACTTCTTCCTTGACACGTTTACCCCCTATTGTTGCTTTTCTTCACCTCCATACATAGTATATGCATATTCCTCCTTTTTAACCCTCTCTCCCTCTTTCCCTCTCTCTCCTGCCTGCCTCTCTCTTCTTTCCTTCTTCCTTCTATTTTATTTAGTCATTTATCACACTTATATTAAATATCTACTGAAAAATAGCCCACCGGGGCTACAATAACACATAGGGCACAAGTTTTACCCTTAAATTGATGACAGATTACTGGAAAGGTCCCAAATGAGTCTAGTTTGGCAACTTTGCTGCCTGGAGTGGGCCATGACCTACAGCTGTATAGAGAATGGGCCATATAAGCTGGCTGTCGAGGTGTAGAGGTGTTCCAATGGGTTTGCTGCCTTGATGGAGCTCAGAAATCTGAGTATGATTAGTCTGCACACAGAGGAGAAAGAATTTCCTGCAGTCAAAGGACAGCAAGTGTAGGATGGAGCTTGTGAGAGAGCCTGGGGTCCCGGGGGACCTGCTAGTGTTTTATGATGGCTGTTCTTAAACACAGTGTAAGTGCTGGGAGATGGGGAACAACCGAGAGATGTCCCGAGGGACCTGTCAGCACTAAGTATATATGCTGAGCCACTAAGAAAAGGCATTGACTCGTCCAGGTGGAGGCAGTGTGGACCAAGGTTGAAACAAGGCCAGGCTTTGCTAAGGAACTGGGTGGGAACTTGCATCAATGACCCACAGATCAGGAGACAAATTCTAGATAATGATGCTGGCTACTAGGACGGAGAATCTGTTAGAAGTATTATGGTGGTAGATTTGATAGGACTCAGTAACTATTTGAGGCAAGAGGTAGTATTGAATGTGGAGGGATAGAAGGGACCAGGGATATTCTTATTTTGCTGCCTAGATACCTGGGGTATTAGAAAAACAGTAAGCACCTCTGAGAAAGAAGATGCATGGGAAAGGGGCAGGATGGTCCTGAAGGAAGTGGGAGGAAGGGGAATTCACTTTCAGCTGTGCAGTGTTTGAGATGCAGGTGAGAGGCACCTAATGGAGATGTTCAGTTAGCAGCTGTACACACAGCCCTGATGCTAGAAGACATTGCCCTAGTGACGAAGACCTACACGACGTATTTGCAGTTTTGAAGCAGAAGAGAGAGTGTGGAATGAAGGGTACACCAACATTCACATTATTTGACAATGTCACTCAAAGTGTCTGTACTTCCTGGCAGCTTAGAGTTACACTTTTGTATATTAAAATTTGTACACTATTGTAATATATATATATAACATATACATACTACATAGATATAATATATATTATATATTACAATAGTATCTTGAATATAAGTGCTCAACAGGCAGAAATGAATGAACCAATAATGGGTTCATTTAGTTATTTATTTTAAAGGGAGGAGCATAAGCTAGAGAGATCAATATTTTTCATGATCTCAAGGGAAGGCAGGGGATCAGAGTCCCTTAGGAAGGACAGGCTTTGGGTTTTATGATAGAGGCAAATCAGACAAGGGAGTAAGCCTCAAAGCCCAGGTGACAGTTTCAACATTCTGGCCAATCAAAGCACCAGGGACGACAGGGTCTGGGACCACTGTGCCAGGCCCTCCTAGAGCAGGAACGTCTCGAATGGTCCTACTTCTCACCACCAGTCAGGGCTGGGGCTACGTGCCAGGCATGTTTCAGATCTTCCTTTGCCCTTGTGTAGAGACCTATTAAGAAAGTTTCTTATGTCGCTTAGTGCCCAGTGAAGCAAAACTTCCTTTTCTTTTGCCCTAAAAAGGTCTCTTCCAAGCTCCACTGGGTGTCATGTCTGAAGGACTAGCCACTTCCTTTTGCTCAACTCCCAAGAGCACCATTGCCTCCTGCACAGCGTGCAGACGGCCTTGCATGCTGCCTCCCACTCCCACACAGAGGATGTCTGCTCTGGTCTCCAGCGTTTCTGTGACCTATGGTGCCTGTGGCCAGGTATTGCAACCGTCTGACACTGGTCTTCAGGCTCAGCAAGTAGGGCAGACACAGCTGACCACAGCTTCTCTCAGGGGGCCACAGTGGAGGAAGAGTTCTGAGAACCCTGGTAATGACTCTGCAAAACCATCGGTCCCACGGCAATGATTAGTAAACTTTAATGTGTTTTCCTCCATCTGCTACCCAGCAGAGCTCTTTACTCTAGCCAACATTAATCCAGTACGATCTATCTGGGCTTACTATTTACACAATTCCCAGGACACCCTCCCTTCCCTTTGGAGAACATAATTTGTAACAAGAAAAAGTTTCACTTCCTGAACACAGTCTTCTATCTGTATTTAATAGCCTTGTTTGTTTCTTCATATGTCATATTACTCTCCAAAATGATATTGTGTATGTATTTTTTATGTGTTCTGAGCAACAGAATATAAGTTCCTTTATTACATCCTATTCACAAATGTGTCTTAGTGTCCGGAACTTATCATCCTTACAGCTTGTACACCAAGGTGACTTTAAATGAATGAATCTCTCTCTCTGTTTTCTTTTCCAAATGCTCCTGAAGTTCTTGCCTTAGATGAAGCCTGCTGTTTCTCCAAGACTGTTTGTCTCTTGTAGCTTTCTCTAGAAAGAGAAGAAAGACTTGATATCCCTGCATTTTAGATACTTCAGGTCCAGGAAGATGGGTGAGCATGGAGTTGTCTCTCTGCCAAGGTTATGACTTGTCTGATGTTTATAAAATACAAAACCAAACCAAGCAAACAAACGTCTTGGGACATTGAAGCTCTCCTGTACATCCTAGCACTTAGCTACTGATTTCTTGGTCTTCACTTTTATTTACCAGACCTTTGGCATTCTGAACCAATTTGTCCTAAACCCTACAGGCCCTTGATGTCCATTTGGATGACCAACACTGAGACTTCCAGGCCCCTTGACTTTCTCACCTGTGGGGACTTCCACCTTCATTTCTGTTCTGACACTCACCCCCAGGGCATTGTGAATTGTTCATCACCATGCTTGCATCTTCTCCTCTGACTAAGAGTCTTTATGGCATGCTCCCCTACATTTCCTTTACCCCCACTAGCACCACTCCCCACGCCTTTCAACTGCCCAGAGATGGGTTGTTCTTTGACTTACCCACCTCCTCCCTGGAAGTCTTCACTTCCAGCTACTCACTTGATTCTTGCTTCTGCACACTCCTCACAGGCTGGCTCTTCTGCCCTCGCCCCGTACAACAGGGAGAAGTTTAGTGCCCAGGCTCTACCCTCTTAGATTTTGCAATGAAGTCTCTGAGCACCTCAGAACAACACGGCAGATCAGCACCATGTACTCTGGTGACAGTCAAACTTCCTGGTCTTTGTGGTTGCTTTAGTGACCTTTCCACGGATTCTTGGACTGGTTAGCTCTTATTTTCCCATGGATAACACTTAAAGTCATCTCCTCTTTAATGCCCTACCATACCTAAACTTCCTTCGCTTAGAGAAAAATTACATAAAATAGCAAGAGACTTAGGACATTCTTAGTTTTCCATCGATCTCTGTTAAAGCTGATGGATTTTCTCCTTCTTTCCTTTGCCACATCCAATGGGACTAGAAAGCTACTATTCTCCAAGGCAAGTCTTCTGCCCTTTGGCCCTGTGTCCTACATAACCGCCCTAAAGTACTCAACATCATCTAGCATTCAGTAAATACCTCGGCGAGCTTGGCATATTAGAGATTACTCCATCTCTTCCTAGAGCCTGTAATGTTTCAACAGAAACTTGCTCAGATTCGCGCAAGCTGGAAGACAACTGTTCTATGCTATTTACCACACTGCTGCTAAGTGAGATCCTAGTTAGTCCTTATTTCAAAGTCCAAAGGCCTGCCTGTTTGCTCGCCATACAAACAATGCTGCTTATAGCGGTAGTGTTCAAAATAACAAGGAGAGGAAAAGCCTGAGCAGCTCAGGGAATATCTCCCTCACTGCTTCAGTAGGAGAAATGCGGTTCTGCAACATAAACTCCTTCAAAGACTCCATTTGAGAGCCGCTGAGCTGAGAACAGCCGCCAGCCAGCACTTTCTCTCTGCTCATTACAAGGAGCGCAATGGATGGATGCCTGTCGCCATCACCAGTTCTGATCCCGGCTAAAAGAAATATGTCCCATGAGTATTTCAACAAAGGGGGGTCTTATTGTAACTAGAGGCTAAAGAAATGGATGCCGCATCCCTCAAAAAATTACCGCCTCCTTCCCTCCAAAAGAGAAATCTGTCTTTTTAATCTGTTGTTTTAATTGACAATGTGTTCTTGAAGTTTGAAAGCAGATCGACAAATCTTGAGACTTTTATCAGTAAGAAGCAGAGTCTTCCTTCCCTCCCCTTGGATGCCAGCTGGCGTTAGCAAATTGGGTGAAGGGAAGTTATACTGGATGACTTCTGGAGTGAGGTCATGAAATGATACACAGTGCTTGTCTGCTATTTTTCCAGACATTTGCTTCTGGAAGCCAGTCACCATATTGCGGGGGAAGACTACGTGGCGCGAGAAGGCCGCCTAAATGTATTTTGGCTGTCTCCCTACGGCTTCTGCAGACTGCCACCATCAACTTCCAGATCTGAGAGGAGGGAACTCTCAGGTGACTCCCGGGCCCACTCCTTGAACCCACTCAGCATATGCTCAGTGGAGCAAAGGCAAGAGGTCCCCATTAACTCTGGCTGCTTTCAGATTCATACACAAAATTAATGCTGTCTTCTTTTCGTTTTGAACCTCTAGGATTTAGGATGGTTTGTTACCATAGCAACTGAAAAAAATAAAATGGTTGTCTTGGAAATAGTCGTGAAAAGATACTTTTAAATCTTTAAGGAGTATAAATACTGCACAGATTTCTTATTAATTCTGAAGGCCAGTAACATTTTTTTTCCTCAGATACATCAGAAAACAATAAAAACATGTGATTCTGCAATATTTATCATTTTCAAATTTACCTTAGTACATATGCTTCATACGATTCACACTTAGCAAGAAGAGCATAGTAGGATAGCTAATTCAGACCGCTGTTTAAGCTCATACACATAGCTATTGACCCAGACTATAGTGTTATGTGTTTTTTTTCCTGATTGCCCCTTCATAAGAACAAGTTTAAAGCTGTAGCACCTTGAAAACATCTTGCCTTATCTCCACATCTGCATCCAACTCCACCCTTTCTCTTCTTCCTCTTCACAGCCAAATTTATAAAAGGACTCATCGTCATGATGCTCATGTCCTCGCTATCACTCCTTCCAAAGATGCTTGACTGCCATCTTTACTCCTGGAATGACTCCAGTCTCAGCTCCAAGGCCCAATGAATGAACTTGACAGGATTTGATCTTTGCCAGTTTCTGTACTAATGGATCTTGCTCTGAAAACCCACTCCTGTTCAGACTTCCATAAGGCATGTCTCCTAATTCCGCTTGCTTCTACTTCCTCTAGTGGAGAGTGGTTTTCTGACTATCCTTCCAGGCTTATCATCTTCTCCCTCTGTTTCTTCTCTTCTAACTAATCTATCTCCAGAATTCACTCACTCTATTGGCTCAGTTATCACTCGGAAATTCCAAAATATTTATGCTAGTTTCAAATTTCTCTCTAAATATGTGTGTCGCTGCCTACTGAATGCCCCCACCTGCAGTGTTAGATACTTCTTCAAACCTAAGCCCTTAGAAAATACAACTTGTCCTTTCTCCTCCATTATACCTTCTGCCAGGAGATAAAATTAGCAGCCATTAGTAGAAGTATTATAATAGACAGCAAAACTAGAAACTCCAACTACATTCAATAATTCACCAAAATTGATTAATTTTTTCCAGTACTTCGTCCTAAATATGTCTTAAATCAAATAAATTCTCTCAACAATTGCTGGACACTATCCATCTCTCAATGTGACTGGAGGTGATGAACTCTGGGGCAGGATGCCACTCTGTGAGGTTTCTTACAGAACTGCCAACAGCCTATTCTTGAGGACGGTAGAATAATTATTTTAGGAAGCAATTCTCACTGTGTGTTAAAGTCATATGTGGAGACTGCTGTGGAACAAACTTTTTGCACACTATAAATATGTATTACTCTCATTTGCCAATAAAAAGCTGATTGGCCAGTATCTGAGCAGGAAGAGATTGAGTGTAACAGCCAGGCTAGGAGAATTATGGGAATAGGAGGGGTGAAGTCAGAGAGTCACTTGCAAATGCAGAGAGGCAAGATGAGAATGTTCTACTAAGAAGAGGTAACAAGCCACACAGCTAAACATAAAAAAGAACTATGGGTTAATTTAAATGTAAGAGTTAGCTACTAATAGGCCTGAGCTATCGGCCCAGCATTTACAATTAATATAATACTCTGTGGTAATGTGGAAGCAGCTGCCAGGATGAAAAACTCTGTTTTCAGGGGCTATCACATTTCTTTGACAAAGAAGACAAGGTTTTCAGTGTACCTGCATGAATTTCATTGTCTGGTGACATTCTGTTTTTCCCATGTGAGATTTTTTTTTTAGAGTGAATGAGCAAAAGTCCTTCTTTCTCACTTTTATTCCCCTTCAACTAGAAAACCATTAGAAAGCCTTGCCATTTTAGCACACATCCATTTATAGCCAGCTGTCATACTAAGCAAGCAATTCAAGTCTATTTCAGAAGGCAAGTTGTGACCCTACAAGCTATACGGTGAAGTTTGTATACCCCCAGGAAGGTTCCAAGGGCTTCATGCTGATTTATAAGTATATATAAATAAAACCCGTCAGAGCTCCTGCCTTTGGAACTCACGCTCCAGTGCCACATAGCAAACATGTTGATAAATGAGAAAGCTGAAGTACTGCATGCGGATAGGCACCAATGCATCCATGCTTGGTTGTCAGGACCTCTTCAGAGCAAGAACATCTGCAGTCTTGATGACTGGGGAGGGCTTCTCTAAAAGGAGCTATAAAGCTGGGACAAGGAAAATGCAGGAAGGAGAAGGGCCTGACCTCCAAACAGGGAAGGAAGCAACATAACCTTCAACTGACATCAAACATCCACTGTGGAGCCTCGGAAAAACACCTCCTTCTCCAAGTGAACCCCAAATCCTTGCTTTTCCTGCTTGCCATATTGGGGAGGAATCACATTTCCTTGAATTTCTCTATCAGGTCGTCTGTTTGCCTGTCTTGAGGAAGTGTGCAGGGGAAGTCATGACCAATGTGCAGCTTCTCCAAATGAAGATGATTTTCCATGATCTTCTGTGACTCATGGGCTGAGCAGAGCACGCCATGTTGGGTCACAGTTGTGGCATATGGTTCTACAGAGGGCAGTTATGTTTTGATTGTCAACTTCCTATTTAATTATCCTATTTCGGTCATGGAAACATACACACACTGTGTCATACGTTCTGATTGGGATTGACCTCTCTCGGGGCTGACTCACGCCTTCACTCATGAAAAGGACAAAGGGTTTCCTGCTGTACAACCCACGGCTGAGCTTCTGGTAAAGGCGGCAGACAACAAGGTGCTCAGGAGTGTAGTTTCAGGGACGGTCAGTCTGATCTTAGCCTTCTCCTCCCCCCTTTGCTCACAGTGACTTCGAGAGCAAATTCCTTACAGTTCTTTACTTCAGGAGGTAGGATTTATTTTTCCACCCACTTGCTTCGGGCCTGGCCTGTTTGAACAGGATGCGAGCATCACTATGTGAGCTCTGGCGCTCAGAGCTCAAATGGAGGCATAACCACTACCTTTGTCCTTTAGAACGGTAGCATTCAGATGGTCCCAGGAGGAAGTCCCTTCAACCTGTTGGAGGACGTGAGGACACCCAAGGGAGATTCAGGGCCCCCACACAACAGCCACAACAACTATTAACGGTGTGGTTGAAACTGCCTTGGACTGTCTAACCCAGACGCGGCTCTCCCCAACGCCCCCAGCTGAATGTGAGGGTTGCACACGGTGCACAGGTAAGACCAAGTGACAAACTGCCGTGTTAACCTGCTAAAATCCGGGTTGTTTTGTTATGCAGCAATAGATAATTGAGTTGTGGTGCCTAGCAAATTCTCAGACACAGCTGGATGACCAGCCCACCTCCGTACCCAGCTTTCTGAAGATCAGATTCTTCCCTACTCCTAGCTGCTACCACAGTCTTCTCTGATCATTGGAACCAGCATCACGATTTAGTTCTCTAGAGGGCCAGACCCCCACGCTGGACTCTTTTTGGTTCTTCTACTTTGTTATTCCAGGACTGGTGCCCTGACTATCCAAGTGTTTTCCCAAATTGCCTGAGTGTTTATTTGCTCAAAAATGTCCCTGTCAATGTCATAAACACTTGTACGTGCTCGTGATGCATGAACTAAGCAGACTGCAGCCTTTGCCTGGTGGATCTTCTTTCTATTATGGGGAAGAAGAAAGTTGGGGAAGGGAAAAGATAGATAGTGAATGAAAAATAAACCAGAATGTGTTGGAATAATGTAATAGAAGGTGATTTGCTGCTATGATGTAGGTGATTTGGGAGCGCCGAGATTTTGGTGCTGGGGACATTATAATTCTAAGTTGAAGTAACTAAAGTGACTTGCTTTCACCAAAGATGTAGCTATCATGCAGATAATCAGAGAATAACAAATTTTTCCAAACTAAAGATGGACACAAAGGCCCTAGAGGTAGCATCAAGGCAGGTGGATAGGGTGAAGGGGGAGGGAGGTGTAGAGATTGAGAATTAAAAGAAAGCTTTTGGCAGAGGAAGACTGGAAACTCCCGTATATGCCGCGTTATAAAATAGAGCACATGTGGAGAATGGCCCCGAGATCTCGGAATAGGAAGGAGACAGAAGCCACAGAAAGGACCTGCAAAGGACCAGGGCACTCATGGTTCGGTCTTTTGAATGTCTGCACTGTTCCTGGGGGCACCAGGTTCAAACCTTTCCTCTCCCTGCCCTTCCTTTCTTTGCCTAATGGAACCCCAAATCTGGGAGCCTTGCGGATGATCTTTTCAAAAGATCTCTTGGGATGTTGGTGGGGCTTATGCCGGGCAAAGAAGTGTGTGGGTCAGCCAGCAGCTGCTGATCTCACACCTAAGACTAAGAAAGAGCTGCCCAGACATATCTACATTTTAACTGGGAGACCCACAGGCAGAGCCACACTACCCAGAGAGGAACAGGGCTGTGAAGCTCCAGGGGACTCACGTCCTACTAATAATTGGGCCCATGCATCCACAGAGCTGACCACTGACCACAGACAGCTGTGTGAGCCATCGAAGAGGGCAACAGTCACATGGTCAATCCAGCCGGTGATTGCAAGGGCAACTAAGATGGTGGCCACATATGGAGGTGGCCTTTATGGTGCTAATAAAGCAATGACACTCACACAGCAGCTGGAGCTCTGCATCAGCCCAGAGACACATGACCGCCACGGAACCTGAGACGTTCTGTGTCACTAGCCTTGACTCACTTCCTCTTTTCTTTCCTCCTTTTACTCCCGGAGGGCACACTGGGATGACAGGAAACACAGATTCCCACAGAGTTCTGGTTCCTATATGGCAGCCACTTGTTCTTGTCCCTTCCACCCAAGATAATGTCTCAGAGATTCACTCCCGCCCCAGAGCTAGGATACCCATTCTATTGCCCGTTCTGGGTTCTGACTGTCTGTATCCCTGGGGGGAAACAGAAGACCTGGGGGGAAGAGTCTTAAAACCAGCATGCAGATGAGCTGTTTGCTAATGACGGTCTGTCCAGTGTGTATGTTCTCCATCAGAAACTCACAGCTTGGGGTTGTAATGACCCAGCAGGCACCTGGAGACATGAGAGGATGGCAGAAAATATTAGTGAAGTAATAAAAAACTCTATTGACAAACACATTGACTGTGACCAGATCAGAGAGGTCACTCAAGGCAGTAAAACCTTGCCCCATTTTCTTCCTTTTCTTTTTAATCATTTATTTATTTATTTATCTTGACCAGCTTCCCCTCCCTTCTCTCCTCCCATTCCCTCCCCGTCCCTGCCCCCCTCAATCCATTCCTGCTCTGTTTCTGTTCAGAAGGGGCAGGCCTCCCGTGGGTATCAACAAAGCATGGCCCATCAAGTTGCTGTAGGACTAAACACCTCCCCTTGTATATAGGCAGATCAAGGCAAGCCAGTATATGGCATAGGATCTCAAGAGCCAGCCAAAGCATTAGGGACAGCCCTGCTCCCATTGTTAGGAGTCCCATAGGGAGAACAAACGACACAGCTGTCACGTATATGTAGAGGACTTAGGTTAGTCCCATGCAGGCTAACTGATTGTTGGTTCCAACTCTGAGTTCCTATGAACCAGGCTAATTGTTTCTGTGGGTTTTCTTGTGATGTCCTTGACCCCTCTGGGTCCTACAACCTTTTCTTCCTCTCTTCCACAGGATTCCCTGAGCTAGGCCTAATGTTGGTTGTGGTCTCTGTATCTGTCTCCATCAGTTGCTGAATGATGAAGGCTCTCTGATGACAATTGGGGTGGTCACCAATTTGATCACAGGAGATGGCCAGTTCAGGCTACGTATTTGCTATTGCTAAGAGTCTTAGCTGGGGTCATCCTTGTAGATTTGTGAGAGTTTCTCTTGCATGAGGTTTTTACCTAATCCCAATATGATCCCTTTCCTGTCATCTCTTACAAAACTCTTCCCCTCCACTTTCCCAAACCAACTCCTCAAATTCCCTTCCCCACCTGGTCCCAGTCCATCCAGGAGATGTCCTCTATTTTCCTTTCCCAAAGAGGTCAGTGAGTCCCCACTTTGGATCCTCCTTGTTCCATTTACAACAGACTAGGTGAAGCTTTTAGGAAATCCACCAATCTTGGTGCCCCAAACCCAAAGAAAGTCCTTCTGGGCCACCATATTATTATACAGTTAGCCATGGCAGCTATAGAGAGCTTCAAAATCAGAGATAGGATCTCTGACTACACAGACTCAAATATTGAATAAACACCGACTTCTCCTTGTTCAACAATGAGACTGAAGAAAGGCAGAAGGGACCAGAGAAAGGAGTCCAGAAGACTGTGCTTGTCCCTGTAGGTGCCATTGGCCAGGCCCAAGGGATCTGTCTGATAAGCCTCAAAGGGTAGAAACTAGGTCTGTTCAAATGTGACCACCCAGGCCACCAGACACATGACTGTATCAAATGAGGCCCAACCCCATGGCCATGACCATTGTGTAAGGATCCAGAGGATTGGCCCTGCTCCTAGAGAATGAGAGGACCAGCTGGTGGGAACATCTCACAGGAGTAAAGGTGCCCAGGGAAACAGACTTGCAGCCACAAAAGCTGACGGCAGCCTTACGGAGTTCCAACCCAACCTCCTTTCACGTTGTTAACGTAATTGTGTCCTGTGTACTCGTGTAATTGTTTATATGTCATTAATGTTAAAACAACGCAGGACAGAGGTCAGTCTGCTCCTGGAATTCTCCCAAATCACAGAGAAACCAAGCACATGGTTTTAATTGTAGACTTAAAAGTATTTTTGGCATGCCCGATTTAAAAGAAAATGACCGGCTGGAGAGTGTGAAGGGGCTGGTCCTGTGGAGACACAACTGCAGGATCTCCACGAATCGGGGCACCAGAAGGATATTCAAGGAGTTTCCGTGCGGGTCCAGTGATGGTGTACCAGAGGCAAGATACCTTGAACCAGACAGATGACTCACTGCAATAAACATGCTGCCCGTGGGGCTGACTGGGTATACAACTGGCTGATTTATGGAAGTGTACACTGTGTGATACACCACGGCTTCCGGTGCTACCAGGATGAATGAAGAGGTGTTGCAAAGACAGAGGAGTGAGGGTTTTTTGTTTGTTTATTTGTTTATTTTGTTTTTAATTAAGTTCGGGGAGCATGTTACAGGGGTGAGGGGCAGATATAGATGGACTTGGAGGTGCGTGGGATTGGGGTGCATGATGTGAAATTCCCAAAGAATCAATAAGGAATTACATTTAAAAAAAGTGTGTGTGTGTAAACTTAGGCACTCTTCTTTAACTCCTAAGTTAAATGGTATTTTAAAAATACCATTTAAAATAGAGTGGTATTTTTGGGTTTTTAAATGTTTCATAAAACCTTAAAATGCTACTTGTTTTTAAAAGCAAGATTCAATAGAGTTATTAAACTATGAAATTTAACATTGGGTACAAATTTTGGTAAGGATTTCCTTTTAAATAAGGTGGTGGAAAAAATTTTTTAAGGTTAATAGTCAAGGGTAGCAAAAATAAAAAGAAATAAAATACATTATATTGATAAAATATTTTCATAAGTTCTTTGTATATTTTGGAGATCAGCCCTCTGTCTGATGTAGGGTTGGTGAAGATCTTTTCCCATTCTGTAGACTGCCGTTTTGTTTGTTGACTGTGTCCTTTACAGAAGCTTCTCAGTTTCAGGAGGTCCCATTTATTGTTTCTCTCAGTGTCTGTGCTACTGGGGTTATATTTAGGAAGTGGTCTCCTGTACCAATGCATTCAAGTGTACTTCCCACATTTTCTTCTATGAGGTTCAATGTGGCTGGCTTTATGTTGAAGTAATTGATCCATTTGGACTTGAGTTTTGTGCATGCTGATAGATATGGGTCTATTTTCATCCTACTACATATTGATATCCAGTTAAGCCGGCACCATTTGTTGAGTATACTTTCTTTTTTCCATTTTACATTTTTTGCTTCTTTGTCAAAAATCAGGTGTTCATAGGTGTGTGGATTGATATCTGGGTCTTCTATTCAGTTCCATTGGTCTTCCTGTCTGTTTTTATGCTAACACCAGGCTGTTTTCAGTACTGTAGCTCTGTAGTAGAGTTTGAAGTCAGGGATTGTGATGCCTCCACAAGTTCCTTTATTGTAGATAATTGTTTTTGCTATCCTGGGTTTTTTGCTTTTCCATATGAAGTTGAGTATTGTTGTTTTGAGGTCTGTGAAGAATTTTGCTGGGATTTTGCTGGGTACTGAATTTGTAGATTGCCTTTGGTAAGATTGCCATTTTTACTATGTTAATTCTACCTACCCAAGAGCATGGGAGATCTTTCCATTTTCTGGTGTCTTCTTCAATTTCTTTCTTCAAAGATTTAAAGATCTTGTCATACAGGTCTTCCACTTACTCAGAGTTAGTTACTCTGAGATATTTTATGTTATTTGTGGTCAAATTTGACAACCTAGTTTTTTTTTTTTATTGCGAAAAGAAGAAAAAAAAACATAAACAAAAAAACAAGTTTCCACCTCCTCCCAGCCTCCCATTTCCCTTCCCCTCCTCCCACCCTTCTCCCCCTCCTCCCACCCTTCTCCCCCTCCTCCCACCCTTCTCCCCCTCCTCCCACCCTTCTCCCCCTCCCCCCACTCCTCTCCCCCTCCCTCTCCAGTCCACAGAGCAGTCCGGGTTCCCTGCCCTGTGTTAAGTCCTAGGTCCTCTCCGTCCATATCTAGGAAGGTGAACATCCAAACTGGCTAGGCTCCCACAAAGCCAGCACATTAAGTAGGATCAAAACCCCCTGCCATTGTCCTTGGCGTCTCATCAGCCCTCATTGTTCGCCATGTTCAGAGAGTCCGGTTTTATCCCATGCTTTTTCGGTCACAGTCCAGCTGGCCTTGGTGAGCTCCCCGTAGATCAGCTCCTCTGTCTCAGTGGGTGGATGCACGCCTCGTGGTCCCGAATTCTTTGCTCATGTTCTCCCTCCTTCTGCTCCTCCTTGGGACCTTGGGAGCTCAGTCCAGTGCTCCTGTGTGGGTCACTGTCTCGATCTCTATCCATCACCAGATGAAGATTCTATGATGATATGCAAGATATTCGTCAGTATTGCTCTAGGATAGGGTCATTTCAGGTTCCCAATCCTCAGCTAGGATCTACATTGAGAAATGAGAGAACCAAGTCTCACAAGCTGCCATCTTTCCCCCCACAGAGACAGAGAGACAGAGAGGGACAGAGAGAGAAGAGAGCCAGAGACTACTACACAAATGCATGTACATACACACATACACACACATACCAAATAAAGAAATGTAATGAAAACATTAACAACAACAACAACAACAAACTGTTGATACTTGCTCAGTCTGTTTAGAATTGTGTTACTGATCAGGCTTGGCTCAAAATCTTTGAGATACAAAGTCTTTTACTTTATATTAAGAGCTATGTCTTTGCAAATCCATACTTGGCATTAAAGATTGTTTAGTGCTACTTAGGAAATAATCAGATCCACATTCTAATTTAAAAACAAAGGGTAGATCTAAATGAAAGTCACAAAAACTTTATTTTTTTTAAAAAATCTATCTTTATGTGTACCTAATGTTTATATACTTTCTCTACATGTTAGTCCAAATTCCTTTTAATCTTTTAATTCACAGCATAACTAAACTTTCAGAGTAGAGGACAAAAGCATATAAAATTGAACATTACAGTCAAGCTGTTACCTGATTGATCATTGTCTCAGGCTACGTCATCAAGTAGTCTGAAGAAGTCCCTGCTGCTTGGAGAAAATTATAGGAAGAAATAATAAGATCTAGATAATCCAAGTAAAGTTTTAAAGTTGGTTTTGGGGTGCTGGAGAGATGACTAAGAGGCTGAAAATGCTCTTGCAGAGAGACCGAGTTCGGTGCCATTACTGACAGTGGGCAGTGCACAGCTGGAAATTCACAGAGTTGGGTTCAATTCTGTTCTTACAGTGGGCAGTGCACAGCTGGAAATTCACAGAGTTGGGTTCAGTTCTGTTATTACAGTGGGCAGTGCACAGCTGGAAATTCACAGAGAGATGGGTTCCGTTCTGTTCTTACAGTGGGCAGTGCACAGCCAGAAATGTGCACACTGCTCTGGCAGAGAGACTGGGTTCAGTTCCGTTCTCATACTGTGCAGTCCATAACCGCCTGTAACTCTAGCCCTAGGGAATCTGAAACCCTCTTCTGGCCGTTACAGGCACCTAAACTGAAATACTCATGCCCACAGAGAGACAGACAGAAAGATAGGCGTATGTATGGGTGGATGGGAACACACACACAAAACAAAGAAAGTAGATCTAAAATAAATAAATAAATAAATAAATAAATAAATAAAATTTGGTGTTTGGGGTTTCAAACAACAGAAAGACAATAAAGACAGTTAAGGTCCAGAGAAAGCAAGTTACAGGCCCAATTGATACCTTTGCCCAGGGAATAAAATAGTTCCATGGACAGATAAGCCCTTACTACCTTAAGCAAGTCTCAGGCTGGAAAAACTATTATATAGAGGCAATACCTGGCACAGCTATGGGAAAGCAGGGTTCAGTAGGGAACTAGGGAACATCTTTTCATTTTGTACAAAGAAAGATGTCCTATTGCTTGAAAAGAGGCTGGGCTCCCCTCAAAGGTCAATGACACACATGGTGCTCTAATAAAAGCTCCCCCGATCCCCTAGTGTGATTTCTTTCCCAATATCAGGGCTTTGTTCTCTATCAGGCTTAATTGGTGACTCAGGAACTTGTAGTAACCAGAGTTAGTGGAAATGCCCCAAAGCCGAAGGAGTTATTGCTGTCAGTCCCAGCCTTGGGGATTGTCCCACAGACAGTACCAAAGCAAAGGATGATGGGGCAGGACTCGCCTCACTGGGAGTGCCAAAACTCTTAGACCTAGAGCTTACCTCACTACCTAAAATTTGTAGCAAGTGAATATCTAAGATGCTTCTAAACTGTAGTAGCTAACGCAGCTCTGATAGATGTCTCCTGTCAAAAATATAAATGTCTTCTGATGTTTAGCTTGTCATGGTAGTTAAGGACGCATCCTACTCAGACTAAAAGAACTCAATAGTTCCTCTCTGAGTTCTTTACCTTCTTGTGTCTCCACAGCTTCAGGAACACCTTAAGGACAAGACCCCTTGCACCTACAGCTAAAATGCTAAAAGACTTCAAGATTCTCTTCAAACAGAAAGGATATCTTAGCTTCTTAAACACAAAGTTGTGATCTTTTTATAAGCAAGTAGCTGCAAACTTGCTTTGTGTTGTGAGGTGTAGAGGAGTCCCTTGTTTGGTTCCTGGCTGCCTAGCTGTCTTAGACTCAAAACAATCACACAGAAACTATAATTTAAAACACTGCTTGGCCCATTAGCTCTAACTTTTTATTGGCTAACTCTTACATCTTAATTTAACCCATGGCCTACCAGCCAAGCTCCAGCACATCCCATGGCGTCTCCTGGCTCCGCCCTTCTTTCTCCCAGCATTCAGCTCCTTCCTCCTTGCCTACCTAAGTTCTGCCCTATCAACAGGCCAAGGTGGTTTCTTTATTCATTAATGGTGCTCACAGCACACAGAGGGGACACCCCTGTCATATTGGTACTGTTGGTACTCTTACTATCCCACACTAGCTTCCTTTTGATCTATTCTACCATTAGATTCCTTTAAAAAAAAAAAAACCCTGCAGTTTGGGATTTTTCCACATTCTCAATCATCAGTGTATTTTTGTCAATAGTCAAAGGGAACATGCCCCCAGGAATAACCCACCCAAAGATGGCTCTTCTGGAACAAGTACGGCCGTGGCTTCCCTGGGTCTTGTCCTTTCAGGGGACATCGATTGGCATAGCTATCTTACTCTTACGTAGGTCTTGCACCATTAATCGTATAAAATTTGCGTCTTCCAGGATATGATAGTTTTAAACTAGTTCTTTATGATGCAGCTTCTGCTGCATGTGGTCCAAATCCTCCTCTCCAGTCGTCAGGAAAGGATGGAGAGAAGTTAAACGGCTGCCCTCAGGCAGAGTCTATGTCCCTCATCTGCAGAGACAAAATTATAGAAGACTGATTCTTATCATCCAAGCACCCACCCCCGAAAGATTTCTGGGCTACAGCTCTTGGGTTGGAATTGGGTCAAGAGAGCAGGATGCAGAGAGACATCATGATTAATGTGTCAAAGAAGATAGTTGGCAGCAGAAGCAGGGAAATCCCTCCTAAAGGGACTACATGAAACAACACTGAACGTGTTCAAAAAGACCTTTGATTTCTGAGTGTGGGAAAACTGGGTGTTATTAAGTAACACATAAAGGATTAGGGTGCTGTGGTCAGGAGCTTCCGAGTCCAAGTCCTGGTCCAGGCGACGTCCAGTCTCAGGAATGTGTTTTCTTAATTAACTGCTTTCTTTTCTATCACTATCTGTGTATCCCAAGTCCAGCTCTTCATTCCATGCTGTGGAAGCTTGGAAATGTCTGCAGGTGCCCTCTGGACTCAGACACACACCTATAACACCATAGCGTCTGGTGTATATGTCGGAGAACAGTGCAACAGCCGCTGGGGTTGAAGCAGAGTGGAACGGAAAAGAGCATGCAAGAAGGATTATAGATAACCCATTTCCCCCCAGATGTGCATAATCCTTCAGTGTGGGGTTCTCTAAAACCAGTTTGGAAAATACATAGCTTTCTAATAGTAATATAAAAATAATAATCCAAGTTAAAATGTTGAGTCTGCAGTCATCTATGTGGACAGGCTAATGTAAGTAGTAGTAGTCCACGTGCTGTGGCTATGATGTCTGTCTGTCTACACGTTCCAAAGTAGAAGAACCTCCACTGAAAAGCAAGGTTCCAAGCCTCCTTCGTCACACAGTTCTATAACCAGAGCCTGGGCAAGATCGTCTCAAGAGGGTTGGAAGGGATGAGTGTGTGGACGAATCATTCATTGTAGCATGTTTAAGTCTCCAGGGAAGAAGACATATGTGCTGTCTGAGGATATCTGTGCCAAAAAAGTACTCAGTGAACTAAGAGTAAACGTGTATTTTAACATTGAGCACGCATGCGTGCACACATAGACACACACACAGATGCACAGACACACACACAGACATACACAGACACATAGATACAGGCATACACAGAGACACAGCCACACACAGTAACAGCCACAACCACGCACACACGCACACGCGCACACACACACACACATACACACTTGGCTCCAGGCTTCCAGAGAACAGGGCTGATGGTCTCTTGTTACGGGAGTGCTGTAAAACATTTTTTTTAAAAAATATTTATTTATTTATTATGTATACAATATTCTGTCTGTGTGTATGTCTGCAGGCCAGAAGAGGGCACCAGACCCCATTACAGATGGTTGTGAGCCACCATGTGGTTGCCGGGAATTGAACTCAGAACCTTTGGAAGAGCAGGCAATGCTCTTAACCTCCGAGCCATCTCTCTAGCCCCCTCTAAAACTTTTTAATGGCAAAAACAGTAAGGCAAAGCTTCTTCAGCGATGCAGAGCTACACTTTCTGTTTGAAAGTGAGGCAGAGATGGGCACAGACAGAGACAGGCAGACAGGCAATAAGCATTCATATTAAATTTGGTGAAAACGCTCACCAGGGCTCACAACCTCACAGAGCTGAACTCTGTCGCCACCTGCAGTCCAAAATGGTACATTGCAAGCTCCCCATCTTAGAAATAGGCTTGGGAATTGGCACCTTGGTAGCTAGAGATGAGACTGGAATTTTTCTAAGAGGTAGACTTTTGTTCAGAAAGAATCACAGTAAACTATTTACGTATGTAAATGTGAGATCCAAGTTAAAATGTTGTCAAAGAATCCAAATGCAAAGGCATCAACTTTTTGATTTTTGCTAGCTGATACCCAGGATAACTTTCCTTTACCTACCCCCCCCCCCCCCCCCCCCCACGAAACCGGGATTGCCTTCACTTGAACTAACATGTGTCATGTATCCGGGGATGTTTTGTGTGTGCTTTGTGCAGTTCTTCATTGGGTCGACAGTGATGCTCAAGTTGCTATCTTAAAATAAGAATCTGGTCCAAAAAATCAGTCAACGTAACGTCTGAATCTCGGTTTGAATGATTTAGAGGACTTTGAACATATCGCCCTCTAGGCTAAATCTGTTCTAGAACTTCTTGGAACAAATCCCCTAAATGAATTCTACGGCAGACATGCACAACATGAACACCAGGGTACTCGTGTGTGTGCACACACACAGAGCACACCATACACACATTTCGTGCCCACCCACCGAGTTCCTGAGGGCAACCTGAGAGATCTTCGCACTGTGTACCAGTCGCTTGTCCTGTCCCCACACCCACCATTCTGAGATGTAGGATAGTGGATAAGATCTCAAGGGTGCCTCTCCCACACATCTACATAATTAGAACATCTGTGGCCTGGTTGAGAAGATGGCGTGGTTTTCTAGGGAGGAGAAGGAATTTAAGTACGAGTCTTGGGCTATGGCAGAAAAGTCTCCCTGCGGTTCCTGAAGTGTATCTGTGCGAAGTAGCTTCTTCTGTTTTTGATTTTTGATCCCCCAATACCACAACATCATCATTCATTATCATTTATGCCCGGCAATGCTTAAGCATGCATGGGCAGCCCGTTTATGGCAGTTCTCAAGTTATTCCTGTCCTGGGCAGTCTTAGATGGTTGTGTTATTGTCATACCCAAGGTTCCAGTCTTTCTTTATGCTCTATCCAGCATTTTTTGGGGCCGTCCTCTTCACCTTATCCCATGCACTTCTCCAAGCAGTGCTATCTTCGGGTATCTTTCGTCATTCATTCTCATAACATGGCCAATGTATCTCAAGCGCCATTGCCAAATCCTGTAGTTTACTTCCTTCTGTAGATGGAGATGCTTCTTAATGTCATTATTGCATAGCCTGTCTCTTCATGTGACACCTAGAATCCTCCCGAGACATGCCATCTCAAACACATTCAGTCGCTGTTCTGAGGAGCGTCTCAGTGTCCAGGTTTTGGAGTTGTAAAAAAAAAAAAACAACTCAAGACAAGTGTCTCGTATACTTGTAATTTTGTTGTTGTTGTTATGTCTCTTGCTGACCAAACCTCTCCTAGGGAAACCCAATGCGGACAATGCCATAATAGCCAGCCTGCCACTAATTCTACCGGAGCTCTGCAGCACGGGAGTTTTTCTGGATTTTTCCGACTTATTTATTTATCTTGGTTTATTGGGGTGGCGGTAGGGGATGCACCATGGCTCACATGTGGATGTCATAAGACAGCTTCTGGAAGTTAGTTATCTCCTTCCATCATACGCGTTCCAGAAATCAAACTCAGATCATCAGGCTAGTGAGTAAAAATGCCTTTTCCAACTAAGTCATCGCACGGTCCTCAGTGTGTGTGTGTGTGTGTGTGTGTGTGTGTGTGTGTGCTTCTTAGCTCTGGACCTGTCAGGCAAGTGATCTGCCACTAAGCTAAGCTCTCAGCCCCAGGCCTGTCCAATTTGAGACAAGGTATCTGCTTTTTATAGTGTCAGGTCTCCTTCCTCTACACCGTGTGTCCTTGAAGGGCAGAGGGCATGCCTTCAAGGTCTTTGTGTCCCCAGCACCTAATGTAAACTTAGCAAATACCAGATACTGAAAGTTTCTTTTGTCTGTGCAGAGAATGTGATTCTGCTGGGGCTGCTGATGTGCCTGGGTGTCCCATGGGCACAGATCACAAGAGGAGGCCAACAAAAAGGAGGGATCATTCTTCAAACGATTAACCAGGGCTATTCTAAGTCTTGAGTTCCTACTTCATCACACCAAGGGGCAGCTCGGAGAATAGGCATAGTCTAAGAAAATGAAACTTAGATTAACTAAACAGAAACTGCCAAGTAACCTCTAATTAGCCGCTCGAACAATTAGAAACTCCTGACTAACATTTAAGCTGGGACTTTCCACTTTAAGCAATCAAACTTTTCTTCCCCTTGTTTCGAGAACGCCTTCTGAAAGTGTTCTCCCCACCCTCCAGTAAGCCCCCCTTGGTAAAGCCCTGAACAACTCGTCACTGGTGCTGCCTGACTCATGGAATAACTCAGATAAACTCTAACACGCCTAAACTTATGTGCCCAAGTTTATCTCCTAGCTCGTAGCCGAAGGAGATATGCCACTGTGGGAGGGTGAAGCAGGGTCAGGCTACCAGGGAGCCAGAGCACAGAAACTGACCTCTGAGTACGTGGTGAGAATGCAGGGCTGAATGGAGGCTCCGGTGGCATCTAGGTCAGCTCCCAGAGAGGGCCCAAACTCCTTGGCGAGCCATTTGCAATCGGACCCCGCCCATCTTCCTGCTTTAATTTTCAGCAACTCCTCAACCGCAAGCCTTGGGTTCCAGCCACATGGATGACACACCATGCCCCAGACGTGCCCGGGGCTCTCCTCCATCACACCTTCCTGAATTGTTGGTTCTACATAGAGTGCTTGCCCCCCTGTTCATCCACAGGAAGTTTTTTCTTTTCTTTGAGTCCAGGGTTGGATGTCCCTTGGTGCAGCTCTGCGCTTCGCGGGCAGCTCTCCTCCCCAGTCTGCCTGGCACTGCGCTCTCCTTGGGTCATATCCTGAGTGTCTATCCAGAACCTCATATTCATCGTCCCAGTCAAGAATTTGCACCCAATACCTTCTGTGTTCCAGCACTTTGCTCTAGACACTGGTGTCACAGAAGAGGGCCAGCAGCTCACCTGTCACTGAGCCGGCATAGTACAGGCTGGATAGAGTCGTGCTGGATCAGGGACATGGGGGACAGGATAATGTCATACTAGAGCAGGGACACAGTTTCGATGAAATGAAAAATTGCTGGGGCCCTTGGACAAAGGGTGCAACTATAAATGTTCAGAAGAGTCCAGCTTGATTTCCTGGGGTGTGACCTCCCCTTAAGACAGGGACTCCACTAGACCCTGGACTCAACATCCAAGAAAATCTGTGGGTGTCTTTCCAAGAAATCACCAGGCACCTTTGCCCCTTGAATTGCGTGTGAAACACAAGTCTTACTATGCCTGTGTCAATAAACCATCGCAAACTCGGTGGCTCGAAACAATGGAAGTATATTATATTACAATTCTGGAGGCCAAAAAAATCTGAAATCCGTGTCAGGAGCATTCCTGCCTTCTCCAGTTTCTAGAAATCTCTCTCATTCATCATCACAGGTCCCTACTCTGTCCTCAAATTTAACAGCAAAGTTTACCGCAGTCTCTCTCCGACTCCTCCCTTCTCATGAGGCCTCATATGATTTCATTGGGCCCAAATGAACCATGGAGGAAAAGCCCCTTTTTGCCTTTTAATGTAACATCGTTACAGATTCTGGGGATTAAGACGTAGACGTCTTTGTAGACGATTGTTCTGCCTTCCACAGACTCTGAGGAAGATGGGCTCCGTTTGCGGGCACTAGGCCTGGGTAGTCCCGCCCGCTTACCGACTCTGTTCAAAGTAGAACTCAGTACGGGTAGAGGGGTCAGTCTCTTTGGTAAGCTGTACTGGCTGCTGGGGCTCAACTGGGCCACACAGGAACCAGCCAGGGAAAGCAGCAGCCTCGAGCCTGAACGCAGAGCCCAAGCTTCTCTGGAAGAAGGTGAAGCGGGTGGTTTGCTCGCCGCCTTTGTATAGGTCCTCGATGCTCACATCCTGTGGGGAAAAGAGAGACAGCTACGAGGTGAGATGATTCTGATTGGATGTCAGCCCTTGATACCTCAGAAACTTAGCCAAAGGACTCAATAGGAAAGAGTTTGACCCAGGGACGTTCCTTCCATTCCTTCCAAAGATCCCAAAAGGTGAGAATTCCCTCCCTGGAGGCAAAGAGAGATAGGGGGCAAGAGAGGGGACATTCTGGTGCAAAGATGCATTTGCAGTCTGACAGCCTGGGCAAGGCTGACCGTGTCCTTCAGGATGAGGAGGGGTCTCTCACCTCCAGCTTCAGGGAAGGGCCCTCTCTTGTCCCAACACATGCCAGGCAGCAACTTCCTCCCTGGATCCCCAGGAAGATGGGCACCTTGGAGCGGTCCAGGCCTCGGTTAGGAAGGATACAGATCTTCTCTGGGGGTAAGACAGAATGCGAGTCAGGCAGTAAAGGGACCCCAGGTGGAAGTGTTTTTTTTTTTTTTTTTAAGCAAGATATGGCTTAGCAAGGAGCAGCTGTGCCTGGGCACACCTGGCCTGTTTCTGCATGGAGACTGCAGGGTGAATGGAACTCTCCTGGATAGGCTGAAGCTGCCTTTCACCTCTTCTCATTATCATGGGGGCAGCATTCTCATGTCTCTAAAGACATGAGAGAGGAAAAGAATCGAGGGTCTGTAATATGGAGATTGGGAGGGTCCCGGGAGAGAGGCCCCCGGATGCTCACCTGCACTGCAGTTCTCTGAATCAGGGTCTCCCACCAGGAGCTGGCCATTCCGTGTGTACAAAACCTTTTGATGCGCGTCTTTGATTCTGAAATAGGAGGGCAAGGTTAATGAGCTGCTGCTGCCAGAGATCCTTGTGTCTTCCAATCCCTGGGCTCTGGGCCACCACACTGAGCCTTTGGTGAATTCTCTGTTTCCGGAGAGGAGTGGGGACGCTGTTCCCGTAAGGGCAGAAGCAGTCTCCACGCCAGAGCAAGAGCAGGTTTCCTAGGCTCATAAATGTCAGAGGCTCTCGGGAGTGACAGTGGCCAGTTTCTCATGAAGAGATAGAGATGTTTTCACCGCTGTCTGAGTACTTGCTTTGAGACTCAGGTATCCCGGGGACACAGTGGGATTTGGAGCCTATCCCAGCTTTGGAACCACTCAGTAATGAAGAGACTGAGGATGCAATACGTGTGATTTGCTTTGTAAACTTAAAAATAAAAGAGAGAACTCTGGGAACAAAGTCTATGTCAGTAGACGCTCACCCCACTCTGGCCATGGTGAGGTACACTCTGGGTGGACTGAATCTAGGAGGTCGAAGCAGAACTAGATCAGGGCCTGATTAGTCACTGGGGATGGCTGTGGATCTAATGACCTGCCTGGGAGGGTAAGTATGCATCAGGGAAGCTGGGAGAAACTGTCGTGCATGCGAAACATCAAAACCATGCCTGTTATTAGCCTAGTTGCCAGGCTGGTTTCAGAGATGCCCATCAATTGCTCTCAGAGCCCAGGGAGCTCCCAATACCTTGGACCAGCGCCACCACCTCCAGGAGCCTGGTCTGACTCTGCAACAGTTGGTAATGGCTGTTTAGAAACAGCTCACCTGCTGTGTTTAAAGCAGGCTCATTTGTACATTAAGATCAAAGGTCTGCGAAGATCTTGCCAACTGGCAGTCTTCTCAGCCTTTGGGAGCTGGGACGTGACAGTTTACCTCCTGGAAGCTTAGACACCACTAAGTTATTGTCAAGGAAGCAGTGTGGTGGTAAATACTTGAATTCAGCACTTGGGAGACAGAGGTGAGCAGAGCTCTGTGAGTTCGAGGTCGCCCCGGATGTACATAGCAAGTTCCAGGCTAGCCAGTGCTATAGAGAAACTCTTCCCCCTCCCCCTCCCCTCCCCCTCCCCCTCCCCCTCCCCCTTCTTCTTCTTCTTCTTCTTCTTCTTCTTCTTCTTCTTCTTCTTCTTCTTCTTCTTCTTCTTTCCAGGTATCAGTTAAGGTCACCGTAAAGATGCTGCCTTTGGGACTCAAGATTGTCTGAGCTTTCTAAGTGTCAGATATGCCAGTTCAGAGAACACAGCGTCTGACCTCACTTCCTGCTTTTGAGTGGTTGTATAACATGAGGAAAGTTCTACAACCTCTTGGAGCTGCAATTTCCAGATCTGTAAAATGGACTTAGTAATACTCTCTTGACAAAGTTCTTAGTCTGCTATCAGGAAAGAGGGCTGTCGTTTTGGGCAAAAATGAAGAGTTCAGTTCTTGCTTCAATTCAATGCTTGAGTTCAATTCAATGCTTAAGGGTTTGTGTGTGTGTGTGTGTGTGTGTGTGTCCAGAAGGAGCTTCATCCTTTAACTCAGCCCTTTCCCTTCTTATGTGTTTTCCCAGACCCCTTGATTGAGAAATCACCTAAATTACTTACATGTAGTATCTTGCCATGGGAAGGGAACACATTCCTGCTGCTGGGAGTGTCTGGTCTTCACTGGGGAAAAGAAGACACAGGCTGTCAGAAGAGTAGCAGTGTGTACTTGGGGGCAGCCATGCTGGGACTCAGAGATACTCAGCCACAAGCTGCTCCCATCCTGTAGGCATTGCAGAATCCTCCAAGGTTTCCCCAGCCCTCCCAGTTCTAGGCTGCTCTGCCTTTTCCTAATTCCTGGCCATTAGATCAAGTTTAGTCAACAGAGGTGTGAGCCTCTGCTGAGATTCTAAAGAGCCGATTCACCTAAAGAGCCTACCACCACACTTCCCAGGCTGAGAGGTGGGTTTTCCCACAGATAGGGGATAATCTCAGGGCAGATTCAGTCCCATTTCCCAGCCTGGCCGGATGGTCACCCTGCTCTGTCCTCCTTACCCAGCAGGGTGTAAGACACTTAGCATAGGAGAGAACCCCTTAGCTGGGGAGAACAGGCAGGGTCTAAGGTTAGGAAGCATCGTTCCTGGGACTGGGGACTGCTGCCATGTGTGTGGAGTTGGTCCACACACCTCCCTCTCTTTTTTCTTCCAGGTGAAAATCAGAACAGGATAGACATATAGAGATTTTGAAATGAGCTTTGAAAATGAGTGCCCTGACTTGAAGAGAGTGACCTACAGAAACTCTAAGCCACAAAGCTTCCCAGGACTGTGTTCCTTCCTGGAGGAGTATCCTAGCCTAGAGCTCCTCCCTAAAGTGATCACCCAGAAAGTCCAATCCAGAACAGCACACAAGAAACTCAAGACAGACTATAGTAGGAGAACAGCTCCTAAGAGTAAATGCAGGGGTGTCTGGTCCTACTGAGTAGATCTCATTCATCCTGGGCAGAAAGGGGGATAAAGAAAGAAATCTTTATGTAAGAGAGTAGAAAATGAGATAGAAGAATGCGGGAAGACACGGGACTTGGGGATGGAAGAAGTGATACTGAGGGAGGCAGGTAAGGAAGACGAGACTGATGCTGGTGACAGCATTCAGACAACCACGGTGTCACTGAGATCCGTGGTCTGCTATTATAAGAAATGGGACTGTAGCCCAAGTGGATTTTTTTTTTTTTTTACTGGAAAGCAACTGGGCAAAAGTTTGAGACCTATTGAGAGTGAAGAAAACAGGGCACTGATGAGGTTGAGGACTCCACACAAAGGCTGACGTTACGGACCGGGCTCCAAGCAGCCTGCCTAGTCTGTGATTGCATGTGCTGTTACCATGTTCCAGGGGAAGGGAAAGGCCAAATTGCCCAAATGTTTAGTTATAAAATAGTTCAATTGAATATTTTTGCAATGTTGGAAAGTTGGGAATGCTCTCCTTGTCCAAGAATAGGCCATTGGCTGAAAGGAAATAACAAATCCAGTAAATAAGAAGCATATGCTCATCAACAATGACATTTATGGCATAAAAATTTCCAGATATATGAAACGAAAAGTGTAGGTTATAAATAACGTACACACTATAATTCTAATCAATTCATAGGCATGTGGAGATACACGGGAGCAAAGACCACTGGTGCTCTCCTTTGCAGCATTCAGTCATGGCTAGCAGGATCATCAATGATTGTTAATATTCCTTAACATTTTCCTGTAGTAGATTTGATTTCTTTTGTAAAGTAAGCATTATTCTTTAAAAATACGAAGTGTTTAGTTAAAGTCATAGGTGCCAAAACACTCGGCAGGTATTTTTCTCCCTGGCCTTATTCAGTAGTACTTGAAGTGATGTGTTGTTCTTTAGGTCTGGGGTAAGGCCTGAGACTGTATTTTAAACATTCAACCAGGTTTTGAAAATGCTGCTGGTCCCCAGACCACAGTAAGGAATAGTGAATTCTTCCTCTAGCCCGGGTAAACTAATAGCAGCACAACTCAAGGCAAGCCTGTTTGATGATGTTTTCCCTTTGAGCCAGACCACCAAGCCTCCTTTAATTGTGGCTGAGAAATATGAGCAGCCAGGAAGCTGGGTTGAGGCCCAAGAGGGGCCGATAAAGTTGACTCCAACTCTTGGTCAATGTCAGCTCCAACAGGCAACAGAAATCCAGTGTTGGTCTCATTAAGTTGGATTCTTGGGATTCTAGAAACTACCCATTTTAGCACAGCCAGACTTTCAAAGTTTCCTATAGACTCTCTTTAGGAGACCTTCCTTTAAAATGTGACTTTATTTTTGTTTTCAGGTGCTACTATAAACAAGCTAGTGCTCCTGGTTGCTGTACCGGCAACCCAATCTATAAAAAGCATACGGGATTAATTTTTAAAGTACATCTTTGACCATACTACTCCCCAGTTCTAGAATCTACAATGGCCACCTATTTTGCCACCATCTCACCCTAGTTTGCTTGTACAATATGGTCTCATTTCTCTCTCGAGGACTCCTTCCTCATCCTCTCTAAGGGCACACTCAGTGTTGCCTCTGGTTTCTCTGCTCCAAAGCCACCCCCTTCATCACTGATCATTCACGTCACTCATATTAAGGTCACTGGGCATGGCTTCAGTAAACACGGGCTCAGTACCTTGTCTGTCAAATTGCACAACAACTGAGAATGAGAGCTCAAACACACAGGGTCATGTATCCTCATGGCCAATCCTCAGGTTCATGGCATTACATTATGTGGTTGTCAAGGTTCTTTCTAGGTCAAACTATGGTTCCCATGACTCGAAGTTTAATGATTCATTCATGGTTATAACACTACTCTGAGCTCCTATTAAAATTTACTATATTGTTTATTAGTGTACATTAAGACAATTGTTTGCCTTATAAAAGTTGATAAGATCCTGAAATCACGAAGCTCTATTCAACCACATGATTGACACATACAGGAACTTAAGATGAGAACACAGAAACACATGTATCAGGCTTTGACTGCAAGGATGGATTCCAGAAGTAACTCTGCTACTAATTCATCTTGACTCTACTTGTCCCTGGGCCTCCAGTCTATTCCCATAGCAATGAGATGTTGGGTAAGATAATTTTTTTTTCAAAACTGTTTAAGTTTCACAAGAAAAATTTTCTTTTTCCTTAAAAAAAAAAAACCACAGTTGAATGTATGATAGATAAGGAGGTGATGGAATTGCTTCAGAGGAGGTGGTGGAGACATTAGCATCTTGGTGGTATTCCTACTGTCCTACTGAAGTGAGTCACAGAATATCTCTAGAGAATGTCTGTGTGTCACAAACAAAACACTGTTTGAATACTACTGGCCTAGATGATTATTTTTGAGGAGACTTTGAGGTTTCGAATATATGACTTTGCTTTAACAAAATCTATACTTCTCCTCAAATTCTATCAGGTGCTTCCAAACTTAGAGAGCATCATACAACACTCTGTAAAAGGTATTCCTTGCTCCTTGGAGAACTTGGCATTTTGAAGGCATTGACAGAAAAGTGTGTGTGTGTGTGTGTGTGTGTGAGAGAGAGAGAGAGAGAGAGAGAGAGAGAGAGAGAGAGAGAGAGAGAATCTGTCACCACTGACCTGTAGATCCTGGTGTCTGGAACTCTGATGCCTGGAACCTCCAACTGACTTCTTCCGGGCATCAACACTGTGTTTATAATGTCTGGTCAGGGTGGGACAGGCCTGCAGCAATCTGTAATTGCCTCCAGATCAGGGAAGAAGAGCCCAAAGATTTCATAACATCTTCAACACAGTACGAATAATAAGGAGGTGGGGAGATTAATGAGTATTTGTGGGAAGGGGAGAGAGTCACCCATAAAGCTTTGACAGAGGCCAGACAGTGACCTCCTGTCTCTGTAGCTACTGTCATTGACTGTGTTATTAGTGGTTTTGCAGCTAGATAAACAATGCTGGGATCAAACATCTTTGATGCTCCGTGGGGTTCCATTTGAGACTTGGAAAGGTCTGAAGGACTAGAAATAGAAAGTCTATGGCTGCTGGGAACCAGATGCATCCAGGGAGCCATGATGAAGCAGGGGCTGGTTACATCATGAGTGCGGCTCTCCTTGGGAAGATGAGAAGGAACCCTTTGCTTTTCAGATTTAATTAGTTGATGCAAACTTATTAAGATGGAGTATATAAGAAAACATGGCTGTAGAAGACATTGGCCTCTATAGGAGCCACGTGTCCTGGACTATTAGGAATTATGAGAATTTGAACAGTGCAGGGTCAATAAACTCAGTTATCTTGTTGAAATTACATAACTCTGTCCATCTGTTCATCCATTTTCCTATCTATCCACTCATCTGCCCAGCGAATTATCTATCCAGCCAACCATCTACATATCCATTTATCCATCTGGGCATCAATCCATTTGTCCATCCTTTTTACATCCCCTACTAGGGGTAAAGAATTGGACAGAATATTCTCTGGAGATTAACTGCCTTATTGTAATTTTCCTTTTTGGCTCATTTGCAAATTTCTTGCAAAGGAGTTGGTGAGGAAGACCCGGATAATCACAGAATGAGAAATGAGAAAAGATGGATGAGGATGAGACCCAGGTTTTGCTTTTTTTGTTGCTGTTATTATTGTTGGTATTTTAAACTAACAATTTGTCGATGACGTATATGCCTAGAAACATTTATTTTGTATGAGGTAATGGAAGCTACTGTAGAACTTTGCTAGGTTTTCATTATTGTAATTAGAATCCAGTTCATATTTTCCACCACCTTAAGCACTTTTGGAGAAAAAAAATAAATTCTTATTTCTTGTTAACATTCTTCATTTTTCTCCTTGAATTATGTTTCATAATCATTCATTTCCATATACTGTTTTGTTCTGGAAAGATAATATGTTTAACATATGATTGATCATCTTTTGGGATATGCTTAAGAGCAGTATAGCTGGTGTAGTGGTGTAGCTAGGTCTTGAGATAGATTGAGTTCCAGTTTTCTGAGAAACTGCCATATTGATTTCCAAAGAGGCTGTATAAGTTTGTACTCCTAACGGCAATGGAGGAGTGTTCCCTTGCTCCACATCCTCTCCACCGTGAGCTGTCACTTGCGTTTTTGATCTTAGGTGTTTTGACAGGTAGAAAACAGGATCTTAGAGTCATTTTGATTTGCATTTTCCTGATGGCTAAGAATGTCGAACATATCTTTAAGTATTTCTTGGTCATTTGAGATTCCTCTCTTGAGAATTCTCTGTTTAGATCTGTGCCCCACTTTTTAATTGGATTATTTTTTTTTTTGGATGTCTAGTTTCTTGAGTTCTTTATAGATTTTGGAAATCTGCCCTCTGTCAGATGTGGGGTTGGTGAAAATCTTTTCCCATTCTGTAGGCTGTCATTATGTCTCCTTGATGATGTCTTTTGCCTCAAAAAACTTTTAGGTTTATGAGGTTCCATTTATTAATTATTGATCTTAGTATCTGCACTATTGGTGTTCTGTTCAAGAAGTTGTCTCCTGTGCCAATTCGTTTGAAGCTATTTCCCACTTTCTCTTCTGTCAGGTTAAGTGTATCTGGATTTATGTTGAGTTTTTTTTAACCACTTGGACTTGAGTTTTGTGGAAGGTGATAAATATGGATCTATTTGCATTCTTGTCTATATTAGGACATCCAGTTAGACCAGCACCATTTGTTGAAGATGCTTTCTTTTTTTCCATTGTATAATTTTGGTTTCCTTGACGAAAGTCAGGTGTCCATAGCTTGTAGATTTATGTCTGGGTCTTCGATTAGATTCCATCGGTCCACTTGTTTGCTTTTATGCCAATACTATGCAGTTTTTATTACTGTATCTCTGTATTACAGCTTGAGATCAGGGATGATGATGCCCCCGGAAATTCTTTTATTGTACAGGATTGTTTTAGCTATCATGGGTATTTTGTTTTTCCATATGAAGCTGAGTATTGTTCTTCCAAGGTTTGTAAAGAATTGTCTTGTGATTTTAATGAGAATTGCATTGAATCTGTAGATTGCTTTTGGTAAGATGGTCATTTTTACTATGTTAATCCTACCAATCCATGAGCATGGAAGATCTTTCCATCTTCTGGTATCTTCTCCAATTTCTTTCTTCAAAGACTTGAAGTCTATGTCAGACAGGTCTTTCACTTGCTGGCTTAGAGTTACCCCAACATATTTAATGTTATTTGAGGCTGTTGTAGAGGGTGTTGTTTCCCTGATTTCTTTCTCAGCTCATTCAATCATACCTCAAAGACACTTGCTCAACTATGCTCAGAGCAGCTTTATTTGTAATAGCCACACTACTGGAAAACAGGGCGGGGGGGCATTTCAGGGTCAGGTAAACACCTGACACAAGGGAATCACCCAGGAATCTATGAGGATGATCTCAGCTAAGACTCCTAGCAATAGCAGATACACAGCCCGAATGTCCATCTCCTGTGACCAGGAAAGACTTCAAGTGGAGGGAGTGGAAAACCAATCCAGCCATAAAACCTTTGACTGACAGTCTGTCCCGCCTATGGGATGTCCTAGGGGTAAGGATGGCCTAGAGACTAAGGGAGTGGTCAGCCAATGACTGGTCTACCCTAAATTCGTGCCAGGAGAGTTAAGTTCAGCCCTGACACTGCCTGGAGCACCAGGAACCACAGGCTGGATGACCCAGAGACCTAGGATAGAACCAAACATGACTGGAGGAAAACTATAATGTCAACGTAATGATGCCTAACAATATTCTGCTATGCTCATAGATTGGGTGACTACCCCAATTGTCATCGGAGAGGCTTCATCCAGCTACTGATGGAAACAGATGCAGACTGGCAGAGCTTGGAGAATCCTGCTGAAGAGAGGTAGGAAGGATTTTAGGAACCAGAGGGGTCAAGGACATCACAAGAAAACCCACAGAATCAATTAACCTGGGCTCATAGGAGTTCACAGAGACTGAACAGACAACCAGGAAGTCTGCCAGGGACTGACCTAGGCACACTGCCTACATGTTATAGCTGTATAGCTTGGTCTTCTTGTGGGACACCCAACAGTGAGAACAAGGCTGTCTCTGACCCATTGGCTGGCTTTTGGGACCCTATTCCCCATACTGGGTTGTCTTGCTCAGCTTTAATACACGGAGAAGTGCTTTGTCTTATTGTAACTTGATATGCCATGTTTTGTTGATATCCATGGGAGACCTGCCCTTTCCTGAATAGAAATGGAGGAGGAGTGGGTTGGAGGGTGAGGGTAGAGGGAGTGGGGGGGGTAGGAAGGAGGGAAACTGTGGCTGGGATATTAAATAAATAAGTAAATCAAAACCTAATAAATAAATAAATAAACAAATGAATAAATAAATAACATATTTAATGGTTTTAAAGATTCCTCATTCCCTGAAAATGATTTCAGAGCTTGGTTTGGGTTATCCATCTTTTGCTTTTGTTGCCAATTTTCATTCTTTATTATTCTCCACAAGTTTACACCCCTCTGTTGAAAGTACCAAAGCATGAGGTGTCCTGTTAGGCAATTAGTAATGTGTAACAAGCACTTACATTGCTGTGTCAAAGACACACAGTGTCTAAGGAACTTCAGAGTTTAGCTGGGGAGCTAAGCCACAAACAAATGACCATTTGAAAGGTCGTACTCAGCTGTGAGCCAGGGTATGGGAGAGACATTAGAGAAACCCTTTAGACATGACATCACAATCTCCCGCCGAGTGGTTAAATGCTATGGTGTCTTAAAAATAGTTGGTCAGGCTTTCCCCCAATAACTCCAAGGTCAGGGACTTTGTATCCCCTGGGAGAAGCATAAATGGCGTTCATGATCTTTAAGGTTACCATTGGGAGGGGAGGCCATTCATGAAAACGTGTCCTCCAATAATCTGTGCCCAGTGGTCCTGTTGCAGCTTCCTGGAATTATACAAAGCAAGTGCATCCTCCTGCCTGCAGACCTTTGGGTGCTTTAAGCATGAGGTGGCTGCATTTTGTCTTTTCAGGATAAACACCATCAGCTCCTTTATCTCTTCCCTCATGCCCTGATCTTAAAACATCTCTGCTCTCGAACATCTGCGCTTGACACAAACCTCAACTGCTGCGGCCCAGGCCTGTGGCTTCTACCAAAATTACAGAAATCTAAAAACACTAGGTTGTCTTCATTTGAACAGCCATGACGCCAGGCTCTCTCAGGCTCTACATACCTCCCTTTACTGTTGCTGTTACTACAACGACAAAACAAACGTGTTTCTGTTTCTTCTTTCCCTCTGGATTTGGAAGTGTCACCTTTCTAGGCTGAAATCTTTTTGAATTCTGCCACCCTACAAAGGATGAAGCAACCACTCTGACCTTTGAGGATGAGGTGGGATTTGAACTACTCTTTTATAAGGGTGTAGATGGGTGGAGGAAAGGGAGAGGATGTTCCAGAATTGTGAGCTTCCATGTTCTGTATTCACCATGCTCCAAAAGTTTGCCATGTATTAATCTAGGTGTTTAAAACATTGCTCAAAACCATATTGACACAGCTCCTTAAGGTCATCTGGGTTCTGAGCCAACGTTGTATGGGGAGACAAGCCTTGAGAGTATCATCATAGCAAACGACCCGGGAACTCACTCTTCAAACGCTTCTTACAGAAGGTGATAGCTTAGCAGGGTGTTGAAAGGCAAGTGATTTCTGTCAGCTGACCTTATGAGGTGGTAGAAATCGTGCTGCCTGTTGCTCAGGAGATCTTAGCTGCATCTGGACTGCCAATTTTAGGACAGGTGGAGATTGCCTCTTCTCTCCTGCCCTCCTTTTGGCTGGTCCTCCTACAAACCTGCCAACCTGCCAAGCTGGCCTGACAAGTGAACTACAGCTAAATACATGGGGCTCAGTTCTGGACCCCTTCTTTTGCTTTTACTCATAGTCCCCAATATTTTAGGCACGAGTGTTAGAGACAGAAGCCGGTGTGCTGGTGGGAAGTAGTGATGGTTATAGATGAATCAAATGTTATGGCAACAGGTTAACAGTTTAACAGGTGAAGCAGGTCAGCTTTTAAATATGTTATTTGGCTCAATAAAGAGCTGGTGTTCAGTTTGAGAAGAAAAAAATACTGGAGAAAGTTTTGATCGTAACAGAGTAAATGCACGGGTTTCTCTTTCATCGGATATTACTTACTCCAGCTTATCAACTTACTCCAGAGTCTAGAGACGGCACTGATGAGCTCACAGGGTTTCTATGAGACAGGAATCTGGGGGAGCTGGGCAGCTGTGCTACCGTGTCTCATGAGACTGTAATCGAGCCAGCAGCTGGGTCAAAGAGGCTGCTGGGTAAGCCCCGCTTCTGAGCTCATACATGCAGCTGTTGTCCACGGGAGATTAGTTCCCCCCCCCCCACATGATCTCTCTACAGGGCCGCTTACAGCATAGAGTCTAGCTTCCCCCAGCGTACAGAGAAACAGGCCCCCAAAGAAGCCGTTAAGGTGCCTTTTATAATCTACCCTCTGCAGTAGCCCGCTATCACCTCCGCTGTATTCCAGCGTCCAGCGATAACTCTGGTAGAGCGGTAGAGGGAATGAACCCCAGGAAGCAGGGATAGCCAGAAGCTCCATGTTCCCTCCAGCTGCTCGGGCCAATCACCCACACTTAGAAACTTAAACCAGCAGAAATGTATTCTGTGATAGTTCAGGGTATTGGAAGTTTGAAGTCAAGGCCCCAGCAAGGCGGCACGCCATCTGAGGCTTTAGGAAGGAACCCCTCCTCCCATCTTCCTTGCTTCTGGTTTTACACACACTCCAGGGATCCTCTTTGGCTGGTGGCGGCAACGTCACTTCAACCTTTGCCTCTGTGTCACATGGACCTGTCCGCTGTGCCTCTTCGGTGTCGAGTCCTTGTTTTTGAAGGACACCAGTCAAGTGAGAGATAGTGCAGCGCTGTAACTGTAAAGACCCTGCCCCCGTAAGAGCATCGTAGATTTGGGAAGGACATGAATTTGAGGAGGGAACTTGCTAACCAACACAGTAGCCCTAGGAAGCTGGCTGCCACTCAGAATCCCAAGGGTTGCGATCATCTCGGGTCAAAGTGCAGAGTTGCTTTTCCCCTTCCCTTCCCTTCCCTTCCCTTCCCCTCCCCTCCCCTCCCCTCCCTTCCCTTCCCCTCCCCTTCCCCTCCCCTTCCCTTCCCCTCCCCTCCCCTCCCCTCCCCCCCTGCCTTCCTCCTTCTTTCCTCCCTCCACCCCTTCCTCCTTTCTTTCCAGTGCAAACCCTTTACATTCTTCCTAGCTTTTCTGGGGTTTGCCTCTTGCCCTCTGTGCCTGCCTCTCAGGCAGCTGAGCTCAGAAGTTGTGTACACTCCACTTTCCACCACAGGGATTCTTTTCTTATTATTATGCAAGTCACACGCCTCCATAAACACAAATTAAAAAGTCACCTATACTGCCCCCACCTGGACATTGCTACAATTGATGTAAGCACTTCCAGAGCCCTTTTAAAATAGCTTAGTTAAGTGTATTTTAATTAAGATGAAAATGCAAGCAAGACATGTCACTTTACAATAAGCTCTTTCCACCTAATATTAACGAACATCTTTTTGTGTAAGTAACGACCAGAATCTGGGATTTTTCTTAAACCTCTGGTTTCAAACCAGAGCAGTATGCCTGGCCATCTTCCGTCTTCTCTCCTGACATCGCCCTCTCAGTCCAGGGGCAGAAAAAGATGGCAGAGGCAGCAGAGTCCAGCAACAGGATTGAGGGACGGGTCTCAGCCAACCAAAGATCTTGGTGACGCCTCCTTCTCCTGCCCGGGAGGGAATGGCAGAGCTTCTGAGATTCCGTGCCAGATCTCACTAGGCGCTCCACCACTCGCTCACCCAAGAATCATTTTATGTTGTTCTTTGTTTGTCCCATATGGTTCGTATTAGGTTCCACACCAGAGGTAGGACCATCCTATGTGGAAGGAGTCTACACCCTGAGCTTTAGATACCCGAAGAATTTACTGGCGCTGGGAAACTGGGAGAAGAGAGTGGCTGGACCTCCTAAATCAGAAGTGGGAGTCCCGAGAGGAGGGAGAGGAGGGAGTCGTCCTTCGTGGACCTCCTTGATCACTACCTACCCCCCCTCCCCACATTGCCTACTCTGCCTCTGCCTAGAGGGTTTGGGGGATCACGCAGCCCTAATCACACTGCTGAAAGTAGAAGTCCGTGATGGGAGCGTCCCAGGCGGCATCCTCAGGGATCTGGGTGAGCCTGACAGGCTGGTCAGCTTCGGGCACGGTGCAGAGGAACCAGCCTGGGAAGGCAGCTGACTCGAAGCTGGAGGTAAGGCCCATATCCCGCCGGTAGAAGGTGAAGCTCTTGAATTCCTTGCTCCCAAGGTAGAGCTCCATAATGTTCACTGGCTGTAGAAAAGGGGCATGGTGGATGAGACACAGGAGTGGGCAAGAGAGAGGGCTAAGTTGGGCAAGGGAAAGGTCCTCAGAGAGGAGGCAGCGCGGGTTTAACAGTGCCCTCGTCCAGGGTTACCTGGGCTCTGGTGGCAGAGCATGCGTGCCTCTCCTGGCTCAGGCCCAGAACGTGAAGAAGCTGCAAGCAGACTCACCTCAAGTTTCAGAACTGGCTCCTTCTCTGTCCCACAGGACAGGCATTGTCTTCCTCCCTGAACACCCAGGATGACAGGGCACAGACTGGCATCCAGTGCCCGATTTGGGACAACGCTGATCTCCTCACCTAGAGGAAAAAGACAAGATGCAGACACCTGCTTGTCCTTCCGCCCACTCTCCCCCCCCCCCCCCCCAGTAGGGCCTTAAAGGGGTTAGAACCAGTGTGAGGCACCCTGCCTTCCTCCTGGCCCAGATCTTAAACCAAAGCACAGGAGCACCAGGCAAACCCAGTCCTCTTGCTCAGGGCCAAACTTTGTCTAAATTACAAGAGATCACCCCTCCCACGACTCCCTTTAACTCCCTTGACTTTCAGGCCCCCTTTTCTGGACTTTGTCGTAGGCTGTTAGAGTTGTGTCATGCCTTTAGCCCCTGTGGGATTTCTGCAGAAGAGGATTTCCCTCTTCTTCTCTGGACATCATCCATCTCTCCATGTACACATGCGCAGACATTCACACACATATTACATCCATGTATGCATATGTATATAGCTATAATCACACACGTGTATGCATTCCATGCATATTACACATAATCAAAGCATACATATCCATAGGCACACGTACAAGCAATCCTTATGTGCTTGTATAAGTACACACATACATACTTAAGCACAATTATATATGAGCTTATGCATTCACATATAGCTATACCATCACATATAGCTATACCCTCATGTAGTGTTCACATATGCAGCAAAGGGGTCTGTATAGATCTAGTACCCCATAAGGGTGCCCAAGAAAACATGTATGCAGCAATGTGGAAAGGCCTGTCAAAGTATGAGGGCACCATGAGTAAGCAGGAGGCCAGAGGGGGCCCCACTATCCAGATGTCAGCACCGAGGGGATCCAAGGATCTCTAGGGAGCAGAATGGTGAGCAGAGCCCACCCACTTGGGAATGGAGATCTATTTTAGCCTTTTGCACAGTACTGTCTCCCAAAAGAGTTTGTGATGGAAACATAAGTCGCTTGTCCTGGAAAATATCCTACCTCTACTACACAGAGGCTTCCCTGATGTTCTCACTTGGCTCGAAGCCTGTTTTATGGTGCCCTATCTGACATGGTCGTTCTTGGGTCTGAAGGCCTGCCACTGGTTTACAAAGCCATTTAAAGGCTTCTAAACGCATACCCCCTAGAGTACAGAGGCCAGGGACTCATAGATACCAACCTTTAATGACCTTCCCGGCATGCAGACCGCCAGCCAGCAGCTGGTTATTGTGCAGATAAAGTATCTTCAAGGCTGAGTCCTTCATTCTGAAACATCAGGAAGGGACAAGACTCCGTAAGGGTAGGAATGAGCACTTTGCCTTGCCTGATTCCATAAGGTCTCCCCAAACTTAGATATCTTCTCTTCTTCTATTTCTACGGTGCCAGACACAGCCACCAACGTTCAGTCCTGCTTCTGCAGAATGACCCCTCTGCCACCCATCTGGGCCCGATGTCGGCTCTCTTCCCTTATTAAACCTTTTACATCCCAGAAAATCTCTCTGCTCAGTTGGAAGAGCCTGTGAATTGGAGCCCGGGTTCTTCAAAGCCCCGGGACCACTTCTCCAGCCTTCTCAGATGTCCTTGACACGTGGGCTTCTTTGACTAAACCTGTCTTGAAGAGCCTCAAGTTGTTTGGACATTCCTGGCCCTGTGGGATCCCTGTGAGTGAAGAGCTAACTCTGCACAAGAAGGTTTGGAGAAGAGCTGCAACCAACAAAACACTTGCCCTCTCTTCGTCGCTGAGCCACGACAGTGGGTTAAATAACACTCAGAACTCCCCTTAATTGGAATCTGCTGCTTGTTTTTTTTTGTTTTGTTTTGCTGTTTAAGACAGAATCTTGCCATCTAGCCCTGACTGGCCTGGAACTCATTCTGTAGACCAGGCTGGCCTCAAACTCAGTTCTGCCTGAATCTACCTCTCGGCTCCTTCTTACTGAACATTCAAAGCACACTTGCTTCCACTGGGCCAAATATTCTGCCCTGAGGGCTTTCTTTAAAGTCCTATTTTATTTTTCAAAATGACTTTTCAGCTAATTTTTTTTGACACTCTTTAAGGTGAAATATGCTTAAGTAGACCTTACGTGGACTTAAGTAGACCTTTGCTGATGTCATACGGGGATACTTTGCAGTGTAACAATTGCTTTGATGTCTGGCTAAATATTTTAGTGTGTGTGTGTGTGTGTGTGTGTGTGTGTGTGTGTGTTTGGTGCATGTTTACAAGTTTGAGCATGTACATGGGCCCACAAGTCCATTTTGGGTGTCTTTCTTAATCCTGTACCACTTTATTACTGAAGTGGACTCTCTCGCTGAACCTGGAGCTTGCCAATTTGACTATTCCATGCGGTTGCCCCAGGGATCTCCTACCTCTCCATCCCAGGTGCTGAGAAAAGAGACGGGCTTCAGACAGCCCCCAGGCTTTTATACAGATTCTGGGGGTTTGAACTCCACAAGTCACATTTTTCCCAACATGAACTTTATCTACTGAGCCATCTCCCCAGCCCCAAACATGATGAGGAAGTAGCATTCTGCAGCCACACTCACTCAGAACACGAGTGCATGAATTATCTCAGGTGACTGAGCCTCAGAGAACATGCTTCGAGAAATTCTCCAACCCGTTGGCAGCATAGGGATTGTTCTGGGACCCCCTACAGATGAAACCCAAATCCACAGGTGCTCAGGCTGTTAGACAAGATGGATGAGTACTTGCATCTTACTGGTGTCCATCTCCTGAATACTCTAATCCTCTCCCCATGGCTGTAATACCTAACGGCATGCTAACAGCACATAAGTAATGATGCTGTTATTTAAGGAAGTAATAACTAGGAAGACTGTGTATGTTCACCACATATGCAAATTTTCATAATATTTTCAATTCCGTTTGTTGAAGCTGTGATTGAAGAAACCACAGATGCAGAGGGCTGACTGGGTCCAGTAAGAGTAAGGACCATTCTCATCTGCTGCTGTCAAGTCTGTAGTAGGGTCGCCTGGCTCAGTGCACACCAGGGAGCAACAGTAGTAGGGTCGCCTGGCTCAGTGCACACCAGGGAGCAACAGAGAAGGTTTTGTGCTATACGGAACCCCAGGAAGGACCATGGAGGGATTACCACAGTGGCTGAGCTGATGGCAATTCAAGGCTATGAGAGGCAATAGTAGAGCACTGTAAGGGAGACCCGACTCTCCTCACCAAAGGCTGCTGCTCTAGACTGCCTAGTTGCTTGTCCCATCCCCAACCCCACACACTTAGACCCAGAAGCCTGTGAGAATCCTGCTCAGTTCTTCTCAGCCCGAAGAAAGCCAGAAAAAGCTCCAAGGGCAGGATTGGTCCCATCTTCCCAGCTAACTGTGGAGGCCCTGCTGGGATCACAACACCTTCTTGTCTACCCGGAACTCACTTTTCTGAGAACGCCACCAGATCAGATGACCGAATACTCACCGGAAGCACAGTGCCCCACTCAGGACCATCATGAGCGCCACACTATGGAGACCCTATTTTGAAAGAAACAGCAGAAAATTTTGGGCAAAGAACAGGCTGGGAAATCAGGGGCCTGAGTAGAAAGCAGACTCCAGAGCTTGTCAGCATGTGAACAGCCTGTCCACAGCAGGAGATTCTGGACCTGAAAATCAAGAACGAGCCCACAAAGGAGCCCTCAGCTCTCTCCTTCTCCAGGCAGGAGCCTGTGGTTGTCCGTCTGCTCTTCTGAGATGCCTTGGTTCTTTAAGTACACGAAGTACACTAATGATCCAGGGAGGAGCCCTGAAACTCAGGAGGGAGGAGCAGGCTTTCCCAGAATGATTTCACACCATCCCAAACTCCCCCAAAGCACCTGCTGCTGCACCTCCTCTCAATGAAGGAAGCTTCTCAAGACGGCCTTCTTCCCAGGGTTCTGAAGGGGTTCCTCTGGCTTTCCCAGCTCTCCAGGAACACTCAGCTGCTTCAGATCCAGGAAGTCAGAGCAACCTTCTTTCTCCGCTCCCTTTCTCCCTCCCTCCCTTCCTCCAGTCTCTCCTTTCTGCCTTTGCCAGACCTATGGAGCAGCTGGAGGCGGAGATCTGCTTAGGAATGTTTAGGCAACAGTTGTAGAAAAACCAGAAAGTCCAGACAAGCAAAAAAGAAAAAATATGCATGCTTACCTGTCTTTGGATACATTAAAAAAAATATGTCAGCACCTTTTCCTTTGTACACATTTAACCACAGGCAACTTTCCATATGACAATGCTATAGAAACCGTGATTATTTTTTAAGCTCTATTTTTTGTGCAGGAACATAGCAGAATATCTTTCTGTACCAAACATGATAATGACATTATAAGTCTTAATAGCCATATAGTAGTTTATGCATAGCTATAGCATCATTCGTGTCTACTAGTCTACTTATATCATTGGTCTCCTACAATTGGATTTATTTGTTGCTTGATTTTATTATTGAAGACTGCTGTGATAAAACATTACAATTGTATATTTTGTCTTAAATACTTGATTAGTAAAATAATACGCATTTATAAAATATTTGATATGTTTTTAATACTGCCACAAATTGTGACAGAACTAGAGCTCAGGATCATTGCATAAGAAAGATGTTAGAAGTTTTGAATACTTCTGATAACTATTGATTGCTATTGTGACACTCATCTCTCAGAAAAGTAAATTTAATGTACAAGTTGTCTTATGAAAAATTGTCCAATGAACTATTAGTTGACTAAATTGAACTATGCTATAATATCTAAAAACTAAAATTTAAGGAAGAAGCAGCCTATAGGCAAAGCAGAGTTTTAAGGAAGATTGTTCTTATCTGATGATATTGTTTCACCTAAAAAAGCCAGAGATCCAGGACATCTTTTGTTCTTCTAGACATGACAGGGACACTGCACCCAAAAAACCTCTATGATGCCTAAACAAGACCTGCAGAATGACTACATCAGCCGACATGTCATTGTGGATTAGGGAGTTCCCAAGGCCCTGTTTCTAGTGAAGAACTATAGGCCTAATGAGATGGAGTCTAGCTTTTCTAGGGATGAGCACCCTAGTAGGTTATCCAGTCCCAAATGGTCAGCACTAAATGCATGTACATACAAGAAACACTAAACAGACTAAGTACATTATATATACACGTGTGTGTAAAACAATAATAATAACTGTAGAGGAAACAGTCTTGAATTTGAGAGAGAATAGAAGGTATATAGGAGAAGTTACAGGGGGGAGCAGAAGGAGTAGATATGATGTAAATACAGCACTCATGTATGAAATTCTCAAAAAATATAAACACTTAAAAATTATTTATTTATTTATTAAAGATTTCTGCCTCCTCCCCGCCACCGCCTCCCATTTCCCTCCCTCTCCTCCAATCAACTCCCCCCCCCCCTCATCAGCCCAAAGAGCAGTCAGGGTTCCCTGCCCTGTGGGAAGTCCAAGGACCTCCCACCTCCTTCCAGGTCTAGTAAGGTGAGCATCCAAACAGCCTAGGCTCCCACAAAGCCAGTACGTGCAGTAGGATCAAAACCCAGTGCCATTGTTCTTGACTTCTCAGCAGTCCTCATTGTCCGCTATGTTCAGCGAGTCTGGTTTTATCCCATGCTTTTTCAGACCCAGTCCAGCTGGCCTTGGTGAGTTCCTGATAGAACATCCCCATTGTCTCAGTGTGTGGGTGCACCCCTCGCGGTCCTGAGTTCCTTGCTTGTGCTCTCTCTCCTTCTGCTCCTGATTTGGACCTAGGGATTTCAGTCCTGTGCTCCAATATGGGTCTCTGTCTCTGTCTCCTTTCATCGCCTGATGAAGGTTAATATCCAGGAGGATGACTATGTTTTTCTTTGGGTTCACCTTCTTATTTAGCTTCTCTAGGATCACGGATTATAGGCTCAATGTTCTTTATTTATGGCTAGAAACCAATTATGAACACTTAAAAATTTTAAAAAGCCAGAATACCATCTGCCCAGGTCATTTACCCTGACTCCTTGCTCCAGTGAATTGTTCCCAAGTGTCCAGTGAACAGTGCACAGTGCACAGGCCCTGAGACAGAATGCTGCCTGTGTGTGACTGGCCTGCAGGGATGTAGCAGGCTTGCTGGGTGTACAAGCAGGGATGTCTCTCCCAGTGTTGCCACTGTGAAATGCGCTGACGTAAGGACCCACACAAGGATGGATGAGTGGAAGGACGCACAACCATTGTTAACCAAGTCTCCACATGTAAAAAGAAAATGATGTCAGAATGGGTTTGGATCTCCCTCTGGCACAACATGAAACAGACGTCCCTAACAATTACCTCTCTCTAGAACATATCCCTTGGTTCAAGTCGTTCATTACTATGGATTAGCTCCCAGTGTATGCCTATGCTGTAGTAGCTCCATTAAAACACGTGCTGACGTTCATCTCTACACCATTCAGGGTATCCAAATTATAGAATCCGCCTAGGTACAATGTGGTGTACATGTACTCTGGAGTCTTATTCTCCAATAAACAACAACAATATTGTGCTACTTCAGGAACAAATGGAACTGGGGCTCATCATGCTAAAGGGAATAAGCCAATCTCATAAAGACAAGTCATGCAGGATTTCAACCATTTGTAAAATCTAGCTAGAAGAAGAGAACAAGAAGGTAAAAGGGGGGGTTATTAGAGATAGAGAATCAGAAAAGAGGAAGAAGAGGTCATAAAGAGTCATGGAAAGAATGATTATGGTCAAAGAATTTCATATGCAGGTATGGAAATGCCATGAGGAAGCCATCACTTTAGATAACTAATAAATGCAGAAGAAGAGCGAACTCATGCTGAAATTCATCCTCATTGTGAATATTAAGAAATGGAATAGTTGGGACCTTTGAGAAGTTATCAAGTTATCAAGTCCTGAGGGCAGAGGAATTAGCGGTCTAGTTAAGGATTACAGGTTCATGAGTTGTTGGATTATCTAGGGTGTGGATCTGGTATACGAGCCAGCTTGGCCCTATCTCCTGTGTATGCCTCTTTCACTGGGCAGTCCCCTAACCCTGCTTCTTGGGTTCCTGAAGAATCTTCACCACAGGGGTGGCTTCCCTAGATGCAAATGTGAGTTCAACTTTCCAAACTTTATAAACGAGTCAAATAATCCTCTCTTCCATATAATCAAGGCAGCAAAAAAAAAAAAAGTGGATTGTGTAGATTCAATATCTGTCCATGGATTCTCGAACATTTCAGAGGAAGCTTGTCATCGGGGGAGGGGAATATAAAAACGTGAGCAGGAGAAAAGCAGAACAACATACAAGCATGAAAATGTCTATGGGAACCTATCATTTTGGATGCCAACTAAGATTAACAAAGAAAATAATCCTACAGAAGATGATCCTTCATTTGCCTTCTCTTGAGAGTAGGCTAAACGTGGTGACTTGTTTCCAGCAGGGTGGAAGAGGCACTGCAGCTTCCTCCTGGTTTATTCCTGGATTATTCCCCTGGGGGAATTCAGCTGCCACATGACAAAGACACTCAAGTGACCTCACAGAGAGGCCCACACTATGGAGAGATGATGTCACCAGTGAAGGTGTATTGTTGACGTTGGCACAGCCATGGAAAGGACCCAAAGCCTCAGATTCAAGGAAATGGCAAAGCCTTCCTCTGGGCCGAGTATGGATGGTGGTGAACAGTTGACTTTTAGCTAAAAACAGTATGTTCAGAAAGTATCAAGCACAACTTCCTCATTTCCCATGACTGCAGCCTTGGGCTGCTCCTCTTCAGAGACCCCTGCCGAGACTAGCTAATTGTGTACCACAAACCTGCCCCCTTGTTCAGATGTATTTAATAAACACACTAAATTTCCCACCTGCTGGCTCATCACCTTCAGAGCCCATGGCCCACTCAATGCTTGCTTTTTTGTATGGGCGTCTTTTGTTTCTCCGTTTCCTGTTGCCCCAGGTAGGTCAGTCCCAAAGTACGGCCAGTCACGGTACCACACAGCACTGAACCAAGGTCTCAAGCCAGCCTCGGTGAGGACCAAGCTCAGAGGCCGATCCTCCACCACAGAACGAGCCTTTCATTGCCTGCAGCCCAGCTGATACCTGCTCGGCAAACTCGTGAGAGCCTGGTGGAGGCCCCCTCTGATTCCAGAACCACGGGTTCCCTGCTTTAGGCTTGGGCTCATTTGCTAACTATAATGACTAACTAGCACACCTTGTCACAGTGACTGGAAGTCTGTGTCACTCTTGTTTTTCCTTCTCCACAATAGTCAGTGGCTTTCTCCCCTCATCAGCAAACATCTCAATTATTTGTGGTTTTCATATGTCCTAGATCGTGTCAGATTTGGAAGAGGGGCAGTATCTGCCAGCGACTCATCACCACCCTTGTGGCAATGTCCGTACCTCTGAATAGATAGGCATAAGGGAGGAAGACAGTACATTCATTTTCTGAGCATGCGCACACAAACAGTCCCGGGTCCCCCGGAGTTAGGCTAACAGTTTGTCTGACGTGTTTCCTACTCTTATACTGTGTGGCTACTACTTCTGTCTGCTATATGAATGTGGGATCAGACACGGAAAGATTCATTACATTTTACTGATATATAATAAAGCAAAAATTGAGACCAAGAGCCTGACCCCGAGGCTGTTGACTCCAAGCAGAGTCGGAGTAATCCCTCTGGTACCCGAGTCAACCCTTACTGTTCTTCTGGTCCCCACTGCACTGTGAATAAAAGATACATGCTCACTATGATTGTAAGACCCTACAAAGTAAGGCTCCCATGAACCATTAGCTCCTCCTTTCCTCATCAAAGACAGTGAGAGCCTACAATGGACCTTTTTCTCTTAGCTGAGCCAATCAGGGATGCTCCACCCAGGACCTTTGCACCCACTTATCGCTCTGCCCAGATAGCTCTGCACCAAATGCATCACTTGTTCCCTCCCTCGCCTCTCCTTGTCTCTGATTCAGTGGCGCCTTTCCATCCGCCGTCACCATTGTATGCATCTGTTTGGTTCTCCTACGCTCCCCTTGCCATTCTTCATTTTTTCCCGTGGTACTCACCACCATTTAGCATATTGTACAGTCTATCAAATGCCCCGGTAAGTATCAGATTCCCCTGCCTAATACTGCTGGGTGCCGTTCACATCAGGGGAGGTCTTCCCTGTCAATTTTGTGGGTGGATGAAACCTAAGCCCTTTGGATGGTCCTGTTTAGAATGTGTTTCTATAAACAGACACGGTACCAGGATGAATGCTATACTCTCTCACATTACTAAGGCCAGGGAGTTGTCTAATATTGTATCATTGCTATTTTATTTCCCATTTTCTTGATGTGGTAGTTAAGAACATGGGTTGGGGGACTGGAGTGATGTCTTGGTGGTTAAGAGCATTTTCTGCTCTTGCAGAGGACCAGGGTTCTGTGTCCCAGCACCTACATGGGGCAGTTCCTAACCATCTGTAATTCCAGTTCCATGAAACCCAATGCTGACTCCTGGAATCCATGGGCACTGCTCTCATCTGATACTCAAATCTACACTCAGGAACACAAATGAAAGAAACGATTCCTTTTTGTCTGTTTGAGACGGAGTTTTGCTATGTAGATCTTGCTTGCCTAAAGTTCACTTGGACTAGGCTGACCTTAAACTCATAGAGATCTGCCTGCCTCTGCCTCTGCCTCCCAAGGGCTAGGACTGAAGCCTTACACCACTGTGCCCTGCCCCACCACTACGTTTCAAAGAGCATGGATTAGAAAACTTAGGCTTTTGGGTCATGATAAGCCTAACTACTTGTTTTATAAATAAAGTTTCACTGTGATATAGTGAAGTAACATTTGTTGAAATATTGCCTATGGCTGTGTTTACAATATGAAGGCAGATGTAAATAATTGTGACTGATACAATGTGATCCGAAAAAGAAATATTTACTGCATGGCTACTTTAGGCACTTCCCAGAATAATGGCCAAATCACCTGATCTTTTTATATTTTACAAATTTATATATAAAGTGAGGATTGTACAAATGATAATAATACTATTATTGTGTGAGTTAATACATGCGTTTAGTGCCTTGTAGGAGGAGAGAGCTGCTTGTTGGTTCCTGCTGCCCAGAACTGAAATAATCACACAGACACTGTATTATTTAAATCACTGCTTGCCCATTACCTCTAGCTTCTTATTGGCTAACTCTTACATCTTAATTTAACCCATTTCTTTCAATCTGTGTATTGCCACATGGCACTGGCTTACCAGCTAAAGTTCCATCAGGCTCTGGCAGGTCTAGATGGCTTCTCTCTGACTCCACCTTCTTCTTCCCAGCATTTCCCTGTCTACCTCTATTCCCTATGCAGGCCCCAAACAGTTTCTGTATTAACCAATGGTATTCACTGAATACAGAGGGGAATCTGACATCACATTCCCTTTTCTGTTTAAATAAAAAGGAAGGTTTTTAATTTAACATATTAAAATTACATGAAATAGTTATCCAGCAAGAATTACAGTTACAATATTTATATATATTTATCTTTTATCATAACTAAGGAAAACTATAACTATAATGAATTTATAAATTCATCAACTCCATCAAAGACTCCAGAAGGATATAGTATTACCTAAATAAACAGGAAATGCGTTGTAAGCAACTTCCAAAACTCTAGAACTGACAGAGACTTCTTGCTGCCTGGACAGTCACCCAAAGTTCTTCGGTACTATTGGAGCATCCATCTTAAGCCTACTGTCCCACATCATCCAGAAGACTTTTCCACAAAGCAGGAAATTTCAAAGACAGTTCTGCCTATATTTGCAGTTTGTCCATCATTTTCTCCTTTGTCCTACAGAATGTCTAGCAGATTCTCTCATGAAGCAAGAACCCCAAAGGATTGTCTCACCTTTAGGCAAGTTTAGCAGTCATTTCTCTGTGGGTTCTGCATGTCCAGTTCATCAAGTAGCTCAGGGAAGAGCAGTTTCTTGTCCAAATGGCTAACCAACTCTATAAGGAGCGTCTTTAATGCCCATATTCCTCTTAAAGTAATTGGTGCTGCCAGGAGCAGATGTGTTTCACTGTCATGTTTTGAGGGGTGTTCAAGGCAACCTTTCAGGAGCTCTTGGTCCATTAAACCATATTAGTCTGGAATGAATCTGCAGGTTCTCATCCTCTGTGAAAACAAAAGAAGAACCTCTTTTCTAAAGCAATATATCCTTAGACCCAAATTCTGAAGTCAAGATACCTTTATCATATACATGATGGCTTAGCTTAGCAGCCCATACAATGAAATGTCTCTCTATATGTAACTCCTTCACAGTCAAAAAGTTCAAAGAAAACACAATAATATACATAATCCAGAATCTCTGTGAATTTTCCACTTTTATGTGGCTTATTTTTTACTTCTTTTAATCTACAACTCTCTATACTGTGTCTCTTTAAGACTTAATTTTTTTTTTTTTTGGTTTTTCGAGACAGGGTTTCTCTGTGGCTTTGGAGCCTGTCCTGGAACTAGCTCTGTAGACCAGGCTGGTCTCGAACTCACAGAGATCCGCCTGCCTCTGCCTCCCGAGTGCTGGGATTAACGGCGTGCGCCACCACCGCCCGGCTAAGACTTAATTTTTTATAACTCTCTTTACTCTTTTTCTTCTCTCTCCCAAGCCTGTGTACATTTATCCAACACTGTGTCCCATGTAGAGTTCTTTTATGTCTGACTCTGCACTATTGGGTATGTGTAAATTCTTTACTGTCTTGAAGAGCTTTTAAAATGGTAAGCAGCTTGGTTGCAGCAGCTCTGGATGCTGGCTCTGCCTCTCTCCACTTTCAAAATGGTGGAGGTACCATTACTGCCAGCTCAGGGACCACCAGGTAGGAGCTGCCCTCAGCACTTTAAGAATGAGTATACAGCACATAAACCCTTTTAATCTGAGTAATGGATAGATATGCCACGCAGAGCATTGCACAGCCTGAAAATATCTCTGTGCATAGCAGCAGGAATCTGCCATGCTCTCCTGCCTGTGCATCCCTAGCAGTCCTGATCCTGCTGCCTGTCCAGGTGGGGTGGGGGTGCTGAGCTATGGGCATTGTCCCAGTTACTTTCCCAAGCAGGCATACAAGCACCCAGGCCCACAAACCCCATTCAAGTGTTCCATAGCCAGACTTCCAGAAAGAGTCAGAAGTTGTACTGACAGATGGCTCAGAAAGCTGGCATTTCAAAACTGCTGCCTTTTCCCTGCTACTCCTGAATCAGGAAAACCTCTCTTAAAGGAGCCATGTCTCTGCTTGCTTCTAGAAAACAGAGCCCAGCCATGAAAATGCTGCTACCAAACCATGCTTAACTCTATTTTTTTTGTGTGTCTAGGGTTTGTTTTTAAGCTCTCTCAGGTTTTTAAGTGGATTTTAGCTGGACACATGGGTGCCAGTTTGTAGGAGGAGAGAACTGGTTGTTGGTTCCTGCTGCCCAGAACTAAAATAATAACAAAGAAACTGTATTTTTAAAATCATGGCTTGGCCCATTAGCTCTCCTTCTTATTGTCTCTTACTTATTAATTTAACCCATTTCTCTCAATCTGTGTATCACCATATGGCATTGGCTTACAAGCTAAAGTTCTGTCCAGCTCTGGTGGGGCTCCATGGCTTCTCTCTGACTCAGCCTTTTTCCTTCCAGCACTTCCCTGCCTACCTCTATTCCCTACTCAGGCCCAAGACAGTTTCTTTATTAAACAATGGTATTCACAGCATACAGAGGGGAAACCCACCTTAGTGCCTGTCATGTAGCAGGAACTTGAACAACAGCTATACCATTATTGCCAAGAACATCATCCTCACCACCAGCATCCTCACCACCAGCATCCTCACCACCAGCATCCTCATCATCACCATCCTCACCACCAGCATCCTCATCACCACCATCCTCACCACCAGCATCCTCATCATCACCATCCTCACCACCAGCATCCTCATCATCACCATCCTCACCACCAGCATCCTCATCATCACCATCCTCACCACCAGCATCCTCATCATCACCATCCTCACCACCAGCATCCTCATCATCACCATCCTCACCACCAGCATCCTCACCACCACCATCCTCACCAATACCATCATCATCACCATCCTCATCACCATCCTCATCACCAGCATCCTCATCACCAGCATCCTCACCACCACCATCCTCATCACCACCATCCTCATCACCACCATCCTCATCACCATCCTCACCACCACCATCCTCACCAACAGCATCCTCACCACCACCATCCTCATCACCACCATCCTCATCACCACCATCCTCATCACCATCCTCACCACCAGCATCCTCACCACCACCATCCTCACCAACAGCATCCTCATCACCATCCTCACCACCACCATCCTCACCACCAGCATCCTCACCAACAGCATCCTCATCACCATCCTCATCACTACCATCCTCATCACCAGCCTTGATGGCACCACCACCATCCTCACCACCAGCATCCTCACCACCAGCATCCTCACCACCAGCATCCTCACCACCAGCATCCTCACCACCAGCATCCTCACCAACAGCATCCTCACCAACAGCATCCTCACCACCAGCATCCTCACCAACAGCATCCTCACCAACAGCATCCTCATCACCATCCTCACCACCAGCATCCTCATCACCACCATCCTCACCACCAGCATCCTCACCACCAGCATCCTCACCACCAGCATCCTCATCACCATCCTCACCACCAGCATCCTCACCACCAGCATCCTCACCACCAGCATCCTCACCAACAGCATCCTCACCACCAGCATCCTCATCACCATCCTCACCACCAGCATCCTCACCACCAGCATCCTCACCACCAGCATCCTCACCACCAGCATCCTCACCACCAGCATCCTCACCAACAGCATCCTGACCAACAGCATCCTCATCACCATCCTCACCACCAGCATCCTCACCACCACCATCCTCACCACCAGCATCCTCACCACCAGCATCCTCACCAATACCATCCTCATCATCACCATCCTCACCATCAGCACCCTCACCACCAGCATCCTCATCACCATCCTCACCAACAGCATCCTCACCACCAGCATCCTCATCACCATCCTCACCACCAGCATCCTCACCACCAGCATCCTCACCAATACCATCCTCATCACCATCCTCACCACCAGCATCCTCACCAATACCATCCTCATCACCATCCTCACCACCAGCATCCTCACCAACAGCATCCTCACCACCAGCATCCTCATCACCATCCTCACCACCAGCATCCTCACCACCACTTCTTCGCCACCAGTGCAGTCTTCTCTATTTCCACCCCAGTCTTGAGAGATTTGTCTCATTTTTTTATACAACACATCACCCTGCCTAACTTTTATGTCTTTGTGCAAAGAGGATGGTAATTTCCTCTGCACTGAGATCTTGAAAGGACCCTAATGAGGCAGAGCCCATGAAGATCTGATTCTGCAGGTGGTGCAGATCCTGGTCACAAATTTCCTGTCCCCTAGGTTCCCCCCCATCGCTTCTGCACTCATCCTAAATATTAAAGAGGACATAGCAGAGGCCTAGCTTACTTTGACCTAAATCTGAGGCAGGTTTCAAGACCTGATGCCATCTTGTATGTGCTTGGGCAATTTCTCCACTCAACTCACCCTGTTAAATGACCACAGGATTCACTATTAGGTTTTCAAAGCTCTCACAAGAAGGGTTAACTTTTGCTACATGTTTACTGTGCCAGGCACTGTGCTAAAGGACAGCCAACTCTTGTCTTAGCTCCTAGGCACATCAGTCATAGAAGGCAAGACCTGTTTTGATTCCCACTTAGTAGAAAAGAGTCACCCAAGGCCATAAATTTAGTAGGATGTAGACCTGCTGTTGTGGACTTTCATGTCCAGTTCATCTAGTCTATATTCCTTAACGTAAAACAACTTTGTAGATTATAGATTTAAAGGGAATGAAGATGGGTAAAGGGCAGAACTAGGAACAACTGCACATCACTGGCAGATTCTCACTGCCTGAAGGACTAAAGGTCTATTCGAAAAGAATGGGGTTTCAGAAACAACAAAACAGCACAGCTAGTTTAGACGAAGAAGGTTCCACTCAGCACGGCAGCAGGCTACCTTGTGGACAGGGAGGCTCCTTATTGGGGCGGCTTTGTGGAATAAAGGCATGGAAAAGATGTTGCTGAGGCAGGGAGCATGGAGGTGTTAGCAGAAGTGGATGTTTTATCAATCCCTACTCCCTCTTCTGTTGAGCTATACCATAAAATCATCGTCTGGGGCCGTGGGGATGGAATGAGGGAACAGCTTTGGAGAACAGACTTGAGAAAGACAGAGGGAAGCCGGTGGGTGGGGTCACAGCACTTCAGCTGGTACCGTCGAGGCCCAGTAGGGGATGTAGGTGGAGGTTGGGGGAAGTGATGGTGAGGGGAACAGCCAGTTCTACCGGCTAGGACTGGGCATAATGTGCAGACAGCCCACATGATGGGCGAGGCTCCGGTGTCTGTAGCACCCACAGGCCGTTTTCCCTGATTGAGTCACTGAAGGAAAGAAAGGGCCACCCTAAGGTCCCAACCCGAAATCCAGGTCAGACCCCAAGGGGCAGGTCCAAGCACTTTCCTTGTAATAAATATCTCAACAATCTCCAGACCTCGAGGACTCTCTCATGGATTGTACGGTTTGTGCATTGCTGGGAGGAACCTAATATTAAATTGAAATTAGGCACAATAAAGACAAATGCTGCTGGGTCAGGAAAAGCGTGAGTCTGGCTCCATTCACCCTGGTCTGGACAGGCTCTGTGGGCTGGACTGAAAAGCATGTTGAGCGGCCAGTCTCACACTGAACAGGAGAGGGCGCTATCATCCAGTATAAACTAGAGAGGCTGCCCTTAGCTCATATTCTAATAGCCACATGAATGAGTCACGTACCTAATTTTCCATTTCTTTCTGCAAAAGACCTGAACAGCTCACCCTGGCAGGCAAGCCCCTAGACACAAAGACTTGGCTTGGGCTCATGGGTGCATGGCTGAGGGTTCTTCAAATTTCTCCTCTTGATTTTGTCAGGAAGACCTGGCTCTAAAGGGGAAGTAAGGGAGCATCACATCCTATGAACTCCTCAATGACAGAATCTTTTTAATAAAACAAATTTTAATCAAGGTACTAGATACTATTATGGCATATTTGAACAAAGTATCTTAATATATTTTTTGTTTTTCCCTTTTTTTCCTTTCTTTCTTTCTTTCTTTCTTTTTTTTTTTTTTTTGGTTCAGTTTTTGAGACAGGGTTTCTCTGTAGCTTTGGAGCCTGTCCTGGCAGAAATTCTTTTCCAAAGCACCAAATCCCTAGACCCAAATTTTAAAGTCAAAGTACCCTTTTTTTTTTTTTTTTTTTTTTTTTTTTTTTTTTTTTTATTTTTCGAGACAGGGTTTCTCCGTAGCTTTTGGTTCCTGTCCTGGAACTAGCTCTTGTAGACCAGGCTGGCCTCGAACTCACAGAGATCCGCCTGCCTCTGCCTCCCGAGTGCTGGGATTAAAGGCGTGCGCCACCACCGCCCGGCCCAAAGTACCCTTTTTTAAAGCAATTTCCAGAATCAAATGTCTCTCTCCAGTCAAAAAATTAAACACAATAGCATACATAATCCAAATCTTCTGTGCACATTCTTTTTTTTTTTACTCCTTTTAATCTGTCTATTTTTTGTCTTTTTAAAGACTTCCGTTCTTTTGGAGGCCTTCAGTTCACCCTCCTGGCTCCTCGTTATTACTGACCGGCTGGCCAGTCTTCCGGAGGGCAGTTTCTCAGCGTGTCCCTAGTTCCCGATCTTGCTGTGAGCCTACACTTCTAACGCACTATAAAATACTTCAGAATACTCTATGCCTGTTCTACACCCTCTGTGCTCTATGGTACGGTATGGTTCATGAGCCAGGCAAGGGACTAGAGATTGAAACACACACACACACACACACACACACACACACACACACACACACAGAGAGAGAGAGAGAGAGAGAGAGAGAGAGAGAGAGAGAGAGAGAGAGGTCATCCTTGCAGCAAGAACACCCCTTTATTGTGTTACAGGGCAACTTATATAGGGATCCTTGACTAGTGGCTACACCCTAACTCGCAGCTGCAAACCCACCAGAAACCACTCCCCTGCAATCAGGAACTCCTGAGGGTCTTGTGCTCAGAGCAGCTGCAGGTACAGGAAAACAAGTTGTTTACTCCAAGTAGGCAAGGGGTCACAGGAAATTCAGGGTCTGGAGGTCCACAGTCCCAAACATATATCCAGAAATGGAATTGCTAGATTCTATGGTATTTTTATTTACATTAAAAGTTATTTTATTGTGTACTTATGTATTTATATGTTTATTGAGAAAGGGATTCTTTGTGTAGCCTTGGCTGTCCAGGAGCTGCCTCTGTAGATCAGGCTGGCTTTGAACTCAGAGATCCATCTGTCTCTGCCTCTTGAGTGCTGGGATTAAAGCTTTGTGTCACCACCACCACCTGACTTAAACATTTTATTTTAATAATATATTTTAATCAATTTTTGTGAATTTAATACAGCATGTCTCGATCATATTCAATGCCCATTCCTCTGCCTGACTTCCTCCTGGATACACCCCTTCTCTTTAGTCCCCCACTTGATGCCCACTTTTTTTGAAAGAGACAATCTTGCAGCAGACATCCTTGTCCTCCGGCTCTTCTGCCTCTCTCTCCTGTGAGGTCCCTGAGCCTTAAGTGTAGGTTTATGTTGTGAATATGTCAGTTGAGGACTGGTACCCCGCAGTCCGTTGTTCTCTGCCTTTTGACCAGTTAAAGATTTCTGTGATGGTCTCCATCTGGTGCAAAAACAGGCTTTTTTTTTTTTTTGGTGAAGGTTGAGGCTCTTATCTGTGGATATAAGGACATATTTAGAATGCAGTTAGGAATGGTAGGGTCCATGGCATCAACCAATCACAGGTAGCTGGCTAAATTTACAGCATCAGGCATGCATTTCCTCCTATCGAGCAGGTCTTCAGTCCAGTTTGGTGGCTGTTGGTTGCCCCCAGTATATGAACACAGCTATTACATCTTTTGGAATATCTCATCATGCTGGGCATCGTGGTTCTGGGCATTATAGCCAAGTAGGGCTATTGAATACTTTTATCTCTTTGTAGCTTACAAGACTCCTTCCAATACTGAGAGCCAAGGCTTCCAGGCCAGGTCTAGATGGCTTCCTCCAAGTCCTCTGGCTGAAGCGTACAATATCTTCAGCATGCGATCTTTCCTTCTTTCTCTGGAAGGCCCCAAGCAATGGTAATGACCAATGTTTTAGGAGTCTCTTAGATTCTCCTGACCAACAACTTGAAAGAAGGATTCCCATGCCTAGCATAGGGGGGCTTTGCTAGATAGTCTATGGTTTTGGGGGGAGTACTGTCACCCTAAGTAATATAACCTCATTTAAATTATATACATATACACACATTAACATACACCTATACACAGACCTACATGTTTTATGCAATTTGTGTAACCATAAACTACTATGACTCCCTATGGATTTTTCAAATATTCTCAGTCTTATTTAGCCCTCCCCATGCCTTCTGCTTCTGTGTTGTCCTCACTCCTGTCCCCAGGACTGGGATGCTTCTTTTTGTTGTCAGGTAAACTGTTGTACAAATAACACGTCGGTCAAGTCAGCAAAAAGCATTGCTCAGGTCGGTATCTTATCTCATCAACATTCCTTGCTGCTTGTTCTATTAACTGTGGATCAAGGAGTGTTCAGTTCACAAAGGGAATTGAAGGGAAGTCTATTTGTTCTTTTAGCCCCACCGGTTTTTGAATCATATAATTTGAAGCTGTATGATGAGGCAAGTACACATGCTGAATCGTTCATGTTTGGGAGGTTTGACACAGCATTGCGGATTGCTCGTCTTCATCCCTGTAAATCTTTCCTAGCACTGATAAAGCCAGTGCAATGTTCTTTCATTCGGTATTTATATGGTATCAGAACCATTTCACTTTCATCTATGTGCCCTGTTTTAAAAACCCTGTGATGGTTAGGTTGTTTTCAGAAAAAGCAAGACCTGGGTAGACACCCAGTGGCCCAAGCAGGACCAATCTGGGAGAATTGGCACCTGTCCAGTGTGTACTGAAGCCAGGGAAATCCTGAGGTAGCAGCGGGAAAGGAAGGGGCGGGTCCTGTGGGCTGGGGTGACCAGTTCAAGGGTTCTGAGTGTCCAACGCTGAACTGACACCATTAGAGAGTTTTGAACAGGAAGGCGATGTGACTGTATTTCTGTCTTATCCTGGTCACAGCTGGGTGGACATTGAAGTCCAGGAAAAAGCAGTTTCTTGGTGTTTTCTCTGCTTTCTTTTCTCCAGAAGCCCAGAGCCCTCACACCTGCATGGTCTCCCTGCTTCCCTTTCAAATCTTCCCAGGTCTTCTGTGCCAGCCCAGGTTTCTCGGTTAAGTGGGCACAGACCTAGGGCCAGACAGGGACACTAGTTAGGGACCATGGCAAGATTCCAAGGGGAAGACTTAATGGCAGATTTCAGAGAATATAACCATGACCCACACTTGGGAATCCCCAAATGCGGAATATCAGAGAGTGAAATTTTGAACAAATTGAGCAGGGTTCTTTTAGTGTTTAGCACTGATCCACAGTATTATTCCAGGAGTGACGTTTTCCTCCTGTTATCAATGTCTGGGCTGCATCAGACGCATGCTACATAGTTAGGAGCTCACAACCCCGAGTATCCTTCATAGCATCTACATCTGCTCCCTGGGCACAGAGTGAAGCCCAAGGCCTCCTGGGTATTTCTAATACAGTATGGAGAAGATCAAGACCATAAATGAACATATCACAGGGCACCCAAGAGCAGAAGGCTTCACACTTGGCTGGGCAGTGTGACTGGCTAAGTGGCTTTTCTGTCTTCTCTCTGAGCTGGTTTTCTTCTGTGAGAAGGACTACTAGCCTGTAAAGGACTGTTGAGAGGAATAAAAGATTATTCAGGAGGAAGTCCAAGGACCGCCCACCTCCATCCAGGTCTAGTAAGGTGAGCGTCCAAACTGCCTAGGCTCCCCCAAAGCCAGTACGTGCAGTAGGATCAAAAACCCATTGCCATTGTTCTTGAGTTCTCAGTAGTCTTCATTGTCTGCTATGTTCAGCAAGTCCGGTTTTATCCCATGCTTTTTCAGACCCAGGCCAACTGGCCTTGGTAACCCTGATTGCTCTTCGAGCTGATGAGGGAGGGGGACTTGATCAGAGGAGGGGGAGGGAAATGGGAGGCCGTGGCGGGAAGGAGGCAGAAATCCTTAATAAATAAATAAATTTAAAGAAAAAGAAAAAAAAGGAAAAAAAAAAGATTATTCAGGAAAGGAGAGCCCTGACGTCTTTATCAGAAACAGAAGAAGCTCTCCCGAGCTGTAGCACACTAAATATGTAAACTCATGAGATCAGGACTGAGATTTGCCATGTTTACATATTTGCATTCACATTTACATATTCACATTCATATTAACATATTTACATATCACATTTACATATTTACTTTTGCCAGGCAAATAGCACTTTGTTGTCATGCTGCTCACTGAGTCAAGACAGCCACACCTCTGCCTCAAGTCCAGAGCCCATGTCTTCCTCTGTGACTCCACTTCTAGCCTGTGCATTTCTTCCCTGTTGTTTTCTTGTGTGGGTTCTGCTTTTGTTTCTCCAGGAGCCCAGACCAGTTATACCTGTATTGCCTCCCTGCCTCCCCTCCAAGGGCTCACAGGTCCTCCTTGCCTGGCTCAGCCTTCTTGCTAAAGTGGGCACACCCAGGGTCAGGCGACAGGGCTGCTGCCTGGCTAATTAAAAGCTCCGTAGTCCCGGGCAAGCTCTCAGTGCCTGCAGATCCAGCTGCAGCCAAACGTTTGATTCCAGAGACAAGAACCTCTTTGGACCAAGGTAATTTCTGCTATTTCGAGCCTTCTGAGAGAGACCTTTCACTGCTTTCTGTCTAGCCCCGGGTGCTTCTGGGGGCCTTGACCCGAGGTACAAGGTATCAGAGAAATTAGAGTTGCTTATAATAAAAATGCTGCTTGCATTTTTGCTTATTTCTGCTTTTAGACAACTCTCATGTGAGGCACTGAGGCTCTTGGACCAGGAGGACCGTGAACTATGGGTTCTCATGGTAAGAGACTGTGGACTTTCGTAGATCTTGTGCTATTAAGCAGAATCTCAGAATCAAATATCTCTAGAGATGTTTGAGAGACTTGTGATGTGGCCGTGGATGTTCACATGCAGAATCTTGGAGGTGCTTCTCTGAATGGAGAGCAAAGGGATACACAAGTCAGAGGGGTGGGTTTTCTGACGGAAGAGCAGGAAGTGTAGCCATCCCCTAGCTGTGGGGAGCTAGAACAGGGGTGGGCAGCACACCTTACTCTGTTCTAAGTCTGATGATTCAATGCACAAGAAGGCACCTGGGGTGATGGAACGTCCTCACCCTCCAGATGTGGTGGCAGATGGCATTTCAAAGCCATCACCACCTGGAGACCTAGTACCACACCAGTCACTAAAGGGCTGGGAGCGTCTTCTCATGGCTTGCTGGCCTTGAAATACGTTCTGTCTAGGTACACTTTAAAACATCAGCCTGGGTGCCAGAAAGATGGTTCAGTGCTTAAGGGCACTTGCTGCTCTTGCAGAGGACCACACTGGGCAGCTCACAACTGTCTACAACTCCAGTTCCAGAGGATCAGGCTTTCTCTTCTGACCTCCACAGACAACAGGCACACACTTGGTGCACATGCGCACAGACAAATAAAATACTCAACACATGTAAACACCACAGATAATTCATCAAGACATCTTAATGTGTATATGGGGTGAGGGCTTAGGGAGGCTTTTACTAAAGAAATTTTCATAAAATTCTAGGAGCATATAAGAGAAGAATAAGTTTCTTTTTCTTTCTCATGGCCAGGCAACGATGGCCTTCTCTCCACAATCTAAAGTACGTTATCCTCCTCAAGAAAGCTTTGAAGATTCAGAAAGTAATATCCACAAAGAAAGTAAGTGTGAATCACAAACCTGTTTGGACCGTCTCCGTTTGCTCTCACCGAAGGGTCTAAGGGGCCTGTTTCACTTTCTTAACCCACGAATCTCTTTGCTCTGGCTGAAATACTCAGAAATCTACGTATTAAAATCTCAAGGCACCTAATTCCTTTCTTGTTAGTTACATTTAGATTGTTGTTCCTTCACACACTGCAGCAAGCCATTGATGGGGCATATGCTAGGGTAGGCCAGCTCAAGGGTCTGGGTGGTAGCTAAGCTGGTTGGTCCTGGCCAATGCGACCCCACCCCCTCAGGCGAGGGGCAGGGACAACTCTCCTAGGCCCAAACCATTGGAGCCAGCTCACTCTTACCTGTGGTGAGGGGTGGGGTGGAGAGAGGGGGGTGTCAGCTCTCCCATAATGGGTAGGGTCAGTTGTCCTGCTACAGGGTCCAGCAAGGGGCAGGGCCAGCTATCCCCAGGGCTAGTAAGGGGCAGGGATGGTTCAGCACAGCCCTCAGATTTCAGCACACATAGTCCCTATGACCCCCTGTGGTAACACAAGCCCTTCACTATCAGCCCTGATCTTGGCTGCCTTTGGGCCACTGACCCAGACATGACCCACTGTGGTAGAATGGGCCCGGATGGCACCATGTGACTGTGCAGGCCACCCAGATAGGCCTGGCCCTGGTAGTGGCATGGCTCTCAGACACTAGCATGAGCATAGATTCCAAACTCAGACCCAAACATGGTCCTCGGTAGCAGTCTGGTTTGGATGTCACCATAGCCCCACGTGGCAGCACAGGCTATTCAGATTGGCGTGGCCCAAGTTCCAGTGAGTCCCTCGGACATCAACAAGGTCGCAGGCTGTGGGCAGACCCCTGGCATCAGCAGTAGCTTCTATGGTATCAGGAGCCACATACATCAACACCGCCCCTGACTGCTGTAGGGCCACAGACCCAGATAAGGTCCTAGCAGCAGCTTTACCACAGCCTCAGTGGCAGTACGGCCCTCAGACACCAACATGGCTACAGGATGTGGTCTAGACCCCAGGCATCCGTGTGAGCCCGGTCCTGTGGAAGGATAACCACAGAATCTGCATGACTCGGGGCAACAACAGGATATCCGGGAGGAGTTTCAATGAGGGCCCAGGGATGATGACGGTGTGGCAGGGAACAGAAGCCTTGAACCAGACCAATGACTCGTCGCAATGAATATTTGTGGGTGGGGCTGATCGGACAGAAGGGTGCACATTGTGACATACTGCAGCTCCCAAGTAACTGGGATGCAGGAAGGAGGTGTTGGAAAGATGTCGGAGCGCCCTGAGTTTTTGGTTTTGAATTAGGTTTGCGGGGGCAATGCTGTAGAAGTGAGGGGCAGATATGGAGGAACTGGGAAGAGAGCGGGATTGGGGTGCATGCTGCGGAATTTCCAAAAAATCAATAAAGGATTATGTTAAAAATGAATTGCGTTATTTATTTTGATTAAGATGATTAGATATTACACATACACACTGATGACAGATTTAAGTAGTCTTGGTTGGTGTTGTTATGTGGAGACTTTATAAACCAGGAAAAAGTAACCCCAGAAGAAGTGGCAAGCGTCATGCATCTCCTGCAACCAGGAATGTACCCAGTTCTTCTCTGTGCCTCGATCTGTAACCCATCCCTGCCCTATTTCCCTTCCTGTGGCCATTTCTTCTCAGAACAATGTCTGTCACAGAAATTCACAGTTTGTTGTTATTAGAATGAGCTCAAACCTTAAAGCCAATTATACCCACACCTGTGTCTTGTTATCTGGCAGGTCAGGAATTTCCCAGAACCTACAGGATCTATGACTCCCAACAGATGGTGTGGGTCCTGGCAGGAAATACTCTAATAGCGGTGCCTGCTAGCAGCAATGTCAAGCCTGGTAAGTGACATGAGAGGGGACTGTTACTCTTGAAGATGCATCAGACCCACTGCGAGTGGACATCGGCCTGCATAAGTCTTGTGCCTTCCTTACCTACTTGATGTTCAGAGGACAAGCAAGGATAAAGAGACAGCCCCATGCTACAAAGGAAGATGTATACATAGAAACAACAGCGCACTTACCCTCATGAAAGCATCCTCCAATAGGAGAGAATGGTGTAACAGTCACCAAGTTTCTTTTAGAAAGGCATTCCTTTAAATTCCAACCAACCATACCCATATCTGTAGATTCAAACCCGCCCATCTTTCCACTGTCAAAATTACATGTTCTTCTCTTTCCATATCTCCTCTTCTAATGATGGTGAAAAATTCCTTCTTCCCGTCAGAAGGAAACCCATCTCAGCCTTATCTCATTTCTTTAAAACTTCCATGTTTTGTTTAATCCCCCTCTTAACCTTGCCCATCACAGAGAGACCTCCCATATCATATCCCCAGCCTCAGTACCGAAGCTTGCTCTTCACTCCATCTTTCTCTTCCTTCTATCATTTGTGGGAGCCAGATTTTCACTAGTACTACAGCCTATCCTTACCACCACCAAAAATAGCTTCAAAAATACTTAAAGATTGATTTGGGTGACTAAGTTCAGAGTTTTCAGAGCCTTCTGCTGGCTCCACTGATTTTTTTAGGTATCTGTCAAGACAGACACATGGTATGGTGGAAAAGAGCTGCTATCCTCGTGGTAGACAGAAAGTTGGGAGGAGGTTTTAACCTTCTTGCCTTAAAGGAACATCACTAATAGGTCTGGTATCCAATAACTCATTCAGCTGTGAACTCATGAATGGATTAATCCATTGATGAAGTTAGGACTTTCATGATCTGATCCTGCTTCAATAGTGCCCCCAGGTGATGTTCAAGTTTTCATTATATGGGACTTTGAGGGAAGTATGTCATATCTTGCCCTAAACCAAATATTCAATGTCCTCATCGTGCTTTGTCTTAGGTGAATAGTTAATAAATAGTTTGTCAAATGGGTTTGTTTCCTGTCCTATGCCAAGAAATAGATACAAAATGTCTAAACTCTTGGAAAATTCTTCCTAAATTATTGGATAATTAATTCCAACCAAGAATGATAGAAAATTCACACAACAAGAACTAAAGTAAGATAATGGTTTGTTTCATATATATATATATATATCTATATATCTATATATCTATATATCTATATCTATATATATATATATAACCAGTGGGCTGGGCCAGGCTGGGTTCCATGTTGGTTCCATGATGCCACCAGAGATCAAAGAGTCTCCTTTCTGATTCACCAACCTCAGGTTTGCGTAAGCTATCACTTAAGTGTTTGGTATAGGTAACAGGATGTGACAGATGAAGTATTTCCAGGTGAGTCTAGTCTCTTAAGGAACCTTGTAGAGACCCCCAGGATACCTCTACTCATATATCATGAACCACAATAAGTGCATGACTATATCTTATTTTAATTTTTGGGAAACAATGTGCCCAAGTGACAACCGAGGTTCTGGTATCAAGAAGCAAAAAGAAACTGGTCCCAGGATAGCAACCAGTATTCCCTGTTATGTGGCTAATGTGGGAGCTTTGAAGGAGGAAATGATGATGATGATTGGGAGGGTTGACAGGGTGTGGGTCAAAAGATTGAATTTCTTTCAAAGCCTGACATTGTCCCCATTTTTTATTGTGTTTCCAGTCATTCTTAACTTGATAGCATGTAGAGATCAAGAATTCCAAGATATTGAAAAAGGTAATCTAGTTTTTCTGGGAATCAAGGGTGAGAAACTTTGCCTCTTCTGCGCTGAAATCGGGGGCACACCGACTTTGGAGCTTAAGGTGAGTACCTGCAGCTGGTAGGGGAGGTATACCAGATAGATTTTTATTTAAGGTAGCTTATCAGTTTACAGAATAAAATTGATATCCCTGCAAGGTTGCACTCTTCAGAGTAAGAAAGGAGCCCTTACTTGGCCAGTCTCCCGATAAATAACAATACCACTGAGTTATACAGCATCTTTTTAAACCCCAGATTTGGGAATTAAAGTGAAAACCAGAGCATCAAACCCATGGAAATGTTTCTGAAAGTGAAGGAACAGTGACTTCTCCATTCTTAGTCCTGAGTAACTTCCTCCTAAATAACATCAGAGATGCTAATAAGCCACACTTAGGCAAAGGAATGCTAATCTGAAGTTTTCTGTGTGCTAAAAGAAAAGATATATAGTTAAAAGTCTCATCCCTTGCTAATGATGGAAATTGTAATACATAAATTCACTCAGAGGTTGAGTATTCAGGCTGGCTGGCACAAAACTGTAGATGGGTGTATACCAGAAGCCCTCTCCCTCTACGCCATTCTCTTCCAGGGAGTTCCATACCTCAAAGAATCAGTCCCTTGTATGATGGGACTCTGGGGAAAAGCCAGGCTATTTGGAAACTAGTAGGTGCCTGGGTAGATAGCTTGCTATCTTTTCTTCTGCCTGTATCCCTAACCCATGTCCCTCCTATTGGGCACAGCAGTTACTCCCATGTTGTGCACTCAGTGCTCAGTTACTGTAGCCCCTCTCCCTGGTCATCCTCATTAATAATCTCTTTCTTACCCTAGGATGTAAGCATCATGGAAATATACAAAGAGGGCAAAGCACAGAAAGACTTTCTCTTCTACCACAGCAGAGAGGGTTCTACTTCTGCCTTCCAGTCAGTCTCCTATCCTGGCTGGTTCATAGCCACCCCTGCCATGGCAAGGCAGAAAGTCACCCTCACACAACAGAGGGGTGAAACTACCAGTACCAACTTCTACTTAGAGGCTGAAGATTAAAGTCCAGCATGGCCCATATGTGTGGCTGAGTCCAGGACAAAGAAGCAACCGGATGGAGAATCCTTTACTTGGAAACACAGCAAGGCATCGTAAAAGACCACAATGTCACCTCTGCACCAGAACACACATTGAAGTGTCACTCATCTGAACATCAGTCCAGTGTGAAGCCCAAGAATCACTTTTATCCTTTTCTGATCTCGTCCCACCATCCATTCAGCTACCAAGTACAGTCAAGTCAGAGACTTACATGCAATTCTCCCTCCCTGTTCTCACAGCATCCCATGGGGCAGAGGTGTGGATTCCAGTGAAAAATTCTTCCTTCTTAACTTTACATATGCTTATTGTAAATATGATAAATGCCTGAAAGATAAATACCAAGAATGAAGCAATATAAAAGAAGATTTTATGTGTCTTGATGATCACGACAGATTCAGAACATTATCAGTTAATAATTTGACACACAGTATATGCTTTTATTATGGATATCCTGTTGTTGCTCAAAGCCAGGAGAATCCTTCAGCTGGGCAGGGTGTCTGGGGACAGGATCCACTAGAGCTCCAGGCTGCTGCTGGTTCACATGGTATGACCTTTATGCCGACAGTCCTCGGGCAACTCCACAGAAGTAGAGGCTCCATGTTGCAGACTGGGTCTGTTGACCCAAGGTTGGAATAAGGACCCTTCCTTCAAGCTGCTTCATGGTCCTGCTGGTGCTGGCAGCCGCCACCATCTCTGGAGATACAGCCATTCTCTCTGATGCTGAGTTTCTCGCTGCAGCTGGGGCTTGGGTGGTGGCAGCATCATCTCTGGCTTCCCCATGGTGGCTATAAGGGTGACAGTGGGAGGGAGGAGGCACTGGCTCAGCAGCAGCATCTCTCATCTATGCACCGGGTCCCGCATGGCCACTTCAGGTCATCAGCTGTGGCCTGGTGCAGGCTACCCAGAGTTGGAGGATGTGGGAGAGACTCTATTGTGCTTCTTAATAAAGATGGCCCAGTTCCTCTTTTGTTTGCGTTGTCCTGAAATGCCTGTTGTGTCTTCTTAACACCCTAAATCTGAAGTGTTTGGAGGTCGCACTTTACCTCCCCAGCCAAAGGCAGAACCTTTTCTTCTTCGAAGTCATAGAAATTTTAGTTTCTTATGGGAGATTTCTTTTGTTTGGCTTTGTACTATTCTTGCCTGCTGCATAACAATTTCTCAAGAAATATTGCTAAAATAAATTATCACCGCATACTGTATATTTTGCATCAGTATCAAAGTGTGTTGGCAAGATCTTACATTGCCACATTGGGCAGGGGCAATGTTCAACTCCAAGTAATATCTAAGCAGATGCTGAGCCCCTCAACGAACATGGAACTGAAAAGCACAGAAAGTTATATCTTATTTATTTATTGCTTAGTAACTTCTCATTTCATTTCTTTCTCTACTTTTTAATATGATACTTGTAACCCCAGCCATGAAAGGATGTCCACTCAGGAAGAGGTGGGTACAGACAGAACAGAACTGAATATTCCTGAAGTCTGTCCCCCGCAAGTAGTGTTCACTGCCTGCCTCTCAGAGTGTTGTGGGTATAGTCTGAGGGTTTATACTTTGCCCAAGCCCTCCATCACATACCTTTAGGTATATGCACAACATTTGAGTAACATAGGAGTCCAAAGAATTAATGGAGATGTTATTTTTCTAGGACAGAGCAAGGATAAAGAATAAGATGGCTCTACAGATGAAGAAATAAGGGCAGCGGGGCTGCGTCCCCAACACCCCGGCCGCCTGCCCAGCTAGCTTATGCCCCAAAATAATTACACAGACACTGTATTCTTTTAATCACTGCTTGGCCCTTTAGCCCTAGCCCTTACTGGCTAATTCTGTTATCCCGATCAACCCATCTCTAATAATCTGTGAGAACTGGTCTTACCGGGAAGATTCTAGCCTAGTCCATCCTGGGTCGGAGCTTCATAGCGTGCATCTGCCCAGGAGCCAGGAGCATGGCGTCTCTCTCTGAGGCGTCTGCTCCCGAGAGAGCTGTGGAGTCTCTGAGCTCACTTCCTGTTCCTCCCAGCATTTTGTTCTGTTTACTCCACCCACAGGGCCAAGCAGTTTCTTTATTGGCCAATGACCTTCCTCCATCATTTCCCCTTTTTCGGTTTAAACAAAAAAAAAAGGCTTTAACTTTAACATAGCAAAATTACATATAACAAAAACAGTTATCAAGTAAAAGTTACAATAATCTTTATCATAACTAAGGAAAACTATAACTATAACTAACTATTCTTAATTCCATCAAAGACTCCAGAAAGATACAATACTACCTAAGCAAACAGGAAAAAAATCAACTTTTAAAACTCTAGAAATGACAGAGACATCTCGCTGCCTGGACAGTCACCCAAAGATCTTTTGTACCGTTGGGGCATCCATCTTCAGCCTTCAGGCCCATGCTATCCAGCAGACATTTCCATAAAGCAGGAAAATTCAAAGTCAGTTCAGTCACTATCTGTTGTGTCCTGCAGAATGTCTCGCAGACTCTTTCATGAATCAGGAACCCCGAAAGATCATCTCACCGTAGGCAAGTTCAGTAGTCCTCTCTCTGTGGGTTCTCTGTGTCCAGTTTATGCAATAGTCCAGGCAAGAGCAGTTTCTTGCCCAAATGGCTATCAAACTCCATAAGGATCCTCTTCGATGCCCATCTTCCTCTTTAAGTAGATTGGTGCTGCCAGGAGCAGACGTGTCTCATTGTCATGAAAAGTCCTAAGTTATTAAAACATTAAATGTCCTATTCTGTAATCTTTGAAAGACATGAAGAATGTCTATCTAAAATATATCTCTATATATCTAGAAAATCTAACTAACATGACTACAAGCTTTACTATTATCGATGATCATCTATTAACAACCTATATTTCTTAATTATACAGTACATATTTAAATGAACTACACAATCACAATACCTTAATCAAAATCAGAAACACTTATACATATAACAAAATTGACCTTAAATCTCTGTCAATAAAGCAAAATCTATACTAATGCAAATTATTCATACCTATATCATATCCCCCTTTAAATGTAAAAGAACATTTATAAACATTTTTTGGGAATATGGGCGCAGTTATTTCTCTCCAAACTGCTTCCTGCTGAATGGGGGCGTCGTTAATTAGGTCTTTCATGGTATAACCTGTGTGCTAGTTTCATCTCAGTGGGCAGTTGAGCGAAGCAATTTTCTGAAGATGTTCACTGGAACCCTTCAGGAGGGCGTGGTCCATCATACCAAATCGGAATAGAAGAAATAAACAGCGTCTCATCCTCTGTGAAAACAAAATAAGAAACTCCTTTCCAAAGTATCATATCCTTAGATACAAATTCAAAATATCTATGTTGGATTAGTTCAGCAGTATTTATAAATAAATATCTTTTAGCAGCTGTTGCTCCTTCCTCAGCATTCAAACGATTCAAAGAGAGCATAATAGCATACAGTATCAAGATTCTCTGTGTATTTTCCATCTTTGTTCGTTTTATTTTAACCTCTATTTTGTTTATTTTTACTTTTAACTTTTTGCTTTTTGAGATAAGTTCTCTGTATCTTTGACCTGAAGTAACTCTGTAGACCAGGCTGTCTTTGAACTCTCAGAGATCCACCTGTCTCTGCCTCCCAGGCATTCGGGATTAAAGGTGTACACTACTACACCTTGAACTCACAGAGATCTGTTTGTCTCTGCCTTCTAGGCACTGGGATTAAAGGCGTGTGCTACCACACACAACAACTCTCTTCCTTTTTTTTTTTGTTTTTTACTTTAAGAATTTTGACTTTTAGTCTGCATATATTTTTAACACATTTAAAACCATTTAGAAATTTTCTTTGTCTTTGAATCTCTCTTTAATGTATATCTCTCTTTTTCTAACCACAAGAGTCTTTCATTTACCAAGCAATATCAGTAGGATTAAAGGCGTGGCTTTGCCGGCTGGATCCAGCCCATTCCTTAGCTTTCCAGCCTCATGGCTGAGGTACTGGCTGTAGTCATGTTTATTGCCACAACTGTATGGCATTTCAAGGTTCTTGCCAGCAAGTGAGTTACAACAGACAACACTCAAGTCCTCTCTCGGTAGCCGGCCCTCCTGCCTCAAACAGTCAGAGTTTGCCCTGGCAGGACGGCCCAGAAAGCCGGCATTTTTAAATGGCGCAGCTTTTTTCCTGTTATGGCTGAAAACCGAAAAGCATGTGTTCAGCTTTTGGTCAACACCATTTAAGTGTTTCGTGGCAGGACCTCTTAATGAGTTGCAGGCTTTGCAGCTAAAGCTGAGTCAGGAAGCCTCTCTTAGATGAGGTGCTTGCTTGCCTCTAGCAAGCAGAGTAGAACCGAGAAATTGCTGCTACCAAGAAACCAGGCACAATGCTTTCATTTTGTTCTAGAATTACTTCCCAAGCTGTCTCGGGCTTTATGTGGAAGCAGTTGTCCACGTGGGCGCCAATCTGTAGTAATAAGGGCGGCGGGGCTGCGTTCTCAGCACCCCCGGCCGCCTGCCCGGCTAGCTTATGCCCCAAAATAACAACACACAAACTGTATTCATTTAATCACTGCTTGGCCCATTCTCTTCTAGGCTAATTCTCACATATTAATTTAGCCCATTTCTAATCATCTGTGTGTAGCACCCCAAAGTGCGCTTACCGGGGAGATTCTAGCCTAGTCCATCCTGGGTCGGAGCTTCATCCTGGGAGCTGGGCATGGCGTCTCTCTCAGGCGTCTGCTCCCGAGAGAGCTGTGGAGTCTCTGACCTCACTTCCTGTTCCTCCCAGCATTTTGTTCTGTTTACTCCACCCACAGGGCCAAGCAGTTTCTTTATTGGCCAATGACCTTCCTCCATCATACAGATGACCAGGAGGGACTTCCAACAATGAAGGCCAACACACAGTAGGGCCTGCTACAAAAATTCTGAGTTCTGTAAGCTCAGGAGGTGCATAGAAAGAGTGGCCAGCGGTACTGAAAATGTAATGGAGTCCTGGGTTGTGCTCAGAAGCAGTCACTTCCCAGAAGGTCCATAGGCTGGACCTAAGTGGGAGAGATACAACCCATCTTCCATGTCTGATACAGGAAGTGAGCGTGGTGCCAAGGTGAAGGAGGAAAAAGGAAGGGAGTAACACCAGACGCAGAAAGTGTTCAGATATCCTATTTGTGGTACTGGATTGATGTATAGACAGTATTTGCCACTTGAATTTAAGCTAGAGACCAGAGAAGGAGACTCAAGGATAGTGGATTTCTGCATGGTTAACCTGAAAGCAATTCCAGAAAGTCATGCCCTAAGATTTGCAGGAGAAGGACAAGTTCCTTGTCAGTCTGTAGCATGCAGAGAATTTATGTATGTGCACGTGCGCACAAGAAAAAACAGAAGGAGAAAGAATGCAATATGGTGTTGTTTCTTCTGTTCTAATCTCTGAATCACATGTCCTTATGACTTTTTCCTGCAGTCTATGAAATAGTTTAATACTGCATAAAATGCTGATGCTATTTTGCCTTCTTAAACTGGAGGTATGGTGACCATATTCAAGCCTAGGACGCTGAATGTCAAGCTATTCAAGAGTGTCTAGAAGGAAGGTTCATCCTCGAATTCCAGGTTCCCCTGAATTTCTTCCATTCAGCAACCTGAGTGCAAATCCATTTAATCTGTCTCATCGAAGTTTTTATTCCCGTCCATCTATTCTTTCCTCCTGTATGTTTTTCATATTATCTATATCTATCTTTTCTTCTCCTTGGTTCTGATTTCCTTTATTATTTGAAAAATACATTTTAAAGTCTCTACAGCTTAAAACTGAACATTGTTGTCACTTACATGGGTCAAGGGGGTATCTTGATTTTGTTTATGATCTAATATAAACAGCAGGCAAAGAAAACACTTGTGCCACCATTGAGGAAGGAGGAAAAGTGGACATGCTGAAGAAATAAAAGCCACCTTTGGGTCACCTTTAGGGACAGGAAGTAACCAGAGAATCAAGTGGGCATGATGTAAGTCACAATGCATAAAGACATCACAGTGTGTTCCCATAAATACGAATATTAGCACATGTCAACTTAATGTGTGGTAACAAAAAGTTATTTCTCTAAGGCAAGATCGTCCAGACCTAGCATAACGGAGTAGTGATGGCTCCTCTTCCCTCCGCAGCGGCAGACATTCACAAATCACAGGCCTCCACCACAAAAGGACGCTTTCACCCAAGTGTAAAAGGTACCTTGGTCATAACGCTGCCACTACCTCTTACCTTTCTGTTTCTTAAGTACCCCTTCCTGGACTTTGTCTTTAAGGGCTATTTTGCTTCTACTTTCATGATATATATATATTGCAATGTGCTTTATGTAGCTATAAAAAAATCTAGGAGCCACAAACTAGAGAAATAGTTGTCTTTCTGAAACGAACTTAATTTGCTTGGTATGATTATCTCAAGTTGTATCTATTTTCCTGCAAATTACATTCTCGATGCCTGAAAAAATTTATGCAAGTGGGGGTGTGTCTGTTACATTTCTTCTGTCCACTCCTCTGTGGATGGACACTTACACTTGCTCCCTCACTTAGCTGTTGTGAATCCTGCTGCAATGAACCTCTGTGCACGTACCTCTGTGCACGTATCTCTGTGCAGTATGTCTGTGCATGTACGTCTGTGCATGTACGTCTGTGCATGTACCTCTGTGCACGTTTCTCTGTGCAGTATGTCTGTGCATGTATGTCTGTGCATGTACCTCTGTGCACGTACCTCTGTGCACGTATCTCTGTGCAGTATGTCTGTGCATGTATGTCTGTGCATGTACCTCTGTGCACGTACCTCTGTGCACGTATCTCTGTGCAGTATGTCTGTGCATGTACGTCTGTGCATGTATCTCTGTGCATGTACCTCTGTGCACGTACCTCTGTGCACGTATCTCTGTGCACATTGACTTGGGCCTTTCAGGTAAACAGCCAGGAGAAGCAGAGCTGGGTCACATGGCAGATCCACCTCTAAATTTTTGAAGAACCTACACACTGATTTCCATAGCGACTGCATTAGTTCCCATTTCCGTCAGCAGTGCAGAAGGCTTACCCTTTTCCACATCCTCCCCGCTAACTGTTGTTGTTTGGTTGGTTATGACAGCCCGTACTTTGCTTAGGTAACCATGGGTTAGTTATCTTACTAGAAAATGGTCACTCACCAAGCACATGGCAAGGATCTCAGTTTTTAAAAACTCACAACCTCTGCTAAAGCTACTTTCTTTATATCTTGTTCATTCTTTCCACTTTAAAATGTTGTCAGGCCAGTGAGATGGTCCAGAGGATAAAGGTGCTTGCTGCCAAGTCTGATGATCTGAGTTTGACCCCCAGTACCCGCATGGTGGAAGGAGAAAAATGACTCCTACAAGTGGTCCTTTGACCTGCATACAGATGAATGGCGTGGACACACATGCACACACTCATATATACAGACATACAGGAACATACACACATGCTCACACACGTACACACAAATGTAATAATTCTTTAAAATATTGTTCATTGTTATTAAAGAAATACATTCAACAAATAAATCTAAATTGTTTGCCCCCAAATACTAATTTCTCTTTCCCTCAACTCAGAGGTAGCCATTCTGGTTCATTCAATATGAAAATACATTGCTGGGTGGTGATGGTGCATGCGCTTAATCCCAGCACTCGGGAGGCAGAGGCAGGCGGGTCTCTGTGAGATCAAGGCTAGCCTGGTCTACAGAGCAAGTTACAGGACAGGCTCCAAAGCTACACAGAGAAACCCTGTCTCAGAAAAAAAAAAAAACAAGGAAAGAAAGCACCCAGCAATTTTCTCTGGGTGCCTTGTGTATCTGTAAGTGTGTGGTGTGTGTTACTTACTCACATGCATTTCCCTGATTCGTGTGATAGACTACATGCCCTTTCCCACCCGGCCAGGTGCGAATAGATGTCTGTGTGGGTAGGGGCAGCTTTAGCTCTTTCTCTACAGGACTTCAGACTTTCCCACAAACTCATTTCACTGTCAGTGCTTAGCTGTTCCTCCGGAGATAGACAGGGAGGTTGTTTCATAATCAGTGTGGCCATGAGCATCCTCCTGAAGACCTCTTTGGATATCTGCACACCTTACTTATGCATGCAAGGCTTTCTTTACAATAGAAAAGTGAATTGAGGGAGATGGAGTAGGTACGTTTTTTATTTTCAAGAGAGCTTCCTGTCTTAGGTATGGCTTTTCCCGTTTAAATACCTCCAAGGTGTCTTTACTCTTCCTTGCCTAATACTTGCTTTCAGATTAGAAGAATTTTGTTAGCTCAGTATGAAAGACACATATCTCGTTGTCCTTGTAATTTGTTCATCACTTCTTAATAAGACACTCACTTTTCAGCACACTCTAAACTCTGCCTGAGTTTTCCACCCAGCCCTTTTTGGGCGCATCACTGATGACACCTCTGTCTGTTGCCTAGTCCAGACGGCCCTGGCATTTCACCTCAGATGGTGTTAGATGCAGCTCCACTCCCCTCACAATGTTTACTCAGATACCAGATAGTCTGCAACAAGCCCTGCCTTGGTTTTCCCAACCTTACTAGGTGTCTCTTCCTAATCCTGCTTACTGTTTTCTCCTCACATGACTTCTAAAGGTGAAGCTTCTCTGGAGTCCCCTCGATTCCTCCTCTTTCATGCTGTCTCACTAGGTGGTACTGTTTGCCCCATGAACTTAAGTTCTAGGTCTAAGCTAACAGATGACCTTTGGCCCAAAACTCTCTACTAAACTGTAGGTTGGAACCGTGTTGATTTGATCTGTCTCATAGCTTACAAATAGATGTGTGGCAAGAGGAGCCATTAAAGCTCCCCATAACCTGCCTATTTCCACGCCCAGTTTTCTTCTTGGTTTCTCAAGACAGAAACTAAAGAGTCATCACTGATTCTTCCCTTTCCTAAAGCCCACCACTCCATCTGAAAGCTCATGTTCAAAGATCACCGCTAAACCACATCTCATTTTATCCACCTGTGTGCAAGAACCCTGCCACTCACCACTGAACGCCAGGCAAACACCCACAGCTCAACTGGATTTTGGGTCAGCTGCTGACTGGTGACCCCAGTCTTCAGCTATACCCTTAAAATGCATCTTCTACATGGTTATCAATGTTTAGACTCTCCTAATCCTGCCATTTGCACATACTTTGCAGACTTGTCTTGATAATCAGGCTCAACTCCCCTATTCTGGGAATCTTTTTCTCTAACAGTTATGACTATCTATCTATCTATCTATCTATCTATCTATCTATCTATCTATCTAATCTTTCTTTCAATTTTAAAATTTATTTTATATATCAAGCACAGTTTCCCCTCCCTCCTCTCCTCCCATTCTCTCCCCCACTTCCTTTTTACTCCCTCACTCCACTCCAAAGAAAGGATAAGGCCTCCAATAGGAATCAACAACGCATGGCATATCAAGTTGAGGCAGGACCAAACTCCTTCTCCCCTGTGTCAAGGCAGAACAAGGCATCACACCATGGGGAATGGGTTCCAAAAAGCTAGCTCATGCACCAGGGACAGATCCTGGTCCCACTGCTAGGAGCCCCGCAAACAGACCAAGCTACACAACTGTCACCCACAAGCAGAGGAGTCAGTCCCATGCAGGCTCCCTGGCTATGGGTCTAGAGTCTATGAGCTCCCATGAGCTCAGGTTAGCTGTCTCTGTGGGTCTCCCCATCATGGTCTTGACTCCCCTTGCTCAAATAATCCTCCTCCCTCTCTACAGCTGAACGCCCAGAGCTCAGCCCAGGGCTGGTAAGTCAATCTCTCAATTCCTCGACTATACTAAGTTCTTCATAGCCTCAAGACCTTTGCATGATTGATGCTCTTTCACTGCACCTGGATTGTTTGTTTATGTTATTGTGCATTAGAAGATTTGAGTCATCTTCTAACCATAATGCCTGAAGTTCTCTTCTTCCTCCTCTTGTATTTTCTGTCTCCAGTCTTTCGTTACACAGGTTGTCTGTATATTTCTGCTTTTTGTCCCCCTTTTCTTTTGCTTTCCTCATTAGTTTACAAAGTACCTGGTCACTGGGATGTTTGCCACCATGTCACCAGCCTCCACCATGGTGTTCATTACATCCTTAATAAATATCTGTTGAATACACTAGTCAGTTAAATGAATCAAAAAGTGTGAACTCAAGCAAAACTTCTCCTCTTTATAAGTTGATTGTCTCAGATATTTAATATGCTTGAGAAACTAACATGACTAGCTCTACTCAAAGTAAAATCCACCACCCCGCTCCCAACCTATGATGGCACAGAGAACAACAGAGTTGCTATCTGCACACAACTCCTCCATAATCACCAACCCTATTCCTATTACTCTCAAACATAACATATTATGTGGTCTTATGAGAAACACGTTGCATGGCCTGGCTGCTGTCTACTTACTTCCCGCTAAGAACCAGGTGATTTGCTTATACTGCTCCTTCATTATTTCCACTGTTATGAGCGCCATCCTCACAAGGCAGGGCACGTGGCACTGTAAAGCTGCTTACAAATGGGTGAGACTGCCACCTCCATGGTCTTTGTAGAATGAACCCACATAATAAATAATAATTTAAATAATAAATTAAATAATAATTTAAATAATAAATTAGTCTATAAGAAACCATCCTTTGTCTTAATTCTCAATTGGCACTTGATGATGGGGTGAAGGATTACTACTCCTTCTCAAGAGACTAGAAATTAATGTAGCATAAGTCTAATTCTTGGTCCATTGTCCAATGCCCTGGTATTAATGAATACTTCTCACTCTAGATAGGCCTAGTATTTGGGTTCAGCACTATATATACCTTAAACACCAACTAGTCATAAGCACCTTGTCAATTGCTGCTGAAGGAGAATGGAATATTGGTTGGGACAGCAAATGTAGTTTAATTATTCAGGTAAAATATCATGATGGATACTCAAGTGTGCCACAGGGTCCAGTTGTGATGGGCTCAGGCCTAATTACCACACTGTCCTATCTGTGTGGGTCTAAAGTCATCAGGAACACCTCTGAAGTTCAGAAAAATCTGACTTTTTGACTTACTGCTGGCAGACAGTCATCAGAGAACTTGGAGAAGGGTGGCTTTGGGTGGAATTTAGGTGAAACAATGCTTGAATATCAAAGCAAAAAGTGTGCTGTGGGCGGAGTTTGTATCAGGGTAGGAATGTAAAGTTGATCCAGGGACTGTGTCCTCTCAAAGTATAAAGCTAAGACAGTCATAGGGTGCCCTTTTCTGGTACTCTGGACTCAGGATGGACATAGTGGATGTGGTGACTGAAAAGAAGATGGCTCCTCTCAGAAGCAGCACTTCTAGGAGGATGGCTTGTTGGAGGAAGTATATCACTGTGGGGGCAGAATCCGAGGTCTCTTGCTCAAGATTCATTCAGTGTGACATGCAGTTGACTTTCTGTTGCCTCTGATTCAAGATGTAGGACTCTCAACTCCTTCTCTGGCACCATGTCTGCCTGCATGCTGCCCTGCTCCCCACTACAATGATAGTGGATGGAACCTCTGAAACTACAAGTGAACCTGCTCAATTAAATATTTTCCTTTATAAGAGTTGACACAGTCGTGGTATCTCTTCACAGCAATAGAAACTCTAACTATGTCAGTGGTTGCTTCTCTGTGACAAATGATTACTATCCTCCAGCAAATTTGGGGGATCAGATGCTTTATTCTGGGGTGGGGGAGGTCCTAAGAATCCAAGCAGTCCTAGTTCTGACTGTCCATAGTGGGAAGGAATAAAATCTCTGTGTGAATAAGAAAGTAGCAGTCATTCATCATGAATAATTAAAACACATATTCATTTTTTGAGCCATTCTCCTCTCCCAGTAAAGTCTTGGATGAAGAAATATGGGTCCTGATACTTTGTTCCTGGCTTTATTGGTGCCCTGTGGATACAACCTCATGAGTGGTGTACTGAGCTTTACTTTGTTGCTAGATGATGTAGGATCTTTAATCTTCCTCAGCCTTCCTGATGTGAGAAACAATGACCATGGTCCCACCCACTCTCTGTCCAATGGGAAACAGTAGTTCCTTGAAGTCGAAGGGCCTTATCCATGGCTAGAGTTGACTTACTGATGGGCTTTGTAAGAACAGGCACCAGATGCCTCCTGGGGAGCAATGCTTAGGGGTCCAGATACAGGTATCCATGTATCTGTCTTGGTGGCTTCTCTCACGGCAAACACTGTGCTCTGCCTGCTGAGGCAGGGCTTTTGGCCTTTGGCCAGAGGAGCATGTGTAGGTTTCTGTAGTGTAGAGAACTTCTTCCTGGAGAGGCTTTGGGAAGGGAGATGACAGCTGCAGACCAGATCAAAGCATCTCAAGGGAAGAAGGTGAGGGCAATCCCTAGAATAGGAAAACGGAAAGACATGGCAGAACTTTTTGGCAGAGTCTACCAAGCTGGAGCCTGGAAGCTTTCCTTTCTGAGCATGGGAACTCCCTGCAGTCAGATAAGACATTTTCCTAGGCTGTAACAGTGAAGTCCTGGGAAAAGGGCTCCTTCCAGCAAGTTTCCCATAGAGCCTAGGGCCGGTCACCTGTGCCCAACCTAGTGTCAAGAGTCTAAAAAGTTTGTCAACCTCTGATTCCTAACTCTTCGCAGTGCCCTTTCTTTAAATCCCATTGGCTGGAAATGACAGTATTTCCATGGGATGGAGTTGTGCTCTTGCCGTTGTACATGGAGTATGGAGCTGACGCGAAGCAGCTGTGGAACTTTAAAACACGATGCTGCCACTGCCAGATGTGAGGATTCAGCCATACCTTTTCACTCACCTGAACTCCAGACTTCTCTGATTTTTAAAAAGCACCACAAGTGCTGTTTTTAAAGAAGACTGACTGCTTTTGGTATAATTTGGATAAAAAGAGTCAACCCAAAATCTTTGGCTTATTTCTCCTAAGAGTTACTAAGATCAGTTACTCCTAGGTAGACAAAAGACTGCAGGGCTTCGAGGAACCTTTCCTTCCTTGGCATTTAACATCTGGAATTTGAGTTCATTAACTAGAGTTTTTATGTTTGGAAGGTATGGTGAGTTCCTGTACTATGGGGCATCGAGCCACATGTCTAAGACAGATGGCTATCAGGATCAGTGATTTAAAAAACAGGTAACTCTGGCGTTAATTGTAATGTCTATAAGTTTATTGTATTTTAACATTTTAAATATCAATAGCAACACAGAAATCACGTTGGTTGGACCAGTTCATCCTCCCCCTTTAAACAAAGTGTTATTATTTGTGGTTCTAGGAATTTGGCTCTAAAATAGAGGTGCCTCCAAAATGGAAGGTTTGGGGGACAGATTTACAGTAAAGCTCTGTTCAACATCTATACTGAATAATAATCATTTTATAATAGTAACAAAAATGTGAATATTTTTAAACATGAAATCTTGGTTTAAATACTGTAAGTAGACTGTTGTGGGATATGACTTTACACTATGTGAAGATGTGCCACTGTGATTGGTTTAACAAAGAACTGAATGGCCAATAGCTAGGCAGGAGAGGTAAGACAGGACTTTTGGGCAAAGAGAGGGACTTGTGATGAATCTAGACACACAAGAAAGACACCATCAAGACACAAAGGGAGTTGGACATACAGGATGGAGGAGAGGTAAAAAGCCACATGTCAGAACATAGATTAGTAGAAACAGGTTAATTTAAGTTATAAGAGCCAGTTGGGAACAAGCCTAAGCCAAAGGCAAAGTTTCATAATTAGTAATAAGTCTTTGTGTCATTATTTGGGGGCTGGTGGTTCCAAAAGAAATAGGTCTGACAAGAAAGACCGGTTACATCAGACAATCAAGGTAGGCAAGCTGTCATAGAAAAAACTTGACTAAGAGATCATTCTTACGGGCTGGCCCAGATCTTTGACTCAAGAGGGAGTCACCTAAGACATGAATATGGGTGACCCAGGTGGGATCCAGCTCGTTCAGTGTAGCTGAAATGGAACAGGTACACGTCACAGAGGTATGATGACCCCTTGTCTCTGCAGAGCAGCTTGACCACAGCCTCCAGATTCCCAGCCTCCATAAAATTTTGCTTATTGCAGTCCCCTTTGCTGAGACAGCCCCCCTTTCCTTAATGCTCTCCTATTATACTCCCACCCGACGAAAAGCACCATATAAACCCCAAACTCCTCTTTGGCAGTGCTGAATTCCTTTTCTTGGGGACAGCCCGACAGTCATACCCTGCGTAAAGCTTTGCATTCTAGTCTCAGCCTGGCTCCTGAGGTCTGGTTTTCTTGGTAAGCCAAGCAGTACTATCATCCTCAGTTGTAGATTTATAAAACCAAGATCATTGTTATTTCTATTGTTTAGAAAGTGTACCAAGGAAAAAAAAGGTCAGACAACTTTGAAGAGACCTAAATATAAACTGGTTTAAAGGAGGAGGGAAGGGAATGAGAACTGGGATTGGTATGTAAAATTAAAAAAAGATAGTTTTTTTTAAAAAAACAAAAAATAAATTAATAAATTAAAAAAGAAAATGCTCTGATAATAAAGTGTTCTCACAATGTTGGTTAAAAAAAAGGAAACATATTATAAAAGAGCTATCTAGTAGAAATGAGCAAAAGGGGTTGGGGTTCTGTTTCTTGCAGTGTTCAGTTGTCACTGTGGTTGAAGATGAGTAACCCCCAGTTCTTCTGAAGTTACTGGGATGTGTCCTCAGAAGGACTGGAAACCAATTTTAGGTAAAAATGTGACCCTAACAGTTTATCTCTTGAAGTTCTATAGCACAGGAGATAGGTAGAAGAACATGATAGGGCCCTTTGCACTGGAGGCAAAGGGAGGCTTTGACTTACTGTCATTTCCAGCAGGATAAAGAGATGAATTTATCAACCATCATACTGCAAAGAACTTAGCTTTGTGTGTGTGTGTGTGTGTGTGTGTGTGTGTGTGTGTGTGGTGTGTATAACGGAAGGAAATCCCGAATGCATCTGCCTCCTGTAATACAAAGAAAATGGAACTCAATGGGTTTAAAAATACACAAACAAAAAAAAAATGAGGACATAAAGCTGAGTAGGTTGGGAAAGAGGTGTGGATCTGGGAGGGGTTTGGGGACAGAGTGAACACCATCAAAGCATACTGTAGGAAATTCTCAAAGAATTACTAAGAATATTCTTAAAGGAACTTAAAAAGGGTATAGGGAAAGGATAAACCTTCAAAAATGCATATGCTCACCACACATCAAAGCCAAGTCAATTTATGGTTGAAAAATTCGAAGGAAGAATTCAAAGGATGCTCACAGAAACACATTTCAGGGTCAGGCAGGAGATTTGCAGTCAGGTACATATCTACATCATGCCCTGAAATATAGAACACAATCTTTTTATTAATGGAACCCTGCTTGTCCTAGCTATCCCATATTTGGGCCTTGATGAACTTGGTTTTGGAAGAGACCACCTTCCTTAAAAATCTTGCTAGTTCTGAAAACTAAGAGACTTGGGACTGAGGAGAGGGAATAGAGGGTAAAGTAGTTGCTGCTCAGATCTGAGAATCAGAATTCAAATCCTTAGTACCCACATAAGTGCTAGGCAGGCATGGTGACTGTGCTAGCCTACTTTCTATGGCTTTTTATAAAGATTATAATCAAAAGCAATTTGGAGAGGAGAAGATGTATTTGGCTTACACATTCTAGTCATAACCTATCAAGGGAAGCTGTCTTGGTTACTGCTCTATTCCTGTAAAAAGACATCATGACCAAGGTGACATTTCTAAAGAAAATCATTTAATTGGGTGCTTGCTCACAGTTTCAGAAGGTTCTAATTATTTCCATGGTGGGAAACACAGAGATCAGGCACTGGAGCAGTAGCTGAGAGCTTTCCATCCTCTCAGACCCTCAGGCAGCAGGTAGAGAGAGAGAGAGACACTGGACCTGGTGCTGGTATTTGAAATCTCAAAGCCTACCCCTAGCAACACACTTCCTCCAACAAGAAGGCATCTACTCCAACAAGGCCATATCTTCTAATCCTTCCCATAACAGTTCAACAACTAGGGACTAAGCATACAAATATATGAACCTGTGGGGGCATTCTCATTCAAACCACCACAGAGGTCAAGGCAAGAACTCAAAAGGGTCAGGACCTGGAGGCAGAAACTGAAGCAGAGACCATGGAAGAATGCTACTATTGGCTTGCTCCTCAAGGCTTTCTTCTACAACATAGGGTCACCAGCACAGAGGTGACACTTCCCAGAGTGGGTAGGACCCCCCCCCCCCACATTGTCATTAATCAAGAAAATGCTTTACAGACTTGCCAATCTTTTGGAGGCATTTTCTCAACTGAAGTTTCCCTCTTCTTGCTTGTATCAAGTTGACTAAAAAGCTTAACCCATTTGTAATATCAGGACCCCTGAAGGTAGAGATAGGGAGTTCTCCATGAACAAGTTGACTAGCTGCACTAGCTGAATTGGCAAACTCTGCACCCAAATGAAAGACCCTGCTTCAATATAAAAGGTGGGCAGTGATTAGGGCAGACACCCGACATCAACTTCTGGTCTTCACATGCACATACATGCAAATACATACATACATACACACATACATATATACACATACACATACATACATACACACATACATACATATATACATACATACAAGAGAGAGAAAGCAACTTCATATGAACCTGCTTTATAAGCTATAACTCCTTATAAATGCAAAAATATTATGGCTGTTTCATTCTACCACAATCATTGTAGTCAATAAAGCAAGTGAGACAGACGATTTTATTCCACCAAGTTCATTCCTTATAAAACCCAGCAGTAATGCTTTGAATGAACACGTGGTAAGATGGCCTGCAGCTGATCCAGCTGTCACAGAGAGGGTGATGGCAGCCCCAGGAGGGCTCAGCTTTCTTTTTAGTCTTCTGCTTTGTTGGGGGTGTAGATGGTTGCTTCTTCTTGTCGGGATCTGAGAGATCTTGAGAGAGTGCCACAGAGCAATGTGCCTGAAAACCCAGAAGTGTGATGGTCACCATCCACATTTCTTAGTTTTCATATTAGCAGCTATATAGATACATATATCTCTTGTAGTATATAGTTAGAGCTCTCTTGGTTAGTTTTGTGATGGTGTTATGATTTAACTCTACGACTATGCAAAGATGCAAAGATGCCCAATATATCACTACCATTCTCCGACAGCCTACACCAGCATTTAGATCATTACATGAATATATTGGAAGGCATTAATCACCTATGAGTGAAAAGCCCAGAAACAGATTTTTTTCTTCCCATTCCAGGCTCAGGCTTTGCTACCAATTGCCCTTTAACCTGCTTCCTATCTCTGAAACTTGGATATGTCTGTTCGTTTGCTTCTTTGCTGTGCTGATAAAACATTTGCCTTTAAAAACAAGTTGGCAAGGAAAAGGTTTATTTCATTTTACATTTCCAGGTACCAGGTAACCGTCCATCACTGACCAAAGTCATAGCAAGAACGTAGGACGGGAACCTGGAGGCTGGAGCTGAAGCAGAGACCACAGAGGAATGCTGTTTCCTCTACGTGGCCTGCTCAGCTTGTTTTCTTATACACCCTAAGATTCCCCCACCCCGGTGTGGCACCAACCACAGTGGTGTGGGTCTCTCTTATATCAATTACTAATCAAGAAAAGCCCTGCAGGCTTGCCGACAAAGCAATGTTGGAATTTTCTCAACTGACTTTTTTTTTTCTTCGCAGATGAGTCTAGCTTATAGGTTGACGAAAACTAACCAGCGTTCACACGAGCAGACCTGCCTCTCTGTAAAGAATTGGCCAAGATAACAATGCTCATGTAAGGAGGAAGAGCCTTAAGGGCCAGAATGGTAGAGGCAAAGGCAGGGCTTTCTGCTTGGCAGACAATACCCAATACAAGACCAACCTTACTCCACCACAATCATCTCAAAGTCAGTGATGTGGGTTTTCCCCAGTTCTTGGGTCAGAAAGAGCGGACAGCTTCCTTGGGAGCAGACAGCGATGAACCAGCCAGGGAAGGCTGCAGATTCAAACGTTGATGTTGTGCCACTCTTGTTGTGATAGAAGAGGAAAGGTTTCACAGATTCCCTTTGGCTGTACAGCTCCAGTATGCTCCCTTCCTGGTGGATGAGGAGATCCCAGGAAGAAACATCACCATCTGAACTGTTCACTTGTCTGTAACATCAGCACCCTCTTCCCACATGAAAGCCTGGAGACTTCTGTTTCTTAAGAGTGTTTAGAATCACACTCCCAAATATATGTTAAGAGTACAGTAGAAACATTAGGACATGACTGTCAAATTTGTTTGTTTGTGTATAGCTTGGTATTTCTAACGGTTTGAGATAAATTCTCTCTGTGTGTCCTCAATGCTGAGATGAGAGGCAGGTGTCATGTCTAGCTGCTTCAGTCATCCCAACTGCCCCATGTCCCCCGCCCCCATCCCCAGCCAGTCTAGTCTAGTTGGTGAGCTCCAGATTTAGTGAGAGACCTGTCTTAAAAATAATGGGGGGGGGAGGGATGGTGGTGCATGCCTTTAATTCTAGTGCTTGGGAGGCAGAGGCAGGATATTTGTGAGTTCGAGGCCAGTCTGGTCTACAGAGTTAGTTGCAGAGAAGCCCTGTCTCCAAAAAAACAGTAATGATGATGATGATGATGATGTAAGGAGAGATGAAGGAAGATACCCACTGTCAATCTCTGACTTATAACCACATGTGTGCACACATGTACATAGACACGTGTGAACACATGAACACACACACATGCACGAGTAACTCTAAAAACCTTCCTCCTTGTCAAAACTTACTCTTGTAAAATAAAGCAAAAAGTTATTTTGGAAAAAGCTACTTCCAAAGAGCCCTCCAATTTTGTTTTCTCTTGTTCTTTGATGATGCATGCACCCTTAAGGGAACAATAAATCGCTGTGAGGATAATCTGTGAGTTGCCTTTGAAAAGATTTGAAAGTCAGGGTTTCTGTCAAGTGGGAGTGTGATGGGCTAGACGGGCTACTTAGATAGACTCTGGTCAAGCGATTTCAGATCCTTCTCTTCCTAAACTCACCTTAAGCCGCAGCACCGGCTGCTGGACTTCCTGTGTGCAGAACAGGCAACATTCAGGGTCTTTCAGTCCCAGATACATGGGCTCTCCTCTGTTCATCTCAAGAGTCTCCAGATATTGGCATGGGAGTAAGGTGACAGTGACTAGGGATGCAAGGGCAGAAACCGGGGTTCAGTTCATACTTCCAAAGTATCTCTCTACACTAGAGACAAAGAAACAGTGGCTGCCACTCACCACCTGGCTCACACAGTCAGCCCATTTGGGTGACTCTTTCCTTTAGAGAAGTCAGCTTCTCATAGACTCAAAGTTTAATCCCATAGATCTTTCTTTGTTGTTTGACTCTTTGAAACGTTACAGAATAAATCTTCCACCTCAACCTCAACCTTCCTGGAGTCACCTCTCGTTCCCTTGACTCAACCCCTAGCTGTTCAAGCCTATGGCTGCTCTCTATTCTAAACTGCCCGCGCAATGCTGCTCCAGGTAAGGCCAGCTAACACACGTGCATTGAAATGAAGAGCTGAGGACAGACCCACAACATTAGCCAGAGGGGCTACCACAAAGGGCCTGGGCTACTCACCTGGGACTGTTTGCTCTTTCCTAGGGACTACAGTGAGGGTATCGTTGTGAAGAACCCACACACGGCTACTAAGGTCCTGAATATGTCTTAACAAAGGTGTTTCTCTGCGTAATTCTGTAAAGAAAGTAAACATGCGGATATGTAAGGACCAAGACACGGAACACCCCCACCCACGCTTCCCAATCTTTTGCTCTTTCATGAAGATCTTTACGGTTTTTATCATTTATTACGATGATGTCATCCTCATCCATTATGGTGATGAGCTGCTATCCTAGCTCCAGTATCGCATACGTGCAGACCGACCCTAAGGGAGGAACAGAGTTAGTCCCAGTTTGACCCCAGGTCTGAGGAGCTGGTGTCCAGCCTAACAACCAGGCCGCCTCTCTAACCCAAGTCTCACCAAGACCCCTCTACATTCTTAGACTCAGCTTATTGTCCAAGCCAAGCAGCTACTCTATAATTCCCGTGCAGGCCTGAGGTTCGACCGGACAGAGAGCACCAAGGCCAGAGGCAAACAGCAAGAGATCAGAAGTCACAGACTGAAAGCCACAGGATGCATCGCTCACCTGATTACGGAGGAACTGAGGCTGCGCGCCACGGAACTACGGCTGCTGTTGCGCTCAGCTTCTCTGACAGGCTCTCCTGGGGCCCGTGCCTTTTTATACACGACATAAAGGAAGGAAGTTCTGCCTCAGTGGATCTGGGACTGCCTGGCACCCTGGATAATTGCTGGTTCCTTGTGCTGGAGGGTTCACTGAGCATTTATCGGAATAAATGTCAGCGGCGGCAAGGTTGTGACCTATCAGAATGTCCTGGGATGGGAGGGCATGCTAAGCCCATAAGAGCAGAAAGCAGGAAACACAGTTACAGATTATGACTGACTGAGGAAATAAACATTATGGGATTTCCCCAGGGTGGATGACAGGACTAGGTGACGTAAAATGAAGTACTAGAATATTGCTCATTCCATAGGAGCTGGTAGCAAGGGCAAGAGCCAGTAGAAGACAGAGTCCTAAGTGCTATGTAGCTTTTAACCAGGCACAAGTCACCTTAGGCTGACTGGAGGGGATGCTCTACTTTCTCCCAGCCAACACGTGCTTCTGGAGCGCCACTTCTCCACCATTGAGCACTGATTCTTGGACTGCCTGCCCATCCCTCAGCAGATATGAGTCATTATCTTGTTATAGGATAAGGAAGCCTGAAGGAACCTACACACCTCAGGGTGCTCCCTTCTGAACCCCATTTAGGCATAGAACACACCCAAGCACCGATTCCTAACACAAAGAAATCCTTTATTAAGCAAGACAGAGAGACAAGATGGCTGAATCTGAGTCGGACTGAAACAACAGCAAAGTCTCTCCAAGAGTGCTTTTTAAAGGGGAAAGGCGGGGGGTGTCTGTGTTAAGATGAGTTGGTAGGCTCTGATTGAATATATTAGTCAGTGTAGCTAAATAGGGAATATATATATATATAAATATATATATATATATATATATATATATATATATCTGGAATCAGCTATTCTGATAGCTGGACTTTGGTGGTTAGCCTCAGGAAGGAGTCAGGCATGAGGAAGTAGCCAAATAAGAGAATGGACCTTGATGGCCAGCTTTAGGAATGTGAAATTGCCTAAATAAGGGAACCTAATGGTTTAGCAAGAGAGAAGGAAGTGGAGAGGGCTGTGGAGGCAGGGCCTGATTACGACATATTTTCATGTGTGGGCCTCTTGGAGTCCTTCAAAGCCTAGTTGTCAGATGGTCTGAGACAACAGTACCTATATTAGATTTTTGCAAAAGGAAATTGAGGTATTGGTTTTGATGTTTTATCCCATATCTGAGTTCACAGTCTTCCTCCAATGGATCCCAGAACATGTCACCTTCATATCTCACTGGCTTCCACCTCAGGGACAAATGCTATCAATGAGCTAAGGGATTAGTGGATAAGGTCCCAGCCTCCCTGTCCCCTGAGGGCCCCTAGTTGCTCCCAGACATAGTTACCTGTAAAGGTAACTTGTATGCGCTGCATTTCCTGGAGCCGTCTCCTAATCAGGTTCCCTACTATAAGGGTAACCTCAATTAAGACAGTAGCTTAGTGTTCAAAAGGAAAATACTTGTATTCAAATGATAGGTATTCAAAATAATCAAATGATATGTATTCAAAATGTCAGCATTCATAATTATGCACACATCTGATTTTAAAGCAGAGGCTGTGGGTGATATGTTTTGGCCTCATCTGGCATCTTTCATAAATACAGAAATTCAGGCTTTACTCCAACCTATAGACTCAAGATCTGAAAGAAAAGAATATTAAAGTTGCTATACCACTGGGAATGGTGGTACATGCTTTTAATTCCAGCACTCATGAGGTGGAGGCAGGTGGATCTCTATGAGTTTGAGCTCAGCCTGGTCTACATGGTGAGTTCCAGGACTCCAGGACTTTACCTTCTGTGTTTACAGCACACATCCATGCTCAGTAACACAATCAAACCAATACAAAAAGAAAGAGGTGGAGGAGTCCAGGCATGTCTGGGGGCAGGGAGGGACCATTTCCAGAGCCCTGAAGCCATTTTTCTCCAATCCCTGAAAACTATGCAAATGGACTTTGTTGGCACCAAACAGGAGGAGGAGAGAGAGAAAGATGAAAAGAAGCCATTTCAGGACAGCAATGGGCACAGGTACGAGGTTATTGGATTATATCAAAGAAATGCCCTTATAACTTCATCAGCATACGATTTCATAAAATCAAACACAAAAGTCAAATAGTAAAACTAACAAGTAATGAAGATGCATTTCCTCCAAGGGAACCAAAGACTGACAGTAATGGGAATAAGAAGACATTAGAATAATATCCCAATGCTGAATTCAGCTGGACTTTTGGGTAAGATAGCTGATTACATACTGACTCTGGGTGAGGTGGGAAGGAATCATGGTTTGAAATAATAGACTTTATCTCAAAGAGAAATAGAGGAAGAGTCTTGGGAATCCAAGAAGGAAGCAAAAGGAGTCCTGAAAAAGCAACCCCTCCCCCCAAAAAAAGAAGAACAAAGAGAAGATGGAGAAGCAACTGGAATACAAGCTCAGCCATGAGTTACATGGCCAGGGAAGGGGAAATTAGAAGCAGCTTTCAAAAGGTAAATGATCCTCTCCTTGAGACAAACCACAGTTCTCACGGGTTTCAAGCGCAGTTGCAGGTTTTAGTGAGAAGGTGAGACAGCAGTGGAGAGGAAGCCTAGGATGTCAAACTATATTACTTAGAGGCCAGCACCCAGGCAGCATCCTGAGAATCTGCTGGTAAAATCTGAACCACCCTAGGGGCCTGATGAGGGAGAACCCACAGGTCTGAGACTCAGATCTGAGCCAGCTCCTGTGGCGAAAAGGCACCTGCAGGCAGGTGTGCAAAGCAAGGAGGACCAGGCACTGGAAGAGGAAGGATGCAAGCAGCTACAGGAATAACTTAGGGGGGAACTGCATAGGGAGAGACAGCCCATGTTGGGTGGTCAGAAACCGACCTCATCAACTGAAAATAGCTCAAAGAGACTGGTAGCTTTGAGCCCAAAGTCAGTGTATGATCTGATGTGGGAACCTCCTTTGTTCACAGCCTTAGAGCCTAAGAACACTGAAGTATAGCTTGTAAGTAAGTGTCTTAGAGTTTCTATTACTGTGAAGAGACACCATGGCCACAGCAACTCTTACAAAGGAAAAGATTTAATTGGCGCTGGCTTACAGTTCAGAGGGAATTTTCTTTCTTTTTTTAGAAAACTATTTATTTATGTATGAGTGCTCTGTCTGCATGTACACTTATATGCCAGAAGGGGGCTTCAGATCCCATTATAGATGGTTGTGAGTCACCATGCACTTTATGTTCCTGGGAATCGAACTCAGGACCCCTGGAAAAACAGTCAATACTCTTAACTACTGAGCCACCTCTTTTCAGCTCCAAGGGGACTTTCTTTTCTGGTCCAATTTATTCAGTGCTCTGTATGCTTCTTGTACATGTACAGGCAATCCTTCTCTAGGTTAGGAAAACTTTCGTCTATGATTTTGTTGAAAATACTTTCTGGCCCTTTGACCCGTGTTTCTTTTCTTTCCTATTATTCTTATTTTTCCTATTATTCTTAGATTTGGTTTTTCTATAACCTTCCAGATTTCCTGGATGTTTTGTGTCGTGAGTCTTTTTGATTTAACATTTTCTCTACGAATGTACTCATTTCTTCTTTCATATCTTCAATGCCTCAGATCCTCTTTTCCATCTTGCTTCTACTGGTGAAGCTTGTTTCTGTAGTTCCCATTTAAATACCTAAGTTTTTTATTACCAGCATTTCCTCAGTTTGGGTTTTCTTTATAGATCCTATTTATATTTCCAGGTCTTAAACAGTTTCATTCAGTTCCTTCCACTGTTTGTTTGTGTTTTACTCCATTTCTTTAAGGGATGTATTAGCTTCCTCTTTAAGGACTTCTATAATCTTCATAATGGATGTTTTAAGATCTTCTCATGTTTCAGCTATATTTGAATATTCAGGGATTGCTGTATTGGGTTGCTGGGCTCTCATGCAGACATATTGCCCTGTTATTGATTGTGTTTTTATACCAGTGTCCAGACATCTGGAATTAGGAAGATTATAGTTCTAGGTGCTGGTATCTGGTTTTGTTTTTGTTGGGTGGTTGTTTTGTTTCTTGGTTTCTGTTTCTGTAAGTGAAGGGAAAGATCTTCTGGAAGCCAAAAAATGCCTAAAGTTCTGAAGGGAAAGGTACCCCAACAGAAGTGTTACAGTTCTATTCCTGCAGGGGACAGTTTCCCCAGGAAAGTGTTACAGTTCTTGCTCCAGGAAAGGTTTCGTTAACACAAGTCTGCTCCAGCAAGTTACAGTTTCTCCAGCAAGGTTGTTACAGCTCTGCCCCGGAGAAGTGTTACAGATTGGCTTCGCTTCCCTGGAGTGTAACAATTCTGCTCCAGCAAGGGAAAGTTTCTCAGCCAAATTGTTATAGCTCTGCTCTGTTCCAGCAGACAAACCTCACTCAAGAGATTTATTGGGAGGGGGAATCCAGGAGAGTGTCTGCCTCTGCCAGGGTGGAAAATGGCAGCCCCAAACTGAACAGGTACAGGGCTTATATAGGGTTTTTTAGGGGTAGAGCTTTTCAGGGTGAAAATTTTCAGGGTAATGATTGGTAGATTCTCAAGGATAAGCTCAGGGATTGGTTGGAGTTCATGCTTAGGCATTGGCTGGCTTTTGTGCTCAGAGATTGGTTAGATTTCAAGTCCTGAGTTGGTTAGAGGCAGGTTGTGTTTCCTTGGCTCTGGTTTTAGATCCAGAGTATTTTTTGATGGCCCCTTTAACCCTATGTTTCCTCTCTGGGTTTTAGGAGAGTGTGGTGGCTATGTTGTCTGGTAGGAAATTTTCTGTGGACCTTATAGGAGTGGCTACTGAGAGTTCCAGCTAAAATGTGTTTCTGGGTATTGGGAGCTGATACTTAGGTATGGAGATAGGCCAGGGGGTTAACAGAATTGAGGAAAGCAGAGTGTTCCATCAGAATCTGCTTATTTAGTCTCTTTGTAACAGGGGTGGAGAGTGAAGAGAGAATTCACTCCAGAAGTTCTGCTATAGGGTTGGGGATAAGACTGGGGGATTGGATCTGGTGGAAGAACAGAAGAAGAAGGGAAGATCTACAGTCTGCCTACCTACGTTCCAGGCAGGGGTGCTCTGTGGGTTAGCCAGGAATGACTATTGAATTTGGGGGACTGGGATAAAAAAGGAAGTAGAGGGAGGAGATCTATAAGAGAAGAGCTGTGAAATCTACTAGAGATGGTGTTGGGGGCGCCCTGCTGCAGATGGTCTACTGTAGAGTTGGGGATTCAACTGGAGCATTGGATTTGGGGGACCAGAGGGAAAGGTGAAGATCTGCCCAACAATAAGTTTTTAAATTAACATACTAAAAAATATTTGAAGACAAGTACACCTTAAGGCAGTTCATGACCATCAAGTCAGCACTGCAGAAGATACCTAAGGGTTATTATATATAGAAGAGGAAGAAAAATAGCTTAAATTATGAGAGCACAGAAAAGAATAAATTTCCTAAGAGGAATGGCTGAACAAACAAAATCTAAAGATGGATCTATTTTGTCAGACATAGTAAATTAGTAAGTCCTTGATATTAATAGGGAGTAAAATAATCAACAAATAATAATCTAACCCCAAACAAATTGACTTACATAAATTAATGAATATATCTCAATAGTAATGTTAAATGCAAATGACCTCAACTTACCAATAAAAATCAATGTAAATTGTCCTGCTTGATTAAAAATCTATATCCAAATATCTGTTACTGGCAACAGACACACCCCAAACTTAGAACCAAAGATAGAAAGCTAGAAAATGAACAAACTGGAGTAGTTATTCTAATATTTGATACAGTAGATTTCAAACCAAAGTTAATAGAGAAGATATTATTAAAAGAAACACTTCATGAAAATAAAACCATAAAAAGATATGTATCAAGCATTAAAATTTTCAATTTTATAAAAACAAATACTTAAAAGACATAAAAGATCCTGATAAAGCAATAGGAGTGGTTTCAACACCTTCCTCTCATCCAAACTAAAAACCAGTCTGGAATTGCCAGAGTTAAAGTATACCATAGAGCAAATAGACTTCACAGGTATCTATGGAACATTCCATCCAACAGAAAGAGAACGTTGGAATCTTTCCTAATCTAGATTCCATTCTAACCAGCAAATTAATTTTTGATAAATACAGAAAAATCATAATCATTCCTTATATCTTTTCAGGTCATAGTTCAATACAACCAGAAGTTAATAGACAGAAGAACTGTATAAGCATATGAAGGCTAAACATTTCACTTTTGAGTGATAAGCGAGTCATTGAAGAAATCAGAGAGGAAATTTAGAAGTTTTCAGACTATCTCAATATTAATAATCAAGGGAGGATGAGATATTATCCTTCAGGCTATTAAATAGGAAAGAAATGTCCTTCACTACCTACTCTTGAATGCTCTCTCCTAGGCTTAAGTATTTCTCCCATTGAGTCTCTTGGCATCTTCTCTGCTAAACATCCTGAGTCACATGAATGAATCCCTAGAATGTGTGACTGTAGTTGAGTGCATACTCTATGATCTCATCTCCACAAAAATTAAAACATATAAAGCTACACAGTACATATTCTAGGGGTAGTCATATATGCAGTAATATTATAATGAAATCCAAAGGAATGGTGATCACCAAATTTAGGGTGACATTTAGAGAAGCAGGGAGTTGGGGAAGGAGATGTAAAAGAAGATTGTGAAGTGACACATCCACAGGTCTGTTTCTTCAGCTAGGTGATGGAGATCTTGGAAATCTTTGCTGCAAGTAAAATCTCCACACCCACTCAACAGTTATTTGAACCACGGGGCAAAAAGTAGGTTCTGAAGAGATTTCCTGCATGTTCTAGAAATAATAGAAACACAACAACAATAACAATCATTTATTGTTTGCCACAATTGCTTTCCTTCATTAAAATCTTATAACAGCTATGTTAAAAGCCATGGATAAATCAAAATAAAATAAAATGTCATTTAAAAGGTAGATCACTATATCAAGTAGCGAAAATACAATAGCCCTGTTTCATACAGTAATCTTATTAATCCTTTTCTTCTCCCAGATAATATTCTTGCTGGAATAAATAATTGCCTTACCTTATCTTTTTTTCAAGTTTTATTGATTCTCTGTGGGTTTCACATCATGCATTCCCATCCCACTTATCTTCCCATCCCCTTGCACCTGCCCTCTGCCCTTGCAACCTCCTTGCAAATCAAAACTCAATTTAAACAAAAACCCAAAAATAAAACCATACAAAAACAAACAAAATAAAAGTGGGAGAATTTTGTATTGGTAGCTGTAGTGTGACCTATTGAGACACACAGTCTACCCTTTAGTCCATACATCCTTACTTGCAAGTGTTCATTGCCTCAAGTCACTGGTCTGGCTCGAGGCCTCTGGTTTCTGCTACACCACTGATAATGGGCACCTGCTGGAGTTCTATGGGGGCCTTGAGTACCAGCCTCAGTACCCACTCAGGGTTCAGAATAGGACATCTATGGCAGATGAGAATGTGAGGCTAAAAAATTAACTCAAGCACATTATCTCTGCATGTTCTTTATTTTTCGGGTGAGGGGAAAAGTGAAGTGAAGGGATGCGGAGAAGAATACGAATAAGGGGTGGTCGCCACGAGGTTTCTAGTTTTTAGAGACATAGTTGGAAAATTCCATAGGCAAAGGCAATATTTTGATATGCATATCAAAATCACAAAAATGGCAGGTAGAACCTGACAAAGTAGTACTCTGAAACAGACAATACCACCCAGGAAAGTGCCAGTAACCAAGGGGAAAATACCCGACATTCCAAACCATCAGATGGAATTACTAAACATCCCTCAATCCTGTATTCACCATTCTCCCCATCCAGGCTCTTTTGTGATAACCAGCTCTGGGGACACCCAGATTTATTTGTTAGCAAAGGTGGGGCACTCTATCTTTCTGTTCAGTGCCTGTCTTCTATAGAAATTCCTATGTGGTCTGTTAGAAGGTAATTTTGTGGGGTTGACTCTACGTAAATTTGACTGTTAAGACAGAGTGAATGCCATGGCTCCAAGGTCTCATGGTATGGGGGAATGGAGCAAGGTCATTCTGTTACCCTTGCAGAAGTCACACTGCTGAGGTGTTCTGGGAATGAATCCCATTTTGAAGGGAAGAATCATGGCTTCACAAGGTTTTTACAGATATGACAGTGACTTTTCTAAAAGACCAGTGTTCCTGCAGCTCTGCAAAATGGGTGCCCCAAAAGTTGTACACTGTGGGTCTGTCTGCCTTTATGAATCTGTCATCTGTACATTTACTGGATAGTCTTGCGGGCTCCAACAGAGTTCCTCTTGAATACCCTGTTGTCCTGTGTCATGGAGATCCTGCCATTTTGGATCTGTAGGTTTACTTCCTTCACATGCTCCGATAGTTCATAAATTTGATGGATGTTGGTGTGGGTCAACTCATATCCCTGGTTTTGGGCCTGGGGGTACCTAGATTGGTCAGCCTGCCAGCTTTCCCTCATGGTCACTACCCAGGCGAGCTCTCCAGCACTGCCTTTTCTAGCTCACCCAATGCAGCTTGCAGTGAGGAGTGGGGCCAGTTCTGCTCTCAGGGCCTCAGATCCAGGTCCCCCTTACCCATATTGCTAGGTCCATCTCTACTATTTTGCCCAGGGAAGGTGCAGGGCCCTCTTCCAGTTGCTGCAGAGGACATGAAATGGGGTTGGGTTTGCTCTCCTGCTCTCTTGTCCTCAGAGTTGGTTTACCTGAGCTCTAGTGTGCTGCCCAGGTGGGGTGCAGGACCAACTCTCTCACCTACCACAGTAGCAAGGGGTAGAGGAGGGAGACCATCTTTCCTTCATCCCTGACATAGCATGACAGGCAGGGGGAGGGGAGGGCCTGCTCTGTTGCTGGCTCACTTGCATCTCTGACATCAGGGTCAGTTCTAGTGTGCTGCCCAGGGCTTCTTTAACCTCTCTGTTTCTCTGCTTCTGCCTCTGTCGGTCTGTCTACTTGTCTGTTTTTCTCTCTTTCCTCTCTTTTTTCCCCTCCCATTTTCTTTCTCTTTCCACCTAGGCCTGGCCTCATACTCATTATCCTCCTGCCTCAGCTCTCTGAGCACTAAGATTCCAGGCATGTACTATGACATAGAATTTTTCTTATTTTTATATAGGGTTCATTATCTCCCCCACTAATTTTCCCACCATCAAAATCTTTCTAATTCATTTAAACACACTGAGCTCACTGTCTACCTGACTGGGTTATTTCTGCTGAGCCTAGAAAAGCTCTGCTCTGCCTGGTTATCTTCTGGGGTGTTCCTTTACCATTATCAGGCAGGCTCACCTTCCTGTTCTCTGCTGAAGACATCCTACTTTAAGGAGGCCACATTTTTCTATTGTTTGGGGAGACATCTCTTTAGCAATTTTTTAAAAAGCAAAACATGTGGAAACAAGTCATTTTAAAACTTTTAAAATTTATTTATTGTGTGTGAGAGAGTATGTGTACATGTATGTGTTATGACACATGTGTGAAGGTCGGAGGACAATTTTCCTGAGTCAGTCTTTACTTCTGTTGTCCTACTGTGGGTTTCAGAGATGGAACTTGGGACATCAGCCTTGGACAGCAATCATTTTTACCCGTTGTGCCATCTTGCCAGCTCTGAAAATAAACTTCCTTGAATGGGATCATTATACTTTTATTCTTAATCAATAAAGTATGTGTGTAAGGACTTCTACCATGGAAATAATTTTCCTCTACCAAGTGTTGCTCCAATGGCCTCTGGTGCACTTGGTCACAGCGAGGACTGCAAAGCTACTGTGGTTCTCCCATCCTTTGGATGGGTCTGGTTTTTATTCTTTAGCAGTTTTTAAGAAATTACCACTGCGTCCCCATCCCTCAAAGCATTGGTGCTGATTTCTATCATCAAAATTGGTTTCACCTATTCTTGAACCCATACATTATATCCCTCTTGTGCTTATCATTCTTGGGGCATTTATGTCGTTCATCTAATATCAGCTGATGGAGGAGGGTCTATGTGTTACTTTCATTGGTTAATAAAGAAACTGCCTTGGCCCTGATAGGACAGAAAATTAGGTAGGTGGAGTAGACAGAACAGAATGCTGGGAGAAAGAAGCAGATTCAGGCAGTCACCATGCCTCTCCTCTCCAAGATGGACACAGGTTAAGATCCTTCCTGGTAAGCAACCAAGTCATGGTGCTACACAGATTATTAGAAATGGGTTAATCAAGATGAGAGAGTTAGCCAATAAGAGGCTACAGATAACGGGCCAAGCAGTGTTTTAAAAGAATACAGTTTCTGTGTAATTATTTCAGGGCATAAGCTAGCCAGGCGGCTGGGATCTGGGCAGGACGCAGCCCGCTGCTCCTACTACAATCAGCATTTTTCCTTTACTGGGTAATATTGAATGCATTGTGTGTGTCACTGGTTGATAGGAATTTGGGTTCTTTCTATGCTTAAAGTATTATGAAATTTGATTCCAAGGCTTGAACATTTTTATGCAAGTCCTTTTGCACAGCTCAATTTTAAATCACTCAAGAGGTAAAGGCCTCAGGGGGAAAATGTCAACATCAGCAAGAAACATACACATTTTAAGATAACTTGATTTCTACAGAAGCACACATATAGTCCTAACTATGATTAATCCGAGTATATCTACTAGAAAATTATACTGAGAGGATCCAGGGAAGCGTTAGTCAGCCAGCAGTCCCTAGGGGACATGTTGCAATGTCTAGGACGTTTTAATTTACTAGGTGTGGGGTTTGTGAAGGTCTAGCACATGCCCCTGGCAACTCTGATGCTGTTTCAAGTTTGAGAAATGCAGTGAAATAAGTACATGTCAGCTCTTGTGTCTTTACATAATCATATTTGGGTGGCCAGAGGTACTGCATTTGGGTGAGTCATCTGCCTGCAAAATAAGGCCAGCTTCAAGGATGGGAGGGAGGTGCCCCTGAGCTTGCTACCTGTTAGGCAACAAGTTTCTGCCAAGATTGAAACAGTCTATCCCTCTAGGGAAGCTCCTTAAGCCGGAAAGTAAACAACGCAAAATAGCTTCAGGAAATTCCTGAAATTGACCAGATTCACTAGCCCCTCCCAGACAGAATTAACAATAAAAGCTGAGAGTTCTCCTCAGAGAAGCTAAAGTGTAGAGAAGATTGAGATCAGACCTCTGCCTGAAAGAACAGAAACCAGCAGAGCTGGCTGGGAGAGACTCAGATCAACTGAGGCACCTTGCAAGGACACGCTTCAACCTGTTGAGTAGTCTGCAGGCTGTACAATGTGCTCCAGGTTTCCTAGCCTTTGTCCATGCTGGGGTGGGTTTTGGTGACGCAGTTGTCTTTGAGTTCTGCTCCTGTAAGTAACCCTTCACTTATATTCCTGTATGTAACCCTAATAAAACTCATTGATTTACCAAGCTGGTCTTTGGAGGTATCTGTAATTTGGTCTGTCATGTCATGGGATCCCTCTTTTGTGTAAGTAGAAATGTGTGTTGTGTCTCCCTAGGAGAAATTTTGTCACATACATCATAACATCATGAAATAACTAAGGTAACACCATCCTATCCCAATATTATTTTGTGCCTGCCTGGTCACGTCTCAGCCTTCCACCAACAGTCACATTCTCCTAGACAAAACTTCTGGGACACTCCATGACCTTGACCATGGTCCAACCATACTGTGTAGTGTCTGGAAGATATTGATGAGCCTTGTAAAGAAAGTAGATGTTACTAGGCAACTCCCAAACCTCCCAGACTAACGTAACACAGCTCCCTAACACTGATATAATTATGGTTTTATCTTTTAAAATGCTGTACCCTTGAACTTGGGCACCAAGAGACTAACCAAGAGACTTTCCGAAGATGTGAGTCCATTCTTAGTTTGGCTATTAATAAAGAACTCAAAATTTGTAATTGATTTGATCAGTGTAGTTGTCACTATCCATCTCATGTGGACCATTTCAATATTGTTCAGGGTCATTTCTATTGATTTATTTTCTTTTTTGAGGGAGGGTAGGAACGCAGTTTATTAGGCTGGACTTCCAGCCTTGTCCACGGGAGCCCTGCTTGCTCTCGGTACAGGTTATGGAGCACCCTGGCTGCCCTCCTGTCTTCCACTTCGAGGCACCACATCCCTCAGATCTGGCACTGCAGCACTCTGCCCAGCAGGGGTACAGCACCCTCCACTTCTTCTGGAGGTGGCAGAGGTGACGGTGTTGCAGTCTCCAGGGCAGGCGCCAGGGGTACCAGGGGCTGTCGTGCTCTCTAAGATCCTTGTTGCTTTGCCTAGTGCTCCCTCATCCAGAGCACCATCCTCCACCTTGTGTTGTTCCTGCTCCTTCTTCCTCTGGGCTGTCACTGAAAGGATTCTAACTCTCCAGATAACACTCCAGCTTCTTCTTATACTGTGTTTCATAATGGCTCAACTCCAGCAGACAGAAATTTGAAGTCCCCAAATCAAGAATGCCATTATTTTCAGTTATAGTACTCAATGTTAGTGCCATTCTCTGCATTTCTTACCCACTCCACATTCCTTCCTGTCCTCATTCATAAAATAAAAATGCAGGAGAAAATGACGCCATTTAAAAATTTATCCATGGACTGGAGAGATGGATCAGTGGTTGAGAGCATGCATTGCTCTTGCAGAGGACCTGAGTTAGGTCCCCAGTATATATCAGACATCTCACAACCTCCTGTAATGCCAAGTTCTAGGGAATTCAACAGCCTCATCTGGCCTTCAATAGTACCTGCATTCACGAACACACACACACACACACACACACACACACACACACACTTAAAAATAATAAAGTAAATTATCCAAATCTTAAAAGCAGGCAAAAAGACCATCCTGGGCCACTGTGTAGGAGGCTCTCCCAATCTCGCTGTTGGAAGGTACAACTCCCCGTGACTCATGCTTACTCCCATTGCTCCCATGTGCATCTCTGTGCATGGAAGCAAGCTGAAGGGGGAAAAATGAACTGAAGAAGAGGAAGCACCTTAGGGAGGCAGGACTAGGGTGGGATACCAATGCTTTAACCGCAGATGTGCCTTGTAATGGAAGGAATATTAAAACACGGATGGAAGTCTAAAGTAATAAGAGGTAATGTTTTATTGACATGAACTATTACTCATACACATTGTTCTCAGTGCTCATCTCCCCCGAGATGATTCAGAAAAGGGTTGCCCAAGCTGAGTTACTTGATCTAACTGTTTATTAGTCACCAGGCTGCATCCTCACTCTTCATGGAGCAACCACTGTACCCCCAACATAGTTGTCATAGCCCTAAACATGTTTTTAAGGCTACTCATTCACCCAGGAATCTAATCCCTTTGCTGGAGTGTCCAGTTCCACACAGCTGCTAAAGGATCAAAGTAATTGGCTGCCACAGTGAACGTTACTGTGAAGCCTCTGCTACTCGAATACAAGGATTTGATATTCCAAGTGTGTAAAACCTGGTGTGAGTTAGGTCGATGGCTTGGACACAAGGATGTCACCACTCACAGGCCATTCCAGGTTTTCTACACCGTGTTTTAGGGACAGCACCCTATCTCTCAGGCGTGATGCCTTGGGGGCTTGGACCACTGCAGCCTTAGAGAACAGCCTTACACGGCTCCCATCCCACCTATTTTGGAGTACACATCTTGCTTTATTGCTCCTTCGTCTATGAAGTGAGATAATGCTGGTCCTGCTCACCTCTCAGTATGAAAACACCACAGATCAAATAAAAGTTTTAAGACAAAGACTTCCCAGCCAACCCCCTACCTCTATGCTGAGTTCAAGGCCCTATATCTAAATTGAAGTTAATGTTGTAGTATTTCCCCTGTTCTGACGTGAGGAAGATGGGCTCGCCACTCTTGGAGGATGCGATGAAGTTGCCAGGGAAAGCCACTGACTCAAAGGTGGACGTTCTGCCCGTCTGGGTATGGTAAAATAGAAAGGGCTTCTTGGGCTCAGGATGGTTGTACAAACCCAAAATCTCCTCCTCCTGTGTGTGAGAGAGAATACACATAAGCAAAATAGAAGCTGCTTCTGATAGGCAAAGCTATTTTTGCAGAACAAATATATATTCCCGAGCTCAAGGAAGCCTCTCTTACAACAGAACAAGAAAAGACATTTCAGGGGTTACGAATTTAGCTCAGTGGTAGAGCGTGTCTAGCAAGTGCAAGGCCTTCGGTTTAGTCTCTACTAATGCGCCCCCTCTACAAAAAGAAAAAGAAAGATGCAGAAAGGGAAAGGAAAGGAAGGGAGGCAGATGAACATGCGTCAACTCTCCCTGCCTCTCACTATCTCTGTTCTGTGTTTTCTCTTTCACTAGCAAACACCCTCTGCCTTTAGCATTTCTACCCACCAACCACGAATGCTTCTCAGACTTTCCCAGACTATCCTGACATTTGGCTCAGCAGAGATTGGCTGACTGTCAAACAGGGAAGCCTTTGTATTTCTAGCCTCCCACCCCACTTCTATCATCATCACTTCCAGTTTCCAACTCCCTGAGGAAGCCTGGATGAGGTCTCCTAACCACCTACTGACCGGACACATCTCGTCCATACCTGTCCTTCCTACCTGAGAATGAATAGACATGGCTTCTCTCCACTCCCTCATCCACGGACATTCTTCTAAGCTGGCCTTCATGCTCTCTCATGCAGCACCCACATTTGTTTTCTCTGCTCAATCATTTTTATCTCTATATTTACTTTCATCTTAAAAAACATAGGCACGGCACTGAACGACAGACACACGCTGAGAGTAATCGTTGATGATTTCACCACTGCGTCAACACTCCAACACTGCTTACACACCCAAAGCAGTGACAATGTCTCTGGATGACATCATCTTAGGAGACCACTGTGCATGAAATCCACACCCAAACCAATGTCACGTGTCACATAACTGTATTCTAATGACCCAACACCTCTGTCAGTTCTTACTTTACAGAAAACCCCTCGTGATAGCTGCCAATATTTGCCGTCTGGTTTATCTCTTTAAACTCACTCTGTGTAAGCAAGATTTAACCCCCAACGCTATCTCATTAAAGATCCCCTAAAATCCATACATTATCAATGACTGTGATCAAAAATCCAACAGAAGAGAGACCTAGAAAAAAGCAGGACAGAGCTCAGAACGCAATCACATTTACTCTGTCAACAATCTTGTTGTTGACACTTAGAATGTTTTCAGAATCTACCCCCACCCACTCCATACCATCCCAGAGCCATCGACTCCCACCTAACTCCCCATAAAGCCTCCTGAGGCCTTCCCTTCTTCCCCCCTCTCTGATCAACCTGCGGTCAGAGTGATCCACTTTAGATCTCAGTTATTTTGGGTCACCCTGCTCAAGGCATCCCAGGTTTCTCCTTTCACTTGGGTGGGTTGCCAGGTCCTGGCAGAGGTCTGGTCTCAGTTCACTGCTACACACCTGTCTACACTGGCCCAGGGGCCAACCCTCACCTGCTGACTTCCCAGCCTCCTGCTCACTCCAAGAATTCCTCCTACACAATGACACCTACCAAATAATTTACACCGGGGCCTGACTCCACTCCTGTTTCTGCTACTCCCAGGCTCAGCCCTGATCTGATTTTGTTTTGCTTTGTTTTTTGGTGGAGCACATTTGTTTTGCTTTGTTTTCCCTAGGATATGTGACAAGTGTACTATTATATCTAAAATTTGTATGTCTCCTCTTCTTCTATAATCTAGGCTGGACAAGCTCAGAGCCCTTTGTCATTCTGTTTAAAGATATCCCATGTAGTCATGTGATATAATTAAATTTCTGCATATTTTGCTACGCTAAATTGTATTGAGTTGAATTAACCTAATTAAAGTGAGGTTTATGGAGAGCATACATATAAATGAAATTATATTTATGCATCTATATTTCTATGTGTGTATATAATGAATACAACCAACTTGACAGCTTAGGAATTGGAAGAGCAAAGACGAACCTTTTAGAAAAGGTTAAGGAAGGCTCATTTAGCAGGCAAACCAAGACAAAAGCATAATTATAAACTGGCTGAGAAGTTCTAGAAGGCAAGGCCAATGTGTAAATGAATAAACAGTGGGAGGACAGAAAGCATGGCAATTGCATAAGACAGTAGACAGTACTCAGGCAAGGCCTCTGACTGGTGACTAGGAATTGTAAACTGAGAAATCCAGGAGAATTAGGGAAAGGGCACACGTGAAGGCACAATGACAGAGGACATCTTAAAATTTAAGAAAGACTAAAATCCTCAACCAAAGAAGGGCAGATAAATTGAAGTCTTTTACATGTCTGTTTTTTTTATGTTGTTCCAGGGGAGAAAGAGTTTATTTGGCTTAAAATACCAAGCTATAGCCCATGGCTTCTGGTAAGTCAAGGCAGGGCTTGGTCTTTCCACAGCTGACAATGAAGGTAGACCGCTACAGGTTATGCCCGTATTTTAAAAGGGGCTAAACCCAAACATGCTGAGGAAAAGAAAATTCTTTGTTAATTCTGAAATTTGATATCCTGCCAAATAAACCATGTCAAGATACACGAGTTTTTCTTCAACACCAGAAAGGAAACCAAGCGGGGAGGGGGAGAGGGGACGAAGTGGGGGAAGGAAAAAGGACGTGTGTGATGTGCAACAACAGAACGGAAGCTGGTGGAGAGTTAGAGGTGAGGTTAAAGGAGGGAGCTGGGATGTTGAGGGTCCACTAACAACACGCTTTGCTTAAACACTGCCACATGCAACCTAATGCTTTCTATGCTAACTTAAAAATGAAAACTATAAGAAAAGAAACGCAGGCTTTTTTATCTTTATGTTATTTTTCTGGGTCACCGACCTTGAGCTGCAAAGTGGGCTGTCCATCAACTTCCTCACAAAACAGGCATTTGTCTGGATTCTGGATTCCCATATAAATGGGAATCCCTTTGCCTTGCTCCAGAGACTCCGGATACTTGCATGCGAGGACCGTGATGGTGACTGTACGGATAAGAAGACAACAATTTCCTTCTGAGGCCGGGAAGACAGAGTGCTCTAATTGTTTCGATTTAGCAGAGCAGCGCTTGTCAAGCGAGGCCAGAGGACGCTTGATGAGTGTAACCCCTGCTACCCAGACTAACTAAGTGGTCATCCACCCACTCACCCATCCATCCTGACAGGCAAGCCCTGTCCTAGCTATTGGGGCCTGCACAGAGTTAAGCAGATGGTAGGATTGAGATGTTCACACCTGTGCTTAAACACCTGGAAGCCGTAGCTCCTACCCTATGCCGTATCTCTGGCCCTTGGAGAGCTGTGACCATTAGCCTAAGGGGATGTTGAAATTTATCTTTCTGTATTTCCAGCTCATTTCATCCTCTTAGGATGCCTTCATGTATATAGACATGTATCTTCCCCTTCCATAGGACAGATCTGTTGGTGACTGTGTTACTCTAGTCTGGTCCAAACCTCTCCCTGACAGGAGTAAAATTCTGCCCCTTCCAGGGAAGCCCCATGGAAAGTTAAGTTCGGTTTTGATACATAATTCGACATATTTTGGAGGTACACAAAATATTGGTTTAATGCACGTCTATGCCATACATCAATGAGGAAACCAGAAACTCGGTAATCCTTCATCTCATATATTTAGCATTTATTTCTGGTCAAACACTCAAGAAGCTCTCTTCTGACTACTGTTAACTGTGGTCAACCTGCTATATGATAGGGTACTGACACTTTCTTTAACAGAGACTGTGTAAGGAGCAAAGCAGTGACAGGTGACCACTGACCTGGGGCTATGTTGCTACTCCATGGAACCACCACAAGGCCCTGACCACGAAAGATCCACACCTGCTGCTCCAGGTCAGAAACCCTCCCAGACTGAGGAGTGCTTCTGGCTGTTGGAATGAAAACAAATGACAGGCATGAAGATTAAGTCTCAAGAATAGGAGGAAAATGAACTAAACCCAGGGGCCTTTCTGTAATGAAGGTTTGCATCCAGGGGTTTACATCCCTAAACTGGCAGCCTTGATGTAGCCCATCAACCTGGACTTTCTTTGCAGTAAATCCATGGTAAGCAAAGGCCACTAAGGATTACTGTTCTAAGAGGACAAACAATTAAGACAGTGTGACAAGTAATTCTACACTTCCTATGTGTTGAGACCCAGCTGCTTGGCCTGATGCTGTGAGCCGTAGCTAGAGCAGTGGCTAAGCAATGGTCTCCACCCTGCAGAAAATGAAGGCCTAGTGGCATATGGGCACCTTGCTATGTGCCAAGAGCCATATCTGAGGGATAGGATGAAATTCTGGGGTGCCCAGAGGACATATATGAGGATGCAAATTCTCCAGCGCTCTAATGTCCCTTTCCCAGTATCACCTCCAAATATGTCATTTCCTTGATTGTTTGCCATAGTAAGCTTGTCCTGGTACCTGAGGGAGGAAGAGACATCAGGAGGAAAGATAAGCTTCAGGAGACATTTCCAAGACTTTTCAAAACCCTGAATCCCTGGGCTCTCATTCAGGATAGAACCGAAGTGAATAACCAGACACGATGCTCTAGTCAGAAGAGCTAAGCCACCTCCTGCAACCAAACCTCAAGGCACTGGAGACAGAAGAGCCAGCGAAATTCTCCTCTACCCCCAAATCTCAATAACATTATCTCCCTACAGATCTCAAGGCCATAAATAACATTTGGCCTTAAACATTCCCCCAGTGCCCAATTCCTTGTACATCTTTCCCCCAGAGGCTTTTCCCCTTCACTGCCAACTCTTTCTGCCTAAGGCAAGGGAGAGCTTCACGTTGGGTGGTTTGGCCAGAATCCCAGCAATTCAGAAGAGAAAGACAGAGGTTCACACATAGAGTAGGGCCCAGAGTCATGGTTAGATTTTTTTTTCCCATTCACTAAGCCCTAAGGAACAGAAAGCCTCGGAGTCTAAAGTTTTGTAGGTATGGACTGTACCTGCCAAGAAGATGCTTTATGGAAAGTCCAGGAGACCAAGTCACAGCTGGGACAGCTCCCAGGTGCTGTGATGAGCTTTGACGGAGCCTGTGTCATTTATCTAGGTGAGTGCAGGAGGCTCCAGACTCTTTTGTGGGGTGTGGCAACATGGAAGATACCCAGTTCCTCCTGTCAGAGTCTTGCTCCTGGGAGTCTCAGGTGAAGAAATCACAGAATAATCATGAGTGTGACTTGTCTGAGCTCCTTTAGAAACATGAGGAGCCCAGCCTCATAGGTCAGTCACCAGGAAACAGAGGTCATGACAAACCTTAGATTTCTCAAAAGGGAGTGACTGTAGGATTTTCCCAGAGCTCAGGTGACCTCACCGGTCACTTTGGGTTAGGCTGCAAATTCAAGAAACACAAAAGACAGGGTTGGCTCCTGGAATCCGGTCCTTCAAATTTTTACTTTCTGCCTGGTTCTTTTTCTGGCATTTGAGGAATGTGCTCCTCTGTTACCTTGGAAGACAGTGTAAAAATGAATCGAGAATCACTCTTATCCAAAATCAGATTCGGTGACTGTCATTTCCCAAGTCCCTTCCATTAACGCTTCAGTCAAAATGTCTCTTCCTTGAGATGCTCATCACAAAACAGCATTGTAAAGGTACCATTTGCCCAAATCCCTGAGTGTTCTGTTTCAGTCAGAACCCAATCTGGGAAACAGAACCTACTTTTGGACTTTAAATGGAGAGAGCCAAAGACAAGAAATTGGGCTTACTCCTACAGAAAGGTTCATGGAGGCTAAAGAATAAAAAGAATTGTGGTACTGTATATAGTAACAATGTGGTAATGAAAGGAAAAAAATAACCAGGAACTCAAATGAAGGCTCTGAGGTAATGCCTTGGGAAGTGGGAAACCCTGCACCAAACTGATGCCCTTAAGAAGAGTATGCAAAGAACACACCAATTGGTTGCCCAGTGCCAGATGGTCAGTACTGAGAACAAGCATACAAGCAACATTATATGAATTTAACAGGTTATATTTAGGAATATATATGTACATATAACAACAAATTATGAAAAAAGAGGACAAGAATTTGAAGAAGAGCAGGGAGGGATAGATGGAAAAGTTTGGAGAGAAAAAAGGGAAGGGAGAAATGCTGTAATTTTAATTTCCAAAAACCTAAAAAGAATATGCCATCTTGTGGATGCGCAGTCCATGGAGGTAGAGGGGGGAAGGTCAGCTAGCAGATACTTCTAGGAAAATATTTTCAGGCATTTAAAAGTCTCTGAATATATCTTGAATTCTCCATGGCTAGAAGAAGATTGTAAGATCCTGTGTAGTCTGGTGATGTGTCTCTTTAATTTCAGCCTTTGGCTCCACTTGCTTTTGACTCATCCTCAGCTTCCTAGCCTTTAGGGATACAGCCCTTCCCAAGTGGCCATCCTTGAGTCACTGGTCCAAACTTCAGTGCGGATCTCAAAGGACAGAGACATTAGAGGAAACGGGAGTGTGGAAACCTGGATCTGGTGCTATAAAAACATTTCAGACTGGGGAGGTGATGAGTAGAAAAGAAACAGGTTACCAGTGAGAGTGATCATACAGTGAGAGAGGACACCAAAAGGATGGAGGAGTCAATCTGATACTTTCATAACAACTATTTCTCAGGTGAACTAACTGGGGTCTCTCAAGAACTATGTCAATCCATGTTAAATTAATCTAATATTATGCTAATAGAGTAAAATATTATATTAGCGATGTTAATCTCCTCTGAGGTTGGAACACCCAGTGACATAATCCCTTTTCTCTAGGCTCCTTTCACATGGTTTAATATGCTTTTAGTATGACCACATTGGGAACCAGTCTTCCATAAACACCATGGGGCATACTCAAGCCATATCTAAACCATACCAGGAGTGATGATGATAAAGAGGAGGAGCAGAAAACAACTCTTGAAGAGCAGCAACTGAGAAAGTCATCCAGAATTCTTATCTCAGAAATGAAATGGATAGATATTGTGAATATAAGGTCCCCTAGCATCACTTGAGATGATTACCAATATTAACACTAGCTGTTGGACCATGATCATGTTGCTTAAAAATGAGGCCACCTTAAGAGATGTGGCAGGCTGAGAGGGATCTAGTTATACCTCCCTCAAGCCCTGGTCCTAGTTCTTCTATTCTATAGGTACAGTAGCTATGTCAATATCAAGGGTCCCTCTCCCATCTCTGCGGCTGCAAGTGAGCACAACCTTACGGTCCTGCTCAAAACAGAAGTGTCCTAAGTTATTCTAGAATGTTAGATCACAGATCCTTTCATTGCCAAGTTGTTATCTTTCCCCTGAAACTCAAGCCACATCCTCCCCAATTTCCTCTACCCTGCCTCTCCCTCCCTGCCTCATTACAGAGAACTGATAAGCAAAGTTTACTATGGCCTTGCAGTCTTCCCCCTTGTTGCCCATGGCAACTGTGAGCAAACCCAAGTTAACCTTGAAGTATAATTTTACATTTATCCAGTACCCTCCAGCCTCTGACTAGCTGGCTGGCTAGGTCAGGCTAGGTCACGCAGTAGGTAATCTTCCCTCCCACTCTTGGAAACCTAAAGGACAGAGAAGTTCCCTTTGTGTTATGGAATTGAAGGATCTGCTTCTCCTTTCAGGGACTCCTGATAGTCGCCTATAACAATAGCGCTGTGTATTCCTAGGCATTCAGGGGACTGGAAGAGGATCCCCTTCAGAACCTATGTCAGGCTGTCTTCCCAGACGCAGGTCTTCCTTGGGCCCAAAGGCTCGCTTTCCCACTTTGAACCGTGATGATGTCACTTCTTCATCTCACGAGTGGCTCCTCTCGGCTTTCTTTCTATGAGCTGTTATGATGTCCTTGGTTATTTCTGAGAGCTAAAAAACACAGCAGAATTTTGCTGCTAAAATAATCCAGTTGCCAGTGCTTCCTATTAATGTTTTGGCATCATCTAGAATAGTAACAACAATGGCTTTAAGTGTGCTTGGAGCTGAATCCTGGTAAGTACACACATGGCTAAATGTCTTAGGTATGGAAAATAGTTTCAAAATAATTATTAGTCCAGATCCTAATTTTCAGACTCTAAGAAGCTACTATCCATTGGCTTTTTTCCTTTCCTTTCCTTTTCCTTTTCCTTTTCTTTTTTTTTTTTTGTGTGGAGAGAGAGTTAGATAGAGAGGATAGTAATGAGTCCTACAGACTGATTCACCTTATTAGATTGAGGAAAGATCAAAGCAAACTGGGTAGGGTGAGAGTATTTCCGTATCGTGAGAATCTGTAGATACTTTATAGGTATCATTACATAATCTGCACTCATATAATCAGGTTGACAATCAAAACTAAAACGTCAGGGATCCTGCAACAATAAAGGCCATTTGACCCTTTCCCAACACTTATCAACTATACAGAAGTGCTAGTGGAGCACTAGAGTCTCAAAATCACGTACAGAATTCTCCACTGACACACTCAGAGGACCCAATCCACTGTTGCTTGTAATCTGTCAAGAGCAATCTACAAAAATGCCTAGCATTCTGGTCAGGGGCTGCCACTGTAAAGGATAGAGCCTTTAGGGCAACAGGTGTACACCATGAACGACAGAGACCACTGAGGGGTCACTTGCACTCTAATAGACTTGAGGAAGTGTCATGGAAATTTCTGGGGCAGCAACTGGTGTAGCCCCTGTAGATAAAGCAATAGTAGGGATGTCCATGTTGAAAGGCTTCTGCTCTGTCAAGCAGCCCAACCCTGTGGCCTAAGACCTGCGTCTGTCACATCTTTCTGAAGCTGGTCTCCATGAAACCCGCATTCTATGATGTGAGCCAACACGCTATTTAACTTCATCCCTCCCTTGCATGAAAGTGAAGGGCAAATTTACAAAAGTAACCCCTGAACTACTCAACAAAATAGCAGAAGTAAATAGAAGTATCGAAAGAATTCTTGTCAAAGAATGGAACCATATAGGACCGCCATGAAGATGTTTCTCATAATTCATGGCAGCTAGGGATCATTGTGCAGTTCTGGGCAAGTGGAAAACTAAAGCAACGCAAAGCACTAATTAGAACAGAACATACAACATCACTTAAAAAATAGTTAAATGCCTAACATTTAAAGTTTTTGGATAAAAAGCCAATGGCAGAGAATTCTTAGTCATTGCCCAATGGTCTGCATCCTAAAAACTGCTAATGAAAATCTGAGACATTAGGTGCCATCAAAATGCTCAAATTTCAGAGAAAATGTGGACCAAAGACACCATGAAAGAAAACCAAAAAGACAAGATACTCAGGAAAAATTATTTACAACACACTGAAGAAAAGAAGCAATTCATACCCAAAGATTTTGGTTACTATTTGCTAACTGGTAGGAAAAGTTAGATTTAAAAGCATTTTACCAGATACGAACTACAAATATTCAATAAACAAGTAATTATAATTACCTACAATAGTTATTAGCAATATACAAATCAAAGCAATAAATGAGGTTTCCACTCACCAGGAAGTCACTAATTACAAAAAGAATACTCAATGGTGTGAGGAAACCGAGTCTGTGGCTGTTTCTCCATGTATCGTGTGTGAATCAGCATAGGGAATTTATGGGAGATGAATTACAGAAGGTATTAAAATTTCAGTGCGTGTGCCCTTGCCTTGGTAATTCTGCTAACAAGAACGTATCATTTTGGGGGCTTCCAGCTCCAAGAGCTGGAAAAGCCATACAGAAGAACCTAACACCATCGAAACCTCCTTAAGTTTTAGTGAAAAACTGGAGCTTGCTCTTACAGCACATTTGAAAGCAGGTTCCATGTTTGGAATGCCCACTAGCAATTCCCGATCCAACCCTCTTAGCAAGGATCTTTCCTTCTACTTTCTTGGCTGCCATCATCACTAAAAAAGTGTTCATGCAAGAAACACAGCAGTGGTGTTGATCATCTTCTAGGTACCTGTAAGGACTCTCAGTGCTCTTAATTTTCATGGGAAAATAATTCTATAACACACTTTCCATTATTGCAGCCGTATCACCGGTACACCGGCCCCCACAAGGCTTCAGCGTTTTATTAATATCAAAGTGCTACCTGCACTGGTTAGTTTTAAAACAAATCAGTTACTTGGGAAAAAGGAACCTCGGCTGAGCAATTGGCTCCATCAGACTGGCCTGTGGGTAAGCCCATGGGAACATTTTCTAGATTGATAAGGGAAGGCTCAACCCACTGGGTGCCGTGCCACTCCTGGGTAGGTAGTCCGGGGTCGGAGTTGTATAAGAAAGCAAATTGAACAAGCCGTGGGAAGGAATCTAGTAACGCTTTATTCCTCTATGGTTTCTGCTTCAGTTCCTGCCTCGAGTTCCTGCCCTCATCTAACTACCAGAAAAGGACTCAGATGAAAACTGAGGCTAACAAGAATTTTAGGGTTAAAACGGCCAAGTCAGGATGAGAAACAAAGAGCTCGCAGCTGTGCATGAGACAACCAAACTATAAATAAGAGGAAAGATGGATCTCTTGGCTGCAGTCAGAAGTCCCAGTGGCCCCTGGCTGCTCATTCAGCTAACTGTAACAGAGTAAGTAAAGATGGGTTCTAAGAAAGGCTTCGCTTATTTCAGAAAAAAGACCTCGGACTATCTTGCAGAAAGGTATTAACTAGGAACCACTACAACTACTTCTGTAGCTGGGAGAACAAGAGGGAGTTCAGTATAATTATTGAGACACCTGCAAGGTCAGAAGTAACAAGGCCAGCAAAAGACTCACAAAGCCAAGGTCAGGTACGGACAAAGGCGGGGGTTCAACTACTCCTGTGTAGGCATGCATGATCAACTCCAGGTGGACCAGCAGAGCATGCCTCAAGTGTGTGCATCCTCTATTGGCTCAGCCATGACAGTCCAGGGAACTAATCAATGTCACAGCGATAGCCTCAGCCTATGCCCAGTTTCTGCCATTGACAGACAAAACCCCCAGATAAGAAAGATCAATTTTTTTTTCTTGTCGGGTACCCCTCCTAATACTTGGGTGTTTTGCCTTTCCTTAATTTCTTATTTTTTCCTTACTATCTCTTAATTAAGCTTACTTCTGCTTTGCTTATTCATAGGAGTGCCTCTTGCATCATTGGCATGAACAAATGAACTCAGGGGCTACTTTCCCCAGTCAGTCTTCGGTGACTGAGTGTCTGGTACCCTAGGTCCTTGGGCTAAGCACAAAATACCCTGCAGCAGTTCCTCTGATGTTTTCAATATTTTTTATGTAAATAAAATATTTGGGCTAAAGAATAAAGTAATAAATGGGGCAGTCAGATTGAAACTGAGCTATTCTGTGATGTAGCCCCTGATTGGTAATTTTAATTTTTTCTTGTTTTATATGAAAATAATGGTGGCTTGGGAATCTGAGACTTTCTAGCTCCAATCAAAAGTTATGCATAATACTGACTGCAAAATAAGCATGTTTAATACAGTAAAATCTATTTACATGCCAAACTCATAGAAAACTTTACATTTCAGAGAATTAATTCGTTTTTGGTTGTAGTTTGTTTTTGGTTTTGTTCTGTTGTTGTTTTTTGAGAGAGGGTTTCTCCGTGTAGCTCTGGTTGTCCTGGAACTCATTCTGTGGACCAGGTTGGCCTTCAACTCACAGAAATCTGCTTGTCTCTGCCTCTCAAGAGCTGGGACTAAAGTAATGTACCACCACGCCCATATGAGAATTAATTCTTTAACAGTTACTATCTTTAAAAATATTTTATCCCAAGTCCCCCAAAATAATTGATAAGCCCCAAATTTGTTAACAAATTAACTTTAATCCACAATGAAATTTCCAGGATATTGGCAAAATATAAGAAAAACAAGAATTTAGGCATAGCTTAGTGGTAGAGAGCTTGCCTAGAGGGGATCGCCACACCTAGATTTCTCAGTTCTTATCCCAAAGCACTACCCAGGAACTGAGTTGCACTATTAATCGGTTCTGTTGTCTTACTGCTGATTTAAAAGAGAATCAACATACAGGTTAAAGAAACACTCTCCCATTATTTCTAATGCAAAGATTTGTTTTAACTTAGAAGTAAATGTTGAAAGCTAGCAAGTGTTTTTTTTTTGTGTCGAGTGCAATAGCATTATAATTTTAGTTGTTAATTAATGTAGCATTTTTTCTAGTGAACTTTTTTGTTCATAGGATAAACCTTTTATGACAAGAAATATTTTAATACATTGTTATATTTTAAGAGTTATGGATATTTTGTTCATTTGTTTTCAGATTTTGGAACTTTTTCATTAGCAACCAAAGATGGTATGATACCACATTGCCTGCTAATATCATCATTCTTTTCTGGTTCTAAAATAAAAAGCATAACTATCCTCATGCATCTGATAACTTTTCACCCAGAATAATTTGGTTATGGCAGGAATTAATTGTTCCTCAAAAATTTGGTAAGATCAGTCCATAAAATGTCCCTTCTCCAGTACTTTTGGGGAAAAGAGATCCTAGAATGTTCTTCCGTTTTCCTGCTGTGTTGCCTGGTTTCTTCTATTTAGAATAGGTTTATTCTATTCTATTTAGGAGAATATTTATTTCAGTATAGCTTCTGTTTTCTAATTTCTTTGTTGTTTCTGTGGTATTGCCATTCCTCTAATGTAAAACACAGTGGCTTCTTGATGACACTTATCTTTCCTGCACTGAAGACTGACCCTGATGAGGGTTCCACAAAAGTTTGCAGAAGCAACAAATGATAGGTGTTTTGACCCTCGTTTGCTTAAAAAAATGGCTGAGCCAAGTCATGTTTCTTTCCACTGACTAGACTGGAGGTGTAGCTAAATGGTAGAATAGCTGTGGATCCCACATCAAGACTTGTTCAAAACGCTAGAAAAGTGCCAAATAATGTAAAAGGGAAATGAGAGTGGAGAAAGCAAAAGGAAATTTAAAAATAACGAACATTAACTCTTTTTAGTTTTGTATAACGCTTAAATGAAATGAATACTTTTTCTATGGAAGGATAATGTATCAAATTGTATCAGACTCTTTATGGGCTTTATTCTGTTCCTTAGTTTGTTTTTTAGAGATGGGTTTCTCTGTGTAGCTCTAGCTGCCTCTGTAGACCCTGCTGTCCTGGAATCAGAGATCCACCTGCCTCTGCCTCCTGGGATTAAAGTGTGTCCACCATGGCTGACCGACTTTTGTGGGTTTTACCAAGACATGATTCATCTGCATAGGTGTGGGAAACGTTGCATACTCCAGAAAGTCTGTTAGTCATTATGAAAGGACTTTGGGTGCTGTGTTGGGAGGACAAGCTCCCCTTGCTGAATGAGTCACACATCTCCCTGAGGGGCAGAGCCACCGCTTTACTTGGGGTGCGTCACCTACTCCACACCATTGGTGATCTCACTGCTTTACCTCCCAACGTTCCACTTCAGAAAACAAGGACAGACAAGCCAAAAGCAAGACACCCACCCTTCAGTTCTGCATCTGCTGTTGCATGCCATAACGTGCTCTAGAAATTGCTTTCTTTGACTCTGGCTTGATTTAAATAGGGCTTGCCCACTGCTAATTGTATAAACCTCCAATTGTCAATGATTTCAAAATGCAGAGACTCAACTCTCAATAAGGTCACTTTGGTTTTAGTTTTTATCAGCAGAGGTAAAGGGTCATGATGGAAATCACTGGCTGCAGAACTGGGGAGGCAGTTTAGTTGGTAAAGTGTTGTGCCAGCATGTGGACCTGAGTTCCCATCCTTAGCATCCACATTAAAAAAATTTTTTAGGTCGTGTGGTATGCATCCGTAACCCCAGAAACTCATGGGGCTAAGATAGGAGGATCCCTGGGGCTTGCTGATCAGTTACTGATTGGTGAGCTCTGGGTTCAGGGAGAGACCCTGTCTCTAAAAATAAGGTTGAAAAGTGACGAAGAAAGACACTCGAAAACCTATCACTCTGTCTGTACACAAAGAACATCTGCATTCAAGGAACACAAAAAGAACATGAATAAATGCCATCATGGAGGCTGCAAACACACAAACGTGCAAATGAAATAAAGAAAAAAACAAGATGTAAAAATACAATTTAATAAAGAGAGAGAATTTAGGAAGAAAAGTCAAACCGAAATAAAACTTGAAGTGAAAAATGTACTGAGGCAAATAGAAGCTCACTGGAGACCTCACCAATAGAATGGATCGAGGAGAAAGCACACATTGCTCTATATGCCATGGTTGTGAAGCTTAGTGCTTTTGTGGGACTCCTAACAGTAGGAGTGTGGGGTATCTCTTCTTGGGATCCTTTTCCTTCTCCTGGGTTGCATCATCCAGCCTTGATATGAGGGTGTGTGCCCAGGCTTATTTCATCTTGTTATGCCATGTTTGGATGATATCCCTGGGAGGCCTCTCTTTTCTGAAAAGAAATGGAAGAGAAGTGGATCTGGGGAGGAGGGGAAGTATGTTTGGGAGGAGTTGATGGAGGGGAAACTGCTGCCAGGATGTAATGTATGAGAGAAATAATAAATAAAAATAAAAGCAACAAAAACAAAAATGAATTAAAAAATAATATATTGCTTAAAGACCAACAACAAATATTTCAAGAAAGTAACTAAAGAAACAATCCATTCACAATAGCATAAAAATAATGCCATGGAATAAATCTAATCAAGGAATTAAAGATTTGACAAGAAAAATGTAAAGACGCTGAAGAAAGAAATTGAAGAAGATACCAAAAGATAGACAGCTCTCCATGTTCTGAGTAGTATTAATACTATGAAAACAGCTATTCTACCAAAAAGTATCCACATCAAAATTCCAAAGCAATTCTTCACAGAAATTGAAACATCTGACGTAGAGAATACAAAGAATTTGAAAAGCAAGCATCAAGTAAACAAACAATTAAAAGTGAAGAATGGAACTAGACCAGTGGTTATCAAACTGTGGGTTGTGGCCTCTTGGGGGTTGAATGACCCTTTCACAGAGGACACATAAGATCATCAGAAAACACAGATATTTACATCACATTCATAACAGTAGCAAAAATACAGTTATGTAGTAGTGATGGAAATAATTTTGTGGTCGGGGGTCACCACAACATGAAGACTTGAATTAAAGCATCACAGCATTAGGAAGGTTGAGAACCTCTAAACTAGACAGAGAGCTCTTAAAAGATGAAATAAAAATGACTGAGAAACACTTTTGCAAAATATTCATCATCCTTAGTCACCAGGGAAATGCAAAGCAAAACTCCTTGGAGATTTTACCTTACCCTCGTCCGAATGGCAAAGTTGTTGTTGTTAAAGACAACAAATGCAGGTGAGGACGTGGGGAAATGGGGAACACTTGTTCACTAATACCCAGGAAGACAAGCTTCACATGTTCTTGAGCACATGTAGATACTATCTTTGAGTTTAGATATCTGTGATTAATCTGCATAACCATGGATCTCATGGAGCTATGGAAGAGTCACTGGGAGAGTCTTTAAGAGAGGGTAAAGGGGATGGAGAGATGGCTCAGCAGTTAAGAGCACTTCCAATTCCCAGCAACCACATGGTGGCTCACAACCACCTGTAATGAGATCTGGAGCACTCTTCTGGCCTTCAGGCACACATGCACTCAGAACATTTATATAATGAATAAATAAATCTTTAAAAAAAACAAGAGAGGGAAGACAAGATGCAGGTGGTATAAATATAGTCAATCAGGGAATAATGGGACAAGAAGGATTAAGTGGGGTTGGGGATACAGGTGCAGGGTGGAGAAGGAAGAAGGGAGAAAGGTAACTAACACTAAAGACCTTTGGAAAAGCTGTATTGAAACCTACTACTGTAGAAACATCCTACAATATACTCATATATACATGTAAAAGAGTTTAAGTGAAGTTACTCTGTAACAGGGGTGGGGGGAATGACAATGCCCTTCCTAGACGTCATAGGCTAATAAAGATCCCAGTACCAGGAATGGGCTATGATTGTGGAGCTGTTGATCAGTGAGATAGTGACTCCTGCTCTTGGTTACTATGGTGATTTGAATGAGAAATGTTCCCCATAGGCTTAAGTCTTTCAATACTATGTCCCCGGGAGTAATGAGTCTACTTAGAGATTGTCAATTATCTGCTTTTTCTTCTAACATTCTTACAACAAATTGCTGGTCTTTCCACATTAAACACTGCCAAGATTTGAGCGTTTGTAAGTTAATTCCCAATATAATAGTATTAAGCAGTAGTATCTTTGGGAGCTAATTAGGTGAATGGGATTAGTGTCCTGATAAAGGGGCTTGAAGACGCAGCACAGCGGTTGTCCCTTTTACAAGCATTCAGTGCTATGAAGCCAAGAGTAAGCACTCACCAGACCCCAACTCTGTTGGACTTCCCAGCCTCTAGAGTTATGGGAAATATCTAGTAGGTTTAAATTACTCAGCAGAGGCATTTTTTTTATAGCAGTAAAGGAGTGGTTGCCTTTACTGACTTCCCAGTAATCAGCTCACGTGACAGCTACTCAACGTTGACACTTTGAGCCACCGCATCTTTGTTAGGCATAGTCAAAACAGATCACGTCTGAGAAACAGGGAAGTGTGGATCAGGGAAGAGCACACCTCAGTTTAGCCATTCTCCTGATTGAATTTACAAATGGCAGGCAACTGGACAGGCAAAGTTATCACTAGGAACTGGAAACATTGAGGGCATTCCAGTCCACTGTATTCAAGTATTCAGATCCACAACCCAAGAAAGCTGCTGCCACAAGGTGGCGCTGAACTCCTGCAAGGGAGAAGATGAATGTATGTTTAACACACAGGAGAGAGGTGCGGGGGGGGGGGGGGGTTGTGCTCTGGATAACTGGAGACATTCCCTAGGTCTTTTTATTAACTTCCTAAGAACACAGGCTGCATCTTTTAGGTGCTTATGTTCACATATGTGTAATTATGCCAACATTTTTACTTTTATCGTTGTTTTGTAGATTTCACATCATGCATTCTGATCCCACTTACCTCCCTGTCCCCTTGAATCCACTCTCTGCTCTTGTAACCAACCCAAAACAAAACCAAATAAAAAAAACAAGCAAAACAGAGAACTAAAACAAAAAGAAAAAAGAAAGAAAGAAAAAGAAAGACAAATCATGTTGTGGAAGTTGTAGTGTGGCCCCGTGAGTCACACAATTTATCCTTTAGTCCATACATCTTTACTTGTAAGTGTTCATTGCTGAGTCATTGGCCTGGTTCGAGGCCCCTGATTTCTGCTGCATCTCTGATAATGGGCTCTCACTGGGCCTCCTCCTGAATATCCTGTTATTGTCCTGGGTCATGGATATCCTGCTGTTTTGGACCTATAAGGTTTGTCCCCTTCACATGCTCCAACAGTCCATAAATTTGGTGGATGTTGATGTGGGCCAAGTCTTCTATAGTCTGAATTCAAGTATCTGTAGTTCTTCCTTTGTCTCTCAAGCGCTTATGAAAAGACCGTCCAATGCTGCCTCTCCTTCTCTCCTTTTCAATAGATGGGTTAGGGATTCCCAGAGTAGGATACAGACAATTGATACCTCCTAATAATTAATAATTCCTGAGGGTTGGTAGCTGTTTCCAAAGTCTTCTCTAATGGACACTTGTGTGTGTGTGTATGTGTGTGTTTATGCATGTGAGTGTGTGTGTGACTGTCTGTGTGTTGTGTGTACGTGGTTTAACAGCTGTTCTAGTAACTAGTTGTCTCAAATATTTTACAGTGTTGACCTTTATACCTTTTCAGGTGTAAAAATCCCATTTTTATATAGCATATCCTGGTCATGTGATATATGGATTATAGTCCTTTCCTTTTTGGAAGCGGCTAATAGGATATCATCCACATAAGGAATAATATAAGCCTGAAAGAAAGGCTGCTTCACAGGCTTTAAAGCCTTTCCTACGTAGTATTTATACATAGTAGGGAAGTTTGTCATATCCTGAGGTAATGCAGGCCATTGATATCAGAACTGAGGTTCTTTATGATTGAGTGGAAGAACAGAAAAGGCAAGATGCACCTCATTATCAGGATGAATATGTACAGAATAGAAGCAATTCTTTGAATCCAAAACTCTTAATAGCTAATCTTTACGAAGAGCTGTGGGTGTAAGGAAACCAGACTGTAAGGCTCCTATTTGCCATATGGTGGCATTAACACTATGTAAGTCAATCAACAGTCTCCATTTGCCAGATTTTAATTACAAAAATGGGAGAAGAGGGGGTCCTATGTGTCCATTTGCTAACTGCTGTCCAACTAACTGGTGAAGAGCCTTTGACTTTTCTTTAGAGAGGGACCATTGAGGTGACCACAGAGGCTCACTGGATTTCCTTGTAATTTTTAGAGATAGTATTTTTTTCAGTGACCCCCCCCCATGAAAAACCTAATCTATGTTTACGATTCTGTCCTTGTGGGAATATAGATTTAGGGACCCCCTGCAACTCTTTCTAATCCTTTCCCTTTTGGTTCCCCATTCTGTGAAGACCAGGCAGCAATAAAGGGAGGGATACAGATTTCTGAATTCATCTATTGTAGAAAGTCTCTTCCCCAGAGATTAAATGGACCATGAGTAACAAGTCTGTAAGACTGCCGTTCTGTCTTCTGGACTTCTGTGGTGTCATTCTGTATCACTTTGTTCAGCTTTCCTAGAGCTCATAGCTCCCAACCCTATTGAGGTTGGATTCACCTCCATAACAGGCCGGTGCGGGGGCATTCTTGTAGTTTATGCTCCGAGGGTTAAGAAGGGTTACCTGAGTATAGTTCCCATGAATTCAAGCTGTGTACAATCACAAGGGAAAAACACATGTGACAAAAACATGTTTTTCCTCAGGGGCATATAAAGGATAGTCTAGACATTTAATAGATTAATAACAGCAAGCAATATTGAGTAAAACTCATCTGGGAGGAGCACAAAACCCACTCCAAGAACAACTTTGTGTTTTGAAGAAACTGAGGTCATTAGACTCTTTCTTGTCTTACTGCTTGGCATGTTCTCACAAGCACTCAGAATTGTCCTCACATAACTCCATGTTCTGATATGCCGCCCTGATGAAGATTCCTGGAAAGAGTAGAATTAACTGGTTTTTATGATCTGAATTTGGGATGTCCTCTACAGGTTCATATATTGAGGGCTTAGATACAAGCTTTGAAGAAGTTACTAGGCCCTAATGGCTCTGCTCCAGTGGTCTAATCCCTTGCGAGATTTAGAATACGATACATTATTTGAACATGTTGGAACTATGAGGTAGGTCCTACATAGAGGAAATAGATCACTAAAAAAAACATATTTTGTCCTAGCCACTCCCCTTTCTCTGCTTCTGTAGGTAGTAGTTTTCCTGTCCTGATCACGTGCTCCTCAGCCCGGTAGCTGCTTCCAAATTACCACACAGACACTTAATATTATTTATAAATGCTTGACTAATAATGCAGGCTTGTTACTAGCTAACAGTTACATTTAAATTGACCCATTTCTTTTCATCTATGTATTGCCACGTGGTTTGTGGTTTTTCCTGTCCTTCAGCATGTCTTGCTTCCAGGGTGGCTAGTTGGCGTCCCTCTGACTCCACCCTTCTCCTTGTTCTCAGTTTGGCTTTCCTGCCTAACTACCTGCCTTGCTACTGGCCTGTCAGTTTTTAAATTAACCAATGAGAGTAATGAAGAGTCCAAACATACAGAAATGTAGGTTCCAAAAACAGAAATGCGGAAATATAGAAATATAAAGTTGTAAACCCAAACACATTTTGGTAAAAATAAATAAATAAAGCCGTCAGCCAGTGTTCACCTTTAACAAACACTTTCTTGCCTTTAGAGTAGACACCCTGGCAGCCACTGTGTACAGAGATGAACTTTTAGCAATTGTCTCCTGCCTCCCAGCTTCCCAGCTAGGCAGGTACTGGGGACAAAGGTTAGCTTCTAACCATTGCCTCTGTGAGACCCTCTGCTTGTATTCCCTTAATTTTCAGCTGTCTCCCTACACCCTATGTGCCTCTACTCTCTGCCTTGCATTCTGTCAGGGAAAATGAAAGCAGCTGTGTCAGTCACAGGCATTTGCAAACATCCTAAGTTAACATCCTATAACCAAAAGTTGTAAAACTTAAAACGTAATGTGACTTTAAGCCTGATCTCAAGGTTGTAAAAGCTCTTTGATCCACACCTGGTGCTTGGTTTTACTGTAAAACGAGGCCCCGAACCAACCCCCATTGCCACAGGTATACAAGCCCATCTGGCTGCAATCACAGCTAGCACTTTAACAGCTACAACTTTGTGTGCCTCATGGTGATCTTTTTTCTTTTTCTGGACTAAAGTTTGCTTCTGGTTTAATAGACTTTGGTGGTCTGTCCCTCATTACTGGGCGACGATGCTTGGACCCAACAGTAATACACATTCACAGTGTACAGAGGATTATCCCACAACAGCTTCCTGTCCGTTTAGTGAGTATTCCCATGACTGTGAGGCTCAGCTTCACCAGACCCCTGGATCGGCAGTGAAATCTCGGAAACTATAAGTTAAATTAAATTTTACTCCTTTAAATCACATCAGGATTCTGTTACAGTTAGAAAAAGTTAACAAAAAATTCCAGCTGACCTAATAGAAATATATCCACACCTAGAAATATATCCAAAGAAAAGAGTATTAGTCTGTCAAAGAAATAGTCCTCAGATTCATTGCAAAAAAAATTTATAACAGCTGGAATAACTCCAAGTGTCATAGTCGACTTCCTGTGGCCTGCTTATCAAGATGTGGACAGCACCATGTCTACCTGCATGCCACTATATTGCATCATGAACCATGCATTTGGAGGGATTTGGGTTTAGTACTGTGGGTTTGAAAGGCAGTGGAATGCTTTCAGTACTGCTTCAAGGACCATACTAGTTGGCGTGTGGAAGACAGTGGTGCTAAGAGTTATTTGAACTATGAGGGGGCTCACTCAAGAGGTTTCAGAGGAGAAGAATTTTAGTATGTTGCCTACAAATAATTCTTGTGGTATGTTAGTGTAGAAAGTGGCTGCTTTTTGCTTTTTGTCCAAAGAGTCTGCCTGAGGCTAAAGTGAAGAATATTGAATTAATTCCTTGGCAGAGGAAATCTCAAAATAGCCTAGTATAGGCTCTGTCGTGTGGTTCTTAGTGGTAACTCTAATGATGATATATAATGAACTTTCCCTCCTTCCCCCTAATCCTTCTATAATCCCTCCTCGCCCTCTTTCAAATTCACATCTTGTTTTTGTTAATTGTTTTTACATACATTTAGGTGTTATGTTTATATTCTAAATACAACCTGATCAGTCTGTATAATGTTACTTGTAGTTTGCCTAAGGCTGCTGAACAAGAGTGCAGCTCCTCTCCATGGGGCCTCTTGGCTTTCTTTGTGGGACTGCAGCTGGATGCCAACAGTAAGCATTCCAGACACGTGGAAGAAGAGTAGAAGCTATCCATCCGTTGAGAATGGGGCCCATTTTGCCATAGCCTCTTGATCAGTCCCAGAGTCTATACTGATACAATAGGAGGGCACACTGAACATCTTTCAGAAGAAGTGTCAAGGAATTTGCATTTATTTTTATTCTATTGTAGTCTTTTGGGTACAAATTATATTCTCTCCTATGAAAATGCCTTCTTTCCTCCATGCTGCCTCCCCAAATCCCATTCAATAATGAAAATGTTTGCAAAATGCATATACAATAGTGTGTCAAGTCCGCTTTTGTGACTTTGTTCCTTTCAGCCTAAGCAAGTACAATTACTGGAAGCAGTTTTACATTATTACTCTATGACCAGTTTGATTGGGGAAAACAATACACATTTACATTTCTTTTCAAGATAGCGTTGAGTCGCTTGTGAACCTTCTGTGCCCAGGCACCAACCTTTCTTGGAGGACATGTTCTTACATCTTCCTGGGGCCTTACAGTTCTGCTAAATGTCGCACCACTTTGTAACACATTGCTTTTTCTTTAGCTTTCTGTAGTCCTTTCCTCACTCTTCCGCCATTCCTACCCGCTTTACTGTGGTCTTCTTATCTTCTACCTGCAATGCAGAACCAAAGCCAATATTTATTCATCAGCTACTGTGGCATTCTGTCCTAGTGCCAAATTCTTTTCTGGCTTCTGGGACAAACTAGCCCAAAGATTCGTACCTTATTCCATGCATAATTCTGTGACTGAGGCAGAATTTAAGGCTCACCTGAGCTGGTTTATTAGGTTCCATGCAGCTCACCAGGATGACTGGGCTGGTTAGTTGATGCTGATAAGAATCAGACATCGGGGACTGTCAATAATGTGGGTCTTGACATGCAGCGAGGCAACTTTAGACTTCCTACACCCACACGACTGTGTTATAAGAAGTATGCCAAGGGAATAGAAGCAAAAGACACCATTTTTATTGCTGGAAAGAGGTTGGAAATGGGTCCGATATTTCCACTGCTTGTTATTGGTAATCAGCAATCACAGAGCCAGAGGAGGGGATCTCACACAACAAGCAGAAAAACATCAAGGACTTTACAATCATCTTCAAGGTGACAAGTCAATGAAACAATGAGATGATAATTATAACCACAACATCATATCTATCCACTCCCATTCTATGACTCCCAGTGAAGCAATAGTCTCTGGGATTATTGCATCCAAAGATACTCCAGAGCTTCCAGCATCTTCTCAGAGCTACCGAAAAGCACATCTGTGACCCAGGTATGTAGTCCTGGCATATCCTCTGGGCTGTGGGACCTGTGACTTAGTTCTTACCAGCTCTGACCCAAACCTACATCTTATTATTTCTTAGCTGTAGGCTTGTATCACTAGGAAAACAGAATGGCACTTAGTAAGTTGGCCTGGCTTTTTTCACTTGTGGCTCTTCTATCCTTTCAATCCTTAACTTTAACTTGTATGCTAAGCAACTTGCTCAAGGTGCAAAAGGAGATGTTTTACCCAGCAGTACTTGTTCCTCAAATTGATAGTATCTTAGAAGTCTGGGCAGAGGTAGGGAATGGAGTTTGAGGTGTAATCCCTGGGTGCACTGTGGCAGAGTGTTGTTGATATCACTTGGTCCTCTCCTAGTGATGTGAATGGATTCTAAAGGTAAACAGCAAATTTGTCTCAGGAGTCACCTCTTTTGGGCTTTTTTTTTTTTCTGTATGGGCAGTGGTCCCTGATAGCAAATATAGCATTTCCTTAAATGAATGGACATGTAGTAGATACCAACTGATATGAATTCTGTCAGCCGTGTGGCCAATGATGTCTGTATATTTATCAGTTTACTGTTATTATAAAGAACCACTAAGGCTATATAACTTATAAGGACATCAGGATTATTTGGCTCATGGTTTTGGATGCTGAAGCCCAAGCAGTGTGATGCCTACCACTTACTGTAAGGGCTCTTCCAGTTGCATAACCTTAGTTCTTGATGCCTGGGAGAGGGATCGGTCATGGCAGGACAGAGGCACCAGAAATGACTGCAGCTGGGCCCTTCCTGATGAAGGCCTTACCTGCTCACATCACTACACTGGGAACAAATTTCCAACTCTTGAAATCCAGAGAGTTGGACCACATCCAATCCACAGCAGTCTGACCATCCTCTGATGTCCTCAATCCTCAAAAGATACTGAATTACCCTGTTTGCAAAATTGAAGTAAAAATTGACTCAAGCCCCTATCTCTGTTTCTGACATTTCACAGATGGCTCTTATTGGGGGTGGGTCCCTGATTTCTTATAATTGCTGATCTTGTTCTCAAGGTGCACCAATTGAAATTGTTTTTCTCTTTGGTGCTAAATTGATTCAAACCTGGATCATCTCCACCACAAATAAAATGAAATGAGCTCTCTCACAAATCAGATGTATGAGCCCAATACTTCTCCAACCTCTGTTGAGTCTGCCTTCCCCTGAGTTTCTTTGGGTGATTCTATGTCAGCCATAATGGATAAAATGCCTCATAGCACGGTGTACCTCAAGATGCAAGTGTGATAGGGATCAGCCAGGCTTCCTGTTAAAAATCCAAGCTCTGATTCTGATTGGGCCACAGGTTCTACGTTTCTGATGATCCGTGGACCATCCTAGTATTGTAGATTCACTGAGTATGCTAGGAGCTAGCAGGCACAGGCTGCCAGTGGCTCACCCTGAATGTCGGACACACTCTTAGCAAGCCTTAGTCAGTGGTGGTGCCCCTCCGAGCCTTCCTACACATCTAATCTCAGCCCCCTGTCCTCCTTATCTTTGTATGTCTCTTAGTTTCTCTATGTTTGTACCACTTGCTCCTTCATCGTTTGACGGATCAGTCTTATCCTGTCCCCAAGCTCACCCCACTGCACTTTAAGACATTCTTCTAATCCCTGGATGTCTATCAAAAGGGTAATTCCAGGGTAGTACTTCTAAACCATAGTGTCCTAAACCTTCCTATTTCTCATTGACATTTGGAGATTTCTTTTTCAGGGTACCTTTAAGCCAAAAGAGATATTTGGTGATTCTGCTTACTAAGAGTTGAATTGAAACAAACTAGTAGTATGTCTTGCCTGGGTCTGTATTCCTATATTTCACTCAAGAACTCTACCTCAGAGCCTCCATTTGAATGTGCTGAGGGGCCCTACAGCTCTCTACTTAAAGGGCTATGCTTCTAAGCTAATGGTTGATAGAAATGTGTTGGTCAACCCTTCCCTTCAGCAAGGTAAGAAAACACTACCAGGTATGTCCAGGTTTTTGACAATATAACATAGCATTGTCATTTATGAAGTTCATGCTTGAGAACCATGAAATTGATTGAATTTTTTAAAAAAGACCCATAGTTTTGTAAGTTTATGATTTGTGTTGGACTGCACAGTTGTCCTCAGTCGCATGTATACCCTTGCTGCAGGCTGGACATGCCTGGGACTAAGCTGGTGCTTGTATCTGTTCCAAAATGAGACTGAATGCCATAGGAGAGGAGATTTCCGGGTTGTCTGTCCCACTACCCATAGGAATCTGGTGCAAACTGGCCATAACACTGCTCTACTCAAAGTCAGTGGGATTTCCAAGGAGTTTGGCAGTTAGATGGAATAAGTAATAAAGTGACTCATCTCTTATCAGAAGCTCTGTCTAGGTGGAGAGCTGAGAAATTATCTGAAAGCTAGGTCATCCAGAAGCCCAACTGGCTTCCGGTTAGGAGCCCAACCCCGCATCACCCTGAGTCTTGGTTCTGCCTCTCCGAGCGCTTTTGAAACTTCTCACTGTCAGAGCAGTTGTGTCCAGCTTCTGAGATGGAACCAGAGATCTAGAACTTTGAAAGCTCCTCATTGCTACCAAGATCCTGCCAGAGCTGAACGTATGGCCCATGGGTCTACTGCACCTCAATTCCTTGGGAACTTCTCAGTACCGCAGCTTTGGCCCCCCACTTCACACATACTAAACCAGACCCTGTATTTTAACAAGGATGCTAGTTAATTAATATGCACTTTAATGTTTGGGAGGATCCCCTGTCCTAGATTGGATCACAGAATGTCATTCTTCCCAACATGTCGCGCGCGCGCGCGCGTGTGTGTGTGTGTGTGTGTGTGTGTGTGTGCGCGCGCATGTGTGTGTGAATGTGTGTGTGTATCTGTTGGGGGGTGTTTCTGTGACCACCACAGTCAGCAGAGTAAGGCAAGCGTGAGGCAAGAAGGAAGTCCAGTTCACCACAACTTAGTAGCCAGTGTTGGTACTTCCAGAGTCGGACACCAGGCGGTTTATTTTAGGCATATTTAAGTTCAATACAATTTGGAAAAAAGTTCCCCTGTTGTAACATAATCCCTTGTGCACTACAAAGCTTAAGATAAAACTACATCGAAATTTTTTTCAAAGTACATGCCACCACTTACACTAAGTAGGGCTTTGTAGTTAGACTACATGTTCATCTTAAAGACTGAGGGGAGGATCTTGTACGGACTTGGTCATACAGATAGCACAAAGGTCACTAGGCTAGTAATCACCTTCAGTCCTGTTTATTAGGGCCTGGGAGGTCAGGTGTGGCCTGGCCCTATAGATAGCATGGAGGTCACCTAGGCTACTAGCCACCTCCATTCCCAGCCTCTGGGAGAAAATAGGTTATATATTTCTTCCTTTGAAGAGACTACTCTGCATGTTTAACATTCCTGCTTGGCCTAGGGCTTATCTGTGAGCTTAACTGTGTCCCCAGTAGTCACCAACATCCTTGGGAGTCCTTAAGAGGCCAGGGAACTTTGATAGCTTGTGTAAACATTTATATATGGTAGCCAAAAGGAGTTGCTGTATTGTCAAAAAAGCATTAAGGACCTGGATTTGAATGTCTCAGCCATGTGATCCTAACTCAAAAACTAGAGACAATTCTCAATTCCAGTTCCTTTACCTATAAAAGTGTAGTAAAAGCTCTTCATGTTCTTAGCAGTCTCATGATGAGAATTTGTTGGCTCACACATGCCAAAGATTTAAAAAAATTTTTTAATTTATTTTTATAATAAGATATAATAAAATAAACAAAAATGAGTTTGACAAAACAAACAAGCAGAAGTAAAAGAGCCCAGGAGAAGGCTCAAGAGTCAGAGACCCTCTTGTTCAAACACTCAGGAATCCCATAAAACACTGAACTGGAAGCCATAATATATATGCAGATGACCTGGCACAGACCCATAAAGGCCCTTTGCATGCTGACTCAGTCTCTGCGAGTTCATATGAACTTTGATCATGTTGATTTAGAAGGTATTGTTTTCTTGGTGTTCTCCATACCTCTGGTTCTGACAATCTTTCTGCCTCCTCTTTTGTGGGATTCACTGAGCCCCGATAGAAGGGATTTGATAGAGACATCCAGTTTGGGGCTAGATGTTCCAAAGTCTCTCACTTCCTGCATCATAATGTCTGGGTGGGGGTCTCTGTATTTGTTCCCATCTGCTGCAGGAGAAAGCTTCTTTGATGATGGCTGACCAAGGCACTAATCTGAGTATAGCAGAATATCATTAGGAGTCATTTCACTATTCCTTCCTTCCTTCCTTCCTTCCTTCTTTTCTCTTTTTAAAAAAATTGGTGGTACAAACTTTGTGCTACCTTTGGCCTAGCATATCTTGCAGGCAGGACACCATTGTAGATCAAAGGGCTTGGAGTTTACATTTATTTTTTTTTTGGTAGCATGCAGAGTACCTTCCTGTACCAAAGATGCTGGACTGTAAGGGTGAAGGCTCTACATAGGTACCAGCTCAATTTTTTCCATGTTCAATGAGTTGTATAGGTGTCTTCAGCAATGGGGCCTTGCTGTCACTGTGTAGAGAGCAACCTATAGTATATAGTATATTGACAACTTGGGTTGTTTGGGGATTCCCATGGGACCCCTTTGGCCAACGACTTGCAGAGGTAACCAAATCCTAGTACTAGAAGCATCATTTGGTGACAAGAGATGGCCAGCTGGGACTCTCTCTCCCCCATATTTGGCAATTTCATTCAGATCATCTTGATACATGTATATATTGTAGGAAGCTTCTACTGTCTTAGGTTCCCATATTGCCCCTCAAATGGCCTGTCATTTTAGCTGTGTTTCCATACTCCCTCCTTCCCACCTCTTCCCCTCCCACTCTGTTCCAGCCCCACCACCATCCATCCATCCATAACTATCTATTCTATTTCCTTTTCCTAATGAGTTCTATCTGTACCCCACAATCCTTTATTCTATACTTAACCTCTGGTTCTACAGATTGTAGCTTGGTTGTCAGTGACTTAACAGCTAATATTCAGAGATAAGCAAATATGTGGCATGTTTTTCATATTTGTCTTTCTGGGTCTGGGTTACCTCATTCTACTTCTATCCATTTGCCTGAAATTTCCTGATTTACATTTTTTAAAATGTCCTAGTAATGCTCCATTGTATAAATGGAACATTTTCTTTATCCATTCATCTGTTGAAGAACATCAAAACTGTTTCCAATTTCTGGGTATTATGAATAGAGCAGCACTGAACATGGTTGAGCAAATGTCTCTGGGGTAGGATGGAGCATCTTTTTGGTATATACCCATGAACAGAATAGTTGGGTCTTGAGGTAGATCTATTTGGATTCTTTTACACGCATCCAGTTTGACCAACACCATTTGTTGAAGATGCCCCTTTTCCAAAATGTGTTTCTGGGTTCTTCAAAAAAAAATCAGGTTTCTATAGGTGTGCGGATTTATATCTGTGTTTTTAATGCAATTCTATTGATGAACACATCTGTTTTGTGCCAATACCATGCTGTTTTCTTTTTAATCACTATAACCCTGTAAAACAACTTGAAATTGGGGGTGGTGACACCTCCAGCAGTTCTGTTATTATTCAGGATTGCCAAAGTTGTTGTTGTTGTTGTTAAACTACAATATACTATTTAGCTCTAAAGAAGTGAGATTTGGACCCTACAACAGGAGTGTGATCGTGAGTCTGATCTATTCCGGGACACTCACCAGTAGTTGGGTCTTTTAGAGCCTTGCTGCCTTCCCAGTGTGACCTCTGATCTACCACCACCACCATCAGCAGCAGCATTATGAAGATATTAAAAATATAGGATTTCAGGACTCTCCAGGTCACTGACTCAGAACTGCATGGTTCCTAGAAAGTAAACTTATATGGAAAATACAATATACCAAATGCCTGAAAGTATATGTTTATTTAAAAGAAAACCCAGAATTACTTTTGTAAGTAAAATTAAACTAGAATTACCCTATGAATGGGAATAAAGCTGGTGTCGTGGCATTAAGGCAGCATTTCAAAGTGGAGTCGGGGCTATGTCCTTCAGGTATCAAAGATGTGAGGAGGCTTTCGAGGGTTGAAAGTTTCCTTAGTCAAAATTCTCCTGTGCATGCTGGCTTTGCCTTCCCTTCCCTCTCCCACTGTGTTCACTCTCTGCTCAGGCTATGGCGTCCTCACCCAGCTGCTCAGATGTGAAAATGTCCCCCACGTGCCACAAAGACCAGGATGAACCCCATACAGAGACAAAAGGTAAGAAACCCATTCCTGGTCTCAAAATGGGGTCTCCAAACACAGGGACTGTGCTTAAACCCTTCCACAGAAGCCATGCTTTCTCTGACCAGCCTACAAGACATCTGAGCGGCAGGAATTCCTACAGGACACTGATGGAGATAGACATGTTAGAGTTCAGGATCTCAGGCATATCATTAGCAAACACAGGATTTTTGTTATTATTTTTACATTGTATTTAATTACTGGACAGGAGGACAGGTGCCATGGTGCAAGGGTGGAGGTTGGAGGACAACTTTTGGGACTCAGTTCTCTCCTACTACAAAACCCAGGGATCAATTCAGGTCACCAGACATGGCAGCAAGTGCCTTTACCCACTGAGACACCTTGCTGGTCCTTCAAATCAAGTTTTGATACATACGTTCAGATGAATTTTGAAGCACTGCTTTTCCAGTAGATCGTTTGGCCGCCTCCAGATTTTCATCTTTAAAAACAAATGAACAAACACAGGCATCAGACAAGAGGGATCTGGCTGGCTAGGTCAATAAATTATAAATGTTCCTGTGATTTAGAAAATTATTTTTAAATCTTTATTTTTAAATTTATTATATGTATGGGTGTTTTGCCTGCAAATACATCAGTGCACCATGGGCATGCAATGTCTGTGCAGGCCATAAGAGGGCAATCAATCCCCCTGGGACTGGCCTTACCAACAGTAATTGAGCCTACTCGTGGGTGCTGAGAATTGAACTCAGATCCTCTGGAAGAGAAACCAACACTTTCTCCAGCACCCAATTTTTGTGATTCTTATTAAAATATTTTGAGAAAATATATCTGCAAATTCATGCTATAAAATAATCTTACTTCATGTTGTTGAATCCGGAACCTCAAAAAGTTAATGGATGTAGAATTTCTTTAAAAAGCATTTGCATGCCTTCAGCATATGTGCTTATAAGTGATGTAGAAACTGTAGACGTTAGGAATGAAATCATCCCAGAGTCCAATGAAATATGATCTCCCAGCTCATGGAATTGACGTGCTAATCTCTTGTCTTTGTTTCAACAGCAAAATGCCCTCTACTGTCAGATCCCAACCCTGTTGCTACGATTTCCAACCATGCAGGTGATTTTCCAAGGGATCTTGGGGTGACAGGGTGGGGTGGTCGGCTCTTCGGCATCCTCAACAAAGGAAGCAACTCTTTCTGATGACATCTAAGTCATATGCAGTGTGGCACGTTTCCTTTCGTTTATGACTTCACACTCTTTAGCTTTTCAGATAAAATAAACTCTGAAAATCAACACACAACTCGGTGCCCCAGTGAATGGTTAGATTTCAATGAAGAAGTCCAAACCGCATGGCAGGCTGAGCACAAATCGCAGGGTAGGCAAGGTATGGGCAGAAGACAATTGGGAGGAGAGTCCAAATTGGGGGTGCCAGTTGAAGGCATCGTGTTTGTGAGGCAAGGGAAAAGCCCAGGTGTGTGTGACTGTATGCATATAATATACAATCATAGAGCACAACTGATGACCTATTACACTACCATCTGCTAAGTAGATTCCATCATCAGCCCTGTATTGGGCTCAAACTCATCTATCACGTAAAATCTGACCTCTGTCACTCATGGACAACTCATCCACTCCAATAGAGATGGCAACATGAACAAGTTCTCTGTCCGTAGTAAATCCATATTCAGACAAATCCCCAGCCCCAGCGGCAGCTTGTCCCTGCACACATAGAGAGTCTCAATAAATGCAGGTATCTCCCTCTGGCAACCTCCCATTGCCATGCCCTTTCTGACATGGAGTTGCTGCTTCTGGCTGCCTGCTGCCCTACCCTCTCACCCCTATCCTTCTATTGTCCTCACCACTTGAAAGGACAGAAATCCATGGCATTAGGGCACAGCTGAGGGCACAGGCCCAGCAGGGAGAGGATTCAGACAAGCAAATTCTCAATACCATGACTACTTGGAATGAGGAGCCCTTACAGTGCCCTCACTCTTCATACCAACCCCGTGAGAGTTACCTTGTCTAATTCCTATTTTTTATTGGTCTGCAAAGTAATATTTGGAGAAATTTAGTAACTTATCTTGTGAACGATTGAAGAGAGGTGATTGTTTCTGAGTCAGCATGGTCTCACTGCCCCAAAGGGTCCAAAGTTCCTGTATCAGTGAGTTGGGGTAAAAAAAAAATAACAAGAGTTCTGTTGTAATAAGGGACGTGGCGGGGCTGCGTCCCCAATACCCCAGCCGCATGCCCGGCTAGCTTATGCCCCGAAATAATTACACGAACACTGTATTCTTTTAATCACTGCTTGGCCCATTCTCTTCTAGGCTAATTCTCACATATTAATTTAGCCCATTTCTAATCATCTGTGTATGGCACCCCAAGGTGCGCTTACCAGGAAGATTCTAGCCTATGTCCATCCTGGGTCGGAGCTTCATCCCGGGAGCGGGGCATGGCGTCTCTTTCAGGCGTCTGCTCCCGAGAGGAGAGCTGTCGAGACTGAGCTCACTTCCTCTTCCTCCCAGCGTTCTGTTCTGTTTACTCCTCCCACCTATCCTCTAACCAATAAAATGGGCCAAGGCAGTTCCTTTATTAGCCAATGACCTTCCTCCATCACAAGAGGACTATATAGTGTCTGAGCCTGAAGCCTGAAGCAAAGATTTATAGCTGGACTCAGATTGGTTCATTATTTGTAACCTCTGTTCCTCTTTTGTTTTTCAGGTCCAAGTATTAAGCCATCTTCCCCATATAAACATTTTATTCGCGACCCAAACCATCAGATTCTTGTCCTGGAAGGCGGCACCCTTGTGGCGGTTCCAGACAAGTGCGGCAGACGTGGAGGTGACCCTCAAATTTTTTCTACCCAATAGAGATGATATGTGCTCCCCTACAGCCTGCGAATCTGGGCCCTGCCCCACTCCAGGGGGATTGCTCAGCTCCTCCTCCTTTTATTTTGTTTTTTGTTTTTTTGAGACAGGGTTTCTCTGTGTAGTCCTGGCTGTCCTGGAACTCACTCTGTAGACCAGGCTGCCCTGACACTCACAGAGATCTTCCTGTCTCTGCATCCAGAAATGCTGGGATTAAAGATGTGCTCTATCACTGCCTGGCTTCCTTCCCTTCTTAAAAGGAGGAAGAGGGGGGTGAGTTTGGAACCAGGGATGAGCATGAATGAATGAGTGAGGTGATAGAGGGAACCAAAAGGTGTCCCCCACCCAAAATAAGTCTCTGCAGACAGGTGGGAGGTTCAAAACCAGAGAGGGGGAGATTCTGAGAAACAAACTGTTCTAGGTTTCTGAATCAATGTGTGAGGATTTACCAAGCTTGTTATTCCTAAAACTTTAACAGGAAAAAAAAAAAAAGGAAAAGGAAGGGGGAAAAAGACAAGGTTGTTTTTTTTTTTTTGTTTTTGTTTTTTTTTTTTTTTTTTTTGTTTTTTGAGACAGGGTTTCTCTGTGGTTTTGGAGCCTGTCCTGGAACTAGCTCTTGTAGACCAGGCTGGTCTCGAACTCACAGAGATCCGCCTGCCTCTGCCTCCCGAGTGCTGGGATTAAAGGCGTGCGCCACCACCGCCCGGCAAGACAAGGTTTTTATTCCAGCGCTGACCCAGTTTTCTTTTCCTAGAGATCTTTTATGTGTCAGCCTTACCCATGAGAACACTCAGGAGTGCAAAGGCAAATCGGATTTCTTTGGCCGTATGTAAGGGAAAACGCTTCCTCTGCTGCAAAAAATCAAAGTGTCCCTCATTAGAATTAAAGGTAAGAGCTAAGAAGATCTCCCCCATCCTACCACCCAGGGAAGTAGAAATCCTTATTGCTATGATCACCCTGAAATTGCTTCTTTCTCCACAAAAGTAGCCTGGTCTTGTGTTAGCCACTTCTCAGTCACAGTAACAAGTACCTAAGAGTTTGGTTCACATCTTGGCTCATTGACCCTGGTGCTCCGGGGCCTTTGGTATACCACAGCGGAAGTGCACAGGAGTGGGGGCTGCAGACTGCTCATTTAATGGTTAGGATGCAAAAGAGGAAGAAGGGGTCGAGGTCCCACCATTCCCTTTGAGGGCACACTGCCCAACGACTAAGCCCCTCTTAATGTAGTCATTGCCTCCCAATAGCTCCAAGATGAGGATCAAGGCTTTGACATGTCGGCCTTTGGGGGTACATTCTAGATCCAAACTGTAGCAGCTACTAATGAATTCTCCTTTGTATTTCCAAAAGAAAATGAGAGATTTGACGAACCTGAGCTCTAAGAAGATCCTGCCCTTCACCTTCCTGAAGGAAAAGGCTGGCTCCTTCTACACCCTGGAGTCAGCTGCTAATCGGGGGTACTTTATCTGCACCTGCAGTACACCCCGGCAACCTGTAGGGGTGACGAAGGAGCTGGGCAAACAGAAAAACACCCACTTTGAATTTATAAGTGCCAATGTGGATGTCAGGGAGTTTGAAGACTGAAAAACACAATAGGACAACGGCCAGATCAGCTCTGACAGCAGAATTTGGTTTCAGCCTGACACAAATCAACAAATAGGAATAAATAATTCTCCTTATAAATGCTACCTTCATTGAAGGGCATCTAGGTTCTTTCCAGGTTCTGGCTATTACAAACAATGCTGCTATGAACATAGTTGAGCATATACTTTTGTTGTATGATAGGGCCTCTCTTGGGTATATAATAAATAAATAAATTAAAAAAAAATAAATGCTACCTTCAATCAGCAAGCCCGGGGATTTGATTTTTATTGTGTGTGTCATTTATTTCTTTAAAGTGTTTGTAGTTAATTTGGAAATGTCTAGGTTGAAATAACTTTATAGAGAAAAACACTCACAAACCTCAAATTTCCTATTTTCTGAAACGTATTTGGCCGCCTCTGGATGAGTCTATACTCCATGACATAGCCAGCATGGCGGTGAGTTATTTCTCCCAGGAGATGGCTGGAGTGATGATGCAGGCTTTCGGATTAGTCACACAGAATGTGGGCGTTAGGTGGACGCTAGAGAAACTCACCAAGGTGCAAGTGCAAACACAAAGGTTTCTGGGGAGCCCCAGGGCTTTGGAGCATGGCAAGGCTCTTCTGATGAGTCTTCCCAGGGAGAAGGGGGAACATCAAGTATGAAAAGACGGGAAGAGGAGAAGACCAAAGGGTCTGGAGTAGGTGGCAGGCAGAGCCGGAATCAGGGAGACCTGAGGGCAAGCAGCAGGGCCCTTGTCCCTCAGTGGGGCATTCCAGTCAGTCAGATGAATCTAGCTCCAGTCCTCTGCAGGATCACAAGCAGGGAAAACAATCAGACTGGGAACTTGAAGCAGGGGCTCAGAGATGGAGAGGAGAAGGCTGTGTGCATTTAACTTTGAGGGATGCGTGTAATATATTTAATACTTTGGTGTAGAAGATTCCTGGCTATTCAGAAGCTTTCGTCTGCTACTAGGACCAGTCTGAAGAAGATCGCATGTCCCTCTGTTACCTGCCATTCTGTATCTGAAAGACAGACCCTATGTGTGTTACCTAAAAGTCAATTATTTACCCAGTCTCTGGCTGTGCCTTTATCAATTAGTGAGCAATAGCAATCACCATCGAGTTGAAAATATTGATGCTTATATTAGCTTAGTTACTCTTGACTCATTCACTGGCTTAGAGTTTAAAACGTCCAAGTTTAACACCAAAATGAAAGCAAACAGCCCTTGATGAAAACCAAGATTTAACATTTCAATGAAAAGAATAATAACAAACTAAACATTCCATTTTGTATTATTATGAATACAGTATAATATTTAAATGGAAAATTCCAGAAATAGATAACTCATGCATTTCTTTGTATACAGTGATGAAATCTCACATCCCCTAACTTAGGAATCATTCCAGTGTATCTGTGCTGTATATGCTTTGCTTACTTATTAGTTGTCTCAATTGTTGGTTCTATTCTCATGGTACCCAGGGCTTGTGTTCAACTAGCCCCTTACTGAACTTCATAACAGCCCCACAGTCCTAGAGTCCTCAGTGATGCTGTGCCTCTCAGGAATCAGTCAACACCCAAGAAAGCTATAACGTGCTTCCTTTGCATTTTCTATGTTGTAGGAAAGGAGGGTGGCTTAGATGCTGAAGTTGCTGAAATACATGACAGGTTATAACGTGTCCGCTGAAAAACTGAACTTTGTAACAGGTATGCAAACATAGAAAAAAAAACCTAGCAGCAAGTATAGGATTTGATACTATTCACAGCTCCAGCATCCACCAGAGGCCTTACACCATCCTCACAGACAAGGAACGTTTATCTGTTGATACTATCCGCAGCTTCAGACATCCACTGTAGTCCTTAGACTAGATTCTCGTCATCGAGAAGGATAGTTTAACTGTTGATACCATCCACTACCCATTAATTCAGACATCCATTGTGGCCTTGTACCATATCCTCTTAGATAAGGAGAGTTTCGTTGTTGATATTATCCACAACTTAGCTTATCTACAGTAGGCTTTATAGCATGCCCTCTGTGACAAGGACCTTTAACCTGTCGGTACTAGCCATAGTTTCAGAAAGCCACCATAGAGTTTAGAGCATGTCCTCACAGTGACAGAGAATTTAACCGATGATAGTATCCACAGATCAAAGCTTCCATCATAGACCTCAGACAAATTCCTCACAGAGAAGAGTTTAACTGTAGATAATCCACACTTCATGCCTCTACCATAGGACTAGGGCCATGTCCCCCACACAGAAGGAAAGTTTAAATGTGGATGGTACCCACTACAGGCTTTCCACCATGTCCTCAATAGAGGAGAGTTTAACGGCTGACACATCACAGATTCAAGCATCCTTTATAGGCCTTAGACCATGTCCTCACAAAGAAAGAGGGGTTAACTATTGGTACTACCCACAGCTTCAGGAATTATGGTAGGCTTAGATGATGCCTTCACAGAGATTCAGCATTTAACTGTTGATATTTTCCACAGCTTCAGGAATCCACCAAAGGCCTCAGACCATGTCCTCACAAAGAACTAAGTAAAGTTTAATTTGTTTTTGAATTTTTTACAGCATTGGGTTAATTCACTTAACAAACATTTTATTAATAGCCACTTAGCATTTTTAAACCACATTGATTTAATCACATTCTAAACTGGTTCATTTGAAGGAAAAAAATCATTGCATTTCAATCCATGCTTCATTCAGATAGCACTTACTTAATTTCTCAGTTGGTTAAACCATGTCATTGGTTATTATTTTTTTTTAAAAATAATCATGCTAATTCTCTCATTACAAACAAAAGAGCTAACACAGAGAAGTTTAAATTGACAAAATAGTGAGGTTAGGTGTTGACTATCAAATAAACCAGACAATGTATGAAAGACCTTCGGTGTGTGGTAGGAATTATCAAAACAAGTCTATATTTTACAGTATGGTTGGGAAACATGTTTTTTAATTTTTTTTGTTTATTTATTTTGCAGGGCTGGCATTAAACCTAGAGACTTGTACATGCTGGAAATGCTTTATCACTACGAAAGATCCTAACTTGTTACAGTGATATGGGTCAGAGGAGATCTGAGCCTCTCAGCACTGGCTTATGCTAGACTCTCCTTGAAACCTTTTCTCGTCTCAGAGAGTCTGAATTCACAAGGCAGGTGCAGGTTGATTGAGTTCCTGAGCTAAACTAAGCCTTTCCACTTCCTACCTTTTACTATGCCCTGAATCATCTGCAGATTGTAATTGGTAGGTCTGGTTGGGCTGAGGTTCTGTCTTCCTGGTTCTCGCCAAGGTCCCATGATACACTGAAGTCAGCCTTTGAGTGGCCTGACCTAAAACAATAGTTTTTAACCTTGGCTGTACACTGAGCACTGAGAATGTGATATATACAGACCATGAATGCCTAGGTCCCCACCATACCTATTGGGTCATACGAATATTTCATATACAGATGGTCTAATTTGAGACCAGACATTGCCTTGGAAGTACCAGTACTGCGCTTTTCTACCTCCTAAATAGTGTCTCTTAAACCTGCTTTTGCTTTCACTTTGTCTTTCAATCATTGTGTTGTGACTGGGCCTCACCATTATGGGCCTGTATAGTAGTAGTATTCTCACTCTCTGGCCCCTATTCTCTTCTTTAAACTTCCTTCCCAAGGCCAAGGTTGAGGCACGCATGCTTTCCAGGCTCTGGTGATTATTACTATTTCCTATAGGGTAGTCTTCTTAGACTTATGTGTGTATCACTATAACCTAGAAGCTCATATATAAAACAGACCCTTGAGCCTGAATTCAAGAGTTTCTGATGCAGGAGGTCCCTGGTCTATGTTGGGGATTTAGAATTTACATCCTCAATATGTTCCTAAGAGCTGTTGCTGCTGGTGATCTGAGAGCTACATTTTGAGAAACTTGTATATCATAGAGATCACAACACTGACAAGGAGGCATCAGAACAGACCCAATAGGTGGGTAAAATGGATTCTACCCAGGTGGAGCATGACACCAGTCAGGATCCAACAACCTTACAACTAAAAACAAAAGCATCTACAGCAGCAGCAGTAACAGTCACCAGGGACACAAGAGTGGAGGAATGACAGCAGCCTCCCCATACAGGAATGGGAAGGAGCCAGGCACCTTTACGTTCCTAGCTCCCTTGGTCCTCATTATCATTTGACCTGGGAAGAAATGAGACTTGGCATTCCCACATAATTCTGTGATAGTTATCTTTCAAAACAGATGTTCTTAACATGTCACCTGGGTCAGGTAACTCCCTGTCTTAGTTAGGGTTTTACTGCTGTGTAGAGATACTTTGACCATGGCAACTTACTGTTCAGAGGTTTAATTCATTATCATCCTGGTGCAAAGTGTGGTGGCATGCAGGCAGATATGGGTCTGGAGAAGAGCTGAGAGTTCTACATCCTAATCCACATGCAACAGGAAGTGAACTTACTTGAGCTTCTGAGACCTAAAAAACCCAACCTCTAGTGAAGTTCTTTCTCCAACAAGGCCATGCCCACTCCAATAGTGTCACACCTCCTAATAGTGCCACTCCCTATGAGCTTATGGGGGTTATCGTCTTTCAAACCACAAACTTCCCTCTGGCTTTACTACCTGGATAATGGGATATTAATAATCTCTTCCTGGGTTGTTGTAAGGTACACAAGGCAGCATATCAAGGTTCTGTCTCCAAAATGGCGGCAGTGAACACTCAGGGGCACCTTCTGCTGGGCACGCTCTTCCCTTTCAGCAGAGTTGAGAGAAGGCCAGGTTGTTGCTTCCTTCTAAAGATCAATGTTCAGAGGGTCCCTGAGCTCCAAGCCTGAGTTCCCTGTACTGGATTGCATTTAGTGGCTACGTATCTTCTGCCCCTTCTACAAAGGCCCACCTTCAGCTCATCTTTCTTATTCTCTCCTGATAGGATTAATCTTTGTGAAAGAAAACCCCCAGCTCACCCCCGAACCCTTAGATGTACCTAGTCTGCCCTTGCTCTATCCAGAAACCTCACTTGAATGAGTGAAGGTCACAGAGGACTTGAACCTGTCTCCAGAAAATTTCTGACTGGCTCTATGGGAAGAGACGATGAAGATAATCAAGTGGGATTTTCCAGGGTGAAATAAGACACAGCAGAAAGACAGCTGTGTAAATATTTGTAAAACAGAGATGCATTAGCCATAGGGTTAGCCTGTGACAAATTGCAAGTCTTATCTTTCGCATTCCACACATTGGACAAGTCATGTGACCAAAAGCCTCCTCTCATTGCCATCTTTGAGGTGACACCCAGGTTTCTTCCTCCGTGAAAATTTCAACCTGCCTCAGAAAGCCCTTCCACCATTGGGTACCATTGGGCCCCATCATGGGCCTGGGCAGGATGGATGGTGAAAGATTCATTAGAAGAATATAGAGCTGTCTCTTTTGTGGATGCGCCTAAGGCCTCAAGCCTCTGGGTGAAAATGATTCATGTCTATCACCTGAGCAGTTGGGTACATGAAGCAAATCTTTCTTTTCCCTTCCAGGACTTCTCTTGTCTAACTCATCAGCTGGGCATGCTCTAAGGTATACCAGCCCTGCAAAACCTGAGGTGAAGAACTAGCAAGTGCCTACTTTCAGAGTTGTACTTTGTCTCTTACATGACTTTTCCAAATATCTGACCTGAGTAGCTCTGGGGCTTGCCTTTTCCCTAGTCACTGAGGTCCTTTTTTATTTCTGAGTTCTGTAGTAGGAGGCCACTTGTTCTTTTCCCTGCCACCCAGACTCCCGAAATAGCCACACAGAAACTGTATTAATTAAATCACTGCTTGGCCCATTAGCTCTAGCTTCTTATTGGCTAACTCTTAACATCTTAATTTAACCAGTTTCTATTTACTCTGTGTATTGCCACATGGCTGTGGCTTACTGGGTAAAGTTCCAGCGTCTGTCTCTGGTGGAGCTACATGGCATCTCCCTCACTTTGTCTTCTTTTTCCCATCATTCAGTTTAGTTTTCCTTGCCTGCCTCTGTTCTGCCCTGCTACAGGTCCAAAGCAGTTTCTTTATTAATCGCATCATACAGAGGGGAATTCCACATCAGAATTATTCTCCAAATCAGATGTTCTCAATGTTGATGAAATAGGAGGAAGGATGGGGTACAGGGTCTGTGTTGACAGGAAGAGGATCTGTCACAGCCAGCTATCACCTCAGAATACCAAATACCGTTAGTACTGAAGAGGCAGTCAGCCTTGATCTCTAGAAATGCTCACTGCATCCAAGGAGGCTTTTGAGGTAGACTGCACCATTCTGCCTACCTCTCCACCTAAGCAATGTTTTCCAAATGATGGTTTTCAGTGTCAACATATGGACTGTGAACACATTTCTGTGGGTCTTTTCTAAGTATTTCATAAAAATGAAATAGTTTCAAAGTACAGAGCTCTAGACCTGGGGCTAGAAAGCCCATGTGCAAATTCTGCTTATTTTTTGTTAAAATTTTATTAGGAAATAGTTGTGTCCTTGCTAACTTATCATCCATAGTTGCTTTAAAGATGCTATAGGAGGGCTGATGAGATGGAGATAGACAGAGAGAGAGTTGAGTAACTGGCCAGCAAAGTTGCAAATATTACCTGAGCTTTTGCATAGCTTGATAATTCTCTAAAATAGCCTGATTTTTGTCTAACAAAAACAACACATTTACAAGCTCTCATAAAAAACCAAGTTTACAGAGATCACAAAAAGCTTAATTCCTAATATCCAGATATGGTGGCTCATGGTTGCAATCCCATCACTAGGAAGGCTGAGGCAAGATGATCATGAGTTAAAGGATAGCCTGGGAAATAAGGTAAATTCCAGGCCAGCCTGGGCTACAGAGTAAACAAGCAAATCATCTTCAACTGGATCTCAGCATTGGTCTAGGACAACACAGTGAAGGAAGTGGAGCAAGGACTGATGTTGTAGTAATAAGAGCGGCGGGGCTGCGTCCCCAGCACCCCGGCTGCCTGGCTAGCTTATGCCCGAAATAATTACACAGACACTGTATTCTTTAATCACTGCTTGGCCCATGTCTATCTAGCCTCTTCTAGGCTAATTCTCACATATTAATTTAGCCCATTTCGAATCATCTGTGTAGTGCCCCTAGGTGCGCTTACCAGGAAGATTCTAGCCTATGTCCATCCTGGGTCGGAGCTTCATCGCGTGCATCTGCCTGGGAGCTGGGAGCATGGCGTCTCTCTGAGGCATCTGCTCCCGAGAGGAGAGCTGTGGAGTCTGAGCTCACTTCCTCTTCCTCCCAGCGTTCTGTTCTGTTTACTCCTCCCACCTATCTTCTAACCAATGAGGGCCAAGCAGTTTCTTTTTATTTAACCAATGACCTTCCTCCATCATTTCTCCTTTTTCGGTTTAAACAAAAAAAAAAGGGCTTTAACTTTAACATTGCAAAATTACATATAACGAAACAGTTATCAAGTAAAAGTTACAATAATCTTTATCATAACTAAGGAAAACTATAACTATAACTAACTATTCTTAACTCCATCAAAGACTCCAGAAAGATACAATACTACCGAAGCAAACAAGAAAAAAGCAACTTTTAAAACTCGAGAAATGACAGACATCTCGCTGCCTGGACAGTCACCCAAAGTTCCTCTGTACCGTTGGGGCATCCATCTTCAGCCTTCAGGCCCATGCTATCCAGCAGACATTTCCATAAAGCAGGAAAATTCAAAGTCAGTTCAGTCACTATCTGTTGTGTCCTGCAGAATGTCTCGCAGACTCTTTCATGAATCAGGAACCCCGAAAGATCATCTCACCTTAGGCAAGTTCAGTAGTTCTCTCTCTGTGGGTTCTCTGTGTCCAGTTTATGCAATAGTCCAGGCAAGAGCAGTTTCTTGCCCAAATGGCTATCAAACTCCATAAGGATCCTCTTCGATACCCATCTTCTTCTTTAAGTAGATTGGTGCTGCCAGGAGCAGACATGTCTCATTGGTGTATCTCCTAGGTGAGTCTACATCCAGTTGACAATAAACATGATCCATCTCAAGTTTGCTCCTTGTCGGTCAATATGACGCTGAAACACATTATGTTAAATTCTAACACCCCACTCCTGGCCACTAAAGTCTCATGTTCATTGTGCAATGTAAAAATCCATCTTAAAACTCTCAGAATCTTAACAGTTCCAACTTGGTTCAAAAGTCCAGTTTCTTCTGACAGTCAAAACAACTCTTAACTGTGAAACCTACAAAAACAAAACACACACACATAAACTCATCCAGACACATACACACACACACACACACACACACACACAGAGAGAGAGAGAGAGAGAGAAGACACACACTACACACACAGAGATACACCATACTCACACACACACATACACACGGAGACACACCATATACACACACACAGTGTTAGTTTGAGTGTAATTGGACCCCATAAACTCATAAGGAGTGGCCCTATTAGGAGGTGTGGCTTTGTTGAAGTGGGTGTGGCCTCGTTGGAAGAAGTGTGTTACTGTCAGGGCAGGATTTGAGATCTCTTTTGCTCAGGATACTGCCCAGTGTTTGAGTTCATTTCCTATTGCCTGCAAGATGTAGTACTCTCATCTTCTCTAGTACCATGTTTGCCTGTGTGCTGCCTCGTCCTACCATGATGATAATGAACTGAACCTTTGAACTGTAAAAGAGTCTCTTCAGTGAAATGTTTTCCATTATATGAGTTGCCATAGTCATGGTATTTCTTTACAGCATTAGAAACCTAATTACACACACACACACACACACACACACACACACACACACACACACACATCCATTGAACAGTGGCTCCTCAAGGACTGGGAGTTTGTGGGAGGGTCCAATGTGTTTGGGTTATGCCCAAAGGTGACGACATGTGGGAGGCAGAATGCTGAGTGGGGAGATCTAGAAAGTGACAGCAGAGAGGAAAAGGGGCATGGACTCACTCCTGTGCCCTTGTGCAAGACTTCTCAAGGTCCTCGGGAAAGGAGCTCAACTGCCTGCAGCATGTGGAACGGTGTTTGAGCCTGTCTTTACTAAACCATGAAAGGAGAGCTAAGTACAGCCAGCTGCAGAAGTTAGAAACACCTGGAAGCTGACAGCTGGCTCCCAATTTCACTCTCATGGAATCGTATAAGTAATGAGCAATGGGAGGCTACATGGCCCACCACCTCCTCCCAAAGAAGGCGGCCCCTCAGTCACCCAGCTGCCCATCTGTGGTCTCACTCTCATGATTTTCTATGCTGGGGTAATGAGTTGCTGCTTTGTGGGTCTCTGGGGTGAGCGGATGGCAGCTTGATTTAATACCCACTGATTCAGAGGAGGAAAGGGCCCTGGCTGGTCTCTGATGTAGGTGGATTTCTGTTTCTTCTCCAGCTAGGAGCTGGCTAAAGGCGGACAGACAAGCATCCAGAGACCCAGAAGCCCCGTCTTTGCTGCTGCTCCGGTGAAAGGCAGAAGGAAGGAAGGATTCTAGATATTGCTTCCCAGCTATTTCCTGTTAGCCCCTCTGTAAGCAAACTGCCGCTAAAAAACAAAAACAAACAAACAAACAAACAAACAAAACAACAACAAAAAACAAAAAACCATAGGAACCGTTCTGTGTTCCTGTCACATAGGAATTCTACCAGGCAGGGCGGTGTCTAGGAAGGCTGCCTGGCATACCACTCCTCAAGGACCGCTGCATGTGGAAGGAAGAAGCGCTCAAATACAGGACACGGTAAAACAAAGTTCAGACCGAACTGAGTCAAGAGTCATAATGCAGGCATCCAGAAGAAAAGGCACCATGACTGTGCCATGGGAGATGAAGGGAAGGTGATCCACGTGGAAGTGGACTAGGAGGAAGTCCCAAGGGAGGGGGCCTGGAAGGTGACGTCCCAGCGAGTCCACTGGGGGCGCTAGAGAGCGGTAGAGACCGGAGGTGTTGCCCGGAGACCACAGAACTCTGGAGAGATTTTGTGGTTTTGATTCCATGCTTAGGAATTTGTGTTTTATTACGAACACCGTAGGGAAACTACTGCAGGTTTTTTTTAAAGCTTGGAATGAAGAAAATGATACGCTTTAGTAAGATGGTGTGTTTTCTAGAAATATATCTGGAATTCCCTGTGCTCCCATGAATGGTTAGGCAATGAACCAAAAGTTTCACGTGTTATTTTTTATTTTTTTTATTTTTGGCAGTTGTTCTGTTTGTCTGTGCACTTGATTTGAGACAGAGTATTACTCTCTCCTCCTCTCTCAACCTTCCAAGTGCTGGATGACAGGTGTGTGCCACCATGCCCAGCGGCAATTGCTTTAAATATTCTCTATTCACAGACAGAAAGACTTCGGCTCAGAGGGACCTAACTCCATCAGTCACGCATCTGTGCAGGGACACCAAATCCAAAGCCAGTTCTCCTAGCCTGGTACTACTCTGCTTCCTCGGAAATTCAGACAGAGAGCTTGCCATTAGCAAAAGTTAAAGAAAACAGGACAAAGCAAACAAAGTGACTTTACATCCTTGGATAAAGCTTGTTTCCCTCATGTTTGTAATTTTTCTATTTCTCAACACTTTTTTTTTTGCCAAAGTACAAAATATTATAAATTCCGAAACGAAAATAAGTCAGTATACTCAGCTACCGAACAGGGGTGCTTACTGACTTGGGGTGTAGCTCAGTGACAGAATGCTTGCCTGGTGTGCATGAGGCCCTGGATTCATTCCACAGCAATGCGGAGGATGGGGAGGGAGCTTAGTCCCAGCTCTGTCATGACACTTAAGTGTAGTCCAGACATGTGAAGCACTTAGCCTAGCTCTGATTCAATGGAAGCACGCCCGTCTTTAATCCCAGCAAAACAAACAAACAAACAAACAAACAACAACTGGATATTGAGTTTTGCAGTATCTTCTTGCATTGTCTGGACCCTATCTGTGGAATACCCCAGCTGCAGGTAAATTCCCTGTAGCTGCTGAAAAGCTACCTGGGCTGACACAGCTGTCGGTAGATTCCCTGTGATTGGTGAAAAGCTACCTGAGGTGTGACGGTGAAAAAAATCATAACAGAAATGTCACATCTGGGTGGTAAGGGGGCTCAGCGGGTAAGGGCTCTTGCCACCAAGCTTGCTACTCTCGATTTGGAGCCTCCAGTTCCTTCCACATGCTGGAAGGGGAGAATCTATTCCTGAAAGCGGTCATCTGACCATCACGTGATCTCTGTAATGCGCCACATGTACACGCACACATCAACGGAGATAAACAAATATAATAAAGATGCCACATCAGAGAAATCCGCGAATGGTGATACGCTCTGTAATCCCAGCACTCAGGGGCTGGGGGACGGTTTGTGGCTAGCCTGAGCTGCATGCAAAGAGAAGAGGGAGGGGGGAAAAGGAGGGAAAGAGGACGGAAGGAGGAAAAGGGAAAAAGGAAAAGAGTAAGAGAAAACGCATTTTTTTTTTTCTCACAGCGCATGTCGCTAACTTTCTGGGCTCTCCTGGAAGCATGGCAACGGGTGCAGGCCCAGTGGTGGTGGTGGGAGCGCCAGTGGGGGCTCTGCCTGGTCTGCCCCAGCCAACTCAGCAGCCCTTCTCTGCCTCTGGGTGCCACCAGCTGTGTCTGGCCAGGCTCATCAGCTCCTTCTCTGCCTCTCACCTGGTTCCTCAGCTCATTCACGCCATCTGTGCAGGTGGTAGACCCAGCAGACCCCACCTCATTGTGTCCTGCCCGAGGCTGATAAAGGTCATCAGCGCCTGAAGCTGGGCTGGTTCCACCAAAGCGCCTCTGATTTGCTTGGACGCTGATCCCTTTGCTTGTTCCCAGCTCTTCGTGGTGGGCTCTCCCTCATGGAGGAGGAGGACGCGTACCTGGACCTCTTCCTGGAGCCATACTCCATCCAGGTGAGCCTGGCAGCCACCTCGCTGAAAAACCGGGACTTGTGTTGGCCTTGGGGAGTCTCTTTGAAATGCCAAATCTTCCCTAAGAGGCAGGTTCGATCCAGGCCCTTCAGCTGAACTTGGGAGTTCAGTGAGATAATCAGGGTTGTCAATTTAGACATCCTAGCCATGAAGTTAGATGGCCTGATCCTGGTGGTAAAGGGACATGCTGCCTGCAGTCACCTGGGCTTCCAGCGCTTCTGCTGTGCTAGGTTCAGGCCACGCTCACGGCATCTGACCTCTCAGACTGGTTGTGAACAACTAGGCTCAAGCTATGCCTCTGCCTCAGTTTCTACAGTAGCTGGAACTACACTTGCGGCCCACCACCTGTGACCACACTTGGTTCGTTAAGATTTTTTAACTATTTCTCTCTCTCTTTTCTCCTCTCTCTCTCCCCTTCTCTGCCCCTCTATTTCCCCCTCTGCACCCTTCTCCTTCTTTTTGTCCCTCTCTCTCTTTCTCTGTACCCTCTCTTTCCCTCCCTCCCCTTCCTATTTTTGGGGGGGGGCAATGGGGCATATCTCTTTATGTAGCTTTGGCTATCCTGGAACTCACTAGAAAGAGCTTCAGATTCACAGAGATCCACCTGCCTCTGCTTCCTGAGTGCTGGAATTAAAGGTATGAGCCAGCACCACAGAGGCTGAGGCCAGCCTAGGGTATAATGAGACCCTATCTCCCAAACAAATGTCAATTTAAAATATCCTTAATATTTCAATATCAGTAACTTATTTATCTGTTCTACATTCACGTAAGTTGTAAATCTCTCCTTTGATGAGAAAAAAGCAATGCTGAGTCTTTAAAGAGTGCTGACCAGTCAAGTAAGACTAAGTCCCAAGATTCACCTGCTTACTCTAAACTGTGATTTTTTTTTTTTTATGGGGCCACAGAGATGTGGCTCCGTAGTTAGGAGCAAGAACCAATCTTGCAGATTGCCTGAGTTCAGTTCCCAGCACCCATGTCTGTGGCTCACGATTTTCTGTAATTTTAGCTCTAGGGAGATCTGGTGCCTTCTTCTAGATTCCTTAGGCCCCTGCACTCAAGTGTCCATATCTCCTTCACACATATACGTAATAAAAAAGTAGTTAAAAAAATCCTCAATGTGAATTTAAAAGAGCATTTAAAAGTTATCTGATGCTTACAAATATCTAACAGAGTACAGCTGCTGTCTTCAACTTTCTAGGCATCTTGGGTTCAACTATACCTATTACCCAGCTGGAGTTAGGGACAACTTAGCAAGCTATAACTGAAGTAGGAAAAACATTGTACAGTGAATGCCTTCTCTATAGTTTAAGATATAGTTACCACAGATTTATTTGTTTCTATTTTCTGTGTATGAGTGTTTTGCCTGTGCGTATGCGTACCATGTGCATGCCTGGTGCCCCGTGAATGAATCCATCAGCGCATGTCAGATCCCCTTAAACTGGAGCCTCTAGAAGAGCAGGCAATCCTCTTATGAGCCATCTTTCCAGCTCGAAGATAGGCTCTTAAGCATGCTGGTGCTCTGTAGTAGAATCTTGGTGGGACTTTGTAGGAGGCGGGTGTGAATCGAGGCCATCTTGAACTGCCTTTCAGACTGAAGCCATTGGCTTCCTGCCATAGTGGAGTCCCACTGGTGTAACCCACTGGCGTTTTGATTTCTATTTTGTTTTTGCTTTGCACGTTGCCTAGGATTACTATCCTCGAGCCGTGTCTCAACTGTTCAGCCCACAAGCGCCTTTAGACGTGCACCCGCTTAATCTGTCCCATCCAGAGACTGTGTTTAATTCACATCTTGGCGGAGGCAAAGAAGCATCCAGGGACTTCTCACCTGTGGATCTAAGCTTCCTACCAGATGAGCTTATTCAAGAAAATAAAGACCAGACTGTAGTTGGAAACGAGCATGAAAAGGAGCCAAATTGTGAAGCTCAAGATCAGCCCTGTCAGTTGCAGTTGCCTGGTGGGGAGGACAGCGGGCTGAGCTTGAACAGCTGCAGTTCACCGGATTCCCTCCTGCGCCCCGATGGTGCCGACTCCAGCCAGCCCGCTCCAGGAAAACCTAACTCTGATGCCTTACCTATGACATCCTTAGTGTCCATGACACCAATGAACCCTGTTCCAGAACGCTCTGGAATTGTGCCTCAGTTGCAGTAAGAGTACTTGCTTTTAAAGGGAGGGCTGTTTCTACATGCACAGTTTATGTTTCAGACCATGAGAACTAGCTTAAGGATAATGGTGGAAGGAGGAGCATTTCAGATCGCCTTATTCTTTTTCAGTTCTTAATGGATCATAACCAATGGCAGACTGGTTACTTATTAAAGGAAACACCAGTTCTTGGCCCCCTTAGAGGAGGGTCAAGATTAACAACACATTCTTGAAAGATCATATTGTCTATACTAAAGCACTGAAGTTGTTAACAATGATAGTTAGGGGCTGGGTAAACACAAAAGATATAAAATTGAGTTTGATTAGCAGACTCCCTTGGGTTTGTGGTTTCTGTTTTAGGACAGTGTGGTTTTTTTTTATTAATTATAAAATTAAGTTCCAAAACTTAATTTCAGTTATGAAATGTAAGAAAATGTGGATTTTAGCACATTGAGGTTTACAGTTAACTAAGGACTACATGCCTTTGCATTTCATGCTGAGAATTCTCCCCCAAGCAAGTTGCTAAGGCAGAGTCTATGAAATAACTTAATGAAGTAAGCTAAGTTGGTGTTGAAACTATGCCATTATGATCTTCTGGATTGCCTTGTTTCTTCAGGAATATAGTTTCCACTGCAAATCTGGCTTGTAAATTGGACCTGAGGAAAATAGCTCTGAATGCCAAAAACACAGAATATAACCCTAAGGTAAGAGACTTCGGTGTCCCTTTCACCCATTGCAATTTTCTTAGGTATTGTTCACTGTACGGATATGACATTGGCTCATTTATTTTCTTCAAAGAAATTCTTAGTGAAAATTTTTGTTAATTCAGAAGGTTAACTATCTCATTTTTTATTTTGAAGTTATAAAGTCATCCATTTTCCATGCTGAATAGAGCAACAATTGAAAATCCTGAAACTAGAGCTTTCCTTGTCATTCACAAAGATTTTTCAGCATGTCTGTTTTCAATACAGTGGAACACTAACTTGGAACTAACTTGAATTATCACACCTGTGGACCTGTGGATTCTTTTGGATACTTTTTTTTTTTTTGACAATGTCTTGCCACATAGCCCAGGTTAGGTTTGAACTTGGACTCTTCCAGCCTCTTCTTCCAAAAGGCTGGATTGCTGGGATTATAGGTCTGTGTAACCATGCCTGGTGAGAAATACTATTTTTCTAAATGCTGGCTCACATGGCTGACATGTCTGTTTTTCCATTTTCGGTTTCTTTTGTCCAAAAAAGCTAAATTGAGCCAGGTGGTGGTGGTGCATCTGGGAGGGAGAGGCAGATGGATCTCTGTGAGTTCAAGGCCAGCCTAGTCTATAGAGTGAGTTCCAGGACAGTCAGGGCTACTCAGAGAAACCCTGTCTCAAAACAGCAACAAGAAGCACATAATCAGAAAACAGGGAAAAAAGCTAAGTTGTTTATAAGGCTCTAGCTTTGGCTTGCACATGGTTGATTCAATGGTTCCCCACCTAAAGGTTTTTTTCACTATGTAACTAAGCCAGCCTCAGTCTCAGAGATCCCCCTGCCCATGTCTGCTGACTGCAGTTTAATAAAATATGAAGACATCCTGTCTTCATTGACATATTTGCTTACAGAATTTGGATTTGTTAGCTTCCTCAACATTTAGTGATTCCTCAGGCTTTGTGCTTTGTAGAGGAAGGCAGGGTTCGAAGCTAAGTCCTGAGCCAGTACAATTATGTGTACTTCACATTCACTGGAAAACAGCTCCGTGTACCCAATGGCAGAAGATTTGTGGTCAGATGATAAAGAATCACAATAGTGAGAGAGACTATGTAAATCAATTCTTTATAGACTAAGCATTTGCTTTCGCTGACATCTGAATTTAGTGTTATGTTATTATCCAGATACCAAATAGCTTTTCCTTTTCTGTCTCACGTCTCTGGCTAGAGTATGGATAGAAACACCTGGTGAGGCTGGGCATGGTGGTACACACCTTATAATACCAGCATTTGGGAGACTGAGGCAGATGTAGTTCTGTGGGTTCAAGACCAGCCTCATCTACGAACTAAGTAAGGTAAGCCAGGCTTACATAGTGAGATCCTGTCTCAAACTATTCTCCCTTCTCCCTACACACACAAGGAAAAAGAAGAAGTGGAAGCAAAGAAATAACAGCTGTGAGGTGAATTCTTAGGGCGGCAGCAATGACAGATTGCATTATTGGAAAAAGGATCATTGTATGCATATTTTCCTCATCGTCTTCAGCTCCCCCTGCTGGAATGTATAGGAAGAGAATGTATAGGAGCTGTCTGGAATTGTACTTTCTATGCAAATTCAAGTTCGTGCTTTGAATTATCTTAAATGTTTAATAAAATCATGATGAGAATATAACAATTGCTGGGCATGGTGGTACCGGTTTTTAAATTCCTTTTCTTGGGAGGCAGAGGCAGACAGAGCTCTGTGAGTTCGAGGTTAGTCTGGTCTACACAGAGAGTCATAGCCAGGGTGCATCGTGAGATACTTTCTCCAAAAAAAACAAAAACAAAAGAAAATGAAATAGTTGGTTCACACCTGTGCTCCTAGTACTTGAGAAGCTGGGGCAGGATTGCGAGTCTGTTTGCTTGGATCATCTAGTGAAGATATGTATATTTCTCTCTTATATTAGTGAATACCAGGGAAAATGATATATTTTAATAAGCACACAAAAAGCAATAATGAGAACTCATTCAATCTCTGGTGTTTCCAGTTCAAATTGCAATTGCTTGTCTGAGCCTGAAGTGATCCATGATCTTTTGGAGTAGCTGCCCCCACAAGAGGTGATCTTGCAGGGGACCCACTCCAATTTCAACTGGAAAGTTGAAGTGCGTGTGTAGGACCTATGGGAGGACCAAGTCATTTAGTGCCTTGCTAATGTGATAAGCTGACTGTGTCAAGGGCTTCAGTGTCCTTGAGGGGTCTTATCAATGAGCAAGCCTGGGAACACACATTGAGAAGAATTATACAGGTTAGACCTTGATGAAATGGATTTTCCCTTTGTCTTTAGCATGCTTGTCATTGTGTATATTGTGTTATGCATTTTAGTTTCCTTGGTATTCTAGAATATTGGCAGTAACAGACATAATAGCATACTTTTCTGTGATTTTTTTGGGGGGGTCTTGAAATGAGATTAAGCTATGTAGCTTATGTTATTCTTAAACTTGGAATCCTCCTGCCTCAGCCTCTCAAGTACTGGGATAATAGGCATGGACCACATCAGGCTCATCTAATTTTTGTTTTGGGTTAAGATGAGATCTCATATATTCTAAACTGCCCTCAAATTTGAATGCAGCTGAGGATGACCTTGAACCCCGCCCCCCCACCTCGTCTCCACCTCCAGAGTGTTAGGATTCCAGGTGCACCACCAAATCTGGATGATTCCATTCTGGGAATCAGACCCGGCACTTCATGTGTGCCAGGTGGTCACCTGGCTAACAGCACCATATCCTCAGCTTGCCATCTGCACTCTTGCTCTTAATTTTTTAAAAAGGATTCTGTAAGAGAAAAAGAAAGTATATCAATATAAATCTAATGAGCTGTGATTTTATATCATATCTTTACCAAGTTATGATAATGTTGGAGGTGAAAACAATGGACTTTGTTAGTCTTGTTGAGTGTATAAATGAGAGAAAGTCTAAAGCTCATATCATCAGACCTTAAATGGAACAGATGCTCTAATTTTAGCTGATCCTTTGGAAACAGCTATAGAGTAACATTTTGTAATTATAATTTTGGTTAACGTGGGAGGATAGACCCAGACATTGTTCGGTTTTTCTCGTCCATTTCAGTTTCCTCAAGATTTTCATACACAGTCCCAACTTTCTAACTGGGCTACAACTGTTCACTCCCAGTAGAGACTAATTCTCCCATTGGCTTTGGTGTGCAGAGGTTTGCTGCAGTCATAATGAGGATCCGAGAGCCAAGGACAACAGCCCTCTTATTTAGCTCTGGGAAAGTGGTCTGCACAGGAGCCAAAAGGTATGAGGATGAAATTTTCCTTTCTTACCCCACAGGCGACTCACTATGTAAGGAAAGAAGTGTAGAATTTGTGTGAAAACTCATAGTAGGAGCAACATATTTTTCTTTGTCAAACAGTTAATATGGGGTTAAAAGTTCTTAGTCTTGGCTGGGCAGTGGTGGTACATGCCTTTGATCTCAGCACTCCGGAGGTAGAGGCAGGGGAATCTCTGTGAGTTCGAGACTAGCCTGGTCTACAGAGTGAGTTTCAGGACAGACTCCAAAGCAACTGGGAAACCCTGTCTTGAGAAGCAAATAAAATTGTTCTTATTCTTACTTTTAATACTAAGCTATATCCCATACTTTATAGTACTCAACATTTGGTTAAGGTTCAAGGAAATTAATTGGGTTATGGGAACTTGTTTTTAACATATACATGCATGTTACATGTATATTATATACACATATGTTATATATAACATATACATGTTAAAAGCAAGTTCATGTATACACACATAATTTTTCATCTGCAGTCATGACAAGATATCAAAAGCCTAGGGATATTATTGTGGATTTTCTTCATTGCACAGATGAAGATATTTTTCAGTTGTATTTCTTCTTTCTTGAAAAATTTATTGGATTTTAAAAAATACCAATTCAAGTTCCCACTCCCTCCTCTCATCCCATTCCCTCCACACACCCTCCCACCCATCCCTATCTAATCCTCAGAGAGGCTAAAGCACATTGCTTTGGGGAAGGTCCAAGGCTATCCCTACTATATCTAGGCTGAGCAAGGTATACATTCAAAAAGAATAGGATCCCAAAAAGGCAGTACATGCAGTAGGGATAAATCCTGGTGCCACTGTCAGTGGTTCCTCAGTCTGCCCCAGCCATGCTACTGTCAACCCCATTCAGAGGGACTAGTTTGGTCCTACGCTTGTTCCTTCCCAGTCCATCTGGAGTTGGTGAGCACCTATTAGCTCAGGTAATCTGTTTCAGTGGGTGAACCCATCATGGTCTTGAACTCTTTGCTCATATTCTCATTCCTTCCATTCTTCAACTGGACTTTGGGAGCTCAGTCCAGTGCTCCGATGTGGGTCTCTGTCTCTGTTTCCACCAGTTGCTAGGTGAAGGTTCTATGGTGATATTTAAGATATTCATCAGTCTGACTACAGGGCAAGTCAAGATCAGGCCCCTTTGCCTCTATTGCTTAGGGTTTTAGCTGGGGTCATCCTTGTGGATTCCTGGGACTTTCTCTAGAGCCAGGTTTCTGCTAACCCTAAAATGGCTTCCTCAATCAAGACATCTCTTTCCTTGCTCTCATCTCTGTCCTTCCTCCACCTCAACTATCCCATTCCCTCAAGTTCTTCTCAATGCTTTCCTTCTTCCCTGCTCTTCCCCTTTTACCTTCCCTTCTGCCCCCATATCCATGCTCCCAATTTTGTCAGGAAATCTTGTCTGCTTCCAATTTCCAGGTGGGCCTATATATGTTTTTCTATGGGTTCACCGTATTACTTAGCTTTTCTAGGATCAGAAACTATAGGCTCAATGTTCTTTGTTTATAGCTAGTATTCCCTCATGAGTGAGTCCATACCATATTTATCTTTTTGGGTCTAGGTTACCTCATTCAGGATAGTGTTTTCTAATTCTATCCGTTTGCATGCAAAATTCAAGATTTCATTGTTTTTTTTACCACCAAGCAGTACTCTAATGTGTAAATATGCCACATTTTCTTTATTCATTCTTCTGTTGAGGGGCATCTAGGTTGTTTCCAGGTTATGGCTATTACAAATGATGCTGCTATGAACATAGTTGAACAAATGCTTTTTGTAGTATTACTGAACATCTTTTGGGTATATGCCCAAGAGTGGTATTGCTGAATCCTGAGGTAGGTTGATTCCCAATTTCCTGAGAAACCGCTGCAAATTTCCAAAGTGGTTGTATAAGTTTGCATTCCCACCAGCAATGCATGAGTGTTTCCCTTACTCCACATCATCTCTAGCATAAGCTACCATTAGTGTTTTTGATCTTAGCCATTCTGACAGGTGTAAGATGGTATCTCAGAGTTGTTTTGGTTTGCATTTACCTGATCGCTAAGGATGTTGAACATTTCCTTAAGTGTCTTTTGGCCATTTGAGATTCTTTTGTTGAGATTTCTCTGTTTAGTTCCATTCCCCATTTTTTAATTGGGTTATTTAGAATTTTAATGTCTTAATTTATTTATATATTTTGGAGATCAGTCCTTTTTCTGATGTGGGGTTAGTGAAGATCTTTTTTCCATTTAATAGACTGCATTTTTGTCTTATTGACTGTGTCCTTTGCTTTACAGAAGATCCTCAGTTACAGGAGGTTTTGTTTATATATTGTTGCCCTCAGTGTCTGTACTACTGGGGTTATATTTAGAAAGTGGTCTCCCATGTCCATGCACTGAAGACTACTTCCCACTTTATCTTCTATGAGGTTTAATGTGGTCAGATTTATATTTAGGTCTTTAATCCATTTGGACTTGAGTTTTGTGCATGGTGATAGATATGGATCTATTTTCATTCTTCTACATGTTAATATCCAGTTATGCCAGCACCATTTGTTGAAAATGCTTTCTTTTCCATTGTATAATTTTAGCTTCTTTGTCAAAAAACAGGTGTTCATAGGTGTGTGGATTAATATCCAGGTCATTGATTTGATTCCATTGGTCAATCTCTCTGTTTTTATGCCAATACCAATCTGTTTTCATTACTGTAGCTCTGTAATAGAGCTTGATGTCAGGGATGGTGATGCCTCCTTTATTGTACAAGATTGTTTTGGCTATCCTGGGTTTTTTGTTTTTCCATATGAAGTTGATTATTGTTCTTTGAAGGTCTGTGAAAAATTGTGTTGGGATTTTGATGGGGATTGCATTGAATCTATAGATTGATTTTTGGTAGGATTGCTATTTTTACTATGTTGATCCTACCTATCCAAGAACATAGAAGATCTTTCCATTTTCTGGTATCTTCTTCAATTTCTTTCTTCAAAGACTTAAAGTTCTTGTCAAATAGGTCTTTCACTTCTTTGGTTAATGTTACTTCAAGATATTTTATGTTATTTGTGGCTATTGTGAAAGGTGATGTTTCTCTGATTTCCTTCTCAGCTTCTTTATTGTTTGTGTATAGGAGGGCTATTGAATTTTTTGAGTTGTTCTTGTATCCTGCCATATCACTGAAGGTATTTATCAGCTGTAGGATTTCTCTGGTAGAGTTTTTGGGGTCACTTATATACACTATCATATTATTTACAAATAATGAAAGTTTGACTTCTTCCTTTCCAATTTGAATACACTTGATCTCCTTTTGTTGTCTTATTGCCATTGCTTAAACTTGAAGAACTATGTGAAGAAATATGAAGAGAGAACAAAACACCTTTGTCTTGTTCATGATTTTAGTGAATTGCTTTGAGTTTCCATTTAATTTGATATTGGCTATTGGCTTACTGTTTATTGATTTTATTATATTTAAATATGTTCCTTGTATCCCTGATCTCTCCAAGACCTTTATCATGAAGGGGTATTAAATTTTGTTAAATGCTTTTTCAGCATCCAGTGAAATGATCATATTTTTTTCTTTCAGTTTATTTACATGATGGATTATTTTGATAAGATTTTTGTATGTTGAACCAGTCCTGCATCTCTGGGAATGAAGCCAACTTGATCATGGTGGATGATTTTTTTGATGTGTTCTTAGATTTGGTTTGCCAGTATTTCATTGAATATTTTTGCATCCATGTTCATGAGTGAGATTGGACTGTAATTCTCTTTCCTGGTTGAGTCTTTGTATGGTTTTGATATCAGGGTAACTGTAGCCTCATAAAAAGAGTTTGTCCCTTCTGTTTCTATTATGTGGAATACTTTAAGGAGTATTGGTGTTAGCTCTTCTTGGAAGTTCTGGTAGAATTCTGCACTAAAACTTTCTGGCCCTGAGGTTTTTTTTTTTTTTTATAATTTTTTTTATTAAGAAAAGAAGAAAAAAAACATAAACAAAAAACAAGTTTCCACCTCCTCCCAGCCTCCCATTTCCCTCCCCCTCCTCCCACCTTTCTCCCCCTCCTCCCACCCTTCTCCCCCTCCCCCCACTCCTCTCCCCCTCCCTCTCCAGTCCACAGAGCAGTCCAGGTTCCCTGCCCTGTGGTAAGTCCTAGGTCCTCCCCCCTCCGTCCATATCTAGGAAGGTGAACATCCAAACTGGCTAGGCTTCCACAAAGCCAGCACATTAAGTAGGATCAAAACCCCGTGCCATTGTCCTTGGCGTCTCATCAGCCCTCATTGTTCGCCATGTTCAGAGAGTCCGGTTTTATCCCATGCTTTTTCGGTCACAGTCCAGCTGGCCTTGGTGAGCTCCCAGTAGATCAGCTCCACTGTCTCAGTGGGTGGGTGCACGCCTCGTGGTCCCGACTTCTTTGCTCATGTTCTCCCTCCTTCTGCTCCTCATTGGGACCTTGGGAGTTCAGTCCAGTGCTCATGTGTGGGTCTCTGTCTCTATCTCTATCCATCACCAGATGAAGGTTCTATGATGATATGCAAGATATTCGTCAGTATTGCTCTAGGATAGGGTCATTTCAGGTTCCCAATCCTCAGCTGCCCAAGGAACTAACTGGGAACCTCATGTTGGGCACTTGGGAGCCCCTCTAGGGTCAAATCTCTTGCTCACCCTAAAGTGGTTCCCTTAACTAAGAATTGCGGTTCCGTGCTCCCCTATCCACCTTTTCTTTATCCCAATTCTCCTGATTCCCCAAGTCCCCCCTCCTTCCCTTCTACCTTTTCTCTCCCCATCTCCCCTTACCCCCATCCCACCCCACTCCCAAGATCCTAATTATCTCCCCGGCAATTTGGTCTACTTCCCTTAGCCAAGAGGATAACTATATGTTTTTCCTTGGGTTCACCTTCTTACTTAGCTTCTTTAGGTTCACCTATTGTAGACTCCGTGGCCCTAATTTATGGCTAGAAACCAATTATGAGCGAGTACATCCCATGTTCATCTTTTTGGGTCTGGGACACCTCACTCAGGATAGTGTTTTCTATTTCCATCCATTTGCATGCAAAATTCGAGAAGTCATTGTTTTTTACCGCTGAGTAGTACTCTAATGTGTAGATATTCCATACTTTCTTCATCCATTCTTCCATTGAAGGGCATCTAGGTTGTTTCCAGGTTCTGGCTATTACAGAACCTGGCTATTATTTTTTTTTTTGGTTGGGATGTTTTTGATTACAGCTTCTATTTTTTTGCAGTATAGGTCTATTTAAATTGCTCACCCGGTTTTGATTTAATTTTTGTATATGGTATCTATCTAAAAACTTGTCCATTTTGTTTACATTTTCCAATTTTGTGGAATACAGGTTTTTGTTTTTTGTTTTTTTTTTTTTGTTTTTTCGAGACAGGGTTTCTCTGTGGCTTTGGAGCCTGTCCTGGAACTAGCTCTGTAGACCAGGCTGGTCTCGAACTCACAGAGATCCGCCTGCCTCTGCCTCCCGAGTGCTGGGATTAAAGGCGTGCGCCACCACCGCCCGGCTGGAATACAGGTTTTTGTAGTATGACCTAATTATTCTCTGAATTTTCTCAGTGTCTGTTATGTCCCCCTTTTCATTTCTGATTTTATTAATTTAGATTTTTGCTCTCTGCCTTTTGATTAGTTTGGATAAGGGTTTGTCTATCTTGTTGATTTTTCTCAAAGAACCAGTTCGTTGTTTCATTTATTCTTTGTATTGTTTTGTTTTTATTTTGTTGATTTCAGCCCTCAATTTGATTATTTCCTGTTTTATACTCTCTCCGGGTGAGTCTGCTTCTTTTTGTTCTAGAGCTTTCAAGTGTGCTGTTAAGTCATTAATGTGAGCTTTCTCCGTTTTCTTTATGTGGACACTTAGTGATATGAACTCTCCTCTTAGCACTGCTTTCATAGTGTTTCATAGGTTTGAATATGTTGTGCCTTTTATTTTTGTTGAATTCAAAGAAGTCTTTAATTTCTTATTTCTTCCTTGACCCAGGGATGGTTCCGCAGTTCACTGTCAATTTCTATGAGTTTGTAGGCTTTCTGAGAGTAGTATTGTTGTTAAATTCTAACTTTAATCCCTGGTGATCCTATAAGACATAGGGGGTTACTCTAAATATTTTTTTTTTGTATCTGTGGAGGTTTGCTTTGTTACCAAGTATGTGATCAATTTTAGAGAAAGTTCCATGATGTGCTGAGAAGAAGGTATATTCTTTTGTATTTGGGTGGAATGTTCTATAGATGTCTGTTAAGTCCATTTGATTCATGACATCTGTTAGTTCTCTTATTTCTCTGTTAAGTTTCTGTCGGGTTGACCTGTCCATTGGTGAGAGTGGAGTGTTGAAGTCTATTATTAGTGAATTTGATGTGCGATTTAAGTTTTAGTAATGTTTCTTTTACATATCTGGGTGCTCTTGTATTAGGGGTATAGATGTTCAGGATTGAGATTGCATCTTGATGAATTGTTCATCAATATAGTGTCCTGCTCCATCTTTTCTGACTTATTTTATTTTGAAATCAACTTTGTTAGATATTAGGATAGCTACACCCACTTGTTTCTTTGGTCCATTTGATTGGAAAACCTTTCCCCAACCATTTACTCTGAGGCAGTGTCTGTCTTTGAGTTGAGTTGTGTTTCTTGTATATAGCAGAAGACTGGAACCTGTTTTCATATCCATCCTCTTAGCCTGTGTCTTTTTTATAGGTGAATTGACTCCATTGATATTAAGCAATATTAATGATCAGTGGTTGTTAAATCTGGTTATTTTTTGATAGCAGTGTTTGTGTGTTTCCCTTCTTTGAGTTATGCTTCTGGGGGATTATCAGATGCCTGTGTTTTTGTGGGTGCAGTTAGCTTCCTTGGGTTGGGGTTTTCCTTCTAGTACTTTCTGTAAGGGTGGGTTCCTGGATACATATTGTTTAAATCTGTTTTTGTCATGGAATATCTTGTTTTCTCCATTGGTGGTGAATGAAAGCTTTGCTGGGTATAGTAGTCTTGGCTTGCATTTATGGTCTCTTAGTGTCTGCAGCACACCTAAACAGGACCTTCTGGCTTTCATAGTTTCCATTGAGAATTCAGGTGTAATTCTGAGGTTTACCTTTATCTGTTACCTTTTTTCTTTGAAGCTCTAAATATTCTTTCTTTATTCTGTATGTTTTGTGTTTTAATTATTAGGGGATTTTTTTGATCAAGTTTATTTGGTGTTCTGTAAGCTTCTTGTGCCTTCATAGGAATATCCTTCTTTAGCTTGGAAAAGTTTTCTCCTATGATTTTGTTGAATATATTTTCTGTGCTTTTGAGCTGGAGTTCTTCTTCCTCTTCTACCCCTATTATTCTTAGGATTGATCTTTTCATGGTTTCCCAGATTTCCTGAATATTTTCTGTTAAGAATTTGTTGGATTTAATGTTTTCTTTGACCAATCGATTTCCTCTATAGTATCTTCAATGCCTGAGATTCTTTCTTCCATCTCTTGTATTCTGTTGATTCTACTTTTCTCTGTAGATCTTGTTCATTTACCTAGATTTTCCATATCCAGAATTCCCTCAGTTTGTGTTTTATTACCTCAATTTCAGTCTTCAAGTCTTGAACTGTTTTCTTCACCTGTTTGATTGTTTTTTTCTTGGTTTTCTTGGGTTTCTTTGAGTGATTTATTAATTTCTTCCAATTTTTTTTGTTTGTCTTCCAATTTGTTGTTTGTTTTGTTTGTTGTTCGTTTTGTTTGTTCTTTTTGTTTGTTTGTTTGTTGTTTATTTGAGGGATTTATTAATTTCTTCCAATTTTTTGTTTGTCTTCCAATTTTTTGTTTGTTAAGGGAGTTTTTCATTTTCTCTTTAAAGATCTCCATTTTCATAAAGTTATGTTTAGAGTCATTTTCTTCTACATCTTCTGTTGTGTCACTGCTGGGTTCTGGTGTTACCATGTTGCTTTTTAGGTTGTTGGAGGAATTCTTGCATTGGCGCCTACCCATCTCTCTCTTCAAATGAGGTTGGCAGTGTCTTTGTGTCTTGGTCCAATCCTTGCAGTGGCTATCTGAGTGTTTGGGAGTTTTCTTGGTCTCCTCTGTACTGTCAATGTCTGTCTCAGAGAGCCTCTGTAATCTCTATACACCTGCTCTCTTGCTCTTCTCTCCTGGTTTGCTCCCTTGGTGCTTTCTCTTAATCCCCTCAGTGTTGTAGCAAGCTATTGGTCCCCTCAGTATTACAGCAATCTCTAAGCTCTTAGGCGGGGTATGGCTAGTAACTTGGAGGGTCCAGTGGATGGGTTTGGGTTTGGATTTGGGGGGAGCCTAGCCATAGGAAACTCCCTGTTGGCTGGCTAGAAATGCCAAGGGAGTTGGGGAAGGGACCTGGGATTTTGTCCCATTGTGGAAGTCCTAGAGAGCAGGGCGTCCCACTATGTGGCTATTCACTCACCTCTTGAGTCCCCTCAGAATTGGACAAGATAGAGTTTTCTAAATGGGACATACCTTGAACATTCACTTAGGAGCTATCTCTGGAAAGATTTCTCTTTCCTGGATCTCCTACAGGAGAAGTCTGAGCTCTGATGTTTGCTCCACAGTCGGTGGAGAGAGCTGGTGTTCTCCTTGTGTCAGATGGACAGCAAGTCCCCTTTGGAGAGGTGATATCAACCTGTAGCTACAGAGGCACCAATCATTCTTTTATTCCTATGAACATGGGCTGCCAATAAACTTACTTATATCTGCTAAACTTATTGAAAACACTTGCATCGTTTAAATTTGTATTTTTATGATTATGACATCAAACATCTCTTCATGAGCATGTAAAATGCTTATTATATCTTTTGCCCAATGTCCTAGAGATATTTGTCTTTTGGTAGAAGTCTTTTGCATTTTAAGTATTTTGCAATTTTATGCTGCAAATATTTTTCCAGATTACTATGTATTGGTTTTCAAACACAACTTAAAGTTGTTGGTGTACAGTTGGCCGATTCATTTTTCCTTCATTATGTTTTCCCTTTATCATTTGAAATCTTGTTTGGAAAAGCATTCCCCTTGTAGCTCATGATATAAATATTGACCTCCAATATTTTTCTAGCCCCCAATATTTTTCTAGCCCTTTTAATATCTTATATTATATAAGAAATAATAGAGAAAGGATTGTGGCTTTTGATTCATTTAGAGTAGTGGCTTTCAACCTTCCTTATGCTTTGATCCTTTAATGCAGTTCCTCATGTTGTGGTGACGTATCTTGTTCTTGAGTTCTGCAAAATGAATTCTGAGTGTTCGGTTTATACGAGAGAGAGAGAGAGAGAGAGAGAGAGAGAGAGAGAGAGAGAGAACGGTATTATTGTCCAAACTCTATCCAAATCTATTTTCTGTAATGATAAGGATGAAGGATAACATGTTTGCTTAGGGATATGTACAGAAGGTAAAATTTAAATAGTTCTTACCACCTGTGATGAAACATTAGGGTTTTAAATCTATTCTCTAATGTTTGCGCAATGAATATATGTGTAGACTTTGAGCTCTAGCTAAAATAGGAACCCGTATGTGAGGTTTACAGCAGAACAAGACTTCTTTTACATAATGTCATCATTTCATTACTTACTTGGGACATAGTCTTGCCATGTCAGGAGTTAGAAGTGGGTGGGGAACACAAGAGTGATTGAAATAAAGTGCATGGCCCAATTCACATACGAGGACAGTGAGGGATCTAGGGAAGAGAATTCAGCACTTCGCTTGTCCAGGCAAGCTGAGTCCAAGTAGCCTTTCCTTTAGGAACTGCTGGTTTATAACTTAAGATGGGTACACCTCACAAAGAGAGGTGTGTTCATAGAATTTACTCATGGTGGCCCCTCCCTGGCGCCCTTGCTGCTCACTATTGTTTGGGCAAGTGAACAATGTCAGATGAAAACTAGAGGCCCAAATCTCAAGCCTGCCATTTCTCTAACATGTATTTGGGGTCGATCGTAGCTATGAGTTTGGATACATTTTCCCCTCATGTTGAGTATGAATCTCATAGCAGTTGGGTGAGGAAGCTGAGAAAACTGGGCAAGTTTTAAGGAATTTAAACTTGTTTTTGACAATTCGTCTCCTAAAGACACAAGTCTATGCCACTCACTTGGCCCATATCTGCCTTCCTTGCGTTGATTAATGTTCTGCATGTCTTTGTCCTTATTTTTGTCCCTATACAAATGGCTCACACATTTTTAGACCAGGGCAGTTCTCAGGCTGCAGTGAGAACCAGAAGAACTTAGAAGACTACAGACAGCAATTCGCTGGTGCCCAGACAAGAGTGTCTATGTGCCGGAGGTTACACCTGGGTCATGGCTCCTCTTACAAGATTTTAGGTCTGAGGACACATTTTGAGAAATAGTGCAGTAGTCAATTTTTCAAACAACATTCAAAACAAGTCAAAGTACCTTATCGATGAGGGATGACCAATCAAGGTGATGGGTGCCGGTCAGTTCAACAACCAATTGTCCATTGTTCCAAACATTTTACACAACACTATGGACAAAGGTGAGCGAGGGAGATCCTTCTCATGGAGGCTCACTTATTTTTATTTTATTCTTGTGATTCTGGGGACCAAATCCAGAGTCTTACACATGGTAGGCAAGTGCTCTGTTGCTGAGCCACACCCACATGACCAGCCTACAGTCCCATAGGTACATTCAAAGATGAGCATAGGACATAGAGTAGAGAGGTGGTCAGAAGTGCAGGCTACAAATGCAATAGCAAAGGGGCCATTAATCAACCAGTTTGATTAATAGTAGATGCCATTAATTAAGTAGATGTGGTAATGCATGCCTGTAATACCAGCATTTGGGAGACGGAAGCAGGAAGTGCACGAGTTACTCACTAGCCTGGGCTGTACAGCCAGACTCTCTCATGAAACAACAAGAAAGTGTCTTTATTTGTGTTTCCATCTCCCCAGTGAAGAGGAGTCTCGACTGGCAGCGAGAAAGTATGCTCGCGTGGTGCAGAAGCTTGGCTTCCCCGTCAGATTCTTCCATTTTAAAATTCAGAACATGGTTGGAAGCTGTGATGTGAAATTTCCCATCAGGCTGGAGATTTTGGCGCTCACCCACCGGCAGTTCAGTAGGTATGAAGGCTTCAGGCTCAACCTCACTCTTGCTAAGCTGCAGCAGTTATACAATTCAGGCTGTTTATACAAGATAGCTGTCAGAGAGAGTGGCTCCTTTCCAGAAGATCAGAGGAGAAGGCAGGGTAGATGAATGGATTAGGATGCTGTGCCCCAGACCTCAAAAGTTGTGGTATGGGTCAGGGTCTTGAAATAGTGCTTCTCACAGTGACATTGCAAAGTGGGCCACTTTGGCCCATATCTCTGATTGGGAAGTTCCACCGGAAGAGATTCAGCTTGCCATCCTGCAAAGTTCATACCCAATGATGGTGCTGAAGCTCTGTATTGAGGGCCACTGATGGACTAGGTTTATAAAACTGGCCCAAGTGGCTTTGGAGATGGCAGTAGAAGTGAAGGGGTGAGGCTGACAGCTGGAGGGTGGAGAAGAGCGGGGAAAGACGGCTGTGACATACATAGTCTCTGAGCGAGATCCTATCTAGTCGTGGTTATTTGGGAGGGGGTGTCTTTGTATAGCTGTAGCTGACCCAGCTCTTCTGTGTTTACAGTGTTCCTAGCCTAAGGGAGCATTCTAGCCTTCCTGCTTCTGTAACCCTAGTCTCCACAGACAGACTGGCTCCCTGGCCTCAGCTCAGCCCTCAGAGAGGACAGCTAGGGCTTCAGAGGCCAACTCTACACCCCCACTCCCCTGGATACACATTTGGGTCAAAACAACTGACCTAATGTAAAGGGCAGATGCTTTTACTCTCTTGGTCAGTACAGTCTCATTCCAACCTTTTACCTCCTTTGTGAGTCAACAGTGGGTCTGTTCTGTCATGTGGCTAAAGATCAGTGGAAGGGGTTTGTTGGTTTTTCTCTCAGATCCAAACCCAACAGAAGATAAAATGTCTGGACTTAACTGCCGAGCTATAGTTTATTCTGACATTTCTCTTGGGTGATGGCTTTCTTCCTCCTTCTCAACTATATTTTTCCCTCTTCCACACAATTTGCTTATTGAGCGACTATGATATCTATCATGTTTTTTTATTTTTCAAAAGTCAGCTCCGTGGTGAGCTTCCTCATGCAATATACATCACCTCTGGGTGTGTTTCCTTTTTCAACCCAGGGTAATGTATAGACATAGTACATCCTCCATTTTTAAATGTGAACACAGACATTTTATCATCCAGTATTTTGAGCCACAGGAGTCCAGTCTGCCTCCTCAGACACACGAATGAGGTCCACCTCAACTTGGAGCATGACACCTTGCTCTTTTCAGGCCGCTCAGGACTCGTCGTATTGTGCGTACTTCCCATGCCTTCGTTCCCTTCCCTTCTCAACAACATACAGAAGAGATTGCAGTTGACAGTAAAAGTCCCTTGACATCATTTTCACTTTCTGAAAACCAAAACTGGCCGAAGAGCAAGATCAGAGTCAGCTTCTTGGCTTTTATCTTCTAGAAGAGGCCCACACCAGTCTCTTGTTCCTAGCCGGCCAGGTTTATGAACTCAGTCACTTTTGTTGTGTCTGACTGGAAAGTGTGCTTTGTATTCCAGAGGCCTCTCTTTCTTCTCCCATGCTGGCCTCCCTCAGAAGCACTCTGTCAGGCCTCCATCCTCAGGATATGGATCTCAACTGCAGAGCACGCGCGTGTATGTGTGTGCTTATGTGTGTGCGTATGTGTGCATGTATGTGTGTGTGTGTGTGTTCTTCACATTGGGAACCTTAGGGATACTTTCCTAAGCAGAGAAAGGGATTTCTTTTTAACGTTTTTCAATGCCTGTAGCTTGGGAAACATCACACCCATCAGGCATGATCAGGTCAAGTGTGTCTTATGTTAAAAACCTCACGTTCATCTTTAATTTAGAGTCTGAAAATGTGCATTTCAACATCTATTACAGGCGTGTCCTGGTTTTGTATTTAGTTTTGGAACCAGGTCTGGCTATGTAACTCAGGCTGGTCTCACACTATAGCAATCCTCTCGTCTCAGCCTCCTGAGTGCTAGGATTATAAGCACCTCCGTGTCCAGGGTGTTGAACCCGGGGCATCATGTCTATAAGGCAAGAGCTCTACCGCTGAGCTACATCACCATTACAGCCTCTTCCTTGCTACCTTCTCTACCAATCTACATCACATAGTTTTCTATGAGCATGTCCCCTTCAGTTTTAAAGTCAGAAATATGCTGATAATAAATGCTCATTAAGGGTCTAAAATCCAAGTGAGTAATGTGCAGTAGATAAGGTCCTACTGGCCACCTATGCAGCCTTAGTCCCTTGCCCACATGGAGTTTGCTGACCAAAATAAAGACACACTGTCACTGTTACGGTTGAACTCTGGAAGTCTGTGGAGCTGAGACTGCTTTGTGTGCAGTGGGGTCCTGAGCAGGGTACTCTGTAGATTTTGAGAGGCAGAAATGCTTCTAAAGAGGTAATACTGGAAGGCGACTCAAGGCTGAACTGGCCATGGACTCATCAGGTGTTTGCTATTCAGTCTCCACTGGATGACCTCCTTCCTCCCTTTCTCTGAGCTTCAGCCCTCTCTTATTTACACCAAAGAATAGGATAAATAGTACATCTCCAATCAGGAGTTTATTGTGCCTGTCATGTTAAAAACATGGTTTTGGAAGTGACCTCCATACTCTTCAGGAGTGTCACTTCCTTTATAGGATCACCTTCCTGTTTCCAGCCAGGGCTGCTACAGTTTTATTGGTTGACGAACTGCAGGTGCTTGCCAGTGTGGTCTGGTTCGTCCTCTGAGCATGAAGAGTTGGGTAGATCCTAGTGAGTCACTCTCCAGGGTCTTGTTTTCCTTTTGTCTGTTGTCCAAGAGCAAGTACTCTGAACAGTTGTATTTTCTTTTCTTTATTGTTATTATCACTCTATACATTTTTTTTTTCTCTGACTTTCATGACCTCTTCTTCTAAACAGCTATGAACCGGAACTGTTTCCTGGTCTTATTTATAAGATGGTGAAGCCACAGGTGGTGTTGCTCATCTTCGCGTCTGGAAAAGTTGTGTTGACAGGTAAGTTTAAGGTTATTATCTCATATTCACAAGATGTAAAACTATGTGTGCGTTTTGCTTTTCCTTCCTTCCTGAATGGGTTTTCCTCCATAGCAAGGTACTTTTTGCTATATTGGGGGAAAGAAGAGAAAAAAATGACATTACTCATAAATCTCAGTTCCTAAAATGATACATTTTTCATGTATCCTGTTACCTGATGTGTATTTTCATCTTCTGCTTTATATCAATCATTGCACACATGCAGCTTAACTTGCTGCTTCAAACCCTTCCTGGATGCTTTTAATAAAGCTGCGCCATGTTCCTAAGGCAGGGATTGGTACATATTCTCTGGAAAGGACAAACACTGAATATTGAGACTTTGTGGCCCCAGGAGTATCTGCTGTAGGTGGTCTCATGTAGAGCTTTTGGAGTGTGATTTATGTGACTCTGTGACTCTGCTTTAAACATGTCACCAAATAGAACTCTTATTTTCTCCCAATCACTAAACGATCTAGAAGTCAGTCTTGGGTCACAACTGACATATATAGTCAAGGCGCTGGGTTTCTCAGCTGCCCCGCACTCCTTGACTCCTGTTCTAACAGGTCACCGAGTAGAACTTGTCTTCCCACTGTCACATGCTTCTGTGTTCCTTTGTGTTCGTTACTTATAAATGGGACAAGCATTTGACTATTTTATTTGTGGAGAATTGTTAGTACGCGTGCTCCGAAGTCAAACTTTGGTTTGAGTATATCACTGTTTTCAAAGTTCTTAGCATGAATTTCCAAATTCCATTAAAGGCATCTACAATATACTTTCCTATATCAAACCTCCCTTCCAGCAGTGTATTCTAAACATCTTTGGACCAAACTTCCAGCAGCATTTTAAAAAATTGTATGGAAAGCTGGGTACTTGCCATTAGTCTTGACACTCAGGTAGCAGAGGCAAGCAAATCTCTGAGAAAGAGGTCAGCCTGGTCTACATAGTTCCATGCCACCAACCAGAGTTACATAGCAAGACCTCCCTCCCCCCACACACATACCTAGTTCAAGTCATTGTATTGCTGGTTGGTGTGTCAATTGGCTAAACTATGGAGATGTATTCATAGACCTGATGTCCAAATGATGGACCCTGAATCTCAGGTGCCTACCAGGTGCATGTATAGTGTTAGGATGCAAACACTCATCTGGCAGCAGTCCAGCCCTGTGGAGACAGATGGTGAAGTTATGTTGCATGGCATCTCACCGAATCAGAAGTTAAGCCATGCATACTTAAACCAACCATCCAGTGTCCCTAATCCTGCCATATATTCTTCAAGGGCAATAAAGTGGCCTAGGTTTTTGTGAAATGTTGTAGTTTTCTAAGGCCTTCACACAGACATTAGTGCGCATAACCCTCTCACTACTCTGTGAGGAGGGTTGCTGTCTTTTCTGGTGGGTAACCTGAAACTTGGAGGTCGGGTAAGACGCCATGGTCGCAATGTTAGCTAGTGGTGCAGCTGCCACTTGGGCTCTTACTCAAGTTCAAAACCTGTCCTTTCTTAGTCGATCAGGCCACATCTTGCTACCAGGGTTAGGAAGGGCATGCATGCCAAAGGGCAGTCATTATAACATGCAGAAAATGCATGGTAATCTTTGCCTAAAATGCTGGGGTCGCCCAGTTGATGCTGCTGCTATAGGGCAGCGGCTGTCATTATTGATTGTTAATTGCCCTGTGAGCTTGGTTTTTGTTCTTACTTTAGTGAGGAAATGTCAGGTGAGGTCTGGGACACAGTCAGAAGGAAGAGAGTTTACTTAGAATATAAAAGTCCCTGGTCTGATCCCTAGTGCCACATCTAGTACTAACAACAAAATCTTGTTTTTAACACATGGGAGCGGGCACAGGTGGTATTTGGTTGATGGTTTCTGGAGGGAACACTGGCTGCATGTGTCCCTTATTGCTGCTTTATGATTTTGGTAACTTCAATTTCTTGGGCTTCACTTTCCCCCTTTATTAAACAAGGGAACTGTGCACTCTGTTGTATCAGGAGTCACTGTTGCTAATGTAAAATACTGGCTGTGTTTCTGCTTCCCAGGGGTCTCCAGGTGGCATGCTCTTCGTGTTTGAATGCAGCCATAGGTACAGTATTTTATATAAAGCCTTATGAAAAAAAAAAAACACAAATCAGTGTTTATCCCAAATGCCGGACCTGGATGCCCTGTTCCTTAAGGAACAGTAAGCAGACTGTCTTGCCCTGGGATTGGTTTTGGCATGCATGTTTGCGTCTCCACTCACAGGCCATTGTCGGATGGTAAGAAGCCTATTCCAGATACAGGTGTGAACAAGCCAGAGGCAAGTTCTTTGTCAGTAGCCTTGTTCCTTTAGTGTCCCCATCTCACTGATTTGCATAAAACTGATCTCTTTGGAAAGGGAAACTGTGATATTCTACCTCTGAGAAGACTCTGGGGGGATTTCCTATCCAAAGGTGCAGAGTTTCTCGTGTCTGTTAGTAACACGCCGTCTTCCTCTTTAATCTTTCAGGGTGCAGAAAAATTCCTTAGCAAGGAATAAATGCCATTTTGCCATTAGCAGTCCAAAAATAATTAGACTTACAAGGATTTCCTTCTCCTTACTACTTTAAGTTTTTTTTAAAATGAGATTTATCTAACAAACTACTTGAAAGTAGGCATTTATTTCATTTAGTGTCCTGCAATACAACATGACTATACCGTCACCTCCCGTTCTAAAACAGTCCATGGCTACAAAGAAACCTCCATAGTTTGCCATGTTCTCCAGCAGCTACCAGTATCTGCTATCACCATGGATTTACCTATTTTGACTGCTTCATCTAAATGTAACTTTTCCTACCTTATATGGGTCGGTGGGTGTCTGGATTTGTTTAGACTGTTGAGGCATGTCCAAATTTTGTACTGTTTATGGCTGAGTAATACTCTCTTGTAGACATACACTGAGGCTTTTATTCACTGAAGGCCACAGAGGCTGTTTCCATCTCTTCGTTATTATAACTGCTGGAGCAATTCCAGTCTGCACTGTGTGCCTGCTTCTGGTTTTGTAAGAAGTCTGCTCAGGAGGAACTGCTGGGGTGTGTGGTGACCCCATAACTCTTGAGGAACACCCAAACTTGGGAGCTGAACCCAGTTTACAGTCCCTCCAGCCGTGCAGAGGCTGCTGAACTTTTCTTTAATAAAAACATTACAGCTCATCACTGATCTGAATTCTGGTAGATGGTTTTTTAGGTCTTCTCCCTCACTGGGCCTGGAGCTAAGCCAAATAATCACTCTTAGGTTTTCTTCTTCCTTCCTTTTTCTGCACCTCTGAAGGTCCTAGGACCCCAGCTAATCCAAGTTATTAACTTACTAACAGGCTGTTGTTTTTGTTTTTGAAACAGGGTCATCTGTGTATCTCGGGAGGGCCTTGAACTTAAGATTCTCTTGCCTCAGCCTCCCAAGTGATAGATTAGAGGCATGTATCACTAAACCTGGTACTAACAGAACAGTTTTTTATTGTTTCTTCCATTAGCATCATTTCTTTGCTTTCTGCCCCCAAATATGTCAGAAGCTAATTCTCATTTAGCTGAAGCCCGAAACTCCTATAAGAACCAGCCCATAACACTCACTGGGTTTTCCCTTATCCAGTTTTGAAGGTGGTAAGGGTGATGATTGATTGTTGTCAGTGAGAGGCAAGTGGGAACCGACTAACATTTCTCCAGGGAGAGTGTCTAATCTTTGTTTAGTGCTATAAGTCATATCAATTATTAACAATTAACAAATTAACAATTGCCAACACCTAAGACTCCAATAACGAAAATGGTGTAAATTTTTCCTCTAATTACTTCCTATGTGTCAAAATTGTAAATTCTTAGAATAGTCTGCCTGGTCTGATACCATGGAAACAAGACACTAACCAGAAATGAAGGGATCCAAGAAAGACATTTTTGCCATTCATAGGAGCTGAGTTCACAGGTGCTGAGGGTGGCTCCCTTAATGTCGTATGCTAACACATTTGCAGACTATCCCATCTACGTTCTACTGAGCCCGGTATGACTGAAGACGGCATCCAAAGAGAGGAAATGCTGGAGGAACTTCTGCCCTATGGCATGCATTTTGGGGAGACTATGGCTATTGTGCCCCTCCAATTCTTCTCTTTATTAGAAAGAAATGCCACACTTATTGGGCACATCTAAAGAGGTGTCATCTGGAAACCATCACAAAAGTGCGCATCCTTGTAATCCCAACACTGGGGAGGTAGACACAGACGGATCTATTCTGAGGCCACCCCAGGTTGTTTAGCTAGACCATTTCCCAAAATCAAAGAAACAGTCATTGAATATGGTGAAAGGAAATTTTAGCATGAAAAAGAAACTGTTGTTGTTGTTCTTATGTTAAAGTTCACACTCACTTGAATTTCTTTATAGGTGCCAGAGAGCGTTCTGAGATCTACGAAGCATTTGAAAACATGTACCCTATTCTGGAAAGTTTTAAGAAAATCTGAGCGTGTCCCTGGGCTTCTCATGTTGTAGTGATTTGGATATGTGTTTAAGCACAGCAGAGAGGAGCAGGTTTCTACACATGGCTGTAGGAACCTCCCATGCTTTCTAGCAGTCCCTGTTCATAGCTAACAGGGTTAAGTTTCTTGTTTGACTTTTGCCTTGGTTTGGAAGTAGGGTCTACTGTGTAGCCTGAAGTACGGTTTGATTTATTACAAGGTGATTCCATGTGAATAGCTGTGATTAAGAAATGGAATTTTCTTACTTTAAGGTGATGCTTGTATGTTATTTAATTATAAATAAACAAGAACAAATGAACTTATTTCAGAATTTGAGACGGTTCAGACCTTGCTAGACTGAGGCACCGGGTCCATGCTTTATTTTTAAATATATAATGTGTTAAAATGTGTTCTTTGAAGACAGTAATACATCTGAACACTAACTATAATGTTATACCTATCAATAGAAATCATGTTCAGTTTTTTCTTATTTTTCCATTTGAAGTATAGGAGATGGAATTCAGACCCTTTGGTAAGAGATACTGTGAAAATCGCCTTGGGAGAGCCAGTGAACTATCCCAAACTGGAAAATCCTTTGTTTGAAATGGCCACGTGAAACTGTCCTCCAGCTGCCCCCAGCCTCAGTTATTCTGTTATTGTGCTGATAGCATTGTGTTTGGTTGGTTGGTTGTTCAGGAACCGTTCTGGTTTAGGGAAAGCTATTTGGAAAGCAATATAGGGAATTTGTTGTTGTTGTTTTTTTTAAAATTACTTTTCCAATACTACCTGACTGTATTTAAGCAGACTCTGGAGAAAAGAGCAAAGAGTTCAGGCCAAAGATTTAGCTAGATTGGGGTTGCCAGCATTTGATGATGTGCACAGGAAGATTGACAGGCAGCCTGCTCTTGTGATCCAGGCTCTAGGCCCCACATGGCTACTGGTATCATCTTCTCTGAGGTAGACTTCAGTCTTTAGGTAGAATACATGGAAAATGCCACTTGGTTCCTAGGAGGCATCCCTGAGTGTGTGACTTGAGGGGAGAAAGCCCGGCTGGAGAGAATTCAGAGTTCTCATCGGTGGATTACTGGTCCAGTAGGACCTATAGCTCCACTTCTCCTGTCTCTGCAATGGTTTAGAGGCACGTCCAACAATCTGATATAAACACTGTTGGTGGAGTCAAGTCCATATTCACTGCTAAAGCACGGCACGGAGTTAGAGAAGGACGAAGCCCAGTAGAATTCGGTCTTCTAGCTTTGCTGGTGGGGTCGTGCCTGTCATTCCTTTACCCAGGAGGCTGCCACAGCAGGGTTGGGACTGTAGGGCAGCGTGGGCTATGTAGAAGGCACTAACCATTAAAACCAGATTTTAAAAATCTACAACTTCGATTTGCAAGTTCAGTTTGTAAAGTGTTAGGCTGCTATAGGTTTTTGTATTGACCCTTTGGACATTATGTGGATGCTGCAATTATAACCACGACGGGGTGAGTATCAGGGAGAGGGTAAGGGTTTTTTTTTTTGTTTTTCCAAATAGCAAAGCAGAAAAGGAGGAAAGGTGAGTCCAAGGTTTCAAACCAGTCCTGAGATGGAGCTCTCTCCCAACTTTGCTTCCTGCAGTTTTAGCCAAACCTAAAAGTATCTTTAGTTAATAAAATGAATAATTCCCTTGTTCTGTTCTGTACCTTATGCAGAGAATGGAATCCTTGGGATACCCTATTAACATACCTTGAAAAACAGACATCGCGTTACATGGCTCAGCAGGTGTTACAGTCCCAATTCTGAGGGCACTGAGGAGGATCCTGGGCTCCCAGACTCACGCCCCTCTCCAGGCCTCTTTCACTCCACACATGACCTTTGGACCATCCTCTCCCCTAGACGCACCCCACCCCCACCCCTGGCATCCATTCGCCCGTGATTCTGACTGACTACCTAAGTTGCATGGGACCCACATATTAGAAGGGACACAGCATTTGTTCCTTGGCCTCCACATACACACCGTGGAATAACCTCCCCACCCTTCACACACGAAGTCAATGAATTAGCAGAAATGTGCCGGCTGCAGTCTTGGGCTGTGTGTAAAGGTTCTAATGCAATGGATGAAAAACTAAAGGTGGTGTTTGGGCGACCTCTTCTGGCAAATGGGTCTTCGTGCACTTTTCCTAACAGGCTGGGCAGGCCACCCACCTTCAGTCATTTGTGTCAAATGACATTGGTCACTTTAGAAAAAAGACATTGGAATGGTTCCTAGGTATCTGCTAACCCACAAGATCGGCCCTGTCTTAGTTAGGGTTTCTGTTGCTGTGAAGACATTCCATGACCACAGCAACTGTTATTTAAAAAAAAAAAGCATGTAATTGTGGTGGTTTCCAGTTCAGAGGTTTAGTCCATACCATCATCCAGACTTGGTGCTGGAGAAGGAGATGAGAGTTCTGTATCTTTGATCTACAGGTAGCAGAAACAACTGTCTCCCTGTGCATGACTTGAGCATATACGAGACCTCAGAGCCCCCCCCTCCCCACAGTGGCACAGTTCCTCCAACAAGGCCGCACACCTACTCCAACAAAGCCACAACTCTTAATAGTGCTACTCCCTTTGGGGGCATTTTCTTTCAAACCACCACAGCCCCGCTGCTCCCATTTGCTCCTCTCCTGCCATTTGGAGCGAGAAGGCCGTGGTGAAACAAAATGGCATTCACAGCCATTCCTATGTCTGGAGGTAGCCTCAGGGTCACGGGAATGTTCCACTTTTTTAAAATTGAAGCTGTGACCCTGGGCATCATTGTGTTAGGTTTCCTAGCTTTCGTACACACTGCATGTGTTCCTCCACACAGGAAATGCCTACAGTAAATGGCAAAGACGTTATGAGAAGCCCTAAGGGTACAAAAAGAGCTATGGTTATAAAGCGAGCCGGGTAGGGCTGGGGTGGAGGCTGAAAGACTTCTCAGCAGGTAAGCACACCAGAGGTCTTGGGTTTGCTTCTCAGTACCCACAGAGAGGCTATCAGCCACCTGTAATTCTGGTCCCAAGATTTGCAGCGCCCCTTTCTGGTCTTCACCAGCACCTGGCACTCATGAGATGTACCCTCCAATATAAGCAGGCAAACACCCAGAGACATAAAATCGAGGTGGGGCACACAGATGGGGTATAGGTCCTCATTTCAACCAAGACCAAAAGCCCTAGTCAGGAACCCCAGATGTGCTTCTATCCGAGTGGAGTCACAGAACATTCTGCAGCCCAGTAGAATAGCCTGCAACCTGATGCCACAGAAACACCCTCATTTACGAACAAGAATTGTTTGCTGGGAAAAGGCACTACAAAGTCGCTCACCCCAACCTAAAGAGGACTCCCCCTTTTTCTCCTCCTTCCCCTGCTGCTTTCATTATCATTGAAAATATATTATATTCCTCAAATACTATGATTATGGTTCTCCTTCTATTCTTTCCAATTACTCTATATTTCCCATTCCATTCAGATCTACTCCCCTTCTCTAGTCAGAAAAGAACAGGCTTCTAAGAGATAATAAAATGTAACAAAATATAAAACAAAAACTGTCACGTGGAGTTGGACAAGACAGAGGAGGCACAAGAATCAAGAGACTCACTTAGGCGCTCACTCAGGAATCCCATAAGCATACTAAACCGGAGGCCATAATACATGCGTGTGTACACACACACACACACACGATACACATATACATATATACATGAAAAGTATATATGTTCATACATACATACATACAAACATACCGTGGTATGTGCACACTTGTGCAGACCCTATGTATGCTACTTGATTCCTTGAGTTCATGTGAGCTTTGCTAATCTTCATTTAGAGGGCTTTGTATTCTTGGTGTCCTCCATTCCCTCTGTGTGTAGTGTAGGGCTATTTATGTAGATCAGGTAGGTTTCCTACTCCCAGAGATCTGCCTGTTCCTTCCCTCCTCTCTGAGTCCTTGGATTAAAAGCTTGCACTACTACATCAGGCAGTTTCTTCCTGGTTTCCCACAACCATAAACAATTAAGTTCATATTAGTTCATTATAAAATGTACTATTCATTTATGGGATTCAAGATAATGCCTAAATTCTGCCATGGCATGTAGAGTGAGAGCTTTTAACCCAGTATTTGAAGTTCAGTAGTGTCCCATGGGACTAGACAGAAGACCGAGGCGTGAATTGTTCAATGACATTCAGTGCCATAGGGTTTGGGTTGAGGCATGAGTGTGGATCTCACTGGAGTGTGAGTGTGTCTCTCCTTGGCTGGGGTTGGGTTTCTGTCTCGGGGAGGAAATGTCCTTGTGGAGAGGGTGACCCCACTTTACCCACACTCTCGCTTTTGGAATGGACCAAGACAGTGGCTGAGATGCACTAAATTCTTACTTCCACAAGGTGGCACCCTATGCCTTGTGTGCCCATCCTCAATTCCTCAGGACAACCTTTGCCAGCAGAGGTGGAAGAAGCACCACCCGTTGTTGCTCAACCTGGTAAGTGAAGTGAGTGTGACTAGTTAGGTCGGGACTACATTTATACACAGAACACAGCTGTGGTCAGAAGAGAGGAAGGAGATATTTTAAGCCTGTCACTAGAATAAGAAGTTGACATGGGGCACTATTCTATCATGCAATGTTGTATTCAAGTCTTTAGTTAATACTTGGTAATATAGAGACATAAGAGTACAAAAGGAGGAAGTGTTAGATTATTTTTAACTTCAGATGGCATTTCTAACCTCAAGGCTCTCAATGCAGAAGCCACTATCATATTCCAGCTAGGGAAAGAGGTGGGCTAGTTGCAGATCTCCCAAATTCATCACCTACTCCTTCAAATTAATCTCCCAGTCTCATCCCAGCTCTGCATCAGAACATCTGTTGCAGTCTCCCTTCCCTTCCTGCTTACATCTCTAGCGGGTCACACAGATCTTTCCATCCGAACTTCCCTTCTCCACTTGCTGATTTCTCTCAGCCCCAGCTCCAGCACTCACTCGCTGGGAATGCACAGGTCACTCCTGCCGGGAAAGCAGGTAGGTAAACTGCAGAACTTTGCCTCTCCCTTCATTCCTTAGTTGCATTCCCAGCTCTGCAGCAGAATACCTGTGGCAGCCTCCTCCCACCTCATCTCTGGTGGATCCCATAGATCTTCCCCTCCATTTCTATCCTTCCTTCCTCCACGACTTGCTTTGTCTCTCCCCTCAACTCCAGCAGGCATTCTTTGAGAACCCACAGGCCACTCCAGCCGGGAAAGCAGGTAGCCTAACTGCAGATCTCCACCTCTCCCTCTGCTCCTTGAAATTAGTCTTCCAGTCTCATCCCAGCTCTGCAGAAAATCCCCCGCTGTAGCCTCCTCCCCCTACATCCTGCACCCACATCCAGTGGATCATAGATCTAGTTCCCCTTCCAAACTTCCTTCCCCCAACTCATTGCTTGTCCCAGCCTCCAGCAGGCACTCTCTGAGAACCCACAAACCACTCTGACCATGGAAACAAGCAGACTAACGGCAGAACCACCTCTCCCTCTGTTCCTCTGAGTCCAGTCCCCAGTCTCATCTCCAATTCTGTAGCAGACCTTCTTCTGTGGCCTTACCTCATCTCTGTTCCCATTTCCAAGAGACTAAGCAGATCTTGGCAGATCTTCTTCCTAATTCTGAAGCTTCTCTACCATCTTCATCCCATCCCCATTCTTAAGTTTTAGGTCCAATAGCCAGAAACATATTTTACTTGGAACCTCCACTCCCAAGTATCAGGACCCCAGAAGATTTTTCAATAGGCAACACACAGTCCCCACAATCTCCTAAGAATCAGAGAGGAAATAGAAACCAAGGAGCAAAACACCCACCCAACAAAGACAACACCAGATATCAGCACCTTGCAATCTTCCTAATCCTAGATGCCTAGACACCAGCACCAAAGCCACCATCAGTGGCCAGGGCAATATGTCACCACTAAACATAGGACTTCCCTAGGCAAAGATCTTCCTAGTAATCCTACCACAGTAGACCCAATTACTCCAACATAGTTGAATTACAAAGACCTTAAAATAGTCTTTATGCATATGATAGAGCTCTACAAAAAGAAAGCAAATATAAATTCCTTAATGAAATATGTGAAAATATGAATAATCAGTGGAAGGAAATGAATAAAAATATTCAAGACCTGAAAGTGGAAAGAGAATCAATAAAGAAAGCTCAAACTGAGGGAAATCAGAAAATGAAAAATTTAGGAACTTGAACAGGAACCAACCACAGAGGCAAACTTCACCAATATAATACAAGAGATAGAAGATAGAATCTCAGAATTAAAGACATAATAGAAGAAGTGGATACATTGGCTAAAGAAAATGTTAAACCTAAAGAATTCCTGACACAAAATAGCTAGAAAATCTGGGGCAATATGAAAAGACCAAATCTAAGAACAATAGGAAGAAAGGAAGGAGAAGAAACCTGGTCAAAGGCTCAGAAGATATTTTCAGTAAAATCACAGAAGAAAATTTCCCTAATCTAAAAAAGGAGATGTCTATCTAAGTACAAGAAGCATACAGAATGACAAACAGACTGGAGTAGAACAGAAAGCTCAAAATGTATAGAACAAATAAATAATACTTCAAGGAAAAAAGACCAAGTAACATAAAAGTAGACCTATTAGACTTATACTTCTCAATGTAAAAAAGCCAGAAGGGCCTGAATAGATGTTCTGTAAACTTTAAGAGATCACAAATGCTAGCCCAGACAACCATACTGTCTTAGTTAGGGTTTCTATTTCTGCGAAAAGATACCATGACCATGGCAATTCTTATAAAGAAAAACATTTAATTGGGTGACTTATAGTTGAGAGATTCAGACCATTATCATTATCATCATGGTGGGACATGGTAGCATGCAGGCAGACATGTAATCCAGCCTTACAGCAGGTGTTAGAAGGTAAACTCCAACCAAGAAAGGTTAACTACATCCAAGGAAACACACACCAGCAATGTTAAAAGAAGTGAGCACACACATACATACACACTACCACTTCCAACAACAACAACAACAACAACAACACAATAACAACAAAGCAACAGCAACATAAGGACATTTGACAATCAGTGGTCATTTATATCTCTCAATATCAGTGTCTCCATTTCCCAGTAAAAAGATACAGACTAACAGAATGATTGTGAAAACAGCTGCTGCATCCAAGAAACACACCTTAACATCAAGGATAGACTTCAACCTCAAGATAAAGGGTTGGAAAAAGATATTCCCAGAAAATGGAATTAAAAAGCAAGCTATTACAGCCTTCTTAATATCTAACAAAATAGACTTTAAACCAAAGCAATCAGTAGACACAGGGAAGAACACCACATACTCATCAAAGGAAAAATCCACTAAGATGACATTACAATTCTTAATATCTATGCCCCAAACACAAAGGCCCCCGAGTTTGTAAAAAAGAAAAAAAAATAAAACCAAATAGCACTTCAACAGCTTAGATGACATATAGACCTTCACACACTGATAATGGGAGATGTCAGTACCCCATTCTTACCAATTGACAGGTAGGTTACCCAGACAACCGAAACTGAGAAATGTTGGAACAATATAAACTTATAAATCTAATGGACCGAGCAAATATCTAAAGAACAATTTACTAAAACACTAAAATAATATACTTTCTTCTCAGCACCTAATGGAACTTTCTCCAAAATTGACCACACACTCTGAAACAAAGCAAGTCTCAACAGATACAAGGAAATTAAAATAACATCCTGTATCCTATCTGACCACCATGGATTAAAGCTGGGTATCAACAAAACCAAAAACAACAGAAAGCTTACAAACTTATGGAAACTGAACAACTCTCTACTAAATAAAAAATTGGTCAAGATATAAATAAAGATTTTCTAGAATTGAATGAAAATGAATATTCAGCATATACAGACTTATGGGACACAATGAAGACTGTTCTAACAGACAAGTTCCTAGCATTAACTGCCTACATAAAACAATTGGAGAAAACTAATACTAGCAACTTACAGCACACCAGAAATCTCTAAAACAAAAAAAAGCAAACACACTCAAGAGCAGTAGATGGCAAGGAAAAGTAATGAAAATCAGGACTGAAATAAATAAAATAGAAATGACAACAATAAAATTATTCAAATGATCAATGAAAGAAAGAGTTAATTCTTTGAGAAAAAAAGATTGACAAACCCTTATCCAAATTAACTAAAAGGCAGAGAAAGAAGACCCCAAATCAATAATATTGGAAATGAAAAAGTAAACATAACAGCAGACACCAGAAAATCATAAGAGAGTCATAAGGATATACTTTAAAAACATGTACTCCATCAAATTGGAAAACATAAATAATTTTCTCAATAGGTATTAGTTTACCAAAGTTGAATCAAGATTAGCTAAGCAATTTAAACAGACATATAATCCCTAGTGAAATACAAGCAGTAATTAAGATTCTCCCAACCAAAATAAAGCCCAAAGCCAGATGGTTTAAGTGTAGAATTCTACCAGACTATCAAAGAAGAGTTAATGCCTATACTCCTTAAATTATTCCACAAAATAGAAACAGAAGGAACATTGCCCGATTCATTTTATGAGGTTACAGTTACCCTAATACCCAATCCCCACAAAAAACTAACAAAGAAAGAAAATTACAAATCAATTTTCTTTATTTACATAGATGCAAAAATGCTCAAAAAATACTTGCAAAACAATTCCAATACCACATAAAAAAAGATCATGATCAAGCAGGCTTCATCCCAGAGAGGCAAGGATGTATCAACATATGATGTGGGAAGTCCTTCTGTATATGTGTTGCTTTTATTGGTTAATAAATAAAGAAGCTGCTTTCGGCCAATGGCTTAACAGAATATGGCCAGGCTGGAGGAGATATTTATAGAGAGAGTAGGTGGAGTCAGAGAAGCCATGTAGCTCCACTGGGTACAGGTGTGCCCAGAACCTTGCTGGTAAGCCAGGTTAATTCAAGAGTTATCTAGAAAGGGGTTAATTCAAGAGTTATCTAGAAATATGTATAAGCTAATAGGCCAAGCAGTGATTTAATTAATACAGTTTCTGAGTGATTATTTTATGAACTGAGCAGCCAGGAACTAATGAGCAGCTCTCTCCCTATAAACATGCATAAATTGTTAAATGTAATCCATTACATAAACAGAAAGACAAAACAAACGCAAACACATTTTAGATGTAGAAAAGGCCTTTGGTCAAACCTAACATCCCTTCATGAGAAAAGTCCTAGAGAGATTAGGGATACAAAAGATATACCTCAACAAAATAAAGGAATTTTAGAGCCAGCCCATAGCCAACATCAACTTAAATGGAAAAAAAATTCAAAGGAATTCCACCAAAATCAAAAACAAGGCAAAGTTGTTCACTTTCTCCATACCTATTTAATATACTACTTGAAGTCTTAGCTGGAGTAACAATAAAACAACCAAAGGAGATCAAAAGAATAAAAATTGGAAAGGAAGAAGTCAAAATATCTTCACTATTAGATGATATGATACTATGGCAAAGTGACCCTAAACATTCCACCTGGAAACTGACCAGCAACTTTCAGCAAAGTAGCTGGACACAAAATTAACTCACAAAAATCATTACGCCTCCTGTATACAAACAACAAATGCTCAGATAAAGAAATTAGGGAAAGAACACTTTTCACGGTAGCCTCAAATAATATAAAAGATCTTGGGGGTATCTCTAATCAAGCAAGAGAAAGACTTGTATAATAAAAACTTCAAGTCATTGAGGAAAGAAATTGAAGAAGATATCAGAAGATGGAAAGACTCCTTGCTTGTGGATTGGTAGGATAGCATAGTAAGAATGGACATTCTACCAAAAATAGTCTACAGATTCAATATAATCCCCATAAAAATTCTAACACAATTCTTCACAGATCTTGAATATACAGTTTTCAGCTTCATATGGAAACACACACACACACACTAGGATACCTAAAACAATCCTAAATAATTAATAACTGCTGGAGGTATCACTCCTCTAATTTTAAGTTGCACTACAGAATAAAAATAAAAATAAAATAATAATAATAATAAAATTAGCATAAATAGTGAAAAGCATGGTATTATCCCCAAACTCAAGCAAATAGATCATTATCCCCAAACTCAAGCAAATAGATCAATGGAATAGAATTTAAGACCTGGACCATCCACACAACTATAACCACCTGACTTTTGATAAAGAGGCAGAAATATACACTGGAGAAAAAAGCCAACATCTTTACCAAATGGTGTTGTTCAAACTGAATGCCTGCATGCAGAAGAATGCAAGTAGATCACACTTATCACCCTGCCAAAACTAAGCTCCCAATGACTCAAAACCCTCAATATGAAACCAGGTAGGCTGAACCTGATAGACGAGAAAGTGGGATATAACCTTGAACTCATTGGCATGGGAACAGACTTTCTGAACAGAACACCATTAACACAAGTACTAAAATCAACAATTAATAAATAGAACTTCATAAAACTGAAAAATTTCTATAAGGCAAAGGACACTATCATTTGGGCAAAGGGACAGCCTACAGAAGGAACAAAATTTTTATCGACTCCACTTCTGATTGAGGACTAATACTCCAAAATATATAAGGAACTCAGGAAAGTAGATATCAAGAAAACAAATAATCAATTAAAAATGGGATACAGATTCAAATAGAGAATTCTCAATAGAAGATTCTCAAGTGGCTGAGAAACACTTAAAGAAATATTCAACATTCATAGCCATCAGGGAAATGAAAATCAAAATATTTTGAGTGTTCGTCTTACACCTGTTAGAATGGCTAAGATCAATAGAAAATGTGACAGCTCATTCAGGTAAGGATATGGAGTAAGAGGAACACTCATATATTTCCAGGGGGAGTCGAGCAGTCACTATGGAAATCAGTGTGGTAGTTCCTCAGAAAGATGGGAATAGATCTACCTCAAGATCTATTTATACCACTCTTGGGCATATATTCAAACGATGATTCATCCTACCTACTACAGAGACACTTTCCCAACCATCTTCACTGCTGCTCTATTTATAATAGCTGAATTGGAAGCCTAGATGTCCCTCCACAGGAGAATGAATAAGTAAAATATGTTATATTTACACCATGGAGTTTTACTCAGCCATTAAAAATGACATCATGAAATCGGCAGGCAAATGAATGGAACTAGAATAAAACCACCCTGAGTGAAATATCCTAGTACTCACTTATATGTGGCTATTAGCTGTTTAGTCAATGATCACTAAGCTACAATCCATAGAACCACAGAAAATAGGTATAGAATAAGGGACTGAAGCAAACAGATAATCTCATTAAGAAAGGGAAACAGAATAGATGGTAATGGCTGGTGGGGCTAAAATAGGAGGATAAATTTGGGAAAGGGGGCATAAGGGAGAGAATATGGGGAGAGAAAGCTAAAATTAAGAGCCATTTGATAGGTACTATGAAAACCCTAATACAGTAGAAACTTCTTAAAATATATGCACATATGAAGGTAATCTAAATTAAATCACCAAATAATGGGAGAGTCCCAACTGATCATCTTTTGTCACTAAATGAAGCCTCTAGTGCTGGGATTGGACTACATCTAATTGAGTTCTTAGCCAAAGGGGTCCCATGGGAATCCCCAAACAGCTCAGGCTAGTTCCAATACAATAGTTTGCTTTTCACTAACTGACAGCAAGGCTCCATTGCAGAAGACAACACCTATACAAATAATTGAATAAAGTCCAACTGGTGCCTACATAGAGCCTTCAGCCCTACATTCTGGTGACTTTGGTATAGGAATGTCCTCTGCACGCTATCCAAAGAGAACTATAATCACTGTTGTGGGCTAATCTTTTTGTACATTGTAAAGATGTGTCTTTGCCAAGGTGCCTTCTGATAGGCTTAATAAAGAACTGAATGGCCAATAGCTAGGCAGGAAACGATAGATGGTATTTCCCAGGAGAGAGAGGAAGAGAAGGAATGCAAGTTGAGCATATGGTACAGAGGAGAGGTCACCAAGCTGCTTGGCAAAACGTAGATTAATAAAAGCAGGTTAATTAAGTTGTAAGCGCTAGTTGGGAATAAGCCTAAGCCAAAGGTCAAACTTTCATAATTAATATTCAGTCTCCGGTCATTATTGGGGAGCTGGCAGTTCCACAGAGGAAAAGCTTTACTACATTAGTATAAGCTTGCTACAAATACCAAGCCACAAACTCTTTGATCTACAACGGCGCCCTGCCTACAAGATATGCTAGACCAACGGTGGCACAACGTTTGTGGGAGTACCAAACCAATATCTTATTTGATCTAAGGCCCACTCCACAATATGGAACCCATACCCAGCACTGCTTGAGTAAACAAGAACCTGAGACGATATGGCCCTGGGACCTAGGAGATGCCAAATGATAGTGGTCTACAAAAGCAAAACAGCAGCAGCAACAACAAAAGCTGTGTAGCGATAAAATGACTCCTAGTGATATTCTTCTGTGCTCACAGATCAGCGCCTTGCTCAGCCATCATCAGAGAAGCGTCTTCCTTCAGCCAACGGAAACAAATACAGAGACCCACAGGTAGGCATTCTGCGGAAAGTGAGGGACCCTGGAACTCTCGGCCCTAAATGGGATGTATTTCTCAAATCCCTCCCCTCACAGTTCAGGGAACCCCTCAGTAGTGGAGGCAAAAAGAGTTTAAGTGTCAGGGGTATGGAGGACATTAAGAAAACAAGGCCCTTTAAATTAACGTGAGCGAGGTTCATATGAACTCACAGAGACTGAGGCGGCAAGCAGAAGGCCTAGACGGGTCTGCAGCAGGTCCTCTGTGCTTATGACTTTCAGGTTAGTGTTTTCACAGGATTCCTGATTTTTTTTGTGTCTTCTCTTGGGCTCTTTTCCTTCTGTTTGTTTATCTTGTTCAACCCACTGTGATAGTTTTGGTTTCATTTAATTATACTCTATTTTGTTATAATGTAAAGAAATGAGGGGATGAAATCTAGTCGCTAGGTTCAAGGTTAACAGCTGATTTGTCACTTAGACCTGTTGGGAGAGGGAAAATCAGTTTTCTGCAATAGAGTCAACACCGTGTATGTCAATCACTCAAGACTGGCCGCGTATTTAGGAGTAGTTGATTGACGTATAATGGACTCCACAAGTTTTTGTGTGCTTTTATTTGGTTACAGCTTGGTGGTTTTTCTTTTGGGGATGTGTGGTTTTGTTTCATTGGTTTTGGGGAGGTTTATTGTTGTATTCTTTTAAGTTGGGTGGGTAGTGAGAGCGAGAGGCTCTGGAAGGATGTGAGGGAAGGGAAGGATAGGAAATTGAAGAAATAATGTAAATAAATAACAAAACAAGCAAGAGAAAAAGCCACCCATCAACACTGAGTAAAAACTTCCAGCTGATTGATCATCACTTATATATGGAGTGCAGAAAAACTGAAAGCAATTGAAAGCAAAAGCAGGTGCTGAGGAATACTGAACAGGACTGCATGCATTTTTATTTTTAAATTTTATTATTCCTCTGTGTATGTGTGAGTGTGAGAGTAGGTGCATGCATGGGCACAAGTGCCCGCAAGTGTTGTGTGGTCTTGTTCTCCAAACATGCTACCATCTGCAGGCAGACCTGTGTCCCTCCCGGGCAGTGCCCCAGTGACTCTGGTACAGACTTTCTTTCTCCATGTGGAGAAGTGGCTTCGGGCTGATACTGTTACATGTAACACAAGGTTTGGGTTTTTATTGTTGTGTCTAATTCTAAATTCTTTTTTTTTTTTTTTTTGGATTTTTTGAGACAGGGTTTCTCCGTATCTTTTGGTTCCTGTCCTGGAACTAGCTCTTGTAGACCAGGCTGGCCTCGAACTCACAGAGATCCGCTTGCCTCTGCCTCCCGAGCGCTGGGATTAAAGGCGTGCACCACCACCGCCCCGCCTAATTCTAAATTCTAATTAAAATTTTATTTATGTGTTGTGCTCCCTGGAATTGCTAATTCTAAATTCTAAACTCAGAAAACATAGGTGCTGGGAATCTCCCTTTGTTTGCCATGCCTTTCCCTGCACCCTTCCCTGATTCATGGATCATTTTCGTTATTTCTAGCACCTCCTGCCATTATTGAACAGACCCAAGCAGAGCTGCAACTACAAAAATCCATCCCAGCCTTTCTCCACAAATGACAGCGCCCGGTGGACACTGCTCTGCTCCTTGCTTTGTTATTGATTGCTTCAGAACAGCCCTCCTTTGGCAGTGCCTGTGATGTGGATCTTTGCCAGCAGAGGGCAGCGGAGGATCGCTTTCAGAGGAAGGCCCGCTTCCAGGTTCTGTGAGTCTCTGTACAGCATGTTTTTAGCCTGGTGACACTTTTCCTTTTGACAATAGCAGCCAGCAATACCCTGCCCTGTGCCCTGGTGTGGGTTTCGAGATAGCCAGGAACAGACCTCCGTTCCATGCCCGCCAGCTATCACTAGGAGCAGGCGTATGTGTGGAAATAAATGAGAGTCCTTCCAGGTACATGAAATATCGTTGGATAGTCTTTTAAAAGTGATCAAAGATGAGAAAATTAATTATAGCAAAGTGATACAAATCCCTCCAATTTGAACAGAATGGACTTCACAAGAAAACTGATGGATTCAAATGGGAAAATGCACACGAAATTGTTCATGAGAAATGCTCAGATTAACCCACTGTTTGGACTTAAAGATCAATGTAATTGAAAGGAAAGAAATACGGTACCAGATCCAAACCCAGACAGACACCAATGCCTGATTTCTGACAAAGACAAACATACATATGTATTGAAGCAAAGAGCATCTTCAACAAATGCTACTGGAAAGACTTGAAATCCACATGTAACAAAATGAAGCTAGATCCTTACCTCTCCGTTTGCATAAAAGCAAATAAATTGAAGGCTTTAATGCATGATCAAAAACTCTATAGCTATTATGAACAGAAGGAAAACACTTCAAAATGTAGGTATAGGCTAATAACAAAAACCCAAAAAACAAACAAACAAAAAACAACAAACAAACAAACAAAACTTGAATACTACCATCCAACAATAAGGTCAGATATTCATGACAAGAAACACCACAGACGTCATAACTCCAGATTGGAAAAATGAAAAAAAAGAATAACCACGTCAGTTTGTCTCCTCCAAAAGACATTCACCTATTGTAAAATTTACCTAGAAAAGCAACTTAGTTGAAGCACAGTTTAAGAACTTAAAAAGAGGAGTTGTGAATATGTTCAAGAAGCCTAAAGAGGTATGAGTAAATCCCTCAATAAAAAACCAAATATTTGAATGAAATTATAGCTCAAGATATGAAAATAGAACTTAACACAGAAATAGAATTGCTGAAGAAAAGCCAAACTGAAATAAAACTCAAGGTAAAATACTCATGGAATCAAGCAATAAGCTTATGAGAAAGCCTCACGAACCAATTGGATGAATATCAGGTCTGGAAGACAACGTAGAGGAAATGGATAGCTTACTCTAGGAAAATGCAAACTCTTAAAAGAGAAAAATTTAGGCACAAAAACCCAGGAAATCTTAGAAACCATGCAAATATCGAATCTATGAATAATAGGTATAGAGGAAGGAAAAGAAACCCAGGTCAGATACACTGCAAATGCTATTAACAAAATCATAGAAAAATTTCCAAAACCTAAAGAAAGAGATACATATGTACTGTACAAGAGGCACACAGAGTACTAAATTATCTGGATCAGAAAAGAAAGTTCCCAATGACATATATTTATTGTTTAGTCAGGGCTATTTAGAGAAACAAAATTTACAGAATATTAAACACACACACACACACACACACACACACACACACACAAACAGGTTTTATGAGAGTGATTTCCAGACTATAGTCTGATAGTTTGACTATTCCAACTATAACTATTTCTGACTCCCAAAGTCAAAGAATCTAATAGTTGTTTGATCCATGGGACTGGATATCCAGTCTCCGGAGGTCTTCAGTGTATGCCAGAATTTTTAAGACATATGCTTTAGTACCGGCGAAGGAATGAACTTGACAATAATAATGACGGCAAGCAAGCAAAGAGCAAGAGTTCCCTTCTTTCATATATTTTATATGTGGCTGGCATCCAAGGTTGATTGTCCCATCCCAAATGATTCAATAAAAAAAAGAAAATCCCTCATAGGTATACCTAATAGTTTTGGTATTCGTTAATTTCAGATGTGGTCAAGTTGACAACCAAGAATAGCCATAATAAGTTCACCCCTTGTCAACTTGACATACAGCTATATCTCATTTTGTCATGCTTAATTTCAAAATGAAAACAATAGCCAGGTCATAAATATGCCTATCATGATATAACAATTCCACCTGCAATCACAAATGTATTCAATATTTAACCAGATCATAATTATGCCCAGCATGATATAACTATTCCACATACAACTGCAAACACATTATATATTTTAGAATAAGTGGAAATATACCTTGAAGGATATTCTTTTGTTATCTCCAAACTTAAATATTATAACCACTGATATTCTAATGTCAGAAGCTAATTTAGAACCTTGCTCAAAACTCTGAGGTGTGTCTTCTGTGATTCACCCATAGATCTGCCAAGGGCTTCAAGCAGCATCCTTATCTGCCACTGGCACCTCAAATACTATCAAGTCTACTGAATCTATTGCCCCAATGGTAGAGCAGTCTGCACAGCAGACTGTGGAATAACCTTCTCCTCCTCCAGCCACCCTCATCATGCTCAAAGCTTGCAGCTTTCCAAGACATGTGGCCTGGTGGATTGAAATAAAAATGACTCACATAGGCTCTTATATTTGGATGCTCAGTCACCAGGGAGTGGCGCTAATTAAAATGATTATCCACACCCTTAATATCCCTTCTCATACATATTCCCAGACTTCTGCTTAAATGAACTATCAAACTCATCAAGGGCTTCTGTGCACATACTCACCGACTAAATTTTCTATCTTCCTTCACGAGCCTGCTTCACTTTAAGTTTGGTTATAGGTATAGATGCAATATTTGTTGTCCCCGAGGAACATCGGTTTTGCCTTGACTAGTATCTCCTCCTGGAAAAGTTATTGCTGGGTTAGCAGACAAGATACTACTTAAGGCAGTATCAATGGGAATTTGCCTTCTGCTAAGGATGAAGAGACTTCTTTATTAGGTGAGATAAGCCCCTGAGAATCTGAGGGTTGAAAGTTCTCAGTAGGGTTCTCTAGCACAACTCCTTCTCAAGTTACATCATCTCCATCTTTCTTTATGTATTTTAACATCTGATACCCTCTAAGGCTGTACGTGAATTTTGGTTGTAATTCTACCGATCTTACTTATAACGAGGGCTTCCGTTTGATCTTCCACAATTTGAGCTTTGCGGCTGCTGGGCTGAAGATTCTCTTCCAGGACACACTGAGAAACATTTAGACTGTTATGTACATCTGGAGCTGGTCAATTTTATCATGGAGTTCACTGTTGTCCTTTATCACCATATGCTGAGATGCAGAAGTTGGTTCATTTTATCATGGAGCTCAGTATTTTTCTTTGTCAATATATCCAGAGATTCTATAAGCAACCAATCAGCATCATTATTTTCATTATATTTCCATAAATATTCAATAGTTTTACATAGAGAGTCACTAATTTCCTTGTTTATCCAGTAGGTGAATCAAAATAGTCAAATGTATTTGTTTTAGTAAGTTTATTGAATAGATAGTACCATGAGTCTTTACTCCTGTCCATGCTTCTAGGAGGGGCATTAGTGATTGTAGGTGTTGGCAAATAGGAAAGCTAGTGTCTCAGTTAAAGGCACGATTGCTGTGATTAGATACTGTGACCAGAAGCAACTTAGGGAAGAATGGGTTTATTTTACTAACAGTTCAAGCTAATAGTTTATTGTCAAAAGCAGTGAGATCAGGAACTCTAGCAGGGCAGGAACCTGGAGGCAAGAGCTGATGCAGAGGCCATGGAGGGATTCCACTTACTGCCTTGTTCCTCATGACTTGCTCAGCCTGTTTTCTCATATAACCCAGAACTACCAGCCCAAGGATGATCAGATATATAAGAGTTATTAGAAGACTTATAGGGTTTGGTCAGAATATTCCAATAATTATGTTTTCTGATGGAAAGTCCAATAATCAAATAATTATTTGATTATCAAATTAAGACTCGATGTTTCAGGTGTCTTCAATATACAAAAGAATCCTGAACAATTCGACTCGAATACCAGTGAAGGAATGGGTATGAGAGATTTTCTCTCACTAGCAAGAGTGAGAGAAAGCAAGCAAGAGCAACAGTTTCCCTCTTCCATGTCCTTTATAAAAGCTGTGACCAGGATATGTGGCCCAGATTTAAGGTGGTACTCCCTACCTCAAATGATTCAATTAAGAAAAAAAAAAAAATCTCTCACAGGTGAACCCAGCGGCTTGTGTGTAAGTTAATTCCAGGTGTAATTAAGTTGACAACCAAGAATAGCCATCACAATAATAAAAATACTATATGTTGAGAACAAAGAAGTATATTAAAGGGTGCAAAGAAAAAAAGCCACATTAAATATAAAGTCAGGTCTATTAGAATAATACCTGATTTCTCTAAAAAACTATGAAAGTCAGAAGGGCATGGACTTATGATCTACAAGCAGCAAATGACTACAGATGGAGCCCCAAATACTTTACCCAGCACAACTATCAATTAAAATCAAAGAAGGAAGAAAAACATTTCATGATAAAAATTAATTTAGCAATTTCTGACCACTAACCCAGCTGTACAGAAGACACTAGTAGATAAATTTTAATCTTAAGGGAAAATTAATTACAACCAAGAATAATAAATAGTCTACCAGTTAACCAAAATATGTCTAAAAAAACAAAACAAGCAATAACAACACACTAGCAACAACAACAAAACAACAGGAATTATTACTGTTTAATAATAACTCAGTATTAACACTACCAATTATCTATTAAAAAGAGAATGTAATCAAATTGAAGGAAATCCACACACCTGTGAACACTTGATTTTTGCCAAAGAAGCCAAAATTATACAGTGGAAAAAAGAAAGCATCTTCAATAACTGATGATGGTCTAACTGGATGGTGGCATGTTGAAGAATTCAAAAATCCATAGCTATCACCCTACACAATACTGAAGTCTAAGTGAATCAAAGACACAACATAAAACCAGATGCAATGAACCTGATAGAAGAGAAAGTAGGGAATAGGCTTAAATGCATGGCACAGGAGAAAATTTCTAAACAGAACACCAATAGTGCAAGTACTAAGATTAACAACCATTAAATGGGACTTCATGAAATGGAAAAGCTTCTGTAAGGTAAAAGACATTGTCAATAGGACAAAGACACAGCCTACAGAATGGGAAATCTCCACATTTGACAGATACCCAAAATATATAAAGAACTCAAGAAACCAGACATCAACAAACCAAATAATTTAATTAAAAATGGGATACAGATCTGAACAGAATTTTCAAAGGCAGAATTTCAAATTGTCAGGGAAAACTTAAAGAAATGTTCAGCATCCTTAGCCATCAAGGAAAGGCAAATCAAAATGATTTTAAGAGTCCATCCTACACCTGTCAGAATGGCTAAGATCAGAAACACAGTGATAGCTCAGGCTGGTGAGGATATACAGAAGGGGAGAACACTCCTCCATTGCTGGTGGGACTGCAAACTTATACAACCATTACAAAAATAAATATGGTTGCTCCTCAGAAAATTGGGAATTTATCTACTTCAAGCCCCTGCTATACCACTCCTGGACATGTATCCAAAAGATGCTCCATCCTACCACATGGACACTTATTTAACTATGCTCTCTGGTTTTATTCATAATAACTAGAAACTAGAAATAAAATAGGTATCCTTTAAGCAATGAGTGGATAAACAAAATGTGTTAAATTTACTCTGTAGGTTATTACTCAGCTGTTAAATACAATGACATCATGAGATATGCAGGCAAATGGATAGAACTAGAAAAGATCATCCTGCATGAAGTAACCTAGACCCAGAGAGACAAACATGGAATGATGGAATGTACTCACTTATAAGTTGACATTAGCTGTAAAGTAAAGGAGAATCATGCTACAAACCACAGACGTGGAGAAGCTAAGTAGCAAGGAGATCTCAATAATGAACGTGTGGATCTCCCTGGGTAGGGGAAATAGAATAGCTTTTGATGGTGGACTGGAGGTGGGTGGGTATGGGAACAGGAAGAATCAGGATGGGGATGGAGGGAAAGAGTACTGGGAGAGACAACTGGAATTGAAGCCCATTTCAGGGGCAAGGTAGAAACCCAGTGCAAAGGAAACCCCCCTGGAACTAAGAAGGTGACCCTAGCGATGGCTTCTAGTCCTGAACCAGCCATCTTCTGTAACCAGGCAAGATTTCCAGTGGTGGACCAGGGACACCAACCCAGCCACAAAACCTACAATTTGTTCTGCCTAAAAGATGTTATGGGGTAATAGTGGCTCAGAACTTTGGAAGTTCCCAACTAATGACTGGTCCAACTTGAGACCCATGCCATGAGAGGAAACCCAAGTCTGATACTGCATGAATGGCAAGGATCCAGAGGCTGGATACCCTGGAGACCTAGGATAGAACCAAACATGACTGACAAAGAAAAGAAAGTCAATGAAATGATTCCTAATGATATTCAACAATACTCATAGACTGGACCTTAGCAGAATTGTTATCAGAGAAGCTCCATCTAGTAACTGATAGGAACAGATACAGAGACTCACAGTCAAACATTAGGTGAAGCAAGCAGGCATCACTTTCCTAAGATCTGATAAAGTAGACTTTAAACTAGAACTAATCAGAAGTGATGAAGAGGGACACAATTCTAATCAAGGGGATGGTTAAACAAAAAGGTGTTAATACTCTAAACATACATGTACCAAATCTGGGACGCACAGTTTCATAAAAAAGTGTACTAATGGATTTAATGATACTGATTAACATCAACCTGTTAATAGCAGGTGATTTCAATTCATCACTTTCTCCAGACAGATCATCTGAACAACAACAAAAAATAGAGAAGTATCATAATTATTTAATATGCAGAAAATGGACTTAGCATATATTTAAGAATATTCCACCCAAAACTTCTCCAAAAATTGACCAAACACCAAACATCAAACAATACACATTCTGCTCAGTAGCACACAGAAGCTTTTCTGAATTAGACCACATTCTGGGACATAAAACAATCTTATACAAATTGAAAAAGTCCAAGGTCCCTCTTTTTTTCTTTCTTTCTTTCTTTCTTTTTTTTTTTTTGATTTTTGAGACTGGATTTCTTTGTGTAGAAATTTCTTGGCCATCCTAGAACTAACTCTGTAGACCAGACTGGTAGATCTATCTCATTGCCTTTGCCTCCCGAGTGCTGGGATTAAAGGCGTGAGTTGCTACCACCTGGTCTTGAAGTTATTTCATGTATTTCACCTGACCACAATGGGTTAAAACTTAAAACTGACAGCAAAAAAATCCCTAATAAATAGATAAACTTATGAAAATTAGGCAACTAAGTATTAAATGATGAGTAGGCCAAGGAAGAAATCAAGAAAAAAATTGGTATTAAATGAAAATGGAAACACAACACAACCAAACCCTTAGGATACATTGAAAGCAGACATATAGGGAAAAAGGTTACCTCTAGGTTTCTACATTAAAAAAATTTAAAAAATCAGAAATGAATGACTTAATAATGCAACTGAAAATTTAGAGAAACAAGAACAAAAACTTATTATGATGCCTGGTGGAGACCACAGAGCAGTTTGTGGCAGTTAGTTCTCTTTTTCCTCCATGTGAGTCCAGGACGTAGAATTCATATCATCAGCTATGCTGTGGGTAATTTTATTTGCTGAGCCATCTCACTGATCACAAATATTTTTAAGGGTTACCTAGGTACGTTGTGTCTGAAATAAGTAGAAATGGAACTTGGGGAGCAATAGGCAATAATACACATCTACTTCTGAGAAATGGGCTCAGAGAAATCTACAAAGCTGTTTGTAAATCTATTTATACAGAGTCAGAGAAGCCAAGTCATTTATCAACTCTCTGGGTTTACAGTTGCTTAAAAAGTGTCCCAATTGGGAAAAAATATACTGTTTGAATGGGGATGTTTCATGATCAATAATTTCTTCTTTCTACTCACCTGTACATAGAACTAATATAAATAAATCATGTCCATTCAGGTTGTTTTATATATCTCAGTTCCCACACTGGTAATTATAACTTAGATGATTTTTAGTTTGAGATAGATAGTCCTACATTAAAACCACAAAACGTCCTGGAATCATCCAGTAGTTTGTACAGTAAGCCATTTCTTCGTTACACACTAGATGTCAGTGTTGGCTTACTTCATTTACATGAATTATTAATTTTTATTTTCCGAGTTAATTCAAATAAGAAACAAAGTACCAAAAGTCATTGCTATTGTTCTTTCAGGTGTCATCTGGCTAGGCATGCCTAGCTCATGGGTGAAGAACAGCAGACGCAGGGAACATTGGAAGGAAGGAAGAAAGGAGAGCGCGGTGATGAAAGATGGAAGGAGAGAGAAAAAAATATGAAAGAAAAGAAGGAAAAATGGGGAAGTCATAGCCCGTGAAGGTGATCTCTGTGTTTGGGGATGATTATCTATAACTCATTTCTGACACATTAGTAATTATTATATGGTAACTACTATGATGTGTAAGATATATTAATAACTATCAATATTCATATGCTAACTGTGAATTGGGAAGAAAACTATCGTGCTAGAATCTAGGAAGGAAGAGCCTGATGCAAATCCACCTATTTATAATAGTGAGTTGTTTGGAATGGTGGAGGTTACAGATAATGTGGATGAGCAATATAGGAGTCCTGCAATGTAGAAATGCATTTGAATAGCTCCAGAAGATTAAAGACAAAGTCATACGAAGACATGATAGAAACCGGGTAAGCGATCACGCTGACTTCAAATATACTTATAGCATGAGAAAGTAGATTAGTGGGATTTTTATCCTGTTCGTGAGGAATAGAAACTGAATTTAAGATGAGGCTTTTAAGAATCAGAGCTGTTTCCACATTTTTTTTTTCTTCAGAATTCTGCAGAAACAGAGCCATCCCTAGAAATTATAAATCAGTGAAGGCCAAACTCCAGCGTTCTAATGTTTCTGTGACAAAGGGTGATATTTGCAACAATTGCACAGATTCTGTCTTCCAGAGACTCATTTCACCTGCTGCTTGTTTTCAGAAGTATCTGCAACAGCTCTGCACTGAGAGACTGGTGGAGCCAGGACTCAACCAAGCACGTCAGGCACCAGAGTTGTTCTGGTGAGTGAGTCCAGGGTGCGGAGGTGGAAGAGACAGAGAGGAGGAGCAGTCGCTGGGCTGGGGAGAGAGGTGGATCTGAAGCAGTGAGGATGGTGGGGAACATGCTAATGTGAAGGGCCTACTTGATACCTGGGTCCAAGGTGATGTCTGGGCCTGGGCTATAGCCAAAAGCCAATCTTGTTCCAAGGCCCTGAAGCAGCCCAGGGGAGCCTGATTTGATGTCCGTGACTCCTGTCACCACTTAGGGCCGTGCAGAGGCCTGTAGTCTGGGTCACCACCTGGGGCCTTATTGATGTCTGAGAGTCATGCTGTCATGGAGGCAATGCCCATCTCAGGGGCCTGCACTGCCACCTGGAGACATGATGGCATCCAGGCCCGGGCTGCTGCTGAAGACCAAGTCTGGGTCCATGGTTCTATCACAGCCAGGGTGTGTGCTGATGTCTGGTAGCCCATATTGCCACCAAAGCCTGTACAGATGCCCGGGTCTAGGCCACAACCTTGGACTATGTGGGTGTCTGAGGGCTGCTGCTACCAGGGCCTATTTGAGTGGCCAGCGCTGTCACCCAGGGCCATGGTATCATCTGGGCCAGGGTTACTGCTCAGAACCATGTCTGTGTTTGTGGCTCTATCATGACCAGGATCAGTGTTGATGTACATAGCTCCTGATACTGTCGAAGGCCATGCCAATGCCAGGGGTCTGGATTGACACCTTGGGCCATGTTAGTGTCTGAGGGTCATACCAATGCCCAGGGTTTGGTTTGCCACCTGAGACCATGTTTGTGTCCAAAGGGCATGCTGCCACTAGGGCCATACTGAACTGGGTTGTCTGTGCTGCCAGCAGGCCATGTGATGCCTGGGACCAAGCTGTTGCCAAGGTCCATCCATATCTAGGTCTGTAGTGCTACTGTGGCTGGAGTAGACATTGATGCCCATGACCCGTGTTGCTATGGGGAGGAAGAGGTCATAGGAACCACAAGTGTTGAAGTCCAAGGGTGGTACTGAGCTGGCCCTGCTTCTCACTTGCCCTGGGATAGCTGGCCCTTTCCCTTGCTGGTCACTACTGGAGAGCTAGCCCCCACAATCAGAAAAGATGGCCCCAGTCCTCATCATGGGTGTGCACCTTACCTGGACAGCACACTAGAGCTGCCCCTGTTGTTGGGGTGAGCTGGCCCTGAGGGCCATGAGAGCAACAGAAATGATTCTACCCCCATTGTCTGCCATGTGGTGACATGGGTGAAAGAAAGATGCCCCCCACTCCACCTCTTACTAGTTGGAGCAGGTGACAGGACTTGCCCCAGGATCATGAGAGCTGGCTGAAGCACATGGGGAAGTGAGTATTCACAGCACCTGGGCAGAACAGTAGAGCTGACCCTATTGGTTGTAGCATAGGCGAGCCAGACCTGAGGGCGTGAGAGAAAGAGAGCTGACCTTTTCGCCCCTCATAGCCCCCCTAGAGCAATCAGGAGATAGGGTCCTGCACCTCACCTGGGGAAGACAGTGGAGCTGGCCCTGGTGGTGTGATTGTGGGTGAATCATACCTGAGGACCTGGGTAAGTGCAGGGGCCCAGGTCCTTGCTGCAGGTTGTATTAGGTGGGCCAGCTGAGGCCATGCTTGTTGTTAACAACTTTGAGCAACCTGAAACTCTCTGATCTACAGACAAGTTGGAAAAAGGCTCACATTTTTGGGCCTCCACACTTTAGAAAAAAGATGGAAAAGAAAATGAGCGCTTGGCCGGCTTAGCTAAGAGGACTTACTGGGCATGGATGGCAGTTGCTGAAGTCCATCTGGTCAAAACTCATGACTACCATACCATGAATGTTGCTCTTTAAAAACTTACCTAACAACCTGTTAATATCCTTGTGGAGACAAAATTGCTTCCCTGGACAATAATACACATGTGTGCAAGTTTAAAAATATAGATTTGTGTAACTGGAATAACTCATTCATAGCTTTAAGGCTCTAGTGTACATTAGATAAGTGATCTATGTATTCAGATTACTTGTTCTGTTGGCCAAGAAGCACTTGTTAATAGTCTTACTTGAATATAGTCCAATTCTATCAACTCTCTGTCTCTTTTTAAGAACAGTTTTCTAAACATCATTTAATTCTCATTAGTATTTATTTATTTATTTACTTACTTACTAGTTATTTTTGCTGTGCTGAATGTCAGACCCAGGGCCTTTTTCATGCTAGGCAAGCATTGAACCTCTCAACTATGCCACCAGCTCCCCTCAAATGTATTATAGCACAACTAGATTTGTGAACCAGTTTCCAAGATATATCTTGAATTTCAATGCATTCATAAATAAGAGAGAAGTATAATTCATTAAAGCTTCTTGGTAAAGAAGAAAATAAGAGAAATGAGTGATGGAATTATAGCCTATAATCTACCATAATAGAATTTTATACTTATATAGTTCCTTACAAATGTACTAGTATTTGAGGAGGGTTTTTATTAGATTATATAAAGAATTGTAGAGTTGATTTACATGTTTTGCAAATGACTAAACTCATGTTAAAGTAAACTAACGAACTAATTTTGCATTGCTATTACTTCCTAAGCAGAACTGAAATTAGCCCTTATGGTGATTGCTTGAGTCTGGGTAAGAGTGTGGTATTTACATGGAAGTATCCCATGTTATTCACTGTCTCTGAACCCTCCCTTCACCTTGGCTTTCATATATTTGCTTAGGAAAATATATAACTTGGGTCTTAAAAATCTTCATTAAATTTGAGGAAAACTAGATTTGATTTGCTAGATAAATTATTTCCATGATTATTTCAAAATTGTCCTCACTATTTTAGGGCTGGTTTAAGCATCAGAGAGAGTAGCAACAGGACTTGGTGAAGTTTCTATTACTTGTCTATGAATTGTAGAGTAATCAATACAATCCTCACATTTCTCTAGACTGCCTTAAGGAATCCCTGACTTAATTCTTTCATGGCAAAAGTTTCATGAGTGTTTGCTTAGTTGTTCTACTGCTGTGAAGAGACACCATGAATACAGCAACTCTTATAAAGGGAAGCATTAACTTGAGACTTGCTTACAACTTCAGAGACTTAGTCCATTGCCATCATGGCAGAGATCATGGCATCAGGGAGGATGGTGGCAGTCAGGCATCGTGCTAGAGAAGTAACTGTTACATTCTGATCAGTAGGCTGAGAGAAAGAATGAACCTGGTGTGGAGTTTATAAACCTCAAAGCCCATTCCCAGTGACACACTTCCTCCAACAAGGCCACAACTATTCCAACAAGGTTATACATCCTTATCTTTCTAATCCTTCCCAAACAGTTCCACTCCCTGATGACTAAGCATTTAAAAATATGAACTTATAGGGGTTATTCTTATTCAGATCATTGCAAATGTAAAATCCATACCAACCTTTATAACGTGGAGTAATGAATGATCTAGATGTTTTTGAGTAGTCATAGCAGGAACTCATGATTTGTTTCTTCAAAGTATTAGAAAGTAGCAGACATTAACATAGCCATTTTTCCCATAAGCACAAATGAAAGGTAACCCTGTTTTTGAAGGTTCATGCTCACTTTTGGGGGTTGTAGTGTACTTAATACCCAAGAGTCCCTTATACTTGCTCCAACAGACACTGTGATCAGCTAAGAAAAATTTTGTCTCTCCAGAACACATGACTCTTGATAATCAGTAAGAGTAAAATAAAGAACTGATACTCAATTTAGATGTTGTCAGTTAAGGTGACTGAAATCCTATTTTCATGAGAATCCAGGGCAACTCACTTAGGGAAGAAGAGAATAAGAGTCATTTGCAGAGATGTCACAGACTAGCTATGCTACAGATTGGTATAAATTGTAAGAGAGAGAAGCTCTCCTAGGGTATACATTCTTAAAGAACAGTGGTTTCTCAACATTTTTAATGCTGTGACCCCTTAATTCAGTTCCTCATGCTGTAGTGATCCACAAGCATAAAATTATTTTTATTGCTACTTCATAACTGTAATTTTGCTACTGTTATAATTTAATACCTGTGTTTCCCGATAGTGTTAGACAACTCCTATAAAGAGTTGTTAGATCCTACAAAGGGGTCACATCCCACAGGCTGGAAACCATTGTTATAGAGCAGACTATCATGTCAGTCAAATAAGGAATTTGTGCAAAATATTGTTAAATTCATTAGGGGGAAATTGTAATTTTCTCATATTTTTTGTCATTTACTCTTGGTTGTGTTTATACCCAATAAGTTGCTCTCTTCTGTATTTCAAATAGGATTTCTAATGATAAATATGAACCAATTCTATCATCATACTGCTCATATTCTTGACATTTCTGCATTTCATAGTTAAGTTAGTCATTGGACATGAAGGTAGCCCCTCCTATTACCTAGTTACACAACATGTCTCTATTAGGTTGTTGCTGGACTAGAGGAATATACTTATACTGATCTGATACAGATTCATTCTCAGTCCTCATGTAGCAATATTTGAAAGAGTTTTCATGGGAATGTGACTTAGAGTTTACATTATAGATATAACTAATTGTCAAAAAATGGAAGGCTCTTGCTCATTAGTAATAAGAATCAGCAAAAGAATGTGGTTACCACCCTTCATGTTAAATAGAAACTGAAGGTTATCTTCAATAAAAACCTGAAGACAAAAAAAATCAAGATATCTAAAACTATGGATCTACTGTTGCTCAGGGGACTGAGGTAACACCATTTTCTCTGGACTTTATGATTTTACCGCAATTCCATTTCATATCTGTTTTCAGCCACATCCCTCTGAACAGTTACATCTGCCATGGCCTTTGGGACTTTCCATAATCCTGACTGACCATGGCCCAGATGCATAGCCAAATATCTGCTAAATGTGTAGCCCAAACAGTATTACCAGTGTCCTCTGACCTACTCTTGACAATAATGTCACTGTAGTTTTTACCTTTAAAAAATGTCCTCCTAAGCTTTTGGTGTCTCAGTGGTGAGCTTATAAAAACTGATTTGGCATTATATGTGTGTTGTATAACGTCCTCCCTTGAACTATAACACTATAGAGACACAATTAAAATAAAACTGACTAGCCTGAGTCTGAAACCAGGACCAAAAGAACACACTAAGCCCCTAGATTCAGAGCATACCAATACTAAAGATATGTACCCTGGTCCAAAAATTAGAACCAAAGAAGGAAATACAGTTTAGTTCCAGAATCAGAGCAATCACTGCCCCTGACACAAAACCAGCCAATTGCTGAGCAGGGAAAACAGACCAATCACTGAGTTCCTAGAGGCTTGGACTTCCCCTCAGGCAGTTACTGGCAGTTATAAAATCCCCCCAGGCCTGGAAATCCCTTTACTGTAATATGAGGGCTGGCTTTTTTGGGTCTCTGTCCCGCCCAGGACCTCACAGCCAGCAAGCCCCAAAGAAAATCACATAGAGATCTCTATAAGTTACAAAGCTGATTGGCCCATTAGCTCAGTCTTTTTATTAGCTCTTTAGCTTATATTAACCCATTATTTTTTTTTATCTATGTTAGCCACATGGCTCACCTTTTACAGTGGGGCAGGTCACATGTTGCTTCTTTGGTGGTCTGGGATGGACCAGGAGGAATGGGATTTCTCCTTCCTAGAATTCTCCTGTTTTCACACCCCACCTCTACTTTCTGTCTGGTTGACCCACCTAAGTATAGACCCACCTGTCTGGCCAATCTGCATTTATTTAAAACATGATTGACAGAATAGAGACAATTTTCGAACACCACTTTTCCCTCTTTTTTTTTTAAACAAAGAAAAATATCCATAGTCCTTTTTTGGGGGATGTGGATGTAGTATTCCAGGCTACTTTCTGTTGGTTGGGGGCACTGATAATCTTATGGGGACCTAAAGAAAATTTAGAGTTATGATCAAGTCTTGTCTGGAGTATCCTGTGAGTCTTGATCATCTCAGGCAGCATCTTGAATCTATTTTGGATGTAGAACTCAGACAACTGGGCCATCTGTTCCTACCGGAGATTTCTCAGATGGTCTTCCTTGATCAAACCTGAGTTTTCTTAACTCAGAATGAACCCACAGCCTCTCATTTTCTGTAGAAACAAAAGCAAAATCTCTTCTCCAAAGTAACATACCTTTTGACTTCACTTTTGAAGTCAAGGTATTTTAAAATACCTATCTGGGATTAATTCAGCAGCATTTATAAGCAAATATCTTTTAGCAGCTGTTGCTTCTTCCTCAGCATTTAAACAATTTAAAGAGAGCATAATAGCATACAGTCTCAAGATTCTCTGTGTATTTTTTATCTTTGTGTGGCTTTGTTTTTATCTCTATTTTTATTTTTACCTGAATTCCCCAAGCCTTTTCCCCTCCTCTCTCTCTCTCTCTCTCTCTCTCTCTCTCTCTCTCTCTCTTCCAACTCATAGAGATCTGTCTGCCTCTGCCTCCCGAGTGGTGGGATTAAAGGCGTGCACCACCACCACCTGACCCCATTGCTATGAACTTTTTAAGGTTGGGATATTTTAAGTTTTGGTTTTTAAAACTTGGTTGTTATGTGCCTATATAAATCATTCACATCTTGGTTTAACATTAATAGTTTATATCAATGTAGAAACTCATTGATTTCTTTTTGGTTTTCCAGTTTTCTGGGATACAGATATTTTAAGTGTGACTTTATGATTCTCTGAGTTTACTCAGTGTCTGTTGTAATATCTTCCTGTAACCTATATCTTTATTAATTTTTATCTTCTCCCTTTCTTTTGGTTAATTTGACTACAGGTTTATCAATCTTATTATTTTTAAAGAGTCCACTTTTAAAAAATTTACTCTTATTTTTTCTTATCTATATTAATTTCAGCCACAAGTTTGGTTATTTCTTCCTGCATACTTTTTTCTGGATGTTTTTGTTCTTGTGTATCCAAAGCATTCATGTGCATAAAAATAAGATCCCTTCGTTTTTTGTTGTAGTCACTTAGAGCTATGAATGTTCCTCTTAGGACCTCCTTCATTGAACCCCTTATATTTGGGTATGTTGTGTTTTCATTTTCATTCAATTCAAGTATAATTTTAAATTTTCTTCTTGATTTCCATATTCCCTACTTTTTCCATTCAGTAGTGTGTTTTATACTTTCGTAGTGTTTGGATGCAATGTTCTATGGATGTTATTTAATTCCAGTTTAGTTTTTGTCTGCATGATCTGTCTGTGGGTAGGAGTAGGGTATTGAAGTCACCACTAACACTGTACTGGAGTCTTTGATTTTAGATTGAATATCCCTTCTCTTATAAAATTGGGTACCCCTGTGTTTTGTAAAAAAAAAAAAAAAAAAAAAAAAAGTTTAGAAATGTAATATCCTCTTGGTGAGTGTTTCCTTTAATGGATACATAGTGTTCTTCCCTATCTCTTCTGATTAGTTTTGGTTTGAAGACTATTTTGTGAGATATTAGAATGCTTGCTTGTTTCTCAGTTCAATTTGATTAGAATATCTTTTTATATCCTTTTATCCTCAGGCAGTGTCTGTCCTTGACAGGTGTATTTCTTGGAGGAAAAAGATAGATCCTATTTTTTAATCCAATGTTATTGTATGCTGTTCTTTTCTAGAACAGTGATGTCTACATGTTTCCTAGCTCCATTTCCTTGGGGTGCCTTTCCCTTCCTTTCATCCTAAAATACTATCTTGCTTTCATTGTGAGCTGTGCCTAGTGGAGCAAACAAGTATATGCTTCCTATCACTGCGTCTAGACTGTCTTTTGATTGGAGAATGGAGATCACTTTTTATTCAGAGTTATTAATAAAGGATATGCATAAATTTCTATCATTTTGTAAGTATTTAGTTTTATTTTTCTGTTCCTTCCTTGCTTAACTATAATTTACCAGTGAAGATCTAAGAATGTGCTCGGAGGTAATTTGAACAGACTCTTTCAAGATACTGCATCTTTTAGTATGTTCACAGAACAGTGGATATAATTTGATAACCATGTCAAATATTTCTTTGCTTTGTAAATTGAACTGACACTTTTGTATAATAAAGGACTGAAATTATGAACCACGTATTTGCCTAAAATATAATTACTTTGGCTCAAAAACTCTGCTGAATATTCTTGTGCTTTTTTCCCCATTTATCCATTTCTTGTGATTGCTTGTAGTAGATATTTCTTTTTTAAAATCTATTTTCATTAAAATACACCATTCCAATAGCTCTCATTGTATCACAGGTATTATGCAGATACATATTTTACCATGACAATTGAAAAACTAGCATTTATGAACTTTGTTACTTGTAATTGTGTTAGGCACTGAATCCTTTCATGAGATTCAACATTTCCAATCTTTTTTCTTTACTTATTTCTGTGACTTATAAGCTTTGTATAAAGTAAAGTGTGCTTAGTGTAGAAAATGTGCAAGTACTGGAGTAAAGTCATCAAAGAATAGAGAAAGTAGATTCAGGATCATAACCCATTTGCAATTATTTAATCTACCAGCCTGACAACCTCAGCCTTTTCTGGGCAGCTCCTTCATCCCGGCTCCAGGTCCTACTATGATTCAAGGAATAGGCTCTGATTATGTCAAGCCACTTCTGAGACCTTGATTGTAGCATGACAGACAGCTCCTGATATATCTCATGGTTGTTGTTTATCTTACCAACTTTCCTAACACTAAATATTAAAGTCTTATAGCTCAAATTTTAAAAAGAGCATCTGTAATAATAAAATGACTCCTAACGACACTCTGCTATTATACTCATTGGTTAGTGTCTTGTTCTGTCATCATCAAGGAGGCTTCTTCTTACTGTAGATGAAGACCAAGCCAGAAACCCACAAGTGGACAATGTGTAGAGAGAGAGAGACTTTGGAACACTTAGCCCTCAATGGGATGTCTTCACTAAACTCCTCCTGTTAGGGGTCTGGGAGCTATACTGAAAAGGAGGTGAGATGATTCAAAAACAAATAAACAAACAAAATAAAAACAAAACATGACTAAAAGTGTCTTCCAGACGCCACAGGACTGTTGCACATATGAGCTCCTAGACACTGTGACAGCATGCACAATGTCTGCCCAAGTCCAAGTCAGATGGGTTTCCAACACCAAAAGGGGAAAATGGGCATGGGCTCCCATCCCTAACCAAGAACATATCTCCAATCAAAAACCATTTGCAAAGGAAAAAAATAGTTTTCTTCAATGGATTCCTATTGAGTCTATAAACCACAGGCCAAGACCTAATGAACTGAGTTGTGGTTTTGGAGACTTTCTCTCTTTGTCTCTTTCTCTTTCTCCCCATCTCTCTATCTCTCTTGGTTTTTTTGATACAGGGTTTCTCTGTGTAACCTCTGTGTAACAACAGCCCTGGCTGTCTTGGAACCAGCTTTTATAGACCAGGCTGGCCTTGAACCCACAGAGACCCACCTGCCTCTGCCTCCCAAGTGCTGGGATTAAAGGCATGAGCCACCATCACCTGGCTTTTTGTCTCTTATTGCTTGGTTTGGCTTTTATTTTTTTAACTTTACCAGTCTTTTGGTTGTATATTATGTTTTCCATTTTTTTTGTGGGTTTTTTTGCTTGTATGTATGTGTGTCTCTGTGTATATGTGCTTCTTATGCTTTTTATTTTTTTTAAATTTCTAGTCTGTTTGTTTTTTATTTTGTCTGTTTGTTTCCTAAAGAGAGAGAGAGAGGAATATGGCATGGAGTTGGATGGGTACAGAGATGGGGAGGCTCTGGGAAGAGATGGTGGAAGGGAACTCATGAGCAGAATATATTGTCTGAAAAATATTTTAATAAATAAAAGGCATGATGATGGAGTTATAATAATTCATAAAGTTTTTGAACATATTAGTTGGTTTAAAAATATGTAAGGGACATTAGCACATTGCCATTTGGTACACATTGCTCATGAGGTATTAGCTTATTTTGTGTATATAGCTGTAACCTTTTGCACAATAAAATCTAGAAAATTTGGGGCTGGAGAGATGGCTTAGTGGTTAAGGGCACTTGCTATTCTCCCAGTGGACCCAGGTTCAGTTCCCAGCATCCACATCTGGCAGCTCACAACTGTCTGTAAGTCCAGTTTCAGGGACTCTGCCTCAACTCCCTCTTCTGGCCTCTATAGGCACTGCTTATTGTGTATACACTTCATATATGGGGGAGGGGGGAGAGAGAGAGAGAATATGAAGGAAGGAAGATTACTGTACCTGATTCAAAAGTCCAAAATTTGTGATAATCTTCTGGGTCTTTGCTTTTTGGGTCAGGCTGTTCCTTTACCAAGAATACATCTCATTCCTTACTTTAAAAGGAAATAGCGTCTTAAAAAATTCTAGGAAATACAAATCAAGAGTAGACATTGCACAACTTGATTAGCACTGCCTGCTTTTTTACAAATGTAACCACCAGCTAAAGATAAAGTTTAACAGAAATAGAGGCTTCTTTTTCATCATGTGAATTTTAATCGACAGTAGTTTAGTCTACAGGAAAGTAGAGGTAGGTGAGGGTGGGGGTCCATGAATCACCTAGGCTGCCAAAACAATACAACAGGATGTTTGACTTAAACAGAAGCACATATGTTTTTTAAAAAAGTTCTAAAAGCTGAGAGTCTAAGTTCAAGATACCATGATTTTTGTGAAAGCCATCTTTCTGGCTTATAGAAGGTACCTTTCTTATTCTGGTGTTAATAGTTAGGCAGGGATGAGAAGCAGAGGGGAGAAAGGAAAATGTTATGGTCTTTGTCTTAGGGTTATTATTGCTATGGTGAAACACCATGACCAAAACCAACTTGAGGAGGAAAGGGTTTATTTGGCTTACACTTCCACATTATTATTCATTATTGAGGAAGTCCGGAAAGGAACTCAAACCCAGGAACCCGGACCTAGAGGCAAGAGCTGATGCAGAGTCCATGGAGGGGCACTGCTTACTGGCTTGCTCCACATATCTTGCTTAGCCTGCTTTCTTGTAAAACCCAGCACCACCAGCCCAGGAGTGGCAAAACTCATGATGGGTTGGATCCTCCAACATCAATAACTAATTAAAAAAATGCTCTTACAAGCTTTCTGACAGCTTACTCTTATGGAGGCATTTCCTTAATTGAGGTTCCTTCCTCTCTGATGACTCTAGATTGTGAAAAATTGGCAAAAGGTCTTTCTATACCTTAAGATCACAGTGCATTTCATAGCAATGGCTTGTACAGTCTTCCCAAGAATGAGGTTAAAAATTGGATCTACTGCTTTCACCCTTATCTGAAGGCTTAGTGATCACCATGAGCTAATATGTAGTAACAGATGAGAAAGAGGAGTCTGCATATCGAGTCAGGGGCATCAATTACTTCCACCTATGTTCCTCTGACCACATACACCAAGATGCCTCAAAAGTTCAAGAGAATTTTGGAAATGTTGACTTCAGAATGCCTGAGGTGGGAGCAAAAGAAAGCTTAGTGAAGATCTATCTCTTCATAGCCATTGCTTTTCTGATGCTATGAAAGCTAGCCAGAAGGGATGAAGATTCCAGGTGAATATCAGCTTGATTGCTCCATGTCCCATGACTCTACATTCTATGGCCTCTGTCAATAGGTTATTACCATCAAATTTAGGAGGATTAACACCTGAAAAATAGTCTGTTGTGTAAATAAGCAGTATAACCCAGGCAGGATAGATAGCTTGCTCAGTTAAAGAGAAAAGAGTACAAAGTCTCATGGCTTCTATCTTGGTCCTGAAGGATAAAAGAAAACTATTGCATATATTGATGAATAATACGAATCTGCAGAGATTGAAGACTACCTTTCTCTGCAGTGAGTGTTTAAGGGGTCTCGAGACTTTGTCATTGCTCATTCAGAACCGCAGAATTGGCTAATGATCACTGTTTGCACAGGGAGGATGTCCAGCTGTTCTCCTTGCTTTGTCATTGTAGGAATGGAAAACAGGCAAACTGGCACTGGGTTCTAGAAAAGTGCGTTGGAAAAGCACAGTTATTTTTCCTCCCCCATCTCCTGTCTTCCTAGGAAATTCCATGTAGACCATGAGCACAGGTCTTGTCTTAGACACTTTGGTTTATGTTTCCAGCACTCCCAGGGTTCCTAAAATCACATTGCAGTCCCAATCTCACAACCCAGAGTTCAGACTGATGTATCTTGTTGGATTAGTTACTCTTTTTGCTGTGATAAAAAGGCCATGAGCAAAAGCAACTTAGAAAACCTTTATTCAGACTTATGGTTCTAAATGTAAAGTCCACAATAGTAAAAGAGATATGTCACTACGTGCCACAGCAGGAATCTGGGAGATCACACCCTCAACCCCCAGAAAAAGCAGAGAGAGTGAACTGGATGCTGAAAGAGGCTAAAATCTAGTCCCTTCAGAAATGTACCTCCTATCGGTTCCATAACCTTCCCAAAAAGGCACCATCAACCAGGAACTGAGTGTTTAAATACTTGAGTCTCTTGGGGGACATTTCTCATTTAAATTGCTGCACTTGGTGTGAGGAACACAGCATGTACCATTGATTCTAATGCAGCAAGTTTCCAAGAACACATTTCCTGGGGCAGAGAGATTGCTCACTAAGAGTCCTGGCTGCTCTTTCACAGGACAAAGCTTGGAATCCAGTTTCCACAGAGTATCTCACAGCCTCCTCTAACTCCTATTGCATCTGATGGCCTTTTCTTCCCCCTGTGGGCAGCAGACAAGCCTGTGGAGCGCAGCCATACACGCAGAGAGGCCAAACATTGATACACACACAATAAAAACAACACATAAGCTGTTTCCTCTCCTCAGTTAATTATCTCAGGAGAATTCAACCCCATGACTTTCCCTTTCTCGGAAGAGTGAAAATGTAAACGAGCTTTGTTTCCTCGCAATCCAGAAAGAGTCAAAGTGTTATTCTAATATTTTATTTCCTGAAAGCAGAAAAATGCCTTCACCGTTTGTTTTCTTCCTACATAATGCACTTATGTGTACTTTCAGAGTGAGCATTTTTATCGTCTTCGTTTGTCATTGTATTTAGATTATCAAATGCAGATGTATTGGCTTCTGACACAGTTTGCTGAAAATGACTGCTTTGAAACATGAAAATAGGCTGTTGCCAAAGTTGCTGCCTTTCAATTTCTGCTTGAGATGAAGAATCCAAGGAAGATTCCATTGGTGTAAGTTGCAGAGGGGCTAACAAAGATGAATGAATAATGGCATATGGAAAACAAGCAACATGATCTGGAACAAAGGCCACAGACACTGCAGTACTGACAGCGTTCTTGCTGTGGGTAGAGGTGACGGTGTGTTTATGAAGAGACTCATTAGAGCCTTTAGATTCACAAAGAAAGAAATTTGTTTAAAAACTGGAAAAATCAATTTCAGTGCAATGTCTTGTATTGCATACTATTGCACCCATGGACTATTCACCATCTTTTAAAAAAAGAGTATAAACAAAATACATTCATGCATAAATAATGATACAATTTAGAATTATAACATAGAATTTAAAAATTAACAGTTTCTCGGTGTTTTTAGATGATATTCAGAGGTGATAAATCAGCAATTCCCAGGGATTCTTGAAACTATGATTATTTTAAACACAAGTCTAAAAATCTTCACACTCTAGTACTTTACTAGCTAAGATTCTTGTTTAAGGAATAAAGTACATTAAGTATTATTTGTATGTAGTGATAGTTTATTTTCATTTTAATAAATAAAGCTTGCCTGAGGATCAGAATGCAAAGCTAACTCACTAGAGGCCAGGAAGTAGTGGCACACACCTTTAATCCCAGCACTAGGGAGGTGGAGACAGGAGTGATATGGCTGGGCAAAGAGAGGACTATAAAGGAAAAGAGACAGGAGCTCAGGGGAGTGTGGAATCTGAGGATTTGTGGAGATAGAATCTTGCCTCTATGAATGTATATGAGCATCTGTGGTGGGCAACTCAAAGAAAATATTATCCAGACACAACAGATGCTCATATACATTCATAGAGAATGTAGGAGACCTATAGAAGTTCAAACTGTCCAAAATCTCAGCATGGAGAAGGGAAGTGGGAACAAAGACCTACCCCTAATCAACAAGCTGTTTCTGATTTGTATTTGCTAGGAAAGGAAAAATAACTTTCTCCAACAGAGTGATGCTCAGGAGTAGTTTGGCATGCATAAAACAACCTCAATAAGTTTCTGTGCTTTAAAAAAAAAACAAACCTGTTTTTGTTTGTTTTTGTTTTTGTCTTTAAGAGGGAGAAAGAACGTGAAGTTGGGAGAATCTGTGAGGAGTTGGGGGAAGGGAGAGAAAAGAACATTTTAAAAAATAAAAATATAAAAAAGAATTATGTGTATTTTTAGCCTGGTTATCATTAATTGTCTTAATCTGTTTTTTTCCTTAAAATGCTCTTATATCTCTATCAGTTCTGAAACATTATTTGTAAGGTATATTAATCTTGATTTATAATTATCTATTCTCAGAGCTGATGGTTTTTCATGCAATGCTCTCCTGGGCTTTCACAGTTAGTTGTTGATGAAAATTCTAGGTAGTTCTGATATTTGTGTCTTTGTATTTGAGTTAAATTTTTCTTATGCTGCTTATTGGGTTACTTCTTCACTCTGTATGTTTGACATGTTTGCAGTATTGGTTATGGAGACTCTCTTCTATAGTCATGCCTATTTAGAGTTGTATATACCTCCTGCATATGGCTATGTATTTCTTTTAAGTCTGAAGAATTTTCTGCTATAATTTTGTTGGTTTGTTTATTCCATTTAATTTTGTCTCTGATCTTTCTTCTACACCATGGTACCCCAGGTTTGGCATCTGGAATGCATCTCAAACTTCTTGGTAATATTGTTCTTGCCCCTTAAAATTTTCCCTTCATTTATGACTGTCTCTGGTATTGTCTTTACTCTGTTCACCATCCTTGAGCTTTATTATTCTGCATTGTCTTGCTTGTTGTGTGTGTGTGTTTATATGACTGATCAACTCCTTTATTTGAATTCTGTGTAGTTCTTTTTCAGTAGTCACATGTCATTGGTAAAATATTTGATTCTATGTTTTGGAACTTTGCTTCCAATTTACCTGCTGTTTCCTTTACCTAAGAGATTGTCTTATTGAGGTTTTCTGTCGGATTTCTTGGATCTGTTTGTTTGAATAGTCTATAGGATCATTCATTCTTCTACAGTTAATTGAGACTGACAACCTGATTTTCCTGATTCTTTTATAGTGTACTTTTTTTTAAAAAAAATATCAGAGTTTAATATACAACTCAGTCTCTCTAAAGAACTAAAACAATAAAGTTTGTAAATACAAAAATGATTGGATGTACATCTGTAAGTTGGTTTTGGTTAGCATGAATAGAGACCATTATAGCCTTTGAATTTTGTTTTTGTTTTTAACTTTTAAAAAACATATTATTTTTATTGATTCTTTGGGAATTTTACATTTTGTACCCCAATTACACTTACTTCCCAGTCTTTCTATATCTGCCCTCAACTCTTGTGACCCCTGAGAAACAAGTTCAATTAGTGTTATCTATATATTCACTGGCACATGGTCAAACTCTTAGTGGCCTGCATTTTAAATAGAACTGAATCCTTCCCCTCCCATACCTTGGCCAAAAGCCATCAATTGCGGAGAGCTAATATCAGCATCTTTATCACAGTTTTTCAGAGATCTTTGCAATGGTTTCCTGTTTCGGTTGTTATCTTGGGGAGAGGTTTGGGGCGGAAGTAGGGGTTGTTACAGAAGCTTTCCATGTCTCCCTTTCTCAGCTGTGCACCTGCAGATCAATACTGCAAAAGTAGTTTCCTTGCTCTTTACTGTCAGCAGGAGCAAGGCTTCCGAATGGTTTCTGGTAACAGCATAGGCCATGAACTTGTGGGCTGCAATGAAACCATGGACCCAGACAAAGCAGCAGCCTGGCCAACAGATATCAACATGTCTTCAGGCAGCAGCACAAACCATGGACATCTATCTGCATGACCTTCGGTGGTAACATGAGCCACAGACATCAACAAAGATCCCAGCTGCAGTAGGATTACAGGCCCAGACATGGCCTTTGGTGGCAGAATGACTCATGGACATCAACATGGTTTCAGGCTGTAGCACAGACATGGGCATCCACTTGGCTATAGCTGTTATCATGGGACACAGCCATCAACTCAGCCACCCAGCCACATCAGGTCGATGGACACACACAATGCTCCCAACTGCAGCACCAACTAGGGACATCAACACAACCCCAAGCAGCTGTAAGGGCTACATACTTCAACATGGGCCCTGGCCTGCAGTGTGGCCCTTGTGCTTTAACATAGTCTCAGGTCGCTCACATTCACATGGTCCCCCAGGCAGCAAAGCCTGAGGCCATCACCAAGGTTTCAGTCGGCAGTACAGGCACTGCACATCCAATAGATCTCGTGCTTCCTCACAGCCTGGGACCACAGACACTAACATGACCTCTGGTGGCATCAGGGCCCATGGTGTTCATTTGAGGAGGTCCAATCCAGAAAGTGAACCATTCCTCACCTTGAGCCTCTGACATGGCCCAGAGCCAGGGTGATCCCCTGGCCTGTTCAGGTGCTGCTGTACACCACCATGCCGACCCTATCAGGCAATGACAATATGTCAATCTCAGGCCTCTCTCACATCTTGTCAGTTCTGTCTCATCTCCTAGTGTGGGGGAATTGTATTCTGTCAATCATGTTTTAAATAAACGCTGATTGGCCAGGTAGGAAGTATAGGTGGGACGACCAGACAGGAAGTAAAGGTGGGACAATGAGAACAGGAGAATGCTGGGAAGGAGGAAGCCCATTCCTCTGCAGTTCTGCCCAGATCACTGAAGAAGCAGGATGTGACCTGCCCCACTGAAAAAGATACTGAACCATGTGTCTAACATAGATAAGAATAATGGGTTAATATAAGTTATAAGAGTAATACGAAGCCTGAGCTAATGGGCCAATCAGTTTATCATTAATATAGACTCTCTGTGTGATTTTCTTTGGGATTTACCAGCTGTGGGAATTGGGAAGGACAAAAACCCCCCAAAACAGGACCTCATGTTACAATCTCCTGTCCCACCTCTCTCTGCAGCGCAACTTTCCCATCTCTCCATCCCATATCTGTACATCTTAGTAGGCACACCACCCATGTCATAAGGCAGGGCTGCCTGGCTGGCTTCTGCTATCTGTTGCAAGGCAGGGCAGCCTCTTCTTGAATTTTTTTTAAATTCAATTTCATTTTACTTATTTTTTCATTTTAAAATTTTTAGTTAAATGATTGGTGTCTGCACTGGTGTTTATGTTTCTTCTTTGGTCGTTTTGCAGAATACATTCCTGTACCAAAGACACTAGAATGTAGTGGTGAAAGTTCTATATAGGCACCAGCTGGATTTCTCCATTTTCAATGTAGATGATCTCTTCAGCAATGGGGCCTAGCTGTCAGTTTGCAGGAGCAACCTATAGTCTTGACAACAGCCTGTCTATGCCATTGACTTGCTATTCTTCTCCCTCATCTACGCCTATAATTCTAATTTTTGATTTTTGAAATTTGGGGATTCCCATGGGAACTCTGTGACAAACAACTCAACCCAATTCCAGTACTGGAGGCTTCATTTGCTGTCAAGAGATAGCTAGTTGGGACTCTGTCTCCCCCATTATTTGGTGATTTTATTTAGATTGCCTTCATATATGTATATATTTTAGGGAGCTTTTACTCTACTGTGTTTCCATACTACCCCTCAAGGAGCCCTTAATTTTAGATGTCTACATTTCAAATACCTCTCCGTTCATCCATAACTATACATTCTATTTCACTTTCCTAACAAGATCTATCGCTTATCTCTAGTCCTCTAGAACCGCTGTGGTTCTTATAGATTGTAGCTTGGTTATTATTGACTTAACTGCTAATATATACATATAAGAGAATGCATACCACATTGTTTTTCAAGTCTGGTATATTTCACTCAGGCTGATTTATTCTAGTTCCAAGCATTTATCTGCAAATTTCATAATGTCATTTTAACAGCTAAGTAATACTCTTCCCAGACACCATGCAAAAATCAAAAATCAGAATTATAGGCGTAGATGAGGGAGAAGAATAGCAAGTCAATGGCATAGACAGATACTCAACAATATCATGAAGAAAACTTTCCCAAAGAAAACACACACTTATAAAGATATAAGAAGCACACAGAACAAAGATAGACAAGACCAAAAAAGAAAGTCCCAAGAATATCATAGCACTAAGTATACATAAAAATAAATTGTTTTTAAAATAGCAAGAGAAAAAAATGCAAATCACATATAAAGAAAAACTGATTAGAATAACAGTTAAGTTTTCAATAGAAACTTTGAAAGCCAAAAGAACCTGGAACAGTGTGTTCGAAGTTCTAAAGGATTATATAGCTAGCCTAGAGTATTATATATAGCAAAACTATCTGTCATGATTAAAGGAGGAAGAAAAACATTCCAAGACTTAACAGTCTAAAATAAATTATATCAAACAAAATAAACCTAAAGAAAATAAAGAAAGCAATATTTAGGGTCGAAGAGAGGATTGTACATAGCAGAGAGACTATGGATAGAAATACAAAGCTATAGTTATTAAAACTACAACACCAAAAATCAAGAATATGGTAATCACAATTAACACACACATTTCAATAACAACTTTAAATATCAATGGCCTCAGTTCTCCAATCAAAAGATAAGGCTGATTTTATATATATATATATATATATATATATATATCTGTTTATTATCTATAAGAAACACATCTTTACTTTAAAGATAGGCATTTTTCTTAGAGTAAAGAGATAGAAGAAAGTTTTTCAAACAAATGGGTCCAGGAAGCAAGCAGGCATCACTATCTAAATATCTAACAGACTGGGCTTCAACCTAAAACTAATCAGAAGAAATACACTATAAGACCTGCTGCTATTTATATTTTGTTTTTAAAATTTTTTATAAAGTATATTTTGATTGTATTCTTTTCCCTATCCAAACTCTTCCCAAATACTCCCTGTTTCCATCTAACTTCATGGTTTTTTCTAAACAAACAACCCATCAAAACAAACAGAAACCAACCAACCAAACAAACAAAAGGCACACAAAAAGCACGGAGTACATTTTGTGTTGGCCAACTACTCCTGAGCATGAGACCTGTTCTGGAGTATGGTTGGTAATCTCAGTGTCAGTCCATTGGAGAAAATAGTTTCATTTTCCAAGCAGCTATCAATTACAAATAGATTAGTCAGTGTTGGGACTTTGGGTCCACTTCTTCTTCTACATGCCAGAATTTTGTCTGGCTTGTACTTAGTGTAGGTCTTGTTCATGCTTTCAAAGCCCCTATGCGTATTGGCCCTTTTGTGTCTGGAAAAGGCCATTTCTTTGAAGTTGTCTACTAACTCCAGCTCTTATAATCTTTCTGTTTTCTTTTCTGCATAGATTCTGAGCCTTGAGCAGAGGAGTTTGACAGAGACATATCATTTAGGGCTGAGTGTACCAAATTCACTCTCTACACATTAACAGTTGTGGGTCTCTGTGTTAATTATCATCTACTGCAAGAAGAAACTTCTCTGATAAAGGTTGTGCTGATCTGTGCTTATATCAATGTGTCATTAGGAGTCATTTAATCGCTAGGTTCATTTAACATCATAATAGTAGGATTTCTTTTAGGAAATGAGCTTTCTAATGTCAGGTTTTTGCTCTCATTAACGGTATCCATTATGCATTCAATCTTATGAAGTGGGCTTTATATCCAACCAAAAAGTAGTTGGTTAACATCATAACATTTGTGCCTCTATTGCTTCAGAATATTTAACAGGCCGGTCTCTATTGTAGCTCACAAAGTTTGTAGCTGGGTGAGATTTAAAATCCTTCCTATATATGTATATATTTTAGAAAGCTTTTAGGGTAGTAGATTTTCATATGGCTTTTCAAAATGCCTTGAGGTTTAGTTATTCTTCCCATATTCCCCACTTTACCTTGTTCTCCCATATATCACTCCACTTAATATCCCTAATTTTGTTTAAGATTGAAACAAGACCATACTCGAATCTGTTAAACTCTATACCCACTGCCTCAGATGAAAGTAGAATACTGGAGATCCAGATGGGGCCTCATTTCTTTCTCCACTTCACCCACACACCTCACCTCTGGGAGGTGTTGCCACTATACTGTCTTTTATTCTGAGTCCTTTGGGGCACCAGAGCTATTCATGAGAATATTACACAAACATGGATCTGCCTTTTCCTTCAGGTACTCAGTCTTTGACAAGGATGACTTGTTTATTGGCTACACTTTCTTATGGAAAATTTATATGTCCATTTTAAATTTAAAATTTACATAAGTCAGTTTCTACAGGCCCCTGAGGTCTTGTTTCAAGAAACTGAAGAGGTCAACATAATTCTGCATACAGTCGTGTGGTATATTAAATAAAAATGGCCCCCTAAAGGCTCATATATTTAAATACTTAGTCACCAGGGAGTGGCCCTACTTGAGAAGGAATAGAAGTATTTGAAGTTGTGGCCTTGTTGGAGGAAATATGTCACTGGGGGTGAACTTTGAGGTGTCAAAAATCCCACATCAGGTCCAGCATCTTTCCACAGTACCAATTTTGCTGCCTGCTTTCTGACACTAAGATAATCCTCTCTGAAACTGTCAACAAGCTCCTAATTAAATGTTTTCTTTTTTTTAATAAGAATTGCCATGATCATGGTGTCTCTTCACAGCAATAGAACAATGACTAAGACAGAGGTTCATACCAGGAATGGGGATTGTTTTTATATGCCTAAGTATGCTGTTTGTTAGATGAATAAGGGAGACTTTGTATTTAAAAAAGCAGTTGAATGTTTTAAGTAGGATTTACTGGGCCATTCTAGTAGGAGCATGGAAGACAGCAATGCTGACAGCAATGTAAATTATATATACCCACCTCAAGAGGTTTCAGAGGGGAAGAATATTAGTAAGTGACCTAGATATCATTATTGGAATATTTTATTAAAGAATGTGACTGCTTTTTGCCTTTGTTACAAAATTCTGCCTGAGGAGAAATTGAAGTCTTAGATTAATGGTGTTGGCAGAGGAGACTTCAAGACAGCCTACTATTGAATGTGCCCTGTGGTTATTAGTAATCACTTTTATGCAGATCTATATTGAAATGAGGCAAGCTGGATATAGAGAAATGCAAAATGTACAGTTTCAGGGGAAAAGGAACACCAGAAAGTGACGAACTTTGATATCAGTCTTGGAGATGCAGTTTGGAATTTGCCTAGCTGGTTTTTGGTCTTCCTTTCATCCAGTATTTCCTCACTATAATCTCTTCCCTCACATTTGGAGTGGTAATGTATATTCTATGTCATTATTTGTTAGAAGTATGTGACCTACTTTTTTTATTTTGATTCTACAGGGGGTTAAGAGATTGCCTTGAGTCTCAGAAGAGACTTTGAACTTTTAGACAGTTTTGAAACTGCAATACTCTGGGACTTTCGAAGTTGTAAAGAATGTGTTTTGCAATATGATAAGCCTATGAGGTCCAGGGAGTGGAATGTGGTGGTTTGAATGAGAATGGCCCTCATGGGGCAGTGGTGGCACACACCTTTATTTCCAGCACTTGGGAGGCAGAGGCAGGTAAGCAAGCCTGACTAAACTATCTCTGTTATCTCTGTCATCTTCCTCCTCCTGCTTTCAGCTGCAACCTTGATCTCTTTGACCTGTGTGCTGGTTAACTTTTTGTCAGTTTGACACAAGCGAGAGTTATCTGGGAAGAGAGAAGCCCAGTTTTGAAAACTCCTCCCTCTGAACTGGAGGCATGCCTAGGGGCATAATTTTGATTACTGGTTATTGATGTGAGAGGGTCCCAGCCACTGTGGGCAGTGTCATCCAGACAGCAGGTGGTGCTGGCTTCTAAGAGAGCAGACTGACAAAGTCAGTGGGAGCAAGCCAGTAAGTAGCACTCCTCTGTAGTTCTGCTGAGCTGAGCTCCTTCCTCCCTCTAGGTCCTTGCCTTAAATTTCCTCAATAATTGTAAGCCGGCAAACCCTTTCATCCTCACGTTTCTTTTGGGTACAGTGTTTCCCACAGCAATATCAAGCAAACTCGGGCAGATATTATTAGCAGGTTTGTAGAGTATTGCTACGACGACAACCTGACCTTGTTACTTTCAGGAGGATTGTGGGAGGCATTTGGAACTTTGGATTAGACAAGCTGTTGAGTTTTCAAAGCTTAATTGGCTATTGTGGGATCTTGAAAGAAAAGAATGTTGAGAGCAATGCAGATGGTGAAGTCTTGCTTATTATAGTTCAGGGGGAGTCCCTAAAAGACTATCGGGGCTATTTGAGTGTGAACAAAGCCTCCTAAAAAGAAGCCGTGTTTGGCAGAAACTGATTGGTCAATTAGAATTTTAGTGCTATGGAGAAATTGGAATGTTGCACATACAAAAGGTTGATTACCCTATTTTGAGATAGTTCTAGCTCCCCGTCTAGCTCCTTGCCCACCTCTGTGTCAGAATTAGCATCTTATGACTTATGTAGTAGGTAAAAATAATAATAATACTTTTTAGACTCTCCTGACTTAGCGGACCACTAACCACTAGCTTCCATCAACCAAAATGCTAAGAATGGAGTCTCATCAGATAGCATCTCCCTTCTCATTGTACTCTCCTTTAAGATGTACCCACCAAGGCATTTTAAGCTTGCCTTGATTTAAAAATTTCCTTATTCTAAAAACTTCCTGAAACTGCTTTCACATTGGAATGTGGAATTTGGGGTAACTGAAATATGAGTTTCTGGGAAATGGTCTCTCAAAACGGCTCCAGAATTAAATATCTCCTATTCTCTTTCATTTGAGAGCTGTGGTTTGGTTCTTGTGTTGACAAGTGAGATATTTTGTCTTAAGGATCAGTGGCTTCTGGTGAGCTGAAGACTCAGAGTCAAGTTCTACTGAAGTGAAACGTTTGCTTTACTGGGATAATTGATGCTTCTTGGCTGTGATAAAGATGAGGTAAGCATTCTTGGGGTATAGCTTTCTGAGGTGTTTTATCAGGGTTAGCACAGAGAGCTGTGTTTCAGAGGAAGCCAAGGCCTCATCTTAAGTTGGCAGCTGACTAGGTAAAGTGTTAGATTTCCCTACACAGTACTGGTTTTAGTACTACAGAAACAGCAGGGTTGAAAGGGGCATGGAGAACAGTTGAAGTTTAGCACAGTGAGAGGCCCAGAGCAGTTGCTCAAGGTGCAGCTCTGGCTGCAGTGGAAATTCCAGGGATAAAGGGGACTTTGAGAGAATCTGAGCCTCAGTACCACATGACTAGCTGAAGAGATGTCAGGAGAGGTTATCAGTGAGGGGGTGCAGTTTTTGTCAGAGTGGAGAACCTAGAATACTGGAGATGCCACTGCAGGGGGATGACTGCCAAGGACAACAGGTGCTGCACTGCGGCCTCCCAAAGTTACACTCTGTGTGATTCAGATGGGGGATGACTGCCAAGGACAACGGGCACTGAACTGCGGCCTCCCAAAGCTACACTCTGTGTGATTCAGATGGCAGAATCACAGACGTGCAGCTGCCCTGACAGTTTGCTGTCCACAGGATCATGAGCTTCAGATGCTGGCACTGAACTAAAGCGTTTGATTGATATTTCTAGATGTTGGTTTTGCTTTGAATTTGATTCTAGTTGTATTCTATGTTTCCCCTCTTGGAAGAAGTATTTGACTTGTTTTTAATTTTAAAGTTGAGAAATTATAGACTTTTAAAGAGATGTTGGATATTTTACAGAGACTGGACTTTTAAAATGTTGAAATTTTAAAGAACTGGAACTTTTAAAGTTATTCTGTGTTTCATATTGTGATAGTAACATGAATTCGTAGGCATGAATGAGAAAGAAAACAATATGGTTTAATAATGTGGGGGTGTTGGGGGGGTTGGAGAGATGGCTCAGAGGTTAAGACTGCTCTTCTAGAGGTCCTGAGTTCAATTCCCAGGAAACAGATGGTGACTCACAACCATCTGTAGTGAGATCTGGTGCCCTCTTCTGGCATGGAGGTGTGCAGGCAGGAGGAACATTGTATACATAATAAATAAATAAATCTTAAAAAAATTAAAGAAGTTGAATTTTATTTAAAAAATAATGGCATGTGGGTAAGTTGACAAAAATGTCAATTGTGATGGTTAGTTTGTCAAATTGACAAAAGCTAGTGTCACCTAAATGTTGTTAGATCAGACTGTAGGCAAACCTGGTGGCACATCTTCTTGATTAATGAGTGATATGAGAGGGCCCAGCCCACTGTGGGCAGTGTCATTCTTTGGGGAGGTGGTCTTGAATTTTATAAGTATATATATATGTCTGTGTGTGTGTGTGTGTGTGTGTGTGTGTGTGTGTGTGTGTGTGTATAAAATAGGATCAGCAAGCCAGTGAAAGCAATCCAGTAAACAGCATACTTCTGTGTCTCTACTTCCGCTCCTGTCTCCAGGATCCTGTCTTGCACTCCTACCCTGATTTACCTCAGTGATGTAATGTGATCAGGATGTGTAAGGCAAATAAACCCTTTTATCCTCAAGTTGCTTTTGGTCAAATATTGTCAAATATCCCATTCCTTCCCAAGTGATGCTTTCTGTGCTGTTCAATAAAAAGGAAAGCAGAGCTCTGTGTTATGGAGCTATCTATAGCTCACAGATAAACTCACAGAGATACACACAGACCCAGGGGCAGATTCACAAAGCAGGCTCACACAACAGACAAAGGAAGATGCGGGCAGCATGAAAGAGAGACTTCAGATCTGGACTTGTGATGTTTAAATGACTCCAAGGGGATTTTCTTTCGTTTCTTTCCTGAATACAACACTGATATATAATTGGTGACTAGAGTTAATCTGTGAAAAGGAAGAACATTTCATCTAATGAATGAACTAATTTTTGGTTCCAGGTATAGCACATTGAATTTTTTAAAAAGTTTTATTTAAAGTCAATCAGCATTGATTGATGTGGAAAAATCCAATCACCTCCTAGGACATAGATCCAATTACTGGCTCCCAGTACCGCAACCATGAAGAGAATTGTCTGTGATGCTGTACCCATACTTTGGTAATAAAGCTAATATTTACAAGTGGCCAACAAGCTGAGGATATGCCTGAGTATTTGCCTTTACAAGTTGGAATAAAGGATAGGATGGAAGGTTGCTGTCTGCTCCAAGTTGACCCCCTCCCTCCTCACATGTAGCTTTCCATAGAAGATCTTCCCAGAAGATGGATATCATAGGAAAATGCCAGCACATGAGCAACAGGAGACTGGAGCAATAACCTCAGTACAAATGTGCCAAAACCCTTAATCTCAGCACCTCCTTTTGTTTTCACCGAGCGTAAGTCTGAAGTTGTCTAAATTAGACACAATAAAAAAACCAGTTTTATTAGTAAGAACTAAAATAATAATAAGTAAATCAATCAATTAATCAATACCTGTCCTTTTATTCCGATCAAGAAAATAAGTCAGGCAGTGGTGGCATGTAGGGCCCACAGATCTACTCCTCCTTCCAGGGTCCATATTGAGGATAACAAAACATCTTGTTGTAGTTTCTGGCAAAACATCTTGTTTGTTCCTGTGTTCCCTCTGCCCACCCTGGTGGCTGCAGGGGAGTTGTTTGCTCTATCTTGAGCCTGGTAATTTCCCACCTGTCTGGGGGATTTCTATTGCGCAGGATTTAGGTATATAAGGCTTTCTCTAAGCTTGAATAAATGGTATTCTGCATTCCCTTTTCACAAATGACCCACGTCTCTTGTGTTCCTTAATCTCCAGCCCCTTGCCAGGTCCCATAACGTAGGCGCTACAAGGGCACATACCTTTAATCCCAGCACTTGGGAGGCAGAGGCAGATGGATCTCAGTGAGTTTGAGGTCAACCTGGATTTACAAAGTGAGTTCCAGGACAGCCAGGACTGTTACACAGAGAAGCCCAAACTTGAAAAAACAAACAAACAAACAAACAACAACAACAGAAAACAAATAAAGAAAAGAAATAAAATAGAAAAACCAGGCAGACTGTCCATGAAGAGGCTCCACTCTCTGTTCACTCAGACCCAATCCCTCAGGCTCATCAGGAAACAGCCTAGATGTCCCTCAACAGAAGAGATAACAAAATGTGCTACATTTACACTATGGAGTATTACTCAGCTGTTAAAAACAATGACCACATGAAATTTTGCAGGCAAATGAATGAAACTGAGTGAAGTAACCCAGCCCAAAAGAGACAAATATAGTGTGTATTCACTTATAAGTGGATATTACCTATTAAGTAAATAATAACCAAGCTACAACCCTTGGACCCAAAGAGGTTAAGTAAAGAGCAGGTGTCTAGGGATGATGTATGGATCTCCATGGGAAGGGGAAATACAATAAGATTTGTGGGTAGACTGGGATGTGGGGGTCAGGTAGGAGGGGGTTAGATGGAGGGAGATAATGTAGGGAGCGATGGCTGGAATTGGGAGGCATTGAGGGGTGCAGCATGAAAACCTAGTGCCATGGAAACTTCCTGGAATCACTGAGGGTGATCTTATGAAGACTTTTAGTAACTGGGGATATGGAGTTTCAATTGGCCATCTCTTATAGCCAGGCATGGCTTCCAGTTGCTTTCAATTGAGTTGTAGGCCAAGTGGGTCCAATGGAGATCTCAAAATTCCACAAGCTGATGTTAGAATAGAAGGTTGCTCTCTGCAAAGTGACAGTTTAGCCCCATTGCTGAGGACAACGTTCCCACAGCTCACTAAATGTGGAGAGGTGAAACTTGTGCTTGCATGGAGCCATTGCTCCTAAGTTTTAGTCTCTATGCTGTGAGAAAGTAATTTGTAGGCTACCAAAAGAGAACTGTAAACACCAACACTGTTACAAACACTGACCAACAATCTATCCTGCCTGCGAGTTGTGCTAGGGCAATGGTGGTGCAGAACCTGTGGGAGTGGTCACTGGTTTGAGTCTCATGCCACGAGAGGGAACCTATGTTCTACACTGCCCGGATAGCCAGGAACTAGAGAAACTGGATATATAGTTAAGGATAAGAAGTTATAGAAGTAAGAACACAGTTCCTCATATTAAGTCAGAGTCAATGTAGATAAAGTGAAGAACATTGTTTACAACAAATGGATATTCTGGATTTTCCTATTGTTTTGTCTCCCTTTCATTTGCTTGCTTTTTAGGCACAGCATACATTGGAAGAAGGGATTTTATGTGTAGCACAGAGGGTATCCTCGGAATAAACATAGGAGGAATACAAGACTACTTTACTCCATTACTTAATGCTCTAAGTGTAATTAGGAAAATAATAACCTAAGTATTCTTCATATTGAAATGGTTCAGAATAGGAAGTAGTATGGAGTAATCTAAGAAAGATAATAACTCTTGTATGAGACATTAATTTATTCTTTTAGGTGTCTTATGAGCTTTTATAAATTAGGGGATCTGAATCCTACTAATATCAATAACTCCATACCTAGGAGGTTGGGGTATTAAATGACATAATGGGTGCAAGGAACTTTGATGTGATAAAACTTAATCAATGGTAGCTCATGGAATGGGTACTCCAGTTTGGTTAGACAATACGTAAGAATCTTAAATTCATTTTAAAATTGTCTTAGAATTACATCCTCATGTGCTGAAAATATTTTTAAAGATAATAATGGTTTTATTACCACTGAGATGTTATTGCAGTGATAGATGTTGTAGTGTGTGGTCTAGTATTCCACAGGGAGAGAAAGAAGAATTCTCCAGATTTGGTCATTCCAGCCAGCCAGCTTGATATTTGACTTAAAGATTGGAAAAATATTTTATATGACGTGTTAAAAGGAAGTTGTGGTTGCTGAAACCAGCACTTAATAAAATGCAAGCCATGCTGAAAGCAACAATATTTCCTCTTTTAAAAAAGAATTTTGTATGCAAAACCAATCAGAAAAATGCCAGTGACAAGTCAATATTTCAAGAGTATGTGAAAATGGTTATATAAGATTTTGATATGCTAGTATATATTTAGAATACCCAAATAAGCATCCTTTATAAGTTACTCGACTACATAATCTATATTCTGTAAAGCGTTTGATGAAATCTTGAAGATCTTGGAGTATGCAGAACATTGTGAAATAATACACTAGTCCCAGTGGTCGTTTCCATGAATACAGAACTCTCGGCATCCTGTGCTTATTTATAAGTGTCTTTGGTTTTCTCAAGGGTTTCTCTGTGTAACAGCCTTATCTGTCCTGGAAATAGTTCTGTAGACCAGGCTGACCTTGTACTCACAGAGATCCACCTTTGCCTGCCTCCCAAGTGCTGGAATTAAAGACGTGTGCCACCACTGGCCACAGTTGTTGTTGTTGTTGTTGTTGTTGTTCTTCTTCTTCTTCTTCTTCTTCTTCTGGAACACAGAGTCTTGCCAACCAAGGAGAATTGAGAAGCAAATTATATAAAAATATAATACCTTATGAAATGAGCAATGTTGTCCTAAGTCTTGATTTCAGGTTGTTTAATGACTGGGTTTTATTTTCCCAAAGTTAAAGGCTATATTAAGAAAAATGCGGGGGCTGGAGAGATGGCTCAGTGGTTAAGAGCATTGCCTGCTCTTCCAAAGGTCCTGAGTTCAATTCCCGGCAACCACATGGTGGCTCACAACCATCTGGAATGAGGTCTGGTGCCCTCTTCTGGCCTGCAGACATACACACAGACAGAATAGTGTGTATACATAATAAATAAATATTTAAAAAAAAGAAAAATGCTTGTTAAAATGTTATAAGGATTAACATACTTAGTTTATAAAGGGCACACACATGAAGAAAGCACCAGGATCCAGTTGAAATGAGAGCAGAAGGACTGAATGGAAGTTCTAACAGAATGGCCAGATTCTCTGTCACTTATCGTCAACGAAATGGAACGAAAATTAATATTTACAAGTATCATACAACAACGAATTTGCACAGTCATAGACAAGCATGGTATTTTCTGTGTATTAAAAGCACATTCCTGTATCATTACTGGGAGTGGACAAAGAATCTGGGGATTAAATTAATGATTTGGTTTAAGAGTCTCAACAATGTTCAAAACCAGCAATTCTGTTTCTAAGGAAACAGCGCCCTTTTAGACTGATAATCAGAAGTTATCCCTGAGTTTTAGGTGTAAAAGCATTTCTCCTCATGCTGTGTGTGTGTGTGTGTGTGTGTGTGTGTGAGAGAGAGAGAGAGAGAGAGAGAGATATTGAATTTAGTATTTTTTTTATTTTTTTAACTCTTCATATTTTTATTATATCATTATGTAAATGCAAACACTTGCATTCAGTTACCTTGAATACATGTCATAATTCAATACTTTTTTAAAATTTATTTATTTATTAAAGATTTCTGTCTCTTCCCCGCCACCGCCTCCCATTTCCCTCCCCCTCCCCCAATTAAGTACCCCCCCTCAGCCCGAAAAGCAATCAGGGTTCCCTGTCCTGTGGGAAGTCCAAGGAACCTCCACCTCCATCCAGGTCTAGTAAGTTGAGTATCCAAACTGCCTAGGCTCCCACAAAGCCAGTACGTGCAGTAGGATCAGAAACCCATTGCCATGGTTCTTGAGTTCTCAGTAGTCCTCATTGTCCGCTATGTTCAGAGAGTCCGGTTTTATCCCAGGCTTTTCCAGACCCAGGCCAGCTGGTCTTGTTGAGTTCCCAGTAGAACATCCCCATTGTCTCAGTGTGTGGGTGCACCCCTCGCGGTCCTGAGTTCCTTGCTCGTGCTCTCTCTCCTTCTGCTCCTGATTTGGACCTTGAGATTTCTGTCCGGTGCTCCAATGTGGGTCTCTGTCTCTGTCTCCTTTCATCGTTTGCTGAAGGCTAATATTCAGGAGGATGCCTATATGTTTTTCTTTGGGTTCTCCTTATTTAGCTTCTCTAGGATCACTAATTATAGGCTCAATGTCCTTGGTTTATGGCTAGAAACCAAATATGAGTGAGTACATCCCATGTTCCTCTTTTTGGGTCTGGCTTACCTCACTCAAGATAGTGTTTTCTATTTCCATCCATTTGCATGCAAAATTCAAGAAGTCCTTGTTTTTTATTGCTGAGTAGTACTCTAATACGAATTTAGTATTTTTTGAGATTATTTTTATGTGGTTTCATTAGTTTAGCATACTGTGATGGGAGTGCTATCTAGGCTGTCCAAGGTCTGTGAAAAGTTTCTGCACCCCATAAGACTCTCCACTGAGGCAATAATTCAGATCAGACCAAATCAAACCGAGGTTTAATGAATACCAATGCTCCCTGATGACTTCCCAGCTCCTCGGACAGAAGACTGGAAAACAATGTATTTGTTCTCTGGGGTGCTATTTAAATACCCTGTGGGGGTGGTCTTTTGCATCTCTGGGGAGGGGTCATCGGTTGGCTGGCTGTCTGGACTGAGGAATTGTTCAGAAGAAGGAGCTTGGTATGGAACTTCCACCAGAACATTCCAGGTTCTTTGGATATATGGATGCCAGTGGCTGGGGTGACGCTTCTACCCAAACATCCGGATGCCAGTGGCTATGGTGGGGCTTCTACCCAAACATCTGGATGCCAGTGGCTATGGTGGGGCTTCTACCCAAACATCTGGATGCCAGTGGCTATGGTGAGGCTTCTACCCATACAGTTTGGATTGAATATTAAGACTTTTATGAACGCGTGGGTGGGAGTTATGGCTTACTACCCTTAAAACATTCCCCAGGCCTTCCCCATTCCTCTGTCATGCTTTGAGGGAAGAAGTATTCCACCTCTTAGAATCTCAGACTCCTCATGAGTCCAGGGCGGAAACCCCTGGAGGAACAGCAAAAAGTAATCCTTAAACTAGGTTTTGGAAGAGTTATGCTACTTCTGATGTATCAGAACTCAGTGGAATTAGGTCTGCTATTAGTACCGCTTAGATCTACCTGCTGGGAAAAAGATGGAGAACATGTAACCGGCACAGAACCTCGCCAGTGGGAAGACTCAATCCTGTAGGCGCTAGTGTCAATGCATGAGCACATTTTTTAACCCTTTAAAGTAACAAAAGCCTACGTGAGACTTGCCTGGAAAGCAGTTATGCCTCTGCTCCTGTCTTTCTTAGCTAAGGACCACCTAGAGATGAAAGTGGGACTTAGCAGAGCGCTAAATACCTGTGGTGAAGTTTTCAGCTTCAAGAGGCTCAGAAATTAGGAATAAGCGTGCTAATCCTTTTATGGGAATATGGAAAGCTTCAGGCTACTTTAAATTTAGCTGAAAATGCTCACGCTCCTCCTTGACTTAAAAAAAAAAGAATCCGGATTTGACTCCAACTCATCAACTGTTGAGCTTAAGATTCAAAAGTCAAGACACATGAAGGCAGGGAATTCTTGGACAACAGACACACAGGGCCAGCTGGTTGCCCTAGATTCTCGCAACTGTGGTCTTGTAGCAATCCTGGTCAGTGTAGTGTTTTGCCTAAAAAAACCCGAAAACACAGCTCTCTTTCCGAGTTGGAATTTACTTGTGACAGCTGCTGAAAAAACAGGAAGTGATTGGAATGCTTTCACTGCCTTTCTGGACCTCGGCTGCTTTACTGCCTCGCTCAGCTGTGCAGGGGTAAAGCACCCACAGAAAGCCTCCTACCTCATTGAGCTCTGCTTGCTAGTCGGGTGCCTGTCAAATGCAAAGCAGGTTTAAGTGCTGTAATTGATTTCTTATTCATGTATTATTTTTGCCCTTATTTGCTGGGGTTTGGGGACCTGCTGGATTATTGAAACTAGTGGGGGAGGGGAGGGAAAGAGGGAAAAGAAAGGAACGAGGAACTAGGAGAGGAAGTTAAACGTAGCTCCCCTCCCTGTCTTTATTTAGGGAACCCAATATGGCATCTTGCATGAGGAGCTTGTTCTCTGACCACAGCAGATACGTGGAATCTTTCCGGAGGTTTCTAAATAATTCCACGGAACACCAATGCATGCAGGAATTCATGGACAAGAAGCTGCCAGGCATAATAGCAAGGTAACAAAAAGGCATTTCTGTCAGGGGGCTAACCCGTGGGCCAAAGATAGGTGGAACCCAGCCCAAGGGGTAGGCAGAGGTGGAGGAAACCCCGGAATTAGAGTCAGAGCTGATCACAGCTGCCTGCTGCTGCCGGCTCTGCCTAAACCGAGTGGCCTTGCTATGCAGCTCCGTGTTTGCTTTACATACCGGGAGACTGATTTGTGCTGCGGAGCTGGTGGCCGCAGGATAAGCGTTAACCATTTGAAGGCTTCACAGGCACAAGCCCAACTGTATTTGGGTAAAAAAAATACAAATCATTAACTTCAGATTTTTTTTCTAACCTCCTTTCAAATTTTATGTTAAGAAAAAAAAAAAAAGAGTCCCAAAGAGATTCTGCTTTTCTTGTCCTTAGAATCAAATATAGGTAAATTGCGAAATATTGCTTGCCCCAGGGCATAGAATTAGTGCTTCTCGATTCAAATAATACTGATTTAAATTCATTTCCTTTGTCTGTAATTATAATCATTCTCCCAAAAGCTGTCGTTTCCTTTCAAGTTAATGTTATCAATATGATCTTAAAACAGAATGATTTTACCATTATCAGAAGCTGGTTTCTGTCCTTCTCACAGACTGCCTTATTTATCATTTATTTTTGATTAATGTGTTCAATTTGTCCCAAAGCTGATAAGCATTATTGAGGTAACAGATTCCACAGGCTAAAGATAATCAAGTCACCGATCTGGGGATAAATCGTTTTGACTCCTTCTGTTTTAAGAACTATGGAAAACTAGTTAAGAAACGACTGACTGTGGACCTCATTTACAAACAACAAAGAAATCTGGTATTGTATCTTTTGCTCTCTGTGGAGTTAGTTTCCTGTGATAGTTCCTCTGCTAAACCAGAGCAGACTTGTGGGACAAATCTAGAATTCTGTGCTTCTTTTTCTTCTCTTTGCCTTCTCCTCCTCCTCCTTCTCTTGTCAAGCACTTAAACAGCTGAGTCATTTCCCCAGCCTTGTATTTTCTGTCTTAACAAGGTTTATGAATTGACGTATAATAGGCTAAATGCTATAAAATCTGAATCATGGACTCTACACCACACCCTATGCACAGCACACATAGGTTCCACTAAGTATAAGTGGATTTAGGATTTACAATCAACAGCACAAGAAGTTGGGAGTGGTGGGAAGATAAAGGAGAAATTGGAGGGGAAGATAAAGGAGATTCCCCACAGAGTAGAGGCTTCCTGTGAGACCCCAGAGTAGGCACAAATGATACCCCAACACCTGCTTCTACAGAAAGTTCCTTTATTGAGCTAAGAAGAAAAGTTGAAGTGGCTGCTCAGCCAGAAAAACATCAGCAAATGACCTTGCAGGTGTGATTTTTGCGGGGAGTACAAAGGGAGACCTGTGTTAGAATGGGCTAGGATGTGGTGGTATGTTTTGATTGGGCATGTTAATTAGGCGAACCAAACGGGGCTTTTGATTGCTGGACTTCAATACTTCGATAGCTGGACCTTGGTAATCAGTCTCAGGAGGAGGAAGTGGCCAAACAAGGGAGTAGACCTCGTGGGCCAGCTTTAGGAAAGTAATCTCACAGTTTTTAGCAAGGCAGAGGGAACTGGGGAGAAGGGCAAGCCTGCCAGAGCCACAGACTAGCACAGGCTAGTGCCCCTTCAGAAGGGACACTGGGTGAATTTGATCAAAACCTATTATGTATATGTATGACATTTTCAAGCTAAAAAAATTTGGAGTATTAAAGTAGGCAGATTTTATCTGAAATTATAATTTACTTCTTTGGTCCTTTCTACTCATTCCTAAAAATACAGGTTATGGGTTACTTCCTCAATGCTTTTTCAGTTTGGAGAATGCACACTCATCCCTTAGCTTAACCAGATCCTTGATTTTCTTCATCCTCACAGCTTAGTCTGAAGATGGATGGGTTTTAAGCAACAATGACCCTTCCCTGTCTTTTGAATGTGTCCAGTCTAGATGGAATGTTGACTGTAGAATATGTGACTCAGGATATTGTTGTCATAACAAAATTCATGCTATGATGGTAATATAGACAGTTATGAATATCTGACTCCAAATGTCATTATTAAGGAAGCAATTTTTCTAGACATGGGACTTATGCTTTAATTCCAGCATTTAGGAGACATAGTTGCCATGAGTTCCAGACCAGGATGGGCCAAAATGTGAGACTCTGTTTCAAAAAAAGAAAACAAAGGAAAAAAGAAAAAGAAAGGAAGGAAGGAAGGAAGAGAAAAAGAAAAATAGGACATATTTAATATATTTTCTTCCTGAAATTAGATTCTGCTTCAGGAGCTCTGAACCTTTTTGCTTGAAGTAGTTTTAAGAGCTGTGTGGTGGTACAAAATGCTTCCAAACCTCCCTGTGTCTTTAAGGGAGAGTTTGCTAAAGTGAGAGGTTGGGTATGGCAATTGCATATGTAATGTAATTTTTTAAAAAAATAAAATGTGTTTGTATTTTAAAAATCCAAATGATTTTAAAAAGCAGATAACAACAGCAAACAGTGAGTGATTCATTGTCCCGAATACTTTGTCTATGAATTCCACTCTCTAAAGGTAGCTACTTTAACTAATTTTTTGTCTATATCAAAATCTTTAGTTTCTTATAAAGTTGTTTTTTCCTGTAACTTTAAAAGGGTATATTTTGAAATTACCTGAAGCTAGTGAGAAGGAACCACAAAACTCGCAACAAACCGGCTTAGGAGTTTATTAGAGCGGGCATGAACTGGCTTGGGGAATCAGTGTGCAGAGAGAGAGAGAAAGATGGTGGTCCAGCTTTTAAAAGCTGCTTAGGGCATGCGCAAGGGGGTTGGCGTGACTACGTCATACTCAGATGACAGGGCTCACACATGCACGCAAGGTCTTAGCTGAGTCATACGTGGATGTAACTGCACATGCTCACGCGTGGGTCTCATGAACCCTTTAACATTCAGGCACTTCTGCCTGAGGGCTTGTCTGCACGTGCGTTGCTCTAGAACCCGGAAGTACAACCTTATTTGTAGCTGAATAATGACATGTTTTCTTCAATTTTGCTACATTCTTGAGGTGCGATTTTTTTTGTTTTTTTTTGTTTGTCTTTTTTGCTTTGTTTACTCAGTTTTGAAAGTTTTAGAATATTGAACTTACTATGATATCTGTCAGGAATTCATCCTTGAACCGGATGTTTTTCTTAAATTCTTCTTTTACAGATATTTGTTGAATTAATTTTTTTTTTAAAAAAAAAACCTTGATAAATTAAATGCAAACTTTTGTCAGTCTACCTTGCTGCCTCTTTTTAAAACCTTCTCTTTGCCCCTTTATCCAGGGCAGCCGTTGTGCACTCAGACTTCTTCCTGACCCTTCCTAAAACTGCATCTGAAAGAAGCCCTAAGAATTTCCTCCCTGTGCCATGGGGGCAATGCACTCTGATTTTAAGTTGAAAGTACTGTCTTACTCAGTTTTTTGAAATGTTGGTTCCTAGGATAAGGATACAATAAACACATAACAAAAACACATAAGTATTTGTTTACTAAAGGAAAAAAAGGGGGAAAGAAGAAGAAAAAGACTTAGAGGTAGCATGGACTACCAAGTGCCTGCCCAGGCCCAGGCCCAGGCTTTCTATCATCAGTATTAAAGGTCCACAGAGGCCCACAGAACTATGTGTCCTTGTGTTCTAGTCTCCAGAGAAATGCCACGTTTTACATGTGAGGTGTTTATAGTAATGTTTCTGTGTCCTCGAGTTCAAGAAAGGAACAGAGTCCATGTTTTCAGATACTCTAAAAAGAGCAATAAAAATAAAAAAATCACAGACCTGACTGGCCACTTTCATGTCGGCTTCTTGTTCGATCATCGATTTAGTCTTTGCTCTTCAGTGGACTTGACAGGAAGAATTGGCAAAGCACCTTTTATCTTTTTCTTAAATTTTATATCTTTGTTTGTTTGCTTGTCTTTCAGGATTGGAGAAACCAAAGAAGAAATTAAGATTCTGAGCATAGGTGGAGGTGCAGGTATGAATAATACACGTAAAATTTAATATTCTGCTGTAGGCATCATGGTATTTGATGGCCACATTGTTCATACTCTAGAAAGCCACTGTGTTTTACTTTTGTAAAAGATCACCTTATAATACTAACAACATCATTCAATTCTAATTAATTGTCCACAATAGATTATAGGCTTTAGGCATTAGCCTTCATTTTAGTTTGTAGGACAGATAAGAAATAAAATTTTCTTATTGTTTTTGTAAGTGGAAAAACTGGGATAACTTTGAAGATTATTTCTTATCCAAAGTTATTTACATACATATAGTAGAAGGAAGTTTCAGAAGCTCTTGCGCTTGAGCCCTTTAAGGAGTTGTTCATGTACTTAATATCGTAGTTAATTTACATTATTGTATACGCTCTCTAAAATGAATTGGGCCTCGCTACTCTCTTCTTCTGAATTAATTCTAAAAGTGGTTTTTAATCATTCAAAGCACTTCCTTATCTGTGGTTTATTAGCATCACTTGGTCTTATTATTCTGAAGAGTTTTTATTCTAGGAGAAAAATCCTAACTCTGGGAAAGCAGATTAATGAAGATATCATTGGTAACTACCCTGAGTGAATTGTATAGCTTTGACTGATAATGTCAGCTGAGGTTTTTCTCATCAGTAAAATGGAAGTCCTGCGTCTTATCTACAGGATTATAATAAGAAAGCATTTGCAAGAAGCTTAACATATGCTATTCGCCCTGTAAGACAAAGGTTTTTCGTCTCCAAAACACTAAAATAACAAGTTTTGTCTTAAAACTTTATTTTTATGGTATTAGATATCTTTGACTTAATATGTTAACATGAAACATGCTGACCAAGTGGAACTATGCTGGCACTTATTACTTGGTATCTTTGATTCTGTTAAATACAAAAATGTATGGTGCCACGTGAATGAGATGGATTGGAGCCCATATAAACACAAAGGAAATCAAGAGCCCTTCAAGTGAAGAAGAATAGCTAGTTTATGGTGGCATTACTTGTCCTGTTTTCATAAAATTCAGTGTGCTATAATGTAATTAGGGCTAATCCTAAAAATCCATTTGCTCTGTTATCTTTAACCGCACAGACCGAGAGAGTAGCAAAGACAAATCAAGAAGGGTACTGTTGTTCATCATGCTCTAGAGAATGTTTAAGCTATGATACTGTGGTTTTGCGTACTGATACTAAAGGACAAGGATTGGAATGGTGATGGATTACTCAACGGATGTCCCTGTTAATTCACTTACTGGTAGAATAGTTTCCAGTGTCTTTGCGTATGAGTTTAGTTAGTCTCTAAGTAGGAGGACTGTAACTTCATAGTGTCACATGCACTCAGAGAATGTGAAAAGCACTGCACAACAATAATTAAAAACGATCTCTATCACCCTTTAGTTAATTGTCTTTTAATATAAAGTTAATTGAATTTCTAATACAAATATATCCACATACTTTCTTTTTTTGTTGTTATTTGTTTGTTTTTGTTTTTTAGAGACAGGGCTTCTCTGTGTACCCCTGGCTGTCCTGGAACTCACTCTGTAGACCAGGCTGGCCTGAAATTCAGAGACCCGCCTGCCTCTGCCTCCCAAGTGAGTGCTGGGTTTAAAGGCAGGCACTACTATGCCTATCTATGTATCCACATTCTTATGAGCTATCTTATAAAGAATATCCAGCCTATACACTGACTGTTTACATTAACATGCACCTAGGTGCTAATAGGATTCATCAAAATAAAGGGGAGATCAGCTCCACTGTCTCAATGGGTGGGTGCATCCCTCGTGGTCCCAAATTCTTTGCTCATGTTCTCCCTCCTTCTGCTCCTCATTGGGACCTTGGGAGCTCAGTCTAGTGCTCCAGTGTGGGTCTCTGTCTCTATCTCTATCCATCACCAGATGAAGGTTCTATGATGATATGCAAGATATTCGTCAGTATTTCTATAGGCTAGGGTCATTTCCGGTTCCCTATCCTCAGCTGCCCAAGGAACTAACTGGGGACCTCGGCTTGGGCTCCTGGGAGCCACTTTAGGTTCAAGTGTCTTGCCAACCCTAAGGTGGCTCCCTTAACTAAGAATTGTGCTTCCGTGCTCCCCTATCCTACCTTCCTTTATCCCAATCTTCCTTTTTCCCCAAGTTCCCCCCATCCTCCCCTTCTCCCTTTTCTCTCCCCGTCTCCCCTTACCCCCATCCCACCCCACCCCCATGATCCCAATTTTCTCCCCGGCAATTTTGTCTACTTCTCATAGCCAAGAGGTAACTATATGTTTTTCCTTGGGTTCACCTTCTTAAGGATCACCAATTGTAGACTCCGTGACCCTTATTTATGGCTAGAAACCAATTATGAGTGAGTACATCCCATATTCATCTTTTTGGGTCTGGGTTACCTCACCAAGGCCAGCTGGACTGTGACTGAAAAAGCATGGGTTAAAACTGGACTCTCTGATCATGGCGATCAATGAGGGCTGATGAGAAGCCAAGGACAATGGCACGGGGTTTTGATCCTACGCAATGTGTTGGCTTTGTGGGAGCCTAGCCAGTTTGGATGTTCACCTTCCTAGATATGGACGGAGGGGGGAGGACCTAGGACTTACCACAGGGCAGGGAACCCTGACTGCTCTTTGGACTGGAGAGGGAGGGGGAGAAGGGTGGGAGGAGGGGGAGAAGGATGGGAGGAGGGGGAGAAGGGTGGGAGGAGGGGGAGGGAAATGGGAGACTGGGAGGAGGTGGAAACTTGTTTTATTTCTTCCTTTTCTCAATAAAAAAAAATGAAAAAAAATAAAGGGGAGAATACTTTGAGTTCTTTCACTGGAGGCTGAACATTGTATTGATATCAGGCTCTACCTTGGAGAGAATATGAAATACCTTTAAGATCATTCTTCCTAACAAACTGAAGAAGAACTTGAAGAAAAATTCAAATTCTTTACTTAGCTTTCATTAACCAAATGAAATAAACAAATAGTACATTTAATAGCTGCTTGGACAAAGTGCTCTTGTTATGAATGAACGGTATTTCATGTCATTTGAATTTTCGTATTGCAGCTAATGAATGCATCTGGCAACCTAAAGGCAAGCGCCGTCCATTGAGGACTCATATCCTTACCTTAGAGAATCAGGACCTGTCATGTTTTTACTGTCTTCAGTTAGGAGGTTTATATCATCCTTGAGCTTGATTGTACTTCTGAATCGGTCTCTAAACTCTAATCTCTTGCAAGTACAGCCTTTGATCCTGGTCTGTACTTTGTGTTCAGTTCCCACAATGCTTCACAGCATCTCTTAGCTCACCGGACCGGACTCTGCTTTCATCCTCTGTGTGTTCTGTTCTCAGATACATAGGCAACTCCAGCTGATCGTCTACGTCCCGCTGGTGAACAAGTTCTTTCCATTCATAGCAGTGACACCGTTTCTCCCAGCACAACTGAGCAACACATACCCAAAGCAAACAAACTAAAAAACTCCATAAATAAATTGCTACTTACCATGAGTAATACAAAAGTTAGACAGAACTAAATTTAATAATCTAATCCTATCCAGCTTTTTATTTGAATTCCCATTAACCTATTCTGTTATGTGCAGGTGGTATGAACTGTTTCATAATATTTTGGTAGTAATTTTAACTGTTATCAGTTGAGAGCACTTGGGTTAAATGAATTTTTGTTATGAAACACATAGACACCAGTATTTCTATACAGGATAAAAAATGGGAAAACTTTTAATTCACTCACATTTTACAAATAAGTAACTTGAGCATTATTAGGTAGAAGAAAGCCCAGGGTCCAACAAATTCTACAAAATGGATGTAAAATTATTAACTTGATAATAATGAAATTTATAAATGGCCAAATATTTGAAAATATGATCCTTGGGGCTGGAGAGATGGCTCAGTGGTTAAGAGCACTGGCTGCTCTTCCAAAGGACCTATGTTCCATTCCCAGCACCCACATCACAGATCATCACTGTCTATAACTCCAGTTCTAAGGGATTTGACACCTTCACACAGACATACATGCAGGCAAAACACCAATGCACGTGAAATGAAAAGTACATTTGTTATAAGGTTGCAAAAGAGAAAATATGATCCTAGCATATTTTTTTCATATGAGCATATTTATTTTCAGCTCCTTTCTCAAATAAAATGTTAAGAGAACACAGATGTTTATTGGTTCCAGCTGTTAGGTAAGCAAGTGGGCCGGCATTTCTCGTAATTTAGGATAGCGGCAGGACAAATATAATTAGAGTGGGGACAAATGAGCTGAGTGTCTTTTAAGCTTGGAAAGCAGTGTAATGGTGGCCCTGTGCCTTTCAAGGAATAATAGTGTGTGACCTGTTCCGACTAATGCAGCAACAGGGGACCAGCCCTAAGCAGAAGAAACCCTAGATTGTACAGGCTCATGGTGCTAGGTTACCCTTTGGGCAATTGTTTTAGAGAGATAGAAACTCCAAAGTTTGGTTGTTTGAATACATGGGTGGATTTACAATTTAATAATACTGGTATAGTTATCTTTAGACAGAGCGTGGTTGCTTTTCCTGAATGCCTGTTAACCAGGGTCATCATGCCTGCCTGCCTGGTGTAATAGTTTTTTTTCTAAAAGACGCATAGGACCTAATTAGTGGCTGCTGGCCAAGCTTGTGACCTCTTAAACTGCCTGGCTGAGGCATGCTCTTTTAGCTAAATTTTACTTTTGTATAACTTAGTTTTGAAAGCAAGTTTATTGGTAAATCCTTTGTAACATCAGTGTATTACTTCCGTTTCTTCCTTCACTAGGAGACGGCAGGAAAGAAATGTTTAGCTATCAGGATCAATAAATTGAGAATGATGGAAAACAGAGATTTGGGGATGAGAGAGCAAGAGAAATTAAGTTGAATATACTTATTGCTGTCTTCAGATAGTTACTGTTGAAAAACCCACAAAATATTTGTTCTCAGAAATTGAAAGCCCAAGAGAGTGAATTTTTAGTTTACTTATAAGAATTTGCCAGTGGGTCGGTGGTGGTGCACGCCTTTAATCCCAGTACTCAGGAAGCAGAGGAAGGCAGATCTTTGTGAGTTTGAGGCCAGCTTGATCTACAAGAGCTAGTTACCGGACTGTTAGTTCCAGATGTGTTAGAAAAGGGCGTAAGCACTAGTATTTTGAATGTGTGGGCCATTAGAATTATTTATAGTCTAAAATTCTATGGCTTTGTGTGTACCCTTCTAGAAAATTGGCTCTCTGAGATTCACTGGGCTGTCACAGTGTTTGGTTCTGTTGAAAATGTAAAAAATTTAACTTTTTTTCCATTTAATACATTTAGATCATATTTTTTTTCTTCTTCCATGGTCTTCTAGATATGCACTGAAACTTTAGTCAAGGTCTTAACTACTTGTAACTTAAAATGGCTAAATTTTGAATTATCAATATATGGCAATATAGCAGTTATTATATTATGTGAAGGAAAGAGATGATGGAACACGGGGTACAGGGCATTGGAGATGATGGAACACAGGGGTACAGGACATTGGAGATGAAACACAGGGGTACATGACATTGGAGCTATTGTAAAAGCAGAGCGGACAGGATTCATTGAGATCATTTAAAAAGTGTTGAAAGAGTAAAATGTGATAATTTGCAAAGTGCAGACAAAAGTACTATCATTTGTAAATTGAAAGACTATTTATGAGATGTAGTGTTGGTTTAGTGGCCATGAACCACTGCTGCTCTTCCAGCTGATTTGGCTGGATTCCTAGCACCCACATGGAAGCTCACAATCATCAATATCTCCAGTCCCACGGGATCCAGTGTCCTATTTTGGCCTCTGAGGACATGGTACATATATGCTTCATAGATATACAGACAGGCACACACACACATACACACACTAATTTTAAAAATTAAAAAAATTATATACTTTGAAATGCATATATGTTCAATAGTGTAGCCATAGAATTAATGAGAATTGAACAATGGTCTCACACACACACACACACACACACACACACACACACACACACACAGTATGTCATGATGTGGTTTTGCAATTTTCCTGAAATATAGATTTGCATCTTACAGATCCTTGGCTCTGTTGTGATGTAGTCTCTTCATTGGAGAATGGGGTTCTGCATGACCTTTGCTATTAAATAATACAGTACACTTTAGAACACAGACACTAGGGTGGGGAAATGGCTCAGGTAAAGAGCATTTCTTGTTCTTGCTGAAGACTGGCATTTAGTTAAATGTATCCATGTCAGGGGGCTTATAGCATCCCATAACTCCAGCTCCAAGGGATCCAATGTGCTCTTCTGGCCTCTGTGGGCACTTGTCTACAGATGGCACACACAGGCACATGTATAAATGTGTGCTCACAAAAGTAAAGGCAAACATATAAGTCTTAAAAATGTTAAATTATTGAATTAATATATAATAGCTATACTTTATTCAATAATTATTGTATATATTTAAGTATAAACATTTATCTTTATATATTGCAATATTTATAGTAATCCTTTAACATAGGCTATATTGGGCCTAATTTGTAGATATGAAATATGAGATAGAAGATCAACAAATATGCTTGTGGACTTGTTATAGCAAGGCAGCTTTTCAGATTTTTTTCGATGCAGTTGCTATCTTGAGTTTTTTCTTTGTTTCTGTTTTTATTTTGGATGAGATGTCATTCTGTAGTTCAGTCTGGTCTTGAACTCATGATCCTGGTGCCTCAGCATCTTGACTAGTAACCAAGACATTCTTAGATGTTTTCTCCTTCTTTATATTCTGCAGTGGTTGTCTACGCACTTTATTTTCAGAAGAGAAATGACAGGGAGTGGAACTCTTAGAGGTTTGTCATTCTGTGAGAACGTGACCCGACACTTGCCAGGTGTTACTACTCTTCTGACATCTCTTGGGGGGCTTCATTTTAAATCGAAGAAGCTCATGGTCAGATGCCTGTGATCTTCAAGGGTTTAAGATATTTATCATCCAGTAGAAGGTGGCAGAGTTGAGGGCTGAAATACAAACTCAAGTCTAATTTTCCTTAAAGCCTTAATTGCCTTTAGTAATTTTGTTTATTAAAGGGAATCTCAGCTGTAAGCATCATGTAGAATCCTACCAGTTCTTCAGAATAATGTCGGGCTTCTAGTGTAGCAGTTTAAAACCCAGAAGAGAGTTAACATTAAAACATAGGCTGTGCCAAGGGTCTTCTCTTCCAGAGTGTTCCCTGCACCCCTCTGCATGCTTGCTCGCTTCCTTATTGGTTATAACTTAGCCTTTGTACTTTCGTCATTGGCCCTGCAGGACTTTGTAAGGTGTTGTAATAATTTATTGCATTTGATGTGTGAGAAGTGTTCCATTGCCCATTTGTACATATTTTTTAAAAAATACTGTTGTGTATTTTATGTGATACTGCATTGTAGGGAATGTAAATATTGCCTTCCTTTACCTCCCCTGAGTTCTTAGCTGTGTGGACCCTCATAGAGAAAGGCAGATTAATAAGAGAAGAGAAACCTCCATTGAGAAGTAGCTCAAAGCAGTGGCTTGATACTTCTGTGTGTAAAGAAACTTCAACAAAGGACAATTGATTCGTAAGGAGATGAGAGAACAAAGGAAGGAAGTAGTTTTGGGCTTCCTAGGCTGGGAAAAAGAAGGGAGAGGCAAGTGTATGGGCAGAAACGATCTGCAAGCTTTGTTTGTAGATTCCTAGAGCTGTTTCTAACAAGGAATAATTTATAAGCGGCCATTAGGAAAACAACAACAAAAAAGTAGGTTGGGGGAATTTTTCTTCTCTTTGAGCTCAGTTACCTTTAGCAGTTCTAGTGTTAAAAAGGTCATCAATATGGGGATGTAAATAGTGTCATAAAATTGAACACTTGTTAATATTAGCTGTTCCACACCCAGTTTTACCCGCTTTAGGGTAGACATGTGAATATAAAAAAGAACCCTAATCAATCTGGACCCATTTTGTTAAAGTTTCAGTTTTTTCAGGCTTGTGATGTAAAGGCATACTAGTTAAAGTGTCCTAGGAAGAGAATTGCCAGGATTCATATGTAAAGAAATAGCAGGTCTATTCACGTGGTGATGACAATGACTGGTCTGCAGTCTGTAGCTAGAGACATAGAGGAGTCTGAGTCCAGCGTCCAGTACAGACGCTGGCTGTGTGGAGCCTCAAGAGGAACCACACACTTGCATTTGCCTAACAAATTTAATTCTGTACATTGAACACTACAGAATGTCAGGCCAAATTTTAGAGCCTGAAAAAACCAGTGCAAAGGATCTTAAAGGATGCACCATCTCTCCAGCCCCATCAAACCTACAGTACAAGGGAAGATTTGAACTATCTCTTTTCATTTTGCTGAGAAAGATGCACGTTAAAAGAAATATCTGACATGTTGTTGTATTCTGTATGTATGTACATGACTTACCTTTTTACTTTAAAAAAAGTTTTTAAGTGTTCTTCTGGACTAGATTAGTTATTAGTTCTAAATTGTGTTTTCCTCATATTTTAACAACTTTGGGTTAAGTATGTCTTTCAAATGATAAATAATTAAAATCGTACTTGACTACAGCAAAACTTACTGATTGCTTCTATAGTTCGTGACAACTTTGTAAGTCAAAGCACAGCAGTAGACATATGAATGAAGATTGTGTGAATGAAAGAATTAATAAATGAACTTTATTCACACCCCTCTTCATATCAAATTATTATTTCTACTCTGAATATAATGTTTGTGCTTCAGGGATATTTAGGCAATGCAACAGTTGAGCGTTAATCTTCTTGCAAGTCTTTTTAAATGTAAGTCAGAAAGTAAATCAGTCCAAGTTGTTCTTAATTACTGCATTCAGTGTAACCTGCTCTATTTATTTCTCTTCTAGGTGAGATTGACCTGCAGATTCTCTCCAAAGTCCAGGCTCAATACCCAGGAATCTGTATCAGTAATGAAGTTGTTGAGCCAAGTGCTGAGCAAATTGTCAAGTACAAAGGTATGTACTAACTTCTCCCTCCAGAGGCTTATCTTCCCGTTTTGTTTGTTTGCTTGTGGGTTTCTTTTGTGTGCTTCAGTTGGTTAATAGCACACTGACTACTATGTATTTGGTAAGTTTATTTGGAGAAAAACCTAATTAATTCTTGGCATGCAAGAATAAACACTTGAAACTACTAAGAGTGAATACTTGAATTCCTTTATTGACTTCATGTATTAATCTGTTTTATATTAAATTTCTATTCATAAAATTCTGCAGTTTGTTTAATCTTTATACTAAGATAGTATAGCCTATATTTAACTATATTTTCAAATTTCCTTCTTTTTCCTCCAATTTTTTTTTAAGTACTAGAAAACAAATATCTGGACAAACCTTCTGATTTTCTGAGCTAGATAATAAAGAAAAATATGTGTCTTTTATTTTTTGTTCTCCTGTATTAGGGTCTCTAATAGAACAGAACCAACAGGCTGTGGTCTTGCTAGTTCAACAATGACTTCTGGATGCAAAGGCCAATAATTCAATAGTTGTTCAGTTCATAAGACTGAATGGCTCAGCTGGTCTTCAGTCTGTGCTGGAATCCCAACAAAATATGTTATAATACTTATAAAGCTATAAAAGTAAAGGAATTCCTTAGAAGCAGGAGTGAAGACAAAAGAGGCAGAAGGAAAAAAAGCTCCCTTTTTCACATCTATTTATGTGAACTGACACCAGAATGAATGGCCCATACGTTGATGTCTTCTGACATCAAATGGTTCAAATCTAGGGCTGATCTTCAACCCCCCCCCCCCCAACAGGTGTGCCTAGCTTCTTGGGTGTTAGTTGATTCCAGAAGTAGTCAAGCTGGAAACCAAGTTAGTTATCACTGTCCTATAATATTTAATGCATTAAAATTGTAAATAAAAATGGGTTCCATATATAATTAAATTAAAATTGATAATAGGCTACTTTTTCTGGGTATTTTAGAGTGTGTAGCCAACACATCAAACATGGAGAATGTAAAATTTGCTTGGCACAAGGAGACATCATCTGAATATCAAAAACGGATGTTGGAAGAAGAACCTCAAAAGTGGGACTTTATTCATATGATTCAGGTAAAAAATAGTCTTATAATAAGATGCTGCCAAAAAGATATTTTTCACAATTTCGTATAAAATACACTTTATTTTAATGTTTAAAATGAAATCTTTTGGTTTCTAGTTTTAGAGGCGAACACTTTCTGCCTTAAAAAGGTGTTGTTAAATACAGAGACTCTCTTTGACAGATAAAGTTGTTTAGAACTGCAGAGTGATTATATATTCTAGCGAGTTTTCAATGGCTCTCTTGGTTTAGATGACTAGCATATATGTAAATGTTCCAGACTTTTTTCTGAATCCTCTCGGTTTTTCTGTTGGTAGGCATCTTCGATAGTATGTATATAATAGAAAGGACATGTTTTATAATATTAGATCAACAGTGTGTTACTCATATTAGCCAGTCATTTAGGAGGTCTTTATTTTCATGTTTCAACAGCAATGGACTAATAAGCAATGATGATTGCATACATGGCATAAGATGTCAGTTCTAGGCATCACTGAAACTTCTGGATAGTAAAGAATATATCCGTATTGGAAGTTGGTTAGTATTAGGCAATGCTTTTATTTTGTGTAGAGCACTTAATTGACAACAGAACTCTTTCTTCTTATGGTCCATAATCACAGTGACTTTCAAAGACGTACAATAATAAGAAGCCAAAGAAAATGTTGAGTCTAAAGTCAACGTATTTAAGCAGTCCAAGCTTTTAATTCCTTAGAAAACAAATCTTTTATCTGTCAAAGGTATTTAGCATGTCCAGAAATCATATGATATTTCTCTAGATGTGTGTTCCATCTTCAGGAAACTGTTTCCTAGTCTTCTTCCCCTTACTTGTCCTGCAACCTGCTCTGACCAGTCAGTCACTCCTAGTTGATCAATACCAGGTTGTCTTGAAATTTCCTCTGCCAGTGCTGTTTATCCAAAACACTTCAATTTAGCCTCGGACAGATTATTTGGTCATATGTAGAAAACAGCCACATTCATTAACAAACATATCACAAGAACAGTCTCTTGGCCACTTGTTAATATTCGTCTCCTCTTAAGCTTCTTGACCCGAGCTCTCATAATCTACATTGATTTCGGTACCACTGTCTTCCATGCTTCTACTAGTTTGGCCCATTAAATCATACTAAAGCATTCAACTGCTTTCCTAATCCAGAGTCCCTGAGTTCACATTCTTTCAACAAGCAGCATGCTCAGTCCTGTCATAGCATTACCCATTTCCTGGTACCAACTTCTGTCTTAGTCAGTGTTCAGTTGCTGTGAAAAGACACCATGACCATTACAACTTCTATAAAGGGGAGCATTTAACTGGGGCTAGCTGTCAGTTTCAGAGGTTTGGTCCATTATCACGGTGGGAAGCATGGTGGCATGCAAGCAGACATGGTGGAGAAAATAGCTTGATAGTTCTATATCTGGATCCTCAGGCAGCAGAAAGACACTTGGCCTTAAAGCCCAGCACCAGTGACATTTCCTCCAACAGGACCATATCTACTGGAACAAATATTGCCACTCCTTAAGCATTCAAACCTATCAGTCTATGGGGCCATTCTTGTCGGAAACCACCACACCCTCTGAATTTACAACCCAGTACCTGTGCACTTTGTACCTGTGTCTCTTCACTGCTTATCAAAAGCCATTTCTTCTGCTTCGGCCTTATAGCTTACTCTTCTCCCTAATGTACAGTGCTATAGCCCTGGAGATTTACATATTTCTCTTAGAACTTCCACATTTGTTTTCTTTCTTTCTTAAAGCAAAAGTCTATTCTCTTTCCCTTCTTATGTACTTTACATGTGTCTAGGTTATGTCTCTTCATTGCTATTTATAGTATATTTATCCAAACATTCTGATGACTTGCTTTCAGTTTGGCATTTACTGTCAACCTAAAAATCCCAGTGTGTTTTAGATAAAACATCTGTTGTGACCAATAGCCATGAATTTGGTGATCTGGGTGTCTACGGTAAACTACATGGAGAGACTTGAATCATGGCTCCTGAAGTTTATGGGCCATATGAAGGGTTATTTTATTTCATTCATTCTTGTGGGAAAAGTCATAGCTAAATTATTTGACCCTTATTTTTCTGTGAATTCTATTATGGTGATACCACATGAAAAAGTGAATTCTTGTCCAAGAGAGATAAGCGTGAGATATAAAAGGTTTCTGTTAGGTAGATTCTATAGTGGCTAAAGGATACATGTCGGTAAGGCTAGAATACGCTGCACTTGACTAGGAATGGTCTAGAATTATTAAAACTGGTTTGGCTAGTCCCTAATATCCTGTGATGATAACCATAATTTTATGCTTTATATTTTCCACTGTCCTAGAGATTCTGTCCATGTCATAGCTTGTTACTTTGTGTGTGTGTGTGTGTGTGTGTGTGTGTGTGTGTGTGTGTGCATGTGATAAAGAAAAAGAAAATGTGTATGTGAAGTTATGGAGAATCTTGTCCAAAGGCTGGATTTTAAAGCAATATTCTAGAAACGGGGTTTGCTTTCTTTTTGCTAACACCATTTTCTCATATAAGCGCAAAACTCACAAAACGAGAATAGGCACAGTTCTGTTTTCCACTTGCAAGAACAAATTTGAAACACCTTTAGTTACAGATGTGTAAGGTCTGTGTTACGGAAAGATGAAAGTAAGTTTAAAGATGTTTTGCTGACTGAGGATGAAGCGTGGGTGCAAAGTGCGTGCCTGGTATATGCAAGGCCCTAGGTTTCATCCCCAGGAGTGGAGGAAAAAAGCAACAAAAGCTGTTTGCCTATAGGTGGGCAGATGGCATATTTGCCCTTCCCTAAATGTCTTATTATTCTAACTCTCTGACCTTTAAACATTTAAAGATTTTTTTTCCTGGGAAAAATTTACTTAGTGTGAAAAATCAAAGCTTCCACTGAGTATGTAGTTCAAATATACAAACTATGTAGTCCAAAGCAGCATAGAGAAACATCTCATTTCTTTCTCCCCTCCCACCTAGATGCTGTATTATGTAAAGGATATCCCAGCTACTCTGAGATTCTTCCATGGTCTCTTAGCTGCCAACGCTAAGATTCTCATTATCCTTGTCTCAGGTAAGCTATTTCAGTCAGCTGGGTTTTAAAATAGCAGTTTGAACATATACATGGATTCATGTGTTTAGATAAAGTTAGTATATTTTGTGTTTGTTATGAAATTCATTTTAAATTAATTTTTAGACTAGTAGAAATGCCATTCACAACAATGCTCAATTTGAAGAACCTAGTGGGATCAAAATCTTTTTGTTTCCATCTATTCGGAATAATATCCTTATAGAGATTAGAGAGATGGTTCAATGGTTAAGAACACACATTATTTTTGTAGAGGACTGGAATTTGCTTTCTAGCACCTACTTCAGGCAGCTCACAACTACCTGTAATTCTAGCTTAATGCATGTGCACATGCACGCGTACACGCACACACACCATTCAAAATAAACTCTAATAGAACCTTACGAAAAGGAAAAGAAGAAAAATTTTTTGCCTTGTGCATATGCATCTGCTCTGGTTATTTTCTGTGACTGTGATAAAACACTGATCCAAACCAACATGGGGAGAGAAGGGGTTATTTGGCTCACAGTTTACAGCCCATCAAAGCAAGAACTCAAAGCAGGAAGTAGGAAATGAAGCAGGGACGGTGGAGGAGTGCTGCTTACTGGCTTGCTTCCAGGCCCTCCCACCTACTGAAAGCACTGTTCACACTGGACCCGCCTACTTTAATTCACAATAAAAAAAATGTGCCCTGTGGACATGCCCACAGGCTCACCTGATGGAGGAAATTCCTCAGTTGGGAATCCCTCTTCGAAGGTGTGTCCAGACTTGTGTCAAGTTGTCTGAAACCGAGCGGCACTGCATCTGTTTTATAGAACAGAAAGTCCAAGGGATAGTATTTTTAGCATGAGAACAAATAAATACAGTGATTACATTTACCAATCTTATATCACTTGAATGGCTTTCTCCCTTCTTTGAGATTTGCTAATAAGTAAATAAAATTTTGAATATTTGGATGCAATTACTTTGCATTTCTAAGGCCACCAGTAACACAGTTCATTATAGCTTCCTTTATAAACTGTTAAAATGATCCATTTGTTTAACTTTGTGGTATAGTTTTATTTTTCAGAGAGGGCATTTGATTAGTGTGTTGCTTTCAGGATCATGTCACATAGTTTTACCTAGAAAACGACATTAAGGTCATTCATAAGATTTTGCTAAGTAGCGTAGATTGGATTTAGAATTACTGGAGTATTATGGGCACCTGCCACCATGCCCTGTCTCTTTCTTTAGTAGTTCTTTGTTGGATCTCATGTGTTGTTTACTTGTTGTTAGGTGGCGGTTTCTAAATACACCACAGTCCTAATCAGCATCACCACACAACAGTTTCACGCACTGAAACTGTGTCACAAAATTTGTCTTCACATATGAGGAATAAATTTTAAAATGGCAGATGCAGTTGTGTTTATAACCCTGGGCTTTACTTCCTGTAAGGGTTAAGAGCCAGGAACTCTTGCATATAACTGACTCCCCAAGCTGTAAGCGGAGCCTGTTCGTTCATTCCTGTTCAGATCTGAAGTAATCACTCAGAAACTATATTAATTAAATCGCTGCTTGGCCAATAGCTTAAGCGTACTTCTAGCTAGTTCTTATATCATAAACTAACACAGTTCCATTAATGTATTACCACAAGGTCGTAGCCTACTGGCAATGTTTCTGCGAGCTCCTGCGGGGGCAGCTGTCTTCTGCAGTGGATACATGGCTTCTCATTGACACTGCCTTCTTTCTCCCAGCATTCAGTTGGTTTTCCTGTCTAGCTCTATTCTGCTAAGCCACTGGCCAAAACAGTTTTATTTATTAACCAAAAAAAGCAACACACATACGGAAGGACTTCCCATACCACCAAGCAAACATTCTGATATACTATTTTTACCTCTAATTAGTTAAAATGACTCATTTATGTGGGAAAGGTCTTGTTTTTCATTTTGAAGGGATTATGTAAATTGAATCTTTTTTGCCAACCTATGTCTAAATTAGGACACTTAGTAAGAAGTGCTTTGTATTACAAAAGGGAACTTCGTTTTCCATGTTGTGGAAAATTACTTTTATGGTCTGCATCAATAAGACAGAAACATTGTTCTGAACAGAAATTTATCCGGAATTGACATGCTTCATATTAATAACCGTTCTACTAGTGGATCTGACATTTTGAGCAGATCAATATTTAAATGCTAGGTATTTGCCAATAAGAAAAAAACATTATATTCTTTAAAATGTGGTATAAGTATTCTATGTGCAATTTAGAGTTGGCCTAGCACCTTTATAGATACAGTAGTCTGATGGCTGCAGCAAGGAGAGTTATTATAACCCATGCTTATTGACATCAAGAAATGTGAGGACAAAACAGGCCCAGGGAAAGGTATGAGGACACATGGGGCATGAATGCTAGTGTGCTTTCTACATGTGTAGCCTTAGTTAATTTTAGGCTATTTGTTGGGTAGCCAGGCCCATGTATTCATTCATGAGATCCAGGTGAGCAACTGTATATCTTTATATGGAACCAAAAAGACAGTAAAGACAATTAACTTTTTTTAAAAAAAAGATTAATTTTGAGCCGGAAATTATTCCTTAAGTGAGTGCCAGATGGTGCAAATGGTTTTCACTTTTTTTTTAATAAGTAGTTTACACGCTCTTATCCTGACTGAAGAATAGGAGGTTGTTGTCTGAAAGAGGTAAGCGTTTATAATCAATATAGTTCCTAGAACCGAGAATGAACGCCTAAGAGTGTTCAGTTCATTAACCTGGAACTCGGATGAGGTCCTCCTGTTACCATAGTTGCTACTCCTTGGAGGAGGTTTTACCACAGAGAAGAAAGGTCACATTAATTTCTTCTTAAACCACCGAGTAAAGTAAGAAAAGATATTCCAGAAATTTGCCTAAATTTGTCAGAAATATTAAATAGATTAATTAAATAGAAATTGAAATACTTTACACCTTTTCTAATAGTTTGGTTTGCAGTTAAATAAGATATTCAACCTGAGGAAAGAAATAGTACTGCCAAATATGGTAGTCATTGTTCATCAGTTCAGTTAGTCAACTAGGTCGTTTCTAGTTTTTCAAGTCACACTCTCTCACACATAACGATGACAAATGCAGAGTAAATGGCTATAGTTTTTACCCCAAGCGCCTTGTGCAGCCCATCTCCCATCACTGCCTTGGCACTCTCCTGCTGTTTCACGTCAGAAACCCTTAGGAACTCAGGAGAGTGAAGATCAGTACCTTTGCCTCTCAGTCGATTGCTGCACCTTTGGGAAGCGTTGGGTGCACAGAAAATGCTCAACAAACGTTTGGATTCAGTGGAGCAGTTGTTATTTGTGTTTTGTGATGACAGAACTATAAGGTTCTAAAAGCCCACCCAAAAAAGGAGAATATGATTCATCTAAGAATGTCTACGAATAAAACACAGAAACTCTGTTTGCACATGTATTTACGCTGAAATAAAAGGCTCGGTGAAATACAAACATACATTCTCATGGGCATATATGCTAAATATGCTGATAGTCAGACAAAATTATATACGAGAAACAAGTAAAATTAGGACAAGAAAGGTTGAAATCGGAATAAAGTCAGGTCATTTACTGGTCAGAATACTATAATTGATCTTATATTTTCTTCTGCGTTGCTATGCTTCTGTTACAGAGCAATTCCAACTTAGTAAGTATTCACTTAGTGGTAACTAACAGAACTCTTTGATTTTCAATATGAAAAATGAAATGCAAAAGAAAAGAAATAAGTACAAAATATGTGAATTTTGTTTTAAATGAAGAGTATTGCATACTAAAATATTTCATTAATGTGTTTTTGCTTCTCCCCATTGCTCATTTAACTCCAATTTTCTTGGCTTCCTGGTCAGTTCTTAACTGAGCCGACCTTGCCTTGGCTTTACAGCCTTTGTAGCTGCTCCCTCCCTCTGGAGTAATCTTCCCTGTGATGTCTAGCTATGGTTGCTCAAATGTCACCATACTAAACAGACTCCGTGATCACCATAGGTAAAACAGAGGTGCCTTAATGGCTCTGACCATCCTCATCCCTTACTCTGATTGCTTCTCATGTACTCGTTACATCATAGATACACACTTAGTTATTTTAATTTTCTCCCAACTTTTGTTATGCTACTTGAATTAAGCTCCACAAAGGATCTGAATATTGTTTTGTTGACTGCTCTATTCTACATGTATAGTATAATGACTGGAAGAAGCTAAAAGAAAGAGAAAAGAAAGAAAACATGAACTTTGTTCTTTCGCATAGGAACTAGTGGCTGGGACAAGCTATGGAAAAAGTATGGATCCCGCCTACCCAGGGATGATCTCTGCCAGTACGTCACATCCTCTGATCTCACTCAGATACTGGACGGCCTGGGGATTAAGTATGAGTGTTATGACCTTTTGTCCACTATGGACATCACAGACTGTTTTACTGATGGTAACGAAAATGGAGACCTGCTATGGGATTTTTTGACAGAAACTTGCAACTTTAGCAAAACAGCACCACCGGATCTCAGAGCAGAAATTATGAAAGATCTTCAAGAACCTGAATTTAGTGTTAAGAAAGAGGGGAAGGTACTTTTTAATAATAATCTGAGTTTTATAGTGGTTGAGGCATAACTATAAATCACAAGTATCCAGAATTTATATTTTGCCTAATTATTGGTTCAAACTAATCTTACAATAAGAATATAATCTTATCTCTTATAAATGAAATCTACAAATTTTGGAGACATTCCGTTATATCTTGTCCTTGAAAGATCACATTCAGGCTGCCCACTACCTAACTGGAAAGATATGGCTTGAGTTTCATTGGATTATTACTAATAAAATTCTTTTCATTTTCTCATTGTTCTGGAAATTCTTGGAATAGTAATAAAAATGTGCCTCTATACTTTGAATAATAGCAAAGTGACATTTATTGATTATTTCCCCACAGAAAGTAGATATGTCTCCACTTTTAAAGACGGGTTTGTCTTGCTAATTTTTCCTATTGTGGTTTCTATCGTGCCTTTTATTAATATCATCACAAAGTTAGAGGTTGGTGGATGGTTGCTCCAGAGGACCTGGGATCAGTGTTCAGCGTGCATGTCTTACGCCTCACAACTGACTGTAAGGCCAGCGTTAGAGAATCTGATGCTGTATTCTGATCTCTGGAGGCATCAACAATTGTGTGCACATACCCCTCCCACACACATAATTAAGAATTAAATAAATCTGTAAAAAGATTACAAAGTTGTCTCTTTGTCATGTGATTCTTCTACATTATCTAAGATATAATCATCTTTTCCCTTTCTGATATACTGAAGCTTTTATTTTGTGCAAATCAATTTAGTTTACTTTTTCATTTCTTAAGTTTTAGTTTCTGAAACATTTTAAGAGATCTTCTAATATTTTATAATAATTTCATGACTTTGTTCCAAAGTTACCTTTGGATGGATTTTAGAGAATTTGGGGAGACTTATTAGGTATTGTTTTAGGTAATCCTCTGTTATTCTTAAAAGAAAAATATATCTTAAGTTAGTAAATAAGTCATAATTCAGAAGTACTTTCTATAATAAGAAAACGATACTTGCAATTAAAGCCGGGTAAAAGATGAATCTTGCTAGCTTGGGGAACTGTGACTTTTACAGTGTAGAAGCCTTAATTCATGGGTGATGTTTTGTCATTCTCGTGGTAGCATTAGCACTTTATGTTGTACGATAGACAGCTTTGAAGAATTTGTGCCCCGTCTTTTCTCTGTGGCTTGGAACATGTTTTTATTGACAAATAATCAAGCTTTGTTTGTAATCATAAAACTGACATACAGTGATATATTTTCTTGGACAGCTCCATCAATTTTTTTAAATTATAAAGTACAATAAACAAATGATAGTTACCTAGTCAGATTCCTGAAACAGACCACTGAATGATCATAGTAAATCGGTGATTTACGGATGATTGATGGGGGTGGGGCAACTTCAACAGACAGGTAGAATTCAAGACTGTAGAGCGACTCTGGCCTTTTGTAGAAAAAGTATGGGCATGCTATTTAATGATAGAAATGGATATGCTCACAGATTGTGTTGTATAAATATGACCATTTTCTCATTCCTTTAGGCCTTTCCTAGAAAATGCAAGGATAAATAAATTTTTATCTACTTTAGTTTAATATAATGACAATATACGGGGAAATAGCTTCTGAAAGGTCAAATTGCCCTGACCGTCCCTTCTCCCTTTGGGAGCCCCATTTGCTTTCAAATAAAACGAATGACTTTTCATTCATCTTACAAAGTGTTTGACGACACCCAAAGGGCCCTCCTTCCCTACTGAGAAAAGGTCCTGAGATATAAAAACACCCAATTCCTCTGGAGGCTTGGCTTTTTGACACATTTTACAAATCAAAGGTTATATTTGTAAAGACGCCCTGGCCTGCTTTTGGCCAGCAGGCTAGACAACTCAGGGGACTCAATAAACTCTTGATTTGCTTAATAAAGCATGGTGAAATGGCTAGGAGGTTAAGGGTACTCACTGGCTGCTCTTCTAGAGGATCTGTGTTCAATTTCTAGCACCCACATGACAGTTCACAACTGTCTGTAAAACTCCAGTTCCAGGGATCCGATGCCTTCACTGGGACACACATACAGAACAAATACCAGTGCACATTAAGTAAACAAACAAACAAGTAAATAAATAAAGTAAAGCATGGTGATTTGTAACTTTTATACAAGCCTTCTTTGTTTCCTTTTTTTTTTTTTAAAAAAATTGTATTATTTTGTGTTTATAAGACACTCATTTTATAAACCAGACTGTCTTTTACTGTGTAAACTAGGCTGGCCTCCACCCCATAGCAAGCCTGCTGTATCAGCCTCCTGAGCACTGAGATTAGAAGGGTAGGCCATCATGCCTGGCTTACTAGATACTGTTTTAAACAGAAAACCATCTCCATACATGGATATAACTTAGTGTCAGGGTTACAGGTAGCCACCAGAGATGGCCTCTCAGACAAAGTTCACAGCCAATTGAAGGTCTTTATACCAGCTGGCTGGGGTTGCACACTGGTATTTGGGTGTCCTGGGTTTGGCTCCGAGTGTCCTGAGCACAGAGTTTTTAAAGGTAAAGACCATATCTTGACACCTCAGTCAGTAGCTACAAAGGGTTTGGGGGTTTGACTTTGCAGAAGCAGCTAAATTAAGTCACCAGCTACAGGGGATTCTTAAGCACAAACAGGCTTAAGACAAATTAGCTAGGACATCCTGAACTGGAATGGAGTTGGGAAATTTTTTATAGGATTCTCCATCAAGGAGATCAAATTCTAGTTAAACCTGAAATGGCCTCAACAAGAACAGAATATGGAACAACCCTTGCATTGTCTTGCCGAGTCACAATAGGCCATACAGTTTCAGTGGACTCAAGTATTGACTTCTTCCTGTATCACCTGATATTACAAAGGATATGGGGTAGTCATATATTGACTTTCCAAGTTTGCTTTTATGATTAAGATGAAAAAACCAACACAAGATAAAATAGGCATACTATTTTGTGCATCATTATAAATCTCTCAGTGTAGTGTTGTGCCTTGTAAACGGTAGATGATACAGGATGGCTGACAAATCCTTTTCTTTTGAACCCTCTGCTTATATATTGTTATTATTGGAAATATAGCTCAAGATATTAAGCAGATGCTAGAACAATTGCAAGGCATACTTGAGGCCCCGAGTTTGATCCCTAACACAAACAGCAAACCAAAAAAGAAACAAGAAAAATAGAAATATTTTAAAAAGAAATAATACCCTCTACCCAAATTGAGTCATTTCCCCTAGAATTAGCATAAATTTAAACTACAGACTCTTTCGGGTACTTGCTCTTAGAGGTTATTGTCGAATGCAAGAGAAAATATAGTGTGCTACACAGTATTTGAAGGCCTGATATTTTCTTATAATAATTTGCAGCCAATAATTGACACTTTTACCCTGAGCCAAGGAAAATTAAATGATTCCCACATTCATAAAATGAGATGGAAAATTCATGGAGAATTAATGTTCATAGTCTAAAATAAACTATGCAGAACCTGTGAGAGCCAAAATTATATTTCATTTTTTTGGTTTGTTTTTTGAGATAGTTTCTCAGTAGTCATGGAGCCAGTCTTGAAACTGACTCTGTAGATCAGGTTGGCCTTGAACTCACAGAGATCCTCCTGTCCCTGCCTCCTGAATGCTGAATTAAAAGCATGTGGAAAAGATTCATGAAACAAGAATGAATCTAACCTGTAATCTCTTTGCCCAAGGATCAATATTTCGTGAAATGCTGGAGTCTGTTGTTTATGGGAGATAACAAGCCACAAGTTTTCACTTCCCTAAACAAGTTTGTTTGGCTAGCTACACTGGATATGTTTGATCACATATGGGCAGGAGGCAGGAAATACATCAGGACAAATGCTTGCCCCTGATTGGATCTGGTGGGAAATGCAGTGAATTGTGGGTTTGGCCTTTTCAAGCCTCTGCAAACTTAAATGTGTTGGGGCCATTTCCTTTCTGGTTAGAGTCCTTAACCTGGCCAGTATTTAATAAAAGCTTGATTCAAATTTGGCTTTAAATTGTGGTAGTGGTCTTCTTCTTGATCGGTGGGATTAACAATTCAATTTAATACTTTTAAATGTTTAATATTATTATTATTATAAGTATAATAATATTATTATCATATTACTGCATAATAAATTATTATTTAAACAATTTTTATATATAGTCCTGTTAGTCCTGCAAACGTGAGTTGACAGCCGGGCGATGGTGGCACACACCTTTAATCCCAGCACTCGGGAGGCAGAGGCAGGCGGATCTCTGTGAGTTCGAGACCAGCCTGGTCTACAGAGCTAGTTCCAGGACAGACTGGAAAGCCACAGAGAAACCCTGTCTCGAAAAACAAAACAAAAAAACAAAAAACAAACAAACAAAAAAAACGTGAGCTGACAGAGGCTGGGACTGCCCACCTTAGACCTCCATATGATCACATCAGCTGAAATTCTAGCATGGATAAATGAGGAGCTCATCTAGCTAAGAAGCTATTAGCAGGTCATGGCTGCTAGGGAAGCAAGAGTAAGTTTTCTTCAGGGCTGTAGACTGAATACTCTAGTAGAGAGTCGTATGTCCACATAAATATACGTGGCACTAAGTAGACTTTGTTTTTATTTTATTTTTAAAGGCAGTACATGAAATCTGGAGGGAAACTACTTGAAAAGAACTGACCTTATACATGGTTAGGAGACAGAATAGGAATAGGAGGGTTGGGCAATCAGGTGGATCTGATCAAAATACAGTATAATAACGTAAGAATTTCTCAACTAAAACTATAATAAACATTAATTGCTGAAATAAAACATTGGAAAATTAAATACAGGTTGCAGAGTGGCTAGGATAGTTGACTACTATTTCTTACTGTTTGTTGAGTAGAAACTTTTTTTTGTTAAAATAGAGTCACAAGTTTTGGATAAGAAGTACAGCCGTTTTATCACTTACCTGGATTATTGCATATGCTTAATTTGTATAATGGTGAATAGCCACTGAATAGAAGACATAGTTATTCATCATGGTCTTTAGTTCCATTTTAAAGCAGAGAGACATTACCATTGAGAGATTCTGTAAACATTGCCCGTCTAGTGCTTTTGAGGCATTCATTTAACTTCTCTTAAAATAAACGATACGGAAGAGATGCAGATTGTTTAGTTCCATCTGAAATTTAGAGCATGTCTATGTTGGGAATATTATTTTAAGGTTTGTTGCTTTTGTTTATGTTGCATTTGTTTAACACTGTGAAGCTGTAATACTTTGCCCATCTCAACCACCTGATGATCTAAATGGCTAATAGTGAGGCAGGAGAAAGGAAAACTGGGGATGGCAGGCAGAAAGATTATATAGAAGAGAAAACTGAGAGAAGGGTTTCTGGAGAAGTAGCCAGAAAAGGAGGATGGCATCAGGGAGCAGCCATCCAGCTACACAGCAATCCACGGAGTAAGAATAAGATTTAAAGAAGTAAGAGAATGGGAAAAACACCGAGGCCAAAGGGTAGACAGGGTGTATAAGTTAAAAAAAAGCAGGCAAGAAACAAGCCAAGTTAAGGCTAGATGTTTATAAATAAGAATATGACTCCATGTGTGATTGATTTGGGAGTTGGGTGGTGGGCCCCCCAAAAGAGTCCAAAGAACATAATATCGTATTGCTACATGTCTAGACTTTAGAAACTTATTTTTACATATAAATCAGAAGATTTTTTTTTCTGGATCAAACCTAACAGAGCAGACTTGCTGAACATAGCGGACAATGAGGACTACTGAGAACTCAAGAACAATGGCAATGGGTTTTTGATCCTACTCCACATACTGGCTTTGGGGGAGTCTAGGCAGTTTGGATGCTCACCTTACTAGACCTGGATGGAGGTGGGTGGTCCTTGGACTTCCCACACGTCAGGGAATCCTGATTGCTCTTCGAGCTGATGAGGGAGGGGGACTTGTTTGGGGGAGGGGGAGGGAAATGGGAGGCAGTGGTGGGGAGGAGGCAGAAATCTTTAATAAATAAATTAATTAATTAAAAAAAACCTAACAGAGTATCATTATTGAACAATACTATTGTGGAGTATTGTAAGTAAATTTTAATAATAAGAAATATGAAGTTAAGTTCAATAGTTTGGACCTATAATCTAAGTACTTAGGAGACTGAGGCTGGAGAATCCCCATGAGTTTGTAACCTGGGGCTACATAGTGAGTTCCAGATTGGCTTGAACTACAGAGTGAGAGTTTGCCTTTGAAAAATTTAGAAAACAAACATAGAAAATAAATGCTAAGATTATAAAAATAATAAATAATTTTAACTGTACTGGGCAGTGCCTGCCAAAACCAAAACAAAAGCCTAATCCGTCAAAGTCCATATAGTTCTGGGAAAATCTCAAAATGTATTAACCTTTCTTTTTAGCTTCTGTAGTTCTGCTTCTGGCTAACTGTTCTTGTTAACTGAAGGATGTCAGCCCAGAACATAGTTTTTGTGCTTAAGAGCTCACCCTTTACTCAGGGATATGCTAGGATCCCAAACTCCCAGTGTAGTCACTGACTGGTTAATTAAGATTTTCTATTGACTTAAACCCATGTTTGAGCACTGTTTTCTAATGAATACCCTGCAACAGCACTGAAGCAGAGATCACAGATGGAATCTTACTGACTTGCTACCTTTCTTAAACAGGTCTGGCTCACCCTCCCAGGGATAATGCCTTCAACAGTGGGATGTGTTCTTCTACAGCAATCAAGAAAACTCCCCATAGGCACTCCGAGGCAGGCAGTTCTTCAATAAAGGTTCCCTTTTCCAAAATGATTCTAGTTTCTGTCAGATTAACAAGAACTAACCATCACAATATGACATTTGAGTGTCTGACGCACAGGTCACTCAGGTATTTGTAATACAGTTGTTGGTCTTTATAGCAAAAGGTTGTGAATTACAAACTCATCTTAATTTAGCACATATGCTTATGCATTTTATTAATTTATAATAATACTTGAAAGCAAACAAGATATCAATATACAGTAAATGTTAATGGGATTCTTAATAACAGAATAAGATTTTAGATTCAATTTAAAGACATTATCTTTTATAATATTGTTTTATAGTAAAAATTTTTAACCAAGAGTACTATTGTGTTCAATAAAAATAAAATACTATAAATAGATTAATATCTAATGCTGTATCTTTATTTTTTATTATATGCAAAGCTACCTTAAATACATATTATCAATGAAGTGGTTTTCTACCAAACCATGCTATTTCATGCTGAAAAATGTTAATATAAATAATAGTATAAATCATTGACTCATAGAATACCAGAAGGCACATATAAAAACCCATATCTTTAGTGCACATATTTCCCATTAACTGTGATGTATTACTAATTGAAGTTCACTGAAAATTCTTGTAGACATTATTGCTATAATGCTGTATGGCATGCCAAACCTGACTTGCATAACAAGAAGTCCTCTCCAGGAAATATTCTATTAACAATGACAATGCATTTGTCACCATGATAATGAACTCCAGGGCCGCTTGTAGACTATAAATTACCAGGGCACCCTTTGTGCTGCTCTGGCTCCATTTGTCAGGGCTTCCATCTTCAATTCCTGTTTTCTTTCTTTCTTTCTTTCTTTCTTTTTCTTTCTTTCTGATACCTCAACAATTTTGAGCTGCATCTTTGTTCCCAAGGACAAAAACAAAATTATCAACCAATAAACAACAAAGCCCTTCTATGTATGATTTACATTTCCACCAAGGAATAACAAAAGTCTGATATCTTAAGTCATATTGGAGGGATCTGTGAGATATAATTAGTCCCCACTAAGAACAAAATATATTTAGGTATAGACCAGAGCAACCATGTACAACCAGGGTTTGCAGCAGTCTCATTTTTGTGCCTTCAAATTTAATGTTCAGAATGAGAACTTGATATAAATGTCAGGCATTAAAGGTAACTACATCTGTCAAGGGTTCTCCCCACCCCATTGTATGTAGGGAATACCATGACAATTCCCTGAATTTGCGGAGAAGTGAGGAAATATTACAGTGAAAAAAAAAAGGAATGTTTGAGAAGCCATGTCGATTTGAAATAGAAATAGCCTCAACTGTGTGCACAGATGTGCCTTTGGCTTGGAAGCAAACTTTAGCAATCTTTGATTTGTGTGTGTGTGTGTGTGTGTGTGTGTGTGTGTGTGTGTGTGAAAGAGTTAAAATGTTCTTTCAGCTTTTTGTGGCAAGCTGATTCCACATTCTTTAGTCTTACTTACATACCTCTAAATAGAGTTGTAGATAATAACAGTTACAAATAGCGTCCCCAGTTGCCGCATAAAGGATGTACATTTATATACAGATATTAAAAATGATGAGAACACTTAGGTTTCTATCAAGGGAATTTAATGATAAGAAGCTAAATTTCTTTGAACACAGGTTAGACAGACCATCAGATATCAAGTTCAGGGAACTTAAAAAGAAGACTAAGAATGGTTCCGATGCTCAGAATGGCCACAACCCAAGTGGAGTTGTTAGGATTCTTTTGAGGAACAGAGTTATTGAGCTCATGCATAACCTCCACCTCTGTCACCATAACCTTTTTGTTCATGAACCCACTCGAGGAATGGTAGAGATGGCTGGGGAAAGAAACTGGCTGTCTACAGAATAGATCATTTTATTTCCTTGATAAATAAACTCTTCCTCTGCTCAAGTTATCTTTGCGTGAACATTTACAAGGAACACAAGTATCTTTACATCCTTTGCCCATTTAGAGAGATCTATGCACACATTTCTTCTCCAAATAGTTTTTCGCAACTATTTTCCAATCATGTCCTTTCCCAGTCGCTGACAATTCAGCCAGTCCATTAGCTACAGGCTATTAGTCAGAAAACAATCTCATGGCTGACCATTTCTCCTTCCAAGCCAAATATACAAACACGTGTATAGCCCAAGTTCTACCAAATTTGAAGACTTGCCTTTATCTCCTGTCTTTCTGGATTATCCCTGTAATGCTGGAACAGCCATATCTTAGTGGTACCTGAATAGCATTCACAAACACCAGAAAACCATGCCCAAGTCATCTCTTCCTGAGCCAGCAAGTTTTAGAACACTCACTGGACTGGCTAGTTTTATGACAAGTTAATACAACAAAGAGTCATCAGAGAGAAGGGGGTATCCTTGAGAAAATGCCTCCATAATATCAGGCTGTAGGCAAGCCTGTAGAACGTTTTATTAATTAGTGATTTGTGTGGGAGGGTCCAGTCCTTTGTGTGTGGGGTCAACCCTGGGATGTTTGTGTTGGGTGCTATAACAGAGCAGGCTGAGCAAGCCATGAGGAGCAAACCAGTGAGCAGCACTCCCCCCTGGCTTCTACATCAGCTCTGGCCTCTAGGTTTCTGCCCCATCTGAGTTCCTATCATGATTTCCTTCAATGATGAATAATAATTTGGAAGTATAAGTCAAATAAACCCATTCTTCTCCAACTTTCTTTGGTTGTGGTGTTTCATCATAACCATGACAACTCTAACTAAGACACTCACCAAGAGGCTATAGACATATGCTTGGGACCATAAGGAATTGTCATAGAAATCTGGGTAATTTACTTCTTCAAGTAACTCCCTGGTGCACTCAGGACCTGTGTAGGCCCTATGATGTCTATACCACTTTCATTTCACAATGGATTGCTGCTGTGCATGTTAGATAATGCCTAGCTAATGATGGGTAGCTTAAGTAACAAGATAATTTGGTGGCCCATTGTCAAACATTCATTTCTATTAAGGCCCAAGTAGCAGCCTAAGAGCTGTCTCTTAAAGAGAGAATGGTTGTCTGCAGATGATGTTAGAACCTTGCTCCAAAATCCCAAACATTTCCTCTATGATTCACCTACAGGGGATGGCTAAAGGCTCCAAACAGCATCCCAATCTGTGGTCCAAGTGTAAAACAGCCTGCATACCAGATGCACATATCGAAGAGCCTTTTCCTGCTCCAGGCTTCACTCAAAGCTTGAGGTCTTCTGAGTCAGGAATGTACTGTCTCCAGAATCCAAATATGGCCTCTAAGCACTGTGCTTCTTTCTTGGTGGTGGGAGCATCCATGTGCAATATGTATCCCTCACCTTTAAAGTACTATCTCTGCCTGCCTCATACCACTTGACTGTTAGAAACTTTACTGAGGTAGGAGTAAAAGATCCTTAAATTCTTGTTGTGTTTATTTCCTACCATTTGATGATCACATGCCCTTATCAGTATGGCTAAGGTGATTGCTGCCTCCTCTCTCTTTGCCCAATCAACACAAAGTCATCAATGGTGTGAACCAGTGTGATATTTTGTGGGAAACAGATGATCATTGGAATTAAATTATAAGACAGGACTGGGGAGTTAGTGCAATTTTGAGGTAAAACAGTAAAGGTGCACTGTTGGCCTTGCTACCTGAAAGCAAATTGCTTCTGGTGGTTCTTCTGGACAGGTACTAGGAAAAGAAATTTGCTAGATCGATAGCTGTATATAAAATGTACCGGGTGATGTGTTAATTTGCTCAAGTAAGAACACCACATCTGGTAGGGAAGATTATGTTCTTGACAGTAAATTTGCATTTTCCATGACCTGTCAGTCTTCTACATTGGCCAGATAGGAGAGTTAAAAGGAAAGGTAGTGTTTGCATCTTTCAAGTCCTTGATGATGAAACTAATTTCTGCAACCAACCAAGGATATACTACTGATTTTAGTTCACTATTTTCCCTGGTAGAGAAAAATTCTAAAAGCTTCCAATATTTCTCACACTCCACACATTAGAGAAACAATGTGGAAATTTTGCCAATTTCTTTGTATATTTATTCCAGTTATGCGCTCTGGAACTAGATAAATAATTAGAGAATGCGTTCAGAGATCCACTGGAGGCACTGTGAGTCAGACTTCTGTCTAAACCCCACTAAACACCAGCTCTCGATAAGCCCCTGTTTTAACTAGAGGGCCATGATGCTTCTTGGGGTTTCCCAGAATCAATGTCAGTTCAGAACCAGAATCCAACAGACCCTGGAGAGTCTGGTTGTTTCCTTTATCTCAGTGCATGGTCACCCTTGGAAAAGGCAATACGTTCCTCTGGGGAAAATGCAAGAAAGATCTGCATTAAAACCATTTGGTCCTTTTCCACGAGGTCACTCCTACATTCAGGGGATTCTGTGTCTGAAAACTGGGTCATGTCTGGAAATTGGTTCAGGGCCTGAGATCCATCACAGGTAATATTTCTTTCACTCTTTGAGATTCTTTTTCTGCTTATGCAAATTGAACAAAAACGTAGTAGGTTTGTCTATTTCATTCCTGGAAATGCTGTGATTGATTAGCCAGTACCAAAGGTCTATAGCAGTCCTTCCTCCATAAAACTCCCTTTCACTCTTGGGAATATACCCAAGAGAGGCCCTATCATACAACAAAAGTATATGCTCAACTATGTTCATGGCAGCATTGTTTGTAATAGCCAGAACCTGGAAACAACCTAGATGCCCTTCAACGGAAGAATGGATGAAGAAAGTATGGACTATATACATATTAGAGTATTACTCAGCAGTAAAAAACAAGGACTTCTTGAATTTTGCATACAAATGGATGGAAATAGAAAACACTATCCTGAGTGAGGTAAGCCAGACCCAAAAAGAGGAACATGGGATGTACTCACTCATATTTGGTTTCTAGCCATAAATAAAGGACATTGAGCTTATAATTCATGTTCCTAGAGAAGCTAAATAAGAAGGTGAATCCAAAGACAAACACATAGGCATCCTCATGAATATTAACCTTCATCAGGCGATGAAAGGAGACAGAGACAGAGACCCACATGGGAGCACCGGAAAGAAATCTCAAGGTCCAAATCAGGAGCAGAAGGAGACGGAGCACGAGCAAGGAACTCAGGACCACGAGGGGTGCACCCACACACTAAGACAATGGGGATGTTCTATTGGGATCTCACCAAGGCCAGCTGGCCTAGGTCTGAAAAAGCATGGGATAAAACCAGACTCGCTGAACATAGCGGACAATGAGGAATACTGAGAATTCAAGAACAATTGCAGTGGGTTTTTGATCCTACTGCACGTACTGGCTTTGTGGGAGCCTAGGCAGTTTGGATGCTCACCTTACGAGACCTGGATAGAGGTGGGCAGTCCTTGGGCTTCCCACAGGTCAGGGAACCCTGATTGCTCTTTGAGCAGATGAGGGAGGGGGACTTGATCGGGGGAGGGGGAGGGAAATGGGAAGCGGTTGCGGGGACGAGGCAGAAATCCTTAATAAATAAATAAATTTAAATAAAAAAAAAGAAAAAAAAAGATTCTGGAAACCCCTCCAAACCATAGACTAAAAATCATGATTTCGTAGTGGACTTTATTTTGTATGGCAAAAAAATAAAATAAAATAAAATAAAAAACAAACCAAAAAAAAAAAAAACTCCCTTTCCTGTGCTACCTGCTATGGGTCAGGCCATTATAGACATTTCCTTGTCCATGCTACCCATGATGACAGTTACGGCAAACTTGGCGATTCACTGTTACCACCTGCCCTCCTACCCTAGGGCCCAGTTTAACCCATCACATTTGATTCATCCAATGGAGCAGCTGTGTTTCCAACCCTAAGGTCTGGCTCAAGGAAAAGAGAAATGACAGAGGCCTCCAGATGTGCTGGTGATTTAGGTTTCTGAGGTAGTGTTGAGAGACAAGAGGCATGAAGAGACCAGTCTCACTGCGGCAGAAGAAGCTGTTTATTTCAAACAGTGGGAGCAGACACTCTGGAGGGACCAGGGTAGTGCCTGAGGATGGAAGGGGATACAGGAAGTTTCTACAGGGGGGATGGGGAACGAATGGAGAAGTGAAATGCAGCTGCAGGGGGCTACAGGGCAGTACGCAATCTCTACTACCTCTTGGACCAGACAAGGCCATTATAACTTTAGAAACTGCCTTGTCACAGCTGTCAGGATGCCAGTCATAGTGGGCAATAGAGTTAGGCAGTGGCAGTGAGGGGAAAGGGAGGAGAAGGGCCTAGAGTTTCAATACAGGGCAGAGGATTTCAGCAAGCCACAGAGGAACAGAAACTCTCCACTATGGCAGAGTTTGTTCTGGGTTTGTGACCTTTTCACCACTCTCTGCCTTATAGGATTAGTGAACAGCTTGTCTTCTGAGCTCCCATTGTGGAAGTTTATTTTATTTTATTTTATTTTATTTGAGACAGGGTTTCTCTGTGTAGGACAGCTAAGTCCGTCCTGGAACTCACACTGTAGATCAGGCTGGCCTCGAACTCATTGAGATCTGCTTGTCTCTTCCTGCTAAGTGCTGGGATTAAAGGCGTGTGCCACCACTGGAAGTTAGGTTTTACCCAGCATATTCGCTCTAGCTTTTCAGTTTCCTCGAACCTTAAAATTCCTTCAACAACATCAAGTATCTCCAGTTCCTTTTTGGTAGGCGATCTTTTGACAAACGTTTTATCCAACCAAACTTATCCAATGAAACTTTGATATCATTTCTAACTGTGTGAGCTTCTACATAAACAGGATCTCCATTCAGTGACCTCATATTGATAAACTCAGCCTTACCCAGTTTTATTTTCTTTCCACTGTTCTTACAAACCCCTAAAATCCATTATCACACCTATCTCCCAGAGTTCTGCTTGAACGAGCTAATGAATTCCTTAAGTTCTTTAATGATGTAGTGTGCCTCCTCGTGACCTACATTTTCGGCTTCCCCTCTAGGAACATTCTCAGTTTTAGTTTGGTAATAGATGTCAACGAGCAACCCATTACCATGGAACAAGTTGTTTCATGCTTAGAAATTTGAACCATGGAGAGCAGAAGTCTGGGAGACCCAAGAACTGATAATCTTTCTCATAGCTGACAGCTTCCCAAACCTCTGCCACAAGAGATATCACAAGCAGATCTTGTGTGCTCCAGGTGACTAGTGAGAGGGTGGATGATTTTCTCTGTTCCAGATGCAGTCTCAGGAATACACATTAGTACCTAGATGATGTGATCCCCAAAATCACGTGTGGGAGAAAAGAGTGCAACATAAGAGCGTGTAATCACCCCACATATAACACATTGCTGTGTGAGAAAACAGCACGTTGGCTATCTTCTTGCTTGAAAGAGAATGAGCAGTTTGGGCTATAAGCCTATGAAGGCACCGGCCAGTTAACAGTCACCCTCTTCTACCCTTGCTCGAGGCTAAGGGACATGAAGTGAAACCTGGACAGCTGCATGTGGCCGGGAGAGCAAGGGAAACTAAAAGGAATTACAAAGATCATTCTCTCAATGTCTACTATAGTCTTCTGACCCAAAGAACTGCCATGCTGGGGAGCTAAAATGTTTCAAAGAGTGTAAGTAAAAGAAATTTAAAAAAATGTAAGAGTGTTTACTGGATTAGAACTTAAGCACTTGAGAGGAGCTGGAGAAGTTATAGGATTATTCCTTGTGGAAGGAAATGATTCAAGATATCAGGGCTAATGGAATGCTGATATTCTGCTTTCATGCATCAAATTGGGATGATTTGGTAGCTTTTCGAAGGAAAAAAATAACCTTACAGTGTTGGACTCTGGCGTCCAAACACCGAGAAGGAGTCGCCCCCAGAGACCATCTCACACACCACAGCCGATGCAAAAGCATGAGGATTTTATTAATTCTGTCATGACAGGGTCCCCCAGCATTCGGGAAGCCGAGGGACCTCGAATAGCGGGTACAGTCTACTTTTTAAGGGGCCACAGAAGCAAAGGGGTTGTTCTTTGACTATTCTGATTGGCTTATTTGAAAGGGCTATTACCAATAATTGACTGGAGAGCTGTTGCCAGATCAGATGAGGTAAGAGGTCATTTTGACCCCGTTTCCCAGGGGACCGAACCAAAGAATACGTATATGGGTAATTGTTCAGGAACTGAGTACGTGCGAGTGTAGCTGTTAGGTCCTTGGTTCCCAGGGGAGGAGGGGAAGCACTATGGCACAGAGGCTGAGAGGATTCAAAAATGGCTTCAGGATTGTCTTAAAGTCTTACAACAGTTGTAAATAGAATAAGCTAAAGATACTGAGCTAAATCAGTGAGAGAGGCTTCTCTAAGAAATATCCTTGAACCACAGATGTGAGCCTAAGAAAGAGCCAAGCACACAGAGATCTGGCAAGAATAGTCTCACCAGAGGAAATACGACCCAGAAGGCAGAGCTTGTCTCCACTTAGAAGTAGACAAGAAGGCTGCCTCACAAGATCGGCTTTTCCTCCCTTCACTCGTCTCCATCTGTAGCCTCACAAATCTAGTTTCAAGCCACCTGCTCAATAACTCTCCTATTTGCAAGCCACCTTTGGAAGCTGCATCTTTCCTTTCTCATTCCTTCTCAATTTCTCCCAACCTCCTTCTGCCTGCTGCTGTCTCTACACACCTTATTGGTAGCTTTTAAACCTGTTACATTCAAGAGTCACATTTGACTGATGAGACATTCTACGCCTTTATCGTCCTTCTCTGGCATCTATGCACCCATAGGCCTGTCTCCAGACCTCTGGTTTGGGAGCTATCTCTGTCTGATCCACTTAAACAGCTGGCCCACCAATTTTACCTGGTTTACCTTACGTCACATATCTCATGTTCAGTCAAAGGGAGGCCAGATTATCAGATTAGACACCCAACCAAAGAAAGAAATTAACATGTCTAAGTTAATTCATAAAAAATAAAATATAGCAAAATACATATGGATGTCTAAGTCAGTATGTCACCTAACAAACCCACTAGTTACTATAGGTGTATGCCTAAGAAGAACAACCTAGATGAACTCCAGGACACGGAATTTAAAAGAAACACTAAGCTTTACCAAAGAATTCAAGGAATTAAAAAAATAACAGGAATGAACACTTCATTGAACTTCAATAGGACAATAAACATGTGACTGACATCCAAGAAAACTAGACACACACACTTGACTGAAAAGATAATTTTGGATTTGAAAACGGAATTTGATAGAGATGAAAACATTGATGATAACAGAACACAAGTAAAATGAAAATGGAATTGAAAAAGCCAGTATTCAGCTTAAAAAATTCAGGGAAAGTCCTAAAAGTAGAATGAATCAAGAAAAGATAGAATGTCAGAATTTGAAGGGAAAGTGGATGATCTAGATAAAATGAGCAAAGAATATGAAAAATTTAGAAGTTGAGGCAAGGAACACTCAGGAAATGTGGTGTACCACCAGAAGATCAAGTATTTAAATCACAAGCACAGAATGGAGAGAAAAATCCAAGGTCAATGACATATATCAAATCTTTAGTAAGATCTTAGAAGTAACTTCCCAATGCTAAGGAACAACGTAACCATAAGAGATACAAGAAGTGTATAGGACCCTATCTAGACAAGACTAAGGAATAAAATCCCCACAGCACATCATAGTTAAAACACTAATTATACAGAACAGAGAAAAAATATTGAGCACTGCAAGAGAAGAAAAACACAAACCACATGCAAGAGAAATCCCACGAGATTAAACCTGATTTCTCAATGGAAACTGAAAACAAGAAGAACATGGAGTAATGCATTAAAATTAAAACAGAATTACCAACCTAGACTACTGTACTCGGCAGAATCATCTGCCATACTTGAAGAAGAAAGACATTTTACATGAGAAATAAAATAAAAATCTGGAAAAGAATGTCTGGGATAATGCTTTAAGCTGAAGACAAGAATAAGCAAGTCAAGAGACTCTAGAAAGAAAACCACCAATGTCATAATTTAATGAAAAGCAAAGCACAGGAACAACACAAACCAATTTTAATCTACACACACTTTTCAATAATAATTCCAAATATTAATAATTTCAATTATCTAATCAAAAGACAAAAGCTGACTCATAAATATGAAATTAAAATCCATATATCTGTTTTATACATTAAATATATCTTATCTTAAAGATAGACATTGCTTTAAAGTGAAAGAATGGAAAAAAATGATTCCACGCAAACAGGATTAGGAAGCAAGCAGGTGCTCCATCCTATTATCTGACAAAATAGACTTTAAACTGAAGTTAATCAGAAAATACCAAGAAAGGTGTTTCATACTAATAAAAAAATCAATCAGTTAAGGAAATATCACAATAACAACCATGTATATGCCAAGCTCTGGCGTATCCAATTATACACACATGTACACACACACACAAACACTAATGGAAGTAAAGATACAGATTAACGCTAACTCATTTGGATAAAAATAATTAGAAAAACCTCAGAGCTAAATAACACCTTATATCAACTGGACACACACACATACACATACACACACACAACACATAATATTGCAACCAAAAGATACAGAAAATGCAGAATATGGAAACTTCTCTAAAATAGAAAACATGCTAGGACACAAAGCAAACCTTAACATACAGAAAAGTTGAATTATCCTATGTATCACATCTGATCATTTAGTGATAAAACTTAATATCAAGGATGAGAAAAATTCTAGTAACTGCATAAAACTGTAGAGAGTAAACAACTCGTCACTGGATTATGAATGGACCAAAGAAGTTAAGAGAGGAATAAAAATATTCCTGTAGTTAAGTGAAAATGAAAACACAATACACAACACACACACACACACACATGCAAACACATGCACAGACAATCACACACATACACACACATTGAACATCTGGAGTACAGTAAAAGCAGTTTGAAGAGGGGCATTTAAAGTCATAGGTGCCTACAATAAAAGATCAGAAAGAGCACAAATTAATACAATAATGAAGCTCAAGAAATTGGGAAAACAAGAACAAACCAAACCCAAACTCAGCTGATGTCAAGAAATAACACTAAAAATGGAAATTAATTAAATAGAAACAAAGAAAACAATACAGAGAAGATAAAGAAAACTGACAGACAAACAAGACCAACCTAGTTAACCAAAGAAATAGAGGACCCCAAAGAACACAATAATTAATAAATGTGCACACACTAGAAGAGATCAGTCATGTAAATAGTGCTTGGAAAACTGGGTGATGTCCATTTATAGGAGAATAAAATTGGACCTACATCTTGGGCCCTGCAAAAATAAAAAAGGCTCCAAGTGTATCAAAGACCACAAACTGAAATAGAAAGTGCTGTTAACTATTAAAGAAAAATTCTCATAGTGACAGTACAACATGAAGATTTTAGTATTGGAAAGGTCTTTCTGAGTAAAAACTTTGTTTTTACAGGAATTAGGGCCATCAAGTGTTTGTTTGTTTTGTCCCTGATCTGTTTCTTTGAATAGCACCCACACATCTCTTTGCGTGAATAAAAGGGGTTCACTTCATTCTTGGTGGATGGACAGTCAGTTTGTTTCTGGCTTCCTGCTGGTTACCAATGCCACTGCAGGAATCTGATGTGAGTTTACCCTCTGTATCTCATGAATATGTTTTACTACCATTGGTTCATAAAAGAAACTGCTTCGGCCTATAGCAGAGCAGAATATAATCAGACTGGAAAAAAAATATATATAGAGAGAGTAAGCAGAGTCAGAGAGACACCATGTAGCAGTCGAAGGAGACAGATACCAGAACTTTATCTGGTAAGCAACAACCTTGTGGCAACACACAGGATAATAGAAATGGGTTAATTTAATATGTAAGAGTTAATAAGAAGCCTAAGCTAATAGATCAAGAGTGTTTTAATTAATATAGTTTCTGCGTGATTATTTTGGGTCTGGGTGACTGGGAAACAAACAAGCAGCCTATGCCTACACATTGGCATGCCAACATGGGCTGACTACGTCCATATAAGACCTGAGAGAGCTTGGAAAGAAATTCTAGACAAAAAAAACCCAGAGTTTAGTGCAGCTTCTTTGTAGCTACATTTTTTTTTCCTGATGGGCTCTATTTGCTGGCAGTAAGCAGGGTTGCCATCTCCTTTAAGAGAGAGCTTCCTGACTCAACATTGGCAGCAAAGGCTGTGCAGCTTCTCTAGGGGAGAGTTTCCTGGTTCATGCTAGCTGCACAAACAGCTCTGGCTCTTTCAGGAGGCCGAACCCTTAAATGGGGTCTGTGAGCAGCATGTTATAAATTGTTTAATGGTGACATAGACCCACTGTGACCCTGAAGCTGGGGCATTGTATATGACTCTCATAGGCAGTGAACTTGCCTCTGCCATGTTGGATCGGGAAGAGCCAACAGGCTGGGACACCAAGTTGGTCCTAGCAATGCCCACTTAGCATTTAAAAAAAGCACTCCTGGTCAGAAAATAATTACAGATAGGCACACAATAAAGGCAAATTCAGATGGAAAAGACCTCTAAATTCGTCACAGTGTTGGATATATGTACATAGGCGAGAGAGAGAGAGAGAGAGAGAGAGAGAGAGAGAGAGAGAAAGGAGTATAGACAGTTATAATATAAAAGAGTAGCAGACAGTCATAGATTAAAGGCGTAAAGATAATAAAATAAGTACTAAACTTGTAAAAAAATAGAGTAAAAAAATAAGCCACATAAAGATGGAATATGCACAGAGAGTCTAGATTATGTATATTATTGTGTTTTCTTTTAATTTTTTGACTCTGAAACAAACTAGCAGTTTCTGCCTACAAAGAACCAATTTCTGTAACTTTTCCTCTAAACTCCATGGGCATGTCTTATCACTCATGCTTCCTTCATGCCCACCCTCAAAATAAGTATGAGTAAAAATTATTTTTTCTTCTAAATATTCTATGATTTATTTTATCGTTGCCCTTTTCTCACCTCTCTGTTGGCTAATCTAGTCATTTTATGTTCCCAAAACTATGAATATAAATTATAATTACTTACTAGAGCCATCTTCCAAAGAGAATTTTACCAATAGGGCAACAATTCTGAGTGCTCAAGATGAATGTCCTCAAACTTTTCACTCCCGGAAAAGAGAAATCTGACAGGGAAACACAAAGCTAACCACCTGTCCTCAAGATGGGGACAACTTGGTATGCAACTTGCATTCCATAATTTCTAGTGTAGCCATGTTAATATAGACAGTTGGGTCTTTCCCCAGATCTCTCGTTTGCTTATTTTCTTTCTTTTGAGAAAGCAATCACCTTAGTGGTAATGGTCAGCAGTCATGCTGATGTGCATGAGAGGTGGAGAATTTGGGTATCAGTAGCACAGGAATGCAACTAGCAGTCAGAGGGGCAGATGGAATCTCCAAGGAGATATGCAACTGGATAAGGTAGATTCGCAGGAACTTTGGGATCTCTGACCTCTCAAGATATAAAGTAATAATTTGGTAAAAATAGAGAGAGGAATTATCAAAAGAGTGAGATAAAGGGACAGATTGAAATCTGAAGAAATCCCACCTTTATGTCTAGCATTGGAGATTATAACATAGTTCTACTAAATGTGGTTATATAAAGTATTTGACCTTATTGTCTCTATATTATATAACTTGGAGAACGTACAAAAAATGTGTTTTTCTGTTAAAGAATCTTTTAATCATTGATACCTGCAAAAGGGTGTCTTAAGAGTCTTTGCAATTCTAGGTAAGCTTATTTCATGTTAGCTGCATAATTAACTCATGTCATCAATGGAGCTCTTTCCATTTGAATTAGTCCCAAGTCCCTATAAAATGAGAATTTTCCTCATTTGCTGAAGTCTTCCAATTACTTTCTAAGTAGAATTAGTAATCCACTAAACTTTTATTTCCAGAGAAATGAGTTCAAGTAGAGGTCATCCATGAAAATGAGTTTAATGATCTCAAGCTAGTTTAAATGCTAGATGCTAGAAAGTTCTATCTATATTGGTTTATTTCCAAAAGGGAATGAAAGGTTTGGATTTTACATATTTATTTAGAAACAGATTTCAGAAAATGACTGTGCTTTCATTTAAATCTTCGTAACCATCAAGTAACATATAAGAGATTAAAGTTCATGGAAGAACTGAGAATCCTAACGTAAAGAAGAAACAAGTTAGAAAGTAGATACTAAAGATTTTCTGAATGGAAGGTACCATGGACAATAAGTTTATAAGGAGGTGGGCCCATCAGGATGAAATTTAAACTCTATATCCATCTCCAGTGGCCAGAATCAAGGTACTGTTTTCCTTAATTACCACAAGTCTTACAGAAAATGAGGCTACAAATAGACAGAGAAAAGTTAAGTATTGACATCTACCCACCACTAAAATCATAACTATAGACATTGCCTAGTAAAAATATCTTGCTATATTAATATTTTATGTTGACTTTTGGAATTTCAGGTATTTATGTTTTCATTATGAACATCTACCTTTCTGTAAGTTCCTTAGAGAAATAAATTTCTGAAGTATGCTTGAAGACAGAGAGAAGGGCCATTTCTACATTTTAGGGACAAAAGCAAGTTCAAGATGAATTAATGAGGACCCTCCAAGGAGAGAGTCCTGGGCTATACAATGTGATTTCATTTTGAAAATGCTAAAGAAAACAAAAATGAGTAAACTACTGTTGTTAGCTAAGTCACTATGATGTCCCCCATCTTAAATAGTATTTAAGCAAATATTTAAGCTAGAAATATTCCTGGAAGACTGACTTTGCATGTAAGTAACACAGTCTAGGCAGAGCTTACAAGACTTGTATGTTAGTGGAAAAGCAATTACACGTATTCATAGACTGGAAATTCTTTTTTTAAATTTATTTATTTATTAAAGATTTCTGTCTCTTCCCCACCACCGCCTCCCATTTCCCTCCCCCTCCCCCAATCAAGTCCCCCTCCCTCATCAGCCCAAAGAGCGATCAGGGTTCCCTGCCCTGTGGGAAGTCCAAGGACCACCCACCTCCATCCAGGTCTAGTAAGGTGAGCATCCAAACTGCCTAGGCTCCCAAAAAGCCAGTACGTGCAGTAGACTGGAAATTCTTACATGCCTATTTTTATCAAAGTCCTTCCTAGGAAAGTATACCACCAAGTATCTGAGTCCTCTGAACACTGGGAGAAAAGACGTAGTTCCAAATCTCAGTAATTCAGGTCAAGTTCACCAGGGAAAACAGGTGAACACTCACCAGAAAAAAAGTCAGGTTCCATAGCGTTGTCCTGGATAAACATTTGTTAAAAGTCAATGCTGGGCCTGGTGTCATAAACCTATAATCTCAGTTATTCAAGAGACCGAGGCAGGTGAATTGCAAGGTCCAGGCCTGGGCTACACAGTAAGTTCCAAGCTAACCTGGAGCTACTTCATGAGACCCTGTCTCAAAAAAAATAAGAAAATAAAATAATTTTAAAAATAAAAATCAAGCAAAGGGATGGGATATAATTTGTAGCTCAGTGAAAGAGCACATGTCTATCATGTACAAGGCTTTTGTTCAATCACCAATACTACTAAGCCCCTTTTCTTCAAAAGAAGTCCTACAAAACTGCAAGGTGTAGGGAAATTCTCTTTAGGGTTCTTTAAATATTCTACTCTATTTCTAGATATCATGGGCTTGGGTTTTGAGCTCCCTTTTATGGCATTTCCCGTATCACTTCTAGTATCTCTGTTTGGATTTGGAGAGGCTGGTACAGAACACAAAATGTTTCAAGGGAGACCCCTGTTAATTGTAGACTCACTAATTCCACTTTCTGTTCTAGGATTTACAAGTATCTAATATGACTTTAAAGTGTAGAATTAATGAATGTTTTACCATGAAATAGACCTTTAGTAATTATACAGATTTTCAATACAGTTAGAGCAGAAAACATATCAATGTGATTTGAGTCATGGGAGATGCCCATTAACACATCTTAAAGGTTTTTAGCCAAGTAATAGCTCATGGTGTTTTGGAGGTTCTTTGAAAAATGTTCTCAGGTTCTACCAAAGGACTTTAGAAAATAGTATCTATCTTCATTTCTAGTAATGTAATTCATGCTTAACTTATCATAAGATTCCCCCAAAATATTTTCTGAGGCTTCATGAGCTTTCTGCCATTTACTTTGGCATGTCTGTTGCTGTTGTCCTTGTTCAGAACACGTTTGGGCAGTCATGTTAGTGAGACTTTATGGATGTAGCTTCAGACATTAGTAGAGGACACGACTTCACAGAAAACTTCCTGATCTTTAGGCAATTTCAATCCTTTTGCTGGCTCTTCCAAAATGTTCGCTGAGCCTTATGTGCTGGAATGCATCCTTTGGGACTGGGCTCCACATCTCTCCATTTTGATTGGCTGTGGTTTTCTGTAGTGGTCTCTGCTGTGGCAAAAAGGAGTTTCCTTGATGAGGGGTGGAGAGCACTTGTCTCTGGATGTAAGGACAAATGCTTAGATTGTTGTTAGGGATTGTGCTGCTTTAGTAAAGTAGTGGTGTTGTAAGTGTTCCCCTCTGGTAGCTATGACTCCACTAGCACTGAATGGTTAGCTAGGTTTCCAGTACCAGGCATGGTTTCCTTCTCTTGTTGAGTGGGTCTTAAGTCCAATTAGAGAGCTGTTAGTTACTGCCAAGATATGCTTGGCACCCATAGGGTTATTGAATCATACTGGTTGTTAATGTGATTCATAAGCATCATAGTTGAGTAGGACTGTTGATTGCCTCCCTCCCTTGAAAGCTCCATGATGTCTTCTTGAACTATCAAAGCTAGTCCTCAGGGAGAAGGAGTCCGGATCAGTTCTATCTCAGAGGTCCCTGGGCCCTGTTTCTGAAATGCAAGGTATCTTTAGCAATAGAGATTTGACTTCCACATCACAGGGAAAACCAGAATGTATAGGATAGACTGCATGTTTTGCATGCTATCGGGGAGTGTCTTTGATAACCCTGACTCAAAGGAGGATTTTTCTTATCTGATATTGTTTTTTTTGTGTGTGTGTTAGGTGGTCTTTGAATCTTGGAGGAAGCATTGTCAGCCAGATGAGAAAAGTTTATTAAAATTACATATTATATTTAGACCCAGAATTACTTCTATTACTGATGTTTGATAGTTAAACAATTAGAGTTTGTAGACAGTTTTGATGTTATTTTACCTTCTTGTATCTGTATTTATATCTCTCCCCTTTCTGTACATAGCATCCTTTCCCACATTTCCCCTATCCAATCATTGGTACCCTGATATTGCACGTTACCCTCCTTCCTACTTCTGCACTTATCTTCCTCCCACTAACTTAAAAGATCTTTTCCCCTTTTCTATTTCTTTCATCATATCACTTGTTTCTTGCTATTTCCTTCTTTTCTCCCTAAAACCCATATCCTAGAAATGCTCCCATTTTATCCCATTTTGCTTTCCTTATTTATGTAGTTACTCTAGGCTAGTACTTATATCTGAAGGTTTAGATCTAGGAGCCTCCAATGAGAAAGGACATATAATCTTTCTTAGAATGGGTTACCTCATTCAATGTAATATATTCTAGTTCCACTCGTTTACCTGCAAAGTCCATGATTTCATTTTCTCTATAGCTGAACAGTATTCCACAGCGTATATGTACCACATTCATCATCCACTTCGTGGTTGTGGATATTTAGATGGTTTCTATTTCCTAGCTCTTGTGAATAAAGCCGCATTGAATATCTGTGCAGTAGGATGTGGAATCCTTTGGTCATAGACAAAGTGTTGTAGTATATCTGTGTCAAATGATAAAGTTACTTCTAATTTTTGTCAAATATACACATTGATTTCCATAGTGACTGCACAAGTTTGCAATGTATAGAGTGATAATAACAATAAAAAAAAGAAAATTGCAATCCCACTAACAGTGAATAAGGATTTCCTTTCAATGCATGACCTCCACTTATTTTCCACTGTTATATTGATCTCTGTAATTCAGACAGAGGTAAGATGAAATCTAAAAGCTGTTTTGATATGCATTTTCCTTAATTGCTAAGGACATTAAACAGTTTTTTGAGATATTTCTTAGACATTTTTTTTCTTCTTTTGAGACCTCTCTCTTCAGATCCTTTGCACATTTTATAAATAGGTTGTTATTTTGATTCTTTGTTTTTTGAGTTTTTCATGTATTCTGGATATTAATTCTCTGTTAGATGTATTGCTGGCAAAGATTCTATGCCATTCTGTGGGCTTCCTTTTCTCAAGGTTGGTTGTTTCCTTGGATACACAGATTTTTAGTTTTATGGAGTCCCACTTGTCAGTTGTTGGTTATCATTCTTGGGCAAGTAGAGCCCTATTTAGAAAATATATTTCCTATACTTATATTAAGTAGGGTATTGCTTATGTAGAAAATATTTTATATACCTATATTAAGTAGGGTATTACTTATGTCTACTTTTAGAAGCTTCAGTCCATCAAGTTTCACATTTAGGTCTTTGATTCATTTGGAATTATTGCTGTGCAATGTGATAAATACGATTCTACGTTTAGTCTTCTTCATGTGGCAATCCAGTTTTTCCAGCACCATTTGTTAAAGATGCTTTTTCTCTCCCTTGATCTTAGTTCTGATGGTTTGGCCAAGTCTAGGAGTTCATTTATTTTTATTAGGATATCCATCTGAATGGAGAACAGGATTTAAACATTCAAACACTCCCTTATAAGATCCTCAATTTCTTTGATAGCTGTTGGAATGTTTTCCTGTTCATTTCTGCTTCTGTTTTCTCTCTCTCTCTCTCTCTCTCTCTCTCTCTCCCTCCCTCCCTCTCTCCCTCCCTCTCTCTTTCTCTCTCTTTCTCTGTGTGTCTTTCTAGTTGTCAGTTTAGTCAAGTGTCTGTCCATTCTGTTTATCAATTCGATTGATTCTTTACATTGATTTCTTTATTTATTTTTGAATGATTATTGTACTGGTTTTTATTATTTCTTGCTGTTGATTGGGGTTGCATTTGGTTTAGCCTTGTTTTTCCAAAGCTTTGAGTTGTTTCATAAATATATTTATTTGAACTCTTTCTGTTTTTAAGTGTAAGTCCTAAGAGCTATAAAGTTTCCTCATAAGAATGTTTTCAATTTCTCCCAGTGGTTTTGTTGTATTGGGCTTTCATTTTATTTAGTTCCAGGAAGTTTTTTTTTAAATGTCTTTCTCAATTTTTTCCTTTGGTTGATTTATCATTCAGTAATATGAGTTGTTCTACTTCCATGAGTTTCAATTTTAAGATTTTTCTTTTCTGGCACGGTAGTCAGATTTCATGAAGGAATGATTTCAATGTTTTTGAATTTGTAAATTTTGTTCATATCCCAGGATGTGCTCTATATTTGCAAAGCTTCCCATGTTCTGCTGAGTAGAAGGTGTAGAATGTGTGTTCCCTTGGGTTTAGATGGAGTTGCTGTGTGATATCAATTAATTCTGATGTGTCTTTGTTAATTTTTTGCTCAAATGACCCATCTCTTGGAGTAAGTGGATTATTGACATTACCTGCTATTAATGGATAGGTATTAATCTGTGTCTTTAAATCCGTAATAGATTTTTTTTTATTTTATGAAATTGTATGCCCTGGAGTTTGTACATATGTGTTTAGGATGGTAATGTCTTATTAGTTAACTGTTCCTTTGATTGGAATATAATTTTCTATCCCTTATAATTAGTCTTAGTTTGAAATCTATATTGTCACCTATTAGGATAATGATGTCTGATTATTTTCTGGTCCCATTTGATTAAAAAACTTTCATTCATCCTTTTATAATAAGGATGTTTTTAAATCCAATATGTAGTACTTGCAGACAAGAAAGAGATGGTTTTTCTCTCTAGATCCATTCAGTCAACCTATATCTTCTGATTGAAAAACTGAGGTCATGATTAACATTATTATTGAATGTGTATATTAATTGTGGACATCATACTGCTGATTTTTAGTGTAATTGTTTATGTTTTCAGTGACATTTTGTGTTTTAATAATTATGGCTTTGTCTTTTTTCCCTGCTGTCTCTCTGCTATGTTTATTCCTATATTTAGCCTGAAAATTGCTTTATATATTTTTCTTTGGTTGTGTTTGCTGTATATAAAAATTTTTAGGCTGTTTATGTCATGGAATGTTTTACTTTCTCTTTTATTGATGCCAGATAGTTTGGATGTAATAGTGGCGTAGACTGACCATCGTAAACATTTAGCACTGGAATGCGTTGCCTCAGGCTTTCCTGCCTTTCAACATATCCATTGAGAAAGCTGTTATTCTGATAGGTTTCCCATTATATGCAACTTGAATTTTTTTCTCTCTTGCAGTTTTCAATACACTTTCTTTTTTTGTATAAACTATTATTTTAACCATATGATCTTGTCTAATTGGTGTTCTTATGCTTCTTGTATTTATATGCTTTTCCTTAGTGTGTGAAAGTTTTCTTACATAATCTTGTTGAAGACCTGGTCTATGCTATTGATTTGATATTCTCCATCACCTATGACTATAATTTGAAGGTTATTTTTGTTTTAAGTTGTGTTTCATACTTCCAGTATGACCTTTTCTTGTTTTCTTTTTTTTTAAAGATTTATTTATTTATTATGTATACAACATTCCTTCCATGCATGTTTGTATGCCAGAAGAGGGTACCAGATCTCATTATAGATGGTTGTGAGCCAGTATGTGGTTGCTGGGAATTGAACTCAGGACCTCTGGAAGAGCAATCAGTGCTCTTAACCTCTGAGCCATCTCTCCAGCCCCCCTTTTCTTGTTTTCTTAAGTATTTATTTTTCTTTCTTATTTGGCCTATATTTTCTACCTTAGCTTTGAGTCCTTTCTTCTTGATTCATTCTACTTTTAAGGCTACCCTTTAATTTTCTAGTTGTATTTTTGAATTTTTCAATTCCATTTTCATTTCACCTTGATTCTTCTTCAGTGTTTCTATGTCCTTATTTGATTCTGTTCCAAAGTCTTGAATTTTCTTCATAATTACTATAAAACTTATGCTTGTATTTCCTTGGGCATCACTCAGGCATCTGTGTGAATGCACTGGCGCCTCTTGAGGTACTCAGGCATCTGTGTGAATGCACTGGCGCCTCTTGAGGTACTCGGGCATCTGTGTGAATGCACTGGCGCCTCTTGAGGTACTCGGGCATCTGTGTGAATGCACTGGCGCCTCTTGAGGTACTCGGGCATCTGTGTGAATGTACTGGCGCCTCTTGAGGTACTCAGGCATCTGTGTGAATGCACTGGCTCCTCTTGAGGTACTCGGGCATCTGTGTGAATGCACTGGTGCCTCTTGAGGTACTCGGGCATCTGTGTGAATGCACTGGCGCCTCTTGAGGTACTCGGGCATCTGTGTGAATGCACTGGCGCCTCTTGAGGTACTCGGGCATCTGTGTGAATGCACTGGCGCCTCTTGAGGTACTCGGGCATCTGTGTGAATGCACTGGCGCCTCTTGAGGTACTCGGGCATCTGTGTGAATGCACTGGCGCCTCTTGAGGTACTCGGGCATCTGTGTGAATGCACTGGCGCCTCTTGAGGTACTCGGGCATCTGTGTGAATGCACTGGCGCCTCTTGAGGTACTCGGGCATCTGTGTGAATACACTGGCGCCTCTTGAGGTACTCAGGCATCTGTGTGAATGCACTGGCGCCTCTTGAGGCACTCGGGCATCTGTGTGAATGCACTGGCGGTACGACCTGTGGTTGAAGGCTTTGCCAAAAGGGCTTCTCCCCGGTGTGGATCACGTAGTGGTGGATCAGGGCTGCGCTCTCACAAAACGCTTCCCAGACTCACTGCACTCAGATGGCTTCTCCCCAGTATGAGTCCATCGGTGCCACATGAGGTAGGAGCTGTGTTTGAAGACCTTGCCACACTCAAAGCTCCCTCATATGCGTTCTTCCCACTGTGGTGGTGTAGTGGCGAATGAAACCTGGCCTCTCTCGAAAAGCTTTTCCACATTCTTTACAAACAAAAGGGTTTTCTCCAGTGCGGCTCCTGTTCTGTAAGACAAAAGTGGAGCGGTGTGTGAAAGCTCTTGCCACATTCATCGCATTTGTACGACTTCTACCCACTGTGGGTCTGCTGGTGCTCTGTGAGGTGGGATTTGCGGTAGAAGGCCTTCTCACACTCTGCGCTTATAAGGCTTCTCCCCACTATGAACCATCTAATGTTGAAGAAGGTATGCACTCTTGCTGAAGGTCTTCCCGCACTCCAGGCTTCACTCCAGAGAGACTCTTCTCATGTCAAGCAAGGAGGCTCTTCTTGCTTAATACTTTGCCACAATCATGACATTTGTAAACACTTTTCTCCTCCTGAATTACAGGGTTCTTATGTGACTCATGCGAGTCACAATTACGGATGGCATTTCCCGAAGAGATGTGCTTCTGTCTAACCCTTGAACACATGTCTTCAGCTGTCACAAAGCTATCATGTCCAAGGCTGATTTTTCCCAGGAAGCTGCCTGCTCTGAGGCTGTGTCCCTGTGTCCTTTCAAAGTGTCCTTGCTGTATTTCCAAGGAACCAATTTGGCCAGGAGTTTCCCTGACCAAAGTCCCCTGAGGCTTTTTGTTAACTTGCCATGGCATGAGACTCCCTTAGATAATGCTGGCTCACAAGTGCTAAGTTCTGAGTCCTTGGCTTTTCCATTGTTACCTGCACTGTTGCTTGTGGAATGGTCTTTCATCACCTGCCACAGCTCCTTCCCGTGCTCTAGCCGACACATCAGCTCAGGTTTGGGAACCTTAGAGAGACCAGAAGCCTATGGTTTTCCAGCATCACCTCCTGGTACAGGGTCCTCTGAGCTGGAGTCAGCTGTGCCCACTCTTCATGGGTAAAAACTACAGCCACATCCTCAAAGGCAAAAGCCACCTCATTTCATCTCTGAGCCTCCATATCCAGATCAATACAGCAATTCTCACTTCATTGACAACAGCTTCCCAGAGTTCATCAGCACCAACACCATCCTGAGACCCTGTGGGCTGCAGACTGGTGGTCCTGTCCTGTGCAGGAGACCATGGCTGATGACATCTGTGCTCAGGACATGGAGGCCCGCAGCACTGTTCACCACAAGACATCCAGGATTTGCTTCTCAGAGGGGATGTCCAGTAACATGAGGGCTGGGCTTGTTGGGGTTTCTGTCCTGCCCAGTCCCCCAGCTGGTTAGTCCCAGAGAAAATCACACAGAGATCTTCATAAGTTATAAAACGGATTGGCCCATTAGCTCAGGCTACTTATTAGCTCTTGTAGCTTATATTAACCCATTATTCTTAGCTATGTTAGCCCCATGGCTCAGTACCTTTGTCAACAGGGCAGGTCACATCTTGTTTCTTTGGTGGTCTGGGCTGGACTGGGGAGGAATGGGCTTCCTCCTTCCCAGCATTCTCCTGTTCTCCTTCGCCCACTTCTACTTCCTGTCTGTTTGACCTGCCTATACTTCCTGCCTGGCCAATTAGCGTTTATTTAAAACATGATTGACAGAATACAGACAATTCTGCCTCTGCAGCCCAGCCTGGGGATGGGGGATGGGGGATGGGGGTAGTGTGGGACTAGGGAATGGGAAGGGTTGGGGGAGGGTGGTTCTAAAACTGAATGTTGGGCACCAGATAGAGCTCGAAACAATCCCACACCAGTTTGGATTCAAAGGGTTATTTATTTGAGGGGTAAAATCTTACAGAACACCATCCTACAGGACAGCCAGGAAAGGAGTCTAGTTGCTGGAGCAAGAGAGCAAGTGAGTGGAGGGCTGCTTCTGCTTTATAAAGAGAAATAGACCGCACCCCAGTGGGCTGGTATCTCAATGGCTATTGGCTGAAAGAGCAGAAGGAGCTCCCGCAGCAACACCCCTCCGCTGTTTAGGAATGCTGCTAGGATTACACTCAGTGACCAGGTTTTTGACGTGTGGAAAGTCATTGAACTAAAATATAAATATGGTTTGGGCCAAAATACATCAAAAGAAAGAGTCAGTGGATATCATAAAGTTATACTAAGGTGTTATTATCAGAATTAAGAGGAATAGAAAGGCAATGAAAAATTGTAGCTCAAAACAAATCATATCAATGATTCTGAATATTTTTAAAGATATGCATCTGCCTAGAAGACTTTATTAAAAAATTCTAGATGGGTTTATGTGGTGAATGCCAGTGACTGTTTTGCTCTTTTACAATACAAAATTATGTGAGCCACTTACATGCCTTTGAACCACCACTTTCCCCTAAAGTATAATTACTCTGCAGATGGGCTAAAAGTCATTGAGGGAATATGGGTGTTTATGTCTGTTATCCATGAGTATGAATCACAGCTTATCATTATTCATATGATGCTGAGCAAGTCACTTTGTCATTATAGTTGCTGTGGTATAAGGATCTCAAATCCTACCTTTCAAAGAGTGGATAGCTACTAATTAGGTACTAACTATATAGCACCTTCCCAAAATTAGAAACTCAACATACAGAAATTATTTTCATTTCTATTGCCACACTCAGTAGAGTCTCTTTGTCAAATAGTCTCAGTATCAGTCTATGGACACTTATACCCAGACAGATGATTTAAAGACCCAGACAGATAAAACCACCAATTTAACAGAATCTGGGTTTTTTATTTCCCTATAACTTGTAGTCAATTTGACATACTTTTTTATAAGGAATATGGAGCATTTCTATAAGTGATTAAAATATGCAATGTAGCCTAGACAAGGTGAATAAAAAAACAGAACAAGAGTAAAATGGGAATAATCAGAAGGGATGTTTAAATGGGGAAGTAGATAGAAAGGCACAGTGGAGGAGGGGTAGGAGAGGATAACTAACAATAGGGAGTTTGAAAAGGCTGTAAGGAAATCCATTATTTTATAAGCTTCATATGTACACGACTGTATATTTATGCACTTACACAAACATATATAATATTAATTGTAATTATCCTATATACTGTATAATGTTTTTCTTGGAACCCATAGGTTGTTAAATAAAAACAAAACAAACAAAATTTTAAGTATGCAAGGCATGGGATATCCCCCTTTGGGTTGTTGGTCATGGGTGTCTTGGAGACACACCCCCATCCCAAAAAAATCCAGATTATTGCCATTCTTCTTGGTTGCTCACTAGAATGTGGTGATAAGATCCTGTTGCTTAGGATACTACATAATTTAGACAGAGGACATGGAAATATCAAGTTAACACTGACTTCAATCTTTTTCCCTACTGGCTAACATTCATAATGCCAGGAGGTGTTGGGTGAGGAAAGTCTCAGCTATGAACCCTGAGAGCTACAATGATGACTGGTGTCGTAAAACATGGCCATGGGTGTAATAGCAGAAAGAATGGTATGGGGGTAACTGAAAGCCTTCTGATTGAATTTAAAGTCTCTTCTACAGTAGAAAACACATTTATGGTATGGTAAATCTATCCAAATAAACTATACTTTTTGTTATTTCAAAACTCAAAGACCCCAGGGGAATACCTATTATTATTTTGCCAAGAAGACATAGTATCTAACTGCCTTATAAGTTTATATCCCTCTGCCAATAGATTACTGCAGCTCCCAAGCCTCACTGGAGACTGCTCTTCATGCAGTATGTGGTGATTAGCACAGAAGCTCACTACTGGTTGGAGGGCAGAGAATAAGTGACCATGAAGTGCTTAACCACAAATGAGACATATATATCACACCCCCACACATCAGGACTAAAGAATCATCATGGAAGTAGAAGAAAACTGAGTCATATTTGGAGGAGAACCTGAGAGAAGCATGACAGGATCACTGCATTGAGGAGCCCAAGCAACTTTGCTTGCTTAACATAAGATGTGTTACATAAAATCAAGTCAGTTACTTTTCTACCATGGATAGGGAGAACCTCATGATCCCATATTCCTAGCTGAGGAGATATTGAGAGTTGATGGCTTCTGGGGTGGGGCACCAGTTTTTAGTGTGTATAGATGGACTGTGCTCATGGCCCATGAGTGTATGGACAACACGAATTGCAAAACAAAATGGAACAAAAAAGAAGACATGAGATTACGAAATTGGGGGTTGGGCAGACTTGAGTGGAGTTAAGAGGAGGAGTGGGGACTGAATATGATCAAAATACATTGTTTGTGTGTATGAAAGTCTTGGAGAATTGATAATAATGTCATATTAAAAACATAGAAGTCAGGACAAATAGAACTCAGAATCAGTAGGAGCATCTCTTTAATTAGCGTATTCAAGTGAGCTTAGAAGTTATTCCTTCCCTAAAACACTGCATTTTATTAAAAGCTTTTTAGAGCTCATAAACATTCTGCTGATTTCCTCAAAACATGTTCTCCTTATAGGCTGGTGTTAAACTGTGCATATGAAATGAGCCCAGCTTAATGATGTGTTAAAAGAATTTGGTCTCCAGAACTGTCTCTTTTTCTTAATAATGTGTAATCATTATCTATTTAGTTTTCTTTTAACTTGTCCCATGCAGGCAATGAATTCAGTTTAATTGAATATGCTTATACAGAGTTAAAGGTACTCATTTCCACCTAGCAAGTCTCCATCAACTCCTATTGAAAGCCCTCCAGATTAAAAAACACACAAACAAATGAAGAAGCAATATAAGATATGAAGCTGATAATGCAAATGAAGTCTGATTTTCAATCTACATTTTAGAAAGTTCTGCATTAACATTGACACAGTTGAATGGAGCCAGTGTTGGGACTCATGACTTCTCGATCTATCTTCACAAAAAACACATTTGGAGATGATCTAATAATCTTCTGGGTTGGAGCCAGTGATTCTGAAAGTGAGACCCATCGAGATCATCAGCTGTCTATTAAAGCTATACCTTTCTTCATATTAGGAATACTGGAGAATGTGGCCCTAATTTTCCCTAGAACAAAATTTCATGGAGGACAGGGAGTGAGAGAACATTCCTGAAGGTCAAAAGCAAAGGGTAAGTAATATTTTTCTATAGGGAAGGAGAATAATAGCAAAAGGTTTTATAATGGTCTTTGTAAATCACTGAGCCTCTGGGTTAAGGCACGGGCTCCATTTGATTTAGTACTTCATTACCCAAGTATCCTGTATATTTGTTTCTTAGTGTCTGAATCTCATCCCTTTTACAACCAGGGATGGTACAGAAAACAAAACAAACAAAGTCTTTATTCTCTTGAGACTCATATTATGGTTAGGGGAGATTCTAAAAAACAAAAATGGCAAATGATTAGCCAATAAATATGTTACATCAGGCACAAAGATTTATGAGGTAATAAATTTAAGGAGTATTGGATATAGTGTCAGAGAATATTTCTTTTGTTAGATACTATGAGGGTCAAATTTGACACTGTTGTTAAATGCTCTGAGGTAAGTTCATTTATGTATATTTCAATATCCATATGGATGTAGGAGACATTGAATATTGGTTGTTCCTTAAATTGACTTAGTTGTCAACTAAATTGGGTAGGAATTTTTGATAGTGTTTACTTATCATTTAAAAAAATCATGTTCAATTATATTATAATTGCATCTCTCCCTTCCACTCTCTCCCCCTTGTTCTCTTTCAATGGCTTCTTTTTTCAATAATTGATATTACAATTGATAGCAATTGTTATCCCTCTTCTGTCTTTTATTAAAAACTAACAGATCTATAAGGAATAATGATAAAATATAATAAGATAAAAGTAAAATTAACACTTCAGAATAAGAAAAAACAAAGAAGCAATTTCTTGCATAAAGAAGTAATTCTTATAGAGTACAAAAATACTAGTGAAGACTAGTCTGGTTCACCATTTGTATGCCTTGGGTTCCCCTGATGGCTTGTAGAAAGGGTGTTGATAGTGAAGTTAGGTAGATTCCCTAAATTTACACAGCTCATAAGTTAGCAAAAATTAAGAAAGGGCAAACTCTAAAACCAAAGAGGGAAGTCCACATGCCCAGCTCAGATCCCCAAATCTCATAACTGAATGATGAATGGTTAAAAAGATGAAACAAAGAAAAAAATTTAAATGAAAATGAAAAGGCTGCACAACAAAATCTGTGGAAAACATTAAAAGCAATGCTAAAAGGGAAATTTATAACCCCAAGTGCCTTTAATAATTTCTTATTAAAGAATAAGAAAGAGGGCTGGAGAGATGGCTCAGCGGTTAAGAGCACTGCCTGCTCTTCCAAAGGTCCTGAGTTCAATTCCCAGCAACCACATGGTGGCTCACAACCATCTGTAATGGGGTCTGGTGCCCTCTTCTGGCCTGCAGGCATAAACACAAACTGAATATTGTATACATAATAAGTAAATAAATTTAAAAAAAAAAGAATAAGAAAGAGTACACAAATAAATGATTGAATGGTGCAACTCAATAATTTGGAAATAGAAGAACAAATCAAACCCAAGCCCAGTGAATGATAAGAAAAAAAATAAAAATCCAAGTAGAAATTAATGAAAGAAAAACAAAGAAAACAGTAAAGACAATCAATGAATCTAAGGCTGGTTTTTGAGAAAATAAACAATATTGACAGGCCCTAGTTGTAATTAGCCATTAGGAAGAAAGAGATAACCTAATTTAGCAGAATTACAAATAAACAGGGAAACATTACACCAGTTTCCTCTTTTGAGAATTCTGTTTTTTTTTACTCCATTAAAAATTGGATTATTTGCTTTTTTGTTTTTGTTTTTCATATCTAGTTTTTTGAGTTCTTTATGTATTTTGGATATTAGTTCTTTATCAGATGAGAAGTTGTTAAAAATCTTTTTCCATTATGTAGTTCCCAGCTCTGTCTGAATGGTGGTTTCATGGGTCTTACAGAAGCTTTTCAGTTTCATGACGTCTTATTTATTAATTGTTAATCTTGTGCCTATGCTAATGGTGTTTTGTTTAGAAAGTCAATCTGTGTCAATGAGTTCAAGGGCATTCCATACTTTCTCTTCTATCAGGTTCAGCATATCTGGTTTTATATTGAGGTCTTTGATCCTTTTGTACTTGAGTTTTGTACAGGGTGATAGATATGGATCTATTTGTATTTTTCTACATATGGCCATCCAATTTTATCACCTCCATTTGTTGAAGGTGCTATCTTTCCCCCAGAGTATATTTCTGGCTTCTTTATCAAAAATCATGCATTCGCATGGGTAAGGATTTATGCCTGCATCTTCAATGTGATTCCTTTGGCCACCATGTCTGTTTTAATATCAATGCCATGCTATTTTTACTCACTTTTCCTCCGCAGTACAACTTGAAATCAGGAATGGTGAGACTTTCAGGAGTACTTTTATTGTTCAGGATTATTTTTAGATATCCTGGGTTTTCTCTTTTTCCATATGAAGCTGATAATTGTCTTTTCAAGATCTGTGAAGAATTATACTGAGATTTTAGTGGGGACTGCATTGAATTTGTAAGTTGCTTTGGGTAGGATGATCATTTTTACTATGTTAATTCTACAGATCCATGAGAATGAGAGATCTTTCTATCTTCTGATATCTTCTTTAATTTCTCTCTTTAATAACATTTTTATCATGCAAGCCTTTCACTTGCTTGGTTAGAGTTATCCTAAGATAGTTTGTATTATTTGAGGTCAGTATGAAAAGTGTAGTGTCCCTGATTTCTTTCTTAGTCAGTTTGCTATTTGCATATATTAGGGTTACTATTTTCTGTGAGTTAATTTTGTATCCAGCTACTTTGGTGAAAATGTTTATCGGCTGTTGGACTTCCCTGTTGAAAATTTTCAAGTCACTTATGTATACTATCATCTGCAAATACTTTGATTTTTTCCTTTCTAGTTTGTATCTCCTCTATCGCTTTCTGTTGTCTTATTGCTCCAGCTCAAACTTCAAGTATAAAGATATGGAGAGAGTTGTCTACTTTTGATATTAGAATTGTAATTGTTTCAAGTTTTTCTCCATTTAAGTTGATGTTGGTCTGGGCTTACTGTAGACTATAATTATTATGTTTAGGTATGTCTCATATTCTTAATCTCTCCAGGATTTTTATCATGAAGGAATGTTGAATTTGGTCAAGGACTTTTATACATCTAATGAGATGATAATGTGGATTTGTCTTTCAGTTTATAATTATGGTGAATAATGTTTATTGATTTTTGTATATTGAACCATTCCTTCATCTTTGGGATGAAGTCTATTTGATCATGGTGGATGATCTTTCTGATGTGTTCATATATTCATTTTACAAATCTTCTGTTGACTATTTTTTATCTATAATCATTAGAGAAATTGGTCTGTATATTTTTCTTTATTGGATCTTTATGTCATTTGGGTATCAGGGTAGCTGTGGCATCATACAATGAATTGGGCAATGTTCTTTCTGGTTTCATCTTGTGGAATATTTTGAGGAGTACTGTAATTAAATCTTTGAAAGTCTGGTAGGATCCTGCAATAAAACCAACTGGCTCTGGGCTTTTTTTTTTTTTTTTTTGGTTGACAGACTTAATTATTGCTTCCATTTCTTTGGGGGTTATTGGTCTGTGTAAATTGCTTATCCAATCTTGATTTAACTTTGCTAAAGTATATTAATTGAGAAAATTATTCATTTCTTTTAGTTTTTTAGTTAGGTGGTGTACAGGGTTTTTTGTTTGTTTGTTTGCTTTTGAGACAGGGTTCCTTTGTCCTGAAACTCACCCTATAGACCAAAGTGGCCTCAAACTCTCAAGGATCCTCTTGTCAGTACCACCTGGTGGTGTACAGGTATTTTAAATATGTTTTCTTGTATCTGTGGAGACTTGATTTATGTACAAGTATAAGACCAATTTTGGAGAAAGTTCCAAGAGGCACAGAGAAGAAGGTATTGTGTGTGTGTATTTAGGTAAAATTTTCTGTAAATATCTGTTAGTTCCATTTGGTTTACAATGTCTGTTATCACCAACATGTCTCTGTTCAGTTTTTGTCTGAATGACCTGTCTTTTAGTGAGCGTGTGGATTGAGTATCCCACTTGAAATGTGTGAGGATCAATATTAATTTAAGATGTAGTAGTGTTTCTATTATAATCTTGGATGTCCTTGTGTTGGAGCAGAGATGTTAAGAATTAAAACATCATGGTGAATTTTTCCTTTGATGAGTATGTCATATCATTCATGTCTCGTTTGATTATTTTTGGTTTGAATTTTATTTTACTAGATCTTAATAAGGCTACACCAGCTTGCTTCTCAGGTTCATTTGCTTGAAATACCTTTTCCAACCCTTTACCATGAGGTAATATCTTTCCTTGATGTTGAAGTGTGTTTCTTGGATACAGCAGAAAGATGGATCCGTTTTCACATCCATTTCTGTTATTCTGTTTTTTTTTTTAATTTGGGAATTGAGACCATTGATAATGTTGATTATGGTTATTTTGGTGGTGGTGGTAATGTTAGTGTGTGTGTGTGTGTGTGTGTGTGTGTGTGTGTGTATGTGTTCCCTTTCTTTTGATTTTTCTGGTCTTAAATGTTTTATTTCCTGTATTTCATGGGTGTAGTTAACCTTTTGTAGAATCTTTTCTTCCAGTATCTTCAGTATGTATAGATTTGTGGATAAATATTGTTTAAATTTTGTTTTACCATGGAAGATTTTATTTTCACCATCTACGGTGATTGAACGTGTTCTTGGCTATAGTGAATCCCAGCATGGACATGAGAAATAGGCACAAAGTCCCACCCTTAGCTGAGAAGCTATTGGCATTTGACAGTTGTTTAGAAATGCAGTCAGTTTTCTTGAATGGTGTCTCCTCTGGTGGATCGTGCTCCAAGGTCAGTCCCAGATCAAAAAGCCAAAAGGAGTTCAACACTATATCCTATACATAATGGAGAGAGAGAGAGAGAGAGAGAGAGAGAGAGAGAGAGAGAGAGAGAGAGGAGAGAAGAGAGAACAGATAAGATAGTTGAGAGGATAGAATGGCAGTTGCATAGACATCTGGATTTGGGAAAGGTGATTTGAATATAATCTTAATTAATTGTTTGAATTTCTTAAAGAAACAAAAATGTATTTTAAGGGGTTGGAGAGATGGCTCAGTGGTTAAGAGCATTGCCTGCTCTTCCAAAGGTCCTGAGTTCAATTCCCGGCAACCACATGGTGGCTCACAACCATCTGTAAAGAGGTCTGGTGCCCTCTTCTGGCCTGCAGGCATACACACAAACAGAATATTGTATACATAATAAATAAATAAAATAAATATTTAAAAATGTATTTTAAGAGGAAAGGACAATAATTACAGTTTCTACAAGGTAAATGCTGCTATTCATCTTTAGAGAATATTCTTCAAGTCAAGGGGATAACAGAAAATGATCTGCACTCGCGTTGAAATAGAACTGTTATCTGTGAGTGGGTTAAAGCATTATGCACGTGTCTTATGCTGTTCTATAGCTTTGTCATCAAGATTTAGTCTCTTTCCCATGTTCTTTTGGGTGTAATTGCCATGATGGTAAAAACATAATTATAATAAACCTAGAATTTTAAAATATATTTTGTTTCTCCAAATTTGGCTACTGAGAACAATTTAAAACACTGGCCATTCTCTTCCCTTGATTTCCTTGTATAAAGGAGAGATTGGCTTTCTGATGATCTGTTGTAGCTTCTGCAACCAGTGTGGTTCTATTCTCAAATACTATCACTATGTAACTGCCAAGTAACAACTAGAATGGCAAATTATCAACCTAGACCAGCATTCACTGGAGTCTTTTTGTAATGGGAAGAAGAGATTGAAATGGACTCTGCTTGTTGGTCCTATAGTCAAACTACCATTCTCTGGTCCTTGGATTCAGCTGATGATTCACTGTGATTCTTTAATGAAGGAGCAAGAAATAATAGTTATTTCTATTACCTTCTAGATTACATGGTGTTATTTGACTACCAATGTGTCTTCAGAAACTCCTTATATAAATTAACTCACATGAAAGAATAAAACAAAATTGTATCAAAACTTTGTAGTCTCTCTCTTTTTTTAACTTACAAAGTACAAGAGTATGAGATAACCTAAAAAAAATACTTTACTCAAACCAACAAATACTAGATGAAATTCTGCTTCATATAAGAAACATATGTGTGTGTAATCTAAAGCTCTGACTTTGACAAAGAAGCTACAGTGGCAAGAACAGTAAATGTGTGTCACTATCAGCCTGTCCATGTATCCTAGGAAAGCAAAGCACAGGGTTTTGAGGGTAATATTCCAGGAGAGAGGAAAGCAGTTCTTTGGGAGCATTTTGATTTCATTTTGGCTTAAAGTCTTTAGAATATCATCAGTGAGAGAATTCAAGAACAAAGTAATTCCAACTGATATTTTACATTATTGCTGTTTTTTTCATTATAGGCAGGAAAGTTTGTCCAAAAAGATTATCCAAAGTATCTTGTCAGTGGCATTTCAGAAAGGTAGGACTAACTGGACATCACAAAACAAACTCAATGGCATTGGAGGGTTTTCTCATAATGTTTTACTGGGACTTCCTTTTTAAATCTTGAAGGTCCTTTGCATTGTATTATGAATTCTTATTTAGTGTTTTTGCATGATTTTCATGTGTATGAACTTGTGTGTCTCCATGTCTATAAATGTTTCTTGTCATTTTATTTTGGCTCTTTTTCTTCTGCTTTTTGCTTTGTTATAAATTGTTTGTTTTTGTTTTACTTGATTTTATTTTTATTTTTTAGATGTCTGCTTAGGAGAGACAGAAAGAGTGTAGTTTGTAATGAGAGGGGAATTGAGGAGGCTTTCAGAGGAGATAGGGGAGGGAATACCATAATCAGAATATACGGTATGAAAAAAATCTACTTTTAATAAAAGAAAGAGGAAAAAATTGCAACTAAAAAGAGAAAAATGGATTTGAATGAAAGCATCTTACATGAATGAATAATGCTATTATGAAAATCCCAGTGCCGGGTGTGGGATAGCTGCCTGTGAGTTCTTAATCTGGGAGGTCCACAGAGATGCTTAAAACAATACGAGTTGTTGCCATTTGTCAGATACTACTTCTGAAGACACCTACACTTCAACTGTGGAACACAGAGAAGTAAAGGAGGAACTCAGCTGGGATCTTCCTCTCTCTAGCTAGCTTTCTTACTACCAAATGGTGCTATGCTGGGTTCTGGTGAGAAACGCCATCAATGGTTTGACCCATCTGTGGATCCTGCACGCAAGACAAGTCAAGGGTTGACAAAACAACTCAGTGGGTAAAAGCACTTGCTGAAGAAGTCTCGCAGCCTGAGTTTAGACCCGGAACCCATGGTAAGAAGAGAAGTGACTTTCAGAAGTTGTTCTCTCACCTCCACACACAGACACCAGGCATGGCTCCTGTAAGCTTGGGCTCACACATCTCTGTCTCTCTCCCCGCTCTTGCACACATAATAATAAACATCAATAAAATAAATAAAATATATATAGTCAAGGTGTAATAATGGCGTAGCTGTTATGCAGGCATCACCCCTTTGGAATAAGAGATTAGTCCCACTCTACTGGATGGAAATCATGCTTGGTCCAAAGAGCATGGTTGGGGAGTTGATATGTCCCAGCAGTGAACCTACTACTGATAATTTTGATAAATGGATATGTGCCAGATTGTCATTCAAGTGTTTGTGCTTGCTCCCAAAGGTGGTGCTGATTTCACCCTTGGTCAGAGAATCTCCTTTTTTCAGTGGACATGAGTGAAGGAAGAAATTCACAATGTTAAAAAGAGCTCAGAATAAGTCCCTGTTGAGTGTTTCACCTTTAATGGGACATCTATACCAAGGTTCAGATAAGGCAGGAAATAATACAAGAGTCAGGTGATGGAGATAATTGTTAGGAAATGGCATAACAATTGTTATGAAATGGCTTCTTGTCATGTCATAGCAATTACACCTGAAAAATCACTGAAGTGATGGTTATCTGAACAAGACTGGCTTAAGAATGGACTCATCAAACATTCTGTCATAGAAAGAAGTGGAATTCATGGAGTCTTTCTCTTCCTGATTGGTATAGTCAGTTAAGAGTTGCTGGAAGAGTGGATATATATTGCTTAGTAGTGTGACGACCAATAAGTTACCTACATTAGTAACATTATATCACATGCATTCCACTTCCTAACATAACATTGGTATCTCATTAGTGATTGTTAAACTCTTATTTAATACCAAAGAGATTTCAGTTTGGTTTATCAGACTAGCCTACTACTTTCCTAAAACTGAGGGAGGGAGCATTTAATAAAAGAATAGTCTATTGGTTTTTTTTGTTTCCATAGATATATTAGTTTTAAGTATCTATTTTGTCTTAATTCCTATTTTCAAATATTTTAGCTTTTATCTCATTATTTTTCACCTGGATGACTGTAGTGTTGATGAGAACAAGATCCTTTTAGAGTTTAGTTGTATTAGTGACTGCAGATATGCCTGTGAATATACAGCAGTTATGGAATATTATTTTAAGATGTGTTACATTTGTTTAGCCTGTGGAACATTTGATTAATGATGTGAAGATGTGTTGCATTCTTGTATGTTGTATTTATTTAACTCTGTGAAGCGGTGTTGCTTTGCCTGTTTAAAATGCCTGATTGGTCTAATTAAGAGTTGAAAGTCAATAGCAAGGCAGGAGAAAGGATGAGTGGGGCTGGCAGGCAGAGAGAATAAATAGAAGAAATCTGGAAAGAGGGATCAAGGAGCAAGAAAAGAAGGCGCCAGCCACCAAATCACACAGCTAGACATGGAATAAAAAGGAAAGAAAAGATATACAGAAATAGATAATGGTAAAAGCCCAGAGGCAAAAGATAGACAGGATAATTTAAGAAAATCTGGCTAGAAACAAGCCAAGCTAAGGCCAGGCATTTATAAGTAATAATAAGTCTCTCTGTGTGTATTTAATTGGTAGCAGGGTGGCACCCCGCCCCCAAAGAGTAAAGAGTAAAAACAACCAACAACAGACAGTCAGGAAGCCATTCATTCACATGTAGGCGTGATTTCATACATCAATGACTTAAACTACTGCTTGTGTAGTGATGACAATAATGATGGCCACTTTTATAAAAACAGTCAATTTATGTTCTTTGTTTTGTTTTGTCAGGGTATTTAAAGTAATTTGTATAAAGCTCTCTTGGATTTACTAAATAAAGCCAATACAAAGGAATAATTTTACTGCCAAGAGTTAAGAAAGCCTAAGTTGTTATTATAGAGAGAGAGACACCCAGAAAAACAAAGCTTAGCAGAGAAAAGAATAGGGTTCATTTTTTTTTGTCTGTATCTCTAAAAATATGCCTACAAACTGAATCATGAGTCACAAGGAAAATGTTGGTTATTGTACAATGAAGGATGGTAGGATAAAATAAGCAAACTATAAACTGTTTTTAAATGATTGCATAAAGAGATGCCAAGAATATCATAAAGTAAATTTCCCCAAGGGAATAATTTCGGCAGTATATTATATTTAGAAATGAACATTATTTTTCTTTTTCTAACTGTAACAGCAACACAAACGCCTGAATTATTCCACCTGAGAATGAATTTTAGAAAGAATACAATAAATGCATGCGTCCATTCATTTGTTCTCAAACACATATAGAATGCCCTTTGTACTTCAGATCCAAAGCTAGGCATTGATATGAAAAACACCTGGCTCAGTATGGTCTCCCCTCAAAGAGAATGCAGTGAGGCAGGATGACTCATAAGGAAATAAGAAACAGCCACTAAACATGCATTATATGAGTATTCATGAAGCTATTGAAGCTATTGAGGAAATACAAAGAATAGAGCTCTGGCCCACCTGGGGAAATCTAAACAGAAGAAACAATCTGGAGCTGGAATTTGCAGCACAGGGAAGAATTGACTAAGAGGGAAAAGTGGAAATAGGCATTTATGACAAATAGGGAAATAAGAAAGATCACATCCCAGTGATATTTTTAGACATACAGTATACTAAAAAATGATAAAATTAGTGGGTAAAAACTTGAGAAAACTTCCACAGTCTCCAAGTATCTCCTCCCAGGTATATATTCAGTACAAAAGCAGGAATAGTTATATTAAAGAATAAAATGATCTTTTACATCTTTAATTCCAGCACTTGGGAAGCAGAGGCAGGTGGATTTCAGTGAGTTCGAGGTCAGTTCCAGGACAGCCAGGGCTCTTATAAAGAAACCCTGTCTCAAACTTCCCTCCAAAAAGATTTTTTCCCTGGCACCTCAAATAGAATGATGCTTCATATCTTCAGACTTTCCTCAAATATTAATTCCTCAACAAAGTATCTCTGCTACAAAGACATCTTCTGCCACACTATGGTGTGATAGAGTATATTTCTGTATGTCTTTGTTCATTTCTAACCAGTTTGTTTCTGTCTTTTTCTCTCTCTATAGCTGAAGTGTAGAGATTACTCATTTAGGTAGTGTAATTGTTAACATTGTTTATCAATTTTACAGGTTCTAGAATGACTCAGTACTTCCAGCATGCTTGTGATAAATCATAAGATTAGACTAGCCTTGGGGCATGCCTATGGTGAAATGTGGTCACATTGATTGATTTAGAAGACCTGTCCTGAAAGTGTGTGGCACTATTGCTGGGGCATGGGCCCTAGATGAAATAAAAGGTAGAAATCTAGCTGAGAACAATCAGTAGTTACTCTCTTCTTTCTGACTGCAAACAAAATGTGACAAGATGCTAAAAGGTACTGCTACCTTGATTTACCTGCATTGATGGACCATATTATTGAACAATGAGCCAAAAGAATCTCCTTCCTTCAATTTTTCTGTCAAGGTATTTCATCTCAGCAACAGGAAAAATCACTGAGACAAGGAGATATTAGGAATTGAACTCAGACTAACACCCGATAAACCTGTCCTGTGCCCTGCCATTTCTACAGTATCACCCTTGAAATTAAGACTTTATCTTATTATGGAATCTCTAGTGTGCAACGAAAAGTTTAGCACCACTATACTCAGAGACTGGTGCCTAGCCCAATTGTCACCAAATGTGTCACCCAGCAGCTGATGGGAGTGGATGTGGAGACCCACAGTCAAACACAAGGTGGAGCCAGGAGAACCCCACAGAAGAGCTGGAGGAAAGATTATAGAAGCCAGAAGGGTTAAGGATAACACACACACACACACACACACACACACACACACACACACACACATGTGCGCGTGCACAAAACCCCACAGATTCACAGATTCAAATAACTGGGCTCATCTGGGCTCACAGAGACTGGGTGACAATCAGGGAGCATGTATGTGTCTGAGCTAGGTCCTCTGAATATATGTATAGTTACGTTGCATGACATTTTTATGGGGCTCCTAACAGTGGGAGTGTCTCTCACTCTTGCCTGTGCTTAGGACCCTTTTCCTCCTACCAGGTTGCCTCATCCGGCCTTGGTATGAGGGTTTGTGCTTAGTCTTATTGCAATTCGTTATGGCATGTTTGGTGGGTATCCCTGGGAGGCCTGCTATTTTTTTGGAAGAAAAATGGAGGAGGAGTTGTTCTGGGGGAAGGGGGGAAGGTGGAGAATGAGTAGGAGGGGTGAAGGGAGGGGAAACTGCCCACAGTTGGGATGTAATGTATGAAGTAATGCAACCAAACAAAACAAAAGTTAAAAACTTGGTACTTAGGAAGTATTCCATCACACATCTAACTGCTGGTAGTTTTGTTTTTTTTCTTTTCTTTTTTTTTTAGTTCTATCATTTTTCTTCAGATTTCCATTCCCAAGGAAAGTCAAGATTCATTGAAGCAAAAGTATCTCTGACAAAGAAAAGAAAATTAGAAATGCTCTCTGTCTGAGCAAAGGCCAAACTTAAAAATAGTTGACAAATTGGCTGATGTTTTGGTCAGTTTATTCTTAAAAATTACCTGCCAAGTGTCTAGTTTTTTTCAGTCACAGATCAGCCACGCAGTTAATTCAGTTTGGTTTAGAAAGGAGGACACATTGGGGAGTCTAACCTGTATTTATTAAGATCTCAATGTTGTAAATATTTATTATGGATAATTTAAAAATAGAAACTATACTTTTATAGAAAGCTCTATAGGTACTGAACTCCTGGCATCTACTTCTCCGCCTTTATGACGTACTTTATGAAGTCAAGTATTGAGAAAGTACATTTGTTCTTGTTACTAACAAATGTAATGTCAGGCCATTCTGTACAATATTTTTCAATCTTCATGTTTTGTAAATCCATTTCAACAGAAGCGAGAAAGACAAATGGCTCATCTGTGTTCATTCAAAATAAGTATTCACAATCATCTTCTTTACATGTAAAAATGAATTACAGAAAAGTTTATCATAGCACAGAAAAACAAGAATATGTTTTAGAAGAAGCTTGAAGCTGGCTTGTTTCAATGTATATGCTTTGTAATATCAATTTCAACAATGTTTTGGTTTGGCAATCTTCCTCTTTGTCTATCCCCTGGAAAACTGCAGAGGCTGAAGCTGCTGTTCATGTGATTTCTATAAACAGCTTAGGTCTCTGACCACAAATTGCACTGCAGAGACAATGACAGTGGTATCATGAGTCGGGCTTCCCTGAATTTGGAGCAAATCACAACTAAACCCTTAGCATCCTGTCATATATATTCTTTTCTGCTACTGAGCATCCATTCAGATGATGGTCCTGGTTTACTCAAGTACCAGAGAGAGGTTGAATGACACTAAATGGATATTTTGAAGGATGGTCTGGCTCAGTGGTTCTCAAGCTTCCTAATGCTATGACTCTTTGTTACAGTTCTTCATGGTATGGTGAACCCAACCACAAAATTATTTTCACTGCTACTTCATAACTGTAATTTTGCTACTGTTATAACCATAATGTAAATGTCTGATATGTAGATGGTCCTAGTAACTCTCGTGAAAAGGTCATTCGACCCCAAAGGAGTCGTGAAGCACAGGTTGAGAACCACTGGTTTAGCCAGAATAGAAAGACTCATGAAGATTATTACCATGGGCTTTTTTCAGCAGGAATATTTGCTATATGTTCATTGAAACTTTGATATGGACAAATGAACTTTAAATAAATTACACAAACTAAAAGTAGTATAGTTCTGTGCAGACACATAAAAGGCCATCTGCATCAGGATGCTGAACTTTAGTGTGAATCTGTACACACACACACACACACACACACACACACACACACATGACCCCACACAGACTCCTAAATAGGTGAGCAGCAGACATGATTTCTTTTCTCAAGCCTAAGTTTTAACATTTTTAGACAAACAATTTTAGATAAAATTTCATAAGATGGACTTTATCATTGATCTAGAACACAGGGCTCAACTCGGTGCTGGCTACAAGATAAAATACTGAGCAATAAGCAACTTAAGGGAAGAAGAGTTTGTCTTTCTGGTGTGAGATGATGACATTCAGCATGGTGGAAAGCAAGGTGGCAGGGATGGGACGTTACAGGCCACATTGAATAGGCCATCAGGAAGTTGAGTGAACAAGAGATAGAGCCAGTGTTCAAAACCTCAGGGCCCATCACCAGTGATGTTTATCTTCCAGAGAGGTTCTATAATCTTGATAAACATCACCAATAGATAGGGACCAAATACACTATCACTTGACACTTTGCAAAGCATTTTGCATTCAAACCATAGACTCATTGTTAAGAAAAGAGCTATGGACTTGTAGAGACTTGTTATCCCTCAATGCCTCCATTACCTGGGGGGCTCCTCAGAGCCTCAAAGGGGATGCAGACTTCTCTCACTCCATTCCTTTGTGTCAGTCACCAATAACCAGAGGCACTCTGTACCTAGGAAGCTGCTGGCCATGGTGGCCTGGGAACCAAGTTGATGATTTCCACTCTCCTTCCTTATCCCATCACTGTAAATCCCTTAGTTTCAGCCTAGCCCAGTAGCAGGGGACACTTGATGTGGGATTCCCCTCTGTATGCTGTGAATACCAATGGTTAATAAAGAAGCTGTTTTGGCCAGTGGCTTAACATAATAGGGGTAGGTGGGAAAACTAAACTGAATGCTGGGAGAAAGAAGGTGGAGGTAGGAAACGCCATGTAGCCACTGCCGGGAATAGATGAGCCAGAACCTTGCCAGTAAGCCACAGCCATGTGGCAATACACAGATTGATAGAGAGGGGTTAGTTCTAGATGTAAGAGCTAGCAAGCAATACACTCAAGCTATTGGCCAAACAGAATTGCAAATAATATAGTTTCTGAGTGATTATTTTGGGAGTCTGGGTGGTCGGGAAATAAACAAGCAACCTCCTCCAACAGACTCTGGTAAACCTTATGGCAGATACAGCTTTTTTTTCTTCCTGTGGTTTCTTTTAGGCCTCCTTCTAACCCATCACCATTCCTTCCTTTAAGCCCTTATTACCTAGAAATACATTCTATTCAGGGAACCCAAAGGCCACTCATGGTAGGATTCAGAAACACTCCCTACCACGCAACCCACAGCTACCACATTCTCTTAAGATTCAGGTAGGGCAACAGAAACCAAAAAATGAAAGACAAGAACATATAGCAACATATAAAATTATAATCATCCCAAACACAGGAACAGAAAGAACATGCCTAATTCTTTTTATGAGGCCAGTTTCAAACAAAATACTAGAACACATCCAAAAGATCATCCATCATGATCAGTTAGGCTCATCACACAGATAAAGAGATAGTTAGATACATAAAAATTGATAAATGTGATTTATTATAGACACAGATTGAAGATAAAAATCATGTGATCATCTCATCAAATAAAAAACAGGCCTTGGCTAAAATACAATATATCTTTATGATAAAAGTCCTGAGAGAATAAGGATACAAGGGACATATTTTAACATGATGAAGGTGATTTGCAGCAAGTTCATAGACAGCATCAACTTAAAGGGAGAGAAACTCAAAGCAATTCCATTAAAATCAACTCTCTCCATACCTATTCAATATAGTAGCTGAAACTCTTAACTAGAGCAATAGGACAACTGAAAGAGATCAAGGGGATATAATGGTAAAGAAGAAATCAAAGTATCTTTATTTGCAGATGACATGATGTATATATAAATGACATTAAACAAGGTTTCTCTGTAGCTTTGGTGCCTGCCTTGGAACTAGCTCTTGTAGACCAGGCTGTCCTCAAACTCACAGAGATCTGCCTGTCGCTGCTTCCCCAGTGCTGGGATTAAAGGCATTCGCCACCACTGCCTGGCAACCATCAGGAAACTAATGTTGCTGATAAATACTTTCAGCAAAGAAGCAAGATATAAAATTAACATAAAAAATCAGTAACCTTTCTCTATACAAATGGCAAATGAACTGGAACAAAAATAATGAAATAATACCTTTCATCATAGCCAAAATTAAATTAAATTAAATTTTGGGATAATGCCAACCATCTGAAATAAAAACTTTAATACATTGAAGAAGGTATCAGAAGATAGAAAGATCCTCTATCCTCATGCATGGGTCTGTAGCGTTAATATAGTGAAAATGGCTATTTTACCCAAAACCTATCTACAGATTCAATGAAATCCACATCAAAATTTCTACATACTTCTTCATAGATATTGAAAGGACAGTTTTCAGCTTCACATGGAAACTCCCCAAAAAACCGATGATAGTTTAAACAATTCTTAATCACAAAAACTCATGGCGGTAGCATAATTATCAGCCTCAAATTGTACTATAGGTTTTATGTACTGATAAAAACCATATTGTATTAGCATAAAGTCAGATACAGTTATCAGTGGTATTGAATTCAACATCCAGAAATGAATCCAAACATCTCTGGGAAGCAGAACATGTCAGATGGGGAGAACATGAATCAAATAATCTCAAACTAGCTCCAAATAGGGTATACTAAGGTTTTCTTTATTAAAAAGGAAAACTCACAGAAATAGAAATGGGGTCCAACATCCAGGTGTGGCACGGGGGAAGAAGAGGGACAAATGGCCTGACCGCGGCTTTCGGTACCCAAAGTCATGCCTCAACCTGGTCCAGCCTCTCAAAGGCCATTGGCTGAAGGAGGTTCCCCATCATCTCTCCGTTTTTTTTCTAAATAAGAGAGTTCCAAACCCAATATAAAACTATATACAATAAAACAGATATCAAGTATAAAAATTAGAATTACAACCAGCCTAAACAATATTAAGCAAGGGACATATGCTAAATGTTTTAATACTCATTATATCCTAAGGAGTCTAAGTCTTGCATTAGAAATGGCTTGGCTAAATCATAAGAGGAAAGTAACTATGATTATCTAATCTTTAATCCCATCAAAGGCCTGAGAAAGGAGATAATATTACTTGAGTAGGCAGGAAGTGCAATCAAGCAGCTTCCAAAATGTGCAGTAGATGACAGAGACAACTGGCTACCTGGGCAATTATCCAAAGTCTCATTTGCAGTGTTGAAGCCACTAACTTTGGCTAAGGCCTAGAGTAACTAACAGACCATTTTTAGAGGCAGGGAAATTTTAAAAAACTGTCTTACCTTGTCTTAGCAAGGTTTGGCAGTCTTTTTTCTTGGATCCTGCTTGTCTAGTCTGGACACTGTGCATTTTGTCAGTGGTTGAGGCGTGGGCAGTTCTTTGCCCAAACGCCAGCCAGTTTTGCCAAGTAGAAAACAAGCTCCAAGTGGAGTGTCTTCAGTGCTCAACATTTTCTCAGGAATAGATCGGTGCTGCCAAATATTATCCTCTCTCTACCTCCTATTCTTATTTGTGTCTCTTGGATGCAACAGTTTTTTTCTCCTAAACAAGGTAAAGAATTAAGTAGAATTCTTTCACTTCTGTGTCTATATATCTATTTTGGAAAATTCTTTCAACCCCTTTGAATTGGGTATAAAATATAAGAGCTCACATGGTGGTTTAGGCATAGAATGGTAAGAGTGAGAGCTTCTGACATCCGCTGGTTTTAACTGTGGACTCCAAATGAACATCATTTTCAACTGGGACAAGACACATGTCTTGGAGAGACATAGAGACAATTTTCAATGGTTGTCCTCTCTCTTTCTGTTTCCTTCCCCCGTTTCACACACACACACACACACACACACACACACACACACACACACACACAGAGAGAGAGAGAGAGAGAGAGAGAGAGAGAGAGAGAGAGAGAGAGACATGAGTTGCCCAATGTGGACACTGGAAACCAAACTCCAGTCCTTTGAAAAAGCATTGGAGTACTCTTAACCATAGAGTCATTTCTCTACCCTCTGAGTCCTGTTCTTATCTCAGCCGAATCATTTACATAAAATGAACTAATAGTGCTCTAAACATGATGGATCCACTGGTTCTGATGCAAGTGTGTAACTATGGTCCAGACCTTTCTTGACTTTCAGGATCATCTGACTCACTTTTTGCTGGGCATTGTCACCATGTGTCCTATATAACATGTGACATTAATCTACACTCATTCACCCACCTACCACTTACACAATTGTTAAGTTTAGTTATAAGTGCTCATAGTCCAGAGATTGGATCACAGACCACATTTATTTTTCTTCAGTCTTATGAATATGAGGAGGTACCTAACCAAGAATATATCTCTGAGTCTGCAACAGGCTACCTGGATCTCTCTATCTCAGAGAGTTCACAGCTCCCAAAGCTGATTCTGGTATCCCTACAGTTATGGGGAGAGGCAAACACTGTCAAGCGTTTGTAAAGAAGCAAGACAAAGATCATAGCCCCTGGAGTTTATTCTAAGCAGAGAGTGAGTAATGGTGAATAAAAATGTCGAATAAATTAGTTACTTTTAGTTTAAGATACACAGTGACATTTGCTATTATTAAAGAAAAGCAGAGCAAGGAAAAGAGCTTCACGGATGAATCAAGAAAAGAATTTGAAGGAGTGAATTAGATGGTCAATAACAAGAGTTAATTGACTGATCCAGATGATGAAGCTCCACAATTAGCTACTTGAGAGGCTGAGGAAAGAGAAATGTAAGTTTACACTCAGCCTGGGAAGCTGTAGTAGTGTGCCTAAAAATACAAAGTACAGCAGGTATGGTGATAAAACTCAGAAAGTTCTGGGCATTCAACTTAGTGGCTGGGGTAGGGAACTTGAGAAGCATTAATAGGGCTCCAGGTTAAATCACCAACACTTAAAATATAAAAGGAGACTGAATAACAGTTTGAAGAAGAATGAATGAACAAGTTATAATGCAGTCTTCACCAATATATTAGGTCTAAAACTGGCCATTCACCGTTTTCTCTCCTAGAGTTCTCAGTGAGGCTGCAGTTCATTTTTACTAGGGTAATATGCTTATCTATTGAACTGTGGCCTATTACTTATTAAAGGGCAGGACCAGCTGTATAAGCTTTTTCCACACAAACTTGGAGGCATGGATACATGACACGGGGGTCTTTCTCTTCAGACATTTACAAGGTTGCAGAGAGATGATTTGCAGGATATAAAAACGCAGTTCAGACCAACACAATTGGATAACTGACATTGGTTCAAACTTCTGGCACAGAATGGTTTATTTTCAACATATTTAAACACAGCAGATTTTGATGAGGACTTTTCTGGTGAGAATTAGCCCAATCTCACATGCACAACTAAGGATACATATATCTCTTTTTCTGAGGAACTAAGTAAACAAAATAAAAGTCAGGTGTGATTGCATTGAAACTCTTTGTAATGTATAGAAAGTACATTGACACTTTCTATAAAGATGGATTCCATAGTTTGAGAAAAACAAGATAATGATATGGGTTCTGGGGAGACTCTGATGTGGTCTCTGGCTACACCATCAGCTCAAAGATCACCAGGCTAGAAAGCATGTATGCTCCCAGCATTCTGGGCAGATAATAGATCTACATTCCTTCCCTTAAAAGAATAACCCTATGTGCTTAACATTCCAGGGTTCCCTAGTACGAATCTGTGAGCACAAAGACCTCTGTGCCCCCTACAATGTCAAGGGGTAGATGAAACCCAATGCAGAACTTTGTTAGTCACCCTGCTTTTTTCTTCCGTATGCTCACTGGTCTTCCCCCCGCCCCCCGTCTTCTCCCAATAGCACACCAAGGACTTTCGATAGCTCTAAAAGTAAATCTCTGCTCTATTTCTATTACTGCTCTCTTAATTCAGAATTTCACCATTTCTGACTCAGTGATCATTTGAAACTAACCCCTTAAAGTTACTGTTATTGTAAACGGGAGGTGGGGCCATGGGGACATAATTAGAATTAAAAGAATCATGGAGATGGGAACTCCATGGGCAGCAGTAATAGCTTTATAGGAAGAGTAGGAGAGATTTGAGCTGACATGATTGTTCTGTCTGTGATACCCTCTGCTGTGTTATGAGACAGCGAGAAGACCTCTCCAGATGGCTGACTTCCTAATTTCAAGACCCGAGGGTTAAGTAAATGCCTTTCCTTTATAAACTTCCCAGGACATCATAGAAACAGAAAACAGACTAAATCCTGGGATTAAACAAATAAACTCAAAGATGTTTCTTCTGCCTCAGCTTTGCTTCTCTTTAAATCACTCCTTATGATTCAGAGATTTCTGACAGCATCGGTTAAAATACATCTTCAGGAGGGAAGACACTGAATAGAACATGCAGAGTCAGAGAAAAGCAGACCTTGCCTATCTCATGCAACCTCTTCTCTCTCTCCTCACCTTCTCAACCACATAGTCCAAGCCTACCCGGGGTTTTCTGTAAGTTAGCTCTGCTGAGTGCTTCCTAAAGAGTAAAACACGGGAAAATGTTTGTTTTGTCAGGAAATCCAGTTTTGGCTATTTCAACTCTAAAAGCCATTGCCTCACAAAGATGAAATGTCCATTATTGCCCCTAAGATGTAGGAAATTAAAAATATATCAGATTTCCTTATATTTCCAATTTCAGTCTAAATGAATCCAATTAGGTTTCATTGTGGACTCTAAAATAATCTGGGCTCATTTCCTCTTTAAATTGATTATAAATGTTGATGCTCCTAAGTAGAAGTGCAAATTAATCTAGAGGATTCAATGAAAATTTCTTTCTTAATTAAGCAATTTTAAATGAATTATTTAACAGAAATGACTACCCTAGCTCCTAAGATTGTTCAAGGTCAGACAAATGTAATCAAATATAACATAGTGAATTTCACTTGCCATAAACCTTTGCATCCTCCCATTTCACTATTCTGAGCTTATTACACAGGAGAGGCTTCACTCAAGTTTGATAATCTCCAGGGTCTGATATCTGGATTCTAGAAAGCAAAAAGCTTCTATAACCTAGAATGTGAGGGCTCTCATATCAGCCCGAAAGTTTATGGAAAAAGAAATCACAGTCATCATTAAACTAAGAAAGGAATCAAGGGTTTAGGCTGCCCCCAAATTAAATTTTCTACTATTATACCCCCACTGGTATTGCTCCAATAAGCACAGTCAATTTTACAGCCAGGTGGACTAGCCCTGGCAACTTTTCAGTCTCCCACATGGAGTACTTTAGTTTAGGAAAAAGAAAATTCTCTAAACAAAATATAAACAGAGAAGATTCAGTATTATGAGTAAACAATGGGGAAGGTTTACAGATGAGAGGTCTGCATAATCTGTACATTCAGGCATTCCAACTGTCTCCTTGGTTTTTAATAGCTTATTTATCACTAGCAAAGGATGAGATTTCTTATCTGAGTCTCCATATTCCTGGCAGAAACCCTTTGTAATGTTCGGTTATTCTGTCTTGGAGAAAAGGCAATTTCTGGCTACTTTCTAAGAAAAGATACAAAGAATATTGATAAAAATCTAAACCAGAGAAGATCATTTGAAAATGCAAACTCCCATTTTGTCAACTATCAGATTCAGGCTAACAGAATGGTTTTTCCCCCTCAGAGAGATGTCCTCTTTTCTCACATTCTAATACGGCAAGTCCAGCTCAAGCTTGCCATTATCTTGGGGAGCATTATCTTCTTTCATTCAGGCAAGGTTTCTGAGGTGAAGTCCATTGATCATCCTTCAGCCAAGCTGTCATGCGCACTCAATAATCACAACCTGTTCCTGTCCCCAAAGTCAAGTGCTCAGGGCAGGGCAGGGCAAACTCGGAGCAACCTGACCATCTTCCTTCTTCATTTAGATTTCACAGAGGCAACAACAGACAGACATATGCTTTGCGGAGCTATTTTAATGTCTGATATTTATAATTATGGGTTTTTAAAAATCCAAACCCAGTATTTAATTTATTGTCTTGGTGAATTTGCAAAGGTGGTTAAAAGACATATGAAAATATATTAATGATATTTTCTTATTGGACATTTTAACCAACCGTTTTTGTCTGTAGGTACATAAATTTAACCAGACTAAGTTAAAATATGGTCCTCCTTCACTTGCATCCTCTTTCCCTCTCCCCACTTCCATCCTTCTAGCAAAGGTTTATTAGCTTCCATTGTGTTGTAGATAATATACCAAAGGGTTTGGGTGAAATTTTTAAAGAAAGCATTTTTATGATGATGGTTGAGCAAGGCACTTACCATATTTGTCTTTCTGGGTCTGGGATACCTCACTCTGGATGATTTTGTTCCTAGTTTCTATCCATTTGCCTGAAAATTTGATGTCATTTTTTTAATGGCCGAGTAATACTTCATTGTATAAATATACCACATTCTCTTCACCCATTCTTCTGTGGAGGGCCATCTAGGTTGTTCACGGCTACTACAAAGAAAGCAGCATTGAATGAATGAGTGAATGAATGAATGAATGAAAACTTAGACACTAGGTTAATAACTACAATGTCCTTTGTACCTGCTCAGAGAGGGAAAAGCAGTTTCTCCAGTGGAATGACATAGAGCATGCCAACCACTCCAGGCAGGGCTCATGTGCAGGAGTAGTTGACCAACAGTAATGAACTCCCCCGCTCTGTGTGTGTGTGTGTTTGTGTGTGTGTGTGTGTGTGTTTGTGTGTGTGTGTGTTTTTATTTGATTACAGTTGGGTGATTTTTTTTCTCTTCTTTTTGGGGTGTTGTATTGGGTTTTTGTTTGCGTTTTGAAAAAGAATTTAAGATTGGATGGGTTAGGGAGAAGGAGAGGATCTGAAAGGACTTGGGAGGGGGAAGAATATGATCAAAATACGTTTAACTTAAAAATTGTTTTAAGTAATAAAAGTTATACTAAAACTATTTTTGTGAATTTCAGATTCTATCATATATTGTTTCCATTTCAACTAACTAATATTCATGTCTCTTCCATTATTTACATATTGGCAAGATGAAATGTTAGAAATAAATCTCTTATATGGAGCCGTTTTCAATTTGTTGTGTATTGTGGTGGAGTCACATTTCATCTGAATAATTCAGAGGACTAGAAAGCATACAAAGAGACATCTGTAATGTTGATGTTGTTCTATGTTTAGTCTGAGTAATGGTTATAAGAATGTGCTCTGTTTACTAATATATTTACTCTTATTTGTATAATTTAGACATTATATACAATGTACTTTTGTTGAAAGTGAAACAGCAAAAAACTAATCTCCAATTCATACATCGAAGTGCTTAAGTGATATATAATTGTATTTCAGTTTTTAAATTTCTGCCTTACTAATTCTCCATATCTATCTTCCCGACTTTGAGACGGAGTTTTACCATGTTGACCTGAGTGTTCTTTGTCTTCTAGGCTCATCAATCTCCCTGCCTCAGCCTCTCAAGTACATGGGACTACAAACATTATTTTGCTGCTTGCAGTTTTATTGCTATGGAATTTAAGAAGCATAGGTTAAATATATGAGAAAGCTCATTTTGAAGGATGTCTTTACCACCCTGTGTTTCAGAAATATCTTGAACCAATGAGAAATCATTGAATTAAAAGAATCTTAAGGGCTGATGCAGTAACTTAGCAGGTAAAATCACTGGTCACATAAGCCAGGGTTTGGTTCACAGAACTCACATAAAGGTAGAAGGAAAGAACCAGTTCTACAAGGTTGTCTACTGACCTCAGTACATATACTGTGCCAGAACATACCCTTCAGAGCAGTAAATAATAGTAATAAAATTAATTTAGCTAAGATTTGTGACATCACTAGGCAAAGCCTTAATCTCTTTGAAAATCAAATACTTTGTCTATATATGCACTGTATCTGTTATTGTGCCATACTATGTTTTAGTTACTATATTGCTGAAATGTATCTTGTAATCAGGCACGATAATCTTTCCAGAATTGCTCTTTTTGCTTAGGAATGTCTTGGCTCTCTAGGTCTTTTGTGGTTCCATATCCTTTGCAAATCTCTTTGGCCTTAAAAAAAAATCAATTTAAAGAATTAAATTTTATTTTATGTGTATTTTAAGTATAAGTAAATATTTCTATCATTTTGAATTGTATTATACAATGAATTTTGACAAATGTGTATATATGTAGATTCACCTTGATTAAAATTAAGACACGAATATTTATTCTTCGAAAATTCCCTTGTCTTCTAAAACTCAAGTTACCCTTTTCACGTCTGGTCATAAACAATGACTGAGTTGCTTTCTGTATTCATAGATTAGCTGAACTACATATAACTCCTTTTTTTAGATTTGATGTATTTATTTTGTTTTTATGGGCATTTGCCTGAATGTGTCAGAAGATGACACCAGATTCCTTTTTGCACTACAGACTCTTAGAAGCCACACTGTGGGTACTGAACCTGGGTTCTCTGGAAAAGGAGTCAGTGGTCCTGAGTCACTAAAACCCTTTTCTAGAAGTCAACTAATTTGAGCTATGCACTTTATATTAATTTCTGATTGCTTTTAATTAGCTTTCATGCTTTAAAGATTCATTCATGCTCTTGATATTCTTTCTAGTGATACTATATTCCATCTTAAGGTATATTACAGTTTTTTAAAAAGAATAACTTGATATAACTGTTCCTAGTTTTAAGAATTTTGCTTTGTTTTGCTATTTGCACATGTTATAAACATGTAGAATACATCATGGAATTTTAGCAAGAAAAATTAAAAAGGAATATTCAAAGACTTTTAATTCAAGATATCAGAGGAAAAGACAGGTGATTAAAACGAATAAAGCAAATTAAGATAAAATAAAGCTAAGTGTAAGATAGAGGGTAATGATGACAACTGTAGCAATTTATTACTATTTTTTAAACTATCAGCTTATAGAAATGATGTTAAGAAAGCTTCAATAACAATAAATCAAGTGACAAAGTACTGTGGGTCAACTAATTATTCAGATCCTGCAGCTCCCTGTAACCATACAAACTCACTTATCATTTAAAGGAAAGATGAAGAAAATAAGTTTGTTTTAGATAGCCTTGTATTTGATTCGTGGTCTACTCTTAATCTGTGATTGCCAGAGCACAGATCCAGATGAGGGCAGGGTCTGAAGTGTGTGGATGCAAGAGCAGCAATGGAGAACTGACACAAGAACGTTCTGAGTGTTGTTTCACAGGAGATGGACAGAGAGGAAGTGCATCTCGGGATGGCTTGTCTTACTCTGACAACCTGCATCTCTCACAGGCTTTACCTATACACAAAATCATTTCCTCATAGACTTTAATCATTGATTACAAAATCTTTTCACGGTACATACTTTTTCTAAAGTCTTTCATGAAGACATAAGCACACCAAAATAAAAGAAACAAAATGAACAAACAGAAAATTTCATGAGGACTAAAATTTAACATTATGGTAAAATCAATTCTTTTAACATAAAATCTTTTTTCTTAAAATCGGTATTGTAAAGCCCTGAAGCTTCAGAAATACTAAACAGGATGTCTTGGTCCCTTGCTTATATTCTTTCTTTTATATCTGACATAAGACCACCATCCTTTCCCTTGACTTCTGAAATACCATACTTTTTTTTATTCTTTCTACACTCAGAGAAGTCCTGGTCTGCAAGTCTGCTCAGGAAGCCAGGCAGTTCACTGAGCCAAGACATTTCTCTTTGTGTCTCTGCCATAAACTCCTGTTTCAACACAATCTCTATCTTTATCACAATCCTGCAAAGGGCAGAAGAGCTTCAAAGTTCCTAGAACTGCTTACTTTGCCTTCAGGAGAATACCAAGGCTTGTCATTCATTTTATAATGAAAAATCTTTTCACTGACCATGCTTGTTCTGTGTTTCTAAGGCAAAGCATGAAAACCTTATTATTAGTTATAGTTTATCCGCTTCTAAAAAATTCCCTAAGTTTTTCTTCTTTCATGATTTTGGTCAGATCTTATGTCTCATGCTTACCACTTAAGTAATAAGTTTATAAAATACTTAATTTCTTGCATAGCTAATTTTCCTAGGGAAAGTTTTATTCTTACTAAGATCAGCTTCTATAAGGATTGCAACATTTTCCCAGCTCTAGCCTCCTGTGAGGGGCCCTTAATGCAAGGAATCCAAACATTAAACGTGTCAGAGCCACAGACAAGAGTTGGGTAGCAGATTCACTAAGGGCAGTGAAGGGTCTGTCTAAGTCATCTAAGCACTCTGAGCTTGGTCAAGCAGTACCTTCAAGACACTTGGCATCGCCATGTGATCTTCACCATGTTTCTTTAATTTTCTGAAACTTTATTTTTTCTTTACTTTTACTTTTTACAAAGTGAAGACAACACTCATTCATCTCATACCAAAGAGGTACAACATGAAGTAATACAATATAAGTTATTTTTGGGCAACTGAATATTCTCAACTTGTAGTAAAAAAAAAACCACTATAAATTATATGTATTCCATTTTAAACTTTGTGTAAGGACATTATTTCCAAATAGCCTCATTGTATTAAAGTTTTAATTCATTTATTAGACAAGAAGCTGAAGCTAAGGGAAGTTGAGTCTTTTGAAGAAAGCAGAAAATATAAATCAATAGCTCTGACTCATATTTTATCAGGCATGAGTCAACAACAGCATTGACAACAACTTTTACTTACTTTAGAGGGTCCTCCTCATGTAGAAAGTGCCTAGGGCAGTTGTATGTATGGGCTCAATTCTAGGTCGTCATCTCAGAGTCTGCCACCTGTCCTAAATGTTCATAAAAAGTTCCAGAAAACAGTGATTTAAAAATCACTTGTTAAAAAATCAAATGTGTCTGTCAGAAATGTGTCTACTAGACTGTGAACTGTATGTTCAGAGTCTGGTAAAATACTTGGGAAGAGACCATTTCAAGAAACAAAACAATATATCTCTAACATTTAATTTCATTCAAAATAACCTAAGTCACTTAATGCCTGTTTTAAGAGACCTTCAGTTTGAAAATTATTTCATAGTGGAAAGGATAACAGTACTCCTTTGCCTTGAGTCCAAATCTTTGTATGTATGTATGTATGTGTGTGTGTGTGTGTGTCTTTTAGATTAATGTTGATTGTCACCCAGAGCTCTTCCTATATTCAGCAGAAAGGATGGCAGAGACGGGGATCTATGGAATTTTAAAATTCCCTTTCCCTTTCCTCTGTATCCCAGCGCTACATCCTTGTTGGACTCATTAAAGATTTTCGAGTTTAATTTCACTTTGAAAAAGGTACTCGATTTCTTCCCAAAACGCAGAATTAGGTAGTCAGGGTTCTGTAGAAGAACAGTACCAATAGAATGACTATTCATTATAAAGATTTAGTATATTGGCTTATGTAATATCAGTGTAGTTCAACAATGACTTTCCCATAATTTTATAATTATTCACAACTATGTACTAAAAGCTTTGGCACATCAACTTTCTCCCTTGGGAAGAACTTTTCACCTTTCTTCTCAAAACTCAATTCCATAAAGCATCCAGGTGCTTTTTAGCACCTTCCAACAAGGCAACAAGGATTTATCAAATCCTTACTGTGTACCAAACATTGTGTTAATGCTTGAAGCACGACTAATAAAAACTCAGGGTCAGAAATTGGGGTTCAACCTGAAGACCCGAAAAGCAAAACAGCCAGCCTCTGGCTCTTGAACTCAGTCTGAAAGGGCGAACTTTCCTCCAAGAATCTCCGAATAAGACTGTCTGTCTGAGAACTATCTTTCCCCGTCTTATATTCCTCTCTAGGGCTGGGATTTAAAGCATGCACCACTGGGATTAAAGGTGCATGTCATTGTGGCTTCTGGGATTAAATGTGTGTGTTATTGTGGTTACTGGGATTAAAAGTGTGTGGTACCATAACCTTGTCTATAAGGCTGACCAGTGAGACTGTTTTATTACTCTCAGATCTTTAGGCACTCTGTATTTATTAAAATACATTTGAAATGCTGAGAAAATAAAGAATAAAATGGCAAACTATAACCTTATAGTGTCCACGGCCTGTCAAGGTAAAAGACTTGAATAATAGATAAAATCCAATAGATAAAAAAATAGTATGTTCTTGAAAAAGATTCATTTTAATGAAAGAAATAGGAGTTGTGTTGGTGAAGACATCTTTAAATAATGGCTATACATTTTCACCATAGAAATAGCTCTGGAGGAGGACAGAGGGTCAGAAAAAGACAGCAGGTTTAAAGATCCATAGTTAGTAGCTATTTTTTTTTTTTTTTACTGAAAACTAAAGACATGAACTAAAACTAGTAATAGTTGACTTCGGTTCTTGTTCCCAGTAATTCCTTAAAAATCTAGCCTGCTCACACTTTATATTTGTTGAGAGCTTTGTGTACAAGAACCCACTCTTCTCACTTCAGGACTACGAGGGGCTTACAGAGTATGGCATCCTGGCTACTTAATGAAGAGATGCCAGTTGCTGCCTGGCTCTGAATTCTCGTCTTTGAAAGACAAAGAACAAAGGAAAGGATGTATTTTTAGAGTCCTGTGTAAGCACAAACAGATATGTGTATCAGCAAAGAGTCGTGAAGGCTAATGAGAAAAATTATCTCATCAGAGCAACACCCAGATGGAGGCAGGGATCCCGGAGTTTCTGTCTCCCTCATCTGGGAAAGCTATCCATCAACGTCTCTCTCTGTCCTTCCTGCCTTCCAAGGAGAGTACAGATTCTGTGCCTCTTATTGAGAAACGCCCACGCAGGTACCGGGTACTCTAGAAGCAGAGTAAGAAACAGGAGTCTGCTCTGCCACTTTTTCTGCTTGTGGGAGGGCCAAGGACTGAGGACTTCTTAGCAATTGCTAAGGAAAAAGGGAAACATACACCTTCTACACACACACTACTCTCTCACTCCCAGCCATAAGCTCACACACATTCACACATACACATGCATAAATACTGTATACAACATATGCATATAGAAATAGAAACAAATGTATGTGCCATAGCACACCATATACACATATCATGGACATGCACCATGCACATTTATGTGTATACAGTTTCACAATGTAAACATATAATATGCACCTATACTACACATACATTTTGCAATACTCATAAACATGCACATATATCCTAAGAACGTTCAATTTCATGTCCTTCATAGATGATGCATTTTTCACAAATTCTTGCATTCTTTCCCTTTAGTTAACAGTTGAGATTTTCTTTTTTATTTATTCTTTGAAATTTTCATGTTTGTATGCAGTATAGTTTTATTATATATATATGTATATATGTATGTATGTATATAAAATCTTACTCCAACTTCATACCCTCTTTTTATGATTACTTAAACCCAGTTGAGTATGATTATGTTGCCCATATGTACATGGGCATGAAGTCATCTGCTAAGGCATGGGGAACCCACTTGTAGCCATACTCCTAAACAAACATCTTATAGCTTCTCAGCTAAGGGTGTAAACTCAGAAATCCCTCCTCCCTTCATACTGGAATTTTTAGCTTAGTTTATCTTATACAGGTCTTGGACCAGTAACTACTAATGCTATGAGTTCATAAATGCAACAGGCAAGTTATGTTCAGAAGACAGCTTTACATAGCACCCCTTCCTATCCTTCTGTGTGTGGGTCCCTGAAAATGTCACAGTAAGTAGAACAACAATTTGCCTGAGGCAAGAAGGAAGTATGATTCAGCATGACTCAGTGCCTGGTGTTGGCTCAATCTTCCAGAGTCTGACACTGGGCAGTTTATTTTAGGCATATTTGAGTACAGTGCAACTTGGGGAAAAAAATCCTGGTGTAGTACAATTCCATGTACTCACGAGAAGATATCACTTCAACGAAACACTTCTCAAAAGTGTATGTTACTTCTTCTATGAAGATGGTCCTTAAGATAGGCTTGTGTGTGTTATATTAAGGGTCTAGGGGGAGGATCTGGTAGGGTCTCTGTCATCCAGATAGCACAGAGGTCACCTAGCCTGTTAGCTGTCTGTGGTCCTGCTTGGGGGAGCCCCTGACTATACAGATAGCTCAGAAGCCATACAGAATAGTAGTCACCTCCAGGGCTGCTTGTGTGAGCTTTAGAGATCTATGTATGGTTGGATGTACAGATAGAGCAGGGGTTCCCCAGGCTCTTAGCCACCTCCATTCCTGCCTTCTGGAAAGAAAGCAGGCTATGCATCTCCTCTGTTGAAGAGACAGCCCTGCATGTTTAACGTTTCTAATTTCTCTAATGCTTATTTTTGGGTGCAAGGACCTTTGTGCTCCCAACATTCTTGGGCATAATTTCTTTCTGCTCTTCTTCTGCAATTTCCCTTGAGGCTGGGGGATAGAATTGACATAGATATCTCACTGAAGGATGGGCATTCAATGTTGCTCATCTTCAGCTATCATTCATTGCTACCTACTGCAGGAAGAAGTTTCTCTGGACAAGACTGGGAGGCCCACAAATCTCTAGATATTGTTGGCCTTCATCAACATATGCAGATTTGTCTGTGAGACCCGGGATTTGAGGACCCTAAAAGTGGGCTAATGCTACAGACACCTTTCCTTCAGTTCCAGTGCACTGTTATACGTGAATGTAACAAAGAAAGCAACGATCCAAGGAAGATTGTTTGAGTTCAGAAAACATGGTCAGGAAACCACGATTAGAAAAAAAAATCATGTAAATAAAGCATATACTACATATTAACAGAGCAGCCCTTTTCCAGAATTTTCTCTGACAGGCCAGTTTAAACACAATTGCCTATCATGTACTATGGATTATATCTGGGAAAGCAGGAAAGCAAGCAAAAGGCATATCCAGATTCAGGGTACTCTGAGGACAGCACTCAGCACTTCTATTCACCAGACTGGGTTCTTTAGCTATGCTTTCACATCCAACAAGAATAAACATGTCTTATAAATTGAATGTAAACGTTTGTCACAGGAGGCATGAAAGCCCATCACATCCCAGAACAATACGGGAACAAAATGCCCTAGAGGTAAAAGACCCTCTGCCTTTCTCCTGGAGCCTCTCGCCCAGTTCCCCAAGGCATTGTTTACCATGAGTCATTCTTTTAACCATGTTCTGACAGATATTAATATAAATACTCAGAAGACAATTTGATCAAATGACCATTTGGATAAATAACATCAATAAGCTATTCTCCTAGGGCCTATGATTTTCCAGTCCAAGCGTTTTGAGCATGGTTACGGCACCAGGCAGAAAATTCCTCTCATAAAACAGACACTACTAAATCTAATCAAGTGAGCAGTTAGTTATCCTATAAATAGTCTTACCATTTGTTACACCATTTGGCACAACTTGCCTAGCAGATCTATATTGTAGTATGCAGGGTCTTGCAATGTTAAGACCATCAATGCCTTTTCCCACCTAGTAGCTTAGTCACTTACATAGGACATACATGCGCACATCTATCTATCTATCTATCTATCTATCTATCTATCTATCTATCTATCATCTGTCTATCCTTCTCTGTCTGTCTTTATATATCTATCTGTCTATTTATGTACCTATCTACCCATCCTCTCTATATGTGTATATAGAGAGAAGAGGCTAGGGTAGAAAGTATATGATAAGAAAAAATGAGTGGGAAAATACTGGAAACTAAATTTTAAGTGTGTATGGGGATAGGCAGGTGGAGAAAAGAGGCAAAGGGGATGAGTTAACCAACACTGAGAACATTTAAAGAAGTCTTATGTTTATGAACCTTGACTATTTCCTACCCACCATGTATCCTCTGGTAGAGAATTGTTTGTCTTGTGTTATTGTAACTATTGTGATTGTGCTGGTTTCATTTTTTTTTTTTTTATGGTTTGAGTCAAGTGACTAAAAAATAACATAAACAAATCCACTGCTTTTGCTGTTGGGCCATCTAGTATGTATGTGAGTTCACCAGCTGAAAGCCCACTCACAGAAGACTATTCACATTCATCACCTTCAGGCCAAGTTCATATCCATCTTACTTCCTTATATGAATGTCAAACTTTTCACCAGCAAGGGCACATGCTACACCACATTTAATGTCAACCCCTTTCTTAGCCACATCTTACTTTTTCCTTTCTGCCTATCCCCTTCCGCATTTCTTTGTGTGAAGGTTTAATTTGAGAAATTAGCTTTCCAATGATCTAATACTATTTATAGCTAAGAAATAAAAAGATGTATACAAACTTTTGCTTCCATTTATTGTTGTAGTTACAGCTAAAATGTAGGACATTTCCTAAAAAATCATGATGTAGGGAAAAATCAAAAACTATCAAAGGTACTAAGGAGTCTCTAAGGCTTGATGGGAAGTTTTTACATAATTCAGCTTGAACATGTTCTTCATAGGAACAGAATTCTTTTTTCCAAAGCTAGCTTTAATCTGTAATTGAACTGGCACTACAAAGAGACCATTTGAATTATATGTCTGTAGAGAGCAGCAGAAACAAACATTTTGGAAGATTATGAAACTTTTATTGTTTTAATTTAGCTGATTGGTGTCTGTAAATGAAATCTGACAGCTGTCATAGAGCAAAGTTCAGTGGCAGGACACTTACCTAGCATGTACAAGATTCTTGTTGGTTTCTATCATAACAACTACAAAATCATGCCAAAATATTTGTAAATATTGTACAGGACTGCTGAGACAGGTTTTACATGCAGTATTGCTGTGAAAAGATTAAATAAACTATTATAATATGGTTATAGAAAATGTTAAGATAAGTGATAGCGGAGAGCTAAGTAGGCGGAAAAGAGACCTAGTGAGGGCTCCTGCATCTATCACCTTTACAAAAATTAACTGCAAATGGATCAAGACTTCAATATGAATTGATGAAATTACTTGAAGAAAACTGGGAGTATCCAACAAAATTTTGGTATGGAAGAAACTTCCAAAATTATACTTTATCTGTTCAGAAATTAAGGACAACAATTGAAAAACTGAATCTCATAAAACTGAAAAGCTTTTGTATGCCTAAGAAAACAATCAATCATGAGGCCACAGAGTGGGACGGGAACTTTGTAAATTAAACATGTAACAGAGGATTGATATTCAGAATATATAAAGAATAAAAACCTGAGTCAAGAAAATGAGTTACATACGTTTAAAAAAGGAGGATATGGAACTGAACATGAATAGTTCTCCAAAGAAGAAACAAAATTATCAAAAAAAAAATAAAAAAAAACAAATGTCCACTATCCTTAACAATTAGGAAAATGCAAATTAAAAGGCATTAGGATTTCATACTATCACAATAAGAATGGCTAAGATTAACAAAACAATTGACAGCAAACACTAGAGAGGATGTGTGGAAAGGGGAAACCTGTTCACCTTGGTGGGATCACAAACTGGTTTAGCTACTCTGGAAAGCAATGTGGGGAAATCTTGAAAAGGCTAGAGATAACATCTACTATGTGACTCAGCTACATCACACTTTGGCATCTGTTAAAGGTCTTGATATTCTATTTCACAGACACTTTCTAAACTGTGTTTATTGCCTCTATGCATAATAGCTAGAAATTTGAAACAGCATATGCGCAGTTCAACTGAAATGATAATGAAACTGTGGTACATTTGCACAATGGAAGACTTTTCTGCCGTAAAGAGAAAACAAATCATAAAACTTACTGATAAATAAATGGACTCAGGAAATATTATATTGGGTGAGGTAACTCAGACTCAGAAAGACAAATGCTGCATGTTCTTTCTTATTTGTGGTTCTAGCTCCAAATCATCATGTGTGAACATTTACACACACACACACACACACACACACACACACACACACACACACACACACACAAAGAAACCACAAAAGTAAAAGAGGACCATGTAGTTGGAACAGAAGGTTTTGAGAAGAGAATATTGAGGTACAAGTAACATGAAAGGGAAAATGGGAGCAAGGGATGGGGCTCCTTCTAACAATAGATCTCTGCAAGTGGTGTGCCTGGTGGAGGGTAATTCAGAAATTTGCAGGAAAATAAGATGGAAATTTCCTAGAATTATTGAAGATGAGTCATAATTCATTATCTGAATAATACTCTGTTATAGATATGCACTATATTTTCATTATCTATTTATCAGTTTGGGGACATCTAGTCTGTTTCCATTTCTGGCAATGGTTAATAAAGAACCAACAAATAGGAAATAACAAGTATGTCTTTCGTAAGATGTAGAATCTTTGGGTAAATGCCCAAGAAGTGTCAGCTGGATCATATGATAGCTTATATCTTTTTTTTTTTGAAACTCTGCAGTGATTTCTAGAATGGTGTCAGGAGTTTGCACTTATACCAGCAGTGAATAAGTTTCCCCTTTCACTACATCTATGCCAGTATCTATTGTTCTTTGCTTCTTTGTTCTTGATCTTTCTGCCAGAGTAAGACGAAACCTCAAAGTAAGTGTAATTTATATTTACTTGAGGACTGAAAATGTTGAACATTAAAAAAACAAACAAACCAGTCCTCAATCATTTGTATTTTGTCTTTGAGAACTCTGTGGTCAGATCCATGTCCTGTTTTCCAACGGAGTTGTTTCTTTCTTCGTGTTTACATATATTCTAGATTATAACCTTTTATCAGATGAGTAGTTGGCAAAGATATTATTCCTATTCTTGGTCTACCTCTTCTCCTGCATGATGGTGTTGTTTGCTATGCAGAAGCGTTTTGGTTTCATCCGGTCCAATTTGTTATTGCTGATCTTTGACATTTTCTAAACTGTTAACTCCCAAAATTTAATATTGGCTTGCTGAAGGCACCACATCTTTAAATCAGAGTACATGAGCTCGATCTGGTACAGACCTAAAAGTCTCATCAATACTGGTTAGCTTTCATGGTCTATGCATACTCCCTGAGGAGGAAAATGATCATCAGTCTCACCCACTTGCAGGCACTGAAATCTCTGTGTTAGCCTGGCAAGATTAAAGGGGCATGGATATCATGGGAGTAACCAACGATGAGAGTGGAAAGTGGTGATAAAAATTCTATAATTAGGTGAAATAACTACTGGCGTTTAATAATTCCTGGAAAGGGGGGAGGAGTTAGTCTTCCTTAGTGATGTGAAATCTGGTAAATCAACCACACACCAGGCCTCACTCACAACTAGTCAACTAGTTAGGTAACACAAACTGGAACTGGGGTAGAGGAGAAAAAAAAGTCAAAGTTGGGTAGGAAAGGGATGGGAGGATGGAAAGGGTGGTTATAGGAGGCACTGAAAGAGGACATTAATATGTTCAGATACATTGCATGGCCTTGTCAAAGAAACGATGAAAATATTGTTTGAAATAAATATACACATATTCTACTTTTTAAAAAATGTGCTATAGAGTTGATGTTACTATAGCAACATCATTTACTTTTGGAAGTAATGGTTAAGATGACTCTAAATATCGTGACAATTGTATGGTTTGGCAAGTAGTCTACATTATAAAAACAGAATTTATGCAAGAACGTGTCAATGAAAACTGGATTAAAGATTTAATAATTTTAGTGGATTTAACCATTATTAAATGAGTTAAATGTATATTGAAAAGGGCGATTCTGCCTTCTGGAATCTCAGAATGAAATTGTGACTGAGAGCTGTTTCCTCGTGTTTTTTTTTTTCTTCTTTTTTTTTAAATTACTTTATAAATAATACCAATCAAAATTCCCACTTCCTCCACTTCTCCCATTCCCCTTCGGCTCCCTCCCACACCTTCTCCCCACCCCCTCCAGTCCTAAGAGAGGGCAAGGCAATCTGCTCTTTTGGAAGTTCAAGGTCCTCCCCCTACATCCAGCCTTAGGAAGGTTTGAATCCAAAGAGAATAGGATCCCAAAAAGCCAGTACATGCAGTAGAGACAAATCCTAGTGCCATTATCATTGGCCCCTCAGTCTGCCCCAACTCAGCAACTGAGAGGCGCTCCTGGTCAAGGAGCGGTTAAAGACAAACTTGAAGCAGACACACATTTTCAGGGGTGAGGGGCCAAGGCAGGATAGTTAGTTGCTCCCAGGGCAGAAAAGGCAGAGTGTGAAAAACAACTTTTCATTACAATGCTTAAAATCATAGAACTATTTTAAATGACACTACTTATGGCAAGTCCAAGTTAGGACAAATAGTTTTATGCATTGCACATGTGGTTGAACACAGTCCGGTCAATGGTGGAAAACACTTAGAGTTGTCTTTTTAACCTGATAGAAGGACTTGAAAATAGATTGTAAGGCTTCTGGAAAAGTCAGCCTTACTTTAGTATGTTTCTGTTTGCAGACAACATGCAAGGAATATCTACTAATTTCTAAGTGGCATTCCTAGTTTAGCTCTCTCTGTTTTTATTTCATCTTCTTCATCCTGGTCGGCTCCTCATTCTGAATACTGAGCCTAATTGCAAATCTGCTGTGTTCTACCTTAGCTGTTTTGCTTTGCTAGAAGCGCGTTCTTTGATCAATGCACCTGTGTGTGCTGGTAATCAGTGAGTATGTTTTCTCTATCTTTGACAGCAGAACTGAAAAGAAAGTACTATACTGATGGCTGCTAAGATAGAGGAAGGGAAATAGGTGTGATTTCCAGTTAACCATTACTCCTTTTACTTACAAGAGATCACACACTTTTAAGCACTCAGTAGTAGAGGTTGCATTCTTCAGACATGGCCCCGTGGACCCGTGGAAATTGCCTCTGCAGAGCACTAACATGACTCTCCAAATATTTTCATGCCATTTCATTGAAGGGCCCTCAGAGTCTGCACGGAAAACACCCAGACACCAAAGTCTCAGCACAAAAAGAGATGCATTTACCACCTCTTGTAGAAGCAGGGCTGCCTTTGGACTGTGCAAAGACAGCAGGTGGCTCTGCAGAAGGGCTTTAAGGAGGAAAAGGGAAAGGTTGTGCTCAGATGAATTGATAAATCTTCATTGGACCTGTTAGTCAGTAATGTAGTCTGGAGTAAGCTGCAATCAAATGATGAATTTGGATTGCTAGACTTTAGCTTTTGGATAGTTGGACCTTGGTGTTCAGTCTCAGGAATGAGTTAGGTGTGAGAAAGTGGCCAAATTTTAAGAGTGTACTCTAATGGTTTAGCAAGGAAGAGGGCATGGGGAAGAGAGCAATACTTTCTGGCATCATGTTTACCTGTTAGAGAGCCCTTCAATCATATTTCTTAAGTTAAAGTGGCAAGTTAAGATTACTTCACTAATATAAACTACGGTACTGGAATGCATATGTAGAGATTCCTGGCCTTTTGAAATATTAATTTCTTAATAGGAAGAATTTCTTAACAGTCTGAGCTATCTACAGACAATATCTGAAGTTTTCTTGCTTTTGTTTAAGACATGCTGCCTCTTACCCAATGTCTCTTTGTCCCCATCAGGTATAACCCTTTAGTCTGCAACAAAAGTTGCCATCTCTCTAACTATTTGTAAATTTTTCTTGGAGTTACCTCTCTAAATGAGAACAAGTATTGCTGGTCGAATTTTTTTGTGTGTTGTCTTTACCCTTCCATCTCTACTCACTTTATCCTCCCATTCCCTCAGAGTTGCATCACAACTCTAAAATAGATGAGGCAAAGTAATAAATTGTATTAAAACACAATACAAATAGGAGAAACAACAAACTTCCTTTTATTTAATTTTTAAAAAACTTTTACGTACTACCCCAATTTCCCCTCCCTTACTTTCTTCCACCTCCACCTTCCCCCGTCCCATCCCTCATCCACTCCTCGGTGGGGGTAAGGCCTCCCTTGGGGAGCCAACAAAGTCTACTACACCAAGTTGAGGCAGGACCAAGCCCCCCCCGCCCCGTATCAATTCAACCATAGTGAATGGGCTCCAAAAAGCCTGTTAATACATCCAGGATTAAGTCCTGGAGTGCCAGGGCCTCCCCTCTCAGTGGATCAAGTCACATAACTGTCACCCACATTCAGAAGGCCTGATTCGGTGCCCTGCACAGAATCTTCAGCTGTCAGTCCAGAGTCCCTGAGCTCCCTTTAGCTTGGGTCAGCTGTCTCTGTGAATTTCCCTATCATAATCTTGACCCCCCTGCCCAACCCTTGCTCATATGATCACTCCTCTTGAACTAAACTCCAGGAACTCAGTCCAGTGATTGGCTGTGGATCACTGCATCTGCTTCCAACAGTTACTGCATGAAGGTTCTATGATGACAGGGTAGTTACTAATCTGATTATTGGTGAAGGCCAGTTTAGGCACCTTCTGCACTATTGCTAGGAGTCTTAGCTGGGGTCATCCTTCTGGATTCCTTGGAATTTCCCTATCACCTGGTTTCTCCCTTACTCCATAATGGCTCCCTCTAACAAGGTATCTTTTTCATGACTTCCTTTCCTCATCCCTCCCCAAACTAGGCCATCTTGAGCCCTCACCTTTCTATCCCTCTCCTCTTTCCTTCTGTCCCCCTTCCCAGTTTATCCAGAAGAGCTTGGCTATTTCACTTTCCTGGGGCCTCCATGTGTATCCGTCTTAGTGTCCTCCTTATTACCTAGATTCTCTGGGGTTGTGGGTTGTAGTCTGGTTATCCTTTGCTTTTCTTCTAGTGTCCATTTATGAGTGAGAACATACTGTGTTGAAACCACAAACTTTCAAAGTGGAGTTCCTGAAAGAAACTGGTCAATGCAATAAGCAGCCATCCAGGGATGGGCCTCATGAAGAGTTTCATTTCTATCTCTGAATGAAATCCATTTAGGTGAGTACAGGGACCGATGAAAGACATGGCTGGTGATCTTCAGGTTCTTCTAAAGGTGTAATCAATGAAACAGTTTATAGAAAATCAATACAGAACCACAAATCCATTGTCTCTTTGAAATGGAAAATCAGGAAGAGAAAGAAACATACCTATGCTGGAATTGTTAAACAGTCAGTCGTTTCCAGGAGACAATGGCAGAGCATGAAGGTGACCTTATGACCTGAGATCATAAAAGGAGAAGGTGTCATATCTGTCAGGTTACCCAAGAATAGGAGGGACAGATGTCGTGATTGTGCCACACATATTGCAGCCTCCCTTGTCATGCCCATCACAGATACATGTAATAAAAAAATATTCTCTTTTCCACAACCCATATTTTGCTAAAATGTTTCAACATTGTATATAGTAGATGTATCATTTATTAAATGATATCAACATGGCAGAAGAAGTCTCTGCTTTCCTAGGACCTGGAATACCCCAGATTCTTACATTTTAAATCACACCAGAGACATTATGGTAAAGACTCAATTTAAGAAATTAAGCACTGACAAGCTGAACCAAAGTCTTTTACCTTGCTATAGATTTAGACATTCTGTGTCTTTATCACTCAGTTTGCTTCATGCTTCACCACATTAGTTCCTGCCTTTATAACATCCTGAGAAGACTCAGGGAACTTTTGTGGTGAGAAGGCTTATAAAATGGAGTTGTCAGTTATTATGGAGACAATAAAGTTTCCTTCTTTGTGTTTATTTGTTCGTGGGCATGCAGTGTTTCTTTCTCATTTAGTTCTATGATTTGAGGTATGCTAAAAATTTTCATTGCTTGAATTTCTACATAATCATGACCCTTATCTCACCTATTCTTGTTAACCTGTCAAATATGCCTGCCTTCTTCTTCCATGATCTCAGATTATAAAATCACCTTCATGTTTCTACTATTATGATGTCATTTTATGCAAATCACAGAACTAATTAATGATGCCCACTCTATTGACATCTACAAACAATTTTCTTCCCAATTAAGATAATAAACTATGAAGACATTAAATACAATGATAAATTTGAGTGCTACTGTCTTTAGATAAAGCTTACTATGAATAAGCACAATACTGTCTTTTTTCTTTTTTTAATTTTATTTTATTATTTTTTTAAATTTATTTATTTATTAAAGATTTCTGTCTCTTCCCCGCCACCGCCCCCATTTCCCTCCCCCTCCCCCAATCAAGTCCCAGTCCCTCATCAACCCAAAGAGCAATCAGGGTTCCCTGCCCTGTGGGAAGTCCAAGGAACCCCCACCTCCATCTAAGTCTAGAAAGGTGAGCATCCAAACTGCCTAGGCTCCCACAAAGCCAGTACGTGCAGTAGCATCAAAACCCCCTTGCCATTGTTCTTGAGTTCTCAGTAGTCCTCATTGTCCGCTATGTTCAGCGAGTCTGGTTTTATCCCATGCTTTTTCAGACCCAGGCCAGCTGGCCTTAGTGGGTTCCCGATAGAACATCCCCATTGTCTCAGTGTATGGGTGCACCCCTTGCGGTCCTGAGTTCCTTGCTCGTGCTTTCTCTCCTTCTGCTCCTGATTTGGACCTTGAGATTTCAGTCCGGTGCTCCAATGTGGGTCTCTGTCTCTGTCTCCTTTCATCACCTGATGGAGGTTATTATTCAGGAGGATGCCTATATGTTTGTCGTTGGATTCACCTTCTTATTTAGCTTCTCTAGGATTGCGAATTATAGGCTCGATAGCCTTTATTTATGGCTAGAAACCAAATATGAGTGAGTACATCCCATGTTCCTCTTTTTGGGTCTGGCTTACCTCACTCAGGATAGTGTTTTCTATTTCCATCCATTTGTATGCAAAATTCAAGAAGTCCTTGTTTTTTACTGCTGAGTAGTACTCTAATATGTATATATTCCATACTTTCTTCATCCATTCTTCCATTGAAGGGCATCTAGGTTGTTTCCAGGTTCTGGCTATTACAAATAATGCTGCTATGAATATAGTTGAGCATACACTTTTGTTGTATGATAGGGCCTCTGTTGGGTATATTCCCAAGAGTGGGCACAATACTGTCTTACACATACATTTTACGTACCATTTTGTTTATTATATCTCCTTCAATTAAAAAAAGCTCACTAAAGCTTCATCACAATATATATCCAAACAAATCACACTTATCCAAATGATAAAGATAAATTCAGTTTTGATATTTAGATGAACTTTGAGGAGATGAGGAGGTGGCTCAGTGATTAGGAACACATGCTGCTCTCCCATAAGATTCAAGTTCATCCCTTAGTACTCACATGGGGCCCATACCTTTCCTCCAACTCCAGTGACTCTGATACCCCTTCCTTACATCCATGAATACCTGCACACACATGGGGGTATGCACAGATACAGACTTTAAAAGTATAAAACCCTACATTATAAAAATAGAAAAGAGAACCTTAAATAATGATAAAAAGACTTTCTAGGTCATTTTTATCTTCATGGGGGAGTCTTGTATTAATTCACTTATTAAAATAAGTTTTTAAATCCAGAAACACATTCAGTTAGTTTAGTGGTGAAAAGTGTCCACTAGTTCAGAAGGGTGTGAGAAACATTTTCAAAGATTCATAATTTTATAGCTTTCTTTTTTATTCAGATTTGATTAAAAAACAAATAAAGTAAAAATAACGAAAAGTAACAGAAATAGGAAGAAGATTTTCAGGTTGTGTGTATGAATGAAGGAAGGTGGTAAGAACTTTGGTGTAGGAAGTCCTCTGACTATATGTTGCTTTTATTGGTTAAATAAAGAAACTGCCTTGGCCTTTTGATAGGGCAGACTTAGATAGGCGGAGAAGACAGAACAGAATTTTGGGAAGATGAGCAGAGTCAGGCAGACGCCATGAATCTCTGGCCTGAGTTAGAATCTCTCCCGGTAAGCCATGACCTTGTGGTGCTACACATATTATTAGAAATGTGTTGAGTCAAGATGTGAGAGTTAGCCAATAAGAAGCTAGAGCTAATGGCCAGGCAGTGATTTAATTAATATAGTTTCTGTGTTGTTATTTCGGGGGCTAAGCTAGCCAGGCAGCAGGATAACAAGCAGCCAGCTCCTCTGGCGGCGGGACGCGGCCCACTCATTCATACTATAGAACTTTACATTTTCAGGGATTCAGAAACTCTTCTCTACCTCTTATCTATATCCTAATGCTCTCTGACTTAATTAAACAATCATTGATTCACTATCTTCTGATGAAAAGTGGGGTCAATGAGAATAAACTATCTTTTAGACAGGACATGATAAAGGAGCAGCCTTAGGGTTCATATCAAGGCTACATCTAGAGCAACCGTATATACACTATGGGAACATGTTACTATCCCTAGAATACCATTTTTTCTTGATAATTTTCATGATTCTAGAACATTTTCTCCTACCAGATTTTCAACTCAGCTAAGCACTTTGGGTCAACTTAGCTCCTAACTTTACCCTTTTACCTGAATACTCCCACCTACTGCTATCTTTACTGGAAGGCTAATTTCATGCCATCTCCTTTCCATGTGTTCTTAGTTAGGTAATAGATCTCTTTCTATTTTGAAGTCCACAATTCATACTTGAATTCTCACTACACTTTCATTTGCTAGACAAAGGATTCTGGGCCAACAGTGGTGGCTGCTTGCTACAGAATGATGACAATGGCATAAAAAAACATAACCTTTTTATCAGCCTGACGGAAAGTATTAACAATACTAGATGTGGTTTGAAGTATAGAGAATAAGACACAACTATCTAGCAGACTTAACTGACTCACAAATATAAAAATTAAACATATTGAAAAATCAATAAAACCAATAGGATAATAGGCATGCAAGGCCTTGAAGATACTTTAATCTTTTAAAGTATGTACAAGTTGTTTATTGATCTAAATAAGAGCTTCATGTTCATTTGATTTCACTAGCACTGGGCTGCCAATGCTTAACAATATTTACTTTATTACAAGTATGTGTCTGTCTTAGTCACTGTTCTATTGTTGTGAAGAGGCATTGCGATCAAGGCAGCTCTTAGGAAAGAAAGCATTTAATTGGGGGCTTGCTTACAGTTTCAGAGGGTTAGTGCTCTCCTCATCACAGCAGAGAGAATGAGAGCATGCAGAGAGGCCCTAGAGCAGTAGCTGAGAGCTACATCCTGGACCTTAGGCTGAGAGAAAGACATTGGGGTTGGTGCAGGCTTTTGAACCCTCAAAGCCCACCCTTAGTGATACACTTTCTTCAACAAGGCCCAAACTCCTAATCCTTGAAAATAGTGCTGCTCCCTGGTGACTAAGCGTTCAAATATATGAGCCTGTGGATATATTTATTCAAACCTCTACAGTGTCTTACAAGAACACAGAATCAAGTTTTTTTTTTTTTTCTTAGAAAATATGAGACAGATTTTGGCTTGGGTTCAGCCTGATACCACTTTACTGCAACTTCCTCAAACATCAGATCTAAGCCAGGTCCCAGATCTAGTACCCCAGCCTAGTTGAGTGAATCCTACCATTATCATTCTGAACATCCAGGCTTGGGGCAAAACACACACCCTGCAGGGCCTCTGGCCCCTCTTGTAACCCCATGATCTCATCTTTCTCAACTTCTAAGCACAGCTCTGCCAAACAGCCCCATACACACACAGCTTGCTCCTGGGCGAAACCTGGTGAGTCTCCTTGATCCTATCTCTTTGTATCCTTTGCAGCCATCAGCTTGAACATTAGCCCTATAATCTGTGCCCTAGTCTCGCTTTGTGAGCTCTGTTCATGTTACCCCAAAATTCCGAACTTGGACTAGGAAGCACAACCTGTAGTGTCCAGAACTTCATATAGCTACAAAACTTTATCCCTCCATATCACATTTAATATCCAGGCCTAGCTAACCTGTGTATACTCTGTGCTAGAGCCTAGCCTGGGGAGTCTGTCTGATCCTATGTTTCTCAGCCCTAGCAATAATCAGATTTAATCTAGATCCCACATACGGTGTCCGGCCTAATCTGGTGAACTCTGCCTATACCACCTCAAACACCCTGTGACAAGCTGACATAACTGCTTCCATGCAATATCTGACCCCTAGACTCATCCCAGACCCACATATCCCACGCGGTGTTTCAGCTCAGCATGTCCCCATAAGATGTAGATACACAAATCAAAAAGCCCAGATATTGTTGCAATAATAAAAACAATATAAATTATCAAGACAGTAAGCCCCCTTTCCAAAATGACAAGGTTTACAGAAACAGTTCTTCGATAAAAATTTCTTAGATCAACCTTAGGACACAGCATGTAAGAGATCATAAACTTCAGTAGCAAATTCAAGGGGTTTAAAAAATGCACAAACAATTCATTGAACTCAACTCAAAGAGAATGAGTTTAAAGAGAATATACTCCTGAGATACTCAAAGGGAAGCAAAACCACAAATATAAGACTGAATGAAACAATGAGCACAATCTGGTATTTGAAAAGCAAATTCAGTAAGATATAGAAACACTGAAGATAACTCAACTCAAATTAAAATGAAGACAGGATTGAAGAAGTCAGTAACCCAACTAGAAACCCAAGAGAAACTTCATGAGTAGAATGGATCAAGTAGAATGACAGGTGATGATGTCTCAATAGAAACTTTAAAAAGCATAAAAGCCCATACACATGCATATCAAGGTCATTGAGATCTATGAGACCATAAATGCCAGCATAAATTAATGTACTCAGCAAAGGTATATGGCATAGTTGAAAGAGAAAGAAAAGCTATCCCTCTTACCGAAAGAATAAAATAATTCATGTCCAAAACCAAACCTCGAGAGAATACTAGAAGCAATACTTCTGACTGAAGAGAGAAATAAGCACAGCCAAGAGACCACAGAAAGAAAACAATGAAGCAATAATTATTGAAACCGAGGCTATGACTAATAACAGAAAAAGAAAAAATGACAATCAACATATATTTTTCAATAACAAGTGTAAATATTAACTGCCTCAATCACCAATCAAAAGACACAGGCGGGTGAATGGTTAAGAAGCAAAATTCATATTTCTGTTGTCTATAAGAAACTCAGCTTTAAAGACAGGCACTGTTTTTATGTGAAACGATGGAAAAAGTATCTCAAACAAATGGAACCAGGAAGTGAGCACACGCTGCTGTCTCAATTCATTACAAAATAGATTCCAGATAGAAACTAATTAGAAGAGATAAAGAAGGATGTTTCATCTAATTGTGGGATGTTTGATCCCTGTGTGAAGATGTGACTCTATTTTATTTCACCTATCTAAGGCACCTTCTGATTAATTTAATAAAGAGCCAAATGGCTAATGGCTTGGCAGGAAAGGATAGGTGGGACTTTCAGGGAGAGAAAGGAACTCGGGGAAAGAATCTGAGAGGATAGGATTTGCCAGCGAGACATGGAGGAATTTGGATATACAATATGAAGAAGAGGTAATTAGCCAAATGGCAGAACATATATTAATACAAACAAGTTAATTTAAGTTATAAGAACTAGTTGGGAACAAGTCTAAGCAAAGGCCAAGCTTTCTTAATTCATAAAAAGTCTCCAAGTCATTATTTGAAACTGGTGGTTTGAAGAAAGCACAGCAACATTATTTTAATCTAGGGAACAATAAATCAGGAAGATGTTGTAATTCCAAACTTATATACATCAAACTCTTATGCTCAAAATTTTATAAAAACTGTACTACAGAATCAGACATAGATTAACTCCAACTCAGTAATAGTGACTTCAATAATCCACTTTTTCTTGGTGGCCCAGATGTCCTGGATGCTTTGTGTTAAGAATTTGTTAGATTAATGTTTTCTTTGACTAATGAAACTTTTTCCTCTATAGTATCTTCAAAACCTGAGGTCTCTCTTCCATCTCTTGTATTCTGCTCGTTATGCTTGCTTCTGTAGTTCCCGTTTATTTACCCAGATTTTCCATATCCAGAATTTCCTCAGTTTCTGTTTTTTTTATTGCCTCTATTTCAATATTCAAATCTTTTTTTTTTTTGGATTTTTTTCGAGACAGGGTTTTTCTGTAGCTTTTTGGTTCCTGTCCTGGAAGTAACTCTTGTAGAGCAGGCTGGCCTCGAACTCACATAGATCCGCCCGCCTCCCGAGTGCTGGGATTAAAGGCGTGCGCCACCACCGCCCGGCTTCAATATTCAAATCTTGAAACATTTGCTTTATCTGTTTGATTGTTTCTTTATGGTTTTCCTTGAGAGATTTATTAATTTTTTGTTTTTCCTCGATTTCTTTAAAGGAGTTTTTCATTTCTACTTTAAAGCTCTCCAACATCTTCATAAAGTTACATTTAAAATCATTTTCTTCTGTTTCTTCTGGGTTAGGATGATCAAGTCTTCCTCATGTATGAGCACTGGTTTCTGGTGTTACCATGCTGCTTTTTAGGCTGTTGGATGAATTCTTGCACTGGTACCTATACATCTCTTTCTTCAGTTAATGCTGGCAGTGTCTTTGCATCTTGCTCCAATCCTTGCAGTGGCTGTCTGTGTCTTTGGGAACTGTTCTTGGTCTGCTCTGTAGTGCCACTGTCTGTGTCTTGCTCATAAGTGGATACTAGCTGTAAAGCAAAGAATATTGAGCCTATAGTTCATGATCCCAGAGAAGCTAAGTAACAAGATGAACCTGATGTGGGAGTGATTTCTTATTAATAAAGAAACTGCCTAGGCCCATTTGATAGGCCAACCCTTAGGTAGGCGGAGTAAACAGAACGGAATGCTGGGAGAAAGAAGCTGAGTCAGGGAGTCGCCATGATTCTCCCACTCCAGACAGATGCAGGTTAAGATCATTCCTGGTAAGCCAGCTCGTGGGCTACACAAATTAATAGAAATGGGTTAGATCAATATGTAAAAGCTAGCCAATAAGAAACTGAAACTAATGGGTCAGGCAGTGTTTAAAAGAATACAGTTTCCGTGTAATTATTTCGGGTAAAGCTAGCTGGGTGGTGGGACACAGCCCGCCGCTCCGTATTTCAACAGAGTGGCACCCAACGTGCTAATGAACTCCACGTAAAACCTGAGAGGGCTTAAAAAGGAGAGAGAGAGAATTTAAGACAGCTTTTTCCTGTTTGTGGGTTGCGTGCCGCAAAGAAATTGTCCTGACACAGCAGCAGTTAAAAACTGGCTGTTTTAAAATGCCGGCTTTCTGGGCTGTGCCGCCATTGCGATCTCTGTCTGGCTCCTGTGGGAGACAGAGCTTTTGAATGGATGGCAATGTGGACTGCTGTTTGCCTGGAACTGTGTGTGGCTCAGGGGCACCAAATGGCTCTGAGGCAGGAGCGGCTCAGCTCTGCCATGCTGAACTGTGATGGTCTCAGGCAGGATCTACCGTAATTACCATAAAAACAGCGCATTTAAGGTTTCAACTGGGCAGGACACAGGCGGTACCATATTACCTGTACATGGCGCAACTTAAGTTTTTAAGAACTGCTTAACATTTTAAGAAATGTTCCTGGATAGTAAAAAAATGTTACAGATTCACAATAAAACAGATTCAGAGGCCGGGCGGTGGTGGCGCACGCCTTTAATCCCAGCACTCGGGAGGCAGAGGCAGGCGGATCTCTGTGAGTTCGAGACCAGCCTGGTCTACAGAGCTAGTTCCAGGACAGGCTCCAAAGCCACAGAGAAACCCTGTCTCGAAAAAACAAAAAAACAAAAAAAAAAAAAACAAAAAAACAAAAAAAAAAAAAAACAGATTCAGACATAAAAGACCACACTGTTGGATGAATGCACATAGACTTGAGAGAGAGAAGAAAAAGAATATAGAAAATAAAGTTAATGGTTTAAAAAAAAAGGTAAAGTCTTTAAAGAGACAGAGTACAGATAGTTAAGAGATTAAAAGAAATAAAGAAAAATAAGCCACGTAAAAATGGAAAATTCACAGAGAGTCTGGATTATGTACATTGTGTTTTCTTTAAAATTTTTGACTGTGAAGGAGCTAAGTACAGAGAGACATTTCATTATATGGGCTGCCAAGTGGAACCAAAACGGATATCATGAGGGTATGACTTCAGAATTTGGGTCTAAGGATATGATGCTTTGGAAAGGGTCTTCTTTTGTTTTCACAGAGGACCAGACCCTGTGGATTGCATCTATCCCGATATGGTATGATAGACCACGACCTCCCGAAAAGTTCCTGTGAACACCCTCAAAAAATTACTTCACTCAACTGGCAACTGAGATAAACCTGGCACACAGGTCACACCCTAAATGATCTGATTAACAGCGCCCCCATTCAGCAGGAAGCAGTTTGGAGAGAAAAAACTGCGCCCATGTTCCCAAAATATTGTTTGTAAATGTTCTTTTATATTTAAAGGGGGAAATGATATAGGTATGAGTAATTTGCATTGGTGTGGATTTTACAGTCAATTTTGTTATATGTATATGTATTTCTGATCTTGATTAAGGTATTGTGATTGTGTAGTTCATTTAAAAATGTAATGTATAATTAAGAAATATAGGTTAATGGTTAATCATCAATAATAGTCAAGCTTGTAGTCATGTTAGTTAGATTTTCTAGATATAGAGAGATACATTTCAGTTAGATAGACATTCTTCATATCTTTCAAAGTCTGCAGAATATGGCATTTAATGTTTTAATAACTTAGGACTTTTCATGACAATGAGACATATCTGCTCCTGGTGGCACCAATCTACTTCGAGAGGAAGATGGGCATCGAAGAGGATCCTTATGGAGTTGGATAGCCATTTGGGCAAGAAACTGCTCTTGCCTGGACTGTTGCATAAAATGGACACAGAGAACCCTCAGAGAGAGGACTGCTGAACTTGCCTAAAGGTGAGACGGTCTTTTGGGGTTCATGACTCATGAAAGAGTCTGCGAGACATTCTGCAGGACACAGCAGATATTGACTGAACTGTCTTTGAAATTTCCTGCTTCATGGAAATGTCTGCTGGATACTATGGGCCTGAAGGCTGAAGATGGATGCCCCAACCATACAAAAGAACTTTGGGTGACTGTCCAGGCTGCAAGATGTCTCTGTCATTTCTAGAGTTTTCTTATTTCTTGTTTACTTAGGTAGTATTATATCCTTCTGGAGTCTTTGATGGAGTTGAAGAATGAATAGATAGTTATAGTTTTCCTTAGTTATGATAAAAGATAAAATAGATATAAATATAGTAACTGTAATTCTTGCTTGATAACTGTTTTGCTATATGTAATTTTACTATGTTAAAGTTAAAGCCTTTCTTTTTTGTTTAAACAGAAAAAGGGGAAATGATGTGGGAGTGATTTCTTATTAATAAAGAAACTGCCTAGACCCATTTGATAGGCCAACCCTTCCCATTTGATAGGCCAACCCTTAGGTAGGCGGAGTAAACAGAACGGAATGCTGGGAGAAAAAAGCTGAGTCAGGGAGTCGCCATGATTCTCCCACTCCAGACAGACGCAGGTTAAGATCATTCCTGGTAAGCCAGCTCATGGGCTACACAGATTAATAGAAATGGGTTAGATCAATATGTAAAAGCTAGCCAATAAGAAACTGAAACTAATGGGTCAGGCAGTGTTTAAAAGAATACAGTTTCCGTGTAATTATTTCGGGTAAAGCTAGCTGGGTGGCGGGACACAGCCCGCCGCTCCGTATTTCAACATGAACCCTAAGAAAAACATACAAAAATCTACCCGGAAAGGGGAAATAGACAAGATTGCCTAACAAAATTGGGAGCATGCGGGTAGGGGGAGTAGCGAGGGTAGAAGGGAAAGACGAGGGAAGAAAGGAAGGGAGAGGAGAACTTGAAGGAATGAGATGGAGGAAGGATAGAGATGAGAGCAAGAAAAGAGAAATCTTGATTTAGGAAGCCATTATGGGCCTAGCAAGAAATATGGCACTAGAGAAATTCCCAGGAATCCATAAGGATGATCCCAGCTAAGACCCTAAGCAATAAAGGACATGGTGCCCGAACTGGCCTTGCCTGTAGACTGGTGAATATCTTAAATATAACCATAGACTCTTCATCCAGCGACTGATGGAAACAGAGGCAGAGACCTGTATCTAAGCACTGGACTGAGCCCCCAAAGTTCAGTTGAAGAGTAGGAGGAGTGAGAATATGATCAAAGAGGTCAAGACTATGATGGATACACCCACTGAAACAGTTTTTCTGAGCTAATGGGAGTTCATCAACTCCAGTCAGACAGTGAAGGAAACAGCAAAGGTCCAAACTAGTCCCTCTAATGTGGGTGATAGGTGTATGGCTGGGGCAGACCGCAGGACCACTGGTAGTGGCATCAAGATTTATCCCTACGGCTTGTACTGGCTTTTTGAGAACCCATTCTCTTTGGATAAATATCTTGCTCAGTATAGATATATTAGGGAGGGCCCTGGACCTTCCTCCAAAACAATGTGTCTTACTCTCTCTGAGGAGTGGATGGTGGAGGGAGTAGGTGAAAGGAATGGCAGGCAGGGAGAGAGTGAAAACTGGGATTGATATGTAAAATGAAAAAAAAAGATAGTTTGTTTTCTTTTTTAAAAAAGTAAAGAAAGAAAACAAATTTTAACAAATTCTGTAAACTTGAAATAACTTAAATATCCTATTTGACTGTTATGCAATAAGATTTAAAGTCTACAGTAAACACAGTGATAGTAAGTACACAAACATGTGCAGAAGAAACAAGTCATTGCTGAATGATGAATGGGTCAAAGACAAAGTCAAGAAGGAAAGCTAAACTTCTTGGAACTAAATGAAAATGAATGCATCACTACAAAACCTCTGGGATATACTAGAAACCTGTCAGATGAGGGAAATTTATAGCTCTATGTGCCTACATTAAAAACAACGAGAAAATGTACAAATCAATGGCTTAAGGAAAGAAAACAATTTAATATCAAGAAAAACCCATATCAAATAACTGACAAAAATTAAAAATCAGAGCAGAAATATGTGAAATATAAAACAATACAAAGCATTGACAAATTCATGAATTTTCTCTGTAAGATGGTAAAAAAGATTAATAGACCCTTGGTCCCACAAACAAAAAAGAAAAGAGATGGTTCAAATGAACAGAATGAACAGAGGAATATTACAAGAGACTCCAAAGAAGAAATTCAGACCATTAAAAGGGAATACTGCCAATACCTGTAACCCTTTAGGTTTGAAAACCTAAAATAAAAGGATGCATTTCTAGATTCATTCAAACCAAATAAATAAAGGTTCAATAACATAAACAGATCCATAGCAAATGAGGAGATTAAGACAGGGAAAAAAGCCTCACAAATTAAAAAAAAACATAGCTCAGGCCCAGATGGATTCACAAAAGAAATCTATCAGACAAAATAGCAGGATAGCTTCAAAGCTACAGTTCTATTATTAATACCCAGTATTACAAAACCAGGCAAAGACATAAGACATAAAAGAAACTATAGGCCAATATCCCCAATGAACATAGATAGAGAATCTTCAATAGAATACAAATGAAATACAGACATAAGTCACAAATATCCACTGTGTTCATGGATTTATCTGAGAGATGAGTATGGTTCAATATACACAAGTCAATACATAAGTAAACCATATGCAAATACTTAAAGACAAAACTCACATGATAATCTCAATAGACACAGACAAAAATCTTTTAGAAAATTCAACAAGCATACATTATAGTAGTCTGAGAGAGTTAGGACTTGGGAGAAAAAAAATCTCAAAATAATAATAGTTATTTATGACAAACACATAGCCAACATCATCTTAAATGGAGAAAAACTTGACACAATCTCATTACAACCAGAAAGAAGACAAGCCTGTCTACCACCACCTCCCCCTTTCAATGCAGTGCTTGAAACACTAGTTAGAATAACAAGGCAGGAGAAAGAAATTAAAGGGATACAAATAAAAGAAAAGGTAAAATAGTCCTCTTTGCAGATATGAGATTTTATTTGAGCCATCTCAAGAAGTCTACCAGAAAACAAGAAGCATGAATAGTTTCAGCAAATTGACTAACTTTCAACAATTATTACCCTTTCTGTACACCAACAGCTAATGAAATGAGAAAGACATTATGGGCACACTACCATTCAGAATAGCCTCAGAGAAAATAAAATAAATAGTAATAAACCTAATCAGAAAGCTGAAAAGTTTTTATAATGAAAACTTTAAATCTCTGGTGAAAGAAATTGGGAGAAGCACCAGAAAATGGAAAGACGGTCCCCATATCTAAGGGTTAGATAAATTCATGGGAGATAGTTGGAATGAATGTAGGGGCCAGGGGACCAGGAAATGTGCTGGAAGATTGTATTTCCTAGAAACAACAGGGAAGTTATATATGTGATACCTCAACAACATGGGTGCTGAAACAATACCCAGAAAGGAACAATTCCAATAGACATACTACTGTGGAATAGAGAACTCACTTGGAGTTCCAGCCCTAGAAAATAACTACAGGTAAATAATGACGGTCAAAAGAAGGAATGAGACAATGAGCCTCTAATTAATTATCCAAATAATTATCCAAATAATGGTCAGATCTAAAATCAAATGCACAAAGCAACACTAAATGGACTCAGCAAGTTGGATTTACGTGTGTGTGCACGCACACACAAAACTAAAGGAAAAGAAGCTCTGTATTTGGGAGGTACTGGAGGCAGGGAGGGAGAGGGAACATTTTAATTATGCTTTAACCAAAAGACAGATTCTAAAAAAGAAAACGTGAGATGTCCCACCTTCTCTCAAGATTTTATCAATTTCTACAATTGTCTATAAGAAAACAAATTTATACAAAGTTGGGATGGCCATTCCTGGCTGTCAGTTTCACTAAAATCTGGATTTAACTAACACCCACATTGCTGGGTACACCTGTGAGGACTTTCCTTGCAATGAATTAGTTGAAGGGAGAAGACCCATCGTTAGTCAGGATCTTTTATTGTGGGAAGATCCTCCTTAAATCTAGGCCACACCTTTGGGTGGCAGCCTATATGACAGACAGTCCTTGGTCTTTGCCCCCTGCCCTTGTATTCCATTCCTTGACTGGCATAAGAGTTTTTTTTCTTCAAGATTCCACATGTACTAAAGACCAGCTGAGATATCCAGTCTCAAGGATGGAATAATTACTGAAATCTTGAAATTTATGTTGGAAGATAGACATACTTGTAATAGTTGAACCATAACCTATGAGCCACTTTAATAAATCTCATATGTGTGTGCATGTGCACACATGTGCACACACAGATCACACACACACACACACACACACACACACACACACACACACTCACGATGCATCCAGTTCTGTTTCTCTTAGAGAACCCTGGCTAATGCAGAAGTTTTTCAAGTTTAATTTATAGTCAACCAGTCTGACAGTCTGTGGGATTTTATAAAGCTATTACTTATTGTTTAGCTTAATAGATGATAGCGAAATTCCCATATCTGCTTTTATATGCACTTGATTGTTTAGTGTTTGTTCCAGTACATAAGTAGCCTTAGGAAACTTTATGAATCAAAATTGTCAAAAACAATTATAACACTCTTCACATTTGATAGTAGACATTCATTTTTGATTGAACAGCTCGATTGTTTTTAAACTTGTTTCTTAAAGACTATGTAGGGGATGAGAAATACTGTCAAGGCACTCTCCTTGTATTCTGCTGAATTATAACACAATAACATGGGTATCTTGTATTGAATTATATGTTTTACTATGCATGATTCTCTAGCACCATGTATTGGAAAACATTGTTCACAGAAATATACAATTATTCAAATATTGACATACTTTGTTATATTTTTTCAAAATTAATTGATCTCATTAATTAATAATAGATTAGATAGCCTTAAAATTTTTAAATATTGCATAACTGACAATGTTGTGTGGGAATACAAATTCTCCAAAATTAAGGTTTTCTTTTGTAGTTTTTGTAGAAGTTAAGACTTCAATTTCTTGATTTCTCTGAATTACTTATCTGTCTGTTTCACATGGCTTTAACTGTCTCTGTTTTGTGTTTTTAGTTTCAGTTCTTTAGGAAAAGGTGTCACTGTGCATCTCAGAGTGGTCTTAAACTTTCTAAGATAGCCCAGGCTGTTGTCCATTTCTGGCATTCATCCTATTTCAGTTGCCAGAGTTCTGGAACTGGAGGTATGTCCCAACACTCCCAGCTTCCCTTTTCTACATTCTACTCTTAAGTAAGCAGGGCATTCCATTGCAAAACTGAATGCTTCAACTTTGGGTCAACTGCATAAATGCAAAGATAGCCAAAGACAGTCATTGCACTTTGGTCTACAGCAGAAATAGAAACATTCTTTACACATACTTCCTGTTTTGTTATCTATAGCATATAGTTGAAATGGCTAATTTCCTTTGTAACTTGGGGGATTGGTTTTGTTCTTCTTTTTTTCTAAACCACACTTTTCTGCATATTTTTTTGAAACACAAAAGAATAGAATGGGATTTGAAGTCAGTCCATCGGGCACTCCTTTCCCCACTTAGAGCTGTCAGAGGGAGTTTGTCTGTGCCCGAGGTGTGGTTTCTTCTTGTGCAAGAGCCTGGATTTATCTTGGTAAGAGGTCAGCGTCACCTCTTACCCCTTTAAGCCGACTTTAACCCAGTGGGACTTGTTAAATTAAAGCAAGTATGTTTGCAATTCCAAACCTCATTTCATGCATAATTAGCAAAGCGCATGAAACTCCATCAGATAGGAAAACAAATTGACGAGGTTCAGTTCATTTATGGTTGTTGTGGATCCACATCAGGGCAAGAAACCCTTTAAGGAGAAGAATATGATGTTTTCATTTGCATAAAGACAATTAAACTCTTTCAGAAGCAATTTTCTCATATATAAAAAGTGAGAATATAGCACCTTGGTGACACAGACATCTGTTACTTAAACAGATGCTGTCCTCTAAACTCACTCAAGCAGCCACCTTCTAAAACTAAAATTTGATGTGTGAGAAATGTGTTGGGGGAAGAGAAGAAATGATGTATTTTTGCATCCTAGCATAATTGTGATTTAGTTAACTTTTGTGTATTTTTACTTTAGTAAAACCTGCCCCCTTATCTCTGAGTAATTCTTTTCTTCCAATTGAATTGCCACAACTTACAAGTCTACTGCTTTTTGCTAACATTCACTGCAGCCTAGCTTTCGTCTATCAAAAGACTAGATAAACTCAACTTTTTGTTTGTTATTACTTGGGAATTCACAGAGGAAGGCTCTGGCTCTGTTTAGCAGAAAAATAAAAGTTGGCTTAGCTTTTATTCTAAATAGTGCAAAGAGTCATTCCTTGGCTGATGTTTTACAGTGATTCAACACTTTCCTAAGCAGAGACTGATAAATAGCTTCAAAAGTTAGACTGATCCTTCTAAATCAGCACGCCATGAAAGACATTACCAAAACCTATTATGCTGCTCTAATGGATAACGGCACAGTTGTATACGTTACACTTTGAAGTAAGCAGTAGGCTTTTCAATCACACGATAACCTTGAAACTGCTAAGGTATCAAACTGCTATCATGAAAACTGTACAAGAGGAGAAATAATTAAAAGAGATGACTTTGTGAATAATATTCAGAAGGCTACAACATTTTTTTACCCAGAAAATGGATTTGAGGCACTGATTACCGACAAACTCTCTACCTACCAGGAAGCTACAGAATATTGAAAGTGCATTTGCACTGAATTATACATTAATCTATCATCTAATATTTAATTGGTAAGATAAAAATCAGTTAAAAATAATAACAAAGATGTAAAATTTTCAAGGCTACAGAATAAGACAGTCTATGTTATTTCAGAGGTTAAAATGATACATAAAATTATTTACTATTTCCTGGTCTCAGTGAACTCTGAAGTCTTAACTCATTTCAGTCCACTCTGACAAGGATGGATTGGAAAATGCAAATGTGCTAAAAAGCAATGGAAACAGTTGCAACCTGGAGAGGAGAAACAAACAATAACAAAGCCTCTAAAGTTTTGCTCTTCATCACCATTTCTCTAAAAGGCCAATTCCTGGCTTTACTCAAGAATAGACCACTTAGTGTCTGTCCATGGCATTTCTAGACAACAGAATCTATTGAAAATCCTGAACAGTCCATGAGAGCTGTATCCTGAGTGATTAATTATTGTGTTACCCTGACTTGCGTTTGTCACAGTGACTGACAGTGGGAGAAACTTGGAAATAATACAGATTCTCTTTCCAATGATAACTAATGTTATGATTTTTTGCCAGCGGGTCCTGAGCAGCTTGTGGTAGGGCGGGCTTGTCCTGGAGACAGTGAGGTTCTCTGACCAGGAGAGCCGCTAGCCCCAGGCAGGGCCCAGCACTGCAGTGAGTGGCTGGGCAGGCAAGCAGGTGGGAGACATGTGGACAGACACATCGTACAGAATAGAATTGGATATTTATTAGTTGAATTATGGAGTGGGAAGGAAAGAGGGGAGAAGGGGGAAGACAGGAGATAGGGGAAAAAGGAGAAGAGGACAGAGCGAGAGAGAAAGGAGAAGGGGGGAGAGAGAAAGGGGACTGCAAGAGCAGCCAAGATGGCAAGAGGAGAGGAGGGGCTGCAGGGAGTGGGCGTGGCTTGTCTCTTAAAGTGAGGGAACAATCATAACAATAACGTCTTCACTATGATTAAAGAAGAAAGTTTGAAGCTGTGAGGAGAATCTTAATTTTCTCTAAAAATTAATTTTGCTATTTTACTTTTTCTAAGTCAAACCCCACCTATTATGTCCTACTATGTAATACTCAAAGGTGGCTATTTTTATTTAAATAGTTTTTTGAGCTGAATTGTAGATTATTATGACACATTTGTAGCTTATTGCATAGCATAAACATTTTTTTAAAAGGTAGTATAAAACCAACAATATCTGCCATATACTGTGATAATCTATCCAAGGTGAAAAGGACTGTCATCTAGCAGAAGGTCACCTGAATTGATTACCTGTGACTGATGATGTTAACTAAATTATCTCATGATTCTCCTTTTTTGGAACTTAGAATCCTTTTTATATTATCTAAGCTTGTGAGTGGCAGCAGAGTCTGCCAGGTGATTTCCCTTGCTATAAGCACTATTTGAGTACTTGTGGCATAGACAAGATTATAGCAGATGACCAATATAGATGATAGAGGTATAATTCTAAAATTTCTTGTTTATCCTGTAGCAATATTTTAGTGGATTTTACCATGTCCCAGGAAGTGTAGGTCTGTGACACCACCATCTTAATGACTCTACTGACTTCAGTTTTCCTTAAATCACCCAAGCTTTCTACATAGCCACATCTCTGGTAGTCAAAAAGATAGAAGAAATTTGTGTAATCCAATGAACAACAACAACAAAACAACCAAATACAGTGAAACCTGTTATCACCCTACCAGACTTCCAGCTATTCTACAGAGCTCAAGTAATAAGAATAGCATGGGACTGGTTATTCACAGACATACTGATTAATGGAATGGGATTGAAGACCCCATTATATACTATATACGATCCAAACTCTTCAGACACTTGATTTCTCAAAGTTGCCAATAAGACACTTGAGAAAAAACAACCTTCAATAAATAGTGCTGGTCAAACTGGATAGTTGCATGTAGAATGAAACTGGATCCTTACCTCTCCCATGTATAAAACTCAACTCGAAATGAATCAAGGGCCTCCACTTATGAACTGGATCAAGACCTACTGGATCTTGTAGTGAAGCAAGTAGGGAATATGGTGGAACTATTTTCACAGAAAAGAACTTTCAGAGCTGTCTCCTGAAAGCATAGGCATTTCATATGAAACGATCAATAATTAATCACATATGAATGACCAATAATTAAGAAATGGTACATCGGAAAGATTTTTACAGCAAACAACACTAACATTTGAGGGAAAATAGCCCATCGGATGGAAAAAAAAATCTTTATCAGCTATATACCTGAAAGAGGGCTAGAATTTAGAATATACAAAGAAGTAAAAATATAACCATCAAGAAAAGAGCAACACCTCACTTCCCCCAAATGACATTCCCAATTTAACCAGAATCAGATGTCATGGAAACAAAATTATGACTTACCTAAGAAGACCTTAGGCAGGCACTAACTGGTTCTTTATAACTTTTTGTTCCAATGCTACCAAACTGAAAGCATATTTGGGGGCCTTGGAGCACCTCCAAGGTGCACCCTTATGAGAAGTGGAGCTTTGGTCCTGGAGTTTCAGAGCTAAGGTCAAGCTTTCAGAAATTGGGTAGTGGTCTTATCTTGTTGGGGCCTCCAAAATGTTAATCTCACAGAGATAAAAACAAATACCAAACACAAATTTTGAGCAAATTAAAGCAAGCTTTTTATTGTGTATACTGGAAAGTCAGCCAGCAGCTGTCTCATCCAATAGAGAATTCAGGAGAAGAGCAGGAAGTCAGTTTTTCATTCCTCTTTTATAAAGCAAAACCACAAAGCACCTGCAAACATGGTTGCAGAAACGAAATGAAATGGTTAGGAAAATAGGGTATAGAACAACGAGAAAAGAACATTTCTAAGAACAAAGGGTTTATGATTAGCTGCTAGGTAAAAGTCAGTCAGACATGTAGGTTGTTTTCCAGGAAACAGAAACTTAAATGTTACAGTAAACAGGAATCTAACTGAACAATGGCTCCTGGTTACAAAATGGAGTTGGGCTAGTTTCTCACTTGCAAGGGCCCCCAAGGCTTAAATGGATTTTCCTATATCCTTGTAACATTTCTGGTACTTGGACATTATTATATAGTTTTAATACCTAACTAACTGACGAAATAAGGCTTCATATTGATTGAGATTTTCTTGGAAGTATTCTGAAGTAGGCAGAAAAAGAACTATTTTTGTCTCTATTTTGTTGATAAGGATGAGATTCAGAATGGGGAAAGGACTTCTCCAAGGTCAGAGAACTGTTAACTTCAAGGCAATACAATACTATGATTGGCTCTTGAAATTTTTAGCTCGTAACCAAAACTTCTTTGTTTCAGCACACCTCACAAAATGGTTAAAATTTTTCTCAAAATCCAGACTCAATTTGCATTGCTAAAGTATGTTCTGCTGTTTTTATACAGGTGGGAAGGACAGCTTAGACTGTTGGACGTGTATCTTCATCAGGGGTCTTAGGAAGAATGCCTCTACCATTTTGTATCCATTTAAAAAGATTAAGAACATTCCCATTGTCTCAGTGTGTGGGTGCACCCCTCGCAGTCCTGAGTTCCTTGCTCGTGCTCTCTCTCCTTCTGCTCCTGATTTGGACCTTGAGATTTCAGTCCTGTGCTCCAATGTGGGTCTCTGTCTCTGTCTCCTTTCATCGCTTGCTGAAGGTTAATATTCAGGAGGATGCCTATATGTTTTTCTTTGGGTTCTCCTTATTTAGCTTCTCTAGGATCACTAATTATAGGCTCAATGTCCTTGGTTTATGGCTAGAAACCAAATATGAGTGAGTACATCCCATGTTCCTCTTTTTGTGTCTGGCTTACCTCACTCAGGATAGTGTTTTCTATTTCCATCCATTTGCATGCAAAATTCAAGAAGTCCTTGTTTTTTATTGCTGAGTAGTACTCTAATATGTATATATATGTTCTACTGGGAACTCACCAAGACCAGCTGGCCTGGGTCTAGAAAAGCCTGGGATAAAACCGGACTCTCTGAACATAGCGGACAATGAGGACTACTGAGAACTCAAGAACAATGGCAATGGGTTTCTGATCCTACTGCACGCACTGGCTTTGTGGGAGCCTAGGCAGTTTGGATGCTCAACTTACTAGACCTGGACGGAGGTGGGGGTTCCTTGGACTTCCCACAGGACAGGGAACCCTGATTGCTTTTCGGGCTGGGGGGGGGGGCTTAATTGGGGGAGGGGGAGAGAAATGGGAGGCAGTGGCGGGGAAAAGACAGAAATCTTTAATAAATAAATAAATTTAAAAAAAAAGATTTAGAAGTAATGATTGCCATGTTGATAAAGACCCACTACTGGCACTTAGTTATTAGGGACAAGAGGTGTTGCAAAAATCTTAGTAGATATTACATTTATATTCACTGAAGAATTCCTAAAATCAGTATTTGTATTAAGTGTCTTAGTGAACATGATTTATGAGGAGATCTGGTTTTAATAAGGTAAAGAAAGAGCTTAGCTCCATTTTGCATTTATATGTTGTATATTTTTCTGTGATATTAGTAACTCGATTTTTTGTGCGTCTCCAAAATAAATCCGTGAAAGAAATAAATTTTGTCAGAAATGTATAAAACGTATGTCTATTGAGAAAAGAAATTATATAATTTTCTTTGACTTCATAATCTCGTCTCCAAATTGATTGTTGAAAGAAATTCATTGTACAGCTGGAAGAGATTGACCCTTGTTCTTCTTTAATTTGATAATTTTGATGGTTGACAAACACAGGCTTTACTGATTACATATTAGATAATATTCTGGAAAAGTAATGAGTTTTATAACATCTTGTTTCACTACTAAAGAACCTAGATTTGTTGTAGAGCAAGTGGTGAGGAAAACTTCTTTATTGTGTTACTGGGTCCATTGTATGGCGAGACAGATTTTAAAATGATAACACTTCAGTTGGTAACTCACAAAGTCGGTTTCTCTTTCTTTACATCTTAGATAACATGGAAAATTATGTCTTCTAAGTAAGACTGTCTCTCAGGCTTCATTTCAGCCTCTCTCACAGCTGATATATATTTACGCTTCCATTTCATCTGCTGCACTTTTTCCCTGAACTTCCCAATGTCAATTCTTTTTTTGTGGAATAAAACTATTAGGCTGCATGTTTAACGTCATAAAGATAAACACATTCGATAGAAAAAGATATGAATAAGTGATTTTTATAGTTAAGAAGAAAAAGGAGAACTTTCAAATTTATGTTTTTGGTGTGAATTTCTTTTAAAAGTACATCGTTGGTGGGTTCATTTAAATTAACTTTGCAAGGGATCAGCATTGTAATCCTGGTAAAAAATGAGCTAAAGAGCATCACCTGTTCTCTAGGCTGCAGCAAAGCTGAATATTTGGCCATCAAATGTAAAGGGTTTAAAGGGATAAGTGGCCATTTCAGAGGATCTCATGAAAGTAAAACTTGAAATCAGTTCATTGTCTGTATAGGATGGTTATCAGGTTCTCAGTGGGTGACAAATTATCAAGTATCTTATCAATATCTTAGATCCATTTTTTTTACAACCAGGTTTTTACAAATTTTTAGATTTCTTTAATGATCATAGCTTTGGAATTAGTTTGAAAAGCTATGCTTATCATAAATGGGAAAAGATCCAAGCTATCATTGTGGAAAAACTAATCTATTTCAAATGCATCAAGATTTTCTAGGAAGGCTAAAAAGTAAAATTAAAACAGAAAATATGTGATTATGATATGTAACTCCCAGTGGTTACAGTTTGGAAGCTGTTGAGGCTCAGGTGCCAAACTATGTGTTTCATATTGCTTTTGATAAAATTTCTATTTTATGCCTTAATAAATAAGATCATTCTAGAATTTATGTGAAGTCATTTAACTGGTTGTTAAGGTGTTCTCAGAAATTTAATATATTTTGTCTAAATAAAAATACCAATAATTATATTGTTAAACACAAGCAAGTCTACTTGCTATAGACAAAGAGGGTGAGATAGTTTATAACTGACCCCATCTGTGCCACAGTAGAAAGATGATGCATGAATATTTTTTGGAATAATAAATGTAGCTTAGATTTATTACAACTTTAATGGCTCTTACTAGACTAAGGCTTAGATCTTACAAAGCATACTGTTTCAGTTATAAGGAAAGTTAATGAGAAGGATTTGGTTTTAAAATGTGTTGGCTAGCTTTCTTTAGTTATGACAAAATTATCAGAGAGACAGTTAAAGGGAGGAATTATTTTTCTCTTGGCTTATGGCTTCAGAGCTTTCAATCCATAGTCCTTGCTTCAGTGGGAAGGTAAGAACATTATGATGGCAAGAACCTATGGAAGCAGACTGAGAGGAATTGGTGATCAGGTATGAAATTCAAAGCAATTTTTCCACAGATCAATTTTCTCTAGATAGGCACAATCTCCTAAAACTTCCCCTGTCCTCCCCAAAACAAATGGAAACAAAACCTTCAATATATGAGCCTGACAAAATCCAACATTGCTTCCTGATAAAAGTTAGGGAGAGATTAGGGATACAAGGAACATACCAAAACATAATAAAAGCAATTTATACCAAGTTGATAGCTAACATCAAATTAAATAGAGAGAAACTTAGAGCAATTCTACTAAAATCAGGAGAAAGACAAGGCTGCACACTCTCTCCATATATATTCAACATCGTACTTGAAGTTCTAGTTAGAGCAATAAGACAACTAATAGAAATGAAGGTGTTGCAGATTGGAAAGGAAGAAGTCAAAGTATGGCTAATTACAGATGATTTAATAGTATACCTAAGTAACCCCCACTATTCTACCAGGGAACTCCTACAATTGCTAAACACCTTCAGAAAAGTATAGCTGGATACAAAATAAAAAAAAAAAAACAGTAACCCTCCTCTACAAAAACGAAAAACGTGCTCTAGGGAAAAAAACACACTTAACAATAATCACAAAGGCTGGGCGGTGGTGGTACACGCATTAATCCCAGCACTGGGGAGGCAGAGGCAGGTGGATCTCTGTGAGTTTAAGGCCAGCCTGGTCTACAAGAGCTAGGACAGGAACCAAAAAGCCACGGAGAAACCCTGTCTCGAAAATCCAAAAAACAAAAACTAATAACCACAAATGATGGAAAATATTTTGATGTAACCCTAACCAAGAAAGTGAAAGACCTGTATTATAAAAACTTCAAGTTTTGAAGAAGGAAATTGAAGAAGATATCAGAAGACAGAAAGATCTCCCATGCCCATGGATTGATGGGATTAATTGTAAAAATGGTAATCTTCCTAAAAGCAATCTACAGATTTCTTATGCCTGAGTCATTCCTGAAGCTGATCACCAAAGTACAACTTTCAAAATATCAAGGTTCAACAATAAGAACCCCATTTGACTAATCTAATTAACATGCCCAGCCCATCCTAGCTCATTCTAACACAGACCTCCCCCTTTTTTTAACCCTCTTAAAATTGACACCCGCAAAGCTATTTGCTGCAGTTTCTGCCTGATTCCCACCAGCCACCTTGTCCCCTTGTCTTATTTAATAAAGGATCTCTCTGCATTTGGAAATTGGTGTTTGGGTGTGGTCTGTGCCTAATCTAGGGTCCAGAAGGGAGCACCCTGAGGTGCACGGGACCCTTCACTAACATTGCACTTTTTGGTTGCTCTGGTTCCACTTCTGGATAACTGTTTCTGTGACTGAAGTATAACAACCAGAATTTGGTTTTCATATTTAAAAGCTCATCCCGTGAAAGGCTTGATGCTACATTGGGATCCTGAATACCCAGTGTAATTGGCAGCTGACTAATAAAGACTTTCTATTGGCTTAAACCTTTGTCAAAGTAGTCTTTTCTGGTGTATACTCCACAACTCTAGTGTTCCAGGCACTAGGGTTTATCTCTAGTCTATGTGTTGAATATTGTCTGCTTCAACAGTATCCACTGATTGGTAATATGTGGCTACAAAACATACACCTGTTAAGAGCTGATTGGTTTAGGGAATAAACAGACTCTAATACTACTGTGTATGCTAACGTGTTAGTTATTTGGGTTGGAGTGGAAATGAAAAGAAAAAGTAAGCAAACATAATGATTAGTGTCAGGGTTTTAGATAAAAAGCAGAGGAGATAGCAATACATAGGGTTAAGAATCATAAGCAAAGGAAAAAGTAAGATGGAGATATGAGGGTTTTGGTTAATGCTGAACTAAAAAGAAGGATATAAACTCAGGTATCATAAACCACGTTAAATTCTGGGCTTTGGAAACTGTAACAGTAAGTAAAAAGAGAGAGGAAGAAGAAAAGACTAAATGAAAAAATAGCTGAAAGGAGAGAGAGATAGAGAGACACAGAAAGGAAGGAAGGAGAGGGAGAGCGCACAAGAGAGCAAACAGAAAGTAATAAAAGGCAACTCTGGTTAAACTGGTTGAGCCACCATCATCTCTGTTTGGGTTCTGCAAGGTGATCTGAAGACCTCATTGTTTTAAGAGACAAAGAGGCTCCCAGGAGATGATGTCTCATACTCCGGGTACTGTCTCAACAGCATCGATATTTACCTTCATTATGGTATAGTTTGTCCTGTGTGACTGCTCTTCCCGGAGTCCAGCATGACTTCAAGTTTAGAGAGGTGATCGGAAACCTTTAGTCACACTTGAGGTAAGACGGACTAAGACGCTGCATTAAGCTGATTGTGAGGTGCTTTGGCTACTCTTGTCTCTGTGCCATAGCCTTGAAAAGTAGTAAGAGATTACTTAGCACTTGTTTCTAGATAGACGCTTCTTGAGTGACGGTCATACCTATGCGGTCAGGTAGAATACCCAAGACCAAGTAAAAAGGTGCGGTGGGGGGCAAAAATGGAAGGTAGTGATGCCAGACTTTCATTCTCTTTTTAGAGGCCCAAGTGAGGTGCCACTGCTTTTTAGAAAAAAAATCATCTTTTTCTAACACCTCTTATTCAACTAGGCAAAGGCAGATCCAAAACTCACTGTCTAACATGGTAAATGCAAAACCTAAGACAAATTCTTTGTCTCATTTCTTCTACTGAGCTCACAGTTTTGCTATTAAAATAAGGATTATTATAGCATTCACAACAAATAGCACCGGTGAGAAAGAACACTTAATTCTCAGTTCAGTAACTCAGTAACAGTACACGCTCTCAAATTCTTGCTAAGACATGAGGAACTCACGTGTGTGTTCACTTTCATCTTATGCCGTTAGTTTTAGGCACATAGAAAAATTCACCCTATTGGTACTGAAAGACATCCCACATAATTCAGACAATTTAGGAGAACAGGGTGTTCAGATCTGCAGGTAAAAATGAAATCATGATTCACAATTAGAGAATGAAATCTTGTGGAAAGAACATTAACATCTATACAAGAAAATGAGCTATTAACATTGAAAAAATGTCACTATATTTTCAATTTCATTAAAATCTGCAATGAACAAACACATTTATTTCTATGCTATATGTCTTATAGTAAGTAAAGGTAAAAACAAACAAACAAAAAAAACCCCACAAATGAATAAAACAGTTGTACAGATTTACAAACTCTGGGACACGAGAGTGTAACAGCAACGTTTAAATAACTTTCCTAAGAAGAAGTACAGTCTTATCTGTCTGCAACACTTGAAATATTTAGGAAATTACTTATAAAACAGGAGAGAATGCTCTATGGGAATGTAGCCCGGGCACTGCACAGGTAGGTGGGAAGTAGTAATTTCCAATCCTCCTTGAAAATAGAAACTGATTCTGTTCTGTTATCATCCATACGGAATTAAGTTTAATTATACAGTTCTTATCTCCATAATTATCAGGGAATTGGATATTAAAAAACCCTCATTTAAAGATAGGTGCTGATTATTCTAAATATTCTTTTAAATGATAATGAATAACATTGTAAAAGTTCATATTAATCACCACACTTATTCTTTGTTAGCCCACCTATACTTTGCACAATCATCTCCAAACACTGGAGCAGGACATATACACAAATATTCCTACAAGTACAAAGCCATCTTGCCCAGTCCAGGATTCTGTGTCCCTTGAAATGTTTTTGATGTCCAGAAGAAAATCAGAGGAAGAGAGCCCAGAAACCTGTGAAATTTGATAATATATAGTCTGAATAATCCCCTATAAATATATCTGTTTTCTCACTACCTGAATCTGCAAATATGCTAGTTCATGTGGCAAAGGGGTTTGCAGATATGCTTAAGGTTATAAACCCTAAGAAGGCACAGTACCTGCATTATCTAAGTGGATCCAAATTTATTTTGTACAACCATAAAAGGAAAGATCCCTTTTTCCTTTTAGTTGGGGTGTATGGACAGAAGTGGCAGCATTAAAAAGACTCAGCCTGGTAGCTGTGTTTGAAGAACAAAGCAATATGGCCTGTCTCTACATGCAGGAAGAGTGGTAGTCTTTTCCTTAGAGACTCCAGATATTAAATGAATAGGGTTCTGCTCACAGTCTATTTTTTAGCTGAGAGAAACACAAAACTTCTTATCTATATAAGTAAAAAATAATGAATCTGTCTTGTTTAAAGCACTATTTTCTGACAGCATGTTGTTATGGCATAAAAGCCTAATCATTCACAAGGACTGTGGAATCTACTAATACTTTTCTCAATTTGTTTGTCTGATCATATTGCAACTCTGATTGTCATGTATTTGCTCTATTTGCCCTTGTATATACTGGGTCTGAAGATCTGGTTTTGTTCCAGATTTTTTTCAGGGTCCTAACAACGAAGCAGCTAATCACTAGCTTTTCTTCTGGAATTATACTCTCTCAGTAACAGCATTAATAAATTCAGGGATCCTTCTTAGAGTTGATCATGATATTATATGTAGTCTGATAATTTCCTGATATACTTCTTTATTTCATTATACAAGCAATTGGGAGAGGTATTGCTTCCCTGACTTCTTTCTCGTATGTTTGTCATGTTTATATATAAATGCTACTGATTTATTGTGTTTGTGTTGGTCACTGTTCTATAGTGAAGACACACTGTGGTGGTTTGAATAATAATGGTCCCCATAGTTTCATGTATTTGAATGCTTAGCCATCAGGGAATGGCACTACTTGAAAATAATTAGCAAGTGTGGCCTTGTTGGAGGAAGTATGATGTGGGATTCCCTTCTGTATGCTTTGAATACCATTGGTTAATAAAGGAGCTGTCTTGGGCCTGTACAGGGCAGAATAGAGATAGGTGGGGGAAAACTATACTGAATACTGGGAGAAAGAGGGCAGAGTCAAGGAGAAGCCATGCTGAACCTTGCTGGTAAGCCACAGGTATGTGGCAATACACAGATTAATACAAATGGGTTAAATTAAGATGTAAGATCTAGCCAGCTGGCATTGCTCTCAATGACAACTTTGTAAAGCTCATTTCCTGGTACGACAATGAATTCGGCTACAGCAACAGAGTGGTGGACCTCATGGCCTACATGGCCTCCAAGGAGTAAGAAGCCCGCCCTGGACCACCCATCCCAGCAAGGACACAGCAAGAGAGAGGTCCTCGGCTGCTGAGCAGTCCCTGTCCTAACTAACCCTTGACACTGAGCATCTCCCTCACAGTTTCCATCCCAGACCCCCAGAATAGCAGGAGGGGGCTTAGGGAGCCCTACTCTCTTGAATACCATCAATAAAGTTCATTGCACCCCTAAAAAAAAGAAACTAGAGCTAACAGGCCAGTGATTTAATTAATACAGTTTCTGTCTGGTTATTTTGAGTCTGGGCAGCTGGGAACGAACAAGCGCTCCTATTACAGTAGTATGTCACTGGAAGTGGGCTTCAAGGTTTCAAAGCTCAAACTAGGCCTAGTGTCATTTTCTCTCTGGCTGCTTGGGGATCAGGAGGTAGCTCTCAGATACTTTTTCAACACCTTGCCTTTCATCTGCCAAGCTCTCTGCCATGATAATAATGAACTAAGCCTCTGAAACTGTAAGCAAGTCCCTAATTAACTGCTTTGTTTTATAAAGGTTACCTCGGTCATTGTGTCTCTCTTCAGCAATGGAACAGTGACCAAGATAAACATATGACCAAGGTAACTTTAACCCTGTGAAATAACAGCTTAGAAGTAGGAAAGACATATTGTGGGCCATTATTTCAGAAGTTTCAGTTAATGGTAAATCTTATTCCATTACTCTGGACCTATGGTGACTCAGGACAGCATGACAGCAAGCGTGTGATGGGGAAAAATTGTTCACATCATGGAGGCTAAGAATCAGAGAGAGGCAGATAGGAGTGGATGAGAGAAAATATATCCTTGAAATACATATGTCCAATGACCTAGCTTCTTAAGCCAGCCTCTACTTCTTATGTTTCCACCAAATTCCATTAAATTATGATTCTGTCAGTAGATTCATCCATGGGAGAAGTTATAAACTCCATGATCAAATAACTTTCTGGAATCTTCATTATCTTCTAACCAAATCATCAACATTTAAGCTTTCACAAATGACTGTGACAGATTCTACATCCAAGTTACAATAATAGCAGAGTTTCTAAATATACTAGCAAATAATATCAACACAATGAATTTAGAATGTACAGTGAATAAGGACATATGAAAGAAGAAATACAGTTATTAAGTTAGCCATAATGCTGAAAGAAGGCATACTAAACATAGTACTGGAATTCAAGAAAGTAAATATGTCATAAATACAAGTAAAGTATTTACTCCCAGAAAGGTCTACAAAAGGGTTAATCAGTGTGAGCATTTATGTAAGTTGTGGATTAACTAAAAATCAGAAGGTTCCACCTGGAACTCTTAAAATGTCTTTCAAGTTTAGAATGAGTTGAGAAAGAATTGAAGAGGATGCATCTCAAATTCCCTTTAATCTATCATGGCAAAAATTGCAAAAGAGTCATCCAGAGTATTATGTAGTATTAGGGGCGGCGGGGCTGCGTTCCCAGCACCCCGGCCGCCCGCGCGGCTAGCTTATGCCCAAAATAACAACACACAAACTGTATTCATTTAAACACTGCTTGGCCCATTCTCTTCTAGGCTAATTCTCACATATTAATTTAGCCCATTTCTAATCATCTGTGTATGGCACCCCAAGGTGCGCTTACCAGGAAGATTCTAGCCTATGTCCATCCTGGGTCCGAGCTTCATCCCGGGAGCGGGGCATGGCGTCTCTCTCAGGCGTCTGCTCCCGAGAGGAGAGCTGTCGAGACTAACCTCACTTCCTCTTCCTCCCAGCGTTCTGTTCTGTTTTCTCCTCCCACCTATCTTCTAACCAATGAAATGGGCCAAGGCAGTTCCATTATTAGCCAATGACCTTCCTCCATCATTTCCCCTTTTTCGGTTTAAACAAAAAAAAAAAAGGCTTTAACTTTAACATAGCAAAATTACATATAACAAAACAGTTATCAAGTAAAAGTTACAATAATCTTTATCATAACTAAGGAAAACTATAACTATAACTAACTATTCTTAACTCCATCAAAGACTCCAGATAGATACAATACTACCTAAGCAAACAGGAAAAAAGCAACTTTTAAAACTCTAGAAATGACAGAGACATCTCGCTGCCTGGACAGTCACCCAAAGTTCCTCTGTACCGTTGGGGCATCCATCCTCAGCCTTCAGGCCTATGGTATCCAGCAGACATTTCCATAAAGCAGGAAAATTCAAAGTCAGTTCAGTCACTATCTGTTGTGTCCTGCAGAATGTCTCGCAGACTCTTTCAAAATGAATCAGGAACCCTGAAAGATCATCTCACCTTAGGCAAGTTCAGTAGTCCTCTCTCTGCAGGTTCTCTGTGTCCAGTTTATGCAATAGTCCAGGCAAGAGCAGTTTCCTGCCCAAATGGCTATCAAACTCCATAAGGTGCCTCTTCGATGCCCATCTTCCTCTTGAAGTACATTGGTGCTGCCAGGAGCAGAGTGTCGCATTGTCATGAAAAGTCCTCAGTTATTAAAACATTAAATGTCCTATTCTGTAATCTTTGAAAGACATGAAGAATGTCTATCTAAAATATATCTCTATATATCTAGAAAATCTTAACTAACATGACTACAAGCTTTACTATTATCGATGATTATCCATTAACAACCTATATTTCTTAATTATACAGTACATATTTAAATGAACTACACAATCACAATACCTTAATCAAAATCAGAAACACTTATACATATAACAAAATTGACCTTAAATCTCTATCAATAAAGCAAAATCTATACTAATGTAAATTATTCATATCTATATCATATCCCCCTTAAAATGTAAAAGAACGTTTATAAACCATATTTGGGAATATGGGCGCAGTTTTTTCTCTCCAAACTGCTTCCTGCTGAATGGGGGCATCGTTAATTAGGTCTTTCATGGTATAACCTGTGTGCTAGTTTCATCTCAGTTGGTAGTTGAGCGAAGCAATTTTTTGAAGGCGTGCACAGGAACCATTCAGGAGGACGTGGTCCATCATACTAAATCGGAATAGAAGAAATGAACAGCATCTCATCCTCTGTGAAAACAAAATAAGAAACTCCTTTCCAAAGTATCATATCCTTAGATCAAAATTCAAAATATCTATGTTGGATTAGTTCAGCAGTATTTATAAACAAATATATTTTAGTAGCTGTTGCTCCTTCCTCAGCATTCAAATAATTCAAAGAGAGCATAATAGCATACAGTATCAAAATTCTCTGTGTATTTTCCATCTTTGTGCAGCTTTGTTTTAACCTCTATTTTGTTTATTTTTACTTTTAACTCTTTGCTTTTTGAGACAGGTTCTCTGTATCTTTGACCTGAAGTAACTCTGTAGACCAGGCTGTCTTTGAACTCTCAGAGATCCGCCTGTCTCTGCCTCCCAGGCATTCGGGATTAAAGGCATGTGCTACCACACCTTGAAGTCACAGAGGTCAATCTCCCTCTGCCTTCCAAGTGTTGGGATTAAAGGTGTGTACTACCACACACAACAACTCTCTTCCTTTTTTTTTTGTTACTTTAAGAACTTTAAATTTTAGTCTGCATATATTTTTAACACACTGTAAACCATTCAGAAATTTTCTCTTTCTTTGAATCTCTCTTTACTGTATATCTCTCTTTTTCTGACCACATGAATCTTTAATTTACCAAGCAATCTCAGTAGGACTAAAGCCGTGGCTTTGCCTGCTGGATCCAGCCCATTCCTTAGCTTTCCAGCCTCATGGCTGAGGTACTGGCTGTAGCCACGTTTACTGCGACAACTCTATGGCATTTCAAGGTCCCTGCCAGCAAGCGAGCTTCAGCAGCCTGCTTACGAACCGCCTGCATAAAAGAGTCAGAGTTTGCCCTGGCAGGACAGCCCAGAAAGCCGGCATTTTTAAACGGTGCAGCTTTTTTCCTGCTACGGCTGAAAACCGAAAAGCATGCATTCAGCTTTTCGTCAACACCATTTAAGTGTTTCGTGGCAGGACCTCTTAATGAGCTGCAGGGTTCTGTAGCTAAAGCTGAGTCAGGAAGCCTCTCTCAGATGAGGCGCCCGCTTGCCTCTAGCAAGCAGAGCAGACCCGAGAACACAGCCAGTCTAGTTGCCATCAAACAAATCATAGCACTTTACTCCAAATGCTCTATTCAAAAGCTCTGTCTCCCGCAGGAGCCAGACAGAGATGGCAATGGTGGCACAGCCTCAGGAAGTCGCGCTTTAAAATGACACAGAGTTTTTTCTGCTACTGTTGCCGAATCAGGAAATCTCTCTACAGCATGCCACCAACAAACAGCAAAAATCTGTGTTAAACCCTCTCTCCCTAGCCGAGGATCTCTGTGAGTTCGAGGCCAGCCTGGTCTACAAGAGCTAGTTCCAGGACAGGCACCAAAAACTACAGAGAAACCCTGTCTCGAAAATCAAAAAAAAAAAAAAAAAAAAAAAAAAAAAAACCTCTCTCCCTTATTTTTAAGCCTTCTCAGGTTTTTTAAGTGGGTTTAGCCCATCACGTTGGGCACCAATCTGTAGTATTAAGGGCGGCTGGGGTGCCAGGGATGCAGCCCCGCTGCCCTTAATACTACAGTATTACACTTGCAATAAATGGCTAATCGGGTGTTTATGCAACCATCCCATTTCATCAATTTAATCATTCAACACGATAATGATAACATCATCTCAACAGCAGTTCTACACATTTGCTTAACATTACTCTTATGTGTTGTGTTAATTACTTTTTTACTGTTTGTTTTAATTTTAATTATTTGGGTAAGTGTCTAAGTAGAGAACTATGTAAAAATTTACTTTGCTTCAACTATCCATTGCTAATAGAAAGAGTTAATGCAGTTTATGAGGTTTACTATGGACAATCATTTTGATTTAGACTGCTTTCCTAAAAAACTTTTCATTTCTATGTGATTACACACCTGGAAGATCTTCTGCTGACTAATGCTGAAATCATAGCATACCTGGTGTTTTTCAGTGCCAACAAATCATTCAATCCGTATCAGATACAATCTTAAGAGTCTTAAATCTTATGTCTTGTGTGTAATCATAGGGTTTCATAAAGGAAAATCTCTTCTGACCCCTTCAAAAATATGTGGTAACAGTTATCAAACTAGTCGATGAATAATAAAAGCCTAACAATTAACTTAGAAACCATTAACTGAGGAAAGAAGGACACTCTAGTCCACACTGGATATGGGCAACAAAAATAACATTTTAATCTTTTTGGAGAAATAAATTATGAGGCCTGAAACACATATAAAGACCTATGTGTGATGGGATGAGCTAGAATGAAATATCAAATAAGAAATATTTTTTTTTTTATTTTGACCCAAGCAGTGAATAGATATATCATCAACTGGATTGAGATCATGGCAGCTATATGAGACTGGGTTAGTAGCAATGCACAAATAAGACAGTGATATTTACAAACCCACACTTATTGCTGCTATATTCATAATTGAGAAATTCTTTTTAAAAACATATAATTGGGGTTGGAAAGGCGGCTAAACAGTTAAGAACACTTGCTGCACAGTCATTAGAATCCCAATGCTCATTATACCAGTTCATATTCAAGCATCTATCTAACAATCTGAATATCTATAACTACAGTCCTGAGGTGCCGCGACAGTAGGAGCTAGCTTAGATTCAGCATAGCATAGGAACTGTTTCTCAGAGAATACCTACCAACCTTTTCTGATTTCTATGTGTGAGCACAGGCATGTGTGCACATGCACACACACACACACACACACACACACACACCATTCAAATACATACTCCTGCCAACACTCAAATTAATAACTTTTTCTTGAAAAGAATATGGGAGAATGCTAAGAAAGAAATCAGACCTGTTCTAATAATGCCCAATGGCACTTCCTTACTGGAAGTGCTTATATCCTTCCAAACATTATTCAAAATACGTATTTCATACCAGTTTTTAACTTAGTTTGGAAATTGTATGGTCTAAGTGAAGTGCATTGTTTGTCTGAGGTAGGAAAAAACCTCAGTGATTTTGATAGCTCCTCAGACAGATATGGGGGTGATGGAACTGTCCCCACTCCTAGCTGACATGTTGACCTACTTGGTATAGGTAGCTTGTGTGCAGGTAACCACAGCTTTTGTATGTTTATGAATGCATTAGGTTCTACAATGTTCATAAAAAGATACAAAACCCCCTTTCTACAGTCTTCCCGAACCTCAGCCTTTTACTATCTTTCTTCTGAGCTTTGGAGAAAGTTTGATATAGATCACCAATTATGGTTGAACATTGAATATTTACTTGTTCTCTGAGTTTGAAGCTTCAGCATTTGGTGCCATCCACTTTACAAACACACTTCTCTGATGTAGTCTGAGAGCTGAAAATATATAGGTAAAGAGATATTGATTTATAGGGCAGTTTGATGTTATTCCTACTTAGCAAAATAATAGCAGTTGGTTCATCTTTGGGGGCAATGAACTCCCAAACCATAGTTTTTTTTTTTGTGTGTGTGTGTGTGTGTGTGAAATTTAGTCCGGTTTTGTCCCAGGCTTTTCCAGACCCAGGCCAGCTGGTCTTGGTGAGTTCCCAGTAGAACATCCCCATTGTCTCAGTGTGTGGGTGCACCCCTCATGGTCCTGAGTTCCTTGCTCGTGCTCTCTCTCCTGCTCCTGATTTGGACCTTGAGAATTCAGTCCTGTGCTCCAATGTGGGTCTCTGTCTTTGTCTCCTTTCATCGCTTGCTGAAGGCTAATATTCAGGAGGATGCCTATATGTTTTTCTTTGGGTTCTCCTTATTTAGCTTCTCTAGGATCACTAATTATAGGCTCAATGTCCTTGGTTTATGGCTAGAAACCAAATATGAGTGAGTACATCCCATGTTCCTCTTTTTGTGTCTGGCTTACCTCACTCAGGACCCCGCAATACCACTCTTGGGAATATACCCAAGAGAGGCCTTATCATACAACAAAAATATATGCTCTACTATGTTCATAGCAGCATTGTTTGTCATAGCCAGAACCTGGAAACAACCTAGATGCCCTTCAATGGAAGAATGGATGAAGAAAGTATGGAATATATACATATTAGAGTATTACTCAGCAGTAAGAAACAAGGACTTCTTGAATTTTGCATACAAATGGATTGAAATAGAAAACACTATCCTGAGTGAGGTAAGCCAAACCATAGTTCTTGACCATGTTTGCAGTACCAGATATCTGTTGACTCTGGTAGATACGGCATTAAATCCAATCAGATGGCTTTTCTCCCCAGAACCTGCACAATACCTATTTGTACTATGAAAGCTAGTTAACAGGACAGAAACTTCCTGGTCAACACTAATTTGATTTTTCCATATTCTGTGATTAAATTTTGTGATGTCTTTACCAATAGGGTCTTACCATTAAGTTCTAGTGGACAATAAGTGCAGTAACAGTAGTTGGTATTGTTTGGGGGAATATACTGGACACTCTTGTCCAACAGTGGTGGACCACCAAGTTTTAATGTATAATCAAGAGTAATAACAATGGCCTATATCATTTTGGAGATCTTCTTAGTTAACAATGTGAAGTATCACACACACTTAGTATTATGGGTTTTTTTGTAACCTATGGTTTCTGAGACGTTCAGTATTCATTGTATAGGGAATATTGGGTGATATATTTGTAATACCCAGTCAAACTTCTATCATCTATCTATCTATCTATCTATCTATCTATCTATCTATCTGTCATCTATCTATCTATCTATCATCTATCTCCTATCTATATCTATAGGTGTGTGTGTGTGTGTGTGTGTGTTTGTGAAGCAGATTTCAATATTGGTTTATTGGACATTCTTGACATTAGTTATTTGTCTCCTATCCCTCCATCATACCATCACTCTGCTCACTTAAAACCACGTCTGTTGAATGTGTAGTTGGAGAATACTTTCTCCAATTCTGTGGGTTCTCCCACACTCAACTGATAGTGTTTTTCCATACAGAACTTTGATTTTATAAAATCCTATCTGTCAATTATTTTATTAGTTCCTGAACTATAGAAGTCCTATTAAGAAAGTCCATAAGTGTGTCTAAAGTCCTGATAATGTTTATTTTGGGCAAGGGGTTGTATGTGTGTGTGTGCATAAGTTTAGGGATATTTTCTACTTTATCTTGTAGGAGTCTAAGTATCAAGTCTTACGGTAAGTTCCTCGATCCATTTCTAGCTAAGTCTTATTCAGGGTTAGAGACAAAGGTCTAATTTAGTTTTCTCTGTGCTGAAATTCAGGTTTCCCAGAACAAAGTTTGAAGACCTTGACTCTTTAGTCTCCAATGTATGCTTATTTATTTTTTTTGTCAAAAGTATCATATAGCTGTATCTGTATGACAAACATTTAGGTCCCTTGCTTGCTGTATTATATTGATCTATGTTCTGTTTTGTGTCAATTCCATGTTATTTTTTAACTCTATTGGTATAATTTAAAATCAGATATGGTGGTACCTGCCATAGTATTTTTTAATTTAAGGTTGATTTCAATATCTTTAGTCTTTTGTGCCTTCATATACATTTTTGACATTTTTCTTTGTCTATGAAGAATGACCCTGGAATTTTGATTGAACTATAATGAAAGTAGATTTTTCTTTTTAGAATGGCCATTTTCCTGAGATTAATTCTTCTAATCCATGAGCATCAGAGGTGTTTCTACTGTCTTCCTTAATTTCTTTCTTTACCATCTTAAAGTTTTCATTATACGAGTAATTATTTTTCTTAGTAAAATTCATTTATTGGTATTGTTAGTAAACTATTTTGGGATTGCTTGATAATCAGTGTTATGCATGGTCACACATCAGACAGAAACACACAAACACAAAGGACAGACATATGTAGAAGGACAGATTAAAAAGACACAGAGAACATGAAGTAGAGGGTTCAAATTTGTTTTTTAATGGCACCAAAGGAAAATGTTTTTATTTCATTCCTTAATGTGGCATCAGCATATTGGTGACTAGGAGTTTTTTATTAATGCATTCAAAATGACCATACTTCAGGATATGTACTTGTATTTAGTTTGTTAATATTTTGTTGAGAGTTTTTGCAACTATGTTCATCATGAATATTGATTTGTAGGCTTTTTCATGTACATATAAGCCTATGTGTATAGGGATAATCCCAGTTGGTGGAAGAAAGGCTTGAAGGTGGAGTGGGAAAAGAAAAAGAGACTTACTCAGCAAAATGGCTGACAAAGAAAAAGAATTGTGAGCGGTGAGTCTGGAATAGGCTTGTGGTCTTGCAGATAGCAGTGGGTAGATTGACGGGAGCATTTGCTTATATATTGCCACTTGCAACAAGCAGATCGTTAGCTTTAGGAATCGAACAAATTCTATACAGTGGTTTTATCTATAACTCCTGCTACATATTTGATAGATTCTATACAATACATAGGTTAACAAACAAAGCTGGAGAATATAAGAACACAGCCCACAGAATCAACTATCTGGGCTCACAGTGGCTCACTGAGACTGAAGCTACAATACAAACCCTATATAGGTTTTATCTAGGTCCTCTGCCTATATGTTATCGTTGTATAGCTTGGTGTTCTGGAATTCCTAAGAGTGGGAGTGGAGGTATCGCTGATGATTATGACTGTGCTTGGAACCCTTTTCCTTCCACTGGGTTGCCTTGTCCAGCCTTGATTTGAAGGATTGTGCCCAGCCTTATTGTAATTTTTTATACCATGTTTGGTTGATATCCTTGAGAGGCCTCCTCTTTTTTTGTAAGTGAAATGGAGGAGGAGTGGATCTGGGGGAGAGAGAAGGTAGAGGGCCCACTGGGAGGAGTGGAGGTAGGGAAAACTGTGGTCATGAAGTGATGTATGTAAAGAATAAAAACAACAACAAAGAAAACACTCCCTCAAACCCTGGGAATATGCTATTTTATAAAAGGACCTATACTCTAATATTCTTTTATAATATCAGAAAAGTATATACATGGTTATAAACACACCCTCCTATTTACCTATCTTTTGGCATGTAGAATATTAAAAATGATGCTTATTTTATTTATTAACACTAAGATCCTCTTTAGAACCTAGGAGGAAGAATAACAGAAATAATTTTGTCACAGTTGTGCTCACTGTTAAATGGATAATTGCTATGTTGTTTTAGTAATTATCTGGTGATCCTTTCATACCATGAGTTAATTATGTTCTACATACATTTAATTTATCAATATTATCACCAATATTCAAAAAAATGACTTTTCTAGCGTCTCCCCATGTGGATGTCTCCTTAAGAATTTTGTGTTAATTATTTTGTTGACATCTACAAGCACACACTTCAGAAATGATCCAGCCCTAAATTATTGGTCACATCTCAGTGGAGAAAATGCACTGATGCTTTTGAGTTTTAGGTCCAGCATAAAGTTACAGTTTAAAGATCTGGCACCAAGCTAGAGCAAAAAAGTAAATATGAGCATGCCTACTTCATTCTGGACATGATCTTGGCAATATTTAATTTGGTTAGCTCCCCATGCCCCAAAGAACTCCAAATGTCTTTTTCCCTCCATCCTATAGGACCTGACTCAGAATATCCTTGATGACATTTTCAGAGGCCAGTTTGCTAAGCTTAAATTATTATACACAGCTCTCAAAGCAAATCAGGCTCTGCCTGAAGGACTAAAGTATTACAGAAATGCTTGGGAAACATTTGTAGCCTTGGTTTGCTTTGCAGTGGTTTTGGTCTTTAGTTTTGATTGCATTGTTTTGCTGAAACATGAAGGGCATTTGGAAGTCAAGGAAACACATAGGATTCGTTTACAACAACATTCCCTAAGGCAACATCTTAATGTCAGAAGCGAATTATAACAACCTACATTGCGGGTGACACACATTATAATTCAAAGCCAGAAAAACTACATCAAGGTTGGTCTTAGTATTACATAAAAAGAGGCTTTTAGCAATCTTTCCCCACCAGAGGAAGACCTTTATGGATGAAAACAGCATCAGCAGAAGGTAATTGAAGAAAATACGTGTCTCTTATAACACATGGAAACATTTTTTCCTTTAGGCTTCTCCCAGTGTTCAACTATTTTACAAAAAGTTTTCTGTAATTCACAGATAAGGTGGAATGATTTCTTTCCAGTATTACAGCAACTTTTAAAAACCTGGAGAATAAGCACATCTAGAGTTGGAACTGATCTTCTTCTTATAGATGTTAATTATTCAACTAACACTGTTGAATAATTAGCATTCCTGAACTGTATAATCCCCTGTAGGTGAAAGGAGTGATGGTGGTTTATTCATTGTCATTTATGATGTCGTTTTTTTTTTTCAAGCTACATCAAAACCCCAACTGTGTCTCAAATAAGAAGAAATAGCAACAATGTGTATTCAATATGTCTGCTGTTTCACTTTGGTTTCTCGCTATTCTATAATAATAGTCTTGGCCGCATTAAAATCTATCATCACCAAATTGAAAAAATGAATAGAAATCCTAAAATCATTTCACCCAAATATTTTTGAGTCTGCACAGACATTGATGAAATATAATTAGATTTTTTTTAATTCAGAATATTCTTATATAAACATTCAATATTAATAAACAAAAGCTGTTTTCCCATAGTGGCAAGACTCACTTTCATCCTAGTCTGGACCTGCTTAGTTAAAAAAGTTTTCAAGATATTTAGTAATTGAACATTTAAAAAACTTGATTCAAGAAACAAAGTAATACAGCAGCTGCAAAGTGCGGTGTTTAATCGTTAGTGTCAACTTGAGGAAATTGGGAATCACCATAGTAACAAACTTCTTGCGGAGTCTACATAAAGTACGTTTTAGAAAAATTAACTAGAGCATCGTGAGTCACCCTGCACATGGGTGCTGCAATCCCAGGGATCGACATTACAGCTTCATTAAAGGAGAAAGCAAGGGGGGCACCAGCTCAGCTCTTCTCGTCTTTCTGACAGCAGATGCAGTGTGACCTGATCTTCTTGCTTCCTCCCAGCTGTCCTAACTTTCCTAACCCGGTGGAACGGCTCTGAAGCCGTGAAACAAAATAAGCATTTCCTTTCGTGAAGCATTTCTGTTATGTCGGGTACTTTATCACAGCAAAGAGAAACGTACTGCAAGCGAGACACAGTTTTCTACCATCCCAGTGAATTGGTACACCGTAGCACTAGGAAGACACAGGGTAGACAATGGTACATGTTCTAGCGACAGCTTTTCCTAGGCCGAAACATTTCACACCATATACAGTTCTTCTGCTTTTATGCTAACAACATGATCAAAATGTCTTTAAAACAGAATGTTCCTCAAATGATAACTACAATAATACATTTGCAATTTTTTTTTGTAAAGAATTTGGGTTTCTTGCCGGGCAGTGGTGGTGCACACCTTTAATACCAACACTCAGGAGGCAGAGAAGGTGGATTTTTGAGTTCAAGGCCAGCCTGGTCTATGGAGTGAGTGAGGACAGAGAAACACTGTCTCGAAAAACAAACAAACAAACAAAAGTTGGGTTTCATAGATAATTAAAAATACACAATTTAAGTGTCCTATGCTTGCTCTAACCCTATAGTGGCAAAATGCCCTGTTTCACAGTGGCTCTCTATGTATTAGTCTTATACTTTGAAGCAACAAAATGAAAAGGATTTACTATTTCAGCCATACACAGAAATCAGAAGCCAGTTAAATATTTAGTATTATAACAGGAGGGGGCCGCTTGCTGGTTCCCACAGCCTGGCTAGCTTAGCCCTAAAATAATCAAACAGAAAATGTATTCATTAAATCACTGCTTGGCCCATTAGCTCTAACTTCTTATTGGCTAGCTCTTATATCTTAATTTAACCCATTTCTATTAATCTGTATATCGCCACATGGCAGTGGCTTACTGGCAAAGATTCAGCATGTCTTACTCTGGTGGCGGCTCCATGGTGGCTCTCTCTCTCTCTGCCATCCTTCTCCTAGCATTCTGCTTAGCTTCTCCCACCTACCTAGGTTCTGCCCTATCAACAGGCCAAGGCAGTTACTTTATTCATTAACCAATGAAGGCAACACATAGACAGAAAAACCTCCCACACTGTAATATAGCTGAGAAATTGTTGGCAACTTATAATTCTAATTGGAAAATGATGTTAACTGGAAGCTGATGAGCAATGGTTGTTTTGCAATTGTTCTGGCCTTTGCAAATGTGGAAACATAATACATGGTTATTCATCTCAGTTCCTCAGGCGAGGGTAGGAAGAGCCTGCTTTTCTGCAGGGCTGATAGGGACCAGCATTAGAATAGATGCTTCTCAGCAGTCAGTTGAAGAGGTTATAATCTTTCTATTCAGTTCCCATCCCAACTTCCTTTTCTGGAATTTCCTTCCCTTCCCACAACCCCCAGCCAGGAAAAATAAAAGTGAATTTAAGTGCATGAGAATTTATGCATACGTTCCTATATTTTGCTATTTATTTTTATCATCATTAAAATGAAATACATTTATATTTGTGTTGTAGAAACTGTGTTTTCTGTGTCTGTGTAATACACTGCTATAGAAAATGAACCAGTATTGAGTTGTGAAAATTTGTCTCTTAAAGTGCATTTTTACATTTGTTTATGCTCACTATATCTGTGCATGTGTGGTTGATAGAAGGAGAGATGTGTTTAAAGGTCTTTATGCTAGATTAGAATCCACATATAAATTCTAAAACTTGTATTTTAAAAAAATGGTTGCTAATAAAAACCACACTTACGCAAGTTTATACTAGTTGGGAAACCATGTAACCTATAAAGTCAGTATGTCATATTTGTAAGGTAAGCAAATTTTTCAACCTATATTTGGTTAATTCAGTGGAATAAAGTCACTTCCAATTAACATGGCAGCATTTTGTTATTTTAAATATGTTTTCTACATTTTCCTTTCCAGAGAAAGTATGTAAAAAAGTATGGGCACAGTTACCAAGCCAACATATAAGTAATTTTAAATCTCCTTGCATTAATTATGAGGATATTTTGTCTTATATAATGTTTCAATTCATAGTTGCAATGGTCCAGAAGCCTTATGACACAGAGCAAGGGAACAGAGTAGGGAGGTCTCAATACTAATGGTGCTGTGTTTTCCTTATTTACATGCCCAGGACAGAACTTACTTTGTTAAAAAGCAGACACTAGTGTCAAATGTTCTCATGTTTTTCTTTTATGCAAATATCATAAGCATGATTTTTCAATATGAAGTCAAGAATCCTATCTGGGATTTCTGTTTTCAGGCTACCTCATGTCATTCAACTATATAAATACACATGGGACAGGGCAGCAGAACCGCACATACTGGAATGAATCTTCTTTTTTTTTTTTTTTTGAATTTTCGAGACAGGGTTTCTCCGTAGCTTTTTTGGTTCCTGTCCTGGAACTAGCTCTTGTAGACCAGGCTGGCCTCGAACTCACAGAGATCCGCCTGCCTCTGCCTCCCCAGTGCTGGGATTAAAGGCTTGCGCCACCACTGCCCGGCTGGAATGAATCTTCTTTATGGAAGGGAGACTCCAAACCTACAGTGACTCTTCATTGGGAAATTCAAATAAAACCTTTCTGACCTGGACTTGTGGTAGAATCCTGTAATGTTACCTGCTCAGGAGCCTGGGGCAGCTCAATGCCTGCCGGGCTTAGTGAACAAGTTCAAAATCAGCCTGGACAACTGAGGAAGACTCTGTGTCCATTGAATTTTTAGAACAATACAAAAAGTATTGAGAACATAGCTCAGTAGAGGAACACTTGCTGAGTACATGGAAGGTTTATGCTCAACTCTAGTACCAATTAAAAATAACTAAAAAAATAAAATAACGAGATTTTTATAACACCCAAAAGTTGTCTACTGCCTCCCTGCGCCAAGCAATCATTGACTTGTTTTCAATCATTACAGATTCATTTGATATAAAATTTTATATAAGTGAAATCAGACAATGTATATTTTTAAAGGTTTATTTTATTATTTTGTGTGCTTGAGTGTCTGCCTCATGTAAGTACGTGCATCATGAGTGTGCCTGGTGCCTGCAGAGGTCAGTAGAAGGCATTGCATCCTCTGGGACTGGAGTTACAGGCAGTTCTGAGCCACCATGTGACTGTTGGAAATCACACCAGGATCCTCTACAAGAACAACAAGTGCTCTTAATCACCAAGCAAACTCTCCAGCTTTTGGCATTTATTTTTAAAAATATGACGCTTTGTTCATTCAGTATCAACATAATCATTGTGACTTATTCATATTAAATATGGACTCCTTTTGATTTTCTTACTGTAAGTATATCTCGTTTTATTTATTAACTATTTATTCATAGGCAATTAATTATTATATATTCGGTAAGTTTTATTATCCATTTTATACTTCCCCTGTACAACTTCTTAGTTAATGACTCAACTTCCTTACTTAGTTATTCACATTTACTTCTTTCTCCAACAAGATAAATATAATATTTTGTAGATATATCAATATTCAGTATTTGTATTTCTTTGCATACAGTACTCTTCATTGCTGATCAGAATAGTGTGAATTATTTATTTTGCTTTCTCATATAACTTATTAATAGCTTCCTGAATTTTCCCATGTGTTCTTTGTATGTATGGTATTTGTGTTCATGTATGTCTACACACGTGCCTGCAGATAGGAATACATGTGTGTGCATATGTGTGGAGCCCAGAAATAAAATTAGATGTTTTCCTTAGTCTTTTCTACTTTTTTTTGATACAGTATGTTTCATTGACCCTGAAGATCATAAATTCACCTCGACTAGCTAGCCAGCCAGCTCCAGGGATGTTTATGGCTTGCCCTCACTGCCTCTCGCACCCCAGGGCTGGTTTACAGACACATGTTATTACACCCAGACACATGCTATCACACCCAGACACATGTTATCACACCCAGACACATGTAATCACACCCAGGTTTTTTACATGAATGCAGAGGATCTGAACTAAGTAAGACCTTCCTGCTTGAGTGTGAGTCACTTTGCTGACTGAGCTACCTCCCAAACTCCGTATTTGTTGGTCCTTATGTAAACCTATAATTCTGTCTTAGTATTCAAAAACCACTCAATATCATTTTGCAATGGGTAAAACAGGCTACGTTATCTTTCATTTCCACTTCATTATAGTGCAAAAGAAAGGAAGGAAGGAAGGAAGGAAGAAAGGAAAGAAGAAAGGAAGGAAAAAAGAAAGAATCCTGTTAGAGATTTATCCACAACTGAAACCAGGGTACTTGCTGTCTAGGCCCCGAACCACTGGGTATATACTGCCATTGTGGTAAGAATTTCCTTCCTGCCTGCCTGGACCAAGATATTACATCCATGCTTTTTACTGTAAGACAAATCTAGTATGTTTCTAATGTAAATACAGGTGAGAAGAATAGCTTTTTATTATATACCTAAAAACTCTTTATTTCACTCAACTTGCCTTGAAGAGAATGATCACTGAGATTTTTTTTTTAATCTTATGAGAGACATTTTCCTGTTGTATTGTAATTTCCAATGTTGCCAGCACAACAGTGATGTGGGATTTCCCTCTGTATGTTGTGAATACCATTGTTTAATAAAGAATCTGCCTTGGATCTGTTGCATCGCTGAATAAGGCAAGGCAGCTCCTTTAAGAGAAGGCTTACTGGATTAGCATAAGAAACAGTGGATTCCTGATTTATGCTACCAGCACAAACTCTGGCTCTTTGAGGAGGCCAAGCACTTGAATTGGGTCTGTGAGCCCTCTGTTACAAATTGCATAATGGTGATATAGACTCACTGCGACCCTGGAGCTGGTCCAATGTGGATGATTCTCAGAGGCACTAAAGATGCCTTCGCTATGTTGGACTGGGCAGAGCCAACAGGCAGTGCTGTGGAGTTGGTCCTAGCCATGCCCATTTAACATTTAAAAAGAAAAGCTCTCCTGGTCAGAAAATTACTACAGATACCCAATAAAGACAAATTCTGAAGGAAAACACCTCTAAATGAATCACAGTGTTAGGTAAATGTACGTAGGCTTGGAGGAGAGAAGAAAAACAATATAGAGAGTTATAAAAGAAGTCAATCATTTAAAAATGAAACAAAATCATATATATGTTTATATAAATATATAAAACATATAATTTATATAATATATACGAAAACATGCATATAAAACTATCTGAAAGGTCAATATTCTTAACCATATTGGTCAATAATGAGCTATTTTTCCAGATAAACAACAGCAATTGGAACAGAATATAATCTACAGCTTAATAGTTCTAAATTTTTTTAACTATCTTTTCAAAAACTAAAACAAGAGTAAAACAAATCTGTTATTTTTCCTAAAGCAAGTGATGAAAAATATGAGCAAAACAGAAAACCAAATGATTTTTGTCCATAATGGTACAAAAGGCTCTGCAAAATATTAGGGACAATAGATATTTGGAGAACTACCTTTTTATTGGATGCTGACAAAAGAGGACAAGCATATTAAGCACATGATGATATTTGGTATGAGTATAATACTGCTCTCATTGTAAATATTGAAGGAAGGAAACATAATATATCTCCCAGAGTTTAGAAACATTCATATTTTAATAATATTAACTTTAGTATATCCATAAATAAAAAATCTTGTCTTTGTTTTAATATAATTCTTTTAAGAAATGGATTTTCTTCTTGGAATCATAAACTCGGCTCTTATAGAAGCTAACCAAGTTTATAAAATTGAATATAAGAAAATACAGATTGTTAAATTGCAGAATTGCACAGGTTATTAAAAGCACATGTGCTGATTAGTTTTTTTCAACTTGACAGAAACTAGAGTTTGTCTTGGAGGAGGGAACCTCAGTTGAGGAACTCTTTGAGCGTATTGGCCTGTAGGAATGTCAGTCAAGAGCATTCTGTTGCTTAATGATTGATGTGGGAGAATCGGACCCACTGTGGGAGGTACCATGCTTGGCCAGGTAGTCCTGGCTTGTAAAGTAAGCAAATAAGTAATTCATGGGAACAAGTCAGTAGGCATTGTTGTTCCAAGTTTCTAGTCTAGGAGCTAGGTTTGACTTCTAGTTTCCTAAACCTGAGGACATTTGATTATGGACTGTAACCTTTCCTTCTCAAGATGTTTTCGGTCATGGAAGCAGAAAGAAAACTAGGGCAGAACTCAAAATTAAAAATGTATTAAAAACCTACACGCAGGTAACTGTAGTGGTTTGGATAAGAATTGCCCCCATAGGCTCATGTATTTAAGTGCTTAGGGAGTGACACTATTTGAAATGATTAGGAAGTGTGGCATTGTTGGAGGAAGTGTGTCTCTGGGGTGCACTTTGAGGTTTCAGAAGGTCAAACCAGACCTAGTGGCTTTTCCGGCTGACTGCTAATCTGGATGTAGAACTCTCAGCTACTTCTGCATGAGGTCTGCCTATGATGACAGTGAACTAAACCTGTGAAACAATATGCAAGCCCCAGTTATATGCTTTTCTTTATAGGAGTTGCCACACTCATGGTTTCTCTTCATAGCAACTAAGACATTAAGAAGAAAAGTTTAGCAGGGTCTACTGATTGGGTTATAATTCTAGCTTCTTAGGAGACTGAGACAGGGGAATCAAAAGTTCATGCCTTGTCAGGGCTGCTTGGGTGAGTTCAAGGTTACACTGGGCAATTCAGCAAGGTCCTGCTTCAAAAATAATTAAATGTATAAAAAGCACTGTGACTGTAATTCAGTGAAAGAGTACCTGCCTAGCTTGTGTGAGGCCCTATATTTAACAACACTTTATTGTAATTTTAAATCAAAAATCAGTCCACAAGTCTAATTTCTATTTTATGAATGGGTGGGAAAGTTCTCAGATGCTAATATCCAAAAGCAACATCAAATACATCCTCCACCTCATTCTCCATCAAAACCTGCTGAACATGCTGTTGAGCTTTTGCATGTCTTATTTTTCCTTTTGTAGCTGCTTTTTGCTGTCTGTTATTGCCCTCCTTGAGCTCCTTCTTGCCTAAATCATCCTATAAACTTTAAATCTAGCTGGATACTAGAATTTTGGTTTAAGTTTCAGAACCTTTGCTAGTTGTCTTACCTATAAAATAGACAATGTTGCTTATCTATTGATCATGGTCTTATTCCACGAAGCCATTTGCTTTCCTAGCCTTATTTCTTAGGATTTTAACTCTTTCATTGTCCCAAATCTTCAAGGTTCCCTTTCAGGAAACCTGCAAGAACAGGCTGCTTATTCTGCTCTTGTCTTTAGTGCTTCTTTCTTAAATATTCATTCAATATTGCATATGTTTAAAAAATATTAAGTGAATTTAAACTTTGGCATTAATATGAAAGCAACTGAGTTTTGAGGATTGCTCTTTATCAATTAAATATAAAAATAAATAATGGTCACATATCGCTTATGTCCTGATTTTCTTTTTAATGACATAAAAATAGAGTCTGTATACAAAAGGCACACTTGTCTGTATTAGACAGATGACTCTAAGTGTTTGATTCTAGTATATGACTGATAGGTCCAGAAGTTGTTTTCCAGTAGACCATAGTTCATTTTTTACTTATAAGAGCATTTCAATTATTCCTAGTTCTTCTCTCCTACACAAATTTGGTATATAAATTCTTGTTTTGTCATTCACATGTTTATATACATTTTTTTTTAATTCTTAAGATAAAATATTGCAAAGAGAGTAAATACACATTTCCTTCACATTTGTTACGGACCTTCCTAAGAAATTCACGATTAAACACCAGTAAAATATGAAATATGCCACATAAACTTCACTCAATGTTAATTAAATACAAAGGGAGAATATTCTGGGAATTTCAAGATTTGACCTAAATTTTATACCGACTTTGGAGAATTTCTTTCTATTTTTTTTCTAATATTCTTATATGACCTGATGGTTGTATAGAAAATCATGTAAAATCATTTAATGTTCGTGGTGGTTTGAATAAAAATGGCCCCCATAGACTCATCTGGAGTGGCTTTATTGGAGAAAAGGTCTTGGTGGAGTAGGTGTGGCCTTGTTGGAGGAAGTGTCTCTGGCTGTGGGTTTTATGGTTTCAAATGCTCAATTCAGGCTCAGCGTCACTCTCTCTTCCTGTTGCCTGCCAATCTAGATGTAGAACTCAAAATTCCTTCTCTAGTACCATGTCTGTCTGCCTGCATGCTCCCATGCTTCCTGCCATGACAATAGTGAACCAATCCTCTGAAACTGTAAGCCAGCCTCAACTAAATGTTTTCCTTACTAAGAGTTGCTGTGTTCATAGTGTCTCTTCATAGTAATAGAAACCCGAAGACAATACTTTCAAAAACAAAATCTGACTGTCTGTAAAACATATTTTAGAACACAAACCAATTTTGCTATAGTAATACCATGTCAATGTTTCCAGACAGAAGACAAATGTTGTTAGTAGTTTCCTGTTTCTTGCCATTGTAAAGGTTTGGAGTTCACAAAATTACTCTTCTTTTCATGTCAAAACAGTAAGCTGATGATACATTTTTAAAAGCTGAAGCGATTTTTAAAAATCTGGTTGCAATGATAGATAACCTAAGTATGTCGAGTTATAAATAAGGACATAAGCTATTGACATTTTTTTTTACTTAACTATATTTTTTATGACAAAAAGCATCTTTTCAAAAAAAATAATAGGAAACACTTTTGAAGCTTGCTTTGATGTACTTGGTCTCTAATCTCCATGACAAGAGACTAAAACCAGAACTGTCTAAAATCTGTGAACATGTTGGAGTTCATTGGCTGACACATTGAATGGAGGGCAGAGCTATCAATACAAATGCAACAAAACTGGACAGTATATGAAGCTATGCTGCAGGGTCTCTGCTTCTTTCTTACGTCTGTTCTAGATGTCTTTCCTGTCCCCCAGGCTTCCTTAACCCAGTCACTCCAGGTTTTCTTACTACTGCTCTTTATAGAGGATATATAATAACTTGTTTTAAGGCAAGAAATTTATGTACTGTAACAATGAGGAAATCAGAATTTATTGAAAGGACACAAAGGGAAAAGCCACAAGCAGAATTCATAACTTAGTTTTTTTTTTATACAATTTGAGTTGATTGTCACATAGGATAAGAAATATAAATCTATTTTTTGTTTCCACGTTTTTAACAGAAGCATTTGTTGAAAAAAATACTGCATTTTCTCCAATGTCTGTGTTTAGACTTCTTGTGATGTATCTCTAAGTGACTGCAGCTGTATGGGCTTATTTCTGGATCTTCTACACTACCCAACTGGTCTACATATCTGATTTTTTGTCATTTTGGAATGATACTATAATTCGAGATTGGGTATTGTGAAACCTCAAGCATTTTTCATTCTGACTAGGGTACTTTAGACATCCATCGTCTTTTGTGGGTTTCCATATAAATTTTAGGACTCCTTTTGTTCCAGTTCTATGAAAAAAATCATTGAAATTTTGACTGGGATTTTGTTTTGGATCTGTAAGTCACTCTTGATAATATAGCCATTTACAAAATGTTAATTCTGCCAAATTTTCACATTTTTTCTTCAGTTTACTACTTTGACATCTTTAAATATTTATAGTATAGGCCTTTCACCTCCTTGGGTAGGTTTTGTTGTTCTGGGTTAAAAGCTATTATGAATGGAATCATTTTCCTAATTTCCTTCTCAGCAGGTTCTTTATTTTCTTTATTTGAAAATTTTATTCATATATACACTTAAAACTGATAATATCTACCCCCTATTTTAGTCCTTCAATGTGAGGATCCCTGAAGGTTTTATACATGGAAGCAAACCCCAAAGAGATAAGAACGTACAGATTGTACAGTACAGGTTGACTTTGTCAACCTTGATCAGGTAACAGGCAGTTTATTCTCAATGTATTTAAACCCAGTATAATTTGGGGGGGAAAAAACTTTCCTTGTGTAATACAATCCCCTATGCACAAAGAGGCATTATATTGAAACTTAACTCAGGGTACATGACATTTCCTTCAAGAAGATGGGTTCTATAGGTAGGCTACCTTTACTAGTTTAAGAGCCTAAGAGTCTGTCCTGGTCTCTGTCATACAGAGAGCATAGAGACCATCTGGGCTGTTAGCCACCTCTGGTCCTGATTGTGGGAGCTTGAGAGAACCTCTGGCTATCAGGGTATTTAGATTACTAACCAGCTACAGTCTTGGTTATCTGCAAGATCATGATGTGGCCTGGCCCAATAGATAACACAGAACACCAGGCTGTTAATTAACTTTCAAATCTCAGCTTTCTGAATAGAAGAACAGATTTTTCATCTTTCCTATTGGACAGACAATCCTATGTGCTTAACTTTTGGGTTTCTATAGAGATCTGCGAGTACAAGGACCTCTGTGCTCTGCTCGCAACACTTAAATTCCACCAGACCTGTCAAATATTCCCCCTTCCCACCTCCACACATACTTCTTTAGAGAACTCACACAGTCAAGTTAGTACTGTTCATATGTGCATCATTGTGGGACCATTCCCTGGAACATGGGAAGCCTATCAGTTGCCACACCATCAATGATAAATGATTCTCTCTAACCCAACTGACAAGAGCTACTCAGTAAAGGGAGTGATCTCGAAGGTTAGCCTCCATTTATGCCAGAATTGGGGCTGGCTTGTTTTCGTACAGGTCATGTGCAGGCTACTGAGCATGCCACATAATGTCAGTAAGACAGCATTTCATGCTTCTCCCATTCCTCTTCGACACAACCCCAATCAAAATTCCCATGACTTTCTTCACAGAACATGCTTTCTAGTGCTTTTGAGCTTGGCTTGCTGTTATTTTAGAAATATGAAGTTCTTTATTAGGCTATGTATTAGAAAAATATATGATTTATTTTTAAAGGTAGATGAGCTACAACTTTCCTTTTAGAACTGTCTTAGTGATGTAAAGCCTAGTGATTCTGTTCAGTTGTCCTGTTACTTCTTTTTAATTGAAAATAATTCTGAAATTTTCTCATCAATTTTCTCAGTTATATTCTGTTCATCAAGGGCATTTTATTTAGTTTTCAAGTATTTGTTTAGGGTATACAATGTTTATTGCTTTTGAAGTCTAGTTTTGTGCCTCTGTGATCCAGTAAGCTACAGTTAATTATTCTTTGTATTTCTTAAGACTTTCTTTATGGTCTATGATATAATAAACTTTACAGAAGTTTTTCTGGGTCTCAGTGAAGAGTATGTATCCACATTGGTGAATGGATAGGTGTCAATTAACTATAATTAACCTATAAAATGTTTTAGATCTGAGATATCTAATTTTTAGTGCAAATGAAACTCATATTTAACCATAGTTCACCACTTTGAGAGTGGTGTTGAACCTTCATGCAATCACCTCATGATTCATGGCAGTATAAATGAGATGTCAGAGAACTGGATAGCCTTAATATACTAGTTACCTTTCTGGTTTCTATCACCAAACACCCAATAAGAAGTAACTTATGATAAGAAAGGCTTATTTGAGCACATGGTTCAGAAAATTCAAACTATTTTCATAGAGAAAGCATGATAGTGGGTTGGTAAAAACATTTATCACATTGAATTTGTAGTCATAAAACACAAAGATAAATGCATGTGCTCAGCTGTCTTCTTCCTTTTTTCCTTTTATATTCAATCTGGGACCTTTGTCCACGGGTGGGTGCTGCTCACATTCACGATGAGTCTTCCCTCTTGGGTTAATTCTTTCTGGAAATACCCTCACAGACATACTGGGATTGAGAATTATTACTTAAGCACATAACAGGAAAGCAAGCCCAGAGTCACTGTTAGAGAATGGTTTGGGAAATTTATCAGCAATACTTCTTTGTCAGAAGTGCAGGACATAAAGCCATGCAGAGAAAATTTAGGACCAAGAAGAACTGAGAGATGTGTAAGGAATTGTAAGCTACCACCAAAGAGGAAAGCACAGTCTGTTAATTTAATCAATCAAAAATTTGATCAATTTTTAATACAAACTAGCACCGTCTAGTACCCTTGTAATCTAATTGTAGAAAATGTAATAGGATGAGGAAATATTTATTTATTTATTTTTCTTTTTTTTGTCTTTTGTTTTATTTATTTTTATTTTTTTATTTTTTTTATTGAGAAAAGGAGAAAAAAAAACAAGTTTCCACCTCCTCCCAGCCTCCCATTTCCCTCCCCCTCCTCCCACCCTACGCCCCCTCCTCCCACCCTTCTCCCCCTCCCCCGACTCCTTTCCCCCTCCCTCTCCAGTCCAAAGAGCAGTCAGGGTTTTCTGCCCTGTGGTAAGTCCTAGGTCCTCCCCACTCCGTCCATATCTAGGAAGGTGAACATCGAAACTGGCTAGGCTCCCACCAAGCCAGCACATTAAGCAGGATCAAAACCCTGTGCCATTGTCCTTTGCGTCTCATCAGCCCTCATTGTTCGCCATGTTTAGAGAGTCCAGTTTTATCCCATGCTTTTTCAGTCACAGTCCAGCTGGCCTTGGTGAGTTCCCAATAGATCAGCTCCACTGTCTCAGTGGGTGGATGCACCCCTCGTGGTCCCGACTTCTTTGCTCATGGAAATATTTATTTTAAAATCACAGTCATACACATACTAATATGTATCAATATGAATATGTATGAATTAGTACTGAACAGGAATACATTTAGCTGAAATTTAAAGAAAGAGTGGTATAAAGAAGAGGAGAGGGTACAAATTCCCAACATGTTGGAAGCATGGCAGACTTAAGAGATGAGAAAACGTGAAAATGTATCAGCTATATGAGAGTTAGAGATGCTTGGTAAAATAATTAAGCTGTCTGAAAGGAGAAAAAATACTGAATTTCAAATTCTATCTTTTTTAGTTTGCTTTTTGTTGCTATAAGAGAATATTGGAGGCGGGATGAGTTATAGGTCAAAGGCATTTATTTAGTGACAATAATTGGCAATAATCTCCTCCATGTCATAACATGACAGAATATTGGAAAGACAAGTGAACACCCGTAGGAGTCAGAGACAGTTGCTGAATAACAATCTCCTCGTATAGTAATGAATTCATTCATGAAAGAGAGATGATAGATAGATAGATGATGGATAGATTGGTAGATAGATAAGTAGATGATAGACAGACAGATGGACGATAGACAGAGAGATGATAGATAGATAGAGATGTAGATACTCACTCCTCTTAATGACCTAATCATCTCTTAAAGGTCTTCCCTAACAATACTGTCACTAAAGAAGCCAAATTCCAACATATTGTAAGAGGGAATATACTATATTAAACCATAGAAATTAGTTTGTTCCTGTGCTACGTTAATAAAGTCTTCATAAGTAAGACTCAAACCCACTCTTTGAGTGGCTTATCCTCCTTTGATCAATCGTCATTCAGTGCTGATTTCAGTGTCAGTGAAATTTCTGTAATTCCTTTTTCTAATCCAGTGGGCCAATTTCTTTTTGTGGCAAGTATGGCATACTGCCTCATACAGATTCTGCTCTTTAAAATATGAAACAGTTTCCCCTCCCTTGCCCAACACAGCAGGAAGCTAATACTTTTTTCATGTAACCAGTCAGTAGTCCAATATCATTTAGACTGAAATGATTTTTCTGCCCCTTCGTCATGTAGATACCTCTGAATTCAATTAGCATTGTCACTTTTAATCATCTGTGGTTGGAGCCCAACCACTTCCCATTTAAAGAGTTTTATTAATGAGATTCTTATGGTCTGGCTGCACTGGCGACATGCTGTGCCTGTAAGACAGCGCATTAGCTGTCATTACGCAGCTGGCATTTACTAAAGGTTAGATATTACAATAACCTTAATCATAAATTATGCAACATTGCCTGGGAATGTGCTCTTGGATTTTCTTGATACTACACCCAGATGTTTCTGGTATATAGAATAGGTAGGCTATGCCCAGATGCAAAAGGCACCTTGGATTATGCATCTTATCTTAAACCACATCAGTTCCATGGTTGGCTTTGGGTTAAGGGTCAAAGGTCCTGGGGACACCAGGTCCAGAAGAGTCTGCATTTCACTGCAATGCCAAGTGTACTTAGAAGGTGAAGATCACATGGACCTCAGGACAGAGAGCTCTGTCCTACTGAGCCTATCATCACTCACTTAGTGCTTGTGAATAAAACAATAGGGAAGCTGAAAAATATTCAAAGGCAGAGAATGTAGAGAAAGTTTATATATTTCAGCTAGAAATACAAGGCAGACAGATGAATTCAAACATGATGGGTATGAAATATAATCTTCTAGTAAGAAACAAAGAGCACATAAGATATTAGAAAGTACAGATTTTACATTTTTAGTATTAATTATTGATTTGACATTGAGATAACTATATCATTCCAATGGGCCTCTTGCTCAGCATGGTCCTTGCCAAAAATAATACAAATAAGGAACCTACCAAGCAGAAATAAGGAACCTACCAAGCAGCTATAGCTGATTATCACATGCTATCTCATTTTGAGAACTGGAATCTGGAAAATAAAATGTGTAATAGTAAGTACAGAGAGAAATGTGTGCTTCTGTTGGAATGATGTGCTCTGTGCAGAGACATAAGCAGAGTCACCATTAAATGCTGGCTATAAGGGAGCTACACTGAAAGAAGTTACAATTGCATAGCTTTATTGACAACTAGCCCTAGGAAAGAGAGATTCAAATCATTCTAGCAAGTTTCATAAAGCCAAGGTAAATCAACTCAACATAGTTAAGAAGTGGACATTTTAATGTATCAAAGTAGATTGTAAAGAACTTTAATGTCTAATTTCTTGAGTAGTTTATGTATTTTAGAGAAGAGTCCTTTGTCTGATGTGGGGTTGGTGAAGATCTTTTCCTATTCAGTAGGATGCCTTTTTGTCTTATTGACTGTGTCCTTTGCTTTACAGAAGCTTCTCAGTTTCAGGAGGTCCAATTTATTTATTGTTGCTCTCAGTGTGTGTGCTACTGGGGTTATATTTAGGAAGTGGTCTCCTGTGGCCTATGCATTGAAGACTACTTCCCACTTTATCTTCTATCAGGTTCAGTGTGGTCAGACTTATATTGAGGTCTTCAATCCATTTGGACTTGAGTTTTCAATTTTGCATGTAAATGAATGGAATTAGAAAACACTATCCTGAGTGAGGTAACACAGACCCAAAAGAAGGAATATAGTATGTACACACTCATAAGTGGATACTAGCTATAAACAAAAGACATTGAGCCTATATAGTTCATGATTCTAGAGAAGCTAAGTAATAAGGGGAACCCAAAGAAAAACATATATAGACCCACCTGAAAATTGTAAACAGACAAGATTGTCTGACAAAATTGGTAGCATAGGGGTGTGGGGAGAAAAGAGGGTAGAAGAGGAAGAGAAGGGGAGAAGGAGAGGGTTGAGGAGAACTTAAGGGAAGTCGAGATGGAGGAAGCACAGAGATGAGAGCAGAGAAAGAGATATCTTGATTGAGGAAGCCATTATAGGGTTATCAGAAACCAGGCTCTAGAGAAATTCCCAGGTATCTACAAGGACGACCCCGCCTAAGACCTTAAGCAATAGAGGAGAGGGGGCCTGATCTTGACTTGCTCTGTAATCAGACTGATGAATTATCTTAAATATCACAATAGAACCTTCACCCAGCAACTGATGGAAATAGAAGCAGAGACCCACATTGGAGCAATGGACAGAGCTCCCAAAATACAGTTGAAAAGTGGAAGGAATGAGAATATGATCAAAGAGGTCAATACAATGATGGGTTCACCCACTAAAACAGTTTACCTGAGCTAATAAGAGTTCACCAATTCCAGCCAGACTGGGAAGGAACAAACATAGGCCCAAACTAGTCCCTCTGAATGGGTTTGACAGTTGCATGGCTTGGGCAGACTGAGGTGTCAATGGCAGTGTCACCAGAAGTTATCCTTACTACATGTACTGGCTTTTTCGAATCCTAGTCTCTTTAGATGTATACCTTACTCAGCCTAAATATAGTAGGGAGGGCTTGGACCTTCCACAAAGCAATGTGCCTTATCCTCTCTGAGGACTGGATAAGGGTGGAGAGGAAGGGTGTGTGGTGGGAACGGAAGGAGGGGAAGGAGTGGGAACTTGGATTGGCATTTTTTTTAAATCAACAAATTAAAAAAAAGAAAGAAGTAGGATTCTGTGGGTGACCAAATGCCAAAAAATCTAAACATTGCCTGAAACAAAATAGAATCTCAAGCAGTTGTTGATCTCAGATTTTTTTTTCTCAAAGCTTCAGAGGGAAAAAAAATGTTTAAATTAAGTTTGTTGCAGCTGGTCTGTCAGAAATCTACCAATTGCTGCAGCTATCAGAGCAATTTTAAGAACTCACAGAAGGTAATTAAAAGTCTTAATAGTTCTCGTGATTAGACTGACATTTCAATGCCTCTAGAAGTTTTATTGTGCCAATAACCTATCTCCCTTGCCTCCAAAAGAAGTACAACTGACATTAGTAATTACCCAAATATTCTACAGGTAACATGTGCCACATACAAACCTGTTCTAAATTAGGGAAAGAATGTTTCTCTGTGTATTCAATGTAATACATCTTAGGTAGAAACTTCTGTTTTTAACTTTGTTAAAGCTTCTTATATCATTGTATTGGATTAATTTTGAGAACATAGCCTATTGATGGAGCTTATGTGAAAAACATCACACTACATAGCATAATCAGTTCTAATTTCCATATGGTTATGCAAGAATTGGGTCCTTTGAAGAACAAGAACATATTTTGATATCATTATTATATAATGATGATTTATTAGAGGACATTGATTTAATATAGGGTATTTATGGTGAGAGAAGTTTGTCTTCCTTAAGCTTCTGCCCTGACTCAGGATTAGATTACAGGTGTGCTGTTTGGCAATTAATAAAACGTTTTAAGATGGTAAAATTTAGGAAGCTGGCATGTATTAAGAACTGATAATTTGAGAACATGTCTACATCCAGATTTTAGTTCAGGTCCATCTTCTCCTGCATTTGAGGAGTTGTGCCAATCTATTTCATGTGCACTATGCACATCCATGGGACTAAGCATGAGTGTATTCCAATAATATTTTGAATGATATGTGAAGGTATGAATTCATCATAGAGATGCTGTCAACAATAAGAAGTTGTAACATTTATATCAAGTTTATAGTCAATCTAAATAGGAGACGTCGCAAAGCATTTTCACTAAAAATTATGAACAAGAACAGAATGTTCACCCTTTTCATACATAGTCAATGTAGTACTTCAAGTCATAGAGCAATAAGAGAACTCAGGGGGGTCAAGAGCACGCAATACAAAAAGAAGAAAAGAAAACAAAGCATCTTCTTCTTCATAAGGGATGTGATAGTGTACATAAATGACCCTAAAAACTTCACCTTTCTATCTTTTGGGTTAACAATCCTTTATTGCATCCTAAAGAAGTAGAGATAAACATTTTATGTTTTTTTCTAAGCTGAGTGTACCAGATGTTATGTAATTGTGTCATATGTCTCAAACTGTCCTTATATTATTTGTTTGTTTTCATGTTGTTTGTGTTAAAAGGATTTTTAACAAACTGTGGTCACTTCAGCTCTCTTTTTAAATTTATTTTTGTTAAGTGCTAAAATTAGTTTTGCTAACTTAGTATCAAATTAAAATGTATGTGCAGATTCAAATTTAAATAATTGATAAGATATTAAAACCTGATAAGCGTGTACTACTTCATAAATTTGGATACTCCAGACATCTTAAAATCTATTAACTTATGTACTTGGGTATATTTAAAAATTTATAAAGCTTAAAAATGCTAATTGATTAAATAAAGCACTATGTTTTAGAGTTATATTTTATTAAACTATAAATTTATTGTTATACATAGATTTTGATGAAGATTTTCTTATGAAACAGATTCTAAATATATACTTATATAAAATTTTATCTTAATTGGTAACATAAACTTTATGAACTTATCAAAATATTTCTTTTTCTTTTTTTTTTTGCGACAGGGTTTTGTAGCATAGAAGTTTCTGCCCTGCTGGGTCCCACAGCCAGTCAGTCCCAAAGAAACACATAGAGTCTTACATTAATTATAAACTGTTTGCCCTTAGTGTCTGTGCTGCTGGGGTTATACATAGGAAGTGGTCTCCTGTGCCCATGTGCTGTAGAGTACTTCCCACTTTCTCTTCTATCAGGTTCAGTGTGTTCGGACTGATATTGAGGTCTTTAATCCATTTGGATTTGAGTTTTGTGCATGGTGATAGATATGGATCTATTTTCATTCTTCTACAGATTGACATCCAGTTTTGCCAGCACCATTTGTTGAAGATGCTCTCTTTTTTCCATTGTATACTTTTAGCTCCTTTATCGAAGATCAGGTGTTCATAGGTTTGTGGGTTAATGTCAGGGTCTTCTATTCGATTCCATTGGTCGACTTCTCTGTTTTTATGCCAATACCAAGCTGTTTTCAATACTGAAAAAACATGGGATAAATCCGGACTAGCTGAACATAGCGGACAATGAGGAATACTGAGAATTCAAGAACAATTGCAGTGGGTTTTTGATCCTACTGCACGTACTGGCTTTGTGGGAGCCTAGGCAGTTTGGATGCTCACCTTACGAGACCTGGATAGAGGTGGGCAGTCCTTGGGCTTCCCACACGTCAGGGAACCCTGATTGCTCTTCGAGCAGATGAGGGAGGGGGAATTGATCGGGGGAGGGGGAGGGAAATGGGAAGCGGTTGTGGGGACGAGGCAGAAATCCTTAATAAATAAATAAATTTAAAAAATAAAAAATAAATAAAAAAAAAAAAAAGAAAAAAAAAAAAAAAAGAAAATGTGGTATGAGGGCAAAATGGAATACCTTTCAGTCATAAAAATAAATGGATTCCTGTCAAAAAAAAAAAAAAAAAAAAATTATAAACTGTTTGACCTCTTAGCTCAGGATTATTATTAATTAGCTCTTACAACTTACATTAACCTATAATTCTTATCTATGTTTAACCATGTGCCTTGGTACCTTTTCTCAGTAAAGCATTCTCCTCTTGCTTCCTCTGTGTCTCAGTGGCAACTGGGTCTCTGCCTTTCCTCTTCCCAGAATTCTCCTAGTCTGGTTTCCTTACCTATACTTCCTGCCTTCGTATTAGCCAATCAGCATTCTATTAAACCAATAAGAATGACAAACAAATTTACAGTGTGCATTTATTGCCTCAACTCTATGGAGTTTCTAGGTCTATGTCACCACCAATAAGTCTGATGCTGGCAGCTCATAAACATCATTTAAGTGTTTGGTGACAGAGCCTCTTAAAAGAGCTGTGAAGTTCTTGCTGCTAATGCTGAATAAGGAAGCCTATCATAGAGGAGCTGCACCTCTGCTTGCCACCAGGAGAGCCTAAAGGAGTGAAGATGGTTACAAAGCAGCTGTACTCTGTTCTTGTCTATCTAGAATCCTTTTTTTTTTTAAAAGTTTTCTAAGGTTTTATATGGAAATTCTATCCAAACGTTGGGTGCCATTTGTAGCATGGAATTTTCTGTCTAACCTGGTCCTACAGCTGTTCAATCACAGAGAAACACACAGAGGCTTATATTAATTATAAACAATTTGACTCTTAGCTCAGGCCTATTATTAACTATCTCTTACAACTTAAGTTAACCCATAATTCTTATCTATGTTTAGCCTCATGGTTTGGTACCTTTCCTCAGTAAGGCATTCTCATCTTGCTTCTGTGTTTGCATGGCAACTGCCTCTCTGCCTTTTCTCTTCCCAGAATTCTCCTAGTTTGATTTCCCACCTATACTTGCTGCCTGGCTATTGGCCAGACAGCATTCTATTAAACCAATATGAGTGACAGACCTTTACAGTGTACAAGAACATTATTTCACACCAGGATTTCTCTGTGTAACGTTTTTTGTACTGGAATTCACTTTGTGCTCCAACTAGCCTTGAACTCAGAAATCTGTCTGACTCTGCCTCCCAATTGCTAGGATTAAAGGCTTGTGCTACTATTGTCTAGCTTCAAAATATTCATAACGTAAACTGTTAAAAGTAAGGGTGAGTCTATATAAATTGTGTATGAAGGATGAGCTACATATAAATTAAGAGATATTTGTTTACTAAGATCTTTGTGTTGTCCCTGAGTGAAAAATGTTGTTAGGAGAAGCTGTTTGTTGGTTCCTGACCACTTAGCCCCAAAATAATCACACAGAAACTGTATTAATTGAATCACTGCTTGGCCCATTAGCTCTAGCTTCTTGTTGGATAACTCTTACATATTAATTTAACCCATCTCCATTAATCTTCCCTCTCTATTCCCCTCTCCTCTCCCCTCACACAGTTCAGAGTCCTGTCTACTCTGGACCTTGGCTAAGCTCCCCCTTTGATTGACAATAAACTTTTTCTTCTACCATACCTAGAAACAATCACATCCTTCCTTTTTATTATTTTTTTCTGATGTGGAATTTCCCTCTGTATGCTGTGAATATGGTTGGTTAATTAATAAAGAACTGTCTTGGGCCTGCACAGGGAATAGAGATAGGCAGGAAAAACTAAACTGAATGCTGGGAGAAAAAAAGAAGAGTTAAGAAAAGCCATAGAGCTGCCACTGGAAACAGATGCACTGAAACTTTGCTAGCAGGCCATGACCCGGTGGAGATGCACAGATTAATGGAGAGGTTTTTTTTTTAGCTACTGTAGTGTGATTATGTATTTATATAAGCTGTCTGTTTACATGTGCTAATGTTTTTTTCTTTTTTGTCGTAAGGTAGTGAGTGCTAAATTAGCTGAGAAGTAAATACTTATGTAAACTAATGTTAATTTGGCCCAGATTCATTTAAGCTTATAGTAAATCAACATTTTAAGGAGCAAAATACTAAAATACAAAACGTATAAATAAATGTGACCATATAGGTAACACAAACAGAAAAGGATGATGGTTTTAAATGCTTCTTTGAAACACCTGAGTTTTTAAATTAGAAAAATAAATAAATCCGCTTTTAAGAGAAATATAAACATAGTAATCTGGTAGGTTGTTGTCTCTTTGATTCTTATGCCAATTAGGGTTTTATAACATGGTCCCTATTGCTTGAGGCTATTAAATAACTTTAAGAGATGATTACTGCTATTGCAGGATATGCTATTCCTATTAAATAATTGTTCTCATTTGAGATGTTGCAGACTTTTATTCCAAAGGGAATAAAAAGATTTAAGAAAATAGTTTATATCTGTGATTTCATGTGAGTACAAATATTTTAAAGATATTTGGACCACTACTTTGCCTCTCAAATAAAAACGACCAAACAAACAAACAAAACATTGAATGAGTTCTTCAAGATCCTTATTTTAACTAGGCCCATGTAGCAGAAAACCCTAAATTTTTTAAAGTTGACATTTTCAAAACCTGTTTAGAAGCTTAAACAGATAACCAAAGAGATTACAGATAATGTCCTTTAGTTAATACATATTTATATATAATACATAATAAAGTATTAAATGCCCAACTCTGTTCTGCTCTGGATACCTTGTCCTGTTTTGGATTCCTCAAAAACACTAATAAAATGTAAATGCTTTTTCTGCCTATTTTAGGGAATCTATCATTATAAATTAAATATTTAACAAGGAATTAAATTTGTTTGAGAGCAAAAATAATCAGCCTGGTCTACAAGAGCTAGTTCCAGGACAGGTTCCAAAAACCACAGAGAAACCCTGTCTCAAAAAAGCAAAAAAAAAAAAAATGTACTTTGTATTTATAACTGTTAGATATAGAGGACACCATACTTTCTGTGTTTTGCACAGAGTCTTTTGAGCTTTCATTTAAACTTTCTTCATCAAGACTGATTTCTAAATTTTGTAATAATAATAAAATAATAATGTTAAAGTGGAGTGTGGTGGCACATGCCTTTAATTCCAGCACTCCGGAGGCAGGGGCATATGGATCTCCGTGAGTTTGATCTACATAGCAAGTTCCAGGACAGTCAAGAGAGTTTGTTATACAAAGAAACCCTGTCTCTAAAAAATAAAACAAACATAATAATATTAAAGTTTGTTCTAAAAGTTTACTTAAAATCAATAAGTTAAAAATAACAAAGATTATAAAAATTTTTAAAGGTTAATTCAATGCCCTGAGATAAAATTAATGTTTGATTTTCTATAGTATATTTTTAAGTATGTTTGTATACTTTTACTAAATGGACATTTCAAGCCTATGATTTGAAATTTAATCACTATGATTGAATTTTAGTTTTTTGTGATTTCTTATTGGACAAAGCCTTTGTTTTTTGATGGTGACATCACCTTAACCATTAAAAAAAATCTATTTTGAGAGTGATACCTACTTAGAATATTCCTTAAAAAATTGCATAGTGATTGTAAAGCTTTTTTAAATTAACAAATATTTGAATGTTTATAAAATTTGGTATATTAGATAAACAAAAACTAACCAAACTGTAAAAGACTTTTAACTACAATAACTAATGTTTAAAATTAGTTACAAAATCTTCTTTAAAGTAACCAAAATTAGATAATTTCATCAACTAAAAGCCAAAAGAATATACCAAAGACCCTATTCTGATTTAAAAATCAGGGGTATATCCTAGTAATTCTAACTCAAGGAACATGGGATGTGGCATAATCTAAGTCTGTGATTCCAGGCTATAGTAACTCAATGTCTACAGAATAACTATTGCTTATTGAATAAATAAAGAAATAAATGGAAAGGAAAAGCACACAGCTGTTCCTAGGTAAGGTGGAGGAGAAAGTTTATAGAAGGTATGTGGGAGAGCATAGCCAGAGGCAGAGACACGTGAGAAAGTCCAGAGTGGACAGGACCAGGCTGAGTTGGGTCATGTGGGAGAGAGAAGGAAAAGAAGGGAGAGGGAAGAGAGAAGAAACCGGGTACAACAGCCAGGAGGCAAAAGGTACAAAAACGGGACAAGTAAGCAAAATATCTCGATTATATACAGAAGAGTCTCTGGGGGAAGGGCAGCCCAGCATCTGGCCTAGAGGGTTCAGGGAAGAGGGAGGAGGGGTTTGCAAGCTACACCCTGGAACAGGTCAGGACTGGGGAATGTTGGGAGAACCTGGAGGCTAGGTTTTTTTAATGTTACATAGACACCTCAGCCATTTGTCCTGGATTTGAAACTTAGCACTTATTCTCTTTAAGATGAAAGCTGATGGTTGATAATATTTTCAGAATATGCCATGAATCAAATGATAGTAACTTTCTATAATATGATAAAAAGGACTGGAAATTATGCTGGGTATATATTATTAATAATGCTCAAAAGACCATAGAAAGTGGGGGGAAGGAATGATTTTCCTGGGAGTTATGGAAAGAACACAGGACCCCAGAGAGACATAAAAGGTAAAAGTATACATTTTAGAGCTATGTGGTGGATAATGGCCTAGCCAAGCTGTTTAAGGAGTGTAAGGCATAACTTTCTTGTCAATAAAATGAGTATAAAAAAATGCCCACCCTTAACAAACTGAACTGAAAATTTGTGATGATCAATTTTTTGCCAATTTGAATAACCTAAAAATACCTAGAAGACTAGGTAATCATTCCTTTTGGTGTGTTTGTGAGGATTTTCCAAGGGCAGTTATGATGTGGGAGTGATTTCTTTCTAATCTGTTGCTTTCATTGGTTAATTAACAAAGAAGCTGCCTAAGCCCATTTGATAAGCCAACCCTTAGGTGGGTGGAGTAAACAGAACAGAATGCTGGGAGAAAGAAGCTGAGTCAAGGAGTCGCCATGATTCTCACTCCCGACACAGCCACAGGTTAAGATCTTCCCTGGTAAGCCACCTTATGGGCTACACAGATTATTAGAAATGGGTTAGGTCAATATGTAAGAGCTAGCCAATAAGAGGCTGGAACTAATGGGCCAGGCAGTGTTTAAAAGAATACAGTTTCCATGTAATTATTTCGGGTAAAGCTAGCCGGGTGGCGGGATGCAGCCCAGCCCGCCAATCCTATTACAACACAGATCATGGGAGTTCTGAAACATTGGATGGGATCATAATATGATGGCATGATTGGTAGGAGAAGAAAAAGAAGTTATGACCTACCTATAGAAAGTAGATAACTGGGGAAAATCCTTAAGAGATATATCTTGCCTTGGTCCCCTCTTCTACCCCCTTTCTTTCTTCCTGTCTGCAACCAAGTAAACTATTCTTCACAATGTTGAAGTAAAACATCTGAAACTGTAAACCAAAATATATCCTTTATTTTGTGTAACTGGGGGCTGCTCACTCATTCCCTGATCTGAAATATTCATGCAGAAACTGTATTAATTATAACACTATTTGACCTATTAGCTTACGCATATTTCTAGCTCACTCTATATTTTAAATTAACCCATCTCTATTAGTTAATATTTTACCATGAGGCTCATGGCCTACCAGCAAGATTTGGGCTGGCAACTTGCATCTTTCTCCTCTGGCAGCTACATGGCATCTCACTGACTCTGCCTGCTTTCTCCCAGCATTCAGTTTAGTTTTCGGCGCCTAACTCTATTCTGCCCTATCACAGGCCAAAGCATCTTCTTTGTTCATTAATCAATGAAAGCAACAGTTATACAGGACTTTCCACAGAACTTTTGTCTGCCAGATATTTTGTCAAAGAAGGAGAAAACATCTAAAACAAAATAAAAAGTACTTTTCAAAAGACACATAATATGTGAATAAATGGAGGGAGTGACAACAATGACAGCACAAACTATTTGGGGACAATGTTGGCATCATTGGCTAACATCCAAAGACTATCTACAGTGAAATTCTGTAAAATGCTTAAAAAAAATGAAAACATAAAACGTCATGGTGGCCTTCATTGGGCAACTGCTTTTCCTGGATGTCTCTCAATGCCTGTCAGAGGTCAGCTCTCAAAACTTTGGGGGGAAAATGATCCGTAGAGTATTTCCATCCTCTAAGACCCATAAGTATGGTCTTTCATTTGGGAATCTTTTTTTTTCCTTTTTCATTCCATTATCTTGCACTTTGGATTTTGCTTTCTTCCTGGAATCTTCCTTCTCATTTCAACATTCTGATCTTCCTAGACATGCCTTTTGATTCAGAAAAATCCTGCTGCTCAGATGACAGTTTTTTTTTCCCTACACATTAGGGTTCAGGATTCCCTTCCCGTATTTACTCTCCAGATTCCGTTCCACTGTACTTCTGTCTGACTAGGAGGATCCCAGATAATGGTAACAATAAATCTCATTTTATTCTTTTAAAAATACTTTCAATTTTCACATAAGTATTATTTTTCTACTTTAAACACAGACATAAACCTTGAGGTGATTCAGGCAATACAACTTGAAGAAACAAAAAAGGTTCTTGTTTTAGGAAAGTTTGATATTTCTGTAAGTTTGTCTCACATTCAAGATGTTTTTAACCCCCACCCAGTACCTAGCAGTCTTGTTTATTGAATATTATTGGGATAGTCTTCTTTTTGCTCACTTTGAAATCTAATTCTCACCCTTTCATTCAAAAATTCAAGTCCCTGGTTGTTGGATTATAGTCCAAGAGTGGAGCTGTGTGAGGAGAGGTCTGAGTATTTGTGAGAAAACTGCAGGAAAACAAGAGGCTTGTGACCTCTGTTACTTTAAACATGGATTTGTTCTTGGCATAGACTTTTATGTCCCTCTCATATGTAACAAATAGGAGTGGGTTTACTTCAGATTATCAATTGATTTACTTTTGTTATTTAAAAATATGTTACAGTGCAGCCTGTCCTTGAGTTTGTATACCGCTTGAACTCATATGATTTTTCCTGACATGGCCTTGCTCAACCTTCAATACATAAGTTATCTGATGCTCTAAATGAAGTTGGCTATTGCATGAGTCTAGTCCAATTTATTTTTAGGCTTCATTCTCTCAGGTCCCATTGCCTCTAGAGTAATGACATCAGGGCCTGTCATGAAGACAAATGCTTTATTCATTCTTTTAAATTTTAAGATTAACATAAACTTTGGAAAGGGAATGTGAGCATTGTATGCACAAAACAGTAAAACTTGTTGAAAAGTTGTAGTTTTCAGAAATTCATTTAGTTCTTTTATTTATTTATTTAAGATTTCTGCCTCCTCCCCGTCACCACCTCCCATTTCCCTCCCCCTCCCCCAATCAAGTCCCCCTCCCTCATCAGCTTGAATAGCTATCAGGGTTCCCTGCCCTGTGGTAAGTCCAAGGACCACCCAACTCCATCCAGGTCTAGTAAGATGAGCATCCAAACTGCCTAGGCTCCCACAAAGCCAGTACGTGCAGTAAGATCAAAACCCATTGCCATTGTTCTTGAGTTCTCAGTAGTCCTCATTGTCCGCTATGTTCAGCTAGTCCGGTTTTATCCCAGGCTTTTTCAGACCCAGGCCAGCTGGCCTTGGTGAGTTCCCGATAGAACATCCCCATTGTCTCAGTGTGTGGGTGCACCCCTCGCGGTCCTGAGTTCCTTGCTCGTGCTCTCTCTCCTTCTGCTCCTGATTTGGACCTTGAGATTTCAGTTCTGTGCTCCAATGTGGGTCTTTGCCTCTGTCTCCTTTCATCGCCTGATGGAGGTTAATATCCAGGAGGATGACTATATGTCTTTCTTTGGGTTCACCTTCTTATTTAGCTTCTCTAGGATCACGAATTATAGGAAAATACCATAATTACCACCCTTTCCTGTTGAAGCCAGACTATGTCTATAAAAAAAATAGCCAAGTAGCTAACAGGGTTTTGTGGGGGAAAACAAAGCGTAATCTTCACAGTTAGCATCACAAAGCCAGGGGGAATACTAATAGTTTCTTAGGAGAGTAATTCGATTGAATGTAGGTAGAACTAAATTTCTGATTCAATCTAGTTATATCCCAGATAAATTTCATTTGGCCATTACCTTGTTTCCTAAAGTCTGTCATAAAGAGCTAGCCTTGTGAGCTTTCTTAAGTGATTAAAAAGAGGGCCATATATATTGACATTTTGGAAATGGTACATATGGTATCAACTTAATATAATAAAGTCACTGAGAAGTCTGACAAATAGACCAGACCTGACCCCTTAGTTTAACACACTGTTATTTCTAAAACATTTTTGGACATATTATATTTTTATATAGTGATTGATTACTTGATAGATTTCTATCATTGTTGGAGAAGGAGGCTGTTTGTTGGTTCCCAGCTGCCCGGCTAGCTTAGACCTGAAATAATCATATAGAAATTGTATTAATTAAATCACTGCTTGGTTCATTAGCTCTAACTTCTTATTGGCTAGCTCTTAAATTAATTTAACCCATTTTTATTCATCTTATATTGCCACATGGCTGTGGCTTACTTGGTAAAGTTCTCAGTATCTAATCTATCTCTGGTGGCTCCACGGCTTTTCTCTGATTCTGCTCTTCTTTCTGCCAGCATACAGCCTAGCTTTCCCCACCTAGTTCTGTTCTACCCTGCCATAGGCTCAAAGCAGTTCTATATTCATTAACAAATAAAAGCAACACATAGACAGAAGGACCTCCCACACCATATCATTCCCAAGAACTATCTCTCAACAGTTTATCTTGTTTAATTATAATCTGACAGCTATAAGCATGTTAGTACATTTTACAGGTAACTGATTTATTATTAAATTATTAAGATTTATTAGTTTGGTCGTCAAGTCTTACATTTGTTTTACTTAAATAGACACCTTGGGAAGATATTCAGTTTTCCAATTTTAGAATTATATACTATGAATTTACTTCTTTCATCACATCTTATTGATTTATTTTGCAAGTAAAGGCTTTGCCAATTCCATGTTCACTTTGATAGTCATCATTTCTTAACCACTTACTATGCATCAGTATTATGTATTATGTGCATTTCAAACCTAACCCCCATAGCATTATGGCAAATGGGAATTATAATTCTCATTTTTAGGTGAAAAACATGACAATGAATGGCTATGTATCTTTCTTAATGTAGAAAAATAAAAACAAAACAAACAAACAAAGAAAGAAACAAAAGCCAAGCTCACTTAAAATTTTGAGACTAAGAACATCTTTGATATTGAAAGTTTTTCTGCACTGACTGCTGTGCTCTCTTAGAGTTTTTAGATCATTTATTCAGAACCTTCTTGTTTTTATAGTCTCCATTGACAAGTCAGATGTTGCTCTAACAATTCTGGCTTAATATGGCATTTGGTCTTTGTCCCTTGAGGCATTTAATATTCTTTCTGTGTTCCATAGCTAAAGTGTATTGAATATTATGTGCCTAGGGGACTTTCTTGGTTCAGTTTATTTGATATTCTGAATGTTTCTTATACTTTAATAGGCATCTCCTTCTTAGGTTGGACAAATTTTCTTCTATGAGTTTGTTGAAAGTATTTTCCGTGTCTTTACCTGGGTTTCTAGTCCATTCTCTATTCCAACAAATTGTACATTTGTTCTTTTCATAGTGTCTTAGATTTCCTGCATGTTTTGTGAATAGATTTATTTATATTTAACATTTACTTTGACTATAGTATTGATTTCTTCTATATTGTCTTTAATGCCTAAGATTCTTTCTTCCGTCTCTGGTAATCTTTTGGTGAGGCTTGCCTCTGAGTTTCCTTTTTGAGTTTCTACACTATTCATCTTCAGCTTTCCTTCATCATCACCTATTTACTCATCTATTAATTTAGAATATTCACAATGAGGAAGTTGTATAATAAAACAATCTGTTAAAAAATAGGAAGAGTCCTCTCTGTGTTAAGCTTCCTTAATAATAAGAAACAGTCTGGTCAACACGTCCTCCCACGTATCACTTTTTAACTTAATGTAACATGATTCCTGTTTCTTCAAAGGAACAGCATACCTTTGAGTAACAGAAAAATAAAATGAAGCCAATGACATTAATTTTTCGTGAGCAAATAATCAGACTTAGGGAAAAAATGCGGTTTTCCTTAATAGCTGGACATTACAAAACCATGTTTATATATTAATGTGGGGCCTGTTTTCTCAGACTCATGTCACTTTTTGATCATAAGTTTATCTACACAAATTGTGTATTTTATTTATCTTAAATTGATAGTGATTATATAATGAACTCAATCATAATCATCACATTCAACAATCATTTATAAATCAATTATAATTTTGCTAAAATTTTAGAAGTCTAATTTTTCTTTTGGTTTATAGATTTGCAAAGTAGATAAACAATATTCTTTAAAGGAGAATATTTCCTCTATAGGTAAGGAACAAATGCTATCTAGTTTTAGCTTGTGACAAAATATCTTAAGCTTTGAAGAGTAGCTTTATTTGATTAAGATTATTTACATATAGTGTATCATTTAATTCTAAAAATTTGTACTTTGTGTTAATTGTCATAGCAGTTAAATATAATTGCTTCTATATCTCAATAATTCAGGGACATTCTTCTTTCTGTCATTCTTTTGTCCTTTTAAGGTCTAAAAAGACCTATGAAAACCAAATTCATCACCAAATATATGGCTTCATTAACCAGTGAAAATGTTCTAAAATTAACTTGTTACATCTTAACTTTTCTTAATTTTAGGTCCCTAAGTATTTAAATAGTCTGTAATATAATATAAAAAACTTAATTAACATTTAATATTGACTTTTATAGAATAGTTACTTTGTTATAATTCCAAGAACTTGAAGAACTTGGTAAATCAGATAAATAAATTCCAGTATAAGGCAGAGATACTAACCCTTTGCTTTTAATAATTTTAGACTCTACGAGCTGGTATATCATAAAAATACTGATTATAAGTATATGTTTTAGATATGCTGTGGACAACTTCATATAATTCATAGATATTATTATAATAAACAAGTTCTTCTGGGGTTATTTACATGACCAAGTTAGAGTTTTATGTACTTTTCCCTACTAAGATGAAAAATTAGAACAGAATTGATATGTAATTTTATTTACATAGAGAAATAATTAATCCTTATTAGTGAGTATACTAATTTACAATAATCATGCATTGCACACTCATGTTTTTAAATAAAATTTTTATTTTTATGCAAAGTTATTATTAATATAATCGTTTTTGTTATTTTGACCAGTGACATACATGTTTCATCTGACAATATTTTTCACTCAATTTTAACACTGGTTGAGTGAATAATTCAGTGGTAGGATATTTGGTTTGCATGCACCAAAGCCTGAATTCATTCTCCAACATCAATCAATCAATCAAACAAACAAAAACCCTAAAAGTGAAAATAAAGAGCTAAATTAAATTTAAAAAATCTACCAAAATTTAAAATGGTAACATTTTAAATAATTTTAATTTCAAAGAATTGATTGTTTCTTCTTCCAAAGGAGAGGAAGCAACCAACAGTCCTACCCAGCTATGATACCTATGGAACCACAGCAATGACTAGAATGCCACAACCACCCTAAGGGTGCAGTAGCGCTACACAAGCCTTGACAGTTACCAACATCTTTCTAGTTCGATGGGCTTAACCTTCCTAATGCTGTGACCCTTTAATAGAGTTCTTCATGCCGCAGTGACCCCCAACCATAAGATTATTTCGTTGCTGCTTCATAACTATAATTTTGCTACTATTGTGAATCATAAAGTAAATGTCTGTGCTTTCCAATAGTCTTGGACAACCCCTGAGAAAGGGTTGCTCAACTCCCAAAAGAAGTAAGGAACCATGGGATGAGAACCACTGCTCTAATTGGTCTTAACATCATTTCAACAAGAAAGAAATAATACCTTGTACTGGACACCTAGCAACTACCCAAGGCTAGTGAAATCATGTATCTTAGTGGATGACCTCTAACTGTCATTTTAGTGAGTCATAAATAATCCCTAACTACCTTGTAAATATTTATCCTTGTAAACGTAGATAAGTATAAGTCTCACTCCTTATCAAGGGTGCTTCTCTTTGAAACAGAAAACTCACAACCTATCAAAATGAAGAATTATGGAAGCTGGGCCCAGCTGATAAGTCTGCGAACACTTCCTGCACCTGTGTCTTAGGAAACATGGCCAAAGAGGAAGCAGAAGAGTCAGAGGGTAAGGGAATTTGCTGTGAGATTGTGTCTCTTAGTAACATCAGAAGCTCCACCCATAAAGTCTCATGGATATGATGACCCAAACATAAACTGAGCAAGCACAACACTGGTGGACAAAGTCAGAGGCTTCAAGCCTACACAGGAACTGTAGGTACCTGAGTAAAGTTGAGACTAGGAGAGGCAGCCCTCCCCTAGAGAAGAGCACACCAATTGGTTGCTCATTGCCAAATGATCAGCTCCGAAAAAATACGTACAAGCAATATTATTAGGACTGAGCAGGTTATATTTAAGAATATCTATGTACACATACATCTATGCTTGCAACAACAATTAATGAATAGAGAGGTCATGTATTTGAAGGAGAGATGAGGGACATATTGGAGGGTTTGGATGGGCAGATAGGAATGGAGAAATGTAATGATATTATACTTTCAAATTTTTTTAATGAGGAAAATAAATAAATTAAGACCACATATTGCTCTTTCAGAGGACCTGAGTTGAATTCTCAGAACCCACATGGAGGGGCTCACTGCTGCCTGTAACTCCTGCTCCAGAAAGATTTGATGCCTCTGGCCCCTAAAGCCACTGGCTCTCATATGTAGTATCTCACACACAGAATCACACACATAATCACAAAACTAAAATAAATGTGGACAAAAACTTCCATGTAAAAGTATACTTCTGTCAAAGTAATTATCTGAAAAATTAATTAAAGTAATCAATACAAGAGAAAACATGAACAATATTAACATTTCACTGTTTTTTTCTCAGTACATAATTTGGTTACTCACATCATATTTAGGTACTAATAAAATATGAATTAAAGGATTTTAATATTTAGTAATATTCTGTCATTGTACAAGGAAACCAAAGCTATATTATTTAAAAGCAATAAAGGATGTTTAAAATATTTTCTTAAAGCTGCGAAAGTGTTAATACACATTTTTCCAAATTCTTTTTAAGGACAAAGATGAAAAATGTGTTTGTGCTAATATAAAAATTTGCTTTTGTCAGTAGTATAACATGTGAAATAAAATACATAAAATTGTTATGGGTAGGAAGTGCCATATTTTAATTACATTTAGTTGATGGATATTTCATATTTTACATGATAGTAAGAGGAATTTGAGGTCAGCAATGTCTCTCTCTCTCCCTTTCTCTCTCTCTCTCTCTCTCTGCACACACACACACACACACACACACACACACACACACACAATGCTAATGTATCTGGACTTGATATAATGCTTTACCAATAAAGGTATTTGGGCCATGTCTCAGATTTAATGCTTTATGCTTCAAAAAAATGTTAACTTCAAAGTAATCTTTAAAAAAGACAACAACTGAAGGGGAAAACTGCATTCTCAATGAAAATGCCAAATCTCCAAGTTACAGCTTGAATCGATTTAAAAAAAAAAGTCGATAGATTGTTTTGCACTTCTTTTGGGTACCAGAATGTGCCAGGCATCAGTATAGCAGTCATCAATGAAATTCGTCTCTAGATATATTGCCTGAACTATTTAAAACTTACAATGCCAGTAGATTTTTAATTAGCAATTGTTTTAATCTCATTTCACATATCAAGGCTTAATTTTTATTGTACAGCAATATAGTCAGCCATAATTTGTTTCCATTTCATTGAATTATTACTGACTGTTTATAAACTACCATTAGCATCCTTCCTATGCCTACAAAATCTTAATTATGTTGCTATCAGTTTTAAATTCATAAAAACAATACAGTTCACAAGACTGCATACTTAAGATATATGTAGACTGGTATTGCTTTCATTGTCTCTTTTAAAAAAAACTACACAATAAAATGGCACGACATTATTTCTGAAAACATGTATTCTTCTTCAGTGTCTCTGCAGTTCTCAATCTAGCCAATGTCAGAGTATTTAATATGGCCCATTTTTCATAGAGAATAGTAGTCCCATTTACCGTGCTGAGATTGATAACACAGTATGCTATCAATCCCAAAAGCTCTGACGCAGGTCATGGACCTCTACCAGAAGATTTGTTTCTGGGCTATCAATCTTACCACTCCCCACTGTCTCAGAGCCCTAAATCAGAAGGCATGATAGGTCTCCACTTTTGTATTCCTGCATCAGCAGTCTGCTTAGGCATAGCCATCACTCACTAGCAATGCTCACTGCACTTACAACAAATACCAAACAACTTTCCTCATCTTAAGGCCAAGTATGAAATCCAGCTACATTATATCATTTAGGAATTGCTGGCTCAGAAGAAACCATTTTGTTGCATGCCTTTGGAATAATTACAAAGTTCACAGGATCATTGTTAGATTTTGATAATGGAACACAAATATAACAGGTAGCCAAATGGAAGTAATATATTTCAACAATCAATTATTAAAATGATTGATCAGCAATACTAGACTTTTTTCCTCTAGAAAAAGAAATGTTCTAGAATTGGTATATGTTCAATACTAATTTTCTTATTCATTTTACAAATGTTGGTTCAACCGGATGAATTTCCATAAAGGTCTGCCTCAGTTACAACAATGCCACAGGCTGGGAGGAGCTGAGCCAAGTCCTTCACTCCCACCTGTTTTTCCAGCTTCACAAATGAATATTGTCTCAATGTGATTGTGAATCCTTTCGTTCAGATACTGTTAGCTAGACAAACATAGCAGTATTTCACTAACTGCAATCTTTCCATTACATGTAGAGCAAGGAGCCACATCAGTAGTTGGGTAAGGTATCTTTATTAGATATAGAGCTACAGGCGCTAGAGCTGGGACCAGAAGTGATGAAGAAGGAATTCCAAATCAAATGGCTTCAGTGCTTAAAATGAACCAACCCAATTACCAGATACTGAAAAGTTGCATCTCTTAATAATACTCATTTGGACAATAGAGAGAAAGTGTGTCGCTCAGACAAACAGGCAGATGAAAAGACTCCCAAACAAAAGATGAGTCTTAGGTTCTTGATCACATTTGTAGTGGCAGGTTTGAGTTCCATCTCATGGAGTGAGCTTTAAATCTAAACAAAGAAATGGATTCTCACTCCCAGAACATTTGTTCTGTTATTTCACTGTTGTATCTTATGGGCGGATCCCTGTTGAAGCTCATTGAATATGAAGCTAGGTGATGTTGATGATTAGGTTTCTCCTCCAGTATCATGCAGAGTACATTCCAGCACTTTGAGTACTATTCAATAGGAGCAAAGCTTGTAGTTGGAAACTGACCCAAGTTTCTCATGTTTAAGGATATAAATAAGTTGTATCTTTAGCAAGTTATGGAGACTAATCAATAACCTTGGCAATAGCCTCTGATGTTTGGCATGGGATTATCTATGGATTCCTCTGGCCAATGGCTCAGCAAGATATAACCTATTTGTGGCACTGGAGGTTTTAATTGGTGGCCTAAGCTATTTAGTTGGATCATTGTCTCCTCCATTATATGTCGATTCCATTTCACTCCTTACATATATGGTAGGAAGCTTCCACAGAAGCAGGTTTCCATGCGGTCTTTCAAAAGAACTGTAATGCTCATTATCTCGGTCCATGTTCTCTCCTTTACCTTGATCTCCCATCTCCCTTTCCATTCAGTCTTTTTTCCATCTCCCTTTATTATCTCTTTATAACATTAAACTCTATTTTCCCTTTGTTAGAAGATTCTCTTGTCTTCTGATATCTCACCAGCTACTTACCTCAGTGGTGACTCAGACTCAGACACACATATTGAAAGCGCAAAAACTAACATTTACATATAAGGAAGCATACAGTATTTGTCTCGTGGCATCTGGTATCAGTATTTCAGTTTCTAGCTATTTCTTTTTACCTATAAATTTTATGGGCTGGAGAGATGGCTCAGCCGTTAAAGGCTAGGCTCACAACCTATAAATTTTATAATTCATTTCCATAACAGCTGAATAATATACTATTATGTAAGTGTACTACAGTTTCATTATCTATTCATCAGTTGATGAGTATCTAGGCTAATTCCAATTCTTGGCTATTGTAAATAGAGTCGCAAGGAACATGGCTGCCCCAGTGGCTCTATAATAAGATGTAGTCATTTGGGTATATGCTCCAGAGTGTTATAACTTGACCTTGTAGATTAATTTTTCACTTTTGAGGAAGCTCCATACTGATTTCCAGAGTGACTGTTTACATGTCTGTCAGCAATGGATGAGTATTCCCTTTCCTTGCATGCCTATCAACAGTGAATGAGTATTCCCTTTCCTTGCACACCTATCAACAGTGAATGAGTATTCCCTTTCCTTGCACGCCTATCAACAGGGAATGAGTATTCCCTTTCCTTGCATGCCTATCAACAGTGAATGAGTATTCCCTTTCCTTGCACACCTATCAACAGTGAATGAGTATTCCCTTTCCTTGCACACCTATCGACAATGAATGAGTATTCCCTTTCCTTGCACACCTATCAACAGTGAATGAGTATTCCCTTTCCTTGCACGCCTATCGACAATGAATGAGTATTCCCTTTCCTTGCACACCTATCGACAATGAATGATTATTCCCTTTCCTTGCACACCTATCGACAATGAATGAGTATCCCCTTTCCTTGCACACCTATCGACAATGAATGAGTATTCCCTTTCCTTGCACGCCTATCAACAGTGAATGAGTATTCCCTTTCCTTGCACACCTATCAACAGTGAATGAGTATTCCCTTTCCTTGCACACCTATCAACAATGAATGAGTATTCCCTTTCCTTGCACACCTATCGACAATGATTGAGTATCCCCTTTCCTTGCACACCTATCGACAATGATTGAGTATCCCCTTTCCTTGCACACCTATCGACAGTGAATGAGTATTCCCTTTCCTTGCACACCTATCGACAGTGAATGAGTATTCCCTTTCCTTGTATGCTCACCATTATGTGCTGTCATTTGTTTTATGAATCTTGGCCATTCTGACAAACGTAAAAATGACGTATCAAAGTAGTTTTAATTTTTATTTTCCTTATGACTAAGGATATTATATTGTACATTTTAAAAAAATGTTTTTATTGTTTAAAATAATTTTTAAATTTAAATATATTTTGATCATATATTCTTTCCCTTCCTCAAATACTTCCCTACCCATTCTATTTGCTCTCTATAGTTCCTTTCTGTATACTTATCCTCTGTGATTCTATGGATTATAGATTTGTTATCATTGACTTCACAGCTAAAATCCACATAGAAGCTAAATACATATCTTTTTTTGTCTTTCTGGGTCTCAGATACCTCATTAGGATTTTTTTTATATAGTTCTATTCACTTGCCTGAAAATTTCATGATGTCTCATTTTTTAATGGCTGAGTAATACTTGATTGTGCAAATACACCACATTTTCCTTGTCCATTTTTCTATTGAAGGACATCTAGGTTATTTCTAACATCCAGCTATTGTGAATGAAGCAGCAAAAAACATACTTGAGCAAATGTTTCTGTGGTAGAATGAAGATTCTTTTGTATAAATGTCCACAAGCGGTATAGCTGGATCTTGAAGTGGATTGATTCCCATCTTCCCAAAGAACCACCACACTGATTTCTGTAGTGATTGTATAAGTTAGCAATCCCATCAATCTATGAGTGTTTCTCTTATTCCACATCCTTGCATCCAAATCACTTGGTTGGCTAATTTTAGCCATTCGGGCAGGTGAAAGAGTGAAATCTCAGTGTAGTTTTTATTTGCATTTTCCTGATAGCTAAGGATGTTGAAAATGTATGTGTTTCTCAGTGATTTGAGTTTCCTCTATTGAGAATTCTCTCTACCCCATTTTTAAATTGAGTTATTTGTTTTCTTGATGTCTAGTTCTTGAGTTCTTTATATATTTTGGATATTAACCTTCTTTCAGAAGTGGAGTTGATAAAATTCTATCCCCACTCTGTAGGCTGCTCTGGCTGAATAACCATATTCGTTGCCATTCAGAATCTTTTCGGTTTCACAAAGTACCATTTATAAGTTGTTGATCTTAGTGTCTGTGCTAACAGTGTTCTATTCGGAAAGTCTATTTCTGTGCTAATGAGTCCAAGGATATTCCCCCCATTCTCTTCTACCAGGTTCAGTGTATTTGTTTTTTGTTGACATGGCTCAGAACATCTGGATTTGGATTTTTCTCTCTAGCTAATGAAATCCTGTATCAGGAGAAATCAATCAGTTGTTCCTCCTTTATGGGATCAGAACAAGTACACTTTTTACTACTTAGCCAAGGACTTGTAGGAATAAAATGAATAAATTCAATACAGATGTAAAGATGTAAGAAATTATCTGTTACAGAATATAAAACTCATTCCTTTCTCTTTCACTTTCTATAAAAGAGATATGTGGAGAGTCCCCAGTATCAGTTTCCAGACAGGACTCTATAAGCAGTATCTCTCCTGTGGTGTGATCTTGAGGTGTGTTTGCTGTGATAGTTCCACAGCATAGTTTTTACTCTTCTGCAAGAGGAAATGTATCTTTACTGTTCATCTCTGAAGTTTATGAGGATGATAGCTATAACCTTTTTGCCCATAATAGCTTTGGTGGCTAACACATACTGAAAACTGTTCTGTTTGCTTAGGAACTAGGAGTAGCTGAGAATTTCACTTCTGAAACATGCAAGGGCTGGAACATTACTTTGTTCTTCCCCTGTAATTATGAATACTTGTTGTTTAAATCATATGAGTTCTACCTAGGCCATTGGCTATCTGATTGGCGGTAGGACAGTCATATAGATTCACATCTAAAGAGAGTCAGAAAGCTAAACATGGTCAGAAAAAGAGCACGATGCAGAATAGATTGAAGAGGGGAGAAAAGATAAAGAGATAAGGAGGGGAGGGCATGGCTGCAACCCAAGAAAATGAATGCAGATCGAAAATATCACAAGGGGGAAAATAGCGAAACTATCTTAATACTTTTTTTGTTAGCATTATCCAGAAAAATGCGTGTGTTTCAATTATTTCCCTTTAAATCTAAGTGTCATCATCTTTTATACAAACTGAAAGAACTAACTTTCCGTGAGTCATCATTCCAAAGGTACTTTCTTTTGTTAAACCCGATTCTCCCTTGTGCTTTAGCAGCTACGATTTATTGCATCTCTTCCCTGTGCATCTAAGAGCGGTTTCTGTCCTCACAAACACTGCCTCAGAATTGATTGCATACCTTTGAGTGGCCATCTCTGTGGACTGTCAGTGCTGCCAGTGCAGGTGTCGGCCATCCATAATTACACCAAATGAGCAGTTTTCAGGTGAGGAGCACAACCGATGTGTAATGGAATTATTATGTGGATGCCTGTAATGGGTTTCATTTTTGCAGTGCCAGAATTTGGTAACTTCCAATACAACTCAAGTACTGTCTCATGATGACACACACAAAAACTGGGATATTGAAGAAGTCTTTGATGTCTTTGAATGCACTACGTACTTCTATATTTTCTATAGTTTATGAAATAAATACTTAACATCTTAGGAATAATGTGGAGCATAAGAAAAGTGCTCATTCATGATATTGTACAGCAAAGCTATTTATTAACTCAAGAGGGTTTTTTTTTCTCTTTTCCATAGTTAGTTACAAGGAGAAGAAAATAAAGTGCGTAACTTAATTTACACTGTGCTTGTTTCTGAAAGAACGTTCTACTTAAGAGTTTTAAACTCAGATTCTGAGTTGAGCTTCAAAACTGAAGGAAATCTCAGTGGTTGGGGAACACACCATGAAAAACAAAATAAAAGGATTTCATTGAATTTGTAGGAAATTCCAAAAGGAATGTGGAATACAGAAGTAAATGGACAGTTGGTGACTCTCCATGGGAGGGAGTTTTACTTGAGGGCTATGAGATACTGAGTATGTATAAAAAGTATTATTTTGATGAATCACAACTGAATTGTCTCTAGTAGTTTTAGTGTATATTTATATTTTCTTCTCCCTGCTCTTTTGTTTGCTTGCTCTGTTTTTGTTTTTTGCTTGTTTTTTTTTTTTTTTTTCAAGACAGGGTTTCTCTGTATATCTCTGACTGTCCTGGAACTCACTATGTAGACCAGGCTGGTCTCAAATATGAAGATCAGCGTGCCTCTGCTTCCCAAGTGTTGATATTAAAGGTGTGTACCACCAGTGCCCTGTATTCTCCCTGCTCTAAGTATATTTCTTTTTTCAGTCCAGAGCTCTCTTTGTAAGTCTCCAAGGAGCTGTCTAGCATGAGTAATGACTATCAATAGTGAAAATCAGTACCCAAGTCTCCAAGCAGTTCCTATTGTTTCCTATAGAAAAATATTTCCTCTAAAGATGATGGTAGAAGGTTGACAGTGAGTACAAAAGCCTTAAAAAATGATATCTCATAGAAAGAGTGTATGGATAAAGAACTGGAACTTTCGCTCAGGCATCTCCAGATCTATCATGAGCAGCACAGACGTCAAGTCATGGGAGATCCACATTAATGAATAACAACACTGGTAATGGAGAGAGAAGGTGATAAATATAGTTCTGTAGCAAAATAAGGAGTTGGCAAAGGATAGCACCCCTCCAGACTTTTGGGTCTGCAGGGGTCACAATCAACCAGAAACCACCTGGTGCCTCTGCCAGGGTGATCAGGCACCATCATACCAAGTATTGTCTGAGGTCTCCAAGCCTGGGCATTGGAAAGGGAAAAGGCAACAGTTCTGCACCATCCCTTATGACTGGGGATGGACAGTACTCAACCAAGTACCACCTTTGGTCCAACCAAGAGCCCTGGCATTAGGCAGTTGGACACCATTGTGGTGAGAGAGCACAGAGTGGGGAGGTGGAAGAGAGGGAGAGGTGAAATGGTTTATGCGCTGGAGAGAGAGAGAAGCAGATCTGGCCAGAGAAGTGAAGGTTGTGAGGAACAGACTGATAGGAATGGAGTCCAGGGAGATGTCTGGGTCTGGGCTATGACAAAGGGTCAGGTCTTGATCTACGGCACTAAAGCAACTTAGAGGGCCTGAGTTAATATCTGTGGTTCTTGTTGCACCAGAGGGCCGGGCAGAGGCCTGTGGTTTGGGCTACCACCTGAGTTCACTTTGATGTCTGATGATCATGCTTCCCTGGGGGCCATGTTATTAGTGGTCTGTACATTAATCTAGAGCCATCGTGAAAACCTGGCCCAGGCTGATTCCAAGAACCATGTCTGGGTCCATGATCCTGCTGTAGCCAGGGTCAGTGTTGATGTTACTGGTCCATACTGCCACCAGGACCCCTGGTGTCCAGGGTTTATGCCACAACCTGTGACCTTTTTGGTGTCCCATGGCTATGCCCCTGCCAGTGCCAGGTGGATTTGGTTGGCCGGAGCTGTCATCTAGGGTCATGGTTTAGTCCAAGCCAGGCCTGTGGCAGAGGGCCATGGCCCTGTTGCATCTAGGGTCTGTGCTGATATCTGTGGCTCCTGAGACCATCTAAGACTGTGATGATTATGGGACCTAGGCTACCACCCAGGGCCATTCTTCTGTGGGGGTATGATTAATAGGGTGGTATTTATTTAAAGGGGAAAAAAACTTACATTGGGGCATGGTCTCTCTCCCTTTAAAAAAAGCAGCTACTTCCCTTCTCGCTCTCTTTTGCTTCCTGCTCCGGTTCCGGCGACTAGACTTCTTCCTGATTGCGCAGAGGGCTGTTGTCTGGGACGGTGATCTGTAAGTTTTTTTCCCCTTTAAATAAATATCACCCTATTAATCATAATTCCAAACTGGTGTGGGATTGTTTGTGACTCACGCCTTCAGCCTGGGATCATGAGAGTGAGAGAACTGGCCCTGCCCTGCACCAGCTGCAGTTCACAGAAGAGTGGGCCCTGACCCTGCCTGGGCTGCACACTAGGGCTGACCCTGCTGTCTGGTTAGCAGGTGAGCTGGCCCTGTGAGTGCGAAGTAAGAGAGTCGACCACACCCCATCTTGTATGCTTCCTACAGTAATTGGGAGAGAAGGCCCTGCACCTTGCCTGGGCTAAACAGTAGAGCTGGTCCTGGCAATTTGAGTGATGTGGACCAGATCTGAAGAGCAAGAGAATTGGCCCCGCTTCTTGTTGCAGGCTGCAATGGGTGAGCTAGCCAAGGCAGTGCTGGAGGGTTGACCATCCCAGCTACCACCCAGGCCCAGAACCAGGGCTATGACTTGGGCTACCTCAACATCCACTGAATCTGTGAACTGTTGGAGCACATGAAGAGGACGAATTTACAGATTCGAAACTTCAGGATCTCCAGGACACAGGGTAATAGCAGAATACCCAAGAGGAGCCTCTATAGAGAGCCCATTATTGGTGAATGGTGCAGCAGAAACCGGAGGCCTCGAGCCATTACTCGTGGTAATTAACACTTGCAAGTAAAGGTGAACAGACTAAAGGGTAAACAGTGTGTCTCAATGGGCCACACTACAGCTTCCACAAGATTTTTCCTTTTATATATATATTTTTTGTTTTGTTTGTTCCTTTGTTTTGTTTGGTTTTTGGTTTTCCATTTAAATTTGGTTTTATGGCAGGAGGAGTTGCAAGGGCAGATGTGAGGGGACAGGGAGATGAGTGGGATCGGAATGTATGATGTAAAATCCACAAAGAATCAATAAAAGTAAAAAAAAAAAAGAAATTGGCTACTTCCTGGTTTTAATTACTGTTAAACATCCATCAATAGCATGAGGGTTTTCCTGAATTCAGAATATCTTGCTAAGTGACACATGCAATAGGAAATGTTCCTCATGTAGTGCCTTAGTAGATTGCATGCATATTTTCTCATTCAATCAAAGTGAATAAGATTACCTAGAGTCCAACATGTTGCGAGCTCAGGGGAGATCTACATGTTTAGAAGAGTTTGATAGTGTGTCATCATATTATTATTGAGATTAAAACTAAGTTACTGAAAACTCAAAAGATAAGACTTGGGTAATTTTGAATTGATAGTACAAATAAAAATTAAAATATTCTTAACATCCTCCAGAGGCTAAATATCTGATAAAAGCTAAACTAAGTAAAAAAAAAAAAAAAAAAAAAGTAACCTTTCCAAAGCCTAGCAATTGTTATTCACTGTCCTACCTGAAGCTAATTCGAATCTCTTGTCTGTAGTGAAAAAAGAAAACCAATGAAAAGGAGGTAGGATCTTACAAAATTAAGTCTCCAAGATGCAATTTAGCACCCAATTTAGCCATTCCATTAGGAAGCACATTCATCTAATTAAAAGCAGGAAGCTGACCTGTCTAGAACTTTACTAAGTAATCATAAAATGCGCTTTCCTAAAGTGTCATGCAACTTACTGTAAAATAGTCTTAAACTGACTGGGAAGGTTCCTTTTAGAAGGTTTTAAAGCAGTACACTCTTCACTCACTTCCCTAGTAGCCATACAAGAGCATCTGAGGAGAGTCTGGTGGCAAGGAGCCAATAAGCCCAGAGTGTTAGGGAACTGTAAAGCTGGGAGAGGCTCCAGGGGGAAAGGTTATTCTGCTGCAGGAGTCTGTGTACTGCTTCTTACCAAGGTCTGGCTGGCGTCAGCTTTGCGTTCTCTCTTCTAGTCACCACAGTAATATGGGACTAATGGCATAAGCCAGAAGCGAGCTTCTAGAGATTCAAGCAATACAGAAACTGAAATTAACTAATGAAACATGGTACCTAGACGGGTGGTGCGTCCACATGCTTTCTAGATGATTCTGTCCTGTCCTTATCTTGAGCAGTCATTTCCAGCCCAGGACCATCTAGGAACCACACTTCATTGCTTTCTTAGTAAGTGTGCTCAGTGACATAAACCAAGCTGTCTTTTCTTCAACTAAGGCCCAGCAAGGAGCTGCACTAGGGAGCTTTCTTGTTCCTCACCCATGTAAAAACACTCCATCACTAAGCCTCTCAAGAGATACCAGTAATCACTAAAATTGAGTCATTTCATATCCTCTAGACCAAAATCAATACAGAGGGCCTGAGGAACTGAGCAACAAATTCCTTCTATATGCTCTGAAATCAACCAATTTTGGGCAATACTAAAAATCAGAAAGAATGTCCCATTTAGGTTCCGTGCTCCCCTATCCACCTTTCCTTTATCCCAATTCTCCCGTTTCCCAGGTCCCCCCTCCTTCCCTTCTACCTTTTCTCTCCCCATCTCCCCTTACCCCCATCCCCCCCCCCCCCAAGATCCCATTTTCTCCCCGGAAATTTGGTCTACTTCCCTTAGCGAAGAGGACAACTATATGTTTTTCCTTCGGTTCACCTTCTTCCTTAGCTTCTTTAGGTTCACCTATTGTAGACTCCGTGGTCCTTATTTATGGCTAGAAACCAATTATGAGTGAGTATATCCCATATTCATCTTTTTGGGTCTGGGACACCTCACTCAGGATAGTGTTTTCTATTTCCATCCATTTGCATGCAAAATTCGAGAAGTCATTGTTTTTTACCGCAGCGTAGTACTCTAGCGTGTATATATTCCATACTTTCTTCATCCATTCTTCCATTGAAGGGCATCTAGGTTGTTTCCAGGTTCTGGCTATTACAAATAATACTGCTATGAACATAGTTGAACAAATGCTTTTGTCATTTGATAGAGCATCTCTTGGGTATATTCCCAAGAGTGGTATTGCTGGGTCCAGGGGTAAGTTGATCCCGAATTTCCTGAGAAACCAAAACACTGACTTCCATCTTAGTTAAGGGAGCCACTTTAGGGTGGGCAAGCGACTTGACCCTAGAGGGGCTCCCTAGTGCCCAAGATGAGGTTCCCAGTTAGCTCCTTGGGCAGCTGAGGATTGGGAACCTGAAATGACCCTATCCTAGAGCAATACTGACGAATATCTTGCATATCATCATAGAATCTTCATCTGGTGATGGATAGAGATCGAGACAGTGACCCACACAGGAGCACTGGACTGAGCTCCCAAGGTCCCAAGGAGGAGCAGAAGGAGGGAGAACATGAGCAAAGAATTCGGGACCACGAGGCGTGCATCCACCCACTGAGACAGTGGAGCTGATCTACGGGGAGCTCACCAAGGCCAGCTGGACTGTGACTGAAAAAGCATGGGATAAAACCGGACTCTCTGAACATGGCGAACAATGAGGGCTGATGAGACACCAAGGACAATGGCACGCGGTTTTGATCCTACTTAATGTGCTGGCTTTGTGGGAGCCTAGCCAGTTTGGATGTTCACCTTCCTAGATATGGACGGAGAGGACCTAGGACTTAACACAGGGCAGGGAACCCGGACTGCTCTGTGGACTGGAGAGGGAGGGGGAGAGGAGTGGGGGGAGGGGGAGAAGGGTGGGAGGAGGGGGAGAAGGGTGGGAGGAGGGGGAGAAGGGTGGGAGGAGGGGAAGGGAAATGGGAGGCTGGGAGGAGGTGGAAACTTGTTTTTTGTTTATGTTTTTTTTTCTTCTTTTCGCAATAAAAAAAAAAAAAAAGAATGTCCCATTTACCTTAAACAGGCCAGAAATTTATATCAGACACACAACCAATGAATTAATGCCACATGCCCAGAACCTGTAGAAAATCGAACAACATAAAAAACCATGATAATATTTTCTCAAAGACCACCAGTTTAAGTTGTCTTCAATGGGAATTAGCTAGATGAGTCCAAATAAACAGAATTCAAAAAAAAATTTAAACAGGGTCAAAATATTCAAGGCATTTAAAGAATAGACTAACACCTGAAAGAACTTGAAGAGGAGAGGAAGAAACTTTCAAGTGAACTCCAAAAAAATACAAATGGCACAGTAAAACGATAAAAACAAGTCAGGATTTTAAAAGTGAATTCAATAGAAATAGGCATACTGACAAAAACTAAAGCTGATACTAAGAACAGGGATTTTATACAGATAATAATAGGCACACAGAACACTAAATAGACATAGCATACAAAAATACAACTTATACCCAAATATAGTTAAATCACTGACTTAGTTACCTTTCTTTTGCTGTGATAGGACATCATGACCAAGGAACTTACAGGAGAATTAATTTATTTCAGGCTTACTAATTCAGAGGGTAAGAGTCCATTACCATCATGACAGGGAACATGGCAGCAGGAAGGCATTGTGCTGGAGTAGTAACTAAGAGCTTATATCTTAAGACACAATCATGAGCAGAGAAAACTCACTGGGAACGGAATGGGCCTTTGAAACCTCAAAACCCACCCCAGTGCCATACCTCCTCCAACAAAGCCATGCTTTCTATCCTTCCCCAACAATTCCATCAACTGGAGACCAAACATTCAAAGCTGGACATTCATGGTACCATTCTCATTCAAAGCACCACAATCACTAACTGTTGAAAAAAATGAAAGAGTACTGAAAGCTTCAAGCAAAATGACACAAGTCAGACAAACAGGAAACCAATCAGAATAACATCTGACTTTTCAGTGGAAACTCTAAAACTCAAAAGAACTTGGATCAATGTACTCCAAGTTCTAAAAGACTGGAGACACCAACTCAGACAATGCAATCCACAAAACACTATCTGCCATAGTTGAAGGATAAAGAAAAACCTTTCATGGTATAAGTATGCTAATAGTTCTTGTCCACCAAGTCAGACTTACTGACAACACTAGGAGTATTATTTCAGACTTAAGAGATGAAAAAGTACATACAATAGACTATGGAAAGAAAATAAAAACTGATAAATAATATAAACCAGAACTAAGAACACAAACCACAAAAATAGAACACAGTTAAGCCAACACACAACTTCTCAAGAACTTTGAATATTAATGCTCTCAACTCTGTAATAAATAGGAACAGGGTAGGTGAATGGATTAAGAAATGAAATCCATCTCTTTGCTTTCTATCAATCATAGGTATCACCTTATAGAGTGTCTAAGTTAGAGTTTCTATTACTGTGAAAAGACACTTTGTGTTAGATGTCATGGCAATTAACATAGAGGTCTGAGAACTTGACTTTAGTTTTTCCCGAGGAAAGATCCAAGGTTAAAGAGTCAACTGTGATGTCATAAGGAAACCCTATCAGAACTCAGGAGAGAGCATACTAGTACAACTAGTCTAACACTGAGCGTCAGAGAAGTCTTCCCTGAGGAAGTATCATTGGAGCTACAAAACGAGAAAAATAAAAAACAATGGAACTTAACTGAGAAAATAGAAGAAAGTTGTTGTGCTGTGAAAATAATTAGCCATGGATGCTGAGATCCAGAGAAGGCAAAAGTCTGCAGCATGAATTTGAAAAGTTTGCGCAGACCAAACAATGGAAATCCACAGGGACCATCTGGAAGACTCTTTTCTTTGTCCTAAGTAAATAAGATGGTTAAAAAAAAATTAAAAGAGAGCTACTGGTATTTCAAAGTTCACTCTAAGTCCTGGTTAACCTTAATTGTCGGTTGTGTTACAAACAAGAGACATCTGAGAGAAGCCTCCAAGGAAAAAATTGCCTATGTCAGTTTGCCTGAATGCATGTGTGTATAAGAGTGTTCTAATTAGTAATTAGTGTGCCCAGCCTACTGTAGGCCATATCTGCTCTGGGTAGATGGACCTGGGAGGTATAAGAAAATGAGCTAATAAGCAGGAGCCTATGAGTCAAGCCAATGAGAAGGCCAGCTAGGAAGCAGCATCTTCTATAATCCATCCTGGACTTTCTTTGTTGTGAGTTTCCTAACTGTAGACAATGTTGCATGGAATATCAGGCAACTCTCCTTAAGTTCCTGCTCCGACTTCTTTCCATGATGGACAGTACCCTGAGGTGTAAGATGAAATAAACACTTCACTGTTCTGTGCTGCTTTGGGTCAGAGTATTTTATCACAACATAAAGCAAATTAGAACACTCACAGGGAAGGAACTGGAGATAAGTGGAAGAGCGTTATGAGAATCATTAATGCAAGTGGCTGGGAGTGGCATGATGTTAGCTGCAGAAATGGAGCCTGTCAAGGGTGATCCTTTCACATCAACCTTTTTCCCTACATTGTAATTTATATAGAGAGAAGAAACAAGCATTGGACAGAAGAAAGGACTAATGAGTTAAAATGTTACCAAAACACGCTAAAAACAAGCCTGGAGTCAAGAATGTTGAACATGGTAGTGCATGTCTCTATACTAGCACCTGGGAAGCAGAAGGACGAGCATTGAGAGTTCTAGGCCACCCTGGTCTATGAAACCCCTGTCTCAAAACAATATGACAGCACTTGTTATGTAGATAAAAAGGGTAATAGAAGCTCCATGTTTGTTTTCTTTTACTCACTATTAGCGTCAGCAGTGAAACCTCAGGAACACAGCCAGTTACTGCCATCCTCAGCATCCTAAGGAGTTCTAGGGCAACAGTTCTCAACAGGGGGGCTCTGATCCCTCTGAGGTCTAATGACCCTTTCACAGGGGTCACCTAAGACTATCTGCATATCAGATTTTATATTACTAATTATAACAGTCACATCATTACAGCTATGGAGTAGCAACAAAAATAATCTTATGGTTGGGTCACGACAGCATGTGGAACCGTATTAAGGGACTGCAGCAATAGGAAGGCTGAGAACTACTATCATACTCAAGTCAAAGCAGGATTTCTGGATTCCAGACTGAAAGAATTTCAGGACTATACAGTTTAGGAACAGATTTAGAAATTCCAATAAAGATATTTTAATTTAAGCTTAGGTACAGGGTTGAAGAGTGTGGCAAAAAAGACACATCCAAATGGGAGCATATGTTTCCCAATGAGAGTAGTGGAAAGTAAGGTGATTTAAATAGGGTTTGGGCTCTTGGAAGGAAAGGAAGAAATTGTTTTAAGATTAGGCATGCATACTATTTTTAGTGACTCTCAGGCAACATGTCAAAAAGTTGCTAAGAGCTTCTACATCTTTTCCCCTTTCATTTAATAAGTGAGGGGAGGTGCTCTGGAAATGTCTTGGATAGTACAACACAAGACCACAAATGTCTTGGATTGGAACTATAATCCAATAGTATGAAACCAGAAGCCACTAAGAGTTTAGTAAGTAATTGTCCAGTCTGTATAGTTAACTAGTTTGTAATATCTGTTTGACACAGGCTAGAGTAATTTGGGAAGAGGGAATCTCAACTGCGAAAATATCCTTCACAGAGAACTGATTTACAGGTAAGGTTGTGATCCATTTTCCTCATTGATAATTGATGCGGGAAGGCTCAGCTATCTGTGGGCAGTGTCATGCATGGGCTGGTGGTATTAGCATATACACATGTATGCAATGAATATAATCCAATACAAGAGGCTATCAATTTGAGTGGATGGTTTTGGAAGGGTTTGGAGACACGGTAACTGGGAGGGGCTAGATTAAGGAAAGGGAGTGGGTAAGTGATATAATTTTATTTCAGTTAAAACAATTTAAAATATTTTAAAAAGGAAATAAAGAAATAATTGAGCAAGCTATGAGGACCAAGCCCATAAGCAGCACTCCCCCATGACCTGGGCATCATTTCTGGTGTCTAGGTTCCTGCACAGTCTTGAGTTCCTGCCCTAACTTCCCCAGTATTGTGATGTTGAACTATAAGCTGAAACAAACCCTGTCTTCCCTAAGTTGCTTTTGGTCACGATGTTTTATCATGGCAATGGAACCCCAACTAAGACAGTGCAGTTTCTGGTGAGATTCTTAGGAAATTTCAAGTTTACAGCTGTCAAGATAGAAAAGTTTACACAGACAGTATTTGTGCTGGAATTCCTGTTTCTCTGCTGGTCAGAGGTTAAAACTGCATTTGAGGGCTCATTTCCTCTCATGTCCTTCTTTTCTCTGCCTTTCTATCTTACCTCAGAGGACACTGCCATGGATAGTATTGTTTGAGCACTTAAGGTAAATAATCAACATTTAACAACACCCTAATATATATTATTAATAATAAGAGTAACAAAGCATATTTATAATTCTTTTCAACTCAAGAAGTGCTAGCCCCTTATAATTCCATATTGAATATGTAGTACTGTTTTAACAGTTTCTCTAAGCACTTAGCTTCAGGTGAATTACACTGATTGCATGTGATACAGATTCCAGATTGGAAAGAATAATCTTAATGGATTGAAACAGAAGTTCTAATTTTCCTTCTGTTACCTAATTGCTGCACAATTAATAATACACATGTTCAAGATATTGTATTAAATATTCACTCAATGTGTCAGTATGGTCAGCAAAATGTATTTCTTAAATCCGTGTTGAGGTGTGTGTGTTTGTGGGCAAGCGCGTAGGTGTAGAGGAACAGCAAGTTACTGATCCTTTCCAAAATGCCTTTTTGTTTTTATGTTATAAGGAAATTCAAATAGTGTGTGGCAATGGTTACATTAGAACCACTTAGAACAACTCTCAGGAAAAATTTTAATTATAGTAGAAATGTTGGCTTACAAAAAACAGTGTCATTGTTACCATTTTTTATCCACTAGTAAAGAGTGAAGCATTATTAATAAAGCAACCTAATATCTTGGTATGGTTTATTATTTAAGGTTTTAAATCAAAATGAATATGACTTCATATGGTAAACCCTAGGTAGAGTTTACCATGCTGAATGTGCATGAATTATGTATCTGTACAAGGCATTCAGTCAGCAGTGTATTGTTGGTAAATCGAATGCCATAAATATTAAACCACTCCAATACCTTGCTTGAGGTGACTGGAGCTACTGCCCCACATAAAACAATATTAACACAGGACGTATGAAAAGCATTGTATGTTTTGAATAATGTGTCTCTGTGTGGCTGTTTGAAATGGCCCATTGAGTGCAAGATTACTAAAAGCTAAAGTAATGATGACTAAGAACTCCAAGTAGGTCATTTACCACTTTAGCCAAACACTTTCTGGTTGGATACCAAGTATGTTGAGATTCTACTTGGGGATTAAGAAATTAAGACTGGAGTTCTGTCTTTTCATTAAATCATAATCTACCAGGTAATTTACATGCACAATCACAAGAGTGCAAAACACTGTAAGAGCAAAAGCCCTCTAATAAAACTGGCCTGCTTTATTGTCCTTAAGGTGTAATGATTCTTTCTCTGTCCTGCTGGCCAGTTCCCAAATAACGACATGGAGACATCTTGTTAATTACAAAAGCTCTGCCTATAGCTTAGGCTTGTTCCTAACTAGCTCTTATAACTTAAAATTAACCCATAATTTTTATTAATTTATTGTCTACCATTTGATGTTAGCTATCTTTCACCTTGTACCTCCTAGTTCCTCTCAGTGTCTCCTGGCCCCTTGATAAATTACCCCTCCTCTTTTCTCTTCCTGGAAATCCTACCTATGCTTCCTGCTTAGTTATTGACTTGTCAGCTTTTTATTGCACCAATCACAGCAAATACACCTTCATATAGTGTACAAATATCCCACAACACAAAGGCTCAGGGAAACTACTTGCGATGAAGTTTTGTGATGTATGAAACTCTCCACATCTATCTGCTGGAGGAGTTAAGTAGGCATCATACAATAATCTATTTGCCTGAAGTTAACTTGCCATAGACTATATGAACTTAAATGTCATCTAGACAAAAATCAGTCTTCTCAAAAAAAGTTGTAAACCTTCTATTTTTTGTAGGGTAACATGTAATTATACTAGTTGCACAAATATTAATATCACATACACAAACAGTATAATCATATATAATACAGTAAATATTATTTTTATTAATACAGGTGTATATATATATATATATGTATGTAGCAACTGTATAAGTGACTTCTAACAGATTTTCTCATAACCTTCAAACAATTGTCAATTACACAGTATTGCAATAAACTGCCTTTGGACCTAAGGCAATAATCTGCCAAAAGAGTGCTTGATATATACAGTAACCTCTATGAAGCAGGTGAGTTATTTTAAGCAGTATGAGAAGAATGACCATTAATGATCAGACTTTTATGATGAGAAAAATCTCGCTTCTTCTAGGCTAACTTACGCTCATTACCAAGCGATCACATTTTCTGAGGTGTATATCAGTGTAACTAGTTTAAGGAACTCACATTTGTACAATTCAGGCGCTTACAAAATGCTATCATCTTCTATCTCATTCAAAATGGAGTAAGTAAAAAATAGTTATTTGACACCGAGGAGGCAAGAGATTAGATAGCCTTGGCAGAATGAGCTTTGAGACTTGATAGAACTTAATATGATTCTTTTATATCAAGAAATTATTAGGCCCAACCATCAGTATGGACTATTTTTTTTGCCAAGTCTAATCCCCATTCTGATATTTCCTTGTGGGCTACAGAAATGATAAAGGAAAAATCTTTGACTCTCTCTCTCTCTCTCTGTGCAAACCATAGACTTACATTATATTTTATTCATACAGTAAGCTGTCTCAGAGGAAACATGAAACTGTTGGAAAGGCAGAGAGCAAATTGAATTTTAGACTGGTGCAGAAGGCTAATTTCAGGAATCTCTCAAAGTGAAAACAAAGAACAGACACATCCTCATGAAAAGCAATAAGACAGATAGGTATATACGAAGCTTGTACAATTACAGCAGGATGTGTAGGAAAACAATCTTTCTCAGAAAGTAAAAGGTAATTGCACATTACCTTCTGTTTAATATAACTCTTCTTGCTAAAGCTTCAATGTATTTTTACCTTTCTTCTCACTATATTAACACTCTATTTTCCCTAGGTTAACACACATACAGGATATTCTTAGGCAGAACAAGAAGTCATAATAGTGATATGATATTGCTAGGAAAAAAATCAATCATTGAAATGCATAGCTTTAAAATTTTAAAGTTCTGATTCCCGAGGATGTTGGGCTGAGCCTTTGCCTTCACGTTTCTCTCCACACTCTCCTGTTCAGCGGCTTTGATCTCGAGCAGCAGCTATTTTGAACCACATAAACCAATAAAGGTGAAATCTCGTTTTCCCTACACACACTGACCAGTCAACTTCAGTTAATTAACACATGTAGTAGAGTTTTCTGGAAGGTAATATATGGCGAGAGTCAAAAGCCATTTGTGTCAAATTTACATCACTTATCCTATTCCTGATTCAGTGTTCTAAGTTTCCTCAATAATTCTTTATGAATACCCATTAGAAGAACTACTTCAGCTTTGTCTGAACTGAAGTTTTGTGCAGTTTTGTTAAATTATTATTTTGAATATTGTCTTATTCAAAGTAATCTCTCTAGCAAGTTATTTACAGTGATTCCACCTGTAATTAATGTTTCACATTTGTTCTATCATGTAAACTTAATTTACTTATTCACTCAATAAGGGGAAGAATCCTGTGTGCATATCTGGAATATACTTCTCAATGAAAAGAAGGTTTGGCAAACAGTATGAGAGTTAAAAGCCTTCTGTGTTTTGATAGATACTGACAGCATTTTGGGGTTTCTGTTACAGTTGTTGATAGTTTGTTTAATTTTCGTAGCTGATGACTTATTGTGTTTTCCTATTCAGTATCTTTTATTCTATTTTTATTATTGAAATAAATTTTTAAATTTTATTTTATTTATTTATTTATTTATTAAAGAGCTCAGACTGGCACAGTCACTTAGGAAAACAGTTGATTGTCTGCTGGAGCTAAGACCATCTTTTTCTTACGACACAGTAGTTCAACTTCTTGAGTAGAGCCACAAGAAATGAGCCTCTATGTGTACCAACAGGTCTGATCTCCAAAATATATAAAGAACTCAAGAAACTAGACCGTAAAAGGCTAATCAACCCAATTATAAAATGGGGCATTGAGCTGAAGAGAATTCTCAACAGAAGAAGTTCAAATGGCCAAAAGACACTTAAGGTCATGCTCAATTTTCTTAGCGATCAGGGAAATGCAAATCAAGACAACTTTAAGATACCATCTTATGCCTGTCAGAATGGCTAAAATAAAAAACACCAATGATAGCCTTTGCTGGAGAGGTTGTGGAGAAAGGGGTACACTCAGCCATTGCTGGTGGGAATGCAAACTTGTGCAACCACTTTGGAAAGCAGTGTGGCGGTTTCTCAGGAAATTCGGGATCAACCTACCCCTGGACCCAGCAATACCACTCTTCCCCTCCCCGTAGTCCTTCCTTATCATCTTCCCTGACTTTAAGTTATTTCTCAAAAAACAAACAAAAACACAGGACAACAACAAAACCACCCAGAACTAAGAAACAAGACAAAATACTACACAAAACAGAAACAAAAACAAAAGCAACCCACCAAGCTGTAACCAAATAAACACACACACACACACACACACACACACACACACACACGCTAATGTGGAGTCCATTATATGTTGAACAACTAACTGTTCCTGAACATGAGACCTGCCCTAGAGTGGTTGATATACACAGTATCACTCTGTGGAGAAAACTCATTTTCCCTCTCCCAGCAGGTTTAAGTGACAGTTCAGTTGTTAACCCTTACCTTAGTGACTAAGTTTTCATTCATTCATTCATTCATTCATTCATAAGACTTCAACAAGATAAAATATAATGAGATAAAACAAAAGCTATCACATCAAAGTTGAACAAGACAAAACAACAGAAGGAAAAGAACCCAAGAGAAGGCACAAGAGTCAGAGACACACTCTTTCCCATACTCAGAAATCCCATAAAAACACTAAAATGGAAGCCATAATATAAGTGCAAAGGACCTGCTGAAGACCTGTGCAGGTTCTGTGCATGCTGCTTCAGTCTCTGAATTAATACAAGCTTTAGTGAAGTTGATTTAAAGGGAATTGTTTTCTTGGGGTCCTCCAAGCCCTCTTGCTCTTACCTTCTCCCCATCTCCTCTTCTGAAGGGTTCCCTGAGCTCTGAGGGGAGGGATCTGATGGAGACACCCCATTTAGAGCTGAGTGTTACAAGGTCTCCTACAGTCTGTGTAATGTTCCCATGTGCTGCAGTAGGAAGCTTCCTCTGATGATGGCTGAACAAAACACTGATCTCTGAGTAGAGCAGAATATTATTATGAGTTATTTCATCATTACAATTTTTTAGACCAGTATTACTTGGTTTTATCCTAGGTCCCTGGGCTATATAGTTTCAGTTTTTTGGTTACCCAAACAAAGACCAGCAGCTCAATTAGATGTAACCCGATCCCTGGAAGCTTCATTTGATCATAAGAGATGGACAATTGGGACTCTATCTCTCCCATAATTTAATGATTCCATTCAGATTGCCTACATATATGTATATACAGGAAATTTGTAGTGTATTAGGTTTTCATACTACCCATCACAAGTCCTTTAATTTTAGGTGTCTCTTATATATTCCCTCCCACAACCCCCTCTGCCCTCCCCTCCCCACTTAATCCTACCATTCCACCCCCTTCCATACATATCTATACATTCTATTTCCCCTTTCTAAGGCAATCTATGTTTTCCTCTAGTCCCTTACTTTATACCAACCCTCTGTTGTACTATAGATTACAGCTTGGTTATCTTTTACTTAAAAACTGCTACCCACATATAAGCAAATACATTTCATATTTGTCTTTCTGGGTCTGGGATACCTCAATCAGCATGATTTTTTTCTAGTTCCATCCATTTACCTGAAAATTTCATGTTGTCATTTTTAACAGCTTAGTAATACTCCATTGCATAAATCTACCACATTTTCTTTATCTATTCTTCTTTTGAGAGACATCTAGGTTGTTTCCAAATTCTGGCTATTATGAATCGAGTAGCAATGAACATGGCTAATCAAACATCTCTATGGTAGGATGAAGCATCCTGTGATGGTTTGTAGAAGAATAGCCCAATAAGCTCATTTGTTTGAATGCACAGTCATCAGGGAACTGCACTGCTTGGGAGGGATTAGAAGGTGTGTCCTTGTTGGAAGAAGTATGTCACTGGGGATAGGCTTAGATGTTTAAAAAGTCCAAGCCAGGACCAAGCCAGCTCTCTCTTTTTCCTGATGCTTATGGATCCACATGTAGAACGCTTGGCTACTTCTCCAGCACCACATCTACCTGCATGCCACCATGCTCTTCACAGTGTTAACAATAGAGTAAGCCTCTGAATCTGTAAGTTAGCCCCAATATTTAATTTAATCATTTAGATTTCCTTTATAACATGCCATAGTCATGGTCTCTCTTCACAGTAATAGAACGCCGACTAAGACACATCCTTTGACTATATGCTGGATCTTGAGATGAGCCACTTCCTTTCTTCCTGAGAAACCACAAGGCTGATTTCCATATTGGCTATTTGAGTTTTCATACCTACTTGCAATGGGTGAGTGTTCTTCTTACTCCACATCCTCTCCAGCATGAGCTGTCACGTGTTTTGTTGATTTTAGCCATTCTGACAGGTGTAGAATGAAGTTTTAAAATAATTTTAGTTTGCCTTTTCCTAATGACCAAGACTGTTGAACATTTCTTAGTGTTTCTCAGCCTTTTCAGTTTCATCTATTGAGAATTTTGTGTTTTTGTGTACCCCATTTTAATTAGGCTGTTTGCTTGCTTTCTTGATATCCTGGCTTATGGAATCCTTTTATATTTTAGATATTAGTCCTCTACCAGGTGTGTGAAATATTTTTCCACTCTGTAGGCTACAACTTTGTATAAATGATGGTGTCTTTTGCCATGGAGAAGCTTCTCAGTTTTGACAGGTCAGTTTATTATTTTTAATCTTAATGCCTATGATAATAGTGTTTCTATTCAGAGAGTCTTTTTCTATGCCAACGAGTTCAGGGATATTCTTTACATTTTTCCTAGCCAGTTAAGTGTATCCGGTCTGTGTTAGGCTTTCATCCATTTGGAGTTGAATTTTGTGCAAGGTGATAAGTATGGACCTACTTAATTATTTTACATGCAGTCATCCAGTCTGACAAGCACCATTTCTTGGAGATGGTGTCTTTTTTCCAGTGTGTATTTCTTAATCAAAGACTAGGTTTCCAGCTGGGTGATGGTGGTGCATACCTTTAATTCCAGCAGTCAAGGAGGCAGAGGCAAGCAGATCTTTGTGGGTTTGAGGCCAACCTGATCTACAGAGTGAGTTCCAGAACAGCCAGAGTCACACAGAGAAACCATGTTTTGAAAAAAAAATAAATAAAGGAAGGAAAGAAGGAATGAAGAAAGAAAGAAAGAAGAGAAAGAAAGAAGGAAGGAAGGAAGGAAAGAAAGAAAGAAAGAAGAGAGTAAAAGAAAAAAATTGGGGTACCATAGGTCTGTGGATTAATGTCTGGGTCTTCAGTGCAATTCCATTGATCAACATGTTTGATTTTATGCCAATACCATGTTTTTATTACTCTATATCTGTAGTACAATTTGAAATTAGAGATGGTGATACCTCCAGTTGTTCTTTTATTATTCAACATTGTTTTAACTATCCTTTGTGTGTGTATGTGGGTTTTCATGTGAAACTGAAAATTGTTATTTCAAGGTCTGTGAAAAATTGTGTTAGACTTTAATGGAGATTACAGTGAATCTGTAAATTACTTTTGTAAGATGGACATTTAATACTATGTTAATTTTATCAATTGTTGATTATAGAATATCTTTCCATCTTCTGATATTTTCCATTTCTTTCTTCAGAGACTTAAATTTTTTTTTTTATCATGTAAGCCTTTCACTTGCTGAGTTAGAGTTACAACAAGGTATTTTATTAGTTGAGTCTATTGTGAAAGGTGATGTTTTCCTGATTTCTTTCTCAGTCTGTCTGTCATTTGTATATAGGAGGCTTGCTGTTTTTGTGAATTAATTTTGTATCCAGCTACTGTGCTGAAAGTGTTTATCTGCTGTAGAAGTTTCCCACTGGAAGTTTTCTTGTTACTTATGTTTACTATCATATTATCTGCAAATAATGGTCCTTTGATAATGGTCCTTTGATTCCTTTTCTTTCAATTAGCATTGATTTAATCTTCTTCAGTTCTCTTATTGGAGCAACACAAAGCTATTCACTCTCTCCATACCTACTCAATATAGTATTTGCTTTGTGTTGCTCCTGGTTTTGGTAAAATTGTTTTGAGTTTGTCTCCATTTAAGTTGATGTTGACAATGAACTGGATGTAAATTACATATATTATGTTGACGAATGTCTCTTCTATCCCTATTCTTTCTAGGACTTTAATCATGAAGGGGCATTGGATTTTGCCTGTCTGTTCATAGGGAGTGCCTGCTGGAGTTGGGGAGTCAATATTGAGCATCATAAAGGAAAGTGGTAACATCACAGTTGGCTCAGAATGAGACACACAGGAAGTCCTATTGGACTTTTTTGGATATGTCTAAGTAATCGCTGTCACCAGAAGATCTGAGAAACTGTAGAATATTATGGTAGGGCTGCTGCTTACATCAACAAGTCCTAGGCAGGGTGATATACCTGTAATGCTTCACAAACTGATCATCTAAGTTTAAAGCAGCATCTTTAAGAGGCCACCTGTCCTAGAAACTTATTCTGAGACACTCAGGATGATTGTGATAGAAATAAATTCGGACCGGCACATCATGCTCAATTCAAGAGATTTATACAGTTGATTTCTGAAGTGAGGTTTGCTGATGTTTCATTATGGAAAACATCCTATGGGTTGTGCTGTGCTAAGTCTAAATGCATGTTTTGATCCAGCTCCAGTTTAAGTCACTGCTCAGAAGGACAGTGTGGAATGTCAGTGTGATGAAATGCTGGCTATAGGAAATAAGTTCAAGGGTTCCACACTTCTAAATCATAAGAAACCATTTTTACTGCTCTGTGTGTACTTCCATCTACAATCCAGGAGACTTCAAAATGAAATGGCAAACAATCCCACTTTGTAGTTTTATACATTGAATTATGTCTTAGAGAATTGCCCATCTCTTCAAAAGAGAAAGAAAGAAAGAAAGAAAAAAAAGAAAGAAAGAAAGAAAGAAGACCTAGCATTTTGTTTTGTGTCCATTGAATGTATTTGTCTTCTCACAGATAGTAATCAAAACTGGGTAAGATTGTTAAGTAATCCACTCCTCAACTAAATTTGTCTCTATCCAGGAATAGATTTGTTTTGAATTCTTTTCTTTTAATACTAGTCAAAAAAACTGTTTAAAATAAATTTTGAAGACCAGTTAGCAGAGTGCTACAAATCCTACAGCACTGTAGATTAAGCTCAGTTATTTAATAAAGTGTGTTTAATGAAATAATCATCTTGGGCATTGTGGCACCTGCCTATAATTCCAGTATTTAGGGGCTGGGAGCAAGAGCATTAACAATTAAAATTTACTACGTATGAAGTTGCACACTAGCCTGGGCTATGTGAACCCTGTCTCAACAAAGGTGGCAGGCCTGGTAAGATTAAGAATACATACTACTTCTCTATTCCTACTGATAAAAAGAGACTTAAAATCTAATCAGTTTTAAGGAAGGCCCTTTAAGTAATAAGTAATTCTGTCCTTGTCTTTGAGAAAAAATTAACAGTGCTCTTACAGCTGGGCATGGCGGTACAGGTCTTTAATCCCAGCACTCGGGAGGTAGAAGCAGGCAGATCTCTGTGAGTTTGAGGCTAGCCTGGTTTCGAGGCCAGCTTGGTCTACAGTGCTAGTTTCAGGACAGTCAGAACTACAGAGAAAAATACCTCTCAATCAAACAAAACAAAACAAACAAATAAACAAACAACAAAAAAGAATGTGCTGGCTGGAGGCCCAAAATGCCAGAAGTATTTGAGAACTGTAGTTTCTGTCTGTGTATTTGTCCATCTGTCTGCCTGTTTATCTCTCTCTCTTTCAGCTGTATTCTTTTTTTCTTTTTACAAAATGCATGGACAATCTATTATGAAAGTGTTACCAAAACGCCAACCCCAATGCCATCCTTTTTGATGAGCAGCTTTGGAATGGGATGTCCGGATTTTCAAGGTGGAAATGGATTATATTTGTTAGAGTCTCAGTAACGATACTATTTATCTCTTGATTTTTATACTAAATTACTATAGTACTTTTATTTCTTCTGATTTACAGGCAATTCACACACAGACCTTCCTGCTGCAGTTTATGTAGGACCCCTTTTTTAATCTTCAAGACATGAAAATCAGCACGATTGGAAAATCCAGGCCCTTCTCTGTCTCAGTGCCAGTCCATTTCCCCAATGATTTTAGGGTATTGACTCTTGAGGGAGTAATATTCCTGAGATTATCAGCCTTCAATCCATTGAAAGTAGAACCCTCTCTCATGGTGAGCTTTGAACTTCACCTCCCATTTCTCTGGTAATACTAGAAGGGTAACTATAACTCTTCCTTTATAGGACCTAAAATAGTATATGAAAAGGCGAAGATCCCAGGACTTTGTTAGGGCACGTTAGGGAAATGTACATTCTCCTGGCCAGAATAATGGAATCCAGGAGTTCCACCTCTAGCCTTGGGTGTAGACATTTTGATCTGCTCCAAAGATTTAAAAATCATATACTATTTTGTCCTCCCTTAAAAGTTAATTTGCCTCACTTTTCAATCCCCCGGCCAAGGAACACCCGCCAGGATGGCTGATTCAGGTGAATACTTGCTAAGAGATGATACAAGGACTATATCCTTGTAATATGACAGTGTGCTAATACTTCTCAGAAACCCCTCTCCCCACGCAGGTGTTTGCACCTCCTCTACAATGCAGGTAAATCTGCCTGCATTTATGAGTTCTCCTCTAAAAGCATAACTTCTCCTGTTTTTCTATCTTTTCCTGATACTGACCAAAACTTGAACATGCTTCGCTTGACACTGGGTTTCTTCACATAGTCTCTGAAGACCCACCTCCCCCTTTCTACCACGTAACTGCTTGCCAACCTCTACTGTTGAACCTGCCAGCTTTCTTTTACCTTAACTCAAAAGGCATGGTTTTCTCTCGTCTTTTCCACATCTTCTACCAGGCAGCTGCTGAGACTTAGAAGTTGTTGACTCCTTTTTCTCTCAAACTCTTATAAAATGGTCCTAGATATTCCTTCTGGGTCAGTTTTAAAATTACTTTATTAGTGAAACTAAAGAACACTAAAAATGGAACTCTAATTCCCTTGGTAACATTACCATAACAGGTTTTCAAGCAAGTTTTGCTCCTATCCAAGATCAAACCAACAACTATGAAACAAGAAAAAGAGCACAAATAAGATGATTCACCAAAGTCTTTAGGCTTTTTTTTGATATTTCTAAGATAGCATACAGCACAGATTTCTCTTTTTCTTTATATTTTCACTATTTCTGTGAGAGTTTTGCCCATATTCAATTTCCCTTCCCCAACTCTTCCCAGATCCATTGCGACTCCTACCTAACCCAATTTTGTGTCTTATTAAAGAAAATCAAGACCAACTTTTATTGCCCGTATATACTTAGGTATGTGGCCTTCACTGGAGCATAGTCTACTAGTCAAAGGCTATAGTCTTGAAGAAAACTGTCTCTCCATCTGCTAACAGCTAATAATTGCCAGCAGCTCTACCATGAGGAGTGAAGTTTTGTGCCCAGATCCCATCTTCATAATGGAATTTGGTCTGGATTGGGCTTGCACAGGCTCTGTGATAACTTGGCAAAAACATTCTACTAGGCACTAACAGTACAAATATCCTTTTGTTGTTATTTTAACACTAATTTATATGCAATACATATACATTTATTCTAATATTTATTGTTCTTACCTTTCAGTTTTTACATCTGTTGATATTTTTTATCAGTATGACTACCACTCAAATCACTGTATGGGATATCTATACCACATAAGAAGTTTTATCATGCCTCTTTCAGTGCAATCTCACTTTCAGAAAATTTGTGTGTGTGTGTTTGTGTGTGTGTATTCATGATAGGCATCTTTTGGCAGATATAGGTATTGGTATTATTTCCTAGCAGACTGAGATTATGTGGCTATATAAGAATGGCCCCCATAGGCTCATAGATTTGAATGTGTGGTGAGCAAAGAGAGGAACTATTAGGAGGTATGGCCTCACTGGAGTGGGTGTAGCATTGTTGGAGAAAGTGTGCCACTGGGGTTGGGCTATGAGATTTCAAAGGACCAAGGCAGGTCTAGTTGTTTTTTCTCTTCCTGCTGTCTTTGGATCTGGATGTAGAATTCCTAGCTACTACATCTGACTGTGTGTTGCCATGCTCCTCACTGTGAGGATAAGAGACTAAACCTCTGAAACTATAAGCAAGCCCCAGTTAAATTCTTTCTTTTGTAGGAGTTGCCTTGGCTGCTATGCCTTTTCACAGCAATAGAACATTGACTAAGACAGAATACTTATTTACTTGTTTTGAAAATGGTTATGTCAAAATTTTAGACTTCATTTTTTCAGACTTCAGTTTTTCTTTTATGTTTCATGTTCCTTATGTTTCGTTTTAAAAAATCTTTACCTATGACCAAATCAGAGATTGCATCTTGGGCTTTCCCCTACAGAAGTTATAGTTATGTCTTTAATTTATTTAATAATCTACTACAAGTTAATTCTACATATCATGTAACATGAAAGTTGGAATTAATTTCTTTAACAGAAATTCCTGGTTATCTAGGAACTTTTTGTTGAAAAGAATTCACTCTGCAATTGAGTAATCTTAATACCTTTGTCAAAAATCAGTGGATAACACGTGTCTTTTTGTGGTCTAGCTGCCCTCACTCCCCCTGACTGATAGTGGAACTCCCTTGTGGTATGTAATTGACAAGGAAGTTTGTGTTCTTTCTGGCTGGTGGTTTTCCACAGAAGCAGTAGAGGTATAAAAGGCTTTAGCCTGGGGCAGAATTAAGGTTGCTGTTCTTCCACCTGAAAAGAAGGCTCCTTGTCTCAATCCCCCCCCCCCCCCGCGCCAGTTTTGGTATCCAGGCTGTGGCATGGCAAGCCTCCCCTGGGATATTACATGTTATTACAAAAATTGACCTGAAATTTGTATCAATAAACCAAGATCTATACCAATGCAAATCTCAATAACATATTCCCCTTTAAATGTAAACAAACCTTTATAAACAATCATTTAGGGAATTTGGGTGTAGTTCTCTCCAAACTGCACCCTGTTTTTTGTTGGGCAAAGTATTTTTGGGGATGTTCTCAGTGACCTGTAATAACATGCAATAGCTATAGAAAACAAAAGATATAAAAAGTCCTGGAATATTTCCTGAAATTGTGTTGTTCTTGGCTGGGGTTGTCCCCAGAAATGTTAGGATGTTCAATAGAAGAGATTCCTAATTTCAGCAAATGTTCTTTTTAAGTAAAATTTGAATAGAATAACTTCATCAATACAAAAGAGAAGTCTTATTAAGTTATCCACTAGCCAGTTGCATTAATAGACTATTCTCCTTGTATTCTAACAACCCCATAGCAAATTCGGGTATGAATATATTACTTTGTGCTGCAAGAATTGTCCTTTTTTGCTCTTTTTCCATTTTTGACAATTATATATTCCTTAGTCCTCAAATTAAGCTTAGAATTTAATATTCCAAGATTAGTATTTCCCTTTTATGTCTGAACAGAGAGATTTTACCATCCAATATTCTCTAGTTCAACTCATTTAAAAAGTATGTCTCCCCTATTTTTCCTATCAACAATGCCTACTTCCTCATGTTTCATTAACAAAAACATAAACATCTCAAGACTATAAGTGGTGCCTGTAATGAGGCAGACAGTACACAAAAGAAAGAGGTTGTGTGGATGTATATGAATGTCATTATCATGAGAAGTAAAGTCATAGAACTTGTTGCTTCATGGTTTTGCTTCAGGGTTCATTCGGCTCGCTGGCTCAGTTTCTAAATCTATCCCCACATAGTGCTCTCTGCTTGTTGAGCCTATGGAGCTGCCTCTTCTTTTGGACTGGTCATCTTTATGTTCTTGGTAATTGTTTCCAGCGGGTACTGATGCTGAAATTCTGTTGTCTTATAACCAGAGGCTTATATATCACTGTAGTATCCATACCTGTTAATCAGAATCTATATCAACACAAGCAGTGCCACCATCCCCCCATTTTCTCACATAACCAATATATTATTCTCTCTCAGATAGAGGCTGCCACCACACAGAAGTTCCTGCTGCTTCCCAATGCTTTTCAGAGACTGATACATTATGTTCATCCAATAATTTCAAAATTTAAAGTATAGAGTTTTCATAACTTGATCACAAGGGGAAACTGGAGGAACTGTTCCCCCATCATATTTCAGTAGAAACTATCAAAGGGATGATTTTGATTATTTCACAATCGTTAAAATGTTGAGTTATACAAAGCCAATGAAAGATAACTGGAGGTGTTGCCAGTTCTAATTTACATCAAAATACATAAAATTACAAAACACTGCAATAAATGAGTACACAATTAACTTTTTCCCCAAAGAGTATAGAAGCCAGATGAATGCAGAGATGCAAGAGAGAGTCAACAGTGACATGCACTTACTTAAGTACAGCTTGTGAAGAAACCGAAAATTTTGTTTTCTTGAATTTTTATGGTGCATTTTATAATAAATAAATTAATTTAATATATCTTTTATACTTAGTAGTTTATTTCATTACACAGAATATCATTACAGACAGAACAATAAGATTGGTTTTTACATGGGGATATTTATCAGAATAAGAAGATACGTGATTAATCTTTCCCTTAGTTTTTGTAATAACTCTATCTTAGTTATGTTTTCTATTGCTATAGGAGAACACCATGACCAAAAAGCAAGCTGGAGAGAAAAGGGTTTATTTGGATTGCACTTCCCCACTTTAATCCATCATTAAAGGAAGCCAGGACGGGGACCCAAACAAGGCAGGGATCTGGATGCAGGGGCTGGTGCAGAGACCATGGAGGGGTACTTCTTGCTGGCTTGCTCACCATGGCTTATAGAAATCAGCACCACCAGCCCAGGGATGGCACTACCCATAATGGGCTGGGTCTTTCCCCATCAATTATCAATTAAGAAAATATCTTATAGCCAGTTATTATGGAGGAATTTTCTTAACTGAGGTTCCCTACTTTCAGACAACTTTAACTTTTATCAAGCTGGCATAAACTAGTGGGCACAGTCTCATTCAACTATTTCCAAATGGTTAAAAGTTAACAATGTTAGCAAAGACATACATAATTATCTTGATCGACAAACATTTTAAGTCAGTGTTTATTGCCATGAATTAATCATGAAGTTAGACCCCAACTCTGGGATGCTAACTCCTCAAGAGGGTCATCCCAAGAAACACCCCACAAGAAATACAGTTAAACCACTAAGTATATATATCAAAGACATATCAAAAATTAAAGCAAACACACACACAAAAATACATGAGAGAACCAAGAACTAAATGAAAATGAAAATACAACATGACAAAAACCTGTTGTTTTTAAATACATTAAAAACAATTCTATTTATAGTTCTCCATATGTATATTAAGAAATGACATATTAATCCCAGTACTCAGGAGACAGAGGCAGGCAGATCTCTGTGAGTTCAAGACCAATCTGGTCTATCTACAAAGTGAGTTCCAGGACAGCCAGAGCTGTTACACAGAGAAAACCCGTCTTGAAAAAATAGCAGCAGCAACAACAAAAAGAGATTACAGCACCATCTAAAGAATTAATGATGCAATTAAATATTTAATTGGGGTGAGTCACTTATAGTTTCAGATGTTCAGTCCATTATCATCATGGTGGAAGATATGGTGGTATGCAGGCAGACATTGTGCTGGAGAAGTAGCTGAGAGTCCTTCATCTTGTAGGCAACAGGAAATTGACTGAAAGTCACACTGAGGGAAGCCTGAGCAAAAGAGACCCCAAAGTCCACCCCCACAATGACACACTTCCTCCAACAAGACTGCACCTACTTTAAGAAGACCACACCTCCCAATAGCACCATTCTCTATAAACTCATGGAGGCCAATTACATTGAAACCACCACAACTACGCATACTCTCAGAACAGCCACCAAAAGGGAACTTTGTTGGAAAAGTCTGCCCTGAAGCCCATCCAGGCCTGCTGAATCAGTGACCTGGTTGGTTCTAGGTGAGCCCTCTGTACTAACAAGCTCGAAAGATGATTTGTTCTATAGTCAAGATTAAGAACAATTTAATAGACCCATTCAAGGTTCCTTCCATAAAGAAAATGGCACTTTTGGGGCTTCTACTTAATTTTACTCTTTTTATCCACTCATTATTTTAAAACCTTTGAGCTATGTGTAAAACTATCATCCTCACTGACCTTTGACTGTTCCCTACTTTTCAGTCCCAAATAAACTTTACTTCAGAATTTCTCTATTTACTTTCTTGAACAGTTTACATCCCCAAAGAGAATAGGATATTTAATAAAGTGTAAAATCAAGGGAAGTTTTTTGGAAAGCTAGAAAACTAACTAATGTTTACATATAAGCCTTGTATAGTTAACAGTGCATTTTGATTTTATATTGAAGAGAAATTTAGAAACGCTTTCCAAAAAAATATGCTAAAATAGAATGCACTCCATCTTATTTTACATGGAAAATTTGTATGAATCAAAATATGTGCTTCAGTTTTAAAAAGAAATTAAATCAATCTGCACTGATACCCCAATTAAAGAACTAAAAGAACTTTAAATAGGCCCAGAGTGAGCCTTCTAAATTTTAAAGAATTCTCCACTTCTTTTCCTGTGTTTTTTGTCTGTCTATGGTTTGTGTGTATTGACCAGTTGTCTTCCAGTTCTGTGTGTCAGTTCCTATTATCTCTTCCAGACTAAGGGTTTTTATTATTGAACAGCACAGAAAACATGGATGGAAAAGGAATGGGGTATCTTTTCTAGAGAAAGCTATAACAAAGTTTTACAATGGAAGGAAATATTTTTCTGAACCTTAACTATCCCAGAACAGTACACAAATATTATCAATCTATATTTGCATGTTGGTTCCAATATTGATTGGGTGTTTGTTTTTAATGGTTGCTTTCAACTTGTTGGTTTCTTTTGGTAAATGATCACCACTGTACATATGTATATGCACTTAAATTTTCCTGGGACAGAAGCATTAATGCATCATTTAAGATCAATGCTATGCATTTAATATAGATTGTATAAACTGATTACAATGGGAATTCAAGGCATAGTAAAGTTGTATACACTGTACTCTTAAAAGTAAGTTAAACTTTAACAGGCTGGGTCCACAGTAGGGTAGCCGATTGAGCACATAGTTTTAAATTATCTCAAGGCATTTTAATCATATTGCAAGGTCTTGCAAGAGATATTTTTAGAAAAATGTATTACCATATTATCCAATCATTCTCTCTAAATCCAGTAGCTTTGAATAAAGTCAGGTTAAATCAGAACTTAAAAAATTATCAATTAAGTTTTTAATAGTTATTCCTTTCAGAAGAATTTTCATTACTATTGCTTAAGATGCAGGTTTTAAGTACTACCATTATTTATAGAAAAGCTGGAGGAAATCAGTGTATTTAATTTCAAGTAATATATAACCAGGAAACACCCTTAGAAATATCACTTGTATGTTGCAGAATTTTGTTTACACTATAAAGATGTGTCTCTGATAAAGGTGGCTTCTGATTGGTTTAATAAAGAGATAATAACTAGGTTGGAGAGATATGTGGCCATTCAGGAAGAGACAGAGAGAACTCAAGATGAATCTAGGCACTGGAGAGATGCCCAAGAGATGCAGAGGAGTCAGACACACACAGTTAAATGTAGATTAATAAAAATATGAGTTAATTTATACTATAAGAGCTAGTTGATATTGTGATCTGCCTGCCCTCACTCCCCCTGATGGACAGCTAAATTTCCTTGGAATTAACAACGATGTTTGTGTTCCTTCTGACCAGTGGTTTTTGTTCCCAGTACACAATGCCCTGATTGTGACCTCTGGCTGCTCAGCATGTCTCTGGCCAGCTACCTAAAGGTATAAAAGGCTCTTCCTTGGGGCAAAAAAAAAATGTTGTTCTTCCATCAGCATTGAAGCCTCCCTATCTCAATCCCAGTACCCTCCCTCCCCCTCCAAACATAAGCTAAAGGCCAAGCTTTCATAATTAATAATAAGTCTTGGTGTCATTATTTGTGAGCTGGTGGCTCAAAAAAATCCACCTACACTGTGTGGGGTAAATATTTCTTCTTTGATAGCACAATGGCAAGTCAATACCCACTATGTAGAAAAATTAATTGCTGTTCTTTGATTGCTGTTACTGTTATATTTTCTATCTATATGAAAAAAATCCAAAGAACTGTCCATTTCTTCAGCATACTCTTCAGGAAATAAGACATACATTATGAAAAAATTGGATCTTTAAAGAAATATGTCAGCAGTTAAACTATAAGCCTACACAGAGATTAAATTCCTTGACTTCTTTGTTGTATTTTAATAAATGCAATATTTTAACACTGGGCAATATTAAATTTTTGATATCAAGTTCCTATAATCTTTAGAGTTCATACTGGATCCCTGCAGGGTAAAGTCAAGGCCATTATACAAAACTGAAAGGAGATAATAACTCTGAAAAGTGATACATTGTTCAAACAGAAAAATGCAATGCTGTCATAGTTTATAACAATGAGAAATATATGTGAATAAGTAGATAGTGGAATTGAAATGATATACAAAGATTATTTTAAAAATTACTTTTCTGGAACATTACTGTCTTATGATCCTATTGCTGTACTAAAACTACCATGGTAAAAAAAATACTTGGAAAGGCAAGGGTTTATTTCAGCCTACAATTCTCAGGTCACATTCCATCACTGAGGGAAGTCAGGGTAAGAATTCATGGCAGGAATCTAGAGGTACAAACTGAAGCAGAAGCCATAGAAGAAATGCTGCTTACTGGCTTACTCAACTGCTGTCTTTTACAGCTCACGACCATCAACCCAGCCATGGTACCACCCACATTGGGCTGGGCTCTTCCCTTCCAAATTAGTCATAAGTCGAGAAAATGCCAACATGCTTGCCTACAGGCAATCTGGAAGGAGGCATTTTCTCAAATGAAGGTGCCTTTACTCAGAGAAATATAATTTGTGTCAAGTTGACAGAAAATAAAAACAATAACAATAACAAAAGGCAACACAACTAGCTCTAGGGTGTTTGGAAACTTTTCACCATGATAAAAAATATTGAGAAGATGCTATTTCCTACATCTTCCCTATGGAAATTTGGTTCAAAACTATATAGACACATGAAATTTCCTCACTAAAAAGAAAGAAAAAAGAAAGAACCCAAGATTTTATATTTTGATTAATACCTAGTCTTCTTTGTAAGAAAGGCAACATTTGTCAGAAGAGGGTTTTTTTTGTTGTTGTTAAACAATTATTTGGAATATGTTAGGCTTATTATATATTTATCCTCTGTTACTAAGAGAATATACACCATTGAAAATTAAGTAGGAGAAACGACTAGTTTTGAGCTGAGTCCCAAATAAGGACTTTCTCTATTTTACCTATCAAAATGGGATCTGAATACGTTATCTCAAGTACATGTTTCTGGAGCATCATAGAATACGAAACACAGGTAATTTTGATTGAAAAGTCAAGCCACAAAGTAAAGAAATGTGGAGACCAAGAACAGTTAGCACCAGTTTCACAAACACTATTCAAAGTACGTGGCCAATCATATTTATTGACGGTCACAATCCATTAGCATATGATTTTTCACCTCCAGGGGTTAGGAGAGATAACACAGCTCATAGCATGCTTAACATGTTAGTATGAGGACCTGGATCTAATCCCCCAAACCAATGTAAATTAAAAAAAAGTCTCATGTGGTGGTATGTGTGTAGTAATATGAGCGGTGGGGCTGTGTCCCCAGCACCCCGGCCACCTGCTAGCTTATGCCCTGAAATAACAACACACAAATTGTTTCATTTAAACACTGCTTGGCCCTATAGCTCTAGCCCTTACTGGCTAATTCTGATATCCAGATCAACCTATCTCTAATAATCTGTGAGCACCGGTCTTACCGAGAAGATTCTAGCCTACGTCCATCCTGGGTTGGAGCTTCATCGCATGTGTCTGCCCGGGAGCGGGGCATGGCATCTCTTCTGAGGCGTCTGCCCCCAGAGGAGAGATGTCGAGTCTGAGCTCACTTCCTCTTCCTCCCAGCATTCTGTTCTGTTTACTCCACCCACTTATGTTCTAAGCTATGAGCCCGAGCAGTTTGTTTATTACTTAGCCAATGAAATCAACAGATTGATATATGACACTCCCACATCATATGTGCTTTTAAGTTTAGGAGTCAGGAGATGGAAACAAGTGAATCCCCAGGGTTTGCTGAACAGCCACATAGCATACATAATATGCAAGTTCAAGGCCAATGTAACCATCTCAAAAGCAAAAATAGATCCTGCAAACTCAACTGCATCCCACTGCCAGCCTTACTGTGTATTCCCAGGAACCCCAGCTCTAATCAATATTCATTCCAATATCTCCCACACACACCAAGACCAGCAGAACCATTCTCTAACAGGGAATTCATAGATGCTATACTTGGCTGGGACCCAGTCATGCTACCTGTGTCTTCTTCCCATCCCCCCTTCTAATACCTTGAGAGCACTCTTAGACCTACTACTGACTGCAGGACCATGACTCTGTTTCTCTTCCTAGTACATATCCATCTCCTCTGGACTCGTTGCCATCCATGCCCAGAGTCAGAGTTCATGTAGTTCTGCTTCTGCTACCCTTCATGGAGCTGAATACCTAGTTCTACTGAAGAAAACTCCAGAGGCATTCCCTTTCCTTCTAGCCTATCCCTGGCTTCAAACTGTACTAGGATGGGACCTTTTGAAGTTTGGAATCAGAGATCAGAATCACGGAACTAAAACTACACTGAGTCTGAAACCAAATTCCAGAGTGAAGACAAAACCAAAAAAACCAAGTATCAGTCTTCTGGTCCACAAAATGTCAGATTAGGATAACGGTAACCAAAAAACTAAGCATCCATTAAATAAAGGTAAGACCAGATATCTACCACAAGAAACACCACAAATGTCATAACTCCATGCACCTAGATCCCAGCAAAAAGAAAAACACAAACATGCACAAACCAAAAAAAAAAATGCCTCCTCTACACCCTTTGTAATGGGTCCTGAGAAAAACAATTTAACTGAAGGAAAGGGCAAGAACACCAGGAAAGTAATAAATAATATATTCAAGAACCTTAAAGTGGATAGGAATGAATGCCTTAATGATGACCGAGAAAATGCAAACAGTTGAATGAAATAATAAAAACAATTCAAGAAATGAAATTCAAATTTAACAAAGAACTAGAACTGCTGAAGAAACGCCAAACTTGAAATGAAAAACTTAAGAGATCAAGCAAAAATTTCTCCCCTGTCCTTACCACTAGGGTGAACTCTCTAACATCACCCTGGCTAGTTAATTCCTTGCAGTGATGAGCAAGAGGCTGGGCCAGTTCTCCTGCTTTCAGACCAACAAGGTGAGCTCTCTCACACCTACACCGTCAAGGCCAGCTCTACTGTGTTGCCCAGGTGAGGTGCAGGAACCTCTGAGTGCAGCAGCTGATAAGGGGCAAGGACAGCTCTCCAGCTCTTATGACCTCAGGGCAGGGTGTCCTGTGTTCACCTTCTCCAGCCAGTTCACCTGTACCCAGTCAATAGTGTCAGCTCTACTGTGCTGCCCAGCAATGGTGCATGGCCCACTTTCCCGCAAGTTGCAACTGGAAAGGGGGAGGCTCACCTCACTTCTCTGTCTCAGGCAGCAAGTGATAAGGAGTAAGAGGGGCCCTCTCACTTGCCCACACCACCATGTGAAAGACAAGTAGTGGGAACAGCTTTCCCACATTACAACATTTAGGGCTGATTCACCTACACCCCTGCCGACAAGGCTGTCTCTATTTTGCTGCCCAGGCAGGGTGCAGGACCTGCTTTCCTGTGTGTTGTAGCTGGTAAAAGGCGGGGTCAGCTTTCCTGCTAGCTGGTGGTGGTAGGGGAAAAGAGGGAGGGCATCTTGTCCTCACCCCCAATATCACACTAAGGAAGAGGGAGGTGGTACGAGCTATGTCCCTCTCATGGCCTCGGGACTGTCTCAGCTGTGCCCCTGTCTACAGGGTCAACTCTACTGGGATGTACAGGGGATGCACAGAGCCAATTCTCCTGAGTGCTATAGCTGGTGATGGTTTGGGTCAGGTTCTGCACCTGCTGCAGGTGGTGAGGGGCAAAGCGAGAAGGGCATCTTTCCCTCATCCACACCACCACATGGCAGATGAGAGAGCAATGTGACCTGTTCTCGCATTCTTGTGCTCTCAGAGATGGCTCAGCCAAGCCCCTGATAACAGGATCAGCGCTATTACACTGGCTAGGTGAGATATAGGATCCTCTCTCCTGAGTGCTTCAGCGGGTGATGGGCAGGACCAGTTCTCCCTAGTGTTGCAGTCAGTGAAGGGCAGGGCAAACTAGGCACAGCCCTATTCTCTCCGCCTTGGGTGGAATCAAGCCACAGCTCCTAGCACAGATAGCAGCTGCATCAGGGCTGTAAATCTAGGCATGGGCACTAACAGCAGGTTGGGTCCAGACATCACCATGGCCCTGGGTGGCAGTCAAGCCACCCAGCTCAACCCACTCCCCACTGATTTCACCTCTTCAGATAGGCCCCTGTCAACATGAGCCGCTCTATCTCTCCTTCTCTCCCATACCACACCACACTATGAACTTGCTCATCATAGAAATGTCCATCTGCATCTACTCTGTATTTTCTCCTCAGAGCCCAGGGCATACCAACCCAGGCATACGTGTGGTTCTTCTTATCATGTTCAGTCTGTGATGGTGCCAGGAAGGACCATGCTTCCTCCTTGGAGCCCAGGACTATCCCACCCCAGGGCTGTGTGGGGGTCTCCTTGTCCCACTCACTTCATCACTGGCCCTTTGGTGTCTAAGTGTGGCATCCACATTGTCAAAACCACATGTGAAAGTAGAAAGAACGAAAACGAATTGGTGAATAAGATGAAGGTTGTTGTGGCAATACAATTCTCTCCTCTCATTATCCATTTCAGGTTTATTTTTGTTGTTTCTAATTTTGGTTTTGCAGGCAAAGTGTTACTTTGTTGACCATTTTGGCCTAGACATTGTGAAAGGTCGGGCCTGGAGAAGTGTCTCAGCAACTAAGAACACTGGCTGCTCTTCTAGAGGATCTAGGCTTGATTCTTAACATTCACATGGGGTTCACAGACATTTAAAATTAGAGAGCTGGCTTTCATTAATGCTTTTTGGTAGTGGTTGAGAGGATCAAAGATAGCTGATTTTTTAATGTGAATATGGTATTTTAAATTTATTTAGTTTGGAATATAATATGACCATTGCGTTTGCAAAATTTATCCCTTACTATTGTATAATGCAATCTATTAGAAAGTCATGCATTGCACTGTGTACCTGGAATCCCAAGGAGGCCAAGACAGTAGGATTGTGATTCACATAACAGGGTAATCAATGTAATGAGTTCTTCTCTTTAAAAACAAATTAAATAAAGTAGTCCAAAATTCCATTTTACCTGTTACTCTGTTTATTTTGCTATTATTTTTGATAAACAGCTCTAATATTTGTGCCATTGTTCTGAACTGATATTTTATGTCTTCAAGTTGATGTTTAAGGTTTCTAAAACTCTTGATCAGATATGATTTCAAAATAAATTCTGGTGGCAACATTTCTTAAGCTTTTGAAAATGATTTCCTGGTTTTTAAAATAAGATTTAAGTCTACATAATAAAACTAATAAAGATACCTCTCTCGCTCTGATATATAGAAGTAAATGTTGAAAAACTTGAAATTTAGAGTGTTTGCAATTGAAGTGTTTTTAAATTTTTATTATATATTTATATATGCATATATTTATATGTGTGCCTCTCTTTCTCTCTCTCTCTCTCTCTCTCTCTCTCTCTCTCTCTCTCTCTCTCTGTGTGTGTGTGTGTGTGTGTGTGTGTATGTGTACTTGTCCATATGCATGTATCCACATACATGAACACTCACACTTGGCACAGTGGGCATATGGATGTTGAAAGAGAACTTGCAGAAGATGGTCTTCTCCTTTCATCCCATGTGTTTGTGAGAGCAAACTCAGGTTGTTAAATTTGGCAGCAAACAGTGTTACTCACTGATCCACTCACCAAACTTGCAGCTTTAATTCTAGGTGCATTTTCTGAATCACTTGGTTGAAAACATGGCCACAGTTCAGTCTGTAGAATCATCCCTATGGCAGTTTACTAGCACTTCTTGGTTCACTAAATCCTCACTATAAACACATAATTTCCTAGATAATATTTTAATTTTAATCATTTCTACTGATTACATCTTTAAATTTTCTCCAAAAATGATATCATCACAGTTGATATTAAAGATGGGTTTTGCAGGTAATGGTGATGGTCACTAACAAACCTCTTCTTACAATCTGTCTTACTTTGAAAAACAAATGAATTTAAATTCCCCAACTCTATTCCATTTATTTTCATAAATCACATTATATTGAAACAATACATCTGTGTTATTTTTTCTTGCCTAGTTCTGGATTACATCTCATAATGATGACAATCAACAGTCTGTGGAATGGTACGTTTATAGCAAGATGGTATAACTAACTTAAGCAAGATCAGAGAGGAATTGAAATCTCTCTTTCTCTTGATTCAATTCTCAAGCTGAAAACTCAAATGAAATTGCATTGCTTTACGGCTTTTTAAAGTGATTACTGAGCCCAAAAGATGTTCTCCAGTTCTGCAGGATCGGTGAGCAACATTTATAAAGTGCTACATCTAATTAGCAAACCCATTTCAGCTAGACTCTTTAAATTGTTCTTTGTTGGTTAAATTGTGCTTTACAGCACTAGATTCCATTTTATAACGTAATTTGATGAAATATATGATTGTAGGGTCCTCTAAAGCAGAATCTCTAATTTAGCATAACTTCAGCAGACAGAGCCATTATGAAGTCTGGGTATTTAATATGTTATGGAAGAAATTTATGTTCTTTATAATATGTTTACAGTAACAGGCCAAAAGAAGTTGTTATGGCCTAGTTTGTAGTAGAAATAGACTCAAATGTGAATCGACACTATAATTTTGACAGCTCAACAAATGGGAAAATAAAAATAGATTGTTTGATAATAAAGATTTAGAGGTGAAAGGGATGATCAATAATCATCCAGTCCAAATTCTAACTGAGTCTACTCCTCTCTGCTATGTAACTAGGGGCTAGCCATTTTACATTTTAAAATGTTCTATAACCTAGCGTATAATTATGTGGGATGTTCTTCTGTATATTTGTTGTTTTTATTGGTTGACAAATAAAACTGTTTTGGCCAATGGCTTAGCAGAGTAAAGCCAGGTGGAAATCTGAACAGATATATATAGAGAGATGATGGAGGAAGGTCATTGGCTAATAAAGGCACTGCCCTGGCCCATTTTATTGGTTAGAGGATAGGTGGGAGGAGAAAAACAGGACAGAACGCTGGGAGGAAGAGGAAGTGAGGTCAGAGACTCCACAGCTCTGCTCTCTCGGGAGCAGATGCCTCAGAGAGAGACGCCATGCCCCGCTCCCGGGATGAAGCTCCGACCCAGGATGGACTAGGCTAGAATCTTCCCGGTAAGACCGGTTCTCACAGATTATTAGAGATGGGTTGATCGGGATGTGAGAATTAGCCTGTAAGTGCTAGAGCTAAAGGGCCAAGCAGTGCTTAAAAGAATACAGTGTCTGTGTAATTATTTCGGGGCATAAGCTAGCCATGTGGGCGGCCGGGTGTGGGGGACGCAGCCCTGCCGCCCCATATTACTACAGTTGGCGCCCAGACGTGTGGACAACTAAACCCATTTAAAAAACCTGAGAAGGCTTAAAAATAAGGGAAAGAGAGTTTAACACAGATTTTTGCTGTTTGTTGGTGGCATGCTGTAGAGAGATTTCCTGATTCGGCAACAGTAGCAGAAAAAACGCTGTGTCATTTTAAAGCGCGACTTCCCGGGGCTGTGCCGCCATTGTGATCTCTGTCTGGCTCCTGCTGGAGACAGAGCTTTTGAATAGAGCATTTGGAGTAAAGTGCTACGATTTGTTTGATGGCAACTAGACTCGCTGTGTTCTCGGGTCTACTCTGCTTGCCAGAGGCAAGCAAGCGCCTCATCTAAGAGAGGCTTCCCGACTCAGCTTTAGCTGCAAAGTCTGCAGCTCATTAAGAGGTCCTGCCACGAAACACTTAAACGGTGTTGATGAAAAGCTGAATGCATGCTTTTCGGTTTTCAGCCGTAGCAGGAAAAAAGCTGCACCGTTTAAAAATGCCGGCTTTCTGGGCCATCCTGCCAGGGCAAACTCTGACTGTTTGAGGCAGGAGGGCCGGCTACCGAGAGAGAGGACTTGAGTGTTGTCTGTTGTAGCTCACTTGCTGGCAGGGACCTTGAAATGCCATACAGTTGTTGCAGTAAACATGGCTACAGCCTGTATATCCGCCATGAGGCTGGAAAGCTAAGGAATGGACTGGATCTAGCTGGCAAAACCACGCCTTTAGTCCTACTGAGATTGCTTGGTAAATTAAAGATTCATGTGGTCAGAAAAAGAGAGATATACAGTAAAGAGAGATTCAAAGACAGAGAAAATTTCTGAATGGTTTAAAGTGTGTTAAAAATATATGCAGACTAAAAGTTGAAGTTTTTAAAGTAAAAAACAAAAAAAAGGAAGAGATTGTTGTGTGTGGTAGCACACGCCTTTAATCCCAGTGCCTAGAAGGCAGAGACAAACAGATCTCTGTGAGTTCAAGGTGTAATAGTGTACACCTTTAATCCCGAATGCCTGGGAGGCAGAGACAGGCGGATCTCTGAGAGTTCAAAGACAGCCTGGTTTACAAAGTTACTTCAGGTCAAAGATACAGAGAACCTGTCTCAAAAAGTTAAAAGTAAAAATAAACGAAATAGAGGTTAAAACAAAGCTGTACAAAGATGGAAAATACACAGAGAATCTTGATACTGTATGCTATTATGCTCTCTTTGAATTGTTTGAATGCTGAGGAAGGAGCAACAGCTGCTAAAAGGTATTTATTTATAAATGCTGCTGAACTAATCCGACATAGATATTTTGATGCCCTGACTTTGAAATTTGGATCTAAGGACATGATGCTTTGGAAAGGAGTTTCTTATTTTGTTTTCACAGAGGATGAGACGCTGTTCATTTCTTCTATTCCGATTTGGTATGATGGACCACGCCCTCCTGAAGGGTTGCAGTGAACATCTTCAGAAAATTGCTTCGCTCAACTGCCAACTGAGATGAAACTAGCACACAGGTTATACCATGAAAGACCTAATTAACGACGCCCCCATTCAGCAGGAAGCAGTTTGGAGAGAAAAAACTGCGCCCATGTTCCCAAATATGGTTTATAAACGTCCTTTTACACTTAAAGGGGGATATGATATAGATTTGAATAATTTGCATTAGTATAGATTTTGCTTTATTGATAGAGATTTAAGGTCAATTTTGTTATACATATAAGTGTTTCTGATTTTGATTAAGGTATTGTGATTGTGTAGTTCATTTAAATATGTACTGTATAATTAAGAAATATAGGTTGTTAATGGATAATCATCAATAATAGTAAAGCTTGTAGTCATGTTAGTTAGATTTTCTAGATATATAGAGATATATTTTAGATAGACATTCTTCGTGTCTTTCAAAGATTACAGAATAGGACATTTAATGTTTTAATAACTGAGGGCTTTTCATGACAATGAGACAATCTGCTCCTGGCAGCACCAATCTACTTCAAGAGGAAGATGGGCATCGAAGAGGATCCTTATGGAGTTTGATAGCCATTTGGGCAAGAAACTGCTCTTGCCTGGACTATTGCATAAACTGGACACAGAGAACCCGCAGAGAGAGGACTACTGAACTTGCCTAAGGTGAGATGATCTTTCGGGGTTCCTGATTCATGAAAGAGTCTGTGAGACATTCTGCAGGACACAACAGATAGTGACTGAACTGACTTTGAATTTTCCTGCTTTATGGAAATGTCTGCTGGATACCATGGGCCTGAAGGCTGAAGATGGATGCCCCAACGGTACAAAAGAACTTTGGGTGACTGTCCAGGCAGCGAGATGTCTTTGTCATTTCTAGAGTTTGAAGTTTCTTAGTTCTTGTTTACTTAGGTAATATATCTTCCTGGAGTCTTTGATGGAGTTAAGAATAGTTAGTTATAGTTATAGATTTCCTTAGTTATGATAAAGATTATTGTAACTTTTACTTGATAACTGTTTTCTTATATGTAATTTTGCTATGTTAAAGCTTTTTTTTTTTTTTTTTTTTTTTTTGTTTAAACCGAAAAAGGGGAAATGATGGAGGAAGGTCATTGGCTAATAAAGGCACTGCCCTGGCCCATTTTATTGGTTAGAGGATAGGTGGGAGGAGAAAAACAGGACAGAACGCTGGGAGGAAGAGGAAGTGAGGTCAGAGACTCCACAGCTCTGCTCTCTCGGGAGCAGATGCCTCAGAGAGAGACGCCATGCCCCGCTCCCGGGATGAAGCTCCGACCCAGGATGGACTAGGCTAGAATCTTCCCGGTAAGACCGGTTCTCACAGATTATTAGAGATGGGTTGATCGGGATGTGAGAATTAGCCTGTAAGTGCTAGAGCTAAAGGGCCAAGCAGTGCTTAAAAGAATACAGTGTCTGTGTAATTATTTCGGGGCATAAGCTAGCCATGTGGGCGGCCGGGTGTGGGGGACACAGCCCTGCCGCCCCATATTACTACAGAGAGAGAGTAGGCAGAGTCAAAGAAAGCCACATAGCCTCTGAAGGAGAAAAATGCAAGATTACCAGTGGTGATACATAGATTAATAGAAATGTGTTAAGATGTAAGAGCTTTCTAGAAATATGACTGAGCCATTGCCAAACAGTGTTGCAATATAGTTTCTGGGTGAGTATTTGGGTCAGGGTGACTGGAAAATGAAAGTGCGGTCTCCATTTACAAATGGCATCCAAAATTTGGCAAGAATTTCTGCATAAAAACTGAGAAAGTTAAAAAAAAGATTCTAGACAGACAAAAATACAGTCAGGTACTGTTTCCTGGTAACCGTCTTTTCTTTGGTAGGCTCTGTTTGCTGGTAGCTAGCAGAGGCATAGCTCCTTTAAGAGAGACTTCCGACTCAAAGTTAGCAGCAAAAACCTAACAACTCTTTTAAGAGTCTCTGCCACCAAACATTTAAATGGTGTTTATGAGCAGCCAATATCAGGCTTCTCGAATAGTGGTTTGGATCTTAAAACCCCATAGAGTTGTTGAAATAAACATGGCTCTTGCCAGGACTTCTACCATAAAGCTACACTCTCAGGAACCTAAGGTATGAGATGGAATCTTTTGCCAAAGCTGTAGCTTTAGTCCTAGCTGTGATGTTTAGCAGATTAAAGACTCATGTGCTCAGAAAGAGATAGAGATATAAAGACAGATTCAGATGGAAAACAAAACAAAACAAATTTCTAAATGGTTTACATTGAGTTTAAAAATATATGTAGGCTTGGGAAAGAAAAGAAAAAAAGCAAAGGGGATGGAGAAAGTCCTTAGCAAAAGAAATAGAGAAGCAGGGTGTGGTGGCACATGTCTTTCAGCCCGATACTTGGGAGGCAGAGGCAAGTGAATCTCTGTGAGTTTGAGGCCAGTCTCATCTACAGAGTGAGATCCATGATAGCCAAATATACACAGAGAAACACTGTCTCATAAAACCAAAAATTAAAAAATAAAAATTCAAAAAATTGGGTTAAAGATGTCACATAAAGATGGAAAATACATAGAAAGTCTGGATACTGCATGCTATTATGTTGTCTTTGAATTGTTTGGCTGCTGAGGAAGGAGCCACAGCTGCTAAAAGACATTTGATTATAATTATAAATGCTGCTGGATTAATCTAACCTATGTATTTTAAAAATGTCTTGACTTCAAAATTTAAGTTTAAAGATATGTTACTTTGGAGAAGAGGTTTTGCTTTTGTTTCCACAGGAAATAAGAGTCTGTGGATTAATTCTGGGTTAAGAAAAGCAAGGTTTGATCAAGGAAGACCCCCCCCCCCTGAAAAATCTCCAATAGAAGTGGATGGCCCAAATGATCCAACATTTCAGAATACCTCTGTTGCAGTTTCCTCTGACTTCTACATCCAGAACAGTCTCAAGAGTGCTGGTTGAGGTGATCCAGTCTTACAGAATTTTCCAGTCAGAACTTGACCATAATCATAAATTTTCTTTGCTTTCCCATAAGATTACCAATGCCCCCAATCAGCAGGAGGTAGCCTAGAAAACTATGACCACATTCCCAAAAAATGATTATGAAAGTTTGTCTTTGTTTAGGGTGTTAGTTACAAGTTGTTATGAACCATGGTCCGAAAAAAATCTAAACAAAAGAAATTAGATTCAGGGTCTTTTTTTTTTTTGATAAAAGAAGCAAAGGGGATCTGCTGTGGGATAATTTTTTTGTATACTGTAAAGTTATGATACTTGTATTAGTTTGATAAAATGCTGATTGGCCAGTAGCCAGGCAGGAAGTATAGGTGGGGCAACCAGACTCAGAATGCTAGGAAGAGGAAAGGTAGAGAGTCTGTTACCAGCCAGATGCAGAGGAAGCAAGATGAGACTGCCTCACTCATAAAAGATGCCAAACCATGTCCTAAACATAGAAAAGAATCATGGGTTAATTTAAGTTGCAAGAACTAGTTAACAATAAGCCTGAGCTAATGGGTCAAACAAACAGTTTGTAATTAATATAAGCCTCTGTGTGTTTCTTTGGGGCTGAACGACTATAGGAACAGCATAGGGATCCTACTGCATCTCAAATCATGAGAGAGACAAAACATTATCACAGTAAATCCTTATCTTCTAACCAGAAACTGTATTGGGTTAAACCTCATTTTTTGCTATTTTCTCCTTGGGAAAATGGACACAGGTCATAATACTATTTTGCTTCACTGTTTTTTATTCATAAGCTAGATTTACACAAATATTAAGTAAATATGCATGCACTGGTTAATTATTTTTTTTTCAACTTGACCTAAGCTAGATTCATCTGGGAAGACTAAATCTCAAATGAGAAGACAAATCAGATTGCCTATGGTCAAGTCAGTGGGTCTTTTCTTTTTTTAAACTGCATCTACATTGTCTCTGCTCCTGGTATAGTCAAGACAGTGTGCAAGCTTCTAAGCAAGCAACTCTATTTTCAGAAAGCAGGCCATTTGTTTTTTCTTGAGCACTGAATTTCTATCAAAACTAGAGTTACTTGTCACCTGAAAGTTATAAGGAAGAAATTGGACTATAGAGCATATTGTGTAAAGTACTAAGCACCTTTTGTATATCAGTATGCTTTCTGTCTCTACATATATACCTTCAAATTGCTTCAAAATAATTTTGAATTTTACAAAGTCTTATACCCTTGCCTTTGTAAAAATCTTTAAATATTGTCATGTCTTCTGACAAGTGATGTTCTGATGAAAACCTTGCTTATATAATATACTTGAAATTAACATGAGAAAAGAAACAGAAAATTAAAAGTAACTGTAAAGTTATAAAGTAAAAAATGTTATAAAAATTGTGATAGTTGGTAGTGATAAGACAATTCTGGGTATAGGATATATATTTATTTCTTACATAGTAGTTTCTTTTCAGAATATTCACATATACATTCTAGGCAAGTAAACTGTATCTGATTTGCTAGATTTTTTTTTATAACTTCTACTTTTGTATATAATTTCCCCAAGTTTGGATTGAGTTCATAGAGGGCAATAACCAAGCCTTCCTGTTAGGCTATGTCCACAAAAGCAGATATTTAAACAACATCATCAAAGATTTGGAAGACAAAATCAGATGGATCTCTGAGTTCAAGGCTACCTCGAGCTATATAAGATCAATTTAGAAACAAATCCAGGTGGTGGTGGCTCACACCTTTAAACCCAGTCCTAGGTATTCACTTGCCTTTAATCCCAGCATTAGATAATCCCATTATATAGAGGGAATATAAAATGGGAGGCGAGAGAGAGACATAGACTGTTTAAATTGTTTAGCTTTGGTAGAGGTAAGTCTTCACTAGTCTCTTGGCTGCCTTGCTTTTCTGGTTTTCGTGTTGAATACCAAGTTCTGTCTCAGGGGTTTTTTATTCATGCTACAAAGTTTGTCTTGAAATACATACTAATTTAAGTGTTAATGCTTTGTTAGATTTCTCAGACACATAAATGTTCATACTCAAAGACATGTCATTGTTTCAGAGGCATTTATATTTTATTATAGTATGACAAAAGCCCTGGAGAGATTAGGGATACAGGGACATACCTAAACAATAAAGGTAATTTACAGCAATCCTATAGCCAACATCAAATTAGATGAGGAGAAAATCACAGAAATTCCACTAAAATCAGGGTTGAGACAAGACTGAACATTCTTACCGTATCTTTTCAATGGAAGCTCTAGCTACAGCAATAAGACAGCTGAAGGAGATCAAGGGGATACACGTTGGGAATTACTCAGCTTTCTTTTTTAAAAAAAATGACATGTGAAATTTCTAGACAAATGGAAAAAATTAGGAAGAACAATCAACCTGAGTGAAGTAACCCAGACAAAGAAGGATAAATATGCTATATGTTCCCTTATAAGCGGATATTAGCCATTAAATAAAGAATAAGCTTCAATCCACAGACCCAGAGAGGTTAGGCAAAGAGGAGGATCTCCTTAGGAGGGAAAACAAATAGATTTTATGGGCACACTGGGGACAGGAGACAAGGGTGGGTGGATTAGATTAGGGGGACATGGGGTGGAGGAAGAGAGTGCAAAAAAAAAAGAGGAAAAAGAAAAAAGGATTTTTTTTTTACTTATTCTTATGGTCCTTTTATACATTCTTATGAGTAATAATTATCAGGCAAACAAAGTGTTACTGTGGTCTTTTTCACATTACAGAGCTGAGGTCGAAATAACTTTTTTTTAAAGAAACACAACTAATAGATGGTTAAGTAATCACATTAAAGCAACTAGACACCAAAGGCTCATACCTTTTCAGCACTTCAGCCTGATTTTTTTTCATCAAAGCATTACACATCTTCTCTGCTTTGTGTGTCTTGTAGAAGCATGTCATTCTCTTAGCATACATAAATGATAATGGAGTATAACTTCTCAAGACGATCATCATCATCCCCCCAAATGACAGATACCCCGCACTTGGTCCCATCAGGTCCTTTACTTAATTAAGATGTTTATTTGTAAAACTGTACTTTTTGAATGCTAATAAATTATAGGGAAATTTGATTGTATTTGGGTTATTTTTGAAGCAGATAAAAACCATCTGTATGTCATTTCTGGTACTTTCCTTTGCTCTCTCAAATTAATTAAATAACAGGTTTTGTCTGGCTACAGAGCACTGAACTTTGGACGTCTGCATTTGATCATAAACTAAAAGTGCAGCTTTAGAGCTTTCTTATAATTCTGTACTTGATACATATAGAGAGGAAAGAAAACAGAAAAAATGAAAGAAATAAAGCCAACCTTTACAAAAGCTTTAGTTAGTATACCTCTCTTTGTTTGAAAATGACCTTGACTGCATCTTTCATGCTTCCTTGCTTCCAGTGTAAGATGCATAATTCATACAGCAATCAATTAGTTGACTGGATAGCCTGTTACAAGATGAAATATTCCATATAAATCATTGTTGGCAAAGTTGCTAGAACAATTAATAAAGTAGGAAATCTATGGGAATCACTTCATAGGTAACAGAGGTTCATTAAAAGCTAATCAGTTTCCTAAACCACTTGGAAAGAAATTGAACACAAAGAAAATACAGGATATCATTTAATCACTATGTCTTGTAAACAGTTTGATCAAAATGATATTATTTGTTGTTTTTTATAAACAAGAACAAATGCCTAATGTAATTGGCTCATTTATTTGGTTTAAGACTTTGAATAATGTTATCAATCTATGAATCAAAAGTACAGCTACTAAAAAAGAATTCACCGTGTGAAGCATTTATAATCTAGTCATGGTACCTTTATACCTAAGTCTCTCGCCAGTCCTTCGAATCCAGAAGATGGACTATGAGCAACTTCAAGATGAAAATCAACTCGATACTGATTAGTAGAATGTCAAATGCTTTGTTAATTGCTTCCATAATGGATCTATATTCTAAGGTGCTGGAGAGACTCAGCTTGCCTATTTCTTAGAAATAAACTAAAAGCACTCTTTTATATGCAAAGAATTCATATAGAATAAAAAGTAGGTATCTTTATAAGTTATCTGTTTTATAGACTATGCATGCAACATTTTATATATATATATATGGGTTAAATATATAAAACAGATGTAAAAATAGAACACAGAAGAATATAGCCGAGTGGGGGGGGGCCTTTGTGAAGAGAAGCAGGAAGACAGGGAAAAGAGGGGATTTAATCCTATATATAGACACCTTCCTTAGCTTTGAAGCCTTTTTTCAATTTGTTATGCTTCCAAAAACAATGACAGTAATTAGCTATTTAGTGTCAGTTACAAAGAAGTAGACAATTCAAAATCAGCCTTTCATATATTTGATCTTATTTTTTCTAAATTTTTGTTAAACAATCCATCATTTGCCTACTGATATGAAATATTATTTCATTATTAACTAAATCACTATGTAAGTATTAGTCTGTTTCAGGGCTCAAAAATATAGTCTAAGGCCAAAGAAATGGTGTTTTGTATATTTTGAAATTAATGAGTTAGGAAAAGTTGAAATCTCATTTATGATTATTACAGTGTCTCAAACTTGAAAACACACATAAATCACCTGAAGAATTTTATTTGTTTTCAGATTTGGTCCAAGTTAAGGCTGACAAGGTACTGGACTCATTTGTTGGTCTTTGGAATATCATTTGTATATCAAGTGATTGATCTTAGTTGTTCAGCACTTTGAGTTCAACTGGAATTTCAAAAGTATTCCTGTCCGTGATGCACCCTCCATATTCTTACTTAATTTCTATGGAGGGCAGCTTGTTTATCTATTTTTCTGTTGCCTCGTTTTCAGAATTACTTAGATTGCTCCAATGTATGCCAAGTTTTACTGGTATAATGCAGTGATTCTAAACTTATTTCAACATTGGCCTTCGCTGAGAGCCGTAAAAATATGTTAACGTCTATCTCAGGGCATATTAAACAAATAGAAATTTCTGGATGTGGAACCGTGCATGCAGACATTTAAAATCATTCCTTATCATTGGTATATACAATTAAGCTTGTGACCCTGTCGTATAGATGAAGAGGAGAAGTATAATTGATAAAGGAATGGACAAAATACAAACCAAGCTGTTAGTAAATCTCCTCCTATGTAGTTTTGTAACATATTAACAATATAGTATAAGTATATGCACAAATACAATATATGATATGCACAAATAAAGAAACATACATCTTCTTATGCATTTACAAACACAATGTGGAAAGAGATAATAATAACTAGAAAACTTGGTCCAAAGTGCCTGCGCTGCCACTTGGGACCATGGTGACATCCAGGTCAGAGCTGCTGCCTAGGACTGACTGGGTACCACAGCCAGGGTCTATATTGATATCTGCTGGCACCAAAGGTAGATTACTGGGGTCTGAGACACAACCTGTGGTCATAAGGGCATCCGAGGGTCATGCTGGCACCAGGGACATCCTTATCAGAGTGACCTATGCTGTCATGCAGGACCACGGTGTCATATGGGACAGGGCCACTGCAGAGGGCCATGTCTGAGTCTGTGACCCTATAGCAACTAGAGTCTGAGTTGATGTTTATGGCTCCTGTTGTCACCAAGGGCCGTGCCTAAGACCAGGATCTGGTCGGTCACCTTTCACTATGTCAGTGTTTGATGACCAGGCCATGCCTGGAGCCATATTGGGTGGTCAGTGCTGCCATGTGAAACCAAGGAGATATCCAGGAACCGACTGCTGCCTAGGGTCATATCTGGGTCTGTGGCCCTGCAGAGGCCAAGATCTGGGGTGGTGTCTATGGTTTCAGTTATCACCGAGGGCTCTGTGGATACCCGGGATCTAGCCAGTCACCTGGGACCATGTTGTAGAGAGGGCTATGCTGTCAGGCCTGTGCTGATCTGAGGGTCCTTTGCTGCCACTAAGAATGTGGTGGCATCTGGGCCTGAGCTACTGCCAAAGTCCATGTCTGGGTCTGTGGTCCTGCTGCAGCTAGGGTCTATGGTGTGTCCATGACCAATGTTAGCAAGAGGATCATTGGAACCACAATGTGTTGAGCCAGCCCAGTTCGTCATTGACTCAGACGTCTGGCCCTGCCCCTTGATGGATATTGCAGCTGGTAGCTGGCCCTACCCCTCAGCGGGAGAGCTCAGTCAGAACTCTAGAAAGATGGCCTCACCCCTCACCGTGCACCTCACCTAGGAAGCAAATTAGAGCTGTCCCTGTGGTTGGGGACACGGTGCGTCAACCCTGAGGGCATGGAGAGTTGCCCTGTTCCCCCACATCTGCCATGGATGGTAGCATGGATAAGGAAAATATGCTATCCCGCCTCACCAGTTACTGCCTGTGGCAGGTGAGAGAGCTGGCCCGGGGGGTCACAAGAGTAGGAGAGCTAGCACTGACCCTCATCAGCTGCAGTGCACAAAAAAGCAGCCTTTGCTTCCTGTCTGTACAACACACTAGAGCTGACCCTGTTTGTGGGGGGTGTAGGCGAGCCAGCCCTGAGGGTGTGAGAACAGTAGAGATGTCCCCACTGTCCCCATCTCCATCCAGTGACATGAGTGAGGAAAAGATAATTACCCTCTGTGCCTCTTGCTAGCTGTGGCAGGTGAGAGATCTGGCCCCGGGGTCACAAGAGTGAGAGAACTAGCCCTATGCCAGCTACTGTACACAGGAGAACAGGTCCTGGCCCGACATTAGAGGAAGTTCTCATGTGCTTCCTAGGTGAGGTGCACGCCTATGGTGAGACACTAGAGATGACCCTGTTGTCTGGGTAGCAGGTGAGCCAGCCCTGAGGGCATGAAGGCAGGAAAGTTGACCCCACCACTCCCTCCTATGCCCCCTACAGCAGTTGGGAGATGGGGCCCTGTACCTGGCCTGGGCAAACCAATAGACCTGGTCCTAACAATATGAGTGATGGGGACCAGATCTGAGTGCACATGAACAAGAGAACTGCCCCTGCTCCTTGCTGTAGGCTGCATTGGGTGATCTAGGTGAGGTAGTGCTGGTGACATCTTCTGGGTAGTGACCATGAGAGAAAGCTACTGAGCTGACCATCCCGGCTACCATCCATGCCCAGAACCAGGGCTATAATTTGGCCCACCCCAACATCCACCGAATCTATGAACTGTTGGAGCATATGAAGCAGATAAACATACTGTGTTTTCGTTCTGGGCAGCTGGGACTAACAAGCCGCCCAGTGAGAGTCCAATACTGTTGGTGTAGCAGAAATCCAAGGCCTTGAACCAGACCAATGACTCACGGCAATGAACACTTGCAAGTAAAGTTGAACTAAAGGGCTAAAGGGCAAAGTGTGTGTCTCCATGGTTACATGATAGCTTCCATGACAGAATTCTTCTTTTGGTTTTGTTTTGTTTTAGCTTTTTCTTTTACATTTGGTTTTGTTTTAGATGGAGGTTGCAAGGGCAGAGGGTGAATGTAAGGGGAGATAAGTAGGATCAGAATGCATGATGTGAGATCCACAAAGAATCAATAAAAGTAAAAAAAAGGAAAAATTATAAAACTCAGAATATTCTATTATAATTTGGTATGGTGGATAAATTATTGTATGGTTTTAAAATCAATGTACAATTTCTTAATAATGGAGATACATTGAAGCTAGGTGATTCCTGTAAGTATTTTCTCTATAAAAATTCAAATTACAGTGTATATTGCCAAAAATTAGAATCTTTGTGTGAACGTAAAATATTTAATATGAAACACAAATTTGAAGGTTGTAAATTATTAAAATGTAATAATCATATGAATAATCTGGATATTTATCCAAAAGAAATCAAAATGAGTTCTTTAGCAAATATACATCTTGTATCTTGTATGTGTATCAACAACTTAAATGTCTGCTGACAGAAAAATAAAGAAAATAGGGTATATTCATATAGTGGGATATTGTTTGATCATAAAGAAGCATGAAATGTAGTGGCATATGGTGTCACATAAATATAATCCCAGCTCTTTGGGGATACTAAGAAATGAATACCATGAATTTGAAGTTATACTAGGAAATATAGAAATATGCCATGCAAACTAGTTACTTTCATCATTGATTTGAAAAGTTCTTGATTAAATCAATCAATGAAAGAAGGAAAGGTTGATTTTAACTTTCAGTTTTAGGGTAAATCTATCATAGGGGTGGTTGGGGATGGCAGTAGGACTTTGAGGCAGCTGGGCATATTAAGTCCACAGTTGAGAACTAAAGAGAAATATATGCTTGTGTTCAGTTAGCTTCATCACTTTTATTCAGTCTGGGTCTCTAGCAAATGGAGGCTACATACAATTAGGGTGGCTCTACTTATCTGAATTCACCTAATCTTGAAAATCACAAGCATGTCCAGAGAGTTAGATCCAATGTTGGTGTGGGAGAATTATCTGTATTCTGTCGATCATGTTTTAAATAAATGTTGATTGGCTAGATAGGAAGTATAGGTGAGAAAACCAAACAGGAAATAGAAATGATGCAAGGAGAACAGGAGAATTCTGGGAAGGGGGAAGCTGATTCCTCCCACTCCTGCCCAGACCACTGAAGCAGCAGGATGTGATCTGCCCCACTGAAAAAGGTACTGAGCCACATGGCTAACATAGTTCAGAATAGTGTGTTAATTAAGCTACAAGAGCTAATAAGTAGCCTGACCTAATGGGCCAATCAGCTTTATAACTTATAGAGATCTCTGTGATTTTCTTTGGGGCTTTCTGGATGTGTTGTACCCAGTAGGACAGAAACCCCAATGAGCAGGCCCCCGTTCATGTTACACAATGTGACTCTGGATTCTTTCAATTTAACAATATAAAGAATCACACATTGAAAAATTAACAGAAGATTGTAGGGTAGAGACTGTTCTGTGAGGTCTACTTAAGAAGGAAGTGAGTATATAAATTGTTTTCCAAAGAAAGATATAAAGAGAAAGCTTCAGAAATCGATGAAAGAAGTGGAAGGATACTCAAAAAGAACAGAACTAAAGAAGCAGATAGAGAAGCAAGCGTAACACAGCATTGGCCACACAGTTACATGCATTATATACAATATTCTTCCAAAACAATTTGTGTATTAGACTTGAGTCTTTGGCACTAGGATGTTCTATAAGAAGATCATGCCCCAAATCTAGAAGAGATATTTGTACCGGAAGATAAAACAAAACAACAACAGCAAAAAAAAACATAACAAGAACACTGATATATTCCCAGTATTTCTAGTTTCTCTAGGACTTTTATCATACAGGGATGTGGGATCTTATCATAGACCTTCCATGCATTTAATAACCTGATCATGTACCTTCTGTACTAGAGTCTGTTTATATGTTGAATTACATTTATTGATACATATGATGAACCATCTCTGTATCTCTAGGATTAAAACAACTTGGTCATGGTGGATTGTTGGGGACCCTTCCCCAGCCTCCTCGGTTATGGATGACCCTGGGTAGTGTCGCATAAATCAGGACACAGGGGATGCAGAGTAGGAGATACAACTGCATACTTTATTGCAAAGCCAGTGTTCCTTTTATAATACCCAAATCATGATTCAAACTAGGTTCCCATAATACATGAAAATTGTTTTATTCACTAGTCACTTGGTTGTGACTAATTTCGAGAGCTTCGTGCCCTAGCTAATCTAAACAAAAAGCTAGGTGTTATGGGAATAACTCTTGTTGTAATATAATATGTAAAAACACCTCATCAGAAGACAAACCACAACCTAATCAGAAGATGAAAGACAAATAGCGGAGAAACATTTAACAATATGTTTGACATCCTTAACAGTCATGAAAATACAAAATTTAAGACTACTTTGAGACATATCTTATTCTTATTGAATAACTATTATTAATAAAAGTGAATGATGAAAATTCTGATGCAGGGTGGGAAAGAGGAAAACCTATTTACTACTGGTAGAAGTGCAAAGTGGTTCAACCACTATCAGTGTGGAGGTTCCTCAAAAACTTAAAACACTTTTACACATTGTGATGGCCACTCTTGGTTCTTAACATAACTGCTGTTTGGTACCTAAGAAGAAACTCAGGACAAATGGCTGAGGTGCCCATCAACATACATCAAATCTGACCACCAGACTCTCGCAACATTAAAACTATCTGTTAAAGGGTCCTGGCACTTCTCACCTCCACCTCCTACCCTAAACCTCTCCTCCCCCTCAACTTCCCTTCCCTTCCCCAGCTTCTCTTTTTCCTGTATATTCCCACCATTTAGCCACATGATCTCTTGGTTCTCTTGGCTCTACTCTTGGTTCTTCATTTGGTCCTCTACTTTATTCTGGTTCCCCTTTTCTTTCCTATCTTGTTCTTCCCGCTCTTTCTCCTCTTGTAGCTTGGTCTATTCTGTGGTCATGTTTACTCTGGACCCTTTCAGATGTCTTTTTCTATTTTCACCCTCATATATGCAATAAAATCCTCCTCAGCCAAACCTAGGAACATCCATGTTCTCATTTGCATTTAGTCCCTTTTTGAGTCTACTAAAACACAAACAGCTGGGCATACCTGTGAGAGATTTTTGTTAATTTAGTCATTTAAGTTTGGGAGATCATGGTGATAGATAGGGATCTATTTCCATTCTTCTACAGATTGACATCCAGTTTTGCCAGCACAATTTGTTGAAGATGCTCTCTTTTTTCCATTGTATACTTTTAGCTCCTTTATCGAAAATCAGGTGTTCATAGGTTTGTGGGTTAGAGTCAGGGTCTTCTATTCAATTCCATTGGTTGACTTCTCTGTTTTTATGCCAATACCAAGCTGTTTTCAATACTGTAGCTCTGTAATAGAGTTTGAAGTCAGGGATGAGAAATCAGATGATTAGGAAGCCAGTGCTGGGTGTAGTGGCACATGGCTCATTCGGCCTTTCTTCTTATACACAACTCAGGATTACCTACCAACGATGGAAATGTCCACAAGCTCCCCAGGCTTGCCTATAGGCTGATCTGATTGAGGCATATTCTCAATAAAAATTACTTTGTCCAAGATTATGAGAGTTGTATAATGTTACGGAAAACAAGAAAAGCAAAAATGAACTAACACACATTCCAAATCATATTCATCAGGAAAGAATTAATGCCTGGAAGTATCACTCACTACCCATGTCTTATAAGGCAATGGCCTACAAGGACAGTATACTGTTGCCACTTTTCTAAATCAATATAATTTCTAATAACATTCCAAATACTTATCTGTATATCAAAAGATAACTATAGTGCTCATCTCACATCAGAGAGTCTCTTTATGATTTGCAATATGCAGAGACTATTAAAGAAATCCATAACTGGCCAAAATTCAGAGACTAACTCACCATGGGTTTCTCATCTCTCATTGATACATCTACACTACATCCACTACACCTAAGGCTCAAGGGACACCATGGAAGATGTAGCTAAAATATTATAATGCCAGAGAAATAAATCATCTACTCTGAGATAGTGTATTCTTTAAATGAAATCTCAAAAATATGCTCATTTAAACAAGGTCTTTACAACAACATCACCAATCAACATGCCAATGTGCATAGAGAAAATTTCACCAAGCCCTATCCCTAAATGAAGAGCTTATTTATACTGATACAGGAAGAATCAGTTTTCTCAAGAATATATATAATGCATATATTATGTATTATGAAATATTTATACAAAGGTATAGGTGTGTGTGTGTGTGTGTGTGTGTGTGTGTGTGCATGTGTGTTGATTAGCTTTTTCTGAACTTGACACAAACGTTACCTGAGAAGACAGATACTAAATTGAGGAACTGGACCCATCACACTGAACTTTAGACACGTCTATGGGATACTATCTTAACTAATGATTGATATGGTAGGGTGGGCTTAGACAACTGTGGGTGGTGCCATCCTAGGAAGGTAGTACTGGCTTGTATACGGAAGAAAGCTGGGCATGCCATGAGATAAGGACAGTAAGCAGCATCACTCCATGGTTCTGACTTAGTCTCCAGATTCCTGCCTTGAATTCCTTCTGTAATTTTCTTCAGTTACAGATTGTTACTTGGAAGTGAAAGATAAAATAAGCCCTTTCCTCTCTAAGTTGCTTTATCCTAGCAACAAAGAGAAATCCAGCACAGAAAGTGTTACCAGGAGTGGGGTTTCTGTGCCGGCCCTGACCATGTTGTTTTGTTTTTATTAAGAACCCATGGAAGTGAAAACTTGGTTTTATGGGAAAATCAATGATTGAAGAATTAGCTGTGATTAATAAGAGACCAGAATCACTGAGGCAAAATTTTCTGGGAATTAGTTTATTCAAAGAAGCTATGGTCCAGAGGGGCCAAGTGTGCCTGTCAAGCTGGAAGCTGAATTTCATAATAATTTGTGACATTTTCCCACATGGTACTTGTTTAGACATCATGAATGTTGCAAAATAGAAGGAGTCATAAAGAACACTTGAAGCTTGGCACTGCGCAAGGATAGCAAATGCCATTTTTGAAGCTTGAGCTTCAGTTACAGTGGAAACCCTAGGATTGAAGCTGTCCTAGAGTGAAGTTCAGGTTCTGCATCATGTGATCATAGTCCCCTAAGAGGCAGGAGAAGCGGTTAGTGAAAGTGCAGCCTGAATGGACACTCAGCATATTGGAGGTATCAGGACTATGGGAGGAAGACCTTGAGATCTTGAGGGTTAAAAAAAGAAGAAAAGTTTATGCTTTAATAGTAATGTATTTGAATATCAAGTTGACAAGAGGTCAATTGTGTTGGTTAGTTTTGCACAAACTAAAACCAACAGAGGAGAACCTCAGTTGAGTAATTTTCTTTATCATATTGGATTTTGGGTATACCTGTGGGGTATTTTCTTGACTAATGTTTGGTGTAAGAGAGTGCAGCCCAATGTGGGCTGTGTCAACATTGAGAAGGTGGTTCTGAATTGTATGTAAAAGCAAGCCTTTAAGAGGCATTAAAATCAAGTCAATAGCAGTTTTACTCTGTGTTTCGTGACTCTGATCCTCCTTGAGTTCCTGCCAAGACATCCGTCAATAGTGTACTATGATCATCATACATAATCCAAACAAACTTTTTTCTCCCCAGTGTGGATGTTGTTAGGGCTTTATCACCGTAACATCAAGTCAAACTAAGACAATATATGTATCAATAATTAAAGGACAGGTTATGAATTTGAGAAGGTGAGGGGAGAACAGGAGAGGACTTGAAGCAAGGAAAGGAGGGTGGAAATGATGTAAAGATGACCTTAATAGATAAAAATTTCAAAATAAAGATTAAAGGAAATTTAATTTTTAAAAAAGATGAAAAATTAGATACATTTTGGTGAAATACAGATAATTGTTATAACATACCTTCAAGTCTTATCCCCACCAAAAGATCTGAAAACTCCAGAAGACATGCAAAAATTTATAAATACATGACCTACCAAAATTAAACCAAGAGCCTATGAGCCTTTAAAGATATTTTTTAAAAATATAAGATTAAAACAGTAATAAAAAAACCTTCTAACCTAAAGGACTAGTTGGGTCCCCTGCAGAATCTTCCAAATATTTAAAGAAAAAGTTTGACTATATCATAAAATAGAATGTAAAGGGACCCACAAAATTAATTCTAAAATGTCAGTTATACTTTGATAACAATTCTGAATAGATTCATAACAAAGAAAGAAACTGTAGACTAATTTCCTCAAAATACAGGTATAAAAATTATCGTTAAAATTCTTACATGTTGAATCCAAAACACACTGAAATATTGCATCATGGAAAAACTGGTTTCAAAGAAGGTACAAAAAGGGTTCAACACACACAAAATAATAAAATTAATCAACACATAAAGAAATGTAAATAGAGAAATCTCATGATCATCCCAATCAGTGCATAAATGTTGTTCAGAAAAGTTCAAAATCCTTTTACAACAAGAGTCCTAAGGAAACTAGGAACAGAAAGAACATATTTCTATGCAATATATGGACAACACATAGCCAATATTATTATAACTGGAGAAAACAGAACTTGTCCTCTAATATCAGGAATGAGGCAAGGTTGTCTATTTTTAAACTTTTATTCAATATAGTGTTTGATGTTGTAAAGGAAATAAGCAATAATAAGAATAATAAGGATAAAAGTGGGAAAAGAAGAGGTCAAATTATGTCTATTCACAGACAACATGAACATACACTTAGAAGCTGGTGAAGATTCCTGTGGAGGTTTGAATGAGACTGCCTCCATAGACTCCTATATATATATAAACACTTGGTCCATAGTTCGTGGAACTGTTTGGGAAGGATTAGGAGTGTAACTCTTGAAAAAGTAGGTTTTATATTTCATAAAAAGCCCATACTTTTTCCAGTTAGTGTGTTCTCTCTTTCTCAGTCTCCCTCACCCTCTCTTTCCCTTCCTTACCCCAACTTCCTACTTGTGGTTAGGGTTGTAAATTCTCAGCTACTGCTCTAGCACCATTCCTGCCTGTCAGCTTCCATAATCCTATAAAGATGGCTATGAATTCTATCCCTCTGGAATCATAAACTAGGGTTTATGATTAATGCTTTCCTTTATGTGTTGCCTTGGTCATGATATCTATTCATGTCCATAGAAAAGTAACTAAAGCAACTCCACTGGAGAATTCCAATATATTATAACTAATTTAGCAAAATAAGAGGATACAGAATCAACATATAAATTATTATTTTGCCATGTACCAGCAAAAATCTAAACAAATCAAGAAAAATGTCCAATTTACAACAGTTTCAAAAAGGGAAACTGCCACAATAAAACAAAACAAAATGGTGAAAGATAATTACAATGAAAACATTAACAGTTACATGAAAGAAACTGAAAATGATGAAAGATGATAATTCCTTTGATCTTGTGAATTAGTATTGTGAAATGAATCAGTACCAACCCCCCCCATAGATTCTATGCAAGCAACACCAAAATACTAATGGCATTCTTCAGAGAAATGGAGAAATTATGCTGAAGTCATGTGTAAGCATAAATTGTTCTAAAATGATATCAAAACCCTAACAGAAAAGTCAATGCTAGAAGTGTCAAAATACCTGATCCCAAACTATATTATAAAATTTTAGCAACAAAATGAACAAGGTACTGGTAACAAAAGTAAGTGAACAAATAGAAACGAAGGAAGGAAGGAAGGAAGGAAAAAGAGAAAAAGAAAAAACCATTTACATAAATGGAGTAGCATAAAGGACTCATAGTAAACCCATATACTATAGAATACTGGTTCTTATCCTGTGGTTCGTGACCCCTATGGGGGGGGGTAAAATGACCGTTTTTTTAGGGGTCACTTAAGACTATCAGAAAACACAGATATTTACATTATAATTTATCACAATGACAAAATTACAATTACAAAGTAGTAATGAAAATAATTTCATGACTGGGGAGTCACAATAACATGGGGAGCTGCATTAAGGGATTGCAACATTAAAAGGGTTGAGAACCGCTGCTTTAGAACATAATTTATAACAAACCTAAATACCATAAGCAGATATAAATATTGAACATATCTCAAGGATAAATGAGGATGGAATTTAGAAATTTAGCAACATTAAGCAACCCCACTTCCTAACAATGATCCCTAAATACCACATACAGCATAAACCCAGGTCATGCCACATAGGCTATCGAATGGCTTAGCCTGAGGCAACCTGAAATCTTTTATTTGACACAGTACCAATGGAGAAAGTCCATGTGTCCAGGTCTTTTGCAAAAACACAAACTGTATGGTAGTGTAAGACATTGCATCTGTCCCTACTCCGCCAATACTATAGAACTGTTCTCCAGTGAGAATTACTAGATGAATCCTAGGACAAAGTCCTTAAAAGAACAATCATAAACTTTCTTGAGACAGGGTTCCACTGAGTCATTCTATCTGGCCTGGAACTTGTTATGTAGACCAGACTTTCTCCAAAGTTACAGAGATGATCCTGTCTTTGCCTTCCAAGTGCTGGCATTAAAGATACACACAAACAATGTGCAGAGGCAATCATACACTTCATTGAAGATTTCAAAGCATTTACAGAAGAAGGCACACACAGTTTAATTAACTTAAAGAGAATGGCTATAAATGCCTGATGATGCATAAGAAAACACAAATGGTGGCAGGATGCAAAACAACTAAAATGGTATTCTGTTGTGAAGATCAGAAGGCCTATATTTTGTTTCCCTTCTTTGTTTGTTTGCTTATTTTCTTGCCTGAAAAGCGAAAGCAGGATTTTGGAAGCAAATTTTGGAGGAAAGAAACAAGTGTGTCAGTATGCCGGCAAATACATTTTTTAAAAATATCTAGATCTCCCCTAGACACGATGAGCTATCTACCAAAAGATCCAATGCCTATACTCATGCACACACTGACTGCTCAGAACATTTAAAAAGAGTACATAAATTGGGAGGGACAAGTCGTGTGGAGTGGATAGCAGGAGTTGGAGTACAGGGAATGGAGGCTATATTTGACCAAAACATATTTGTCTGAAATTCTCAAACATGAATGAATATTAATGTATTATTTGTGGTACCAAAAATACATGTGGGAAGACTTTTCTTTCCCACCAGCCATTTCCCAAATAACCACTCAAGGACTTGTTTTTAATTATAAATGCTCTACCAATAGCCTAGACTTGTTACTAACTAGCTCTTACAACTTAACCCATATTTCTTATCTACCCTCTGCTATGTGGTATTTCAGCATGACATATTCATCTCCTGCTTCATCTGAGTCTTTCTCACAACTCCTTAGTCTCTGCACTTCTTCCCAGCATGCTCCCAGCCTGGCTTTCTAGGTCAACCTATTCCTGCTCAGGTATAGGCCAGTCAGCTCTTTATTAACCAACCAATAGGAGTAAGACATTTTACAGGGTAGAAAGACCATTCCACAGCAAATACTTATCTTTGAAATGTTAACATGGGGCTTCCCTCATACAATACCAATACATAGTCCCTTACATCCTCAGAACAAATCTATTATTCTACTGGATTCTATCTGAGAAAAACAGCTTTGAGTGCTACAATAAGTAAATGAATTCAGCAGCAGTGATTTTTTTTCAATGTACTCCTCTTCTATCTTACTGAGAATTAAAATAATACTATATCACCAAAATGTTTACTTTTTTGGACAATGTATCTTCCCTAAACAATCAAATAACAGATTAATTTAAAGGCTCTCAATTTCCCTGTTGTTATTTTACAAATAAATTTATTTTTATCTGATTTTGTGACATAAACATCATATATACAAAATGAATTTTATAAAGGTGATGTGGGAGTGTCGTCTATATATCTGTTGCTTTCATTGGTTAATTAATAAAGAAACTGCTTGGCCTTTGATAGGCCAGCCCTTAGGTGGGTGGAGTAGACAGAACAGAATTCTGGAAGAAAGCCGAGTCAGGAAGTCGCTATGACTCTCCTTTCCGAGACAGACACAGGTTAAGATCTTTCCTGGTAAGCTACACCTCATGGTGCTACACACATTATTAGAAATGGGTTAATCAAGATGTGAGAGTTAGCCAATAAGATGCTAGAGCTAATGGGCCAGGCAGTGTTTAAAAGAATACAGCTTTCATGTAATTATTTCCGGGCATAAGCTAGCCAGGTGGCTGGGAGCTGGGAGGCAGTAGGAAGCTGCTCACAGCTCCTTCTACATAAAGGAAAAGGTATCTGCTAGCAGGCATTTGAATACTGTACCATCTGTTATGTTTACACTCTGCAAGACAAATTTCATAAAGCTTCATTGGATTTTATGCAACATTTTCCACTAATTATTGAAGAGTGATAGCTGTGGTAATTGCCATTTCCTAAGATAGAACTATAAAAAGATACAGTTTTCCTACATTAGAACATTTTCACTTGGTAACTAATTTATAATATGTGTTTATGTATCTTTTCTTGATGCTTTCCTTCTCTCTGCTCTACTTTTCCGTGTTCTTCTACTGTCGGGTGAAGAAAGAAGGCACTTGAAGATGAAATTTTAAGGTCCACATTTAAGCAGTCCAGTCTCTTCTGATGGACTGTGTTTATGTATCTTGTATCTAACTTTATATGAAGGGAATAAATATTCTTTCAATCACAAATTTGAAGACTATGCTTGTGCTTATGAGTTGGCATATATTTTTATATGTATAGGCATGCATTTTAAGCATTGCCAACTTTTAAAACAAACCTTTTCTTGATAATAGTAAGGGAAACAGTTTATGTCTTTGATGAATATTCTTAATTTAATCATTTCTTTTAGTTTTTTGAGATTATAATCCAATTAAATTATTCCTTCCTTCCCTTTTGTCCCTCCAGATCCTTCAACATATCCCTTCTTTCTTTCTTGTAAATTCTTGGTATTTCTCATTAATTGTTGTTACAAATTCTTTAATACACAGAAAACCTCTCATTTCCTATGTTACTTGCATGTATATGCTTTTAGAGCTGGTAATTTGAATATTGAATAGGTTAATTGTGTGCCCTTCCCTAGGGAATATTATTTCTCTCATTCTATTTTTAATCTCTCCCTTAACAACTCTTCAGTTCCATCTTAATAACTTCCAAGGTAAATAGTTACTTAACATATTAAGAACTTGGTGCTATATTGAATGCTATTTTAAAGATAAACCTTATACAACTATTTTTTGTTCATGTAAGCACCATATCTGGTAGGTTAAATTGTCTTCACTTTATGGATAAAAAAATCACATCCCAGAGAAATCCAGTAATTTGTGCAATGGTATTTCCTCATGCTGTATCTGAGGACACTGTGTATGGTTACCCAGGATGTATATTGTACAACTCCATGTAATATTATTTAATTGACTTATTACATAACTGGTTCTCATTGGTGTGGTGTTATCCAGTGCTACAGTTCCGTATCTTTCTTGAAAGTCTATTCTTTTTCTGTCAGTGTGTTTTTATACTTTTAAATTATTTGTTTGAAACCATCCAATGAAAACAGGAGTTAGGAAAAGAAAGTTATGAGAGCTGACTTTTGTATTGCTCTTCGTGGAAAAAGCAACTGATGATTCTATGTAATTGTTTTACATTTACAACATTCCTACTTATACTTCCATTTGTTTTGCTTTAGCTATGTCAAAAAAAAATATGCTGTTCCAATCCTCAAGCTTACGTGTTAATGGTATTGGAAACTGGATATGAAAGGAAATCAAATTTAGACTAAGCTATGAGAGTGAGGCCCCATCATGGCATTAGTGGCTAATAAAGAAGGAAGATCATATCTGGCTTGTCTCATCATATGATGTCTTCCATTATGACATGGTGCTGCTAGAAGTATTGATAGATGCAAAGAAAATGCCAACGCCACGTTCTTGAACTTCCAGACTTTACAAGTGTAAACCAAATCAATTCCTATCTTTTGTGTTTCCTGATCACATTCATTCTTATAACAATTAAAATAAACAGGTGTCTTTGAATATAATAATTTAAGATAGTTTGTGTTTCACCTAAGTTTAAACTTAATGCTTGTCATAGGCTACATTTATCATACATACATAAATATATATGTATATGTGCTTATAAGTGTATATACATATGCATTATATATATATATATATATTGCACTTCTCTGTTACCTATGTGAGTAGGTGTAAATTATCTTTTCACACTCCTTATAATCATAAACAAATATGCAAATTGAAACTCATTTAAAAAGAGAGTGTGTTTCTTAGCAGTTTAACCTACATATATGCCTCTCAATTTATTCAAAATTAGATATCTACAATTAAATACGTGCATAGTGTGCTTTCCAAAGAAGGGACATTTGTGTGGTGAACATCTGCAGTAACATGGTTAAATGAGCAAAGACAATTTGAAGGCATTTGTTGTCCTAATTCCTAGCAAGTTGACAGACAGTGCCCCAAACTACACATCCAGAATGAACTAATAAGCTAATTAGAGCACAAGTCTTTGCCAAATAACTTAATAAAGAGAACTGTAAGTATGTTTGAACAGCACTCATGAGTATTCCTCAGTAAATGTGCAAAATCACTGTGTGAAATAGTGTTAAGTATTGGCAACTCTTTGGAGTATAGTTCTCTCATTAGTACTTAGGACTCTGAGGTTTGGAATGAAGGGAGGTGGAATTTTCCCTGGAAGTATGTGAGCCACCAAGAAGCTCCTTGCTAAGTTTCTGCTCAGAATCATCCATCTACAACTATATTGTTTAGATCTTCATTTGTAGCCCGTACTCAAGACAAGTTTCCAGGGCTCTATGTCGCCAACAATTTCACTAAGCCATTGTCCTATTAAGTTTCTGAAAGTTCTCTTTACTGGAAAATCCCTTTCTATCAGTTAAAGATAGTAGAACAAGTTTATGAGGTCAATCTAACAATCTCTGTAGAGACACTAAAATTTACTAATTAGCAAACTCATTATGATATGCTAATGGAACTTGTGAATCTTAAAGTTGTCAATGAGAAACAGAAAACTAGTCTCATAAATAAGTATTAGTAATTAAGAATGAAGAAACATTTAGCAAAATATTCTATATGAGATTGTTTGCAGAGTTTCTTTGATCACATTTAATCACATAATTTATTGAATTTATTTAAACATAATATTCAGTAATTGAAAATTAAAGATAACATCTTTATACAGATAAAATTAGAGCCACAGTAGAACATGTCTAAACAACTTAGGACCCCTGATGCTCTATAGATAAATAAAAAGTTTCCAAACTCTCAGAAAAATAGCCTCCACTTTGCCTCTTCCTTTGTTTTAGTTTTGAGTTTAATTTACAAATCATTGAGAAATAAAACCTTCTGCAACACAATCATATAAAACTTGCTTTATATATTTCTTATGTATTTTACATTCACAGCTGAGAATGATAAAAATAAGAATGTGTTTGGAGTTATTGCTACTGTTAGGAAGCAATGCTGAATTTTTTCCTGGGTATTTATTCTTTCTTATTTTAAAGAAAACTAAAGTAAAAGTGTAGATTTTTATGTCAAAACATAAAAATATCTAAATCTGTAACAAGACATGGAAATTTTGTTTCTTTAATTTTGTTGTTTGAAAATTTCATAATGTATACAATATATTCTCATCATATCTACCCTTACTCCACCCCTTCTTCTTCCCAGCTCTGATAATGCATTTCCTTGCCTGGCCTATGGAAAACCTTAAAGATACAAAAATCTTTAAGATCAAGAAGCAACTATTAGAGCTATGTTTATTTCAACTTACTAGTATTTAATTCAATCTGTCTTTCCAATATTTCTAAAAATAATTTTGATTTCATTGATTCTCAATTTTAAATATTATTTAAAAATTACAAATATTCAATACTACTTTTTATAGTTAAAAATAGGTTATTGTTATAGACAATATATTCTGGTTAAGGGTTCTCCCTCTTCTCATTACTCTCAATTTCTCCCCACAAATCCTCTCATCTAAATTTATACTCTCTGTCTCTCATTAGAAAACAAAGAAACATGAATAAAAAATATAATATAATAAGATAAAAGACAAAAAAATGGAATATGAAAAAAATAACTAAATAAGCAAAGGAATCAAAGAAAAAATTCAAAAGAAACACATATAGACTCAGAGACACACGAAATCATCAAAGGAATCATATAAAACTGGAAAGTGGAAGGCATACTATATACACAAAGAACCTATAAGGCAAACAAAACAGAGTTGGGGGAGAAAGAACCCAGGAATGGTGTGGGCTTTTGAAACCTCAAATCCTGCCCCCAAGTAACACTTTTTTCAACATTGCCATGACTCCTAACCCTTTCCAAACAGTATCACCAACTGTGGACCTTGTATTTAAACGTATGAACCATGTAGGCCATTCAAATCATAATATCATACTTGGAAATAGAATGCGATTCAGGGTTAGGTCGCAAGGACACTGACTTTGCTTGGAAAGAGTTCATTTCTGCATCAGTCTAACACTATGGAAATTTGTGACCTTGGTGAAGTCATTTATCATCAGGGATTCTGAAATTAGGAAAATGGAGAGATTTTACAAGTAACTAAAAATGTAATTAGTTTTTTAAGTTACTGTTTTATTGCTGTGGAGAGATACCATGAGAAAGGCAACTAATAAAGCATTTAGTTGGGGACTTTCTTACAGTTTCAGAGAGTAAATCCATGACTATCATGATAGGGGAAAAGGCTTCAAGAAGGCAAGCATGGAAGTTGTACGATAGCTGAGAGCTTACATATGATCACTAGTGTGTGTGAAGGAGAGAGAGAGAGAGAGAGAGAGATCTGAGTTTTTTAAAATTAATTTTATAAATTTCTTTTTTCATTTTACATACCAATCCCAGTTCCCACCCCTTTCCCTCCTCCCCTCCTCCGTTCGTTCCACTACCCCCACCTTCTTCCCTACCCTACTCCCCATCTACTTCTTAGAGAGGATAAGGCTTCCCATGGGGAGTCAACAAAGTCTAGCACATTGCTTTGAAGCAGGACCAAGGCCCTCCCCACTATATCTAAGTTGAGCAAGGTATCCCTCCAAAGAGAATGGGTTTCACAAAGCCAGAACAAGCAGTAGGGACATAGCCCGGTCTCGCTACCAGTGACCCCACAGTCTGCTCCAGTCATACTACAGTCACCACATTCAGAGGGCCTCGTTTGGTCCTATGCTGGTTCCCTCTTTGTCAGGCTGGAGTTGGTGAGCTCCCATTAGCACAGGTAGGCTGTTTCAGTAGGAATATCCATCATGGTCTTGATCCCTTTGCATATATTATGGCTCCTCCTTCTCTTCAACTGGACTTTGAACACTCTGCCCAGTTCTGCTGTGGATCTCTGCATCTGCTTCCATCAGATGCTTCTATGATGACATTTGAGACAGTCATCAATCTGATTAAAAGGCAAGGCCAGTTCCGGCACCCTCTCTGCAATTGCTTAGGGTCTTAGTTGGGATCACACTTGTGAATTTCTCTAGTGCCAGGTTTCTTGCTATTCACATAATAGATCCTTCAATCAAGATGTCTCTTTCCTTGCTCTCTGTCTCTGTCCTTCACACATCTCAACCACCCTGTTACCTCAAGTTCTCCTACCCCTCTCCTTCCACACAAAACTCAAGTACAAATGGATCGAAGATCTCAATATAAATCCAGTCACATTGAACCTCATAGAAGAGAAAGTGGGAAGCAGCCTTCAACACATGGGCACAAGAGACCACTTCCTAAAACTAACACCAGTAGCACAGACACTGAGACCAACAATAAATAAATGGGACCTTCTGAAACTGAGAAGTTCTGTAAAGCAATAAGACAAAAAGGCAGCCTATTGAATGGAAAAAGATCTTCACCAACCTCACATCAGACAGAGGACTTATTTCCAAAATATATAAATAACTTGAGAAACTAGACATCAAAATACCAAATAATCCAATTAGAAAATGGGGTATAGATTTAAACAGAGAATTCTCAATAGAAGAATCTCAAACGATCGAAAGACACTTAAGAAAATGTTCAGCATCTTTACATCAGGGAAATGCAAATCAAAATGACCCTGAGATACCATCTTACAACTGTCAGAATCGCTAAAATCAAAAACACCAATGATAGCTTATGCTGGAGAGGATGCAGAGTAAGGGGACCACTCCTCCATTGCTGGTAGGAATGCAAACTTGTACAACCACTCTGGAAATCAGTATGGCAGTTTCTCAGAAAATTGCGAATGTCCTTTATTTATGGCTAGAAACCAAATATGAGTGAGTACATCCCATCCTCCTGAATATTAACCTTCATCAGGCGATGAAAGGAGACAGAGACAGAGACCCACATTGGAGCACCAGACAGAAATTGAGCAAGGAACTCAGGACCGCGAGGGGTGCACCCACACACTGAGACAATGGGAATGTTCTATCAGGAACTCACCAAGGCCAGCTGAAAAAGCTGGGTTCTGAAAAAGCCTGGGATAAAACCAGACTCACTGAACATAGCAGACAATGAGGACTACTGAGAACTCAAGAACAATGGCAGTGGGTTTTTGATCCTACTGCACGTACTGGCTTTGGGGGAGCCTAGGCAGTTTGGATGCTCACCTTACTAGACCTGGATGGAGGTGGGTGGTCCTTGGACTTCCCACAGGGCAGGAAATCCTGATTGCTCTTTGGGCTGACGAGGGAGGGGGACTTGTTTGGGGGAGGGTGAGGGAAATGGGAGGTGGTGGCGGGGAAGAGACAGAAATCTTTAATAAATAAATAAAGAAAGAAATAAAAGAAAAGAAAAGAAAAGAAAATTGCGAATGAACCCGCTGCAAGATCCAGCAGTAACAGTCTTGGGCATATATACTCAAAAGATGCTCAATCATACTACAAAAGCATTTGTTCAACTATATTCATAGCAGCATTATTTGCAATAGCCCGAACCTGGAAACAACCTAGATGCCCCTCAACTGAAAAATAGATAAAGAAATGTGCTATATTTAAACAATGGAGTACTCTACAGCAGTTAAAAAAGTGACATTTTGAAATCCGCATGCAATTGGATGGAACTAAAAATATCACCCTGAGTGAGGTAATCCAGACCCAGAAAGACAAATGTGGTATGCACTCACTTAGAGGTGGAGACTAGCTATAAAACAAAGGATAATCAGCCTCTAGGCCACACCCAAGAGAAGGTAAGTAACAAGGAGAACCCTAAGAAAAACATACATTGTTCACCCTGGGAAGGGAAAATAGACAAGATCTCCTGAGAAAATTGGGAGTGGGGGGGTGGAGAAGAGAAGGGGAAGATCTGGAATTTTAGGGTGGGTCTTCCTGCTTTAAATGAATGAATTAAGAAAAAATTCTCAGTGGTGTGTCCAGGCACTTGGATTTATGTTAATACCAGACTTAGTCAAATTGATAACCAATAATAGCCATTACAGTGCCACTTCATTAAATTAAAAATATGAGTTTACCCAACACTTGGGAAGTAGGGTAATGAGTTTATTATTGAAGTCAGTCTATGTTTCATAACAAGACTCTGCTTTAAGTCAGCAAGACAGAGTTGATTGCATCAGTCCTTCCAAAAGTAACTAAAAGCCAAGAGGATATGAAAAACAGCTCTATGTGCAGCTGTCTGACACCAAGTGAGTATGTTCTAACTTTGGTTCCCCCTTGAATCCAGTTTATGGTATGTGTTTCAGACATAGGCATATCTCATGAAATCTTAAAACAGAAAGTGGAGAGCTGTAATCTTCTGAACAGAAAATGCAAATATTCTGAAGACATCTCAGTCTATCAGACTACTAAAACAATAGATTTCAGTATTCTAAAGAAATAGAAATTTTGCTAGGAATTTCAAGATGCGTAAAGGAAAAGGTACCAAAGTGGAACTTGTCTCCCAAAAGGAGATTTCATGCAGTTATCACTTGTCTGCTTATCACTCCGCCTTGCATGAGGAGACTCAAGCCCAGACAATGATGGATCAGGGATGGCAGGAACCAACATGACTGTGCTGCTTAGAAGTACACATCCTTGTTCTGCTCTTTAAATTGTAAGCACTCTTCAGGACCCCAAAGACAGACTTGAGAAGTCACTGGGTCTCTTTCTCCCCTATTCTCAATGTGATCATTTTGAATAGATCTTCCCTTTTACATTTTTACTAGTAAAACAATGCTAATATTTAAATTCAGCTGTTTGTTACAAGTTATTTGTCTTTTTCACTTCATGCCCTTCAATAGTTCGAGTCCTCCTCCTAAACAGTTTAAGTAATAGTTACAGGTTGTCTCATCATTTGGACATAGTCAAAAGAGTGTATACTCAGCTATATAGATACTCTCAGCTAGTATTCCAAGTGACAGAGAAACTCACATGGTATATTTTGAGATACGGGCTCTCTAAGTTGAAAGGTCTGTATAACAGCTCCTTTTTCCAGCATATCTGAACAGCTGTAGTGACAGGATTTCTTCTAAGATTGGATAGATAACTTGAAGCTAGAACAGAGGAAAATTAATATTGTAACTGGAAATTGGAAGGATGGGACTATAAAAGGTGATATTGAGGACATCAAAGCCAATGATTTGAATTTGAATAGTAGGTTAGAATTCCTAGAGAAGTAAGGAAAATAATCAGTTCAGGATTTAAATTTATGGTCAAAACCAACTGACTCAGTAACTTCAAAGTAAGAATAAGGTTAAGGCATTGCTATTTCACAATTCTCATGATGACTATAACAAGCAACCAAGATGAAGAACCTCTAGACTAGACAACAGGGGCCATTTTGATAAAGATTTATGTAGTCTACAACATAAAATATCTGACAGTTGCCAGACATGAGTGGAAATATTAAGGCAGAACATAGGAATAACAGATTGTCTTTGGATTTCCTTTCAAAACATTGGCATTCCATAAAACTCCCAGAAACTTCACATAACCTGTTGGGCCAAAGAGTGTCATATATCAATCTGTTGATTTCATTGGTTAAGTAATAAACAAACTGCTTGGCCTCATAGGTTAAAACATAGGTGGGAGGAGTAAACAGAACAGAATGTTGGGAGGAAGAGGAAGTGAGCTCAGACTCGACAGCTCTCCTCTAGGGGGCAGACGCCTCTGAGAGAGACACCATGCTCCCATCTCCCAGGCAGACGTGAGCGATGAAGCTAGACATAGGCTAGAATCTTCCTGGTAAGCACACCTTGGGGTGCTACACACAGATGATTAGAAATGGGCTAAATTAATATGTGAGAATTAGCCTAGAAGAGGCTAGATAGAAATGGGCCAAGCAGTGTTTAAATGAATACAGTTTGTGTGTTATTATTTCGGGGCATAAGCTAGCAGGTGGCAGGGGTGCTGGGGACGCAGCCCCGCCGCTCATATTACTACAGTGAGAAATAGAAAAAGTACCTAGTGAATAAAGTCCAGAATGAATAAAAAACTGATGGCAGGGGCATGCACATTTTCCCTCATTCTTCATTCATTCATACTTTACTTCTAAGTAGCAGGAACAGAAGTCACTTCACTTCTCCCAATTATAGACAGTGCAACCTACAAAATAAAATGAGCCCTTTCCTTCCCAAGTTTTTTTTTTGGTCATAGTGTTTTTTTTTTATTATAGCAACAGAAAAGCAAACTAGAATAATTGCTTAATCATTTTTAAACTAATGATTTCTTTAGGGAGGACCGATAAATACATTGTGATTAGTTTTATTCATAGAGATAAATGGATACGTAAAAAGTAAAGTTTTATGCTATATAGTATTAACATTCTATATGGAAGTTACTAAATTACACACAGATCTTTTAAACAAAGTGTTATGATGTTTACATTTCAAACGAGAGTGCTGAGTCAAAGAAGCTAACTTTCCCCCCATTTCTTCCCTAGGCTGATAAAGGATTTGAACTTGTGTGAACTTTTAACTTTTTAAATTAAAGTTAGCTTTAATTTAACTTTTCTATGTAACTACATCATGGCTGTTATGTCGTTCATTAGTAGCTTCTCCAGTGGATTAGAAAAAATACTTATAAAGGTTATTTAAGGAAGAAACACTTTATTTTAGCTCACAAGTTAAAAAGATACAAAAGGAAATCCAGTCCATCATGTTGGGAAAGAATGGAATGGGCCTCAGATTAATCAGAAAGTCGTGGGTTACTTACTAGGATTCACACTGTTCCTGCACCATTGTGTGTATCTAGTCCAGTAGGGCCAGTTGCAGTTTTCCCGGCTTCACAAATGGGTGAAATTGAGGACTACCTTTCTCCTCCAAGTGTACAAGCATAACACTTTGAAAGTTAGCCAGTAGGGATGAAACTTTGGCCATTTTCTGTGGCTCTAATATGTGGCATCTGTATCAACTGAAGCTTACTTACTGTCAAATACTGGACAATAGCTGCAATGTTTGAGGGTCTAAGGGACCCCTCTAGCTAATAACTCAAATGAGGTAACCCATTCTCAGTACTTGTTTTTGTTTTGTTTCTTTGTTGGTTTATTTTCAGTTTCTGTGTGTATGTTTTGTGTGCTTTTTTTTCATAAATACACTCCTCTGACTCGAGACAGAACTGATATTTTCATACATTTACCTTCTCCTTCTTTTATTTGTTTTTCTTTCTCTTCATACCCAGGTCTGTCAAATATCTCTCTTTTGCCAAGGAGGAAATTAAAAGTTCCACTTTTGCATAAAGCACATGGGTATTTTTAAACTAAATCCCAAAGCGATGATTTCACAATAATGATTAATCACTTGGGTTTGAGTTAAATTTAGCACCTTGAAATACATGCTTGGAATTTTCCTCCTTCTCACAACAGTCTATTTCATGGGTCATTTGGCACCCAGTGAATTAGGAGATTCCACATCTTTGTGTAGAGACATAGCCGATGAGCGTAGTGGAAACTAAAGAGTTCAGCTAGGCACATCTCAGGCACCCTCAGGGACTGGCTCAGAGTAAGTTCCAGGCAGCATTTGATGAGCTTTGCCATGCTCAGAAATTACATTAGCTTCTTCCAGTGTTACACAGAAAAGCAGTCATACTCGATTTATGCTGAAGCATATGACCGCTTCTGCACAGTTTTATTTTTCAGCTTCATTCAGGTTTTATGTATACAAACAGTCTGTTATTTTCAGTGAGTTGTAAACAAGTGACTGAATATACCACAGAGTAGCCATATTAGTGGGCATTTGGACTTCTCCTCTTGCCGATGACTGTGATATTAATAAATCTGGATGTTGGTGGTGGTGTACACCTTTAATCCCAGCTCTCGTGAGGCAAAAGCAGGAGAATCTCTCTGAGTTTGAGACCAGCCTGGTGTATTTTAACACTTTTGATACTGTACTTCATGATTCCTGATCCTTTCAAGTAACATAATCAACATTGAGGAAGGAAAATGTAGCACTTCAACCAGGCTGGCTTTTCCCACAAACTCATTTGTATCATTTCCTGAGGCAATAGCAACGTGTGTGTGTGTGTGTGTGTGTGTGTGTACATATTTAAAAAACAGACAAAAAGGATCATGAAGTGAACTGTGATGAAAAAAATCCACAACTACAGTTTGAGATTAAAAAAAAAAACAAAAAAAAAAACAAGTCAGATTTGGACCAGGATCTCTCTCTGATGCATGAGCTAACTTTTTGGAGCCCATCCCCTACGGTGAGATGATATGTTCAGTCTTATCTCAGTGGGGACAGGGCCTGGCCCTATCCAACTTAATATGCCAGATTTTGTTAACTCCCCATGGGAACCCTTACTCGTGGGAGGAGTGGATGGGAGGTGCGCAAGAGGGAGGATGGGAAGAAGATGGGAGGATGAGGAGAGGGAGAACTATGGTTGGAATGTAAAATGAAATTCAAAAAAATTAAAAAGTCAGAATTCATGTCACTCTCATAGCAGGAGTTGTCCAGCTTTTTCAATGCAATTTATTTGTGACTTGAATCAACTGAAACTTGGTAGGGGATGTTGGACCTTGAAGAGCTGACAGTACCCACTTTCAAACTGTTGGTCCTTTTAATTTTCATGGCGAAGAACAAAAAGGTAGTTTAAAAATATTTCTTTTATTTTTTAAATTATAGCATAATTACATCGATTTTCCTTCCCCTTGCCCCTCCTTGCTCTTTTTCTAACTCATGGACTCTTTTAAAAATTATTGTTTTAAGAATATGTGTATATATTCTTATATATATATGTATGGATATATTCTTAAAGTAACCTGTGTTACATGATTAGTGACATATATAGTGGTCTACTTGATAAAGACCATGACCAAAAGCAACTCAAAGAAGAAAGGGTTGATTTCATCTTGCAATTTTCAGGTCACAGTCTATCATTGAGAGAAGACAGGGCAGGAACTCAAGGTAGGAAGTTGGAAGCAGGAGCCAGATAGGAGTGCATGTTAGTGATCTGCTCTCAATGGCTTGCTCAACCTGTTTTCTTATAGTACACAGTACCATTTGGCCAGATGTGGTACCACTAACAGTGACCCAGATTCTTCCATATCAACTAGGAATTAAATTAATGCCTCACAGATTTTTCTACAGACCAATGTAATGGAGGAAAATCCCCCTTTCAGATTCCTTCTTTCTTATGTCATATTGACAAACAAAACAAAACAACCAGGACAATGGACCCTTTCCTATCCTGACATACAAACATATCACTCTTAAACCATAACCTCTACTTTCTTGTTATCCCCATAAAGTCATGTTAATATTAATATGGTAATATAGAGCATTCCAAAATTTATGTCCTAATATTGAAAGACTCTTAACTGTGGGCTGCTGTAAAATAAAAAAATAAATTACATACTTTCTTACTGAAAGAGGAAAGAATCAGGGCAGAGATGTATTCAAAGCAAATCAAAACCAGAGTTTACCAGTGTAAAGCCCAGTGTCATATGGCTGGGTTTCAGAATCCTTCTTCTGGATTCTAAAGAGCTTGGGCAGCTCCATATCTCTGGCTCTGCCATTCGTAGCACATATAATGTCTCATAGGCTCAGGCTGGATCCACTGCATAGCTTCAGCTCTTCTTGGTAGTTGTTCAATGGTACTAGTGTCTCCAACAGCCTGGGTTCTTCACTACAACTTGGCTTTACCATCAGCAATAGCCTCTCCAGGGCTCTCTTTAGAGACTATGATCATGCCAGATGGTTCCAAGTCTCAACTTCTCTCCATGAACTTTTCAGTTCTGGAGCTCCTATTGCCACTGAAGCTTCACCCTTTACCAGCGACTTTACATAGCCTCTCACAATGCCAAGCCTTGGATACTCTTAGTGATCCCCTCATGCCCATCAGTACCAGTACCACCTAGGAGATGCTTACACACTTCTAAGTTCAGCAGTCAGCATGAGTTGTAGCCACGGACCCCTCTCCACCACAGTTTCTATGTAACGACCCTAAAAATCACTTCACAGATGTTACCTCAAAAATGCTGGTCTCTTCTTAATCACAGATGATTCTTCGGCCACACCTGAAGTATTGATTGTCCCAGAAAAGCAAAGGTGTTATTGTAGCAGTTTCTGTATCTTGTTAGTCATAGCCACTTCTGTCCCAGATGATACTAAGTCAAAGTACCAACTGGCCCCAATTGAGTCTCAAACTTCCCTCACTAACTCCATAATCATTTCCTCCATTGTCTGCAATCCTATCAGCATTATCTTCCAAGCTCGCACAGAACAACCCACAGAGTTCTGAACCCTCAATGACTTTTCCAACCCAAAGTTCAAATATCAACCACAATCTTACCAAAACGGAGGGGCAGGCTTGTCCCAACAATATCCCATGCAGGTAACACCAATGGCTGTCTTAGGTTTCTACTTTTGATAAACAAATGATCAAAAGGAACTTAGGGAGGAAAGGGATTCTTTTGTCTTTCTTACACTTCTAGGTAACACTCTGTCACTAAGGGAAGTCAAAGCAGGAGTGGAAGATAAGAAGCCGGAGAAAGGAACTGAAGCAGAAGCCATGGAGGACTGTTGCTTTCTGGCTTATTTTCTATGGCTTGCTCAACCTGCCTTTTTTATGATATCCAAGACTATCTGCCCAGAGTTGGTATCACCCACAGCGACATGGGCCTTTCTCCCTTAATTAGCAATCAAGAAAACGCACACCGACCTGTCTATGGGCCAATTTAATGGATTGAAATTCCTTCCTTCAGGATATGTCTGTCTTGTATCAAGTTGACAAAAAACAAACAACAACAGCAACCAGGATTTATAATATTTTTGTTACATCAAAAAATTCTATTTTTGCTACATCAAAAGGGGAGCACCAGTAGAAATCAAGTATTAGCCCAGCCTGGTGCACTATGCAAACTGCAATCGTAAATTACATCATTCCTTTTCTAAAACGGCTGCTGCTGCATCTCTTTTGTGTTGCTCAATACCCAGGTTACAAACTCTCAGGCCATTTGCTCATTTGCTCATTCATTCCCTCGCTAACTTACCCATCAATTAATTATTGACCATGTCCGTAAATTACATATTATTCTGCATTATGAGTATCTGTAATAAAAAAAACAAATGAAACAGCTATTGAGTTTTATATATAATCAATCACAGCACTAATTATATTCTGAATACATAATGATTCAAAAGTGTTTCTTTTATTGATTACCTCTTAGAGACAACTGCATTTATAAGTAACTGAATAGGTAGTGATTTATAATTTGAATCTCAGAATTTAAAAGACAGTCATTTCATCCAGTGCCTACTGCTTTCCCTCTAGACCAAGCTACTGCTTCTTTCAGAAAAGGTTTTTTTTTTCTTCTTCTAGAAACATCTTTAAGATTGAAGGAAATACCTTCATTTTTTTAATTTTTTTTATTTATTTTTTTAAAATTTTTTTTTATTTTTTAAATTTATTTATTTATTAAGGATTTCTGCCTTGTCCCCACAACCGCTTCCCATTTCCCTCCCCCTCCCCCAATCAAGTCCCCCCCCCTCATCTGCTGGAAGAGCAATCAGGGTTCCCTGACCTGTGGGAAGCCCAAGGACTGCCCACCTCTATCCAGGTCTCGTAAGGTGAGCATTCAAACTGCCTAGGCTCCCACAAAGCCAGTACGTGCAGTAGGATCAAAAACCCACTGCAATTGTTCTTGAATTCTCAGTATTCCTCATTGTCCGCTATGTTCAGCTAGTCCGGATTTATCCCATGCTTTTTCAGACCTAGGCCAGCTGGCCTTGGTGAGATCCCAATAGAACATCCCCATTGTCTTAGTGTGTGGGTGCACCCCTCGTGGTCCTGAGTTCCTTGCTCGTGCTCCGTCTCCTTCTGCTCCTGATTTGGACCTTGAGATTTCTGTCCGGTGCTCCCGTGTGGGTCTCTGTCTCTGTCTCCTTTCATCGCCTGATGAAGGTTAATATTCCTGAGGATGCCTATGTGTTTGTCTTTGGATTCACCTTATTTAGCTTCTCTAAATTTTTTTTTTATTATTTCTGCCTTCTCCCCATCTCCCATTTCCCTCCCCCTCCCTCCACTCCTCCTCCCTTTCCAGTCCAAAGAGCAGTCAGGGTTCCCTGCCCTGTGGGAAGTCCAAGGTCCTCCCCTCTCCATTCAGGTCTAGGAAGGTGAGCATCCAAACAGGCTAGGCTTCCACAAAGCCAGTACGTACAGTAGGATCAAAATGATCAATATTTCTCACTTACATTAGTATACTTCTAATGCTTGTGAGTCAAGCTGATAGTATTTGTCTTTGATTTAGACAAGATATCTTAGGATAAATAAACCCTTGGTTCCATGCGCATGGGATCTCTTTCCATCTTCTGATAACTATATCAAGTTTTTCATCATGCAAGTCTTTCACTTGCTTGGTTAGAGCCACCCCAAGATATATTATTTGAGACTTTTTTGAAAGGTCGTATTTTTCTGATTTCTTTTTCAGTCCATTTGTATATATAGGAGGGCTAATTATTTTTCATAGTTAGACTCATATCTATTTATTTTCTTGACAGTATTTATCAGCTATAGGAGTACCCTGATGGAAATTTTGGGTCACTTATGTATATTATCATACCATTTGTATTACTGATCTAGTTCAGACTTCAAGTACTGTATTGAATAGAAATGGAGAGAGTGGATAACCTTGTCATGTTCCTGATTTTAGTGGTATTACTTTGAATTTCTCTCCATTTAATTTGATGTTGGCTATGGCTTGTTGTAACCTGTCCTTAATATGTGTATGTATGTCTCTTGTACCCATCATCTCTCCAGGACTTTAATCATGAAGGAGTGTTAGATTTTGCCAAAGGCTTTTTCTGCATCTAACGCGATGATTATGTAGATTTTTTTCATTTAGTTTGTTTATATGATGGATTATATTAATTGATTATTTTGTCTATTGAACCATTCTTGTATCTATGGGATGATGCCACTGTTGATCATGGTTTATGATCTTTTTGATGTGTTCTTGAATTCAGATTACTGAGTATTTTTGAATCTATGCTCATAAAGGAAGTTGGTCTCTCTTTGTTGGGTCTTTATGTGGTTTGGGTATTAGGATGATTATGCTTCATAAGATGAATTGGGAAATGTTTCTTCTGTTTTGTTTTATGGAAAAATTTGAGTAGTATGAGTGTTTACTCTTCTTTGAAAGTTTTCTTAAGGCCATCTGGCCTTGGACTTTTTTGTTTGGGATACTTTGAATTTTTGCTTTTATTTCTCTAGGGGATATAGGTTTATTTAAATTGCTTATCTGACCTTAATTTGAGGTTGGTAGGTGGAAAATTATCCATTTCTTTTAGGCTTTCCAATTTGGTGTTCCCTTATGATTCTCTCTCTGGTTCAGAGGAATAGAGGGAAGGAAGATATGATTGAAAGAGAGAATGCAGGGAGAGATAGTAGAATTAAAGGGCATTTGAGGGGTGAGATGGAAACCTAGTGCCATATAAACTTCCTAAAACATATGAAGGTGATTCTAACATCCTAACATTGCCTCATAAAAATGGTGGATACAAAGTCCCAACTACCCATCTCTTGGCACCAAATTCAGCTTCCAGTAGCAGGACAGGATTTCATTCAAGTGAGTTTTTGGCCAAGGGGTCACATGGAAAAACAAAAACAAACAAACAAACCCAGATGGATGCTAAAACAATAGGTTTCTCTCCACAAACTGAGATCAGGGAGGCTCCTTTGACAAGGTCAGTACCCATAAGTCATTGAACATGAAGAAGTAAAGGTGGTGCCTCCATGGAGCTGTCACCCCAATATTCAAGTGCATTCAGAGAGGTAAGGTATTCTGCCAGCTACCCAAGGAGAAATGAAAAAAAAAAAAAAAACCAACCTAGCCATAAAACCTTTGACCTACAACCTGTCCTCCTTGAAATATATGCCTGAGCAAAAGTGGCCCAGAAATTGTGGGAGTAGACAAGCAATGTCTGATTTGACTTAAGTCCCATTCCAAGAGATGGAATACATAGCCAATACTGCTTTCAAAAACCAGAAACTAGATAGTCTCGAGACCTAGGGTAAAACCAAATACTACCGATCAATTAAGTGACTCCTAATAATATTCTGCTATACTCATAGCTTGGTACCTTACTCAACCACTCAACCGTCATCAGAGGAGCCTCCTCCTATAAGAGACAGGAACAGAAGCAGAGACTCACAGTCAGATATTATATGTAGAAAGAGTCCTTGGAACACACAGCTCTAAATGGGATGTTTCTACTAAATCCCTTCTCTCGGAGTGCAGAGAATTCTGTGAAAGAGGTGGCAGAAAGAGTGGAACAGCCTGAGGAGACAGAAGACATCATGAGAACAAGGCCCTCTGAATCAACTAAGAAGGCTCATATGAACTCACAGAGCCTGAAGTAGCGAGCACAGCACCTACATGGGTCTGCACCAGGTCCTCAGCATATATACTATAGCTTTCGGCTTAGTGTTTTTATGAAACTTCTGACTGTGTGAATGAGTGTGTCTCTGATTTTTGTGCCTGCTCTTGAGGGTGTTTTCTTACTGTTGGGTTGCCTTGTCCAGCTTCTATGTGATGATTTTTGCTTTATTTTATTATATTTTATTTTGTCATGAAACGGACAAAAAGTGATGAGAATTTGGGCCCTCTAAACATCCTGTCATGGATGAGGAAGGGTCTAGCAAGGCCCCACCCTGAGCAATCAATCAATCAATCAATGATTGTTTGGGGGAAAGAGAAACATTTCTTCAGTGGTGTAACAACTGGTAAAGTGTCCATGTACCAATAGCCCTTCACTCTTTAAAATGATGAGGCCCTGAGTTAAGGAATTGGCACGGACGATAAACCACATTCCACTTTAAACATCACTGTAAATTGAATAAAAGTTTATAGAAAGATGATGGAAATAAGAATGACGCAAAAGTCTAGCCATAATATCAATTATTCCATATTTTCTTTGATCAAAATAAGAAATGTATGATATCATTTCTTGTTAGTTATGGGACCAATGGTTTTCCTTAAATTATCTGTGACAGTCAGGAAGAAAATTTTCCACAGGGGCAACGGACAGAGGAGGATGTTTACTCTCTATAAGATATTGCCGAAGCCGTAATTTACTGCTAGTTTTATGAGTTTTATTCCTGTGTCTTCATCAAGTTAGTGCAAAAGAACAACAAAAACAAAACCAACCAACCAAGCAAACAAACAAAAAACCAAATTTTGGTAATAATATGTAATTTTGAGGATTTAACTCATTTAGGTATCACTATGACCTACAAAGTAGGTACAATTCATATTCTGATATTTTAGATGAGACAGTGAGATCCGGAGAAATTAAGTTAGTCATGTTAACACATCGGATGAATAGTAAAATAAGTGTCAACTGCGGAAGTTTGGTCTCAGGGTCCCGGCCTTCTGGGCATCAAGCTTGTTACTGTTTTCTCTAGATGGTAATTTTCTGAAGCTTCTACTACTGTGACAAAACACCATGACCATAAAGCAAGTTGGGGAGGAAAGGGTTTATTTGGCTTATACTTTCACATTGCTATTCATCACTGAAGGAAGTCAGGACTGGAACTCACATAGGACAGGATTCTGGAGACAGGAGCTGATGCAGAGGACATGGAGGGGTGCTGCTTACTGGCCTCCTCCTCATGGTTTCCCAATAGAATTCAGGACCACGAACCCAGGAATGGCACCACCTACAATGGCTGGTCCCTCCCCCATCAATCACTACTTGAGAAAATTCCTTACTGCTGGAAGCATTTCCTCAACTGAGGCTCCTTTCTCTCTGATGACTCCAGCTTATGTCAAGTTGACTCAGAATCAGGCAGTACAGTCACTATAGTTGAATTCAACTGATGATTTGAAAACATAAATCTGACGAAATAAGCTGTAATTTCAAAAGTGGTCACCTTCAACTTCACAGAATGCCAGACAGTCAAAAGAAAAGCGGAGTTTTTCTGAGGAACTTTCCATCAACTAAGAAACAATTGCCTTCAAGTAGAAAGCAAACAAGTATCCTTGTTAGAAGGTCCATAATTCGGATACAGATTACATTTCATTCAAAAATGAAATGACAGCCTAAGATTTCAGAATATTTTCTAATTTAAAGAGGCATTTAGTAACGATGCAACTTTTAAAAGTGCATATCAAATAAAGTGTTACTGATATTTTGCTCTCTGAAGATTCCTTCAACAATAAAGGCATAAAATCAGAATTAATTAGAAAGATGCTGGAGTTGTACACATTTGAGAAGAGAAGTGATTTTTCAAATAAATGTGCACTCCCGAGTGTGTGAACACACACACTCCTTTCAGAACAACTTATCTTCCACAGTCACCTGGATGGGACTTAAACGCTTCTACTTCAGCCCACTGTGCAATAACATAAATAGAAGATAACCCCAAACATTTCGTGATATGTGAGTTTTGTGGTTAGTTTTGAAATCTGTAAAAAATAAAAATGTTTATAATAAGAATCATGGTGTAAGGGAGGTAAAAACTGCAACATTATTTGAATAAAGTACATCTAGCAAAAGTACACCTTTTATTCAGAGGATTTATTTGTTCAGAAAGCGGTAATTTTCATTTTTAACAAATGTGAAATTTCAACTATTTTTAGTGGTACAAGATTTTTGCAACCTTTGACTCAGCACCTCCTACTAAATACATCCTTTCAAAAGCGTGACATGCTGAGGGTCTGTCTGTTTCATTCAAACCAGCAATTAGAACCAGATGTTACTGCACTTTATATTTAGACAGCACATTTCAATATAAAAAAAGAAAGAATGCTCATGAAGGACAGGGAGAATCATTTATAAATGCAATTAAAGAATATTGTTTAGGCTTCTTCTCACTAATTTACCTGATTGCAAAGTAAAATTAAATGAATTCATATTTAAATGTGGATTGGGCAAGTGAGTAATGAATTTTTTTTAACTGTTTGCATGAGGAAAGAGAGGACGCCGTGCCTACAACTGTTGTGTCAGATCCATTTCTTCGTTAGTATTAAACTTTCGCTGCACTATCTTCTATCTCCGTGGTGAGCCCAATTTTAATTAATTTTAATGAAAACATATTGACGTCTTATCGAAGAACAACTTGAAATTAACCGCATGCTATTTCCAATAGTAAAGCTTGCAACATGGACATCAGTGCCAAATACCATATGTTTTACCTCTAGTTTTAGGTGTCCTTTTTTAATTAGGAAAACAATAGAAAGGAAATGTTCCTCCAGCCAACAATGCTTAAAGCATTCTCTCTACATATGGAGAAATGACTTGGCATGAAACACAAAACAAAAGTCATTCTTAAAGTTTGGTTGGAGTAGTTAAGCATTTAAAGACATTTCCACAGCAGTGAGATTTCTCAAATATGGTATTTGTGCTGACTAATACCGAATGGACCTTTTCAGAATGGATGCCAGTGGCTGGTGGCAGAGGGGGAGCTTGCTAACTTGCATCAGAGAATCCTGCAGTGTTCTACTAACCTCTTGTCATAACAAATGCACGAGATTGAGACGTTCAGAGGTTTAGAAGGGATCATGTGAGTATTTGCTCACATAGTGGCAAATAGGCCTGTGTTCCATGGATATATGCCCCAAAGGCACTATTATATTCAAATACTCATCAGAAGACAAGGCTAGTAATTTTGCATCTTTAATTACTTTGTTCATAATTCAAGTGCTCAATAAATCTTATAGCATTCTTTAGAGTTGCTATCCTAGGTGGGTTTCTTGTGGTAAAACTCTTTGACCAAAAGCAACTTGTGGAGAAAAAAAAAGTTTTATATCAGGGTACATTTCGGGTCACAGTACATAATTCGGGGATCTCAGGGGAGGAACTCGAGTAGGAATTGAAACAGAAACCATAAAAATGTTTTTCTTTCCTGTCTTGCCTACTATGGCTTACTGAACTACTCTTCTTATATAGTCCAGACAGTACTATCTAGGCATACTATCCCCATCGGTGGTCTGGGCCCTCTGATATCAATTAGCAATTAGGGAAATGCCTCAACAAACATGCCCACAAGGCAATTTGACTGAGACAACTCTCTGAGATTCTTTACAATAACTCTGCCATTTAATGTGAACTTAGAGTAAATAAACAGAGAAAATTAACTCATCAACCTCAGCAATCAATTGTTCCCATGCTGCTATAAGGCAAACACTTACCTACGGTTGAAATTTTGTTTAAGTTGTGGCTATTTTCCTTTGTGGTTTCAAAAATGTGAAAATAAATGGTAACTATTATTTATGGAGAGTTTGTTAGATGCCAGATAGTGCTCCATAAATGTACATAAGTTTTCCCAATTAATCACCATCATGTTTCTATGAGGAGTGGTTATTTCTAGCTCAATTTTCCACATGAAAATATGGAGGATATAGAGGATCATTTGCTATTTTTTTGTGGGGCTTATAGCTATTAATAAATAAAGCCAAGATTCATTCAAATGCCACTTAATTTCAGAGACCTAAATTTTCCCTGAACTAAGGGTACCATGGAGGGAAGTAAGAACAGGTTACATAACGGAAAACGAACAGCAGCATGTGGATCAAATGAGGTGGAGATGGGGGATACTCAGGGTGATAAAAGGGTTAATCAGGTATGGAGGTAAGAAGATGGAGATGAAGGGATGGAGTAGGACAGGGTTTACCACAATGAAAGGTCACATAAACAATTACTATTTAATTCGCCAGGTCTAAAACATAAAAGATTTGAAAGGCAAATATCTTACATTGCTAGATACTGCTCCTAGAAGTAATGGGTAATTAAAAAAAAAAAAATCTCCTGCCAATTGTGAGGTACATCCTTTAAAGAATTATTGGTAACAGAAGTCTCGAATTTATATTCGCTTTTGCCATTTCTCTTGGTCAATTAGCTAAAGACAGAACATGCTTTGAATGAATGAGATAGAAAAATAAAGACGAAACTGCACTGGATGGGTCTTCCCTGCTGGGCAGCTTTCATAATGCTGGAAGGTACTACGCAGGCTGCAGATGGGATGTGTTCCACACATCTTGTACCCTACAGGGGAACCTATTGTGGCTGCTTAGCTAAAGTGCCATAGAATCAAACTATCACATAAATATGATGCCAGCTGTTGGAATCAATGATGGCTTTATGGCTGGAAATTGTCAACGGAGCCATCGACAGGAAATCTCAGAGAGTACTTACAATCAGGAAATTAAGTCTTGGTCTGCTTTCATGTTTAAACTTGACTTATGAGAGGCAACCAGGAAGATCCACTGAAAACAGACTTTAGTGGATGCTCCATATAAGTCAAAGTTCATGTTTACAGAAAGAAACAATCAATCCAATTATAGGCAATGTCTCTATGATGGGCATGTCATGCTTTATTTGAAGTTTATATACATTAACTTGAATTAGATCCAAGGAGCTGCCAGAATTAAAAGCCCCACCACATAAAGAAAAACATTTGAGCAACTAGCAATTTAAAAAAAAAAAAGATTGATTATATAATGACACCATATCAAAGTGAATTTTCTGGTTTTAATGATGGCATTATGATGATGTATGATAGAAACACTGCACTGCTGTAGGGAAATGATGTGACCTATTTGCAACTGTTAAATATTTCAGAAAGAAAAGAATGTGAAGGAAGACTTGAGGAATCCGAGAGACATACACAAAAACTGGGGCAAAACCGAGAAGCGTGCAGGTCAAGTTATAGAGCCATTTTCATTAGGGCTTTTGCAGTTTCTCTAAGTTTGAGGTTATTTTTACATGAAATTTTATTCTAACAAGGCTTTCCCAACAAACCGCAAAGCAACTTCTTAAGGGGGTTGATTATGTCCTGCTAACTATTTAAGCCAGGTCCTGATAGAGTTGGGACAAGCTCACTGCTCTCCATAAGCTGGCTCCCGGCCAGCATCATTAACGTCATGGTAAGCCTCCTAGCCGGCATCATTACTGTCACAGCAATCCTCCTGGTCAGCATCATTAATGTAATAGCAGTCATCCAGATGAGGTGAAACGGCTCCAGAAATCTCCGCGAAGTGAAA